>NC_090826.1:123760429-126160429 GCF_028021215.1 Eschrichtius robustus
GATGTAAACTGGTAACAGCCAATAATAGGAACAGAATGGCAGTGCGTTTAAAGGTAAAAACTGAGTTACCATATGATCTGGAAGACCCACTGTTGGGCCTGTCACCTGTGAAAGCCAGAATCAAAAAGACACAGGATGGAAAATCGTGTATTGCAGCAGTATATACCATGGCCAAGACATGGAAGCAACAAAAATGTCCATCAGCAGATGAATGGACGAAAAAGTCGTCCATGTACACAATGCAATATTAGACACAGAAAAGAATGAAACAATGCCGGTCGCAGCACCATAGGTGAGGCTACAGATAATCACACAACTTGAATTAAGCCAGAAAGCGAGAGACACATATCCTATGATATCACGTATAGGTGTTATCTAAAAATTCATAGGAAGGAACCTATTTCCACAGAGAAGGACATTGACGTGTTCAGAAAACAAGCTTGTGGTTAGCCAAACGGAAAGGTGTGAGGAATATATCACGCAGCATATTGGGTTTAACAGACATATGCTAATATTTATAAAATATATAATCATCAAAGACATACCGAATACCAAGAGAGGTCTACACAACAGTCTGTAATAACATACATGGTAACAGGATCCAAACATGAAAAGATATATGTATCAATGAAAGAGATTCTGTACACCTAGAACAAACACAACATTGCAATTAAATTTGCTCGGAGAAAAATGAAAATTAAACTAAGAATACCAACAGCAAATAAGTAGATATAGTTTTCGGGGGTTTGTCCTGGCACATTCCACTCTACTTTACAACCTACAAACAGGACTTCCAGGAAGGCTCTTTTCCCTTAGTAACCAGAGCTGGGAATATAGAAATGCTGCCTCCTTGTGGCCGTTTCCTGCAACAGCGGCTTTAAACCCAGAGCTAACGGTCATGTAATATTCACAATTACTACAGGGCTCTAAATGACACCTGCCCTCAAAAATCGTACTGGTGCAGGTAATGGCCACAGGAATTCAGAACATGGCAAATTTTTCAAGGAACCAATTTGAAGAGGTAAGTTTCTCTGTTTTACTTAAAAAAAAAAGAACGTAGATAAAAGCTCAATATCGGGAATTATTAGATGCATGCAAATCCAAATTACAAAAAGGTATCACCACCCAACACTCAAAATGTCATCTGTAAAAAGTCGACAAACAATAAACGCTGAAGGGTATTTTTTATAGAACTGTGTACCCTCAAGTTGCTGGTGGGATGTAAACTGGTAACAGCCAGTAGTGAGAACAGAATGGAGGTGCGTTGAAAGGTAAAAATTGAACTACCATATGATCTAGTAGTCCCAATGCTGGGCCTAACCCATGAGAAGACCAGAATCCAAAAGACACAGGCTGGCAATCCGGCACTGCATCAATATTTAGCATAGCCAAGACTCGGAAGTAACCAAAATGTCCATCCACAGAAGTATGTAAAAAGAAGAAGTGGTCCATGTACACAATGGAATATTCGCCATGGAAAAGAAAGAAACACTGCTCTTTGCAGCACCATAGATGAGCCTAGAGATAATCACAGAACATGAGGTAAGTCGGAAAGCAGACGACAAATATCCTGTGATATCACTCCTAGGTGTTACCTAACAACTGACACATATGAACATATTTCCACAGAGAAAGACTCCCACAGACTTAGAAAACAAACTATGGTTATCTTAAGGGAGAAGTGGGAGGAATGGATACATTCAGATTAGGGTTACCATACGTATACAAATACATATTAAACACATGTATCAAACAGACCGACCATATACCAAGGGAGGTCTACTGAACGCTCTGTAATAATTTACACGGGGGCCTGCCTGGTGGCACCGTGGTTAAGAATCTTCCTGCCAATGCAGGGGAAACAGGTTCGATCCCTGGTTCGGGAAGATCCCAAATGCTGCAGAGCAACTAAGCCCGTGCACCACAACTAATGAGCCTACGCTCTGGAGCCCATGAGCCATAACTACTGAGACCAGGTGCCACAACTACTGAAGCCCGCACGCCTAGAGCCCGTGCTCCGCAACAAAAGAAGCCACTACGGTGAGAAGCCCGTGCACCGCACCGGAGAGTAGCCCCCGCTCACCGCAACTAGAGAAAGCCCACAGGCAGCAAAGAAGATCCAACTCAGCCAAAAATAAATAAAGAAAGAAAATAAATTTATTTAAAAAAATAATAGTAATTTACATGGGCAGAGGATCTGTACATGAATAAATATATATAATGTTCAGCTGACCCTGATTGTGTACACCTACAACAAACACTATTCTACTCATTACCCCAATTTAAAAAATTAAAACCACGAACAGCAATTAATGAGACATAAAGTTATGGGGGTTGTCTCTGGCCCATTCCATTCTCATTTACAACCTAGGAACACGACTTTCAGGAAGGCTCAGCTGCCCTGGTAACCAGATTTGGGGATGGAGAAATGCTGCCGCCTTGTTTCCGGTTCCCACAAGAGCAGCTTTAAACACTGGGCTAACGGTCACTTAAGATTCACAGTAATTGTAGGGCTGTAAATGAAACGTGTCCTCAAAAAATGTCCTGGGGTAGGTAATGGCCAAAAAAGTTCACAACACGGAAAATTTTTCAAGAAACAGTTTCAAGAGGTAAGTGTTACTCACACTGTTATTTAAAAAAAAAGAAGACCATGGATAAAAGCTCAATATCAGGAATTATTGGTTGGATGCAAATCCAAACTACAAAAAGATTTCACCACCCAATATTCAAAATGCCATCCGTAAACAGTCTACAAACAATGCATGCTGATGGGTTGGTGGAGAAATGCATACCCACTATGCTGTTGGTTGGACGTAAACTGGTAACAGCTAATCATGAGGACAGAATGGAGCTGCGTTTAAAAGGTAAAGAAATTGAGCTACCATACAATGCGGCCGATCCCCTAATGGGCCTATCACCTAAGAAGACCAGAATCGGAAAGACACAGACAGGCAAACATGCACTGTAGCAATATTTACAATAGCCAAGACATTCAAGCAAACAAAAGGTCCATCAATAGATAAATGGACAAAGAAGAAGTGGTGGACACACCGAATGGAATATTAGCCTCAGAAAAAATAAATGAACAATGCCGTTTTCAGGACTACAGATGAGCCTAGAAATAATCATATTAGGTTAAGTAAGTCAAAAGGGAATGACAAATATCCTATGATATCATTTATACATGTTATCCTAAGATTGCTACCAATGAACATATTTCCACAGAAAAAGAAACTCACAGACTTATAAAACAAATTAATGGTTAACCAAAATGAAAGGTGGGAGGATGGACAAATTAGGATTATGGAGCTAACAAACATATACTAATGTATGTTAAGTGTATATAAACATACAACACATAAACGGTGTGAATTATATAATCACCAATATATATAAAATATATAATGACAAAACACCTACCATATACCAAGGGAGGTCTACTCAACATTCTGTAATAACATACATGGTAACAGCATCCGAAGAACAAGAGACATATGTATGAATCATTGAGCAGACTCTGTACAGCCAGCCAATCACAACACTCTAATCAAATTTACTCTGGTAAGAAATAGAAACTAAATGTAAAAAAACAAACATAAGTAAGGAGACGTAAACTTCTGGGGTCTTGTCCCAGCACATTCCACTCTAATTCATAGGCGAGGAACACGACGTCCAGGAAGACTCTGTTGCCCTAGTAACAAGAGTTGAGAACGTCATAATGCTGCCGCCTTGTGGCTGTTTCCCACAACAGCAGCTTTAAATCCAGTGCTAATGTGTGCTTAATAGTCACAAGGATTGCAGGGCTGTAAATGACACCTGCCCTCAAAAAATGCCCTGGGGTAGGGAATAGGCAAGAAAATTCAACACATGACAAATTTTCCAAGAAGTCAATATGAAGAGGGAAGTTGTACTCACTCTTTAAAAAAAAAAAAAGCAAAAGAAAAAAATGGACATGCGTAAAGCGCAGTATAAGGAATTATTAGTCACGTGCAATTCCAACCTCCAGAAAGGTTTCAGCTCACACCAGTCAAATGACCATCAGCAAAAAGTCTACAAACTATGAATGCTGAAGGGGTTTTAGAGAACTGTGTACCTTCTAGCTGCTGGTGGGATGTAAAGTGGTAACAGCACTAAGGAAAACTGAATGGAGCTGCTTTAAAAGGTAAAAACTGAGCTACCATATGATGCGGCAGGGCACCTTCTTTGCCTATAACCTAAGACCACCAGAAACGGAAAGACAGAGGCAGGCAAATGTGCAATGCAGGAATATTGAAATAGCCAAGACATGGAAGGAAAGAAAAAGGTCCATACACAGATGAGTGAACAAAGAAGAAGTGGTATATGGACAGAATGGAATATCAACCACAAAAAAAAATAAAAGAATGGCATATGCAGCACCAGAGAGGAGCCTAGAGATAATCACACAATGTGAAGTAAGTCAGAATGCGAAAGACAAATGTCCTATGCTATCACTTATGTTATCTGAAAATTCATAAAAATGAACGTATTTCCATAGAGAAAGGCAGTCTCAGATTGAGAAGACAAACTGATGGTTAAGCCAAAGAAAAGGTGTGAGGAATGGATACATTAGGATATTGGGGTTAACAAACATATACCAATACATATAAAATATATCATCCCCAAAGACCTACGGAATACCAAGAGTGGTCTACTCAACACTCTGTAATAACCTACATGGAAAAGGACCCAAAGATCAATAGATGTATGTATATGTGTAAATGAACAAGATTCTGTACACCTAGAACAAAAGGCATTTTCAATCAAACTTGCTCTGAGAAACACTACTACTTAAAGACACAAACAAGAATTAAGGAGGCTAAAACTTATGGGGGTTTGTCCTGGCACATTCCACTCTAATCTGCAACCTAACAGCACAACTTGCAGCAAGGTTCCGTTTCCCTAGCAAGCAGAGATGGCAACGTAGCAATGCTGCCACACTAAGGCCGTTTCCTCAAACAGCAGCTTTAAATCCACTGCTAATGGTCACTAATATTCACAAGGACTGCAGGGCTGTAAATGACTCATGCCCTCAACAACTGTCCTGGGGTAGGGAATGGCCAAAAAAATCCAAACGCGGCAAATTTTTCAAGAAGGCAATTTGAAGTTGTAAGTTTAGCTCCATCTGTAAAAAATGAAAAGGACATTGATAACACAAAACATCAGGAATTATTAGTCGCCTGCAAATCCAATCTACACAAAGGTATCACCTCTCACCAGTCAGAATGACCATCAGCAAAAAGTCAACAAACAATAGATGTTGAAGAAGTTGTGGAGAATAGTGTAACCTCTCGGTCTAAGTGGGATGTAAACTGGTAACAGCCAATAATAGGAACAGAATGGCAGTGCGTTTAAAGGTAAAAACTGAGTTACCATATGATCTGGAAGACCCACTGTTGGGCCTGTCACCTGTGAAAGCCAGAATCAAAAAGACACAGGATGGAAAATCGTGTATTGCAGCAGTATATACCATGGCCAAGACATGGAAGCAACAAAAATGTCCATCAGCAGATGAATGGACGAAAAAGTCGTCCATGTACACAATGCAATATTAGACACAGAAAAGAATGAAACAATGCCGGTCGCAGCACCATAGGTGAGGCTACAGATAATCACACAACTTGAATTAAGCCAGAAAGCGAGAGACACATATCCTATGATATCACATACAGGTGTTATCTGAAAATTCATAGGAAGGAACCTATTTCCACAGAGAAGGACATTGACGTGTTCAGAAAACAAGCTTGTGGTTAGCCAAACGGAAAGGTGTGAGGAATATATCACGCAGCATATTGGGTTTAACAGACATATGTTAATATTTATAAAATATATAATCATCAAAGACATACCGAATACCAAGAGAGGTCTACACAACAGTCTGTAATAACATACATGGTAACAGGATCCAAACATGAAAAGATATATGTATCAATGAAAGAGATTCTGTACACCTAGAACAAACACAACATTGCAATTAAATTTGCTCGGAGAAAAATGAAAATTAAACTAAGAATACCAACAGCAAATAAGTAGATATAGTTTTCGGGGGTTTGTCCTGGCACATTCCACTCTACTTTCCAACCTACAAACAGGACTTCCAGGAAGGCTCTTTTCCCTTAGTAACCAGAGCAGGGAATATAGAAATGCTGCCTCCTTGTGGCCGTTTCCTGCAACAGCGGCTTTAAACCCAGAGCTAACGGTCATGTAATATTCACAATTACTACAGGGCTCTAAATGACACCTGCCCTCAAAAATCGTACTGGTGCAGGTAATGGCCACAGGAATTCAGAACATGGCAAATTTTTCAAGGAACCAATTTGAAGAGGTAAGTTTCTCTGTTTTACTTAAAAAAAAAGAACGTAGATAAAAGCTCAATATTGGGAAGTATTAGATGCATGCAAATCCAAATTACAAAAAGGTATCACCACCCAACACTCAAAATGTCATCTGTAAAAAGTCGACAAACAATAAACGCTGAAGGGTATTTTTTATAGAACTGTGTACCCTCAAGTTGCTGGTGGGATGTAAACTGGTAACAGCCAATAGTGAGAACAGAATGGAGGTGCGTTGAAAGGTAAAAATTGAACTACCATATGATCTAGTAGGCCCAATGCTGGGCCTAACCCATGAGAAGACCAGAATCCAAAAGACACAGGCTGGCAATCCGGCACTGCATCAATATTTAGCATAGCCAAGACTCGGAAGTAACCAAAATGTCCATCCACAGAAGTATGTAAAAAGAAGAAGTGGTCCATGTACACAATGGAATATTCGCCATGGAAAAGAAGGAAACACTGCTCTTTGCAGCACCATAGATGAGCCTAGAGATAATCACAGAACATGAGGTAAGTCGGAAAGCAGACGACAAATATCCTGTGATATCACTCCTAGGTGTTACCTAACAACTGACACATATGAACATATTTCCACAGAGAAAGACTCCCACAGACTTAGAAAACAAACTATGGTTATCTTAAGGGAGAAGTGGGAGGAATGGATACATTCAGATTAGGGTTACCATACGTATACAAATACATATTAAACACATGTATCAAACAGAGCGACCATATACCAAGGGAGGTCTACTGAACGCTCTGTAATAATTTACACGGGGGCCTGCCTGGTGGCACCGTGGTTAAGAATCTTCCTGCCAATGCAGGGGACACAGGTTCGATCCCTGGTTCGGGAAGATCCCAAATGCTGCAGAGCAACTAAGCCCGTGCACCACAACTAATGAGCCTACGCTCTGGAGCCCATGAGCCATAACTACTGAGACCAGGTGCCACAACTACTGAAGCCCGCACGCCTAGAGCCCGTGCTCCGCAACAAAAGAAGCCACTACGGTGAGAAGCCCGTGCACCGCACCGGAGAGTAGCCCCCGCTCACCGCAACTAGAGAAAGCCCACAGGAAGCAAAGAAGATCCAACTCAGCCAAAAATAAATAAAGAAAGAAAATAAATTTATTTAAAAAAATAATAGTAATTTACATGGGCAGAGGATCTGTACATGAATAAATATATATAATGTTCAACTGACCCTGATTGTGTACACCTACAACAAACACTATTCTACTCATTAACCCAATTTAAAAAATTAAAACCACGAACAGCAATTAATGAGACATAAAGTTATGGGGGTTGTCTCTGGCCCATTCCATTCTCATTTACAACCTAGGAACACGACTTTCAGGAAGGCTCAGCTGCCCTGGTAACCAGATTTGGGGATGGAGAAATGCTGCCGCCTTGTTTCCAGTTCCCACAAGAGCAGCTTTAAACACTAGGCTAACGGTCACTTAAGATTCACAGTAATTGTAGGGCTGTAAGTGAAACGTGTCCTCAAAAAATGTCCTGGGGTAGGTAAGGGCCAAAAAAGTTCACAACACGAAAAATTTTTCAAGAAACAGTTTCAAGAGGTAAGTGTTACTCACACTGTTATTTTAAAAAAAAAGAAGAACATGGATAAAAGCTCAATATCAGGAATTATTGGTTGGATGCAAATCCAAACTACAAAAAGAGTTCACCACCCAATATTCAAAATGCCATCCGTAAACAGTCTACAAACAATGCATGCTGATGGCTTGGTGGAGAAATGCATACCCACTATGCTGTTGGTTGGACGTAAACTGGTAACAGCTAATCATGAGAACAGAATGGAGCTGCGTTTAAAAGGTAAAGAAATTGAGCTACCATACAATGCGGCCGATCCCCTAATGGGCCTATCACCTAAGAAGACCAGAATCGGAAAGACACAGACAGGCAAACATGCACTGTAGCAATATTTACAATAGCCAAGACATTCAAGCAAACAAAAGGTCCATCAATAGATAAATGGACAAAGAAGAAGTGGTGGACACACCGAATGGAATATTAGCCTCAGAAAAAATAAATGAACAATGCCGTTTTCAGGACTACAGATGAGCCTAGAAATAATCATATTAGGTTAAGTAAGTCAAAAGGGAATGACAAATATCCTATGATATCATTTATACATGTTATCCTAAGATTGCTACCAATGAACATATTTCCACAGAAAAAGAAACTCACAGACTTATAAAACAAATTAATGGTTAACCAAAATGAAAGGTGGGAGGATGGACAAATTAGGATTATGGAGCTAACAAACATATACTAATGTATGTTAAGTGTATATAAACATACAACACATAAACGGTGTGAATTATATAATCACCAATATATATAAAATATATAATGACAAAACACCTACCATATACCAAGGGAGGTCTACTCAACATTCTGTAATAACATACATGGTAACAGCATCCGAAGAACAAGGGACATATGTATGAATCATTGAGCAGACTCTGTACAGCCAGCCAATCACAACACTCTAATCAAATTTACTCTGGTAAGAAATAGAAACTAAATGTAAAAAAACAAACATAAGTAAGGAGACGTAAACTTCTGGGGTCTTGTCCCAGCACATTCCCCTCTAATTCATAGGCGAGGAACACGACGTCCAGGAAGACTCTGTTGCCCTAGTAACAAGAGTTGAGAACGTCATAATGCTGCCGCCTTGTGGCTGTTTCCCACAACAGCAGCTTTAAATCCAGTGCTAATGTGTGCTTAATAGTCACAAGGATTGCAGGGCTGTAAATGACACCTGCCCTCAAAAAATGCCCTGGGGTAGGGAATAGGCCAGAAAATTCAACACATGACAAATTTTCCAAGAAGTCAATATGAAGAGGGAAGTTGTACTCACTCTTTAAAAAAAAAAAAGCAAAAGAAAAAAATGGACATGCGTAAAGCGCAGTATAAGGAATTATTAGTCACGTGCAATTCCAACCTCCAGAAAGGTTTCAGCTCACACCAGTCAAATGACCATCAGCAAAAAGTCTACAAACTATGAATGCTGAAGGGGTTTTAGAGAACTGTGTACCTTCTAGCTGCTGGTGGGATGTAAAGTGGTAACAGCACTAAGGAAAACTGAATGGAGCTGCTTTAAAAGGTAAAAACTGAGCTACCATATGATGCGGCAGGGCACCTTCTTTGCCTATAACCTAAGACCACCAGAAACGGAAAGACAGAGGCAGGCAAATGTGCAATGCAGGAATATTGAAATAGCCAAGACATGGAAGGAAAGAAAAAGGTCCATACACAGATGAGTGAACAAAGAAGAAGTGGTATATGGACAGAATGGAATATCAACCACAAAAAAAAATAAAAGAATGGCATATGCAGCACCACAGAGGAGCCTAGAGATAATCACACAATGTGAAGTAAGTCCGAATGCGAAAGACAAATGTCCTATGCTATCACTTATGTTATCTGAAAATTCATAAAAATGAACGTATTTCCATAGAGAAAGGCAGTCTCAGATTGAGAAGACAAACTGATGGTTAAGCCAAAGAAAAGGTGTGAGGAATGGATACATTAGGATATTGGGGTTAACAAACATATACCAATACATATAAAATATATCATCCCCAAAGACCTACGGAATACCAAGAGTGGTCTACTCAACACTCTGTAATAACCTACATGGAAAAGGACCCAAAGATCAATAGATGTATGTATATGTGTAAATGAACAAGATTCTGTACACCTAGAACAAAAGGCATTTGCAATCAAACTTGCTCTGAGAAACACGACCACTTAAAGACACAAACAAGAATTAAGGAGGCTAAAACTTATGGGGGTTTGTCCTGGCACATTCCACTCTAATCTGCAACCTAACAGCACAACTTGCAGCAAGGTTCCGTTTCCCTAGCAAGCAGAGATGGCAACGTAGCAATGCTGCCACACTAAGGCCGTTTCCTCAAACAGCAGCTTTAAATCCACTGCTAATGGTCACTAATATTCACAAGGACTGCAGGGCTGTAAATGACTCATGCCCTCAACAACTGTCCTGGGGTAGGGAATGGCCAAAAAAATCCAAACGCGGCAAATTTTTCAAGAAGGCAATTTGAAGTTGTAAGTTTAGCTCCATCTGTAAAAAATGAAAAGGACATTGATAACACAAAACATCAGGAATTATTAGTCGCATGCAAATCCAATCTACACAAAGGTATCACCTCTCACCAGTCAGAATGACCATCAGCAAAAAGTCAACAAACAATAGATGTTGAAGAAGTTGTGGAGAATAGTGTAACCTCTCGGTCTAAGTGGGATGTAAACTGGTAACAGCCAATAATAGGAACAGAATGGCAGTGCGTTTAAAGGTAAAAACTGAGTTACCATATGATCTGGAAGACCCACTGTTGGGCCTGTCACCTGTGAAAGCCAGAATCAAAAAGACACAGGATGGAAAATCGTGTATTGCAGCAGTATATACCATGGCCAAGACATGGAAGCAACAAAAATGTCCATCAGCAGATGAATGGACGAAAAAGTCGTCCATGTACACAATGCAATATTAGACACAGAAAAGAATGAAACAATGCCGGTCGCAGCACCATAGGTGAGGCTACAGATAATCACACAACTTGAATTAAGCCAGAAAGCGAGAGACACATATCCTATGATATCACGTATAGGTGTTATCTAAAAATTCATAGGAAGGAACCTATTTCCACAGAGAAGGACATTGACGTGTTCAGAAAACAAGCTTGTGGTTAGCCAAACGGAAAGGTGTGAGGAATATATCACGCAGCATATTGGGTTTAACAGACATATGCTAATATTTATAAAATATATAATCATCAAAGACATACCGAATACCAAGAGAGGTCCACACAACAGTCTGTAATAACATACATGGTAACAGGATCCAAACATGAAAAGATATATGTATCAATGAAAGAGATTCTGTACACCTAGAACAAACACAACATTGCAATTAAATTTGCTCGGAGAAAAATGAAAATTAAACTAAGAATACCAACAGCAAATAAGTAGATATAGTTTTCGGGGGTTTGTCCTGGCACATTCCACTCTACTTTACAACCTACAAACAGGACTTCCAGGAAGGCTCTTTTCCCTTAGTAACCAGAGCTGGGAATATAGAAATGCTGCCTCCTTGTGGCCGTTTCCTGCAACAGCGGCTTTAAACCCAGAGCTAACGGTCATGTAATATTCACAATTACTACAGGGCTCTAAATGACACCTGCCCTCAAAAATCGTACTGGTGCAGGTAATGGCCACAGGAATTCAGAACATGGCAAATTTTTCAAGGAACCAATTTGAAGAGGTAAGTTTCTCTGTTTTACTTAAAAAAAAAAAAAGAACGTAGATAAAAGCTCAATATCGGGAATTATTAGATGCATGCAAATCCAAATTACAAAAAGGTATCACCACCCAACACTCAAAATGTCATCTGTAAAAAGTCGACAAACAATAAACGCTGAAGGGTATTTTTTATAGAACTGTGTACCCTCAAGTTGCTGGTGGGATGTAAACTGGTAACAGCCAGTAGTGAGAACAGAATGGAGGTGCATTGAAAGGTAAAAATTGAACTACCATATGATCTAGTAGGCCCAATGCTGGGCCTAACCCATGAGAAGACCAGAATCCAAAAGACACAGGCTGGCAATCCGGCACTGCATCAATATTTAGCATAGCCAAGACTCGGAAGTAACCAAAATGTCCATCCACAGAAGTATGTAAAAAGAAGAAGTGGTCCATGTACACAATGGAATATTCGCCATGGAAAAGAAGGAAACACTGCTCTTTGCAGCACCATAGATGAGCCTAGAGATAATCACAGAACATGAGGTAAGTCGGAAAGCAGACGACAAATATCCTGTGATATCACTCCTAGGTGTTACCTAACAACTGACACATATGAACATATTTCCACAGAGAAAGACTCCCACAGACTTAGAAAACAAACTATGGTTATCTTAAGGGAGAAGTGGGAGGAATGGATACATTCAGATTAGGGTTACCATACGTATAGAAATACATATTAAACACATGTATCAAACAGAGCGACCATATACCAAGGGAGGTCTACTGAACGCTCTGTAATAATTTACACGGGGGCCTGCCTGGTGGCACCGTGGTTAAGAATCTTCCTGCCAATGCAGGGGACACAGGTTCGATCCCTGGTTCGGGAAGATCCCACATGCTGCAGAGCAACTAAGCCCGTGCACCACAACTAATGAGCCTACGCTCTGGAGCCCATGAGCCATAACTACTGAGACCAGGTGCCACAACTACTGAAGCCCGCACGCCTAGAGCCCGTGCTCCGCAACAAAAGAAGCCACTACGGTGAGAAGCCCGTGCACCGCACCGGAGACTAGCCCCCGCTCACCGCAACTAGAGAAAGCCCACAGGAAGCAAAGAAGATCCAACTCAGCCAAAAATAAATAAAGAAAGAAAATAAATTTATTTAAAAAAATAATAGTAATTTACATGGGCAGAGGATCTGTACATGAATAAATATATATAATGTTCAACTGACCCTGATTGTGTACACCTACAACAAACACTATTCTACTCATTAACCCAATTTAAAAAATTAAAACCACGAACAGCAATTAATGAGACATAAAGTTATGGGGGTTGTCTCTGGCCCATTCCATTCTCATTTACAACCTAGGAACACGAATTTCAGGAAGGCTCAGCTGCCCAGGTAACCAGATTTGGGGATGGAGAAATGCTGCCGCCTTGTTTCCGGTTCCCACAAGAGCAGCTTTAAACACTAGGCTAACGGTCACTTAAGATTCACAGTAATTGTAGGGCTGTAAGTGAAACGTGTCCTCAAAAAATGTCCTGGGGTAGGTAAGGGCCAAAAAAGTTCACAACACGAAAAATTTTTCAAGAAACAGTTTCAAGAGGTAAGTGTTACTCACACTGTTATTTTAAAAAAAAAGAAGAACATGGATAAAAGCTCAATATCAGGAATTATTGGTTGGATGCAAATCCAAACTACAAAAAGATTTCACCACCCAATATTCAAAATGCCATCCGTAAACAGTCTACAAACAATGCATGCTGATGGCTTGGTGGAGAAATGCATACCCACTATGCTGTTGGTTGGACGTAAACTGGTAACAGCTAATCATGAGAACAGAATGGAGCTGCGTTTAAAAGGTAAAGAAATTGAGCTACCATACAATGCGGCCGATCCCCTAATGGGCCTATCACCTAAGAAGACCAGAATCGGAAAGACACAGACAGGCAAACATGCACTGTAGCAATATTTACAATAGCCAAGACATTCAAGCAAACAAAAGGTCCATCAATAGATAAATGGACAAAGAAGAAGTGGTGGACACACCGAATGGAATATTAGCCTCAGAAAAAATAAATGAACAATGCCGTTTTCAGGACTACAGATGAGCCTAGAAATAATCATATTAGGTTAAGTAAGTCAAAAGGGAATGACAAATATCCTATGATATCATTTATACATGTTATCCTAAGATTGCTACCAATGAACATATTTCCACAGAAAAAGAAACTCACAGACTTATAAAACAAATTAATGGTTAACCAAAATGAAAGGTGGGAGGATGGACAAATTAGGATTATGGAGCTAACAAACATATACTAATGTATGTTAAGTGTATATAAACATACAACACATAAACGGTGTGAATTATATAATCACCAATATATATAAAATATATAATGACAAAACACCTACCATATACCAAGGGAGGTCTACTCAACATTCTGTAATAACATACATGGTAACAGCATCCGAAGAACAAGGGACATATGTATGAATCATTGAGCAGACTCTGTACAGCCAGCCAATCACAACACTCTAATCAAATTTACTCTGGTAAGAAATAGAAACTAAATGTAAAAAAACAAACATAAGTAAGGAGACGTAAACTTCTGGGGTCTTGTCCCAGCACATTCCCCTCTAATTCATAGGCGAGGAACACGACGTCCAGGAAGACTCTGTTGCCCTAGTAACAAGAGTTGAGAACGTCATAATGCTGCCGCCTTGTGGCTGTTTCCCACAACAGCAGCTTTAAATCCAGTGCTAATGTGTGCTTAATAGTCACAAGGATTGCAGGGCTGTAAATGACACCTGCCCTCAAAAAATGCCCTGGGGTAGGGAATAGGCCAGAAAATTCAACACATGACAAATTTTCCAAGAAGTCAATATGAAGAGGGAAGTTGTACTCACTCTTTAAAAAAAAAAAAGCAAAAGAAAAAAATGGACATGCGTAAAGCGCAGTATAAGGAATTATTAGTCACGTGCAATTCCAACCTCCAGAAAGGTTTCAGCTCACACCAGTCAAATGACCATCAGCAAAAAGTCTACAAACTATGAATGCTGAAGGGGTTTTAGAGAACTGTGTACCTTCTAGCTGCTGGTGGGATGTAAAGTGGTAACAGCACTAAGGAAAACTGAATGGAGCTGCTTTAAAAGGTAAAAACTGAGCTACCATATGATGCGGCAGGGCACCTTCTTTGCCTATAACCTAAGACCACCAGAAACGGAAAGACAGAGGCAGGCAAATGTGCAATGCAGGAATATTGAAATAGCCAAGACATGGAAGGAAAGAAAAAGGTCCATACACAGATGAGTGAACAAAGAAGAAGTGGTATATGGACAGAATGGAATATCAACCACAAAAAAAAATAAAAGAATGGCATATGCAGCACCACAGAGGAGCCTAGAGATAATCACACAATGTGAAGTAAGTCCGAATGCAAAAGACAAATGTCCTATGCTATCACTTATGTTATCTGAAAATTCATAAAAATGAACATATTTCCATAGAGAAAGGCAGTCTCAGATTGAGAACACAAACTGATGGTTAAGCCAAAGAAAAGGTGTGAGGGATGGATACATTAGGATATTGGGGTTAACAAACATATACGAATACATATAAAATATATCATCCCCAAAGACCTACGGAATACCAAGAGTGGTCTACTCAACACTCTGTAATAACCTACATGGAAAAGGACCCAAAGATCAATAGATGTATGTATATGTGTAAATGAACAAGATTCTGTACACCTAGAACAAAAGGCATTTTCAATCAAACTTGCTCTGAGAAACACTACTACTTAAAGACACAAACAAGAATTAAGGAGGCTAAAACTTATGGGGGTTTGTCCTGGCACATTCCACTCTAATCTGCAACCTAACAGCACAACTTGCAGCAAGGTTCCGTTTCCCTAGCAAGCAGAGATGGCAACGTAGCAATGCTGCCACACTAAGGCCGTTTCCTCAAACAGCAGCTTTAAATCCACTGCTAATGGTCACTAATATTCACAAGGACTGCAGGGCTGTAAATGACTCATGCCCTCAACAACTGTCCTGGGGTAGGGAATGGCCAAAAAATCCAAACGCGGCAAATTTTTCAAGAAGGCAATTTGAAGTTGTCAGTTTAGCTCCATCTGTAAAAAATGAAAAGGACATTGATAACACAAAACATCAGGAATTATTAGTCGCATGCAAATCCAATCTACACAAAGGTATCACCTCTCACCAGTCAGAATGACCATCAGCAAAAAGTCAACAAACAATAGATGTTGAAGAAGTTGTGGAGAATAGTGTAACCTCTCGGTCTAAGTGGGATGTAAACTGGTAACAGCCAATAATAGGAACAGAATGGCAGTGCGTTTAAAGGTAAAAACTGAGTTACCATATGATCTGGAAGACCCACTGTTGGGCCTGTCACCTGTGAAAGCCAGAATCAAAAAGACACAGGATGGAAAATCGTGTATTGCAGCAGTATATACCATGGCCAAGACATGGAAGCAACAAAAATGTCCATCAGCAGATGAATGGACGAAAAAGTCGTCCATGTACACAATGCAATATTAGACACAGAAAAGAATGAAACAATGCCGGTCGCAGCACCATAGGTGAGGCTACAGATAATCACACAACTTGAATTAAGCCAGAAAGCGAGAGACACATATCCTATGATATCACGTATAGGTGTTATCTAAAAATTCATAGGAAGGAACCTATTTCCACAAAGAAGGACATTGACATGTTCAGAAAACAAGCTTGTGGTTAGCCAAACGGAAAGGTGTGAGGAATATATCATGCAGCATATTGGGTTTAACAGACATATGCTAATATTTATAAAATATATAATCATCAAAGACATACCGAATACCAAGAGAGGTCTACACAACAGTCTGTAATAACATACATGGTAACAGGATCCAAACATGAAAAGATATATGTATCAATGAAAGAGATTCTGTACACCTAGAACAAACACAACATTGCAATTAAATTTGCTCGGAGAAAAATGAAAATTAAACTAAGAATACCAACAGCAAATAAGTAGATATAGTTTTCGGGGGTTTGTCCTGGCACATTCCACTCTACTTTACAACCTACAAACAGGACTTCCAGGAAGGCTCTTTTCCCTTAGTAACCAGAGCTGGGAATATAGAAATGCTGCCTCCTTGTGGCCGTTTCCTGCAACAGCAGCTTGAAACCCAGAGCTAACGGTCATGTAATACTCACAATTACTACAGGGGTCTCAATGACACCTGCCCTCAAAAATCTTACAGGTGCAGGTAATGGCCACAGGAATTCAGAACATGGCAAATTTTTCAAGGAAACAATTTGAAGAGGTAAGTTTCTCTGTTTTACTTAAAAAAAAAAGAACGTAGATAAAAGCTCAATATCGGGAATTATTAGATGCATGTAAATCCAAATTACAAAAAGGTATCAGCACCCAACACTCAAAATGTCATCTGTAAAAAGTCGACAAACAATAAACGCTGAAGGGTTTTTTTTATAGAACTGTGTACCCTCAAGTTGCTGGTGGGATGTAAACTGGTAACAGCCAGTAGTGAGAACAGAATGGAGGTGCGTTGAAAGGTAAAAATTGAACGACCATATGATCTAGTAGGCCCAATGCTGGGCCTAACCCATGAGAAGACCAGAATCCAAAAGACACAGGCTGGCAATCCGGCACTGCATCAATATTTAGCATAGCCAAGACTCGGAAATAACCAAAATGTCCATCCACAGAAGTATGTAAAAAGAAGAAGTGGTCCATGTACACAATGGAATATTCGCCATGGAAAAGAAGGAAACACTGCTCTTTGCAGCACCATAGATGAGCCTAGAGATAATCACAGAACATGAGGTAAGTCGGAAAGCAGACGACAATTATCCTGTGATATCACTCCTAGGTGTTACCTAACAACTGACACATATGAACATATTTCCAAAGAGAACGACTCCCACAGACTTAGAAAACAAACTATGGTTATCTTAAGGGAGAAGTGGGAGGAATGGATACATTCAGATTTGGGTTACCATACGTATAGAAATACATATTAAACACATGTATCAAACAGACCGACCATATACCAAGGGAGGTCTACTGAACGCTCTGTAATAATTTACACGGGGGCCTGCCTGGCGGCACCGTGGTTAAGAATCTTCCTGCCAATGCAGGGGACACAGGTTCGATCCCTGGTTCGGGAAGATCCCACATGCTGCAGAGCAACTAAGCCCGTGCACCACAACTAATGAGCCTACGCTCTGGAGCCCATGAGCCATAACTACTGAGACCAGGTGCCACAACTACTGAAGCCCGCACGCCTACAGCCCGTGCTCCGCAACAAAAGAAGCCACTACGGTGAGAAGCCCGTGCACCGCACCGGAGAGTAGCCCCCGCTCACCGCAACTAGAGAAAGCCCACAGGAAGCAAAGAAGATCCAACTCAGCCAAAAATAAATAAAGAAAGAAAATAAATTTATATAAAAAAATAATAGTAATTTACATGGGCAGAGGATCTGTACATGAATAAATATATATAATGTTCAACTGGCCCCGATTGTGTACACCTACAACAAACACTATTCTACTCATTACCCCAATTTAAAAAATTAAAACCACGAACAGCAATTAATGAGACATAAAGTTATGGGGGTTGTCTCTGGCCCATTCCATTCTCATTTACAACCTAGGAACACGACTTTCAGGAAGGCTCAGCTGCCCTGGTAACCAGATTTGGGGATGGAGAAATGCTGCCGCCTTGTTTCCGGTTCCCACAAGAGCAGCTTTAAACACTGGGCTAACGGTCACTTAAGATTCACAGTAATTGTAGGGCTGTAAATGAAACGTTTCCTCAAAAAATGTCCTGGGGTAGGTAATGGCCAAAAAAGTTCACGACACGGAAAATTTTTCAAGAAACAGTTTCAAGAGGTAAGTGTTACTCACACTGTTATTTTAAAAAAAAAGAAGAACATGGATAAAAGCTCAATATCAGGAATTATTGGTTGGATGCAAATCCAAACTACAAAAAGATTTCACCACCCAATATTCAAAATGCCATCCGTAAACAGTCTACAAACAATGCATGCTGATGGGTTGGTGGAGAAATGCATACCCACTATGCTGTTGGTTGGACGTAAACTGGTAACAGCTAATCATGAGGACAGAATGGAGCTGCGTTTAAAAGGTAAAGAAATTGAGCTACCATACAATGCGGCCGATCCCCTAATGGGCCTATCACCTAAGAAGACCAGAATCGGAAAGACACAGACAGGCAAACATGCACTGTAGCAATATTTACAATAGCCAAGACATTCAAGCAAACAAAAGGTCCATCAATAGATAAATGGACAAAGAAGAAGTGGTGGACACACCGAATGGAATATTTGCCTCAGAAAAAATAAATGAACAATGCCGTTTTCAGGACTACAGATGAGCCTAGTAATAATCATATTAGGTTAAGTAAGTCAAAAGGGAATGACAAATATCCTATGATATCATTTATACATGTTATCCTAAGATTGCTACCAATGAACATATTTCCACAGAAAAAGAAACTCACAGACTTATAAAACAAATTAATGGTTAACCAAAATGAAAGGTGGGAGGATGGACAAATTAGGATTATGGAGCTAACAAACATATACTAATGTATGTTAAGTGTATATAAACATACAACACATAAACTGTGTGAATTATATAATCACCAATATATATAAAATATATAATGACAAAACACCTACCATATACCAAGGGAGGTCTACTCAACATTCTGTAATAACATACATGGTAACAGCATCCGAAGAACAAGAGACATATGTATGAATCATTGAGCAGACTCTGTACAGCCAGCCAATCACAACACTCTAATCAAATTTACTCTGGTAAGAAATAGAAACTAAATGTAAAAAAACAAACATAAGTAAGGAGACGTAAACTTCTGGGGTCTTGTCCCAGCACATTCCACTCTAATTCATAGGCGAGGAACACGACGTCCAGGAAGACTCTGTTGCCCTAGTAACAAGAGTTGAGAACGTCATAATGCTGCCGCCTTGTGGCTGTTTCCCACAACAGCAGCTTTAAATCCAGTGCTAATGTGTGCTTAATAGTCACAAGGATTGCAGGGCTGTAAATGACACCTGCCCTCAAAAAATGCCCTGGGGTAGGGAATAGGCAAGAAAATTCAACACATGACAAATTTTCCAAGAAGTCAATATGAAGAGGGAAGTTGTACTCACTCTTTAAAAAAAAAAAAAGCAAAAGAAAAAAATGGACATGCGTAAAGCGCAGTATAAGGAATTATTAGTCACGTGCAATTCCAACCTCCAGAAAGGTTTCAGCTCACACCAGTCAAATGACCATCAGCAAAAAGTCTACAAACTATGAATGCTGAAGGGGTTTTAGAGAACTGTGTACCTTCTAGCTGCTGGTGGGATGTAAAGTGGTAACAGCACTAAGGAAAACTGAATGGAGCTGCTTTAAAAGGTAAAAACTGAGCTACCATATGATGCGGCAGGGCACCTTCTTTGCCTATAACCTAAGACCACCAGAAACGGAAAGACAGAGGCAGGCAAATGTGCAATGCAGGAATATTGAAATAGCCAAGACATGGAAGGAAAGAAAATGGTCCATAAACAGATGAGTGAACAAAGAAGAAGTGGTATATGGACAGAATGGAATATCAACCACAAAAAAAAAATAAAAGAATGGCATATGCAGCACCACAGAGGAGCCTAGAGATAATCACACAATGTGAAGTAAGTCCGAATGCGAAAGACAAATGTCCTATGCTATCACTTATGTTATCTGAAAATTCATAAAAATGAACATATTTCCATAGAGAAAGGCAGTCTCAGATTGAGAAGACAAACTGATGGTTAAGCCAAAGAAAAGGTGTGAGGGATGGATACATTAGGATATTGGGGTTAACAAACATATACCAATACATATAAAATATATCATCCCCAAAGACCTACGGAATACCAAGAGTGGTCTACTCAACACTCTGTAATAACCTACATGGAAAAGGACCCAAAGATCAATAGATGTATGTATATGTGTAAATGAACAAGATTCTGTACACCTAGAACAAAAGGCATTTTCAATCAAACTTGCTCTGAGAAACACTACTACTTAAAGACACAAACAAGAATTAAGGAGGCTAAAACTTATGGGGGTTTGTCCTGGCACATTCCACTCTAATCTGCAACCTAACAGCACAACTTGCAGCAAGGTTCCGTTTCCCTAGCAAGCAGAGATGGCAACGTAGCAATGCTGCCACACTAAGGCCGTTTCCTCAAACAGCAGCTTTAAATCCACTGCTAATGGTCACTAATATTCACAAGGACTGCAGGGCTGTAAATGACTCATGCCCTCAACAACTGTCCTGGGGTAGGGAATGGCCAAAAAAATCCAAACGCGGCAAATTTTTCAAGAAGGCAATTTGAAGTTGTAAGTTTAGCTCCATCTGTAAAAAATGAAAAGGACATTGATAACACAAAACATCAGGAATTATTAGTCGCATGCAAATCCAATCTACACAAAGGTATCACCTCTCACCAGTCAGAATGACCATCAGCAAAAAGTCAACAAACAATAGATGTTGAAGAAGTTGTGGAGAATAGTGTAACCTCTCGGTCTAAGTGGGATGTAAACTGGTAACAGCCAATAATAGGAACAGAATGGCAGTGCGTTTAAAGGTAAAAACTGAGTTACCATATGATCTGGAAGACCCACTGTTGGGCCTGTCACCTGTGAAAGCCAGAATCAAAAAGACACAGGATGGAAAATCGTGTATTGCAGCAGTATATACCATGGCCAAGACATGGAAGCAACAAAAATGTCCATCAGCAGATGAATGGACGAAAAAGTCGTCCATGTACACAATGCAATATTAGACACAGAAAAGAATGAAACAATGCCGGTCGCAGCACCATAGGTGAGGCTACAGATAATCACACAACTTGAATTAAGCCAGAAAGCGAGAGACACATATCCTATGATATCACGTATAGGTGTTATCTAAAAATTCATAGGAAGGAACCTATTTCCACAGAGAAGGACATTGACGTGTTCAGAAAACAAGCTTGTGGTTAGCCAAACGGAAAGGTGTGAGGAATATATCACGCAGCATATTGGGTTTAACAGACATATGCTAATATTTATAAAATATATAATCATCAAAGACATACCGAATACCAAGAGAGGTCTACACAACAGTCTGTAAAAACATACATGGTAACAGGATCCAAACATGAAAAGATATATGTATCAATGAAAGAGATTCTGTACACCTAGAACAAACACAACATTGCAATTAAATTTGCTCGGAGAAAAATGAAAATTAAACTAAGAATACCAACAGCAAATAAGTAGATATAGTTTTCGGGGGTTTGTCCTGGCACATTCCACTCTACTTTACAACCTACAAACAGGACTTCCAGGAAGGCTCTTTTCCCTTAGTAACCAGAGCTGGGAATATAGAAATGCTGCCTCCTTGTGGCCGTTTCCTGCAACAGCAGCTTGAAACCCAGAGCTAACGGTCATGTAATATTCACAATTACTACAGGGCTCTCAATGACACCTGCCCTCAAAAATCGTACTGGTGCAGGTAATGGCCACAGGAATTCAGAACATGGCAAATTTTTCAAGGAAACAATTTGAAGAGGTAAGTTTCTCTGTTTTACTTAAAAAAAAAGAACGTAGATAAAAGCTCAATATCGGGAATTATTAGATGCATGCAAATCCAAATTACAAAAAGTTATCACCACCCAACACTCAAAATGTCATCTGTAAAAAGTCGACAAACAATAAACGCTGAAGGGTATTTTTTATAGAACTGTGTACCCTCAAGTTGCTGGTGGGATGTAAACTGGTAACAGCCAGTAGTGAGAACAGAATGGAGGTGCGTTGAAAGGTAAAAATTGAACGACCATATGATCTAGTAGGCCCAATGCTGGGCCTAACCCATGAGAAGACCAGAATCCAAAAGACACAGGCTGGCAATCCGGCACTGCATCAATATTTAGCATAGCCAAGACTCGGAAATAACCAAAATGTCCATCCACAGAAGTATGTAAAAAGAAGAAGTGGTCCATGTACACAATGGAATATTCGCCATGGAAAAGAAGGAAACACTGCTCTTTGCAGCACCATAGATGAGCCTAGAGATAATCACAGAACATGAGGTAAGTCGGAAAGCAGACGACAAATATCCTGTGATATCACTCCTAGGTGTTACCTAACAACTGACACATATGAACATATTTCCACAGAGAAAGACTCCCACAGACTTAGAAAACAAACTATGGTTATCTTAAGGGAGAAGTGGGAGGAATGGATACATTCAGATTAGGGTTACCATACGTATAGAAATACATATTAAACACATGTATCAAACAGAGCGACCATATACCAAGGGAGGTCTACTGAACGCTCTGTAATAATTTACACGGGGGCCTGCCTGGTGGCACCGTGGTTAAGAATCTTTCTGCCAATGCAGGTGACACAGGTTCGATCCCTGGTTCGGGAAGATCCCACATGCTGCAGAGCAACTAAGCCCGTGCACCACAACTAATGAGCCTACGCTCTGGAGCCCATGAGCCATAACTACTGAGACCAGGTGCCACAACTACTGAAGCCCGCACGCCTAGAGCCCGTGCTCCGTAACAATAGAAGCCACTACGGTGAGAAGCCCATGCACCGCACCGGAGAGTAGGCCCCGCTCACCGCAACTAGAGAAAGCCCACAGGCAGCAAAGAAGATCCAACTCAGCCAAAAATAAATAAAGAAAGAAAATAAATTTATTTAAAAAAATAATAGTAATTTACATGGGAAGAGGATCTGTACATGAATAAATATATATAATGTTCAACTGACGCCGATTGTGTACACCTACAACAAACACTATTCTACTCATTACCCCAATTTAAAAAATTAAAACCACGAACAGCAATTAATGAGACATAAAGTTATGGGGGTTGTCTCTGGCCCATTCCATTCTCATTTACAACTTAGGAACACGACTTTCAGGAAGGCTCAGCTGCCCTGGTAACCAGATTTGGGGATGGAGAAATGGTGCCGCCTTGTTTCCGGTTCCCACAAGAGCAGCTTTAAACACTGGGCTAACGGTCACTTAAGATTCACAGTAATTGTAGGGCTGTAAATGAAACGTGTCCTCAAAAAATGTCCTGGGGTAGGTAATGGCCAAAAAAGTTCACGACACGGAAAATTTTTCAAGAAACAGTTTCAAGAGGTAAGTGTTACTCACACTGTTATTTAAAAAAAAAAGAAGAACATGGATAAAAGCTCAATATCAGGAATTATTGGTTGGATGAAAATCCAAACTACAAAAAGATTTCACCACCCAATATTCAAAATGTCATCCATAAACAGTCTACAAACAATGCATGCTGATGGGTTGGTGGAGAAAGGCATACCCACTATGCTGTTGGTAGGACGTAAACTGGTAACAGCTAATCATGAGAACAGAATGGAGCTGCGTTTAAAAGGTAAAGAAATTGAGCTACCATACAATGCGGCCGATCCCCTAATGGGCCTATCACCTAAGAAGACCAGAATCGGAAAGACACAGACAGGCAAACATGCACTGTAGCAATATTTACAATAGCCAAGACATTCAAGCAAACAAAAGGTCCATCAATAGATAAATGGACAAAGAAGAAGTGGTGGACACACCGAATAGAATATTAGCCTCAGAAAAAATAAATGAACAATGCCGTTTTCAGGACTACAGATGAGCCTAGAAATAATCATATTAGGTTAAGTAAGTCAAAAGGGAATGACAAATATCCTATGATATCATTTATACATGTTATCCTAAGATTGCTACCAATGAACATATTTCCACAGAAAAAGAAACTCACAGACTTATAAAACAAATTAATGGTTAACCAAAATGAAAGGTGGGAGGATGGACAAATTAGGATTATGGAGCTAACAAACATATACTAATGTATGTTAAGTGTATATAAACATACAACACATAAACTGTGTGAATTATATAATCACCAATATATATAAAATATATAATGACAAAACACCTACCATATACCAAGGGAGGTCTACTCAACATTCTGTAATAACATACATGGTAACAGCATCCGAAGAACAAGGGACATATGTATGAATCATTGAGCAGACTCTGTACAGCCAGCCAATCACAACACTCTAATCAAATTTACTCTGTTAAGAAATAGAAACTAAATGTAAAAAAACAAACATAAGTAAGGAGACGTAATCTTCTGGGGTCTTGTCCCAGCACATTCCACTCTAATTCATAGGCGAGGAACACGACGTCCAGGAAGACTCTGTTGCCCTAGTAACAAGAGTTGAGAACGTCATAATGCTGCCGCCTTGTGGCTGTTTCCCACAACAGCAGCTTTAAATCCAGTGCTAATGTGTGCTTAATAGTCACAAGGATTGCAGGGCTGTAAATGACACCTGCCCTCAAAAAATGCCCTGGGGTAGGGAATAGGCAAGAAAATTCAACACATGACAAATTTTCCAAGAAGTCAATATGAAGAGGGAAGTTGTACTCACTCTTTAAAAAAAAAAAGCAAAAGAAAAAAATGGACATGCGTAAAGCGCAGTATAAGGAATTATTAGTCACGTGCAATTCCAACCTCCAGAAAGGTTTCAGCTCACACCAGTCAAATGACCATCAGCAAAAAGTCTACAAACTATGAATGCTGAAGGGGTTTTAGAGAACTGTGTACCTTCTAGCTGCTGGTGGGATGTAAAGTGGTAACAGCACTAAGGAAAACTGAATGGAGCTGCTTTAAAAGGTAAAAACTGAGCTACCATATGATGCGGCAGGGCACCTTCTTTGCCTATAACCTAAGACCACCAGAAACGGAAAGACAGAGGCAGGCAAATGTGCAATGCAGGAATATTGAAATAGCCAAGACATGGAAGGAAAGAAAAAGGTCCATACACAGATGAGTGAACAAAGAAGAAGTGGTATATGGACAGAATGGAATATCAACCACAAAAAAAAATAAAAGAATGGCATATGCAGCACCACAGAGGAGCCTAGAGATAATCACACAATGTGAAGTAAGTCCGAATGCAAAAGACAAATGTCCTATGCTATCACTTATGTTATCTGAAAATTCATAAAAATGAACGTATTTCCATAGAGAAAGGCAGTCTCAGATTGAGAAGACAAACTGATGGTTAAGCCAAAGAAAAGGTGTGAGGAATGGATACATTAGGATATTGGGGTTAAGAAACATATACCAATACATATAAAATATATCATCCCCAAAGACCTACGGAATACCAAGAGTGGTCTACTCAACACTCTGTAATAACCTACATGGAAAAGGACCCAAAGATCAATAGATATATGTATATGTGTAAATGAACAAGATTCTGTACACCTAGAACAAAAGGCATTTTCAATCAAACTTGCTCTGAGAAACACTACTACTTAAAGACACAAACAAGAATTAAGGAGGCTAAAACTTATGGGGGTTTGTCCTGGCACATTCCACTCTAATCTGCAACCTAACAGCACAACTTGCAGCAAGGTTCCGTTTCCCTAGCAAGCAGAGATGGCAACGTAGCAATGCTGCCACACTAAGGCCGTTTCCTCAAACAGCAGCTTTAAATCCACTGCTAATGGTCACTAATATTCACAAGGACTGCAGGGCTGTAAATGACTCATGCCCTCAACAACTGTCCTGGGGTAGGGAATGGCCAAAAAAATCCAAACGCGGCAAATTTTTCAAGAAGGCAATTTGAAGTTGTAAGTTTAGCTCCATCTGTAAAAAATGAAAAGGACATTGATAACACAAAACATCAGGAATTATTAGTCGCATGCAAATCCAATCTACACAAAGGTATCACCTCTCACCAGTCAGAATGACCATCAGCAAAAAGTCAACAAACAATAGATGTTGAAGAAGTTGTGGAGAATAGTGTAACCTCTCGGTCTAAGTGGGATGTAAACTGGTAACAGCCAATAATAGGAACAGAATGGCAGTGCGTTTAAAGGTAAAAACTGAGTTACCATATGATCTGGAAGACCCACTGTTGGGCCTGTCACCTGTGAAAGCCAGAATCAAAAAGACACAGGATGGAAAATCGTGTATTGCAGCAGTATATACCATGGCCAAGACATGGAAGCAACAAAAATGTCCATCAGCAGATGAATGGACGAAAAAGTCGTCCATGTACACAATGCAATATTAGACACAGAAAAGAATGAAACAATGCCGGTCGCAGCACCATAGGTGAGGCTACAGATAATCACACAACTTGAATTAAGCCAGAAAGCGAGAGACACATATCCTATGATATCACGTATAGGTGTTATCTAAAAATTCATAGGAAGGAACCTATTTCCACAGAGAAGGACATTGACGTGTTCAGAAAACAAGCTTGTGGTTAGCCAAACGGAAAGGTGTGAGGAATATATCACGCAGCATATTGGGTTTAACAGACATATGCTAATATTTATAAAATATATAATCATCAAAGACATACCGAATACCAAGAGAGGTCCACAAAACAGTCTGTAATAACATACATGGTAACAGGATCCAAACATGAAAAGATATATGTATCAATGAAAGAGATTCTGTACACCTAGAACAAACACAACATTGCAATTAAATTTGCTCGGAGAAAAATGAAAATTAAACTAAGAATACCAACAGCAAATAAGTAGATATAGTTTTCGGGGGTTTGTCCTGGCACATTCCACTCTACTTTACAACCTACAAACAGGACTTCCAGGAAGGCTCTTTTCCCTTAGTAACCAGAGCTGGGAATATAGAAATGCTGCCTCCTTGTGGCCGTTTCCTGCAACAGCGGCTTTAAACCCAGAGCTAACGGTCATGTAATATTCACAATTACTACAGGGCTCTAAATGACACCTGCCCTCAAAAATCGTACTGGTGCAGGTAATGGCCACAGGAATTCAGAACATGGCAAATTTTTCAAGGAACCAATTTGAAGAGGTAAGTTTCTCTGTTTTACTTAAAAAAAAAAAAAGAACGTAGATAAAAGCTCAATATCGGGAATTATTAGATGCATGCAAATCCAAATTACAAAAAGGTATCACCACCCAACACTCAAAATGTCATCTGTAAAAAGTCGACAAACAATAAACGCTGAAGGGTATTTTTTATAGAACTGTGTACCCTCAAGTTGCTGGTGGGATGTAAACTGGTAACAGCCAGTAGTGAGAACAGAATGGAGGTGCGTTGAAAGGTAAAAATTGAACGACCATATGATCTAGTAGGCCCAATGCTGGGCCTAACCCATGAGAAGACCAGAATCCAAAAGACACAGGCTGGCAATCCGGCACTGCATCAATATTTAGCATAGCCAAGACTCGGAAGTAACCAAAATGTCCATCCACAGAAGTATGTAAAAAGAAGAAGTGGTCCATGTACACAATGGAATATTCGCCATGGAAAAGAAGGAAACACTGCTCTTTGCAGCACCATAGATGAGCCTAGAGATAATCACAGAACATGAGGTAAGTCGGAAAGCAGACGACAAATATCCTGTGATATCACTCCTAGGTGTTACCTAACAACTGACACATATGAACATATTTCCACAGAGAAAGACTCCCACAGACTTAGAAAACAAACTATGGTTATCTTAAGGGAGAAGTGGGAGGAATGGATACATTCAGATTAGGGTTACCATACGTATAGAAATACATATTAAACACATGTATCAAACAGAGCGACCATATACCAAGGGAGGTCTACTGAACGCTCTGTAATAATTTACACGGGGGCCTGCCTGGCGGCACCGTGGTTAAGAATCTTCCTGCCAATGCAGGGGACACAGGTTCGATCCCTGGTTCGGGAAGATCCCACATGCTGCAGAGCAACTAAGCCCGTGCACCACAACTAATGAGCCTACGCTCTGGAGCCCATGAGCCATAACTACTGAGACCAGGTGCCACAACTACTGAAGCCCGCACGCCTAGAGCCCGTGCTCCGCAACAAAAGAAGCCACTACGGTGAGAAGCCCGTGCACCGCACCGGAGAGTAGCCCCCGCTCACCGCAACTAGAGAAAGCCCACAGGAAGCAAAGAAGATCCAACTCAGCCAAAAATAAATAAAGAAAGAAAATAAATTTATTTTAAAAAATAATAGTAATTTACATGGGCAGAGGATCTGTACATGAATAAATATATATAATGTTCAACTGACCCTGATTGTGTACACCTACAACAAACACAATTCTACTCATTAACCCAATTTAAAAAATTAAAACCACGAACAGCAATTAATGAGACATAAAGTTATGGGGGTTGTCTCTGGCCCATTCCATTCTCATTTACAACCTAGGAACACGAATTTCAGGAAGGCTCAGCTGCCCTGGTAACCAGATTTGGGGATGGAGAAATGCTGCCGCCTTGTTTCCGGTTCCCACAAGAGCAGCTTTAAACACTAGGCTAACGGTCACTTAAGATTCACAGTAATTGTAGGGCTGTAAGTGAAACGTGTCCTCAAAAAATGTCCTGGGGTAGGTAAGGGCCAAAAAAGTTCACAACACGAAAAATTTTTCAAGAAACAGTTTCAAGAGGTAAGTGTTACTCACACTGTTATTTTAAAAAAAAAGAAGAACATGGATAAAAGCTCAATATCAGGAATTATTGGTTGGATGCAAATCCAAACTACAAAAAGATTTCACCACCCAATATTCAAAATGCCATCCGTAAACAGTCTACAAACAATGCATGCTGATGGCTTGGTGGAGAAATGCATACCCACTATGCTGTTGGTTGGACTTAAACTGGTAACAGCTAATCATGAGAACAGAATGGAGCTGCGTTTAAAAGGTAAAGAAATTGAGCTACCATACAATGCGGCCAATCCCCTAATGGGCCTATCACCTAAGAAGACCAGAATCGGAAAGACACAGACAGGCAAACATGCACTGTAGCAATATTTACAATAGCCAAGACATTCAAGCAAACAAAAGGTCCATCAATAGATAAATGGACAAAGAAGAAGTGGTGGACACACCGAATGGAATATTAGCCTCAGAAAAAATAAATGAACAATGCCATTTTCAGGACTACAGATGAGCCTAGAAATAATCATGTTAGGTTAAGTAAGTCAAAAGGGAATGACAAATATCCTATGATATCATTTATACATGTTATCCTAAGATTGCTACCAATGAACATATTTCCACAGAAAAAGAAACTCACAGACTTATAAAACAAACTAATGGTTAACCAAAATGAAAGGTGGGAGGATGGACAAATTAGGATTATGGAGCTAACAAACATATACTAATGTATGTTAAGTGTATATAAACATACAACACATAAACTGTGTGAATTATATAATCACCAATATATATAAAATATATAATGACAAAACACCTACCATATACCAAGGGAGGTCTACTCAACATTCTGTAATAACATACATGGTAACAGCATCCGAAGAACAAGAGACATATGTATGAATCATTGAGCAGACTCTGTACAGCCAGCCAATCACAACACTCTAATCAAATTTACTCTGGTAAGAAATAGAAACTAAATGTAAAAAAACAAACATAAGTAAGGAGACGTAAACTTCTGGGGTCTTGTCCCAGCACATTCCACTCTAATTCATAGGCGAGGAACACGACGTCCAGGAAGACTCTGTTGCCCTAGTAACAAGAGTTGAGAACGTCATAATGCTGCCGCCTTGTGGCTGTTTCCCACAACAGCAGCTTTAAATCCAGTGCTAATGTGTGCTTAATAGTCACAAGGATTGCAGGGCTGTAAATGACACCTGCCCTCAAAAAATGCCCTGGGGTAGGGAATAGGCAAGAAAATTCAACACATGACAAATTTTCCAAGAAGTCAATATGAAGAGGGAAGTTGTACTCACTCTTTAAAAAAAAAAAGCAAAAGAAAAAACTGGACATGCGTAAAGCGCAGTATAAGGAATTATTAGTCACGTGCAATTCCAACCTCCAGAAAGGTTTCAGCTCACACCAGTCAAATGACCATCAGCAAAAAGTCTACAAACTATGAATGCTGAAGGGGTTTTAGAGAACTGTGTACCTTCTAGCTGCTGGTGGGATGTAAAGTGGTAACAGCACTAAGGAAAACTGAATGGAGCTGCTTTAAAAGGTAAAAACTGAGCTACCATATGATGCGGCAGGGCACCTTCTTTGCCTATAACCTAAGACCACCAGAAACGGAAAGACAGAGGCAGGCAAATGTGCAATGCAGGAATATTGAAATAGCCAAGACATGGAAGGAAAGAAAAAGGTCCATACACAGATGAGTGAACAAAGAAGAAGTGGTATATGGACAGAATGGAATATCAACCACAAAAAAAAATAAAAGAATGGCATATGCAGCACCACAGAGGAGCCTAGAGATAATCACACAATGTGAAGTAAGTCAGAATGCGAAAGACAAATGTCCTATGCTATCACTTATGTTATCTGAAAATTCATAAAAATGAACGTATTTCCATAGAGAAAGGCAGTCTCAGATTGAGAAGACAAACTGATGGTTAAGCCAAAGAAAAGGTGTGAGGAATGGATACATTAGGATATTGGGGTTAACAAACATATACCAATACATATAAAATATATCATCCCCAAAGACCTACGGAATACCAAGAGTGGTCTACTCAACACTCTGTAATAACCTACATGGAAAAGGACCCAAAGATCAATAGATGTATGTATATGTGTAAATGAACAAGATTCTGTACACCTAGAACAAAAGGCATTTTCAATCAAACTTGCTCTGAGAAACACTACTACTTAAAGACACAAACAAGAATTAAGGAGGCTAAAACTTATGGGGGTTTGTCCTGGCACATTCCACTCTAATCTGCAACCTAACAGCACAACTTGCAGCAAGGTTCCGTTTCCCTAGCAAGCAGAGATGGCAACGTAGCAATGCTGCCACACTAAGGCCGTTTCCTCAAACAGCAGCTTTAAATCCACTGCTAATGGTCACTAATATTCACAAGGACTGCAGGGCTGTAAATGACTCATGCCCTCAACAACTGTCCTGGGGTAGGGAATGGCCAAAAAAATCCAAACGCGGCAAATTTTTCAAGAAGGCAATTTGAAGTTGTAAGTTTAGCTCCATCTGTAAAAAATGAAAAGGACATTGATAACACAAAACATCAGGAATTATTAGTCGCATGCAAATCCAATCTACACAAAGGTATCACCTCTCACCAGTCAGAATGACCATCAGCAAAAAGTCAACAAACAATAGATGTTGAAGAAGTTGTGGAGAATAGTGTAACCTCTCGGTCTAAGTGGGATGTAAACTGGTAACAGCCAATAATAGGAACAGAATGGCAGTGCGTTTAAAGGTAAAAACTGAGTTACCATATGATCTGGAAGACCCACTGTTGGGCCTGTCACCTGTGAAAGCCAGAATCAAAAAGACACAGGATGGAAAATCGTGTATTGCAGCAGTATATACCATGGCCAAGACATGGAAGCAACAAAAATGTCCATCAGCAGATGAATGGACGAAAAAGTCGTCCATGTACACAATGCAATATTAGACACAGAAAAGAATGAAACAATGCCGGTCGCAGCACCATAGGTGAGGCTACAGATAATCACACAACTTGAATTAAGCCAGAAAGCGAGAGACACATATCCTATGATATCACGTATAGGTGTTATCTAAAAATTCATAGGAAGGAACCTATTTCCACAAAGAAGGACATTGACGTGTTCAGAAACAAGCTTGTGGTTAGCCAAACGGAAAGGTGTGAGGAATATATCACGCAGCATATTGGGTTTAACAGACATATGCTAATATTTATAAAATATATAATCATCAAAGACATACCGAATACCAAGAGAGGTCCACAAAACAGTCTGTAATAACATACATGGTAACAGGATCCAAACATGAAAAGATATATGTATCAATGAAAGAGATTCTGTACACCTAGAACAAACACAACATTGCAATTAAATTTGCTCGGAGAAAAATGAAAATTAAACTAAGAATACCAACAGCAAATAAGTAGATATAGTTTTCGGGGGTTTGTCCTGGCACATTCCACTCTACTTTACAACCTACAAACAGGACTTCCAGGAAGGCTCTTTTCCCTTAGTAACCAGAGCTGGGAATATAGAAATGCTGCCTCCTTGTGGCCGTTTCCTGCAACAGCAGCTTGAAACCCAGAGCTAACGGTCATGTAATATTCACAATTACTACAGGGCTCTCAATGACACCTGCCCTCAAAAATCGTACTGGTGCAGGTAATGGCCACAGGAATTCAGAACATGGCAAATTTTTCAAGGAAACAATTTGAAGAGGTAAGTTTCTCTGTTTTACTTAAAAAAAAAGAACGTAGATAAATGCTCAATATCGGGAATTATTAGATGCATGCAAATCCAAATTACAAAAAGGTATCAGCACCCAACACTCAAAATGTCATCTGTAAAAAGTCGACAAACAATAAAAGCTGAAGGGTATTTTTTATAGAACTGTGTACCCTCAAGTTGCTGGTGGGATGTAAACTGGTAACAGCCAGTAGTGAGAACAGAATGGAGGTGCGTTGAAAGGTAAAAATTGAACGACCATATGATCTAGTAGGCCCAATGCTGGGCCTAACCCATGAGAAGACCAGAATCCAAAAGACACAGGCTGGCAATCCGGCACTGCATCAATATTTAGCATAGCCAAGACTCGGAAATAACCAAAATGTCCATCCACAGAAGTATGTAAAAAGAAGAAGTGGTCCATGTACACAATGGAATATTCGCCATGGAAAAGAAGGAAACACTGCTCTTTGCAGCACCATAGATAAGCCTAGAGATAATCACAGAACATGAGGTAAGTCGGAAAGCAGACGACAAATATCCTGTGATATCACTCCTAGGTGTTACCTAACAACTGACACATATGAACATATTTCCACAGAGAAAGACTCCCACAGACTTAGAAAACAAACTATGGTTATCTTAAGGGAGAAGTGGGAGGAATGGATACATTCAGATTAGGGTTACCATACGTATACAAATACATATTAAACACATGTATCAAACAGAGCGACCATATACCAAGGGAGGTCTACTGAACGCTCTGTAATAATTTACACGGGGGCCTGCCTGGTGGCACCGTGGGTAAGAATCTTTCTGCCAATGCAGGGGACACAGGTTCGATCCCTGGTTCGGGAAGATCCCACATGCTGCAGAGCAACTAAGCCCGTGCACCACAACTAATGAGCCTACGCTCTGGAGCCCATGAGCCATAACTACTGAGACCAGGTGCCACAACTACTGAAGCCCGCACGCCTAGAGCCCGTGCTCCGCAACAATAGAAGCCACTACGGTGAGAAGCCCATGCACCGCACCGGAGAGTAGGCCCCGCTCACCGCAACTAGAGAAAGCCCACAGGCAGCAAAGAAGATCCAACTCAGCCAAAAATAAATAAAGAAAGAAAATAAATTTATTTAAAAAAATAATAGTAATTTACATGGGAAGAGGATCTGTACATGAATAAATATATATAATGTTCAACTGACCCCGATTGTGTACACCTACAACAAACACTATTCTACTCATTACCCCAATTTAAAAAATTAAAACCACGAACAGCAATTAATGAGACATAAAGTTATGGGGGTTGTCTCTGGCCCATTCCATTCTCATTTACAACCTAGGAACACGACTTTCAGGAAGGCTCAGCTGCCCTGGTAACCAGATTTGGGGATGGAGAAATGCTGCCGCCTTGTTTCCGGTTCCCACAAGAGCAGCTTTAAACACTGGGCTAACGGTCACTTAAGATTCACAGTAATTGTAGGGCTGTAAATGAAACGTGTCCTCAAAAAATGTCCTGGGGTAGGTAATGGCCAAAAAAGTTCACGACACGGAAAATTTTTCAAGAAACAGTTTCAAGAGGTAAGTGTTACTCACACTGTTATTTTAAAAAAAAAGAAGAACATGGATAAAAGCTCAATATCAGGAATTATTGGTTGGATGCAAATCCAAACTACAAAAAGATTTCACCACCCAATATTCAAAATGTCATCCATAAACAGTCTACAAACAATGCATGCTGATGGGTTGGTGGAGAAAGGCATACCCACTATGCTGTTGGTTGGACGTAAACTGGTAACAGCTAATCATGAGAACAGAATGGAGCTGCGTTTAAAAGGTAAAGAAATTGAGCTACCATACAATGCGGCCGTTCCCCTAATGGGCCTATCACCTAAGACGAGAATCGGAAAGACACAGACAGGCAAACATGCACTGTAGCAATATTTACAATAGCCAAGACATTCAAGCAAACAAAAGGTCCATCAATAGATAAATGGACAAAGAAGAAGTGGTGGACACACCGAATGGAATATTAGCCTCAGAAAAAATAAATGAACAATGCCGTTTTCAGGACTACAGATGAGCCTAGTAATAATCATATTAGGTTATGTAAGTCAAAAGGGAATGACAAATATCCTATGATATCATTTATACATGTTATCCTAAGATTGCTACCAATGAACATATTTCCACAGAAAAAGAAACTCACAGACTTATAAAACAAATTAATGGTTAACCAAAATGAAAGGTGGGAGGATGGACAAATTAGGATTATGGAGCTAACAAACATATACTAATGTATGTTAAGTGTATATAAACATACAACACATAAACGGTGTGAATTATATAATCACCAATATATATAAAATATATAATGACAAAACACCTACCATATACCAAGGGAGGTCTACTCAACATTCTGTAATAACATACATGGTAACAGCATCCGAAGAACAAGAGACATATGTATGAATCATTGAGCAGACTCTGTACAGACAGCCAATCACAACACTCTAATCAAATTTACTCTGGTAAGAAATGGAAACTAAATGTAAAAAAACAAACATAAGTAAGGAGACGTAAACTTCTGGGGTCTTGTCCCAGCACATTCCACTCTAATTCATAGGCGAGGAACACGACGTCCAGGAAGACTCTGTTGCCCTAGTAACAAGAGTTGAGAACGTCATAATGCTGCCGCCTTGTGGCTGTTTCCCACAACAGCAGCTTTAAATCCAGTGCTAATGTGTGCTTAATAGTCACAAGGATTGCAGGGCTGTAAATGACACCTGCCCTCAAAAAATGCCCTGGGGTAGGGAATAGGCAAGAAAATTCAACACATGACAAATTTTCCAAGAAGTCAATATGAAGAGGGAAGTTGTACTCACTCTTTAAAAAAAAAAAGCAAAAGAAAAAAATGGACATGCGTAAAGCGCAGTATAAGGAATTATTAGTCACGTGCAATTCCAACCTCCAGAAAGGTTTCAGCTCACACCAGTCAAATGACCATCAGCAAAAAGTCTACAAACTATGAATGCTGAAGGGGTTTTAGAGAACTGTGTACCTTCTAGCTGCTGGTGGGATGTAAAGTGGTAACAGCACTAAGGAAAACTGAATGGAGCTGCTTTAAAAGGTAAAAACTGAGCTACCATATGATGCGGCAGGGCACCTTCTTTGCCTATAACCTAAGACCACCAGAAACGGAAAGACAGAGGCAGGCAAATGTGCAATGCAGGAATATTGAAATAGCCAAGACATGGAAGGAAAGAAAAAGGTCCATACACAGATGAGTGAACAAAGAAGAAGTGGTATATGGACAGAATGGAATATCAACCACAAAAAAAAATAAAAGAATGGCATATGCAGCACCACAGAGGAGCCTAGAGATAATCACACAATGTGAAGTAAGTCCGAATGCGAAAGACAAATGTCCTATGCTATCACTTATGTTATCTGAAAATTCATAAAAATGAACATATTTCCATAGAGAAAGGCAGTCTCAGATTGAGAACACAAACTGATGGTTAAGCCAAAGAAAAGGTGTGAGGGATGGATACATTAGGATATTGGGGTTAACAAACATATACCAATACATATAAAATATATCATCCCCAAAGACCTACGGAATACCAAGAGTGGTCTACTCAACACTCTGTAATAACCTACATGGAAAAGGACCCAAAGATCAATAGATGTATGTATATGTGTAAATGAACAAGATTCTGTACACCTAGAACAAAAGGCATTTTCAATCAAACTTGCTCTGAGAAACACTACTACTTAAAGACACAAACAAGAATTAAGGAGGCTAAAACTTATGGGGGTTTGTCCTGGCACATTCCACTCTAATCTGCAACCTAACAGCACAACTTGCAGCAAGGTTCCGTTTCCCTAGCAAGCAGAGATGGCAACGTAGCAATGCTGCCACACTAAGGCCGTTTCCTCAAACAGCAGCTTTAAATCCACTGCTAATGGTCACTAATATTCACAAGGACTGCAGGGCTGTAAATGACTCATGCCCTCAACAACTGTCCTGGGGTAGGGAATGGCCAAAAAATCCAAACGCGGCAAATTTTTCAAGAAGGCAATTTGAAGTTGTCAGTTTAGCTCCATCTGTAAAAAATGAAAAGGACATTGATAACACAAAACATCAGGAATTATTAGTCGCATGCAAATCCAATCTACACAAAGGTATCACCTCTCACCAGTCAGAATGACCATCAGCAAAAAGTCAACAAACAATAGATGTTGAAGAAGTTGTGGAGAATAGTGTAACCTCTCGGTCTAAGTGGGATGTAAACTGGTAACAGCCAATAATAGGAACAGAATGGCAGTGCGTTTAAAGGTAAAAACTGAGTTACCATATGATCTGGAAGACCCACTGTTGGGCCTGTCACCTGTGAAAGCCAGAATCAAAAAGACACAGGATGGAAAATCGTGTATTGCAGCAGTATATACCATGGCCAAGACATGGAAGCAACAAAAATGTCCATCAGCAGATGAATGGACGAAAATGTGGTCCATGTACACAATGCAATATTAGACACAGAAAAGAATGAAACAATGCCGGTCGCAGCACCATAGGTGAGGCTACAGATAATCACACAACTTGAATTAAGCCAGAAAGCGAGAGACACATATCCTATGATATCACGTATAGGTGTTATCTAAAAATTCATAGGAAGGAACCTATTTCCACAAAGAAGGACATTGACGTGTTCAGAAACAAGCTTGTGGTTAGCCAAACGGAAAGGTGTGAGGAATATATCACGCAGCATATTGGGTTTAACAGACATATGCTAATATTTATAAAATATATAATCATCAAAGACATACCGAATACCAAGAGAGGTCTACACAACAGTCTGTAAAAACATACATGGTAACAGGATCCAAACATGAAAAGATATATGTATCAATGAAAGAGATTCTGTACACCTAGAACAAACACAACATTGCAATTAAATTTGCTCGGAGAAAAATGAAAATTAAACTAAGAATACCAACAGCAAATAAGTAGATATAGTTTTCGGGGGTTTGTCCTGGCACATTCCACTCTACTTTACAACCTACAAACAGGACTTCCAGGAAGGCTCTTTTCCCTTAGTAACCAGAGCTGGGAATATAGAAATGCTGCCTCCTTGTGGCCGTTTCCTGCAACAGCAGCTTGAAACCCAGAGCTAACGGTCATGTAATATTCACAATTACTACAGGGCTCTCAATGACACCTGCCCTCAAAAATCGTACTGGTGCAGGTAATGGCCACAGGAATTCAGAACATGGCAAATTTTTCAAGGAAACAATTTGAAGAGGTAAGTTTCTCTGTTTTACTTAAAAAAAAAGAACGTAGATAAATGCTCAATATCGGGAATTATTAGATGCATGCAAATCCAAATTACAAAAAGGTATCAGCACCCAACACTCAAAATGTCATCTGTAAAAAGTCGACAAACAATAAACGCTGAAGGGTATTTTTTATAGAACTGTGTACCCTCAAGTTGCTGGTGGGATGTAAACTGGTAACAGCCAGTAGTGAGAACAGAATGGAGGTGCGTTGAAAGGTAAAAATTGAACGACCATATGATCTAGTAGGCCCAATGCTGGGCCTAACCCATGAGAAGACCAGAATCCAAAAGACACAGGCTGGCAATCCGGCACTGCATCAATATTTAGCATAGCCAAGACTCGGAAGTAACCAAAATGTCCATCCACAGAAGTATGTAAAAAGAAGAAGTGGTCCATGTACACAATGGAATATTCGCCATGGAAAAGAAGGAAACACTGCTCTTTGCAGCACCATAGATGAGCCTAGAGATAATCACAGAACATGAGGTAAGTCGGAAAGCAGACGACAAATATCCTGTGATATCACTCCTAGGTGTTACCTAACAACTGACACATATGAACATATTTCCACAGAGAAAGACTCCCACAGACTTAGAAAACAAACTATGGTTATCTTAAGGGAGAAGTGGGAGGAATGGATACATTCAGATTAGGGTTACCATACGTATAGAAATACATATTAAACACATGTATCAAACAGAGCGACCATATACCAAGGGAGGTCTACTGAACGCTCTGTAATAATTTACACGGGGGCCTGCCTGGCGGCACCGTGGTTAAGAATCTTCCTGCCAATGCAGGGGACACAGGTTCGATCCCTGGTTCGGGAAGATCCCACATGCTGCAGAGCAACTAAGCCCGTGCACCACAACTAATGAGCCTACGCTCTGGAGCCCATGAGCCATAACTACTGAGACCAGGTGCCACAACTACTGAAGCCCGCACGCCTAGAGCCCGTGCTCCGCAACAAAAGAAGCCACTACGGTGAGAAGCCCGTGCACCGCACCGGAGAGTAGCCCCCGCTCACCGCAACTAGAGAAAGCCCACAGGAAGCAAAGAAGATCCAACTCAGCCAAAAATAAATAAAGAAAGAAAATAAATTTATTTTAAAAAATAATAGTAATTTACATGGGCAGAGGATCTGTACATGAATAAATATATATAATGTTCAACTGACCCTGATTGTGTACACCTACAACAAACACAATTCTACTCATTAACCCAATTTAAAAAATTAAAACCACGAACAGCAATTAATGAGACATAAAGTTATGGGGGTTGTCTCTGGCCCATTCCATTCTCATTTACAACCTAGGAACACGAATTTCAGGAAGGCTCAGCTGCCCTGGTAACCAGATTTGGGGATGGAGAAATGCTGCCGCCTTGTTTCCGGTTCCCACAAGAGCAGCTTTAAACACTAGGCTAACGGTCACTTAAGATTCACAGTAATTGTAGGGCTGTAAGTGAAACGTGTCCTCAAAAAATGTCCTGGGGTAGGTAAGGGCCAAAAAAGTTCACAACACGAAAAATTTTTCAAGAAACAGTTTCAAGAGGTAAGTGTTACTCACACTGTTATTTTAAAAAAAAAGAAGAACATGGATAAAAGCTCAATATCAGGAATTATTGGTTGGATGCAAATCCAAACTACAAAAAGATTTCACCACCCAATATTCAAAATGCCATCCGTAAACAGTCTACAAACAATGCATGCTGATGGCTTGGTGGAGAAATGCATACCCACTATGCTGTTGGTTGGACTTAAACTGGTAACAGCTAATCATGAGAACAGAATGGAGCTGCGTTTAAAAGGTAAAGAAATTGAGCTACCATACAATGCGGCCAATCCCCTAATGGGCCTATCACCTAAGAAGACCAGAATCGGAAAGACACAGACAGGCAAACATGCACTGTAGCAATATTTACAATAGCCAAGACATTCAAGCAAACAAAAGGTCCATCAATAGATAAATGGACAAAGAAGAAGTGGTGGACACACCGAATGGAATATTAGCCTCAGAAAAAATAAATGAACAATGCCATTTTCAGGACTACAGATGAGCCTAGAAATAATCATGTTAGGTTAAGTAAGTCAAAAGGGAATGACAAATATCCTATGATATCATTTATACATGTTATCCTAAGATTGCTACCAATGAACATATTTCCACAGAAAAAGAAACTCACAGACTTATAAAACAAATTAATGGTTAACCAAAATGAAAGGTGGGAGGATGGACAAATTAGGATTATGGAGCTAACAAACATATACTAATGTATGTTAAGTGTATATAAACATACAACACATAAACGGTGTGAATTATATAATCACCAATATATATAAAATATATAATGACAAAACACCTACCATATACCAAGGGAGGTCTACTCAACATTCTGTAATAACATACATGGTAACAGCATCCGAAGAACAAGGGACATATGTATGAATCATTGAGCAGACTCTGTACAGCCAGCCAATCACAACACTCTAATCAAATTTACTCTGGTAAGAAATAGAAACTAAATGTAAAAAAACAAACATAAGTAAGGAGACGTAAACTTCTGGGGTCTTGTCCCAGCACATTCCACTCTAATTCATAGGCGAGGAACACGACGTCCAGGAAGACTCTGTTGCCCTAGTAACAAGAGTTGAGAACGTCATAATGCTGCCGCCTTGTGGCTGTTTCCCACAACAGCAGCTTTAAATCCAGTGCTAATGTGTGCTTAATAGTCACAAGGATTGCAGGGCTGTAAATGACACCTGCCCTCAAAAAATGCCCTGGGGTAGGGAATAGGCAAGAAAATTCAACACATGACAAATTTTCCAAGAAGTCAATATGAAGAGGGAAGTTGTACTCACTCTTTAAAAAAAAAAAGCAAAAGAAAAAACTGGACATGCGTAAAGCGCAGTATAAGGAATTATTAGTCACGTGCAATTCCAACCTCCAGAAAGGTTTCAGCTCACACCAGTCAAATGACCATCAGCAAAAAGTCTACAAACTATGAATGCTGAAGGGGTTTTAGAGAACTGTGTACCTTCTAGCTGCTGGTGGGATGTAAAGTGGTAACAGCACTAAGGAAAACTGAATGGAGCTGCTTTAAAAGGTAAAAACTGAGCTACCATATGATGCGGCAGGGCACCTTCTTTGCCTATAACCTAAGACCACCAGAAACGGAAAGACAGAGGCAGGCAAATGTGCAATGCAGGAATATTGAAATAGCCAAGACATGGAAGGAAAGAAAAAGGTCCATACACAGATGAGTGAACAAAGAAGAAGTGGTATATGGACAGAATGGAATATCAACCACAAAAAAAAATAAAAGAATGGCATATGCAGCACCACAGAGGAGCCTAGAGATAATCACACAATGTGAAGTAAGTCAGAATGCGAAAGACAAATGTCCTATGCTATCACTTATGTTATCTGAAAATTCATAAAAATGAACGTATTTCCATAGAGAAAGGCAGTCTCAGATTGAGAAGACAAACTGATGGTTAAGCCAAAGAAAAGGTGTGAGGAATGGATACATTAGGATATTCGGGTTAACAAACATATACCAATACATATAAAATATATCATCCCCAAAGACCTACGGAATACCAAGAGTGGTCTACTCAACACTCTGTAATAACCTACATGGAAAAGGACCCAAAGATCAATAGATGTATGTATATGTGTAAATGAACAAGATTCTGTACACCTAGAACAAAAGGCATTTTCAATCAAACTTGCTCTGAGAAACACTACTACTTAAAGACACAAACAAGAATTAAGGAGGCTAAAACTTATGGGGGTTTGTCCTGGCACATTCCACTCTAATCTGCAACCTAACAGCACAACTTGCAGCAAGGTTCCGTTTCCCTAGCAAGCAGAGATGGCAACGTAGCAATGCTGCCACACTAAGGCCGTTTCCTCAAACAGGAGCTTTAAATCCACTGCTAATGGTCACTAATATTCACAAGGACTGCAGGGCTGTAAATGACTCATGCCCTCAACAACTGTCCTGGGGTAGGGAATGGCCAAAAAAATCCAAACGCGGCAAATTTTTCAAGAAGGCAATTTGAAGTTGTAAGTTTAGCTCCATCTGTAAAAATGAAAAGGACATTGATAACACAAAACATCAGGAATTATTAGTCGCATGCAAATCCAATCTACACAAAGGTATCACCTCTCACCAGTCAGAATGACCATCAGCAAAAAGTCAACAAACAATAGATGTTGAAGAAGTTGTGGAGAATAGCGTAACCTCTCGGTCTAAGTGGGATGTAAACTGGTAACAGCCAATAATAGGAACAGAATGGCAGTGCGTTTAAAGGTAAAAACTTAGTTACCATATGATCTGGAAGACCCACTCTTGGGCCTGTCACCTGTGAAAGCCAGAATCAAAAAGACACAGGATGGAAAATCGTGTATTGCAGCAGTATATACCATGGCCAAGACATGGAAGCAACAAAAATGTCCATCAGCAGATGAATGGACGAAAATGTGGTCCATGTACACAATGCAATATTAGACACAGAAAAGAATGAAACAATGCCGGTCGCAGCACCATAGGTGAGGCTACAGATAATCACACAACTTGAATTAAGCCAGAAAGCGAGAGACACATATCCTATGATATCATGTATAGGTGTTATCTAAAAATTCATAGGAAGGAACCTATTTCCACAGAGAAGGACATTGACGTGTTCAGAAAACAAGCTTGTGGTTAGCCAAACGGAAAGGTGTGAGGAATATATCACGCAGCATATTGGGTTTAACAGACATATGCTAATATTTATAAAATATATAATCATCAAAGACATACCGAATACCAAGAGAGGTCTACACAACAGTCTGTAATAACATACATGGTAACAGGATCCAAACATGAAAAGATATATGTATCAATGAAAGAGATTCTGTACACCTAGAACAAACACAACATTGCAATTAAATTTGCTCGGAGAAAAATGAAAATTAAACTAAGAATACCAACAGCAAATAAGTAGATATAGTTTTCGGGGGTTTGTCCTGGCACATTCCACTCTACTTTACAACCTACAAACAGGACTTCCAGGAAGGCTCTTTTCCTTTAGTAACCAGAGCTGGGAATATAGAAATGCTGCCTCCTTGTGGCCGTTTCCTGCAACAGCAGCTTGAAACCCAGAGCTAACTGTCATGTAATATTCACAATTACTACAGGGCTCTAAATGACACCTGCCCTCAAAAATCATACTGGTGCAGGTAATGGCCACAGGAATTCAGAACATGGCAAATTTTTCAAGGAAACAATTTGAAGAGGTAAGTTTCTCTGTTTTACTTAAAAAAAAAGAACGTAGATAAAAGCTCAATATCGGGAATTATTAGATGCATGTAAATCCAAATTACAAAAAGGTATCAGCACCCAACACTCAAAATGTCATCTGTAAAAAGTCGACAAACAATAAACGCTGAAGGGTTTTTTTTATAGAACTGTGTACCCTCAAGTTGCTGGTGGGATGTAAACTGGTAACAGCCAGTAGTGAGAACAGAATGGAGGTGCGTTGAAAGGTAAAAATTGAACGACCATATGATCTAGTAGGCCCAATGCTGGGCCTAACCCATGAGAAGACCAGAATCCAAAAGACACAGGCTGGCAATCCGGCACTGCATCAATATTTAGCATAGCCAAGACTCGGAAATAACCAAAATGTCCATCCACAGAAGTATGTAAAAAGAAGAAGTGGTCCATGTACATAATGGAATATTCGCCATGGAAAAGAAGGAAACACTGCTCTTTGCAGCACCATAGATGAGCCTAGAGATAATCACAGAACATGAGGTAAGTCGGAAAGCAGACGACAATTATCCTGTGATATCACTCCTAGGTGTTACCTAACAACTGACACATATGAACATATTTCCAAAGAGAACGACTCCCACAGACTTAGAAAACAAACTATGGTTATCTTAAGGGAGAAGTGGGAGGAATGGATACATTCAGATTTGGGTTACCATACGTATACAAATACATATTAAACACATGTATCAAACAGACCGACCATATACCAAGGGAGGTCTACTGAACGCTCTGTAATAATTTACACGGGGGCCTGCCTGGCGGCACCGTGGTTAAGAATCTTCCTGCCAATGCAGGGGACACAGTTTCGATCCCTGGTTCGGGAAGATCCCACATGCTGCAGAGCAACTAAGCCCGTGCACCACAACTAATGAGCCTACGCTCTGGAGCCCATGAGCCATAACTACTGAGACCAGGTGCCACAACTACTGAAGCCCGCACGCCTAGAGCCCGTGCTCGGCAACAAAAGAAGCCACTACGGTGAGAAGCCCGTGCACCGCACCGGAGAGTAGCCCCCGCTCACCGCAACTAGAGAAAGCCCACAGGAAGCAAAGAAGATCCAACTCAGCCAAAAATAAATAAAGAAAGAAAATAAATTTATATAAAAAAATAATAGTAATTTACATGGGCAGAGGATCTGTACATGAATAAATATATATAATGTTCAACTGGCCCCGATTGTGTACACCTACAACAAACACTATTCTACTCATTACCCCAATTTAAAAAATTAAAACCACGAACAGCAATTAATGAGACATAAAGTTATGGGGGTTGTCTCTGGCCCATTCCATTCTCATTTACAACCTAGGAACACGACTTTCAGGAAGGCTCAGCTGCCCTGGTAACCAGATTTGGGGATGGAGAAATGCTGCCGCCTTGTTTCCGGTTCCCACAAGAGCAGCTTTAAACACTGGGCTAACGGTCACTTAAGATTCACAGTAATTGTAGGGCTGTAAATGAAACGTTTCCTCAAAAAATGTCCTGGGGTAGGTAATGGCCAAAAAAGTTCACGACACGGAAAATTTTTCAAGAAACAGTTTCAAGAGGTAAGTGTTACTCACACTGTTATTTTAAAAAAAAAGAAGAACATGGATAAAAGCTCAATATCAGGAATTATTGGTTGGATGCAAATCCAAACTACAAAAAGATTTCACCACCCAATATTCAAAATGCCATCCGTAAACAGTCTACAAACAATGCATGCTGATGGGTTGGTGGAGAAATGCATACCCACTATGCTGTTGGTTGGACGTAAACTGGTAACAGCTAATCATGAGAACAGAATGGAGCTGCGTTTAAAAGGTAAAGAAATTGAGCTACCATACAATGCGGCCGATCCCCTAATGGGCCTATCACCTAAGACCAGAATCGGAAAGACACAGACAGGCAAACATGCACTGTAGCAATATTTACAATAGCCAAGACATTCAAGCAAACAAAAGATCCATCAATAGATAAATGGACAAAGAAGAAGTGGTGGACACACCGAATGGAATATTAGCCTCAGAAAAAATAAATGAACAATGCCGTTTTCAGGACTACAGATGAGCCTAGTAATAATCATATTAGGTTAAGTAAGTCAAAAGGGAATGACAAATATCCTATGATATCATTTATACATGTTATCCTAAGATTGCTACCAATGAACATATTTCCACAGAAAAAGAAACTCACAGACTTATAAAACAAATTAATGGTTAACCAAAATGAAAGGTGGGAGGATGGACAAATTAGGATTATGGAGCTAACAAACATATACTAATGTATGTTAAGTGTATATAAACATACAACACATAAACTGTGTGAATTATATAATCACCAATATATATAAAATATATAATGACAAAACACCTACCATATACCAAGGGAGGTCTACTCAACATTCTGTAATAACATACATGGTAACTGCATCCGAAGAACAAGGGACATATGTATGAATCATTGAGCAGACTCTGTACAGCCAGCCAATCACAACACTCTAATCAAATTTACTCTGGTAAGAAATAGAAACTAAATGTAAAAAAACAAACATAAGTAAGGAGACGTAAACTTCTGGGGTCTTGTCCCAGCACATTCCACTCTAATTCATAGGCGAGGAACACGACGTCCAGGAAGACTCTGTTGCCCTAGTAACAAGAGTTGAGAACGTCATAATGCTGCCGCCTTGTGGCTGTTTCCCACAACAGCAGCTTTAAATCCAGTGCTAATGTGTGCTTAATAGTCACAAGGATTGCAGGGCTGTAAATGACACCTGCCCTCAAAAAATGCCCTGGGGTAGGGAATAGGCAAGAAAATTCAACACATGACAAATTTTCCAAGAAGTCAATATGAAGAGGGAAGTTGTACTCACTCTTTAAAAAAAAAAAAGCAAAAGAAAAAAATGGACCTGCGTAAAGCGCAGTATAAGGAATTATTAGTCACGTGCAATTCCAACCTCCAGAAAGGTTTCAGCTCACACCAGTCAAATGACCATCAGCAAAAAGTCTACAAACTATGAATGCTGAAGGGGTTTTAGAGAACTGTGTACCTTCTAGCTGCTGGTGGGATGTAAAGTGGTAACAGCACTAAGGAAAACTGAATGGAGCTGCTTTAAAAGGTAAAAACTGAGCTACCATATGATGCGGCAGGGCACCTTCTTTGCCTATAACCTAAGACCACCAGAAACGGAAAGACAGAGGCAGGCAAATGTGCAATGCAGGAATATTGAAATAGCCAAGACATGGAAGGAAAGAAAAAGGTCCATACACAGATGAGTGAACAAAGAAGAAGTGGTATATGGACAGAATGGAATATCAACCACAAAAAAAAATAAAAGAATGGCATATGCAGCACCACAGAGGAGCCTAGAGATAATCACACAATGTGAAGTAAGTCAGAATGCGAAAGACAAATGTCCTATGCTATCACTTATGTTATCTGAAAATTCATAAAAATGAACGTATTTCCATATAGAAAGGCAGTCTCAGATTGAGAAGACAAACTGATGGTTAAGCCAAAGAAAAGGTGTGAGGAATGGATACATTAGGATATTCGGGTTAACAAACATATACCAATACATATAAAATATATCATCCCCAAAGACCTACGGAATACCAAGAGTGGTCTACTCAACACTCTGTAATAACCTACATGGAAAAGGACCCAAAGATCAATAGATGTATGTATATGTGTAAATGAACAAGATTCTGTACACCTAGAACAAAAGGCATTTTCAATCAAACTTGCTCTGAGAAACACTACTACTTAAAGACACAAACAAGAATTAAGGAGGCTAAAACTTATGGGGGTTTGTCCTGGCACATTCCACTCTAATCTGCAACCTAACAGCACAACTTGCAGCAAGGTTCCGTTTCCCTAGCAAGCAGAGATGGCAACGTAGCAATGCTGCCACACTAAGGCCGTTTCCTCAAACAGGAGCTTTAAATCCACTGCTAATGGTCACTAATATTCACAAGGACTGCAGGGCTGTAAATGACTCATGCCCTCAACAACTGTCCTGGGGTAGGGAATGGCCAAAAAAATCCAAACGCGGCAAATTTTTCAAGAAGGCAATTTGAAGTTGTAAGTTTAGCTCCATCTGTAAAAAATGTAAAGGACATTGATAACACAAAACATCAGGAATTATTAGTCGCATGCAAATCCAATCTACACAAAGGTATCACCTCTCACCAGTCAGAATGACCATCAGCAAAAAGTCAACAAACAATAGATGTTGAAGATGTTGTGGAGAATAGCGAAACCTCTCGGTCTAAGTGGGATGTAAACTGGTAACAGCCAATAATAGGAACAGAATGGCAGTGCGTTTAAAGGTAAAAACTGAGTTACCATATGATCTGGAAGACCCACTCTTGGGCCTGTCACCTGTGAAAGCCAGAATCAAAAAGACACAGGATGGAAAATCGTGTATTGCAGCAGTATATACCATGGCCAAGACATGGAAGCAACAAAAATGTCCATCAGCAGATGAATGGACGAAAAAGTCGTCCATGTACACAATGCAATATTAGACACAGAAAAGAATGAAACAATGCTGGTCGCAGCACCATAGGTGAGGCTACAGATAATCACACAACTTGAATTAAGCCAGAAAGCGAGAGACACATATCCTATGATATCATGTATAGGTGTTATCTAAAAATTCATAGGAAGGAACCTATTTCCACAGAGAAGGACATTGACGTGTTCAGAAAACAAGCTTGTGGTTAGCCAAACGGAAAGGTGTGAGGAATATATCACGCAGCATATTGGGTTTAACAGACATATGCTAATATTTATAAAATATATAATCATCAAAGACATACCGAATACCAAGAGAGGTCTACACAACAGTCTGTAATAACATACATGGTAACAGGATCCAAACATGAAAAGATATATGTATCAATGAAAGAGATTCTGTACACCTAGAACAAACACAACATTGCAATTAAATTTGCTCGGAGAAAAATGAAAATTAAACTAAGAATACCAACAGCAAATAAGTAGATATAGTTTTCGGGGGTTTGTCCTGGCACATTCCACTCTACTTTACAACCTACAAACAGGACTTCCAGGAAGGCTCTTTTCCCTTAGTAACCAGAGCTGGGAATATAGAAATGCTGCCTCCTTGTGGCCGTTTCCTGCAACAGCGGCTTTAAACCCAGAGCTAACGGTCATGTAATATTCACAATTACTACAGGGCTCTAAATGACACCTGCCCTCAAAAATCGTACTGGTGCAGGTAATGGCCACAGGAATTCAGAACATGGCAAATTTTTCAAGGAACCAATTTGAAGAGGTAAGTTTCTCTGTTTTACTTAAAAAAAAAAAGAACGTAGATAAAAGCTCAATATCGGGAATTATTAGATGCATGCAAATCCAAATTACAAAAAGGTATCAGCACCCAACACTCAAAATGTCATCTGTAAAAAGTCGACAAACAATAAACGCTGAAGGGTATGTTTTATAGAACTGTGTACCCTCAAGTTGCTGGTGGGATGTAAACTGGTAACAGCCAGTAGTGAGAACAGAATGGAGGTGCATTGAAAGGTAAAAATTGAACTACCATATGATCTAGTAGGCCCAATGCTGGGCCTAACCCATGAGAAGACCAGAATCCAAAAGACACAGGCTGGCAATCCGGCACTGCATCAATATTTAGCATAGCCAAGACTCGGAAGTAACCAAAATGTTCATCCACAGAAGTATGTAAAAAGAAGAAGTGGTCCATGTACACAATGGAATATTCGCCATGGAAAAGAAGGAAACACTGCTCTTTGCAGCACCATAGATGAGCCTAGAGATAATCACAGAACATGAGGTAAGTCGGAAAGCAGACGACAAATATCCTGTGATATCACTCCTAGGTGTTACCTAACAACTGACACATATGAACATATTTCCACAGAGAAAGACTCCCACAGACTTAGAAAACAAACTATGGTTATCTTAAGGGAGAAGTGGGAGGAATGAATACATTCAGATTAGGGTTACCATACGTATAGAAATACATATTAAACACATGTATCAAACAGAGCGACCATATACCAAGGGAGGTCTACTGAACGCTCTGTAATACTTTACACGGGGGCCTGCCTGGTGGCACCGTGGTTAAGAATCTTCCTGCCAATGCAGGGGACACAGGTTCGATCCCTGGTTCGGGACGATCCCACATGCTGCAGAGCAACTAAGCCCGTGCACCACAACTAATGAGCCTACGCTCTGGAGCCCATGAGCCATAACTACTGAGACCAGGTGCCACAACTACTGAAGCCCGCACGCCTAGAGCCCGTGCTCCGCAACAAAAGAAGCCACTACGGTGAGAAGCCCGTGCACCGCACCGGAGAGTAGCCCCCGCTCACCGCAACTAGAGAAAGCCCACAGGAAGCAAAGAAGATCCAACTCAGCCAAAAATAAATAAAGAAAGAAAATAAATTTATTTAAAAAAATAATAGTAATTTACATGGGCAGAGGATCTGTACATGAATAAATATATATAATGTTCAACTGACCCTGATTGTGTACACCTACAACAAACACTATTCTACTCATTACCCCAATTTAAAAAATTAAAACCACGAACAGCAATTAATGAGACATAAAGTTATGGGGGTTGTCTCTGGCCCATTCCATTCTCATTTACAACCTAGGAACACGACTTTCAGGAAGGCTCAGCTGCCCTGGTAACCAGATTTGGGGATGGAGAAATGCTGCCGCCTTGTTTCCGGTTCCCACAAGAGCAGCTTTAAACACTAGGCTAACGGTCACTTAAGATTCACAGTAATTGTAGGGCTGTAAGTGAAACGTGTCCTCAAAAAATGTCCTGGGGTAGGTAAGGGCCAAAAAAGTTCACAACACGGAAAATTTTTCAAGAAACAGTTTCAAGAGGTAAGTGTTACTCACACTGTTATTTAAAAAAAAAAGAAGAACATGGATAAAAGCTCAATATCAGGAATTATTGGTTGGATGCAAATCCAAACTACAAAAAGATTTCACCACCCAATATTCAAACTGCCATCCGTAAACAGTCTACAAACAATGCATGCTGATGGGTTGGTGGAGAAATGCATACCCACTATGCTGTTGGTTGGACGTAAACTGGTAACAGCTAATCATGAGAACAGAATGGAGCTGCGTTTAAAAGGTAAAGAAATTGAGCTACCATACAATGCGGCCGATCCCCTAATGCGCCTATCACCTAAGAAGACCAGAATCGGAAAGACACAGACAGGCAAACATGCACTGTAGCAATATTTACAATAGCCAAGACATTCAAGCAAACAAAAGGTCCATCAATAGATAAATGGACAAAGAAGAAGTGGTGGACACACCGAATGGAATATTAGCCTCAGAAAAAATAAATGAACAATGCCGTTTTCAGGACTACAGATGAGCCTAGTAATAATCATATTAGGTTAAGTAAGTCAAAAGGGAATGACAAATATCCTATGATATCATTTATACATGTTATCCTAAGATTGCTACCAATGAACATATTTCCACAGAAAAAGAAACTCACAGACTTATAAAACAAATTAATGGTTAACCAAAATGAAAGGTGGGAGGATGGACAAATTAGGATTATGGAGCTAACAAACATATACTAATGTATGTTAAGTGTATATAAACATACAACACATAAACTGTGTGAATTATATAATCACCAATATATATAAAATATATAATGACAAAACACCTACCATATACCAAGGGAGGTCTACTCAACATTCTGTAATAACATACATGGTAACAGCATCCGAAGAACAAGAGACATATGTATGAATCATTGAGCAGACTCTGTACAGCCAGCCAATCACAACACTCTAATCAAATTTACTCTGGTAAGAAATAGAAACTAAATGTAAAAAAACAAACATAAGTAAGGAGACGTAAACTTCTGGGGTCTTGTCCCAGCACATTCCACTCTAATTCATAGGCGAGGAACACGACGTCCAGGAAGACTCTGTTGCCCTAGTAACAAGAGTTGAGAACGTCATAATGCTGCCGCCTTGTGGCTGTTTCCCACAACAGCAGCTTTAAATCCAGTGCTAATGTGTGCTTAATAGTCACAAGGATTGCAGGGCTGTAAATGACACCTGCCCTCAAAAAATGCCCTGGGGTAGGGAATAGGCAAGAAAATTCAACACATGACAAATTTTCCAAGAAGTCAATATGAAGAGGGAAGTTGTACTCACTCTTTAAAAAAAAAAGCAAAAGAAAAAAATGGACATGCGTAAAGCGCAGTATAAGGAATTATTAGTCACGTGCAATTCCAACCTCCAGAAAGGTTTCAGCTCACACTAGTCAAATGACCATCAGCAAAAAGTCTACAAACTATGAATGCTGAAGGGGTTTTAGAGAACTGTGTACCTTCTAGCTGCTGGTGGGATGTAAAGTGGTAACAGCACTAAGGAAAACTGAATGGAGCTGCTTTAAAAGGTAAAAACTGAGCTACCATATGATGCGGCAGGGCACCTTCTTTGCCTATAACCTAAGACCACCAGAAACGGAAAGACAGAGGCAGGCAAATGTGCAATGCAGGAATATTGAAATAGCCAAGACATGGAAGGAAAGAAAAAGGTCCATAAACAGATGAGTGAACAAAGAAGAAGTGGTATATGGACAGAATGGAATATCAACCACAAAAAAAAATAAAAGAATGGCATATGCAGCACCACAGAGGAGCATAGAGATAATCACACAATGTGAAGTAAGTCCGAATGCGAAAGACAAATGTCCTATGCTATCACTTATGTTATCTGAAAATTCATAAAAATGAACATATTTCCATAGAGAAAGGCAGTCTCAGATTGAGAAGACAAACTGATGGTTAAGCCAAAGAAAAGGTGTGAGGGATGGATACATTAGGATATTGGGGTTAACAAACATATACCAATACATATAAAATATATCATCCCCAAAGACCTACGGAATACCAAGAGTGGTCTACTCAACACTCTGTAATAACCTACATGGAAAAGGACCCAAAGATCAATAGATGTATGTATATGTGTAAATGAACAAGATTCTGTACACCTAGAACAAAAGGCATTTTCAATCAAACTTGCTCTGAGAAACACTACTACTTAAAGACACAAACAAGAATTAAGGAGGCTAAAACTTATGGGGGTTTGTCCTGGCACATTCCACTCTAATCTGCAACCTAACAGCACAACTTGCAGCAAGGTTCCGTTTCCCTAGCAAGCAGAGATGGCAACGTAGCAATGCTGCCACACTAAGGCCATTTCCTCAAACAGCAGCTTTAAATCCACTGCTAATGGTCACTAATATTCACAAGGACTGCAGGGCTGTAAATGACTCATGCCCTCAACAACTGTCCTGGGGTAGGGAATGGCCAAAAAAATCCAAACGCGGCAAATTTTTCAAGAAGGCAATTTGAAGTTGTAAGTTTAGCTCCATCTGTAAAAAATGAAAAGGACATTGATAACACAAAACATCAGGAATTATTAGTCGCATGCAAATCCAATCTACACAAAGGTATCACCTCTCACCAGTCAGAATGACCATCAGCAAAAAGTCAACAAACAATAGATGTTGAAGAAGTTGTGGAGAATAGTGTAACCTCTCGGTCTAAGTGGGATGTAAACTGGTAACAGCCAATAATAGGAACAGAATGGCAGTGCATTTAAAGGTAAAAACTGAGTTACCATATGATCTGGAAGACCCACTGTTGGGCCTGTCACCTGTGAAAGCCAGAATCAAAAAGACACAGGATGGAAAATCGTGTATTGCAGCAGTATATACCATGGCCAAGACATGGAAGCAACAAAAATGTCCATCAGCAGATGAATGGACGAAAAAGTCGTCCATGTACACAATGCAATATTAGACACAAAAAAGAATGAAACAATGCCGGTCGCAGCACCATAGGTGAGGCTACAGATAATCACACAACTTGAATTAAGCCAGAAAGCGAGAGACACATATCCTATGATATCACGTATAGGTGTTATCTAAAAATTCATAGGAAGGAACCTATTTCCACAAAGAAGGACATTGACGTGTTCAGAAACAAGCTTGTGGTTAGCCAAACGGAAAGGTGTGAGGAATATATCACGCAGCATATTGGGTTTAACAGACATATGCTAATATTTATAAAATATATAATCATCAAAGACATACCGAATACCAAGAGAGGTCTACACAACAGTCTGTAAAAACATACATGGTAACAGGATCCAAACATGAAAAGATATATGTATCAATGAAAGAGATTCTGTACACCTAGAACAAACACAACATTGCAATTAAATTTGCTCGGAGAAAAATGAAAATTAAACTAAGAATACCAACAGCAAATAAGTAGATATAGTTTTCGGGGGTTTGTCCTGGCACATTCCACTCTACTTTACAACCTACAAACAGGACTTCCAGGAAGGCTCTTTTCCCTTAGTAACCAGAGCTGGGAATATAGAAATGCTGCCTCCTTGTGGCCGTTTCCTGCAACAGCAGCTTGAAACCCAGAGCTAACGGTCATGTAATACTCACAATTACTACAGGGCTCTCAATGACACCTGCCCTCAAAAATCGTACTGGTGCAGGTAATGGCCACAGGAATTCAGAACATGGCAAATTTTTCAAGGAAACAATTTGAAGAGGTAAGTTTCTCTGTTTTACTTAAAAAAAAAGAACGTAGATAAAAGCTCAATATCGGGAATTATTAGATGCATGCAAATCCAAATTACAAAAAGGTATCAGCACCCAACACTCAAAATGTCATCTGTAAAAAGTCGACAAACAATAAACGCTGAAGGGTATGTTTTATAGAACTGTGTACCCTCAAGTTGCTGGTGGGATGTAAACTGGTAACAGCCAGTAGTGAGAACAGAATGGAGGTGCGTTGAAAGGTAAAAATTGAACGACCATATGATCTAGTAGGCCCAATGCTGGGCCTAACCCATGAGAAGACCAGAATCCAAAAGACACAGGCTGGCAATCCGGCACTGCATCAATATTTAGCATAGCCAAGACTCGGAAATAACCAAAATGTCCATCCACAGAAGTATGTAAAAAGAAGAAGTGGTCCATGTACACAATGGAATATTCGCCATGGAAAAGAAGGAAACACTGCTCTTTGCAGCACCATAGATGAGCCTAGAGATAATCACAGAACATGAGGTAAGTCGGAAAGCAGACGACAAATATCCTGTGATATCACTCCTAGGTGTTACCTAACAACTGACACATATGAACATATTTCCACAGAGAAAGACTCCCACAGACTTAGAAAACAAACTATGGTTATCTTAAGGGAGAAGTGGGAGGAATGGATACATTCAGATTAGGGTTACCATACGTATAGAAATACATATTAAACACATGTATCAAACAGAGCGACCATATACCAAGGGAGGTCTACTGAACGCTCTGTAATAATTTACACGGGGGCCTGCCTGGTGGCACCGTGGTTAAGAATCTTTCTGCCAATGCAGGGGACACAGGTTCGATCCCTGGTTCGGGAAGATCCCACATGCTGCAGAGCAACTAAGCCCGTGCACCACAACTAATGAGCCTACGCTCTGGAGCCCATGAGCCATAACTACTGAGACCAGGTGCCACAACTACTGAAGCCCGCACGCCTAGAGCCCGTGCTCCACAACAATAGAAGCCACTACGGTGAGAAGCCCATGCACCGCACCGGAGAGTAGGCCCCGCTCACCGCAACTAGAGAAAGCCCACAGGCAGCAAAGAAGATCCAACTCAGCCAAAAATAAATAAAGAAAGAAAATAAATGTATTTAAAAAAATAATAGTAATTTACATGGGAAGAGGATCTGTACATGAATAAATATATATAATGTTCAACTGACCCCGATTGTGTACACCTACAACAAACACTATTCTACTCATTACCCCAATTTAAAAAATTAAAACCACGAACAGCAATTAATGAGACATAAAGTTATGGGGGTTGTCTCTGGCCCATTCCATTCTCATTTACAACCTAGGAACACGACTTTCAGGAAGGCTCAGCTGCCCTGGTAACCAGATTTGGGGATGGAGAAATGCTGCCGCCTTGTTTCCGGTTCCCACAAGAGCAGCTTTAAACACTGGGCTAACGGTCACTTAAGATTCACAGTAATTGTAGGGCTGTAAATGAAACGTTTCCTCAAAAAATGTCCTGGGGTAGGTAATGGCCAAAAAAGTTCAAGACACGGAAAATTTTTCAAGAAACAGTTTCAAGAGGTAAGTGTTACTCACACTGTTATTTTAAAAAAAAAGAAGAACATGGATAAAAGCTCAATATCAGGAATTATTGGTTGGATGAAAATCCAAACTACAAAAAGATTTCACCACCCAATATTCAAAATGTCATCCATAAACAGTCTACAAACAATGCATGCTGATGGGTTGGTGGAGAAAGGCATACCCACTATGCTGTTGGTTGGACGTAAACTGGTAACAGCTAATCATGAGAACAGAATGGAGCTGCGTTTAAAAGGTAAAGAAATTGAGCTACCATACAATGCGGCCGTTCCCCTAATGGGCCTATCACCTAAGACCAGAATCGGAAAGACACAGACAGGCAAACATGCACTGTAGCAATATTTACAATAGCCAAGACATTCAAGCAAACAAAAGGTACATCAATAGATAAATGGACAAAGAAGAAGTGGTGGACACACCGAATGGAATATTAGCCTCAGAAAAAATAAATGAACAATGCCGTTTTCAGGACTACAGATGAGCCTAGTAATAATCATATTAGGTTAAGTAAGTCAAAAGGGAATGACAAATATCCTATGATATCATTTATACATGTTATCCTAAGATTGCTACCAATGAACATATTTCCACAGAAAAAGAAACTCACAGACTTATAAAACAAATTAATGGTTAACCAAAATGAAAGGTGGGAGGATGGACAAATTAGGATTATGGAGCTAACAAACATATACTAATGTATGTTAAGTGTATATAAACATACAACACATAAACTGTGTGAATTATATAATCACCAATATATATAAAATATATAATGACAAAACACCTACCATATACCAAGGGAGGTCTACTCAACATTCTGTAATAACATACATGGTAACAGCATCCGAAGAACAAGGGACATATGTATGAATCATTGAGCAGACTCTGTACAGCCAGCCAATCACAACACTCTAATCAAATTTACTCTGGTAAGAAATAGAAACTAAATGTAAAAAAACAAACATAAGTAAGGAGACGTAAACTTCTGGGGTCTTGTCCCAGCACATTCCACTCTAATTCATAGGCGAGGAACACGACGTCCAGGAAGACTCTGTTGCCCTAGTAACAAGAGTTGAGAACGTCATAATGCTGCCGCCTTGTGGCTGTTTCCCACAACAGCAGCTTTAAATCCAGTGCTAATGTGTGCTTAATAGTCACAAGGATTGCAGGGCTGTAAATGACACCTGCCCTCAAAAAATGCCCTGGGGTAGGGAATAGGCAAGAAAATTCAACACATGACAAATTTTCCAAGAAGTCAATATGAAGAGGGAAGTTGTACTCACTCTTTAAAAAAAAAAAGCAAAAGAAAAAAATGGACATGCGTAAAGCGCAGTATAAGGAATTATTAGTCACGTGCAATTCCAACCTCCAGAAAGGTTTCAGCTCACACCAGTCAAATGACCATCAGCAAAAAGTCTACAAACTATGAATGCTGAAGGGGTTTTAGAGAACTGTGTACCTTCTAGCTGCTGGTGGGATGTAAAGTGGTAACAGCACTAAGGAAAACTGAATGGAGCTGCTTTAAAAGGTAAAAACTGAGCTACCATATGATGCGGCAGGGCACCTTCTTTGCCTATAACCTAAGACCACCAGAAACGGAAAGACAGAGGCAGGCAAATGTGCAATGCAGGAATATTGAAATAGCCAAGACATGGAAGGAAAGAAAAAGGTCCATACACAGATGAGTGAACAAAGAAGAAGTGGTATATGGACAGAATGGAATATCAACCACAAAAAAAAATAAAAGAATGGCATATGCAGCACCACAGAGGAGCCTAGAGATAATCACACAATGTGAAGTAAGTCCAAATGCAAAAGACAAATGTCCTATGCTATCACTTATGTTATCTGAAAATTCATAAAAATGAACATATTTCCATAGAGAAAGGCAGTCTCAGATTGAGAAGACAAACTGATGGTTAAGCCAAAGAAAAGGTGTGAGGGATGGATACATTAGGATATTGGGGTTAACAAACATATACCAATACATATAAAATATATCATCCCCAAAGACCTACGGAATACCAAGAGTGGTCTACTCAACACTCTGTAATAACCTACATGGAAAAGGACCCAAAGATCAATAGATGTATGTATATGTGTAAATGAACAAGATTCTGTACACCTAGAACAAAAGGCATTTTCAATCAAACTTGCTCTGAGAAACACTACTACTTAAAGACACAAACAAGAATTAAGGAGGCTAAAACTTATGGGGGTTTGTCCTGGCACATTCCACTCTAATCTGCAACCTAACAGCACAACTTGCAGCAAGGTTCCGTTTCCCTAGCAAGCAGAGATGGCAACGTAGCAATGCTGCCACACTAAGGCCGTTTCCTCAAACAGCAGCTTTAAATCCACTGCTAATGGTCACTAATATTCACAAGGACTGCAGGGCTGTAAATGACTCATGCCCTCAACAACTGTCCTGGGGTAGGGAATGGCCAAAAAATCCAAACGCGGCAAATTTTTCAAGAAGGCAATTTGAAGTTGTAAGTTTAGCTCCATCTGTAAAAAATGAAAAGGACATTGATAACACAAAACATCAGGAATTATTAGTCGCATGCAAATCCAATCTACACAAAGGTATCACCTCTCACCAGTCAGAATGACCATCAGCAAAAAGTCAACAAACAATAGATGTTGAAGAAGTTGTGGAGAATAGTGTAACCTCTCGGTCTAAGTGGGATGTAAACTGGTAACAGCCAATAATAGGAACAGAATGGCAGTGCGTTTAAAGGTAAAAACTGAGTTACCATATGATCTGGAAGACCCACTGTTGGGCCTGTCACCTGTGAAAGCCAGAATCAAAAAGACACAGGATGGAAAATCGTGTATTGCAGCAGTATATACCATGGCCAAGACATGGAAGCAACAAAAATGTCCATCAGCAGATGAATGGACGAAAAAGTCGTCCATGTACACAATGCAATATTAGACACAGAAAAGAATGAAACAATGCCGGTCGCAGCACCATAGGTGAGGCTACAGATAATCACACAACTTGAATTAAGCCAGAAAGCGAGAGACACATATCCTATGATATCATGTATAGGTGTTATCTAAAAATTCATAGGAAGGAACCTATTTCCACAGAGAAGGACATTGACGTGTTCAGAAAACAAGCTTGTGGTTAGCCAAACGGAAAGGTGTGAGGAATACATCACGCAGCATATTGGGTTTAACAGACATATGCTAATATTTATAAAATATGTAATCATCAAAGACATACCGACTACCAAGAGAGGTCTACACAACAGTCTGTAATAACATACATGGTAACAGGATCCAAACATGAAAAGATATATGTATCAATGAAAGAGATTCTGTACACCTAGAACAAACACAACATTGCAATTAAATTTGCTCGGAGAAAAATGAAAATTAAACTAAGAATACCAACAGCAAATAAGTAGATATAGTTTTCGGGGGTTTGTCCTGGCACATTCCACTCTACTTTACAACCTACAAACAGGACTTCCAGGAAGGCTCTTTTCCCTTAGTAACCAGAGCTGGGAATATAGAAATGCTGCCTCCTTGTGGCCGTTTCCTGCAACAGCAGCTTGAAACCCAGAGCTATCGGTCATGTAATACTCACAATTACTACAGGGCTCTCAATGACACCTGCCCTCAAAAATCGTACTGGTGCAGGTAATGGCCACAGGAATTCAGAACATGGCAAATTTTTCAAGGAAACAATTTGAAGAGGTAAGTTTCTCTGTTTTACTTAAAAAAAAAGAACGTAGATAAAAGCTCAATATCAGGAATTATTAGATGCATGTAAATCCAAATTACAAAAAGGTATCACCACCCAACACTCAAAATGTCATCTGTAAAAAGTCGACAAACAATAAACGCTGAAGGGTTTTTTTTATAGAACTGTGTACCCTCAAGTTGCTGGTGGGATGTAAACTGGTAACAGCCAGTAGTGAGAACAGAATGGAGGTGCGTTGAAAGGTAAAAATTGAACGACCATATGATCTAGTAGGCCCAATGCTGGGCCTAACCCATGAGAAGACCAGAATCCAAAAGACACAGGCTGGCAATCCGGCACTGCATCAATATTTAGCATAGCCAAGACTCGGAAATAACCAAAATGTCCATCCACAGAAGTATGTAAAAAGAAGAAGTGGTCCATGTACATAATGGAATATTCGCCATGGAAAAGAAGGAAACACTGCTCTTTGCAGCACCATAGATGAGCCTAGAGATAATCACAGAACATGAGGTAAGTCGGAAAGCAGACGACAATTATCCTGTGATATCACTCCTAGGTGTTACCTAACAACTGACACATATGAACATATTTCCACAGAGAACGACTCCCACAGACTTAGAAAACAAACTATGGTTATCTTAAGGGAGAAGTGGGAGGAATGGATACATTCAGATTAGGGTTACCATACGTATACAAATACATATTAAACACATGTATCAAACAGACCGACCATATACCAAGGGAGGTCTACTGAACGCTCTGTAATAATTTACACGGGGGCCTGCCTGGCGGCACCGTGGTTAAGAATCTTCCTGCCAATGCAGGGGACACAGGTTCGATCCCTGGTTCGGGAAGATCCCACATGCTGCAGAGCAACTAAGCCCGTGCACCACAACTAATGAGCCTACGCTCTGGAGCCCATGAGCCATAACTACTGAGACCAGGTGCCACAACTACTGAAGCCCGCACGCCTAGAGCCCGTGCTCCGCAACAAAAGAAGCCACTACGGTGAGAAGCCCGTGCACCGCACCGGAGAGTAGCCCCCGCTCACCGCAACTAGAGAAAGCCCACAGGAAGCAAAGAAGATCCAACTCAGCCAAAAATAAATAAAGAAAGAAAATAAATTTATTTAAAAAAATAATAGTAATTTACATGGGCAGAGGATCTGTACATGAATAAATATATATAATGTTCAACTGGCCCCGATTGTGTACACCTACAACAAACACTATTCTACTCATTACCCCAATTTAAAAAATTAAAACCACGAACAGCAATTAATGAGACATAAAGTTATGGGGGTTGTCTCTGGCCCATTCCATTCTCATTTACAACCTAGGAACACGACTTTCAGGAAGGCTCAGCTGCCCTGGTAACCAGATTTGGGGATGGAGAAATGCTGCCGCCTTGTTTCCGGTTCCCACAAGAGCAGCTTTAAACACTGGGCTAACGGTCACTTAAGATTCACAGTAATTGTAGGGCTGTAAATGAAACGTTTCCTCAAAAAATGTCCTGGGGTAGGTAATGGCCAAAAAAGTTCACGACACGGAAAATTTTTCAAGAAACAGTTTCAAGAGGTAAGTGTTACTCACACTGTTATTTTAAAAAAAAAGAAGAACATGGATAAAAGCTCAATATCAGGAATTATTGGTTGGATGCAAATCCAAACTACAAAAAGATTTCACCACCTAATATTCAAAATGCCATCCGTAAACAGTCTACAAACAATGCATGCTGATGGGTTGGTGGAGAAATGCATACCCACTATGCTGTTGGTTGGACGTAAACTGGTAACAGCTAATCATGAGAACAGAATGGAGCTGCGTTTAAAAGGTAAAGAAATTGAGCTACCATACAATGCGGCCGATCCCCTAATGGGCCTATCACCTAAGACCAGAATCGGAAAGACACAGACAGGCAAACATGCACTGTAGCAATATTTACAATAGCCAAGACATTCAAGCAAACAAAAGGTCCATCAATAGATAAATGGACAAAGAAGAAGTGGTGGACACACCGAATGGAATATTAGCCTCAGAAAAAATAAATGAACAATGCCGTTTTCAGGACTACAGATGAGCCTAGTAATAATCATATTAGGTTAAGTAAGTCAAAAGGGAATGACAAATATCCTATGATATCATTTATACATGTTATCCTAAGATTGCTACCAATGAACATATTTCCACAGAAAAAGAAACTCACAGACTTATAAAACAAACTAATGGTTAACCAAAATGAAAGGTGGGAGGATGGACAAATTAGGATTATGGAGCTAACAAACATATACTAATGTATGTTAAGTGTATATAAACATACAACACATAAACTGTGTGAATTATATAATCACCAATATATATAAAATATATAATGACAAAACACCTACCATATACCAAGGGAGGTCTACTCAACATTCTGTAATAACATACATGGTAACAGCATCCGAAGAACAAGAGACATATGTATGAATCATTGAGCAGACTCTGTACAGCCAGCCAATCACAACACTCTAATCAAATTTACTCTGGTAAGAAATAGAAACTAAATGTAAAAAAACAAACATAAGTAAGGAGACGTAAACTTCTGGGGTCTTGTCCCAGCACATTCCACTCTAATTCATAGGCGAGGAACACGACGTCCAGGAAGACTCTGTTGCCCTAGTAACAAGAGTTGAGAACGTCATAATGCTGCCGCCTTGTGGCTGTTTCCCACAACAGCAGCTTTAAATCCAGTGCTAATGTGTGCTTAATAGTCACAAGGATTGCAGGGCTGTAAATGACACCTGCCCTCAAAAAATGCCCTGGGGTAGGGAATAGGCAAGAAAATTCAACACATGACAAATTTTCCAAGAAGTCAATATGAAGAGGGAAGTTGTACTCACTCTTTAAAAAAAAAGCAAAAGAAAAAAATGGACATGCGTAAAGCGCAGTATAAGGAATTATTAGTCACGTGCAATTCCAACCTCCAGAAAGGTTTCAGCTCACACCAGTCAAATGACCATCAGCAAAAAGTCTACAAACTATGAATGCTGAAGGGGTTTTAGAGAACTGTGTACCTTCTAGCTGCTGGTGGGATGTAAAGTGGTAACAGCACTAAGGAAAACTGAATGGAGCTGCTTTAAAAGGTAAAAACTGAGCTACCATATGATGCGGCAGGGCACCTTCTTTGCCTATAACCTAAGACCACCAGAAACGGAAAGACAGAGGCAGGCAAATGTGCAATGCAGGAATATTGAAATAGCCAAGACATGGAAGGAAAGAAAAAGGTCCATACACAGATGAGTGAACAAAGAAGAAGTGGTATACGGACAGAATGGAATATCAACCACAAAAAAAAATAAAAGAATGGCATATGCAGCACCACAGAGGAGCCTAGAGATAATCACACAATGTGAAGTAAGTCAGAATGTGAAAGACAAATGTCCTATGCTATCACTTATGTTATCTGAAAATTCATAAAAATGAACATATTTCCATAGAGAAAGGCAGTCTCAGATTGACAAGACAAACTGATGGTTAAGCCAAAGAAAAGGTGTGAAGGATGGATACATTAGGATATTGGGGTTAACAAACATATACCAATACATATAAAATATATCATCCCCAAAGACCTACGGAATACCAAGAGTGGTCTACTCAACACTCTGTAATAACCTACATGGAAAAGGACCCAAAGATCAATAGATGTATGTATATGTGTAAATGAACAAGATTCTGTACACCTAGAACAAAAGGCATTTTCAATCAAACTTGCTCTGAGAAACACTACTACTTAAAGACACAAACAAGAATTAAGGAGGCTAAAACTTATGGGGGTTTGTCCTGGCACATTCCACTCTAATCTGCAACCTAACAGCACAACTTGCAGCAAGGTTCCGTTTCCCTAGCAAGCAGAGATGGCAACGTAGCAATGCTGCCACACTAAGGCCGTTTCCTCAAACAGCAGCTTTAAATCCACTGCTAATGGTCACTAATATTCACAAGGACTGCAGGGCTGTAAATGACTCATGCCCTCAACAACTGTCCTGGGGTAGGGAATGGCCAAAAAAATCCAAACGCGGCAAATTTTTCAAGAAGGCAATTTGAAGTTGTAAGTTTAGCTCCATCTGTAAAAAATGAAAAGGACATTGATAACACAAAACATCAGGAATTATTAGTCGCATGCAAATCCAATCTACACAAAGGTATCACCTCTCACCAGTCAGAATGACCATCAGCAAAAAGTCAACAAACAATAGATGTTGAAGAAGTTGTGGAGAATAGTGTAACCTCTCGGTCTAAGTGGGATGTAAACTGGTAACAGCCAATAATAGGAACAGAATGGCAGTGCGTTTAAAGGTAAAAACTGAGTTACCATATGATCTGGAAGACCCACTGTTGGGCCTGTCACCTGTGAAAGCCAGAATCAAAAAGACACAGGATGGAAAATCGTGTATTGCAGCAGTATATACCATGGCCAAGACATGGAAGCAACAAAAATGTCCATCAACAGATGAATGGACGAAAAAGTCGTCCATGTACACAATGCAGTATTAGACACAGAAAAGAATGAAACAATGCCGGTCGCAGCACCATAGGTGAGGCTACAGATAATCACACAACTTGAATTAAGCCAGAAAGCGAGAGACACATATCCTATGATATCACGTATAGGTGTTATCTAAAAATTCATAGGAAGGAACCTATTTCCACAAAGAAGGACATTGACATGTTCAGAAACAAGCTTGTGGTTAGCCAAACGGAAAGGTGTGAGGAATATATCACGCAGCATATTGGGTTTAACAGACATATGCTAATATTTATAAAATATATAATCATCAAAGACATACCGAATACCAAGAGAGGTCTACACAACAGTCTGTAAAAACATACATGGTAACAGGATCCAAACATGAAAAGATATATGTATCAATGAAAGAGATTCTGTACACCTAGAACAAACACAACATTGCAATTAAATTTGCTCGGAGAAAAATGAAAATTAAACTAAGAATACCAACAGCAAATAAGTAGATATAGTTTTCGGGGGTTTGTCCTGGCACATTCCACTCTACTTTACAACCTACAAACAGGACTTCCAGGAAGGCTCTTTTCCCTTAGTAACCAGAGCTGGGAATATAGAAATGCTGCCTCCTTGTGGCCGTTTCCTGCAACAGCAGCTTGAAACCCAGAGCTAACGGTCATGTAATATTCACAATTACTACAGGGCTCTCAATGACACCTGCCCTCAAAAATCGTACTGGTGCAGGTAATGGCCACAGGAATTCAGAACATGGCAAATTTTTCAAGGAAACAATTTGAAGAGGTAAGTTTCTCTGTTTTACTTAAAAAAAAAAGAACGTAGATAAAAGCTCAATATCGGGAATTATTAGATGCATGCAAATCCAAATTACAAAAAGGTATCACCACCCAACACTCAAAATGTCATGTATAAAAAGTCGACAAACAATAAACGCTGAAGGGTTTTTTTTATAGAACTGTGTACCCTCAAGTTGCTGGTGGGATGTAAACTGGTAACAGCCAGTACTGAGAACAGAACGGAGGTGCGTGGAAAGGTAAAAATTGAACTACCATATGATCTAGTAGGCCCAATGCTGGGCCTAACCCATGAGAAGACCAGAATCCAAAAGACACAGGCTGGCAATCCGGCACTGCATCAATATTTAGCATAGCCAAGACTTGGAAGTAACCAAAATGTCCATCCACAGATGAATGTAAAAAGAAGAAGTGGTCCATGTACACAATGGAATGTTCGCCATGGAAAAGAAGGAAACACTGCTCTTTGCAGCACCATAGATGAGCCTAGAGATAATCACAGAACATGAGGTAAGTCGGAAAGCAGACGACAAATATCCTGTGATATCACTCCTAGGTGTTACCTAACAACTGACACATATGAACATATTTCCACAGAGAAAGACTCCCACAGACTTAGAAAACAAACTATGGTTATCTTAAGGGAGAAATGGGAGGAATGGATACATTCAGATTAGGGTTACCATACGTATAGAAATACATATTAAACACATGTATCAAACAGACCGACCATATACCAAGGGAGGTCTACTGAACGCTGTGTAATAATTTACACGGGGGCCTGCCTGGTGGCACCGTGGTTAAGAATCTTCCTGCCAATGCAGGGGACACAGGTTCGATCCCTGGTTCGGGAAGATCCCACATGCTGCAGGGCAACTAAGCCCGTGCACCACAACTAATGAGCCTACGCTCTGGAGCCCCTGAGTCATAACTACTGAGACCAGGTGCCACAACTACTGAAGCCCGCACGCCTAGAGCCCGTGCTCCGCAACAAAAGAAGCCACTACGGTGAGAAGCCCGTGCACCGCACCGGAGAGTAGCCCCCGCTCACCGCAACTAGAGAAAGCCCACAGGCAGCAAAGAAGATACAACTCAGCCAAAAATAAATAAATAAATAAATAAAATTTATTTAAAAAAATAATAGTAACTTACATGGGAAGAGGATCTGTACGTGAATAAATATATATAATGTTCAATTGAACCTGACTGTGTACACCTACAACAAACACTATTCTACTCATTACCACAATTTAAAAAAATTAAAACCATGAACAGCAATTAATGAGACATAAAGTTATTGGGGTTGTCCATGGCCCATTCCATTCTCATTTACAACCTAGGAACACGACTTTCAGGAAGGCTCAGCTGCCCTGGTAACCAGATTTGGGGATGGAGAAATGCTGGCGCCTTGTTTCCGGTTCCCACAAGAGCAGCTTTAAACACTGGGCTAACGGTCACTTAAGATTCACAGTAATTGTAGGGCTGTAAATGAAACGTGTCCTCAAAAAATGTCCTGGGGTAGGTAATGGCCAAAAAAGTTCACAACACGGAAAATTTTTCAAGAAACAGTTTCAAGAGGTAAGTGTTACTCACACTGTTATTTTAAAAAAAAGAAGAACATGGATAAAAGCTCAATATCAGGAATTATTGGTTGGATGCAAATCCAAACTACAAAAAGATTTCACCACCCAATATTCAAAATGCCATCCGTAAATAGTCGACAAACAATGCATGCTGATGGGTTGGTGGAGAAATGCATACCCACTATGCTGTTGGTTGGACGTAAACTGGTAACAGCTAATCATGAGAACAGAATGGAGCTGCGTTTAAAAGGTAAAGAAATTGAGCTACCATACAATGCGGCCGATCCCCTAATGGGCCTATCACCTAAGAAGACCAGAATCGGAAAGACAGACAGGCAAACATGCACTGTAGCAATATTTACAATAGCCAAGACATTCAAGGAAACAAAATGTCCATCAATAGATAAATGGACAAAGAAGAAGTGGTGGACACACCGAATGGAATATTAGCCTCAGAAAAAAAAATGAACAATGCCGTTTTCAGGACTACAGATGAGCCTAGATATAATCATATTAGGTTAAGTAAGTCAAAAGGGAATGACAAATATCCTATGATATCATTTATACATGTTATCCTAAGATTGCTACCAATGAACATATTTCCACACAAAAACAAACTCACAGACTTATAAAACAAGTTAATGGTTAATCAAAATGAAAGGTGGGAGGATGGACAAATTAGGATTATGGAGCTAACAGACATATACTAATGTATGTTAAGGGTATATAAACATACAACACATAAACTCTATGAATTATATAATCACCAATATATATAAAATATATAATGACAAAACACCTACCATATACCAAGGGAGGTCTACTCAACATTCTGTAATAACATACATGGTAACAACATCCGAAGAACAACAGACATAAGTATGAATCATTGAGCAGACTCTGTACAGCCAGCCAATCACAACACTCTAATCAAATTTACTCTGGTAGGAAATAGAAACTAAATGTAAAAAAACAAACATAAGTAAGGAGACGTAAACTTCTGGGGTCTTGTCCCAGCACATTCCACTCTAATTCATAGTCGAGGAACACGACGTCCAGGAAGACTCTGTTGCCCTAGTAACAAGAGTTGAGAACGTCATAATGCTGACGCCTTGTGGCTGTTTCCCACAACAGCAGCTTTAAATCCAGTGCTAATGTGTGCTTAATAGTCAGAAGGATTGCTGGGCTGTAAATGACACCTGCCCTCAAAAAATGCCCTGGGGTAGGGAATAGGCAAGAAAATTCAACACATGACAAATTTTCCAAGAAGTCAATATGAAGGGGGAAGTTGTACTCACTCTTTAAAAAAAAAAGCAAAAGAAAAAAATGGACATGCGTAAAGCGCAGTATAAGGAATTATTAGTCACGTGCAATTCCAACCTCCAGAAAGGTTTCAGCTCACACCAGTCAAATGACCATCAGCAAAAAGTCTACAAACTATGAATGCTGAAGGGGTTTTAGAGAACTGTGTACCTTCTAGCTGCTGGTGGGATGTAAAGTGGTAACAGCACTAAGGAAAACTGAATGGAGCTGCTTTAAAAGGTAAAAACTGAGCTACCATATGATGCGGCAGGGCACCTTCTTTGCCTATAACCTAAGACCACCAGAAACGGAAAGACAGAGGCAGGCAAATGTGCAATGCAGGAATATTGAAATAGCCAAGACATGGAAGGAAAGAAAAAGGTCCATACACAGATGAGTGAACAAAGAAGAAGTGGTATATGGACAGAATGGAATATCAACCACGAAAAAAAATAAAAGAATGGCATATGCAGCACCACAGAGGAGCCTAGAGATAATCACACAATGTGAAGTAAGTCCGAATGCAAAAGACAAATGTCCTATGCTATCACTTATGTTATCTGAAAATTCATAAAAATGAACATATTTCCATAGAGAAAGGCAGTCTCAGATTGAGAAGACAAACTGATGGTTAAGCCAAAGAAAAGGTGTGAGGGATGGATACATTAGGATATTGGGGTTAACAAACATATAGTAATACATATAAAATATATCATCCCCAAAGACCTACGGAATACCAAGAGTGGTCTACTCAACACTCCGTAATAACCTACATGGAAAAGGACCCAAAGATCAATAGATGTATGTATATGTGTAAATGAACAAGATTCTGTACACCTAGAACAAAAGACATTTTCAATCAAACTTGCTCTGAGAAACACTACTACTTAAAGACACAAACAAGAATTAAGGAGGCTACTCCACATTGTGTCATAACCTACATGGGAGAAGGATCCGAAGAAGAATACATATATGTATTTGTGTAAAAGAACCACATCTTGCACACCTAGAACAAACAGAAGAGTGTAATCCAATTTGCTCTGATAAAAAATAAAATTGAATTAAAAACACAAACAAGAAGTAATGACATAAACTTAAAGGGCTTTTTCCTGGCACATTCCATTCTACTTTACAAGCTAGTAACTCGACTTCCAGAAAGGCTCTGCGGCCCTAGTAACCAGATTTCGTACTGGAGAAATGCTGCCGCCTTGTGGCCCTTTCCCACAACACCAGCTTTCAACCCAGTGCTAAAGGTCACTAAATATTCACAATAATTGCAGGCATGTAAATGACCCAGGCCCTGAAAAAAAATCCTGAGGTCGAAAATCGACCAAAAATTCCAAAGACGGCAACCTTCCAAGAAGAAAATTTCAAGAGGTATATTGTACTCACATTGTTTTTCTTTTTTTCTTTAACAGAAAAGAAAAAGGCATGGAAAAATGCTGAACATTAGGAATTATTAAAGACATGAAAATCCAAATTACAAAAACCTATCAGTTCACAACAGTAAGAATGGCCATCAGCAAAAATGGTGCAAATAATAAATGCTGAAGGGCTTTTGGGGAAATGCGTACCCCCGGTGGTCAGTGGGATGAGGTAAGATCCACTAATGAAAACACAATGGAGGTGCCTTGAAAAGGTAAACATTGAGCTACCAATCAATCAAGGATACCCACTGCTTTGCCTATCACTTGAGAAAATGAGAATCAAAACGTCACAGGCTGGCAAACCTGTACTCCAGCAATACTTACCATAGACAACACTTGGAAGCAAGGAAAATGTCCTTCTACAGAGGAAGGCACAAAGAAGAAGTGGCCCATGTACACAATGGAAAATTACTCCACTAAAAACTATAAATTAAATTTAAAAAACAAACAATGTAAGGCGACATCACCTATTGTCGGTTTATCCGGGCACCTTCCACTCTAATTTCTAACCGAGGAACAGCCCTGGCAGGAAGGTCCGTTTCCCTAGTACCAGCATGGGGAACGTAGAAATGCTGCAACGCTCGGGCCGTTACCTGCAACAGGAGCTTTAAAACCGGTGCTAATGTTCACTTCATATGAAAAAGTACTGCAGGGCGGTAAATGAAACGTGCCCTCAAAATGTCATGAGGGTGGTAATGGCCAAAAATTTTCAAAATGTGGGGTATATACTTTATGAAAACAATTTGAAGAAGTAAGCTGTAATCACAGTTTGAAAAAAATAAAAAAGGATATGCCTTAAAGTGCAATTTGAACGGATTATTAGACGCATGCAAATCCAACCACAAAGAGGTATCAGCTCACACCAGTCAGAATAACCATCAGCAAGAAAACTACAAACACGAAATGCTGAAGGTGTTTGGAGAAATGCATACACTCACCATTAAGTGGGACGTAACCAGGAAAGAGCCACTAATGAGAACAGAATGGAGGAACCTTTAAAAGCTATATATTGAGTTACCATATGATCCAGCAGGCCCATTCCTTGACCCATAAACTAAGCAGGAAGAACTGGAAAGACACAGGCAGGCAAATATGCATTGCAGCAGTATTACAATAGCCAAGATACAGAAGCAACCAAAAAGTCCAACAACAGATGGGTGGACAAAGAAGAACTGGTACCTGTACAGAGAGAATATTTGCTTGGGAGAAAAAATGAAACAATGCCATTTGCAGCACCATAGATGAGTCTAGAAGTAATCACGCAACTTGTAGTGAGTCACAAAGCGAAAGACACCTATCCTATGATATCACTTATAGGTGTTACCTAAAAATTGATACCAATGAAGATATTTCCAGAGAGCAAGGCAATCACAGATTAATTAAACAAACTCATGGTTCGCCAAATGGAAAGCTGGGAGGATTGGCTACATTACGATATTGCGGTTAACAGAGATATACAAACACATGTGAAATAAGTAATCACCAAAGACCTACGGAATACCAAGAGAAGACTACTCGGCATTGTGTCATTACCTATATGGGAAAAAGATCCGGACAAGAATACATATATGTATATGTGTAAAAGAAACACTTCTTGCACAAGTAGAACAAACACAACAGTGTAATCAAATTGGCTCTGATAAAACATAAAAATTAAATTCAAAAAATGAACAAGACGTAATGAGACATAAACTTCAAGGCCTTTTTCCTGGCACATGCCATTCTAATTTACAAGCTAGTAACAGAACCTCCAGAAAGGCTCTGCTGCCCTAGTAAACAGATTTCGTAAAGGAGAAATGCTGCTGCCTTGTGGCCGTTTCCCACAACAGCAGTTTTAAACCCAGTGCTAAAGGTCACTACATATTCACAATCATTGCAGGCCTGTAAATGACATAGACCCTGAAAAAAAATCTTGAGGTCGACAATAGATTAAAAAAGAGCTATGTTCCAAGAAGAACATTTCAAGAAGCATATTGTTCTCACACTTTTTTTCTTTTTTTAATAGAAAAGAAAATGATGTGGAAATATCCTGAACATTAGGAATTGTTAAGAACATGCAAATAAAAATTACAAAAACATTCCAGCTCACACCAGTCAGAATGGCCATGTGCAAAAATTCTGTAAACAAAAAATGTTAAAGGGGACGTGGAGAAATGCATACCCTCGGTCTAAGAGGGATGTGGTAAGACCCACTAATGGAAATACAATGAAGGTACTTTGAAAACGTAAACAGTGAGCTACCTCATTATACAGCAGGCCCCTTCTTGGACCTATAACCTAAGAAGACAGAATTGGAAAGACACAGGCAGGCAAATCTTCATTGCAGCAGTATAACAATAGCCAAGATATGGAAGTAACCAAAAAGTCCACTAACAGATGGGTGGACAAAGAAGAACTGGTACATGTACAGATGGAATATTTGCTAGGGAATAAAAATGAAACAATACCGTTTGCAACATCAGAGAAGAATTTAGAAGTAATCACGCAAATTGTAGTAAGTAAGAAAGCGAAAGGCACCTATCCTATGATATCACTTACAGGTGTTACCTAAAAATTGATACCAATGAAGATAATTCCACAGAGAAAGGCAATCACAGATTCATTGCACAAACTTTTGGTACACCAAATGGAACTGTGTGAGGATTGGATACCTTACGTTATCGAGGTTAACACAGATATACAAACAGATGTGAAATGCATAATCACCAAAGACCTACGGAATACCAAGAGAAGGCTACTCCACATTGTGTCATAACCTACATGGGAGAAGGATCCGAAGAAGAATACATATATGTATTTGTGTAAAAGAACCACATCTTGCACACCTAGAACGAACAGAATAGTGTAATCCAATTTGCTCTGATAAAAAATAAAATTGAATTAAAAACACAAACAAGAAGTAATGACATAAACTTAAAGGGCTTTTTCCTGGCACATTCCATTCTAGTTTACAAGCTAGTAACTCGACTTCCAGAAAGTCTCTGCTGCCCTAGTAACCAGATTTTGTACTGGAGAAATGCTGCCGCCTTGTGGCCCTTTCCCACAACACTAGCTTTCAACCCAGTGCTAAAGGTCCCTAAATATTCACAATCATTGCAGGCATGTAATTGACACCTGCCCTCAAACGGAATCCTGGGGTTGAAAATCGACCACAAAATTCAAAAGAGGGCAACCTTCCAAGAAGAAACTTTCAAGAGGTATATTGTACTCACACTGTTTTCCTTTTTTTCTTTAATAGAAAAGAAAATGGCATGGAAAAATGTTGAACATTAGGAATTATTAAAGACATGCAAATCCAAATTACAAAAACCTATCAGTTCACAACAGTAAGAATGGCCATCAGCAAAAATGGTGCAAATAATAAATGCTGAAGGGGTTTTGGGGAAATGCGTAGCCCCGGTGCTCAGTGGGATGAGGTAAGAGCCACTAATGAAAACACAATGGAGGTGCCTTGAAAAGGTAAACATTGAGCTACCAATCAATCAAGGTTTCCCACTGCTTTGCCTATCACATGAGAAAATGAGAATCAAAAAGTCACAGGCTGCCAAACCTCTACTCCAGCAATACTTACCATAGCCAACACTTGGAAGCATGGAAAATGTCCTTCTACAGAGGAAGGCACAAAGAAGAAGTGGCCCATGTACACAATGGAATATTACTCCACAAAAAATATAAACTAAATTTAAAAAACAAACATAAGTAAGGAGACATCACCATTTGTGGGTTTTTCTGGGCACGTTCCACTCTAATTTATAACCGAGGAACACCACTGGCAGGAAGGTCCGTTTCCCTAGTACCAGCAATGGGGAACGTAGAAATGCTGCCACCCTCGGGCCATTACCTGCAACAGCAGCTTTAAAACCTGTGCTAATGGTGAATTCAAATGAAAAATTACTGCAGGGCTGTAAATGAAACGTACCCTCAAAATGTCTTGACGGTGGTAATGGACAAAAAATTTCAAAATGTGGCACATTCTTTAAGAAAAATTTGAAGAAGTAAGCTGTAATCACAGTTTGAACAAAATAAAAAAGGATATGCCTTAAAGCGCAATTTGAATGGATTACTGAACGCATGCAAATCCAACCACAAAGAGGTATCAGCTCAAACCAGTCAGAATAACCATCAGCAAGAATACTACAAACACGAAATGCTGAAGGTGTTGTGGAGAAATGCATACACTCAACATTATGTGAGACATAACCAGGAAAGATCCACTAATGAGAACAGAATGGAGGCGCCTTTAAAAGGTATATATTGAGCTACGATATGATCTAGCAGGCCCATTCTTGGACCTAAAACCTAAGAAGGCAGAATTGGAAAGACACAGGCAGGCAAATCTGCATTGCAGCAGTATTACAATAGCCAAGATATGGAAGTAACCAAAAAGTCCATCAACAGATGGGTGGACAAAGAAGAACCGGTACCTGTACAGATAGAATATTTGCTTGCAAAAAAAAATGAAACAATGCAATTTGCACCAGCATTGATGAGTCTAGAAATAATCACGCAACTTGTAGTGAGTCACAAAGCGAAAGACACCTATCCTATGATATCACTTATAGGTGTTACCTAAAAATTGATACCAATGATGATATTTCCACACACAAAGGCAATCACAGATTCATTAAACAAACTTATGGTTCACCAAATGGAAAGGTGTAAGGATTGGCTACATTACGATATTGGGGTTAACAGAGATATAGAAACACATGTGAAATACGTAATCACCAAAGACCTACGGAATACCAAGATAAGACTGTTCGACATTGTGTCATTACCTACATGGGGAAAAGATCCAAACAAGAATACATATATGTATATGTGTAAAAGAAACACATCTTGTGCAAGTAGATCAAACAGAACAGTGTAATCAAATTGGCTCTGATAAAACATAAAAATTAAATTAAAAAAATGAACAAGAAGTAATGAGACATAAACGTAAGGGGCTTTTTCCTCGCACATGCCATTCTAATTTACAAGCTAGTAACACGACCACCAGAAAGGCTCTGCTGCCCTAGTAACCAGATTTCGTAATGGAGAAATGCTGCTGCCTTGTGGCCATTCCCCAAACAGCAGTTTTAAACCCAGTGCCAAAGGTCACTACAGATTCACAATCATTGCAGGCCTGTAAATGACATAGACCCTGAAAAATATCTTGAGGTCGACAATAGATTAAAAAAGAGCTATGTTCCAAGAAGAACATTTCAAGAAGCATATTGTACTCACACTTTTTTTCTTTTTTTTTAATAGAAAAGAAAATGGTGTGGAAATATCCTGAACATTAGGAATTGTTAAGGACATGCAAATAAAAATTACAAAAACTTTTCAGCTCACACCAGTCAGAATGGCCATGTGCAAAACTTCTGTAAACAAAAAATGTTAAAGGGGATGTGGAGAAATGCATACCCTCGGTCTAAGAAGTATGTGGTAAGACCCACTAATGGAAACACAATGGAGGTACTTTGAAAAGGTAAACAGTGAGCTACCTCATTATCCAGCAGGCCCCTTCTTGGACCTATAACCTAAGAAGACAGAATTGGAAAGACACAGGCAGGCAAATCTGCATTGCAGCAGTATAACAATAGCCAAGATATGGAAGTAACCAAAAAGTCCACTAACAGATGGGTGGACAAAGAAGAACTGGTACATGTACAGATGGAATATTTGCTAGAGAATAAAAATGAAACAATACCGTTTGCAACATCATAGAAGATTTTAGAAGTAATCACGCAAATTGTAGTAAGTAAGAAAGCGAAACGCACCTATCCTATGATATCACTTACAGGTGTTACCTAAAAATTGATACCAATGAAGATATTTCCACAGAGAAAGGCAATCACAGATTCATTGCACAAACTTATGGTACACCAAATGGAACGGTGTGAGGATTGGATACCTTACGATATCGGGGTTAAAACAGATATACAAACAGATGTGAAATGCGTAATCGCCAAAGACCTACGGAATACCAAGAGAAGGCTACTCCACATTGTGTCATAACCTACATGGGAGAAGGATCCGAAGAAGAATACATATATGTATTTGTGTAAAAGAACCACATCTTGCACACCTAGAACAAACAGAAGAGTGTAATCCAATTTGCTCTGATAAAAAATAAAATTGAATTAAAAACACAAACAAGAAGTAATGACATAAACTTAAAGGGCTTTTTCCTGGCACATTCCATTCTACTTTACAAGCTAGTAACTCGACTTCCAGAAAGGCTCTGCGGCCCTAGTAACCAGATTTCATACTGGAGAAATGCTGCCGCCTTGTGGCCCTTTCCCACAACAACAGCTTTCAACCCAGTGCTAAAGGTCACTAAATATTCACAATAATTGCAGGCATGTAAATGACACAGGCCCTGAAAAAAAATCCTGAGGTCGAAAATCGACCAAAAATTCCAAAGACGGCAACCTTCCAAGAAGAAAATTTCAAGAGGTATATTGTACTCACATTGTTTTTCTTTTTTTCTTTAACAGAAAAGAAAAAGGCATGGAAAAATGCTGAACATTAGGAATTATTAAAGACATGAAAATCCAAATTACAAAAACCTATCAGTTCACAACAGTAAGAATGGCCATCAGCAAAAATGGTGCAAATAATAAATGCTGAAGGGCTTTTGGGGAAATGCGTACCCCCGGTGGTCAGTGGGATGAGGTAAGATCCACTAATGAAAACACAATGGAGGTGCCTTGAAAAGGTAAACATTGAGCTACCAATCAATCAAGGATACCCACTGCTTTGTCTATCACTTGAGAAAATGAGAATCAAAACGTCACAGGCTGGCAAACCTGTACTCCAGCAATACTTACCATAGACAACACTTGGAAGCAAGGAAAATGTCCTTCTACAGAGGAAGGCACAAAGAAGAAGTGGCCCATGTACACAATGGAAAATTACTCCACTAAAAACTATAAATTAAATTTAAAAAACAAACAATGTAAGGCGACATCACCTATTGTCGGTTTATCCGGGCACCTTCCACTCTAATTTCTAACCGAGGAACAGCCCTGGCAGGAAGGTCCGTTTCCCTAGTACCAGCATGGGGAACGTAGAAATGCTGCAACGCTCGGGCCGTTACCTGCAACAGGAGCTTTAAAACCGGTGCTAATGTTCACTTCATATGAAAAAGTACTGCAGGGCGGTAAATGAAACGTGCCCTCAAAATGTCATGAGGGTGGTAATGGCCAAAAATTTTCAAAATGTGGGGTATATACTTTATGAAAACAATTTGAAGAAGTAAGCTGTAATCACAGTTTGAAAAAAATAAAAAAGGATATGCCTTAAAGTGCAATTTGAACGGATTATTGAACGCATGCAAATCCAACCACAAAGAGGTATCAGCTCACACCAGTCAGAATAACCATCAGCAAGAAAACTACAAACACGAAATGCTGAAGGTGTTTGGAGAAATGCATACACTCACCATTAAGTGGGACGTAACCAGGAAAGAGCCACTAATGAGAACAGAATGGAGGAACCTTTAAAAGCTATATATTGAGTTACCATATGATCCAGCAGGCCCATTCCTTGACCCATAAACTAAGCAGGAAGAACTGGAAAGACACAGGCAGGCAAATATGCATTGCAGCAGTATTACAATAGCCAAGATACAGAAGCAACCAAAAAGTCCAACAACAGATGGGTGGACAAAGAAGAACTGGTACCTGTACAGAGAGAATATTTGCTTGGGAGAAAAAATGAAACAATGCCATTTGCAGCACCATAGATGAGTCTAGAAGTAATCACGCAACTTGTAGTGAGTCACAAAGCGAAAGACACCTATCCTATGATATCACTTATAGGTGTTACCTAAAAATTGATACCAATGAAGATATTTCCAGAGAGCAAGGCAATCACAGATTAATTAAACAAACTCATGGTTCGCCAAATGGAAAGCTGGGAGGATTGGCTACATTACGATATTGCGGTTAACAGAGATATACAAACACATGTGAAATAAGTAATCACCAAAGACCTACGGAATACCAAGAGAAGACTACTCGGCATTGTGTCATTACCTATATGGGAAAAAGATCCGGACAAGAATACATATATGTATATGTGTAAAAGAAACACTTCTTGCACAAGTAGAACAAACACAACAGTGTAATCAAATTGGCTCTGATAAAACATAAAAATTAAATTCAAAAAATGAACAAGACGTAATGAGACATAAACTTCAAGGCCTTTTTCCTGGCACATGCCATTCTAATTTACAAGCTAGTAACAGAACCTCCAGAAAGGCTCTGCTGCCCTAGTAAACAGATTTCGTAAAGGAGAAATGCTGCTGCCTTGTGGCCGTTTCCCACAACAGCAGTTTTAAACCCAGTGCTAAAGGTCACTACATATTCACAATCATTGCAGGCCTGTAAATGACATAGACCCTGAAAAAAAATCTTGAGGTCGACAATAGATTAAAAAAGAGCTATGTTCCAAGAAGAACATTTCAAGAAGCATATTGTTCTCACACTTTTTTTCTTTTTTTAATAGAAAAGAAAATGATGTGGAAATATCCTGAACATTAGGAATTGTTAAGAACATGCAAATAAAAATTACAAAAACATTCCAGCTCACACCAGTCAGAATGGCCATGTGCAAAAATTCTGTAAACAAAAAATGTTAAAGGGGATGTGGAGAAATGCATACCCTCGGTCTAAGAGGGATGTGGTAAGACCCACTAATGGAAATACAATGAAGGTACTTTGAAAACGTAAACAGTGAGCTACCTCATTATACAGCAGGCCCCTTCTTGGACCTATAACCTAAGAAGACAGAATTGGAAAGACACAGGCAGGCAAATCTTCATTGCAGCAGTATAACAATAGCCAAGATATGGAAGTAACCAAAAAGTCCACTAACAGATGGGTGGACAAAGAAGAACTGGTACATGTACAGATGGAATATTTGCTAGGGAATAAAAATGAAACAATACCGTTTGCAACATCAGAGAAGAATTTAGAAGTAATCACGCAAATTGTAGTAAGTAAGAAAGCGAAAGGCACCTATCCTATGATATCACTTACAGGTGTTACCTAAAAATTGATACCAATGAAGATAATTCCACAGAGAAAGGCAATCACAGATTCATTGCACAAACTTTTGGTACACCAAATGGAACTGTGTGAGGATTGGATACCTTACGTTATCGGGGTTAACACAGATATACAAACAGATGTGAAATGCATAATCACCAAAGACCTACGGAATACCAAGAGAAGGCTACTCCACATTGTGTCATAACCTACATGGGAGAAGGATCCGAAGAAGAATACATATATGTATTTGTGTAAAAGAACCACATCTTGCACACCTAGAACGAACAGAATAGTGTAATCCAATTTGCTCTGATAAAAAATAAAATTGAATTAAAAACACAAACAAGAATTAATGACATAAACTTAAAGGGCTTTTTCCTGGCACATTCCATTCTAGTTTACAAGCTAGTAACTCGACTTCCAGAAAGTCTCTGCTGCCCTAGTAACCAGATTTTGTACTGGAGAAATGCTGCCACCTTGTGGCCCTTTCCCACAACACTAGCTTTCAACCCAGTGCTAAAGGTCCCTAAATATTCACAATCATTGCAGGCATGTAATTGACACCTGCCCTCAAACGGAATCCTGGGGTTGAAAATCGACCACAAAATTCAAAAGAGGGCAACCTTCCAAGAAGAAACTTTCAAGAGGTATATTGTACTCACACTGTTTTCCTTTTTTTCTTTAATAGAAAAGAAAACGGCATGGAAAAATGTTGAACATTAGGAATTATTAAAGACATGCAAATCCAAATTACAAAAACCTATCAGTTCACAACAGTAAGAATGGCCATCAGCAAAAATGGTGCAAATAATAAATGCTGAAGGGGTTTTGGGGAAATGCGTACCCCCGGTGCTCAGTGGGATGAGGTAAGAGCCACTAATGAAAACACAATGGAGGTGCCTTGAAAAGGTAAACATTGAGCTACCAATCAATCAAGGTTTCCCACTGCTTTGCCTATCACATGAGAAAATGAGAATCAAAAAGTCACAGGCTGCCAAACCTCTACTCCAGCAATACTTACCATAGCCAACACTTGGAAGCATGGAAAATGTCCTTCTACATAGGAATGCACAAAGAAGAAGTGGCCCATGTACACAATGGAATATTACTCCACAAAAAATATAAACTAAATTTAAAAAACAAACATAAGTAAGGAGACATCACCATTTGTGGGTTTTTCTGGGCACGTTCCACTCTAATTTATAACCGAGGAACACCACTGGCAGGAAGGTCCGTTTCCCTAGTACCAGCAATGGGGAACGTAGAAATGCTGCCACCCTCGGGCCATTACCTGCAACAGCAGCTTTAAAACCTGTGCTAATGGTGAATTCAAATGAAAAATTACTGCAGGGCTGTAAATGAAACGTACCCTCAAAATGTCTTGACGGTGGTAATGGACAAAAAATTTCAAAATGTGGCACATTCTTTAAGAAAAATTTGAAGAAGTAAGCTGTAATCACAGTTTGAACAAAATAAAAAAGGATATGCCTTAAAGCGCAATTTGAATGGATTACTGAACGCATGCAAATCCAACCACAAAGAGGTATCAGCTCAAACCAGTCAGAATAACCATCAGCAAGAATACTACAAACACGAAATGCTGAAGGTGTTGTGGAGAAATGCATACACTCAACATTATGTGAGACATAACCAGGAAAGATCCACTAATGAGAACAGAATGGAGGCGCCTTTAAAAGGTATATATTGAGCTACGATATGATCTAGCAGGCCCATTCTTGGACCTAAAACCTAAGAAGGCAGAATTGGAAAGACACAGGCAGGCAAATCTGCATTGCAGCAGTATTACAATAGCCAAGATATGGAAGTAACCAAAAAGTCCATCAACAGATGGGTGGACAAAGAAGAACCGGTACCTGTACAGATAGAATATTTGCTTGGGAGAAAAAATGAAACAATGCAATTTGCACCAGCATTGATGAGTCTAGAAATAATCACGCAACTTGTAGTGAGTCACAAAGCGAAAGACACCTATCCTATGATATCACTTATAGGTGTTACCTAAAAATTGATACCAATGATGATATTTCCACACACAAAGGCAATCACAGATTCATTAAACAAACTTATGGTTCACCAAATGGAAAGGTGTAAGGATTGGCTACATTACGATATTGGGGTTAACAGAGATATAGAAACACATGTGAAATACGTAATCACCAAAGACCTACGGAATACCAAGATAAGACTGTTCGACATTGTGTCATTACCTACATGGGGAAAAGATCCAAACAAGAATACATATATGTATATGTGTAAAAGAAACACATCTTGTGCAAGTAGATCAAACAGAACAGTGTAATCAAATTGGCTCTGATAAAACATAAAAATTAAATTAAAAAAACGAACAAGAAGTAATGAGACATAAACGTAAGGGGCTTTTTCCTCGCACATGCCATTCTAATTTACAAGCTAGTAACACGACCACCAGAAAGGCTCTGCTGCCCTAGTAACCAGATTTCGTAATGGAGAAATGCTGCTGCCTTGTGGCCATTCCCCAAACAGCAGTTTTAAACCCAGTGCCAAAGGTCACTACAGATTCACAATCATTGCAGGCCTGTAAATGACATAGACCCTGAAAAAAAATCTTGAGGTCGACAATAGATTAAAAAAGAGCTATGTTCCAAGAAGAACATTTCAAGAAGCATATTGTACTCACACTTTTTTTCTTTTTTTTTAATAGAAAAGAAAATGGTGTGGAAATATCCTGAACATTAGGAATTGTTAAGGACACGCAAATAAAAATTACAAAAACTTTTCAGCTCACACCAGTCAGAATGGCCATGTGCAAAACTTCTGTAAACAAAAAATGTTAAAGGGGATGTGGAGAAATGCATACCCTCGGTCTAAGAAGTATGTGGTAAGACCCACTAATGGAAACACAATGGAGGTACTTTGAAAAGGTAAACAGTGAGCTACCTCATTATCCAGCAGGCCCCTTCTTGGACCTATAACCTAAGAAGACAGAATTGGAAAGACACAGGCAGGCAAATCTGCATTGCAGCAGTATAACAATAGCCAAGATATGGAAGTAACCAAAAAGTCCACTAACAGATGGGTGGACAAAGAAGAACTGGTACATGTACAGATGGAATATTTGCTAGAGAATAAAAATGAAACAATACCGTTTGCAACATCATAGAAGATTTTAGAAGTAATCACGCAAATTGTAGTCAGTAAGAAAGCGAAAGGCACCTATCCTATGATATCACTTACAGGTGTTACCTAAAAATTGATACCAATGAAGATATTTCCACAGAGAAAGGCAATCACAGATTCATTGCACAAACTTATGGTACACCAAATGGAACGGTGTGAGGATTGGATACCTTATGATATCGGGGTTAAAACAGATATACAAACAGATGTGAAATGCGTAATCGCCAAAGACCTACGGAATACCAAGAGAAGGCTACTCCACATTGTGTCATAACCTACATGGGAGAAGGATCCGAAGAAGAATACATATATGTATTTGTGTAAAAGAACCACATCTTGCACACCTAGAACAAACAGAAGAGTGTAATCCAATTTGCTCTGATAAAAAATAAAATTGAATTAAAAACACAAACAAGAAGTAATGACATAAACTTAAAGGGCTTTTTCCTGGCACATTCCATTCTACTTTACAAGCTAGTAACTCGACTTCCAGAAAGGCTCTGCGGCCCTAGTAACCAGATTTCGTACTGGAGAAATGCTGCCGCCTTGTGGCCCTTTCCCACAACAACAGCTTTCAACCCAGTGCTAAAGGTCACTAAATATTCACAATAATTGCAGGCATGTAAATGACCCAGGCCCTGAAAAAAAATCCTGAGGTCGAAAATCGACCAAAAATTCCAAAGACGGCAACCTTCCAAGAAGAAAATTTCAAGAGGTATATTGTACTCACATTGTTTTTCTTTTTTTCTTTAACAGAAAAGAAAAAGGCATGGAAAAATGCTGAACATTAGGAATTATTAAAGACATGAAAATCCAAATTACAAAAACCTATCAGTTCACAACAGTAAGAATGGCCATCAGCAAAAATGGTGCAAATAATAAATGCTGAAGGGCTTTTGGGGAAATGCGTACCCCCGGTGGTCAGTGGGATGAGGTAAGATCCACTAATGAAAACACAATGGAGGTGCCTTGAAAAGGTAAACATTGAGCTACCAATCAATCAAGGATACCCACTGCTTTGCCTATCACTTGAGAAAATGAGAATCAAAACGTCACAGGCTGGCAAACCTGTACTCCAGCAATACTTACCATAGACAACACTTGGAAGCAAGGAAAATGTCCTTCTACAGAGGAAGGCACAAAGAAGAAGTGGCCCATGTACACAATGGAAAATTACTCCACTAAAAACTATAAATTAAATTTAAAAAACAAACAAAGTAAGGCGACATCACCTATTGTCGGTTTATCCGGGCACCTTCCACTCTAATTTCTAACCGAGGAACAGCCCTGGCAGGAAGGTCCGTTTCCCTAGTACCAGCATGGGGAACGTAGAAATGCTGCAACGCTCGGGCCATTACCTGCAACAGGAGCTTTAAAGCCTGTGCTAATGTTCACTTCATATGAAAAAGTACTGCAGGGCGGTAAATGAAACGTGCCCTCAAAATGTCATGAGGGTGGTAATGGCCAAAAATTTTCAAAATGTGGGGTATATACTTTATGAAAACAATTTGAAGAAGTAAGCTGTAATCACAGTTTGAAAAAAATAAAAAAGGATATGCCTTAAAGTGCAATTTGAACGGATTATTAGACGCATGCAAATCCAACCACAAAGAGGTATCAGCTCACACCAGTCAGAATAACCATCAGCAAGAAAACTACAAACACGAAATGCTGAAGGTGTTTGGAGAAATGCATACACTCACCATTAAGTGGGACGTAACCAGGAAAGAGCCACTAATGAGAACAGAATGGAGGAACCTTTAAAAGCTATATATTGAGTTACCATATGATCCAGCAGGCCCATTCCTTGACCCATAAACTAAGCAGGAAGAACTGGAAAGACACAGGCAGGCAAATATGCATTGTAGCAGTATTACAATAGCCAAGATACAGAAGCAACCAAAAAGTCCAACAACAGATGGGTGGACAAAGAAGAACTGGTACCTGTACAGAGAGAATATTTGCTTGGGAGAAAAAATGAAACAATGCCATTTGCAGCACCATAGATGAGTCTAGAAGTAATCACGCAACTTGTAGTGAGTCACAAAGCGAAAGACACCTATCCTATGATATCACGTATAGGTGTTACCTAAAAATTGATACCAATGAAGATATTTCCAGAGAGCAAGGCAATCACAGATTAATTAAACAAACTCATGGTTCGCCAAATGGAAAGCTGGGAGGATTGGCTACATTACGATATTGCGGTTAACAGAGATATACAAACACATGTGAAATAAGTAATCACCAAAGACCTACGGAATACCAAGAGAAGACTACTCGGCATTGTGTCATTACCTATATGGGAAAAAGATCCGGACAAGAATACATATATGTATATGTGTAAAAGAAACACTTCTTGCACAAGTAGAACAAACACAACAGTGTAATCAAATTGGCTCTGATAAAACATAAAAATTAAATTCAAAAAACGAACAAGACGTAATGAGACATAAACTTCAAGGCCTTTTTCCTGGCACATGCCATTCTAATTTACAAGCTAGTAACAGAACCTCCAGAAAGGCTCTGCTGCCCTAGTAACCAGATTTCGTAAAGGAGAAATGCTGCTGCCTTGTGGCCGTTTCCCACAACAGCAGTTTTAAACCCAGTGCTAAAGGTCACTACATATTCACAATCATTGCAGGCCTGTAAATGACATAGACCCTGAAAAAAAATCTTGAGGTCGACAATAGATTAAAAAAGAGCTATGTTCCAAGAAGAACATTTCAAGAAGCATATTGTTCTCACACTTTTTTTCTTTTTTTAATAGAAAAGAAAATGATGTGGAAATATCCTGAACATTAGGAATTGTTAAGAACATGCAAATAAAAATTACAAAAACATTCCAGCTCACACCAGTCAGAATGGCCATGTGCAAAAATTCTGTAAACAAAAAATGTTAAAGGGGATGTGGAGAAATGCATACCCTCGGTCTAAGAGGGATGTGGTAAGACCCACTAATGGAAATACAATGAAGGTACGTTGAAAAGGTAAACAGTGAGCTACCTCATTATCCAGCAGGCCCCTTCTTGGACCTATAACCTAAGAAGACAGAATTGGAAAGACACAGGCAGGCAAATCTTCATTGCAGCAGTATAACAATAGCCAAGATATGGAAGTAACCAAAAAGTCCACTAACAGATGGGTGGACAAAGAAGAACTGGTACATGTACAGATGGAATATTTGCTAGGGAATAAAAATGAAACAATACCGTTTGCAACATCAGAGAAGAATTTAGAAGTAATCACGCAAATTGTAGTAAGTAAGAAAGTGAAAGGCACCTATCCTATGATATCACTTACAGGTGTTACCTAAAAATTGATACCAATGAAGATAATTCCACAGAGAAAGGCAATCACAGATTCATTGCACAAACTTTTGGTACACCAAATGGAACTGTGTGAGGATTGGATACCTTACGTTATCGGGGTTAACACAGATATACAAACAGATGTGAAATGCATAATCACCAAAGACCTACGGAATACCAAGAGAAGGCTACTCCACATTGTGTCATAACCTACATGGGAGAAGGATCCGAAGAAGAATACATATATGTATTTGTGTAAAAGAACCACATCTTGCACACCTAGAACGAACAGAATAGTGTAATCCAATTTGCTCTGATAAAAAATAAAATTGAATTAAAAACACAAACAAGAATTAATGACATAAACTTAAAGGGCTTTTTCCTGGCACATTCCATTCTAGTTTACAAGCTAGTAACTCGACTTCCAGAAAGTCTCTGCTGCCCTAGTAACCAGATTTTGTACTGGAGAAATGCTGCCACCTTGTGGCCCTTTCCCACAACACTAGCTTTCAACCCAGTGCTAAAGGTCCCTAAATATTCACAATCATTGCAGGCATGTAATTGACACCTGCCCTCAAACGGAATCCTGGGGTTGAAAATCGACCACAAAATTCAAAAGAGGGCAACCTTCCAAGAAGAAACTTTCAAGAGGTATATTGTACTCACACTGTTTTCCTTTTTTTCTTTAATAGAAAAGAAAACGGCATGGAAAAATGTTGAACATTAGGAATTATTAAAGACATGCAAATCCAAATTACAAAAACCTATCAGTTCACAACAGTAAGAATGGCCATCAGCAAAAATGGTGCAAATAATAAATGCTGAAGGGGTTTTGGGGAAATGCGTACCCCCGGTGCTCAGTGGGATGAGGTAAGAGCCACTAATGAAAACACAATGGAGGTGCCTTGAAAAGGTAAACATTGAGCTACCAATCAATCAAGGTTTCCCACTGCTTTGCCTATCACATGAGAAAATGAGAATCAAAAAGTCACAGGCTGCCAAACCTCTACTCCAGCAATACTTACCATAGCCAACACTTGGAAGCATGGAAAATGTCCTTCTACATAGGAATGCACAAAGAAGAAGTGGCCCATGTACACAATGGAATATTACTCCACAAAAAATATAAACTAAATTTAAAAAACAAACATAAGTAAGGAGACATCACCATTTGTGGGTTTTTCTGGGCACGTTCCACTCTAATTTATAACCGAGGAACACCACTGGCAGGAAGGTCCGTTTCCCTAGTACCAGCAATGGGGAACGTAGAAATGCTGCCACCCTCGGGCCATTACCTGCAACAGCAGCTTTAAAACCTGTGCTAATGGTGAATTCAAATGAAAAATTACTGCAGGGCTGTAAATGAAACGTACCCTCAAAATGTCTTGACGGTGGTAATGGACAAAAAATTTCAAAATGTGGCACATTCTTTAAGAAAAATTTGAAGAAGTAAGCTGTAATCACAGTTTGAACAAAATAAAAAAGGATATGCCTTAAAGCGCAATTTGAATGGATTACTGAACGCATGCAAATCCAACCACAAAGAGGTATCAGCTCAAACCAGTCAGAATAACCATCAGCAAGAATACTACAAACACGAAATGCTGAAGGTGTTGTGGAGAAATGCATACACTCAACATTATGTGAGACATAACCAGGAAAGATCCACTAATGAGAACAGAATGGAGGCGCCTTTAAAAGGTATATATTGAGCTACGATATGATCTAGCAGGCCCATTCTTGGACCTAAAACCTAAGAAGGCAGAATTGGAAAGACACAGGCAGGCAAATCTGCATTGCAGCAGTATTACAATAGCCAAGATATGGAAGTAACCAAAAAGTCCATCAACAGATGGGTGGACAAAGAAGAACCGGTACCTGTACAGATAGAATATTTGCTTGGGAGAAAAAATGAAACAATGCAATTTGCACCAGCATTGATGAGTCTAGAAATAATCACGCAACTTGTAGTGAGTCACAAAGCGAAAGACACCTATCCTATGATATCACTTATAGGTGTTACCTAAAAATTGATACCAATGATGATATTTCCACACACAAAGGCAATCACAGATTCATTAAACAAACTTATGGTTCACCAAATGGAAAGGTGTAAGGATTGGCTACATTACGATATTGGGGTTAACAGAGATATAGAAACACATGTGAAATACGTAATCACCAAAGACCTACGGAATACCAAGATAAGACTGTTCGACATTGTGTCATTACCTACATGGGGAAAAGATCCAAACAAGAATACATATATGTATATGTGTAAAAGAAACACATCTTGTGCAAGTAGATCAAACAGAACAGTGTAATCAAATTGGCTCTGATAAAACATAAAAATTAAATTAAAAAAACGAACAAGAAGTAATGAGACATAAACGTAAGGGGCTTTTTCCTCGCACATGCCATTCTAATTTACAAGCTAGTAACACGACCACCAGAAAGGCTCTGCTGCCCTAGTAACCAGATTTCGTAATGGAGAAATGCTGCTGCCTTGTGGCCATTCCCCAAACAGCAGTTTTAAACCCAGTGCCAAAGGTCACTACAGATTCACAATCATTGCAGGCCTGTAAATGACATAGACCCTGAAAAAAAATCTTGAGGTCGACAATAGATTAAAAAAGAGCTATGTTCCAAGAAGAACATTTCAAGAAGCATATTGTACTCACACTTTTTTTCTTTTTTTTTAATAGAAAAGAAAATGGTGTGGAAATATCCTGAACATTAGGAATTGTTAAGGACACGCAAATAAAAATTACAAAAACTTTTCAGCTCACACCAGTCAGAATGGCCATGTGCAAAACTTCTGTAAACAAAAAATGTTAAAGGGGATGTGGAGAAATGCATACCCTCGGTCTAAGAAGTATGTGGTAAGACCCACTAATGGAAACACAATGGAGGTACTTTGAAAAGGTAAACAGTGAGCTACCTCATTATCCAGCAGGCCCCTTCTTGGACCTATAACCTAAGAAGACAGAATTGGAAAGACACAGGCAGGCAAATCTGCATTGCAGCAGTATAACAATAGCCAAGATATGGAAGTAACCAAAAAGTCCACTAACAGATGGGTGGACAAAGAAGAACTGGTACATGTACAGATGGAATATTTGCTAGAGAATAAAAATGAAACAATACCGTTTGCAACATCATAGAAGATTTTAGAAGTAATCACGCAAATTGTAGTCAGTAAGAAAGCGAAAGGCACCTATCCTATGATATCACTTACAGGTGTTACCTAAAAATTGATACCAATGAAGATATTTCCACAGAGAAAGGCAATCACAGATTCATTGCACAAACTTATGGTACACCAAATGGAACGGTGTGAGGATTGGATACCTTATGATATCGGGGTTAAAACAGATATACAAACAGATGTGAAATGCGTAATCGCCAAAGACCTACGGAATACCAAGAGAAGGCTACTCCACATTGTGTCATAACCTACATGGGAGAAGGATCCGAAGAAGAATACATATATGTATTTGTGTAAAAGAACCACATCTTGCACACCTAGAACAAACAGAAGAGTGTAATCCAATTTGCTCTGATAAAAAATAAAATTGAATTAAAAACACAAACAAGAAGTAATGACATAAACTTAAAGGGCTTTTTCCTGGCACATTCCATTCTACTTTACAAGCTAGTAACTCGACTTCCAGAAAGGCTCTGCGGCCCTAGTAACCAGATTTCGTACTGGAGAAATGCTGCCGCCTTGTGGCCCTTTCCCACAACAACAGCTTTCAACCCAGTGCTAAAGGTCACTAAATATTCACAATAATTGCAGGCATGTAAATGACCCAGGCCCTGAAAAAAAATCCTGAGGTCGAAAATCGACCAAAAATTCCAAAGACGGCAACCTTCCAAGAAGAAAATTTCAAGAGGTATATTGTACTCACATTGTTTTTCTTTTTTTCTTTAACAGAAAAGAAAAAGGCATGGAAAAATGCTGAACATTAGGAATTATTAAAGACATGAAAATCCAAATTACAAAAACCTATCAGTTCACAACAGTAAGAATGGCCATCAGCAAAAATGGTGCAAATAATAAATGCTGAAGGGCTTTTGGGGAAATGCGTACCCCCGGTGGTCAGTGGGATGAGGTAAGATCCACTAATGAAAACACAATGGAGGTGCCTTGAAAAGGTAAACATTGAGCTACCAATCAATCAAGGATACCCACTGCTTTGCCTATCACTTGAGAAAATGAGAATCAAAACGTCACAGGCTGGCAAACCTGTACTCCAGCAATACTTACCATAGACAACACTTGGAAGCAAGGAAAATGTCCTTCTACAGAGGAAGGCACAAAGAAGAAGTGGCCCATGTACACAATGGAAAATTACTCCACTAAAAACTATAAATTAAATTTAAAAAACAAACAAAGTAAGGCGACATCACCTATTGTCGGTTTATCCGGGCACCTTCCACTCTAATTTCTAACCGAGGAACAGCCCTGGCAGGAAGGTCCGTTTCCCTAGTACCAGCATGGGGAACGTAGAAATGCTGCAACGCTCGGGCCATTACCTGCAACAGGAGCTTTAAAGCCTGTGCTAATGTTCACTTCATATGAAAAAGTACTGCAGGGCGGTAAATGAAACGTGCCCTCAAAATGTCATGAGGGTGGTAATGGCCAAAAATTTTCAAAATGTGGGGTATATACTTTATGAAAACAATTTGAAGAAGTAAGCTGTAATCACAGTTTGAAAAAAATAAAAAAGGATATGCCTTAAAGTGCAATTTGAACGGATTATTAGACGCATGCAAATCCAACCACAAAGAGGTATCAGCTCACACCAGTCAGAATAACCATCAGCAAGAAAACTACAAACACGAAATGCTGAAGGTGTTTGGAGAAATGCATACACTCACCATTAAGTGGGACGTAACCAGGAAAGAGCCACTAATGAGAACAGAATGGAGGAACCTTTAAAAGCTATATATTGAGTTACCATATGATCCAGCAGGCCCATTCCTTGACCCATAAACTAAGCAGGAAGAACTGGAAAGACACAGGCAGGCAAATATGCATTGTAGCAGTATTACAATAGCCAAGATACAGAAGCAACCAAAAAGTCCAACAACAGATGGGTGGACAAAGAAGAACTGGTACCTGTACAGAGAGAATATTTGCTTGGGAGAAAAAATGAAACAATGCCATTTGCAGCACCATAGATGAGTCTAGAAGTAATCACGCAACTTGTAGTGAGTCACAAAGCGAAAGACACCTATCCTATGATATCACGTATAGGTGTTACCTAAAAATTGATACCAATGAAGATATTTCCAGAGAGCAAGGCAATCACAGATTAATTAAACAAACTCATGGTTCGCCAAATGGAAAGCTGGGAGGATTGGCTACATTACGATATTGCGGTTAACAGAGATATACAAACACATGTGAAATAAGTAATCACCAAAGACCTACGGAATACCAAGAGAAGACTACTCGGCATTGTGTCATTACCTATATGGGAAAAAGATCCGGACAAGAATACATATATGTATATGTGTAAAAGAAACACTTCTTGCACAAGTAGAACAAACACAACAGTGTAATCAAATTGGCTCTGATAAAACATAAAAATTAAATTCAAAAAACGAACAAGACGTAATGAGACATAAACTTCAAGGCCTTTTTCCTGGCACATGCCATTCTAATTTACAAGCTAGTAACAGAACCTCCAGAAAGGCTCTGCTGCCCTAGTAACCAGATTTCGTAAAGGAGAAATGCTGCTGCCTTGTGGCCGTTTCCCACAACAGCAGTTTTAAACCCAGTGCTAAAGGTCACTACATATTCACAATCATTGCAGGCCTGTAAATGACATAGACCCTGAAAAAAAATCTTGAGGTCGACAATAGATTAAAAAAGAGCTATGTTCCAAGAAGAACATTTCAAGAAGCATATTGTTCTCACACTTTTTTTCTTTTTTTAATAGAAAAGAAAATGATGTGGAAATATCCTGAACATTAGGAATTGTTAAGAACATGCAAATAAAAATTACAAAAACATTCCAGCTCACACCAGTCAGAATGGCCATGTGCAAAAATTCTGTAAACAAAAAATGTTAAAGGGGATGTGGAGAAATGCATACCCTCGGTCTAAGAGGGATGTGGTAAGACCCACTAATGGAAATACAATGAAGGTACGTTGAAAAGGTAAACAGTGAGCTACCTCATTATCCAGCAGGCCCCTTCTTGGACCTATAACCTAAGAAGACAGAATTGGAAAGACACAGGCAGGCAAATCTTCATTGCAGCAGTATAACAATAGCCAAGATATGGAAGTAACCAAAAAGTCCACTAACAGATGGGTGGACAAAGAAGAACTGGTACATGTACAGATGGAATATTTGCTAGGGAATAAAAATGAAACAATACCGTTTGCAACATCAGAGAAGAATTTAGAAGTAATCACGCAAATTGTAGTAAGTAAGAAAGCGAAAGGCACCTATCCTATGATATCACTTACAGGTGTTACCTAAAAATTGATACCAATGAAGATAATTCCACAGAGAAAGGCAATCACAGATTCATTGCACAAACTTTTGGTACACCAAATGGAACTGTGTGAGGATTGGATACCTTACGTTATCGGGGTTAACACAGATATACAAACAGATGTGAAATGCATAATCACCAAAGACCTACGGAATACCAAGAGAAGGCTACTCCACATTGTGTCATAACCTACATGGGAGAAGGATCCGAAGAAGAATACATATATGTATTTGTGTAAAAGAACCACATCTTGCACACCTAGAACGAACAGAATAGTGTAATCCAATTTGCTCTGATAAAAAATAAAATTGAATTAAAAACACAAACAAGAAGTAATGACATAAACTTAAAGGGCTTTCTCCTGGCACATTCCATTCTACTTTACAAGCTAGTAACTCGACTTCCAGAAAGTCTCTGCTGCCCTAGTAACCAGATTTTGTACTGGAGAAATGCTGCCGCCTTGTGGCCCTTTCCCACAACACTAGCTTTCAACCCAGTGCTAAAGGTCACCAAATATTCACAATCATTGCAGGCATGTAATTGACACCTGCCCTCAAACAGAATCCTGGGGTTGAAAATCGACCACAAAATTCAAAAGAGGGCAAACTTCCAAGAAGAAAATTTCAAGAGGTATATTGTACTCACACTGTTTTCCTTTTTTTCTTTAACAGAAAAGAAAAAGGTATGGAAAAATGCTGAACATTAGGAATTATTAAAGGCATGCAAATCCAAATTACAAAAACCTATCAGTTCACAACATTAAGAATGGCCATCAGCAAAAATGGTGCAAATAATAAATGCTGAAGGGGTTTTGGGGAAATGCGTACCCCCGGTGCTCAGTGGGATGAGGTAAGATCCCCTAATGAAAACACAATGGAGGTGCCTTGAAAAGGTAAACATTGAGCTACCAATCAATCAAGGTTTCCCACTGCTTTGCCTATCACATGAGAAAATGAGAATCAAAAAGTCACAGGCTGCCAAACCTCTACTCCAGCAATACTTACCATAGCCAACACTTGGAAGCATGGAAAATGTCCTTCTACATAGGAATGCACAAAGAAGAAGTGGCCCATGTACACAATGGAATATTACTCCACAAAAAATATAAATTAAATTTAAAAAACAAACATAAGTAAGGAGACATCACCATTTGTGGGTTTTTCTGGGCACGTTCCACTCTAATTTATAACCGAGGAACACCACTGGCAGGAAGGTCCGTTTCCCTAGTACCAGCATGGGGAACGTAGAAATGCTGCCACCCTCGGGCCATTACCTGCAACAGCAGCTTTAAAACCTGTGCTAATGGTGAATTCAAATGAAAAATTACTGCAGGGCTGTAAATGAAACGTACCCTCAAAATGTCTTGACGGTGGTAATGGACAAAAAATTTCAAAATGTGGCACATTCTTTAAGAAAAATTTGAAGAAGTAACCTGTAATCACAGTTTGAACAAAATAAAAAAGGATATGCCTTAAAGAGCAATTTGAACGGATTACTGAACGCATGCAAATCCAACCACAAAGAAGTATCAGCTCAAACCAGTCAGAATAACCATCAGCAAGAATACTACAAACACGAAATGCTGAAGGTGTTGTGGAGAAATGCATACACTCAACATTATGTGAGACATAACCAGGAAAGATCCACTAATGAGAACAGAATGGAGGCGCCTTTAAAAGGTATATATTGAGCTACGATATGATCCAGCAGGCCCATTCTTGGACCTAAAACCTAAGAAGGCAGAATTGGAAAGACACAGGCAGGCAAATCTGCATTGCAGCAGTATTACAATAGCCAAGATATGGAAGTAACCAAAAAGTCCATCAACAGATGGGTGGACAAAGAAGAACAGGTACCTGTACAGATAGAATATTTGCTTGCAAAAAAAAATGAAACAATGCAATTTGCACCAGCATTGATGAGTCTAGAAATAATCACGCAACATGTAGTGAGTCACAAAGCGAAAGACACCTATCCTATGATATCACTTATAGGTGTTACCTAAAAATTGATACCAATGATGATATTTCCACACACAAAGGCAATCACAGATTCATTAAACAAACTTATGGTTCACCAAATGGAAAGGTGTAAGGATTGGCTACATTACGATATTGGGGTTAACAGAGATATAGAAACACATGTGAAATACGTAATCACCAAAGACCTACGGAATACCAAGATAAGACTGTTCGACATTGTGTCATTACCTACATGGGGAAAAGATCCAAACAAGAATACATATATGTATATGTGTAAAAGAAACACATCTTGTGCAAGTAGATCAAACAGAACAGTGTAATCAAATTGGCTCTGATAAAACATAAAAATTAAATTAAAAAAACGAACAAGAAGTAATGAGACATAAACGTAAGGGGCTTTTTCCTCGCACATGCCATTCTAATTTACAAGCTAGTAACACGACCACCAGAAAGGCTCTGCTGCCCTAGTAACCAGATTTCGTAATGGAGAAATGCTGCTGCCTTGTGGCCATTCCCCAAACAGCAGTTTTAAACCCAGTGCCAAAGGTCACTACAGATTCACAATCATTGCAGGCCTGTAAATGACATAGACCCTGAAAAAAAATCTTGAGGTCGACAATAGATTAAAAAAGAGCTATGTTCCAAGAAGAACATTTCAAGAAGCATATTGTACTCACACTTTTTTTCTTTTTTTTTAATAGAAAAGAAAATGGTGTGGAAATATCCTGAACATTAGGAATTGTTAAGGACATGCAAATAAAAATTACAAAAACTTTTCAGCTCACACCAGTCAGAATGGCCATGTGCAAAACTTCTGTAAACAAAAAATGTTAAAGGGGATGTGGAGAAATGCATACCCTCGGTCTAAGAAGTATGTGGTAAGACCCACTAATGGAAACACAATGGAGGTACTTTGAAAAGGTAAACAGTGAGCTACCTCATTATCCAGCAGGCCCCTTCTTGGACCTATAACCTAAGAAGACAGAATTGGAAAGACACAGGCAGGCAAATCTGCATTGCAGCAGTATAACAATAGCCAAGATATGGAAGTAACCAAAAAGTCCACTAACAGATGGGTGGACAAAGAAGAACTGGTACATGTACAGATGGAATATTTGCTAGAGAATAAAAATGAAACAATACCGTTTGCAACATCATAGAAGATTTTAGAAGTAATCACGCAAATTGTAGTAAGTAAGAAAGCGAAACGCACCTATCCTATGATATCACTTACAGGTGTTACCTAAAAATTGATACCAATGAAGATATTTCCACAGAGAAAGGCAATCACAGATTCATTGCACAAACTTATGGTACACCAAATGGAACGGTGTGAGGATTGGATACCTTACGATATCGGGGTTAAAACAGATATACAAACAGATGTGAAATGCGTAATCGCCAAAGACCTACGGAATACCAAGAGAAGGCTACTCCACATTGTGTCATAACCTACATGGGAGAAGGATCCGAAGAAGAATACATATATGTATTTGTGTAAAAGAACCACATCTTGCACACCTAGAACGAACAGAATAGTGTAATCCAATTTGCTCTGATAAAAAATAAAATTGAATTAAAAACACAAACAAGAAGTAATGACATAAACTTAAAGGGCTTTTTCCTGGCACATTCCATTCTACTTTACAAGCTAGTAACTCGACTTCCAGAAAGGCTCTGCGGCCCTAGTAACCAGATTTCGTACTGGAGAAATGCTGCCGCCTTGTGGCCCTTTCCCACAACACCAGCTTTCAACCCAGTGCTAAAGGTCACTAAATATTCACAATAATTGCAGGCATGTAAATGACACAGGCCCTGAAAAAAAATCCTGAGGTCGAAAATCGACCAAAAATTCCAAAGACGGCAACCTTCCAAGAAGAAAATTTCAAGAGGTATATTGTACTCACATTGTTTTTCTTTTTTTCTTTAACAGAAAAGAAAAAGGCATGGAAAAATGCTGAACATTAGGAATTATTAAAGACATGCAAATCCAAATTACAAAAACCTATCAGCTCACACCAGTTAGAGTGGCCATCAGCAAATGTGCTGTAAATAATAAATGTTGAAGGGGTTAAGGGGAAATGTGTACCCCCGGTGCTAAGTGGGACGAGGTAAGAGCCACTAATGAAAACACAATGGAGGTGCCTTGAAAAGGTAAACATTGAGCTACCGATCAAGCAAGCATACCCACTGCTTTACCTATCACCTGAGAAAATGAGAATCAAAAAGTCACAGGCTGGCAAACCTGTACTCCAGCAATACTTACCATAGCCAACACTTGGAAGCATGGAAAACGTTCTTCTGCATAGGAATGCACAAAGAAGAAGTGGCCCATATACACAGTGGAATATTACTCCACTAAAAAATGTAAATTAAATTTAAAAAACAAACATAAGTAAGGAGACATCACCTACTGTGGGTTTATCCGGGCACCTTCCACTCTAATTTATAACCGAGGAACACCACTGGCAGGAAGGTCCATTTCCCTAGTACCAGCATGGGGAACATAGAAATACTGCCACCCTCGGGACATTACCTGCAACAGCAGCTTTAAAACCTGTGCTAATGGTCACTTCATATGAAAGAGTACTGCAGGGCGGTAAATGAATCGTGCCCTCAAAATGTCTTGAGGGTGGTAATGGCCAAAAAATTTCAAAATGTGTCATATACTTTAAGAAAACAATTTGAAGAAGTAAGCTGTAATCACAGTTTGAAAAAAATAAAGAAGCGTATGCCTTAAAGCACAAATTGAACGGATTATTTGTCGCATGCAAAGCGAATTACAAAGAGGTATCAGCACACACCAGTCAGAACAACAATGAGAACATAAATACAAACACGAAATACTGAAGGTGTTTTGGAGAAATGCATACACTCAAAATTAAGTGGGACGTAACCTGGAAAGAGCCACTAATGAGAACAGAATGGAGGCGCCTTTAAAAGGTATATATTGATCTACCATATGATCCAGCAGGCCCATTCTTGGACCTATTACCTAAGAAGACAGAATTGGAAAGACACAGGAAGGCAAATCTGCATTGCAGCAGTGTTACAATAGCCAAAATATGGAAGCAACCAAAAAGTCTATCAAAAGATGGGTGGATAAAGAAGACCTGGTACCTGTACAGATAGAAAGTTTGCTTGGGGAAAAAATGAAACAATGTCATGTGCAGCACCATAGATGAGTCTCGAAGTAATCATGCAACTTGTAGTGAGTCAGAAAGCGAAAGACACCTATCCTATGATATCACTTATAGGTGTTACTTAAAAATTGATACCAATGAAGATATTTCCACACACAAAGGCAATCACAGATTCATTAAACAAACTTATGGTTCACCAAATGGAAAGGTGTGAGGATTGGCTTCATTACAATATTGGGGTTAACAGAGATATACAAACACATGTGAAATACATAATCACCAAAACCTACGGAATGCCAAGAGAAGACTACTCGACACTGTGTCATAACCTACATGGGAAAAGGATCCGGACAAGAATACATATATGTATATGTGTAAAAGAAACACATCTTGCACAAGTAGAATAAACAGAACAGTGTAATCAAATTGGCTCTGAAAAAATATAAAAATTAAATTAAAAAAACGAACAAGAAGTAATGACACAAACTTAAGGGGTTTTTTCCTGGCACATGCCATTCTAATTCACAAGCCAGTAACACGACCTCCAGAAAGGCTCTGCTGCCCTAGGAACCAGATTTCGTAATGGAGAAATGCTGCCGTCTTGTGGCCGTTTCCCACAACAGCAGTTTCAAACCCAGTGCCAAAGGTCACTACATATTAACAATCACTGCAGGCCTGTAAATGACACAGAAACTGAAAAAAAAAACCTTGTAGTCGAAAATAGACCAAAAAAGAGCAATGTACCAAGAAGAAACTTTCAAGAAGCATATTGGACTCACACTTCTTTTCTTTTTTTTTTAATAGGAAAGAAAATGGAGTGGAAACATGCTGAATATGAGGAATTGTTAAGGACATGCAAATCCAAATTACAAAAGCTTTTCAGCTCACACCAGTCAGAACGGTCATGTGCAAAAATTCTCTAAAAGAAATGTTAAAGGGGATGTGGAGAAATGCGTACCCTCGGTCTAAGTGGGATGTGGTAAGACCCACCAATGGAAACACAATGGAGGTACTTTGAAAAATTAAACAGTGAGCTACCTCATTATTCAGCAGGCACCTTCTTGGACCTATAACCTAAGAAGACAGAATTAGAAAGACACAGGCAGGCAAATCTGCATTGCAGCAGTAGAACAATAGCCAAGATATGGAAGTAACCAAAAAGTCCACTAACAGGTGGGTGGACAAAGAAGAACTGGTACATGTACAGATGCAATATTTGCTAGGGAATAAAAATGAAACAATGCCATTTGCAACATCAAGGAAGAATTTAGATGTAATCACGCAAATTGTAGTAAGTAAGAAAGCGAAAGGCACGTATCCTATGATATCACTTACAGGTGTTACCTAAAAATTGATACCAAGGAAGAAATTTCCACAGAAAAAGGCAATCACAGATTCATTGCACAAACTTATGGTACACCAAATGGAACGGTGTGAGGATTGGATACCTTACGATATCGGGGTTAACACAGATATACAAACAGATGTGAAATGCGTAATCACCAAAGACGTACGGAATACCAAGACAAGGCTACTCCACATTGCGTCATAACCTACATGGGAAAAGGATCCGAACAAGAATACATATATGTATTTGTGTAAAAGAACCACATCTTGCACACCTAAAACAAACAGAATAGTGTAATCAAATTTGCTCTGATAAAAAATAAAATAGAATTAAAAACACAAACAAGAAGTAATGACCTAAACTTAAGGGGCTTTTTGCTGGCACATTCCATTCTCGTTTACAAGCTAGTAACTCGAATTCCAGAAAGGGTCTGCTGCCCTAGTAACCAGATATCGTACTGGAGAAATGCTGCCGCCTTGTGGCCCTTTCCCACAACAGCAGATTTCAACCCAGTGCTAAAGGTCACTAAATATTAACAATCATTGCAGGCATGTAATTGACACCTGCCCTCAAACAAAATCCTGGGGTTGAAAATCGACCACAAAATTCAAAAGAGGGCAACCTTCCAAGAAGAAAATTTCAAGAGGTATATTGTACTCACACTGTTTTCCTTTTTTTCTTTAATAGAAAAGAAAACGGCATGGAAAAATGCTGAACATTAAGAATTATTAAAGACACGCAAATCCAAATTACAAAAACCTATCAGTTCACAACAGTAAGAATGGCCATCAGCAAAAATGGTGCAAATAATAAATGCTGAAGGGGTTTTGGGGAAATGCATACCCCCGGTGGTCAGTGGGATGAGGTAAGATCCACTAATGAAAGCACAATGGAGGTGCCTTGAAAAGGAAAACATTGAGCTACCAATCAATCCAGGTTACCCACTGCTTTGCCTATCACATGAGAAAATGAGAATCAAAAAGTCACAGGCTGCCAAACCTCTACTCCAGCAATACTTACCATAGCCAAAACTAGGAAGCAAGGAAAATGTCCTTCTACATAGGAATGCACAAAGAAGTAGTGGCCCATGTACACAATGGAATATTACTCCACAAAAAATATAAATTAAATTTAAAAAACAAACATAAGTAAGGAGACATCACCATTTGTGGGTTTTTCTGGGCACGTTCCACTCTAATTTATAACCGAGGAACACCACTGGCAGGAAGGTCCGTTTCCGTAGTACCAGCATGGGGAACGTAGAAATGCTGCCACCCTCGGGCCAATACCTGCAAAAGCAGCTTTAAAACCTGTGCTAATGGTCACTTCAAATGAAAAAGTACTGCAGGGCTGTAAATGAAACGTGCCCTCAAAATGTCTTGAGGGTGGTAATGGCCAAAAAATTTCAAAATGTGGGGTATATACTTTATGAAAACAATTTGAAGAAGTAAGCTGTAATCACAGTTTGAAATAATAAAAGTGTATGACTTAAAGCCCTAATTGAACGGATCGTTAGTTGCATGCAAATCGAATCACAAAGAGGTATCAGCCCACACCGGTCAGAATAACCATCAGCAAGAAAACTACAAACACGAAATGCTGAAGGTGTTGTGGAGAAATGCATACACCCAACATTAAGTGGGACGTAACAAGGAAAGAGCCGCTAATGAAAACAGAATGGAGGCGCCTTTAAAAGGTATATATTGAGCTACCATATGATCCAGCAGGCCCATTCCTGAACCTATAACCTAAAAAGACAGAATTGGAAAGACACAGGCAGTCAAATCTGCATTGCAGCAGTATTACAATAGCCAAGATATGGAAGCAACCAAAAAGTCCACCATCAACAAATGGGTGGACAAAGAAGAACTGGTACCTGTACAGAGAGAATATTTGCTTGGGAGAAAAAAATGAAACAATGCCATTTGCAGCACCATAGATGAGTCTAGAAGTAATCACGCAACTTGTAGTGAGTCACAAAGCGAAAGACACCTATCCTACGATATCACTTATAGGTGTTACCTAAAAATTGACACCAATGAAGATATTTCCACAGATCAAGGCAATCACTGATTAATTAAACAAACTCATGGTTCGCCAAATGGAAAGGTGGGAGGATTGGCTACATTACGATATTGCGGTTAACAGAGATATACAAACACATGTGAAATAAATAATCACCAAAGACCTACGGAATACCAAGAGAAGACTACTCGGCATTGTGTGATTACCTACATGTGAAAAAGATCCGGACAAGAATACATATATGTATATGTGTAAAAGAAACACATCTTGCACAACTAGACCAAACAGAACAGTGTAATCAAATTGGCTCTGATAAAACATAAAAATTAAATTCAGAAAATGAACAAGACGTAATGAGACATATACTTAAGGGCCTTTTTTCTGGCACATGCCATTCTAATTTACAAGCTAGTAACACGACCACCAGAAATGCTCTGCTGCCCTAGTAACCAGATTTTGTAATGGAGTAATGCTGCCGCCTTGTAGCTGTTTCGCACAACAGCAGTTTTAAACCCAGTGCTAAAGGTCACTACATATTCACAGTCATTGCAGGCCTTTAAATTACACAGACCCTGGTAAAAAAATCGTGAGGTCGAAAATCGACCAAAAAATTCAAAAAACAACAATGTTCCAAGAAGAAAATTTCAAGAAGCATATTGTACTCACACTTATTTTCGTATTTTTTAAATAGAAAAGAAAATGGTGTGGAGAAAAGCTGAAAATTAGGAATTGTTAAGGACATGCAAATCCAAATTACAAAAATTTTACAGCTCACACCAGTCAGAATGGCCATGTGCAAAAATTCTGTAAACAAAACACGTTAAAGGGGATGTGGAAAAATGCGTAACCTCGGTCAAAGTTAGATGTGGTAAGACCCACTAATTGAAACACAATGGAGGTGCTTTGAAAAAGGAAACAGTGAGCTACCTTATGATCCAGCAGGCCCCTTCTTGGACCTATAACCGAAGAAGACAGAAATGGAAAGACACAGGCAGGCAAATCTGCATTGAGCAGTATAACAATAGCCAAGATATGGAAGTAACTAAAAAGTCCACTAACAGATGGATGCACAAAGAAGGACTAGTACATGTAGAGATGGAATATTTGCTGGGGAATAAAAATGAAACAATGCCATTTGCAACATAATGGAAGAATTTAGAAGGAATCACGCAAATTTTAGTAAATAAGAAAGAGAAAGGCACCTATCCTATCATATCACTTACAGCTGTTTCCTAAAAATTGATACCAATGAAGATATTTCCACAGAGAAAGGCAATCACAGATTCATTACACAAACTTATGGTTCACCAAATGGAAACGTGTGAGGTTTGGATACCTTACGACAACGGGTTTAACACAGATATAAAAACAGATGTGAAATGCGTAATCACCAAAGACCTACGGAATACCAAGATTAGGCTACTCAACATTGTGTCATAACCTACATGGGAAAAGGATCCGAAGAAGAATACATATATGTATTTGTGTAAAAGAAACACATCTTGCACACCTAGAACAAACAGAACAGTGTAATCCAATTTGCTCTGATAAAAAATAAAATTGAATTAAAAACACAAACAAGAAGTAATGACATAAACTTAAGGGGCTTTTGCCTGGCACATTCCATTCTAATTTACAAGCTAGTAACTCGACTTCCAGAAAGGCTCTGCTGCCCTAGTAACCAGATTTCGTAATGGAGAAATGCTGCCGCCCTGTGGCCCTTTCCCACAACACCAGCTTTCAACCCAGTGCTAAAGGTCACTAACGATTCACAATCATTGCATGCATGTAAATGCACCTGCCCTCAAACAAAATCCTGGGGTTGAAAATTGACCAAAAAATTCAAAAGAGGTCAACCTTCCAGGAAGAAAATTTCAAGAGGCGGATTGTACTCAGATGGTTTTTCTTTTTTTCTTTAATAGAAAATAAAAAGGCATGGAAAAATGCTGAACATTAGGAATTATTAAAGACATGCAAATCCAAATTACAAAAACCTATCAGCTCACACCAGTCAGAATGACCATAAGCAAAAATTCGGCAAAGAATAAATGCTGAAGGGGTTGTGGGGAACTACGTACCCCCGGTGCTATGTGGGACGAGGTAAGAGCCACTAATGAAAACACAATGGAGGTGCCTTGAAAAGGTAAATATTTAGCTACCAATCAATCAAGCATACCCACTGCTTTGCCTATCACCTGAGAAAATGAGAATCAAAAAGTCACAGGCTGGCAAACATGTACTCCAGCAATACTTACCATAGCCAACACCTGGAAGCAAGGCAAATGTCCTTCTACAGAGGAATGCACAAAGCAGAAGTGGCCCATGTACACAATGCAATATTACTCCACTAAAAATATAAATTAAATTTAAAAAGCAAACATGAGTAAGGAGACATCACCCTTTGTGGGTTTATCCAGGCACATTCCACTCTAATTTATAACCGAAGAACACCACTGGCAGGAAGGTCCGTTTCCCTAATACCAGCATGGGCAACGTAGAAATGCTGCCACACTCGGGCCGTTACCTGCAGCAGCAGCTTTCAAACCTGTGCTAATGGTGAATTCAAATGAAAAAGTACTGCAGGGCTCTAAATGAAACGTGCCCTCAAAATGTCTTGAGGGTGGTAATGGACAAAAAATTTCAAAATGTGGCACATTCTTTAAGAAAAAATTTGAAGAAGTAAGCTGTAATCACAGTTGGAAAAAAATAAGAAAGGATATGCCTTAAAGAGCAATTTGAACGGATTATTGAACGCATGCAAATCCAACCACAAAGAGGTATCAGCTCACACCAGTCAGAATAACCATCAGCAAGAAAACTACAAACACGAAATGCTGAAGGTGTTGTGGAGAAATCCATACACTCAACATTATGTGAGACGTAACCAGGAAAGAGCCACTAATGAGAAAAAAATGGAGGCGCCTTTCAAAGGTATATATTGAGCTACCATATGATCCAGCAGGCCCGTTCTTGGACCTATAACCTAAAAAGGCAGAATTGGAAAGACACAGGCAGGCAAATCCGCATTGCAGCAGTATAACAATAGCCAAGATATGGAAGTAACTAAAAAGTCCACTAACAGGTGGGGGGACAAAGAAGAACTGGTACATGTACAGATGGAATATTTGCTAGGGAATAAAAATGAAACAATGCCATTTGCAACATCAGAGAAGAATTTAGAAGTAATCACGCAAATTGTAGTAAGTAAGAAAGCGAAAGGCACCTATCCTATGATATCACTTACAGGTGTTACCTAAAAGTTGATACCAATGAAGATATTTCCACAGAGAAAGGCAATCACAGATTCATTGCACAAACTTATGGTACACCAAATGGAACGGTGTGAGGATTGGATACCTTACGATATCGGGGTTAACACAGATATACAAACAGATGTGAAATGCATAATCACCAAAGACCTACGAAATACCAAGAGAAGGCTACTCCACATTGTGTCATAACCTACATGGGAGAAGGATCCGAAGAAGAATACATATATGTATTTGTGTAAAAGAACCACATCTTGCACACCTAGAACAAACAGAAGAGTGTAATCAAATTTGCTCTGATAAAAAATAAAATTAAATTAAAAACACAAACAAGAAGTAATGACATAAACTTAAAGGGCTTTTTCCTGGCACATTCCATTCTAGTTTACAAGCTAGTAACTCGACTTCCAGAAAGGCTCTGCTGCCGTAGTAACCAGATTTCGTACTGGAGAAATGCTCCCGCCTTGTGGCCCTTTCCCACAACACCAGCTTTCAACCCAGTGCTAAAGGTCACTAACTATTCACAATCATTGCAGGCATGTAATTGACACCTGCCCTCAAACAGAATCCTGGGGTTGAAAATCGACCACAAAATTCAAAAGGGGGCAACCTTCCAAGCAGAATATTTCAAGAGGTATATTGTACTCACACTGTTTTTCTTTTTTTCTTTAATAGAAAAGAAAACGGCATGGAAAAATGCTGAACATTAGGAATTATTAAAGACATGCAAATCCAAATTACAATATCCTATCAGTTCACACCATTCAAAATGGCCATCAGCAAAAATGGTGTAAATAATAAATGCTGAAGGGGTTGTGGGGAAATGCGTACCCCCGGTGGTCAGTGGGATGAGGTAAGAGCCACTAATGAAAACACAATGGAGGTGCCTTGAAAAGGTAAACATTGAGCTACCAATCAATCAAGGTTTCCCACTGCTTTGCCTATCACATGAGAAAATGAGAATCAAAAAGTCACAGGCTGCCAAACCTCTACTCCAGCAATACTTACCATAGCCAACACTTGGAAGCATGGAAAATGTCCTTCTACATTGGAATTCACAAAGAAGAAGTGGCCCATATACACAATGGAATATTATTCCACAAAAAATATAAATTAAATTTAAAAAACAAACATAAGTAAGGAGACATCACCATTTGTGGGTTTTTCTGGGCACGTTCCACTCTAATATATAACCGAGCAACACCACTGGCAGGAAGGTCCGTTTCCCTACTACCAGCATGGGGAACATAGAAATACTGCCACCCTCTAGCCGTTACCTGCAACAGCAGCTTTAAAAGCTGTGCTAATGGTCACTTCGTATGAAAAACTACTGCAGCGTGGTAAATGAAACGTGCCCTCAAAATGTCTTGAGGGTGGTAAAGGCCAAAAAATTTCAAAATGTGGCATATATACTTTAAGAAAACAATTTGAAGAAGTAAGCTGTAATCACAGTTTGAAATAATAAAAGTGTATGCCTTAAAGCCCAAATTGAACGGATCGTTAGTCGCATGCAAATCGAATCATAAAGAGGTATCAGCTCACACCGGTCAGAATAACCATCAGCAAGAAAACTACAAACACGAAATGCTGAAGGTGTTGTGGAGAAATGCATACACTCAACATTAAGTGGGACGTAACCAGGAAAGAGCCGCTAATGAAAACAGAATGGAGGCGCCTTTAAAACGTATATACTGAGCTACCATATGATCCAGCAGGCCCATTCCTGGACCTATAATCTAAAAAGACAGAATTGGAAAGACACAGGCAGGCAAATCTGCATTGCAGCAGTATTACAATAGCCAAGATATGGAAGCAACCAAAAAGTCCATCAACAGATGGGTGGACAAAGAAGAACTGGTACCTGTACAGATAGAATATTTGCTTGGGAGAAAAAATGAAACAATGCCATTTGCACCAGCATAGATGAGTCTAGAAGTAATCACGCAACTTGTAGTGAGTCACAAAGTGAAAGACACCTATCCTACGATATCACTTATAGGTGTTACCTAAAAATTGATACCAATGAAGATATTTCCACAGAGCAAGGCAATCACAGATTAATTAAACAAACTCATGGTTAGCCAAATTGAAAGGTGGGAGGATTGGCTACATTACGATATTGTGCTTAACAAAGATATACAAACACATGTGAAATAAATAATCACCAAAGACCTACGGAATACCAAGAGAAGACTACTCGGCATTGTGTCATTACCTACATGTGAAAAAGATCCGGACAAGAATACATATATGTATATGTGTAAAAGAAACACATCTTGCACAACTAGACCAAACAGAACAGTGTAATCAAATTGGCTCTGATAAAACATAAAAATTAAATTCAAAAAACGAACAAGACGTAATGAGACATAAACTTAAGGGCCTTTTTCCTGGAACATGCCATTCTATTTTACAAGCTAGTAACACGACCACCAGAAATGCTCTGCTGCCCTAGTAACCAGATTTCGTAATGGAGTAATGCTGCCGCCTTGTAGCTGTTTCCCACAACAGCAGTTTTAAACCCAGTGCTAAAGGTCACTACATATTCACAGTCATTGCAGGCCTTTAAATTACACAGACCCTGGTAAAAAAATCGTGAGGTCGAAAATCGACCAAAAAATTCAAAAAACAACAATGTTCCAAGAAGAAAATTTCAAGAAGCATATTGTACTCACACTTATTTTCGTATTTTTTAAATAGAAAAGAAAATGGTGTGGAGAAAAGCTGAAAATTAGGAATTGTTAAGGACATGCAAATCCAAATTACAAAAATTTTACAGCTCACACCAGTCAGAATGGCCATGTGCAAAAATTCTGTAAACAAAACACGTTAAAGGGGATGTGGAAAAATGCGTACCCTCGGTCAAAGTTAGATGTGGTAAGACCAACTAATTGAAACACAATGGAGGTGCTTTGAAAAAGGAAACAGTGAGCTACCTTATGATCCAGCAGGCCCCTTCTTGGACCTATAACCGAAGAAGACAGAAATGGAAAGACACAGGCAGGCAAATCTGCATTGAGCAGTATAACAATAGCCAAGATATGGAAGTAACTAAAAAGTCCACTAACAGATGGATGCACAAAGAAAGACTAGTACATGTAGAGATGGAATATTTGCTGGGGAATAAAAATGAAACAATGCCATTTGCAACATCATGGAAGAATTTAGAAGGAATCTCGCAAATTTTAGTAAATAAGAAAGAGAAAGGCACCTATCCTATCATATCACTTACAGCTGTTTCCTAAAAATTGATACCAATGAAGATATTTCCACACACAAAGGCAATCACAGATTCATTACACAAACTTATGGTTCACCAAATGGAAACGTGTGAGGTTTGGATACCTTACGACAACGGGTTTAACACAGATATAAAAACAGATGTGAAATGCGTAATCACCAAAGACCTAAGGAATACCAAGAGAAGGCTACTCCACATTGTGTCATAACCTACATGGGAAAAGGATCCGAAGAAGAATACATATATGTATTTGTGTAAAAGAAACACATCTTGCACACCTAGAACAAACAGAACAGTGTAATCCAATTTGCTCTGATAAAAAATAAAATTGAATTAAAAACACAAACAAGAAGTAATGACATAAACTTAAGGGGCTTTTGCCTGGCACATTCCATTCTAATTTACAAGCTAGTAGCTTGACTTCCAGAAAGGCTCTGCTGCCCTAGTAACCAGATATCGTAATGGAGAAATGCTGCCGCCCTGTGGCCCTTTCCCACAACACCAGGTTTCAACCCAGTGCTAAAGGTCACTAACTATTCACAATCATTGCATGAATGTAAATGCACCTGCCCTCAAACAAAATCCTGGGGTTGAAAATTGACCAAAAAATTCAAAAGAGGGAAACCTTCCAGGAAGAAAATTTCAAGAGGCATATTGTACTCACATGGTTTTTCTTTTTTTCTTTAATAGAAAATAAAAAGGCATGGAAAAATGCTGAACATTAGGAATTATTAAAGACATGCAAATCCAAATTACAAAAACCTATCAGCTCACACCAGTCAGAATGACCATCAGCAAACATTCGGCAAAGAATAAATGCTGAAGGGGTGGTCGGAACTACGTACCCCCGGTGCTATGTGGGACGAGGTAAGAGCCACTAATGAAAACACAATGGAGGTGCCTTGAAAAGGTCAGTATTGAGCTACCAATCAATCAAGCATACCCACTGCTTTGCCTATCACCTGAGAAAATGAGAATCAAAAAGTCACAGGCTGGCAAACCTGTACTCCAGCAATACTTACCATAGCCAACACCTGGAAGCAAGGCAAATGTCCTTCTACAGAGGACTGCACAAAGCAGAAGTGGCCCATGTACACAATGCAATATTACTCCACTAAAAATATAAATTAAATTTAAAAAGCAAACATGCGTAAGGAGACATCACCCTTTGTGGGTTTATCCAGGCACATTCCACTCTAATTTAAAACCGAGGAACACCACTGGCAGGAAGGTCCGTTTCCCTAATACAAGCATGGGGAACGTAGAAATGCTGTCACACTCGGGCCGTTACCTGCAGCAGCAGCTTTCAAACCTGTGCTAATGGTGAATTCACATGAAAAAGTACTGCAGGGCTCTAAATGAAACGTGCCCTCAAAATGTCTTGAGGGTGGTAATGGACAAAAAATTTCAAAATGTGGCACATTCTTTAATAAAAAATTTGAAGAAGTAGGCTGTAATCACAGTTTGAAAAAAATAAGAAAGGATATGCCTTAAAGCGCAATTTGAACGGATTATTGAACGCATGAAAATCCAACCACACAAAGGTATCAGCACAAACCAGTCAGAATAACCATCAGCAAGAATACTACAAACAAGAAATGCTGAAGGTGTTGTGGAGAAATACATACACTCAACATTATGTGAGACGTAACCAGGAAAGAGCCACTAATGAGAACAGAAAGGAGGCGCCTTTAAAAGGTGTATATTGAGCTACCATATGATCCAGCAGGCCCATTCTTGAACCTATAACCTAAGAAGGCAGAATTGGAAAGACACAGGCAGGCAAAACCGCATTGCAGCAGTATTACAATAGCCAAGATATGGAAGCAACCAAAAAGTCCATCAACAGATGGGTGGACAAAGAAGAACTGGTACCTGTACAGATAGAATATTTGCTTGGGAGAAAAAATGAAACAATGCCATTTGCACCAGCATTGATGAGTCTAGAAGTAATCACGCAACTTGTAGTGAGTCACAAAGCGAAAGACACCTATCCTATGATATCACTTATAGGTGTTACCTAAAAATTGATACCAATGAAGATATTTCCACACACAAAGGCAATCACAGATTCATTAAACAAACTTATGGTTCACCAAATGGAAAGGTGTGAGGATTGGCTACATTACAATATTGGGGTTAACAGAGATATACAAACACATGTGAAATACATAATCACCAAAGACCTACGGAATGCCAAGAGAAGACTACTTAACATTGTTTCATAACCTACATGGGAAAAGGATCCGGAAAAGAATACATATATGTATATGTGTAAAAGAAACACATCTTGCACAAGTAGAACAAACAGAACAGTGTAATCAAATTGACTCTGATAAAATATAAAAATTTAATTAAAAAAACGAACAAGAAGTAATGACATAAACTTAAGGGGCTTTTTCCTGGCACATGCCATTCTAATTTACAAGCCAATAACACGACCTCCAGAAAGGCTCTCCTGCGCTAGGAACCAGATTTCGTAATGGAGAAATGCTGCCGTCTTGTGGCCGTTTCCCACAACAGGAGTTTAAAACCCAGTGCCAAAGGTCACTACATATGCACAATCATTGCAGGCCTGTAAATGACACAGACCCTGAAAAAAAAACCTTGTAGTCGAAAATAGACCAAAAAGAGCAATGTTCCTAGAAGAAACTTTCAAGAAGCATATTGTACTCACCCGTCTTTCCTTTTTTTTTTAATAGAAAAGAAAATGGTGTGGAAATATGCTGAACATTAGGAATTGTTAAGGACATGCAAATCCAAATTACAAACTTTTCAGCTCACACCAGTCAAAATGGTCATGTGCAAAAATTCTGTAAACAAAAAATGTTAAAGGGGATGTGGAGAAATGCGTAACCTCGGTCTAAGTGGGTTGTGGTAAGACCCACCAATGGAAACACAATGGAGGTACTCTGAAAAATTAAACTGTGAGCTACCTCATTATCCAGCAGGCCCCTTCTTGGACCTATAACCTAAGAAGACAGAATTGGTAAGACACAGGCAGGCAAATCTGCATTGCAGCAGTGTAACAATAGCCAAGATATGGAAGTAACCAAAAAGTCCACTAAGAGGTGGGTGAACAAAAGAAGAACCGGTACATGTACAGATGCAATATTTGCTAGGGAATAAAAATGAAACAATGCCATTTGCAACATCATGGAAGAATTTAGAAGTAATCACGCAAATTGTAGTAAGTAAGAAAGCGAAAGGCACCTATCCTATGATATCACTTACAGGTGTTACCTAAAAATTGATACCAATGAAGATATTTCCACAGAAAAAGGCAATCACAGATTAATTGCACAAACTTATGGTACACCAAATGGAACGGTGTGAGGATTGGATACCTTACGGTATCGGGGTTAACACAGATATACAAACAGATGTGAAATGCGTTATCACCAAAGACGTACGGAATACCAAGGCAAGGCTACTCCACATTGTGTCATAACCTACGTGGGAAAAAGATCCGAAGAAGAATACATATATGTATTTGTGTAAAAGAACCACATCTTGCACACCTAAAACAAACAGAATACTGTAATCAAATTTGCTCTGATAAAAAATAAAATAGAATTAAAAACACAAACACGAAGTAATGAGCTAAACTTAAGGGGCTTTTTGCTGGCACATTCCATTCTAGTTTACAAGCTAGTAACTCGACTTCCAGAAAGGCTCTGCTGCCCTAGTAACCAGATTCCATACTGGAGAAATGCTGCCGCCCTGTGGCCCTTTCCCACAACAGCAGGTTTCAACCCAGTGCTAAAGGTCACTAAATATTCACAATCATTGCAGGCATGTAATTGACACCTGCCCTCAAACAAAATCCTGGGGTTGAAAATCGACCACAAAATTGAAAAGAGGGCAATCTTGCAAGAAGAAAATGTCAAGAGGTATATTGTTCTCACACTGTTTTCCTTTTTTTCTTTAATAGAAAAGAAAAAGGCATGGAAAAATGCTGAACATTAGGAATTATTAAAACATGCAAATGCAGATTACAAAAACCTATCAGTTCACACCAGTCAGAATGGCCATCAGTAAAAATGCTGCAAATAATATATGCTGAGGGGTTGTGGGGAAATACGTACCCCCGGTGCTCAGTGGGACGAGGTAAGAGCCGCTAAAGGAAACACAATGGAGGTGCCTTGAAAAGGTAAGCATTGAGCTACGAATCAATCAAGGTTACCCACTGCTTTGTCTATCACATGAGAAAATGAGAATCAAAAAGTCACAGGCTCCCAAACCTCTACTCCAGCAATACTTACCATAGCCAACACTTGGAAGCATGGAAAATGTCCTTCTACATAGGAATTCACAAAAAGAAGTGGCCCATATACACAATGGAATATTATTCCACAAAAAATATAAATTAAATTTAAAAAACAAACATAAGTAAGGAGACATCACCATTTGTGGGGTTTTCTGGGCACGTTCCACTCTAATATATAACCGAGCAACACCACAGGCATGAAGGTCCGTTTCCCTACTCCCAGCATCCGGAACGTAGAAATACTGCCACCCTCTAGCCGTTACCTGCAACAGCAGCTTTAAAAGCTGTGCTAATGGTAACTTCGTATGAAAAAGTACTGCAGCATGGTAAATGAAACGTGCCCTCAAAATGTCTAGAGGGTGGTAATGGCCAAAAAATTTCAAAATGTGGCATATATACTTTATGAAAACAATTTGAAGAAGTAAGCTGTAATCACAGTTTGAAATAATAAAAGTGTATGCCTTAAAGCCCAAATTGAACGGATCGTTAGTCGCATGCAAATCGAATCACAAAGAAGTATCAGCTCACACCGGTCAGAATAACCATCAGCAAGAAAACTACAAACACGAAATGCTGAAGGTGTTGTGGAAAAATGCATACACTCAACATTAAGTGGGACGTAACCAGGAAAGAGCCGCTAATGAAAACAGAATGGAGGCGCCTTTAAAAGGTATATATTGAGCTACCATATGATCCAGCAGGCCCATTCTTTGACTTTAACCTAAGAAGGCAGTATTGGAAAGACACCGGCAGGCAAATCTGCATTGCAGAAGTATAAATATAGCCAAGATATGGAAGTAAACAAAAAGTCCACTAACAGATGGGTGGACAAAGAAGAACTGGTACATGTACAGATGGAATATTTGCTAGGGAATAAAAATGAAACAATGCCATTTGCAACATCATAGAAGAATTTAGAAGTAATTACGGAAATTGTAGTAAGTAAGAAAGCGAAAGGCACCTATCCTATGATATCACTTACAGGTGTTACCTAAAAGTTGATACCAATGAAGATATTCCCACAGAGAAAGGCAATCACAGATTCATTGCACAAACTTATGGTACACCAAATGGAATGGTGTGAGGATTGGATACCTTACGATATCGGGGTTAACACAGATATACAAACAGATGTGAAATGCGTAATCACCAAAGACCTACTGAATACCAAGAGAAGGCTACTCCACATTGTGTCATAACCTACATGGGAGAAGGATCCGAAGAAGAATACATATATGTATTTGTGTAAAAGAACCACATCTTGCACACCTAGAACGAACAGAATAGTGTAATCAAATTTGCTCTGATAAAAAATAAAATTGAATTAAAAACACAAACAAGAAGTAATGACATAAACTTAAAGGGCTTTTTCCTGGCACATTCCATTCTAGTTTACAAGCTACTAACTCGACTTCCAGAAAGGCTCTGCTGCCCTAGTAACCAGATTTCTTATTGGAGAAATGCTGCCACCTTGTGGCCCTTTCCCACAACACCAGCTTTCAACCCAGTGCTAAAGGTCACTAAATATTCACAATCATTGCAAGCATGTAAATGACACCTGCCCTCAAACAGAATCCTGGGGTTGAAAATCGACCACAAAATTCAAAAGAGGGTAACCTTCCAAGAAGAAAATTTCAAGAGGTATATTGTACTCACACTGGTTTTCTTTTTTTCTTTAATAGAAAAGAAAAAGGCATGGAAAAATGCTGAACATTAGGAATTATTAAGGACATGCAAATGCAGATTACAAAAACCTATCAGTTCACACCAGTCAGAATGGCCATCAGTAAAAATGCTGCAAATAATAAATGCTGAGGGGTTGTGGGGAAATGCGTACCCCCGGTGCTACGTGGGACGAGGTAAGAGCCGCTAATGGAAACACAATGGAGGTGCCTTGAAAAGGTAAACATTCAGGTACCAATCAATCAAGGTTACCCACTGCTTTGCCTATCACCTGAGACAATAAGAATCAAAAAGTCACAGGCTGCCAAACATCTACTCCAGCAATACTTACCATATCCAACACTTGGAAGCATGAAAAATGTCCTTCTACATAGGAATGCACAAAGAAGAAGTGGCCCATGTACACAATGGAATATTACTCCACAAAAAATATAAATTAAATTTAAAAAACAAACATAAGTAAGGAGACATCACCATTTGTGGGTTTTTCTGGGCACGTTCCACTCTGATTTATAACCGAGGAACACCACTGGCAGGAAGGTCCGTTTCCCTAGTACCAGCATGGGGAACGTAGAAATGCTGCCACCCTCGGGCCATTACGTGCAACAGCAGCTTTAAAACCAGTGCTAATGGTCACTTCAAATGAAAAAGTACTGCAGGGCTGGAAATGAAACGTACCCTCAAAATGTCTTGAAGGTGGTAATGGAAAAAAATTTCAAAATGTGGCACATTCTTTAATAAAAAATTTGAAGAAGTAAGCTGTAATCACAGTTTGAAATAATAAAAAAGGATATGCCTTAAAGCGCAATTTGAACAGATTATTGAACGCATGCAAATCCAACCACAAAGAGGTATCACCTCAAACCAGTCAGAATAACCATCAGCAAGAATACTACAAACACGAAATGCTGAAGGTGTTGTGGATAAATGCATACACTCAACGTTATGTGAGACGTAACCAGGAAAGAGCCACTAATGAGAACAGAATGGAGGCGCCTTTAAAAGGTATATATTGAGCTACCATATGATCCAGCAGGCCCATTCTTGGACCTAAAACCTAAGAAGGCAGAATTGGAAAGACACAGGCAGGCAAATCTGCATTGCAGCAGTATTACAATAGCCAAGATATGGAAGCAACCAAAAAGTCCACCATCAACAGATGGGTGGACAAAGAAGAACTGGTACCTGTACAGATAGAATATTTGCTTGGGAGAAAAAATGAAACAATGCCATTTGCACCAGCATAGATGAGTCTAGAAGTAATCACGCAACTTGTAGTGAGTCACAAAGCGAAAGACACCTATCCTATGATATCACTTATAGGTGTTACCTAAAATTTGATACCAATGAAGATATTTCCACACACAAAGGCAATCACAGATTCATTAAACAAACTTATGGTTCACCAAATGGAAAGGTGTGAGGATTGGCTACATTACAACATTGGGGTTAACAGATATATACAAACACATGTGAAATACATAATCACCAAAGACCTACGGAATGCCAAGAGAAGACTACTCTACATTGTGTCATAACCTACATGGGAAAAGGATCCGGACAAGAATACATATATGTATATGTGTAAAAGAAACACATCTTGCACAAGTAGAATAAACAGAACAGTGTAATCAAATTGGCTCTGATAAAATATAAAAATTTAATTAAAAAAACGAACAAGAGGTAATGACATAAACTTAAGGGGCTTTTTCCTGGCACATGCCATTCTAATTTACAAGCCAGTAACACGACCTCCAGAAAGGCTCTCCTGCCCTTGGAACCAGATTTCGTAATGGAGAAATGCTGCCGTCTTGTGGCCGTTTCCCACAACAGCAGTTTTAAACCCAGTGCCAAAGGTCACTACATATTAACAATCATTACACGCCTGTAAATGACACAGACCCTGAAAAAAAAACCTTGTAGTAGAAAATAGACCAAAAAAGAGCAATGTTCCAAGAAGAAACTTTCAAGAAGCATATTGTACTCACCCTTCTTTTCTTTTTTTTTTAATAGAAAAGAAAATGGTGTGGAAATATGCTGAACATTAGGAATTGTTAAGGACATGCAAATCCAAATTACAAACTTTTCAGCTCACACCAGTCAGAATGGTCATGTGCAAAAATTCTGTAAACAAAAAATGTTAAAGGGGATGTGGAGAAATGCGTAACCTCGGTCTAAGTGGGATGTGGTAAGACCCACCAATGGAAACACAATGGAGGTACTCTGAAAAATTAAACTGTGAGCTACCTCATTATCCAGCAGGCCCCTTCTTGGACCTATAACCTAAGAAGACAGAATTGGAAAGACACAGGCAGGCAAATCTGCATTGCAGCAGTGTAACAATAGCCAAGATATGGAAGTAACCAAAAAGTCCACTAAGAGGTGGGTGAACAAAAGAAGAACCGGTACATATACAGATGCAATACTTGCTACGGAATAAAAATGAAACAATGCCATTTGCAACATCATAGAAGAATTTACAAGTAATCACGCAAATTGTAGTAAGTAAGAAAGCGAAAGGCACCTATCCTATGATATCACTTACAGGTGTTACCTAAAAATTGATACCAATGAAGATATTTCCACAGAAAAAGGCAATCACAGATTCACTGCACAAACTTATGGTACACCAAATGGAATGGTGTGAGGATTGGATACCTTACGGTATCGGGGTTAACACAGATATACAAACAGATGTGAAATGCGTTATCACCAAAGACGTACGGAATACCAAGGCAAGGCTACTCCACTTTGTGTCATAACCTACGTGGGAAAAAGATCCGAAGAAGAATACATATATGTATTTGTGTAAAAGAACCACATCTTGCACACCTAAAACAAACAGAATACTGTAATCAAATTTGCTCTGATAAAAAATAAAATAGAATTAAAAACACAAACACGAAGTAATGAGCTAAACTTAAGGGGCTTTTTGCTGGCACATTCCATTCTCCTTTACAAGCTAGTAACTCGACTTCCAGAAAGGCCCTGCTGCCCTAGTAACCAGATTCCGTACTGGAGAAATGCTGCCGCCTTGTGGCCCTTTCCCACAACAGCAGGTTTCAACCCAGTGCTAAAGGTCACTAAATATTCACAATCACTGCAGGCATGTAAATGACAACTGCCCTCAAACAGAATCCTGGGGTTGAAAATCGACCACAAAATTGAAAAGAGGGCAACCTTCCAAGAAGAAAATTTCAAGAGGTATATAGTACTCACAATGTTTTCCTTTTTTTCTTTAATAGAAAAGAAAACGGCATGGAAAAATGCTGAACATTAGGAATTATTAAAGAGATGCAAATGCAGATTACAAAAACCTATCAGTTCACACCAGTCAGAATGGCCATCAGCAAAAATGCTGCAAATAATAAATGCTGAGGGGTTGTGGGGAAATGCGTACCCCCGGTGCTAAGTGGGACGAGGTTAAGAGCCGCTAATGGAAACACAATGGAGGTGCCTTGAAAAGGTAAACATTGAGCTACCAATCAATCAAGGTTACCCACTGCTTTGCCTATCACATGAGAAAATGAGAATCAAAACGTCACAGGCTGCCAAACCTCTACTCCAGCAATACTTACCATAGCCAACACTTGGAAGCATGGAAAATGTCCTTCTACATAGGAATTCACAAAAAGAAGTGGCCCATATACACAATGGAATATTATTCCACAAAAAATATAAATTAAATTTAAACAACAAACATAACTAAGGAGACATCACCATTTGTGGGGTTTTCTGGGCACGTTCCACTCTAATATATAACCGAGCAACACAACTGGCAGAAAGGTCCGTTTCCCTACTCTCAGCATGGGGAACATAGAAATATTGCCACCCTCTAGCCGTTACCTACAACAGCAGCTTTAAAAGCTGTGCTAATGGTCACTTCGTATGAAAAAGTACTGCAGCGTGGTAAATGAAACGTGCCCTCAAAATGTCTTGAGGGTGGTAATGGCCAAAAAATTTCAAAATGTGGCATATATACTTAATAAAAACAATTTGAAGAAGTAAGCTGTAATCACAGTTTGAAATAATAAAAGTGTATGCCTTAAAGCCCAAATTGAACGGATCGTTAGTCGCATGCAAATCGAATCATAAAGAGGTATCAGCTCACACCGGTCAGAATAACCATCAGCAAGAAAACTACAAACACGAAATGCTGAAGGTGTTGTGGAGAAATGCATACACTCAACATTAAGTGGGACGTAACCAGGAAAGAGCCGCTAATGAAAACAGAATGGAGGCGCCTTTAAAAGGTATATACTGAGCTACCATATGATCCAGCAGGCCCATTCCTTGACCTATAACCTAAAAAGACAGAATTGGAAAGACACAGGCAGGCAAATCTGCATTGCAGCAGTATTACAATAGCCAAGATATGGAAGCAACCAAAAAGTCCATCAACAGATGGGTGGAAAAAGAAAAACTGGTACCTGTACAGGTAGTATATTTGCTTGGGAGAAAAAATGAAACAATGCCATTTGCAGCACCATAGATGAGTCTAGAAGTAATCACGCAACTTGTAGTGAGTCACAAAGCGAAAGACACCTATCCTACGATATCACTTATAGGTGTTACCTAAAAATTGATACCAATGAAGATATTTCCACAGAGCAAGGCAATCACAGATTGATTAAACAAACTCATGGTTCGCCAAATGGAAAGGTGGGAGGATAGGCTACATTACGATATTGCGGTTAACAGAGTTATACAAACACACGTGAAATAAGTAATCACCAAAGACCTACGGAATACCAAGAGAAGACAACTCGGCATTGTGTGATTACCTACATGAGAAAAAGATCCGGACAAGAATACATATACGTATATGTGTAAAAGAAACACATCTTGCACAACTAGACCAAACAGAACAGTGTCATCAAATTGGCTCTGATAAAACATAAAAATTAAATTCAAAAAACGAACAAGACGTAATGAGACATAAACTTAAGGGCCTTTTTCCTCGCACATGCCATTCTAATTTACAATCTAGTAACACGACCACCAGAAATGCTCTGCTGCACTAGTAACCAGATTTCGTAATCGAGTAATGCTGCCGCCTTGTAGCTGTTTCGCACAACAGCAGTTTTAAACCCAGTGCTAAAGGTCACTACATATTCACAGTCATTGCAGGCCTTTAAATTACACACACCATGGTATAAAAATCATGAGGTCGAAAATCGACCAAAAAATTCAAAAAACAACAATGTTCCAAGAAGAAAATTTCAAGAAGCATTTTGTACTCACACTTATTTTCTTATTTTTTAAATAGAAAAGAAAATGGTGTGGAGAAAAGCTGAAAATTAGGAATTGTTAAGGACATGCAAATCCAAATAACAAAAATTTTACAGCTCACACCAGTCAGAATGGCCATGTGCAAAAATTCTGTAAACAAAACATTTTAAAGCGGATGTGGAAAAATGCGTACCCTCGGTCAAAGTTAGATGTGGTAAGACCCACTAATTGAAACACAATGGGGGTGCTTTGAAAAAGGAAACAGTGAGCTACCTTATGATCCAGCAGGCCCCTTCTTGGACCCGTAACCTAAGAAGACTGAATTGGAAAGACACAGGCAGGCAAATCTGCATTGCAGCAGTATAACAATAGCCAAGATATGGAAGTAACCAAAAAGTCCACTAACAGATGGATGCACAAAGAAGGACTAGTACATGTAGAGATGGAATATTTGCTGGGGAATAAAAATGAAACAATGCCATTTGCAACATCATGGAAGAATTTAGAAGGAATCTCGCAAATTCTAGTAAATAAGAAAGAGAAAGGCACCTATCCTATCATATCACTTACACCTGTTACATAAAAATTGATACAAATGAAGATATTTCCACACACAAAGGCAATCACAGATTCATTACACAGATGGTTCACCAAATGGAAAGGTGTGAGGTTTGGATACCTTACGACAACGGGTTTAACACAGATATACAAACAGATGTGAAATAGATAATCACCAAAGACCTACGGAATACCAAGATTAGGCTAATCAACATTGTGTCATAACATACATGGGAAAAGGATCCAAAGAAGAATACATATATGTATTTGTGTAAAAGAAACACATCTTGCACACCTAGAACAAACAGAACAGTGTAATCCAATTTGCTCTGATAAAAAATAAAATTAAATTAAAAACACAAACAAGAAGTAAGGACATAAACTTAAGGGGCTTTTGCCTGGCACATTCCATTCTAATTTACAAGCTAGTAACTCGACTTCCAGAAAGGCTCTGCTGCCCTAGTAACCAGATTTCGTAATGGAGAAATGCTGCCGCCCTGTGGCCCTTTCCCACAACACCAGTTTTCAACCCAGTGCTAAAGGTCACTAACGATTCACAATCATTGCATGAATGTAAATGACACCTGCCCTCAAACAAAATCCTGGGGTTGAAAATTGACCAAAAAATTCAAAAGAGGGCAACCTTCCAGGAAGAAAATTTCAAGAGGCGTATTGTACTCACATGGTTTTTCTTTTTTTCTTTAATAGAAAATAAAAAGGCATAGAAAAATGCTGAACTTTAGGAATAATTAAAGACATGCAAATCCAAATTACAAAAACCTATCAGCTCACACCAGTCAGAATTACCATCAGCAAAAATTCTGCAAAGAATAAATGCTGAAGGGGTGGTGGGGAACTACGTACCCCCGGTGCTATGTGGGACGAGGTAAGAGCCACTAATGAAAACACAATGGAGGTGCCTTGCAAAGGTAAATATTGAGCTACCAATCAATCAAGCATACCCACTGCTTTGCCTTTCACCTGAGAAAATGAGAATCAAAAAGTCACAGGCTGGCAAACATGTACTCCAGCAATACTTACCATAGCCAACACCTGGAAACAAGGCAAATGTCCTTCTACAAAGGAATGCACAAAGCAGAAGTGGCCCATGTACACAATGCAATATTACTCCACTAAAAATATAAATTAAATTTAAAAAGCAAACATGAGTAAGGAGACATCACCCTTTGTGGGTTTATCCAGGCACATTCCACTCTAATGTATAACCGAGGAACACCACTGGCAGGAAGGTCCGTTTCCCTAATACCAGCATGGGCAACGTAGAAATGCTGCCACACTCGGGCCGTTACCTGCAGCAGCAGCTTTAAAACCTGTGCTAATGGTGAATTCAAATGAAAAAGTACTGCAGAGCTCTAAATGAAACGTGCCCTCAAAATGTCTTGAGGGTTGTAATGGACAAAAATTTTCAAAATGTGGCACATTCTTTAATAAAAAATTTGAAGAAGTAAGCTGTAATCACAGTTTGAAAAAAATAAGAAAGGATATGCCTTAAAGCCCAATTTGAACGGATTACTGAACGCATGCAAATCCAACCACAAAGAGGTATCAGCTCACACCAGTCAGAATAACCATCAGCAAGAAAACTACAAAGACGAAATGCTGAAGGTGTTTGGAGAAATGCATACACTCAACATTAAGTGGGCCGTAACCTGGAATGAGCCACTAATGAGAACAGAATGGAACCGCCTTTAAAAGCTACATATTGACATACCATATGATCCAGCAGGCCCATTCCTGGACCTATAAACTAAGCAGGCAGAACTGGAAAGACACAGGCAGGCAAATCTGCATTGCAGCAGTATTACAGTAGCCAAGATATGGAAGCAACCAAAAAGTCCATCAACAGATGGGTGGACAAAGAAGAACTGGTACCTGTACAGATAGAATATTTGCTTGGGAGAAAAAATGAAAAAATGCCATTTGCAGCACGAGAGATGAGTCTAGAAGTAATCACGCAACTTGTAGTGAGTCACAAAGCAAAAGACACCTATCCTATGATATCACTTATAGGTGTTACCTAAAAATTGATACCAATGAAGATATTTCCACACACAAAGGCAATCACAGATTCATTAAACAAACTTATGGTTCACCAAATGGAAAGGTGTGAGGATTGGCTACATTACGATATTGGGGTTAACAGAGATATACAAACACATGTGAAATACATAATCACCAAAGACCTATGGAATGCCAAGAGAAGTCTACTCAACATTGTGTCATAACGTACATGGGAAAGGATCCGGAGAAGAACACATATATGTATATGTGCAAAAGAAACACATCTTGCACAAGTAGAACAAACAGAACACTGTAATCAAATTGGCTCTGATAAAATATAAAAATTAAATTAAAAAAACGAACAAGAAGTAATGAGACATAAACGTAAGGGGCTTTTTCCTGGCACATTCCATTCTACTTTACAAGCTAGTAACTCGACTTCCAGAAAGGCTCTGCTGCCCTAGTAAACAGATTTCGTAGAGGAGAAATGCTGCTGCCTTGTGGCCGTTTCCCACAACAGCAGTTTTAAACCCAGTGCCAAAGGTCACTACATATTCACAATCATTGCAGGCCTTTAAATGACACAGACCCTGAAAAAAAAATCTTGTGGTCGAAAATAGACCGAAAAAGAGCAATGTTCCAAGAGGAAAATTTCAAGAAGCATATTGTACTCACACTTCTTTTCTTTTTTGTTTAATAGAAAAGAAAATGGTGTGGAAATATGCTGAACATTAGGAATTGTTAAGGACATGAAAATCCAAATTACAAAAGCTTTTCAGCTCACACCAGTCAGAATGGCCATGTGCAAAAATTCTGTAGACAAAAAATGTTAAAGGGGATGTGGAGAAATGCGTACCCTCGGTGCTAAGTTGGATGTAGTGAGAGCCACTAATGGAAACACAATGGAGGTACTTTGAAAAAGTAAGCAGTGAGCTACCTCATTATCCAGCAGGCCCCTTCTTGGACCCGTAACCTAAGAAGACGGAATTGGAAAGACACAGGCAGGCAAATCTGCATTGCAGCAGTATAACAATAGCCAAGATATGGAAGTAACCAAAAAGTACACTAACAGATGGGTGGACAAAGAAGAACTGGTACATGTACAGATGGAAGAGTTCCTAGGGAATAAAAACGAAACAATGCCATTTGCATCACCATAGAAGAATTTAGAAGTAATCACGCAAACTGTAGTAAGTAAGAAAGTGAAAGGCACCTATCCTATGCTATCACTTACAGGTGTTACCTAAATATTGATACCAATGAAGATATTTCCACAGAGAAAGGCAATCACAGATTCATTGCACAACCTTATGGTACACCAAATGCAACGGTGTGAGGATTGGATACCTTACGATATCGGGGTTAACCCAGATATACAAACAGATGTGAAATGCGTAATCACCAAAGACCTAAGGAATACTAAGAGAAGGCTACTCCACATTGTGTCATAACCTACATGGGAGAAGGATCCGAAGAAGAATACATATATGTATTTGTGTAAAAGAAACACATCTTGCACACCTAGAACAAACAGAACAGTGTAATCAAATTTGCTCTGATAAAAAATAAAATTGAATTAAAAACACAAACAAGAAGTAAGGACATAAACTTAAGGGGCTTTTGCCTGGCACATTCCATTCTAGTTTACAAGCTAGTAACTCGACTTCCAGAAAGGCTCTGCTGCCCTAGTAACCAGATTTCGTAATGGAGAAATGCTGCCGCCTTGTGGTCCTTTCCTACAATAGCAGCTTTCAACCCAGTGCTAAAGGTCACTAAATATTCACAATCATTGCAGGCATGTAAATGACACCTGCCCTCAAACAAAATACTGGGGTTGAAAATCGACCACAAAATTCAAAAGAGGGCAACCTTCCAAGAAGAAAATTTCAAGAGGTATATTGTACTCACACTGTTTTCCTTTTTTTCTTTAATAGAAAAGAAAAAGGCATGGAAAAATGCTGAACATTAGGAATTATTAAAGACATGCAAATCCAAATTATAAAAGCCTATCAGTTCACACCAGTCAGAATGGCCATCAGCAAAAATGCTGCAAATAATAAATGCTGAAGCGGTTGTGGGGAAATGCGTACCAACGGTGCTCAGTGGGATGAGGTAAGAGCCACTAATGAAAACACATTGGAGGTGCCTTGAAAAGGTAAACATTGAGCTACCAGTCAATCAAGCATACCCACTGATTTGCCTATCACATGAGAAAATGAGAATCAAAAAGTCACAGGCTGCCAAACCTCTACTCCAGCAATACTTACCATAGCCAACACTTGGAAGCATGGAAAATGTCCTTCTACATAGGAATGCACAAAGAAGAAGTGGCCCATGTACACAATGGAATATTACTCCACAAAATATATAAATTAAATTTAAAAAACAAACATAAGTAAGGAGACATTACCATTTGTGGGTTTTTCTGGGCACGTTCCACACTAATATATAACCGAGCAACACCACTGGCAGGAAGGTCCGTTTCCCTAGTACCAGCATGGGGAACATAGAAATACTGCCACCCTCTGGCCGTTACATGCAACAGCAGCTTTAAAACCTGTGCTAATGGTCACTTCGTATGAAAAAGTACTGCACTGCGGTAAATGAAACGTGCCCTCAAAATGTCTTGAGGGTGGTAATGGCCAAAAAATTTCAAAATGTGGCATATTTACTGTAGGAAAACAATTTGAAGAAGTAAGCTGTAATCATGGATTGAAAAAATAAAAGTGTATGCCTTAAAGCCCAAATTGAATGGATCGTTAGTCGCATGGAAATCGAATCACAAAGAGGTATCAGCTCACACCAGTCAGAATAACCATCAGCAAGAAATCTACAAACACGAAATGCTGAAGGTGTTGTGGGGAAATGCATACACTCAACATTATGTGAGACGTAACCTGGAAAGAGCCACTAATAAGAACAGAATGGAGGCGCCTTTAAAAGGTATATATTGAGCTACCATATCATCCAGCAGGCCCATTCCTGGACCTATAACCTAAGAAGACAGAATTGGAAAGAAACAGGCAGGCAAATCTGCATTGAAGCAGTATTACTATATCCAAGATATGGAAGAAACCAAAAAGTCCATCAACAAATGGGTGGACAAAGAAGAACTGGTACCTGTACAGATAGAATATTTGCTTGGGAGAAAAAATGAAACAATGCCATTTGCAGAAACATAGATGAGTCTAGAAGTAATCACGCAACTTGTAGTGAGTCACAAAGTGAAAGACACCTATCCTATGATATCACTTATAGGTGTTACCTAAAAATTGATACCAATGAAGATATTTCCACAGAGCAAGGCAATCACAGATTAATTACACAAACTCATGGTTCGCCAAATGGAAAGGTGGGAGGATTGGCTACATTACAATATTGCGGTTAACAAAGATATAGAAACACATCTGAAATAAATAATCACCAAATACCTACGGAATACCAAGAGAAGACTACTCGGCATTGTGTCATTACCTACATGGGAAAAAGATCCGGACAAGAATACATATATGTATATGTGTAAAAGAAACACATCTTGCACAACTAGAACAAACAGAACAGTGTAATCAAATTGGCTCTGATAAAACATAAAAATTAAATTCAAAAAACGAACAAGAAGTAATGAGACATAAACTTAAGGGGCTTTTTCCTGGCACATGCCATTCTAATTTACAAGCTAGTAACACGACCTCCAGAAATGCTCTGCTGCCCTAGTAACCAGATTTCGTAATGGAGTAATGCTGCCACCTTGTGTCCGTTTTCCACAACAGCAGTTTTAAACCCAGTGCTAAAGGTCACTACATATTCACAATCATTGCAGGCCTTTAAATGACACAGACCCTGGAAAAAATCGTGAGGTCGAAAATCGACCAAAAAATTCAAAAAACAACAATGTTCCAAGAAGAAAATTTCAAGAAGCATATTGTACTCACACTTATTTTCGTATTTTTTAAATAGAAAAGAAAATGGTGTGGAGAAAAGCTGAAAATTAGGAATTGTTAAGGACATGCAAACCAAATTACAAAAATTTTACAGCTCACACCAGTCAGAATGGCCATGTGCAAAAATTCTGTAAACAAAACATGTTAAAGGGGATGTGGAGAAATGCATACCCTCGGTCAAAGTGAGATGGGGTAAGACCCACTAATTGAAACACAATGGAGGTGCTTTGAAAAAGGAAACAGTGAGCTACCTTATGATCCAGCAGGCCCCTTCTTGGACCTATAATCTAAGAAGACAGAATTGGAAAGACACAGGCAGGCAAATCTGCATTGCAGCAGTATAACAATAGCCAAGATATGGAAGTAACCAAAAAGTCCACTAACAGATGGATGCACAAAGAAGGACTAGTACATGTAGAGATGGAATATTTGCTGGGGAATAAAAATGAATCAATGCCATTTGCAACATCATCGAAGAATTGAGAAGGAATCACGCAAATTTTAGTAAATAAGAAAGAGAAAGGCACCTATCCTATGATATCACTTATAGGTGTTACCTAAAAATTGATACCAATGAAGATATTTCCACAGAGAAAGGCAATCACAGATTCATTACGCAAACTTATGCTTCACCAAATGGAAAGGTGTGAGGTTTGGATACCTTACGACAACGGGTTTAACACAGATATACAAACAGATGTGAAATAGATAATCACCAAAGACCTACGGAATACCAAGATTAGGCTACTCAACATTGTGTCATAACCTACATGGGAAAAGGATCCGAAGAAGAATACATATATGTATTTGTGTAAAAGAAACACATCTTGCACACCTAGAACAAACAGAACAGTGTAATCCAATCTGCTCTGATGAAAAATAAAATTTATTTAAAAACACAAACAAGAAGTAATGACATAAACTTAAGGGGCTTTTTCCTGGCACATTCCATTCTAATTTACAAGCTAGTAACTCGACTTCCAGAAAGGCTCTGCTGCCCTAGTAACCAGATTTCGTAATGGAGAAATGCTGCCGCCTTGTGGCCCTTTCCCACAACAGCAGCTTTCAACCCAGTGCTAAAGGTCACTAACTATTCACAATCATTGCAGGCATGTAAATGACACCTGCCCTCAAACAAAATCCTGGTGTTGATAATCGACCACAAAATTCAAAAGAAGGCTGCCTTCCTGGAAAAAAATTTCAAGAGGCATATTGTACTCACATAGTTTTTCTTTTTTTCTTTAATAGAAAATAAAAAGGCATGGAAAAATGCTGAACATTAGGAATTATTAAAGACATGCAAATCCAAATTACAAAAACCTACCAGCTCACACCAGTCAGAATGACCATCAGCAAAAATGCTGCAAAAAATAAATGCTGAAGGGGTTGTGGGGAACTACGTACCCCCAGTGCTATGTGGGACGAGGTAAGAGCCACTAATGAAAACACAATGGAGGTGCCTTGAAAAGATAAACATTGAGCTACCAATCAATCAAGGTTACCCACTGCTTTGCCTATCACATGAGAAAATGAGAATCAAAAAATCACAGGCTGGCAAACCTGTACTCCAGCAATACTTACCATAGCCAACACTTGGAAGCATGGAAAATGTCCTTCTACATAGGAAAGCACAAAGAATATGTGGCCCATGTACACAATGGAATATTACTCCACAAAATATATAAATTAAATTTAAAAAACAAACATAAGTAAGGAGACATCACCATTTGTGGGTTTTTCTGGGCACGTTCCCCTCTAATTTATAACCGAGGAACACCACTGGCAGGAAGGTCCATTTCCCTAGTACCAGCATGGGGAATGTAGAAATACTGCCACCCTCTGGCCGTTACCTGCAACAGCAGCTTTAAAACCTGTGCTAATGGTCACCTCATATGAAAAAATACTGCAGGGCTGTAAATGAAACGTGCCCTCAAAAGAGCCACTAATGAGAACAGAAAGGAGGCACCTTTAAAAGGTATATATTGAGCTACCATATGACCCAGCAGGCCCATTCCTGGACCTATAACCTAAGAAGACAGAACTGGAAAGACACAGGAAGGCAAATCTACATTGCAGCAGTATTACAATAGCCAAGATATGGAAGCAAGCAAAAAGTCTATCAACAGATGGGTGGACAAAGGAGACCTGGTACCTTTGCAGAGAGAATATTTGCTTAGGAAAAAAATTGAAACAATGCCATTTGCAGCACCATAGATGAGTCTCGAAGTAATCACTCAACTTGTAGTGAGTCACAAAGTGAAAGACACCTATCCTATAATATCACTTATAGGTGTTACCTAAAAATTGATACCAATGACGATATTTGCACACACAAAGGCAATCACAGATGCATTAAACCAACTTATGGTTCACCAAATGGAAAGGTGGGAGGATTGGCTACATTACAATATTGTGATTAACAGAGATATACAAACACATGTGAAATACGTAATAACCAAAGACCTACGTAACACCAAGAGAAGACTACTCGACATTGTGTCATTACCTACATGGGAAAAAGATTCAGACAAGAATACATATATGTATATGTGTAAATGAAACACATCTTGCACAAGTAGAACACAAGAACAGTGTAATCAAATTGGCTCTGATAAAATATAAAAATTAAATTAAAAAAAAGAACAAGAAGTAATGACATAAACTTAAGGGGCTTTTCTTGGCACATGCCATTCTAATTTACAAGCTAGTAACTCGACTTCCAGAAAGGCTCTGCTGCCCTAGTAACCAGATTTTGTAATGGAGAAATGCTGCCGCTTTGTGGCCCTTTCCCACAACAGCAGCTTTCAACCCAGTGCCAAAGGTCACTACATATTCACAATCATTGCATGCCTGTAAATGACACAGACCCTGAAAAAAAAATATTTTCGTTGAAAATAGACCAAAAAAGAGCAATGTTTCAAGAAGAAAATTTCAAGAAGCATATTGTACACACACTTCTTTTCTTTTTTGTTAATAGAAAAGAAAATGGTGTGGAAATATGCTGAACATTAGGAATTGTTAAGGACAGTCAAATTCAAATTACAAAAAGTTTTCAGCTCACACCAGTCAGAATGGCCATGTGCAAAAATTCTGTAAACAAAAAATGTTAAAGGGGATGTGGAGAAATGCATACCCTCGGTCTAAGTGAGATGTGATAAGACCCACTAATGGAAACACAATGGAGGTGCTTTGAAAAAGTAAGCAGTGAGCTTCCTCATTATCCAGCAGGCTCCTTCTTGGACCTATAACCTAAGAAGACAGAATTGGAAAGACACAGGCAGGCAAATCTGCGTTGCAGCAGTATAACAATAGCCAAGACATGGAAGTAACCAAAAAGTCCACTAACAGATGGGTGGACAAAGAAGAACTGGTACATGTACAGATGGAATATTTGCTAGGGAATAAAAATGAAACAATGCCATTTGCAACATCATAGAAGAATTTAGAAGTAATCACGCAAATTGTAGTAAGTAGGAAAGCGAAAGGCACGTATCCTATGGTATCACTTACAGGTGTTACCTAAAAATTGATACCAATGAAGATATTTCCACAGAGAAAGGCAATCACAGATTCATTGCACAGCCTTATGGTACACCAGATGGGACGGTGTGAAGATTGGATACCTTACGATATCGGGGTTAACACAGATATACAAACAGATGTGAAATGCGTAATCACCAAAGACCTACGGAATACCAAGAGAAGGCTACTCCACATTGTGTCATAACCTACATGGGAGAAGGATCCGAAGAAGAATACATATATGTATTTGTGTAAAAGAACCACATCTTGCACACCTAGAACAAACAGAAGAGTGTAATCAAATTTGCTCTGATAAAAAATAAAATAGAATTAAAAACACAAACAAGAAGTAATGACGTAAACTTAAGGGGCTTTTGCCTGGCACATTCCATTCTAGTTTACAAGCTAGTAACTCGACTACCAGAAAGGCTCTGCTGCCCTCGTAACCAGATTTCGTACTGGAAAAATGCTGCCGCCTTGTGGCCCTTTCCCACAACAGCAGCTTTCAACCCAGTGCTAAAGGTCACTAAATATTCACAATCATTGCAGGCATGTAAATGACACAAGCCAAAAAAAAAATCCTAAGCTCCAAAATCGACCAAAAATTCAAAAGACGGCAACGTTCCAAGAAGAAAATTTCAGGAGGTATATTGTAGTCACATTGTTTCTCTTTTTTTCTTTAACAGAAAAGAAAAAGGCATGGAAAAATGCTGAACATTAGGAATTATTAAAGACATGCAAATCCAAATTACAAAAATCTATCAGCTCACACCATTTAGAATGGCCATCAGCAAAAATGCTGCAAATAATAAATGTTGAAGGGGTTAAGGGGAAATGTGTACCCCCAGTGCTAAGTGGGACGAGGTAAGAGCCACTAATGAAAACACAATGGAGGTGCCTTGAAAAGGTAAACATTGAGCTACCAATCAATCAAGCATACCCACTGCTTTGCCTATCACCTGAGAAAATGAGAATCAAAATGTCACAGGCTGGCAAACCTGTACTCCAGCAATATTTACCATAGCCAACACTTGGAAGCAACGAAAATGTCCCTCTACCGAGGAATGCACAAAGAAGAAGTGGCCCGTGTACACAATGGAATATTACTCCACTAAAAAATATAAATTAAATTTAAAAAACAAACCCAAGTAAGGAGACATCACCTTTTGTGTGTTTATCCCGGCACCTTCCACTCTAATTTATAACAGAGGAACACCACTGGCAGGAAGGTCCGTTTCCCTAGTACCAGCATGGGTAACGTAGAAATACTGCCACCCTCAGGCCGTTACCTGCAACAGCAGCTTTAAAACCTGTGCTAATGGTCACTTCATATGGAAAAGTACTGCAGGGCTGTAAATGAAACGTGCCCTCAAAATGTCTCGAGGCTGGTAATGGACAAAAATTTCAAATTGTGGCACATACTTTAAGAAAACAATTTGAAGAAGTAAGCTGTAATCACAGTTTGAAAAAAATAAAAAAGGATATGCCTTAAAGCGCAATTTGAACAGATTATTAGACGCATGCAAATCCAACCACAAAGAGGTATCAGCTCACACCAGTCAGAATAACCATCAGCAAGAAAACTACAAACACGAAATGCTGAAGGTGTTTTGGAGAAATGCATACACTCAACATTATGTGGGACGTAACCAGGAAAGAGCCGCTAATGAGAACAGAATGGAGGTGCCTTTAAAAGGTATATATTGAGCTACCATATGATCCAGCAGGCCCATTCCTGGACCTATAACCTAAGAAGACAGAATTGGAAAGACACAGGCAGGCAAATCTGCATTGCAGCTGTATTACAATAGCCAAGAAATGGAAGCAACCAAAAAGTACGTCAACAGATGGGTGGACAAAGAATAATTGGTACATGTACAGATGGAATATTTGCTAGGGAAAAAAAATGAAACAATGCCATTTGCAACACCATACATGAGTTTAGAGGTAATCACGCAACTTTTATTAAGTCAGAACGCGAAAGGCACCTATCCTAGATTTTACTTATAGGTGTTTCCTAAAAATTGATACCAATAAAGATATTTCCACAGAGAAAGGCAATTACAGATTCATTTAACAAACTTATGCTTCACCAAATGGAAACGTGTGAGGATTGGATACATTATGATATTTGGGCTAACACAGATATAAAAACACATGTGAAATGCGTAATCACCAAAGACCTATGGAATACCAAGAGAAGACTACTCAACATTGTGTCATAACCTACATGGGAAAAGGATCCGAAGAAGAATACATATATGTATATGTGTAAAAGAGCCACATCTTGCACAACTAGAACAAACAGAATAGTGTAATCAAATTTGCTCTGATAAAAAATAAAAATTAAATTTAAAAAACGAACAAGAAGTAATGAGACATAAACTTAAGGGGCTTTTTCCTGGCACATTCCACTGTAATTTACAAACTAGGAACACGACTTCCAGAAAGTGTCTGCTGCCTTACTAACCAGATTTCTTTAAGGAAAAATGCTGCCCCCTTGTGGCCGTTTCCCACAACAGCAGCGTTAAACCCAGTGCTAAAGGTCACTAAATATTCACAATCATTGCAGGCCTGTAAATGACACCTGCCTTCAAAAAAATCCTGAGGTCGAGCATCGACCAAAAAATTCAAAGAGTTCAACCTTCCAAGAAGAAAATTTCAAGAGGTATACTGTACTCACATTTTATTTTTTTTAAATAGAAAAGTAAAAGGCGTGGAAAAATGGTGAACATTAAGAATTGTTAAGGACATGCAAATCCAAATTACAAAAACCTATTAGCTCACACCTGTCAGAATGGCCATGTGCCAAAATTCTGTAAACAATAAATGTTAAAGGGAATGTGGAGAAATGCGTACCCTCGGTGCTAAGTTGGATGTAGTGAGAGCCACTAATGGAAACACAATGGAGGTGCTTTGAAAAGGTTAACATTTTGCTACCTTATGATCCAGCAGGCCCATTCTTAGACCTATAACCTAAGAAGACAGAATTGGAAAGACACAGGCAGGCAAATCTGCATTGCAGCAGTGTAACAATAGTTAAGATATAGAAGTAACCAAAAAGTCCACCAACAGATGGGTGGACAGAGAAGAACTGGTACATGTAGAGATGATATATTTGCTGGGGAATAATAATTTAACAATGCCATTTGCAACACCATAGAATTTAGAAGTAATCACGCAAATTGTAGTAAGTAAGAAAGCGAAAGGCACCTATCCTATGATATCACTTATAGGTGTTACCTAAAAATTGATACCAATGAAGATATTTCCACAGAGAAAGGCAATCACAGATTCATTACACAAACTTATGGTTCACCAAATGGAAAGGTGTGAGGATGGGATACTTTATGATATCGGGGTTAACACAGATATACAAACAGATGTGAAATACGTAATCACCAAAGACCTATGGAATACCAAGAGAAGGCTACTCAACATTGTGTCATAACCTACATGGGAGAAGGATCCAAAGAAGAATACATATATGTATTTGTGTAAAAGAACCACATCTTGCACACCTAGAACAAACAGAATAGTGTAATCAAATTTGTTCTGATAAAAAATAAAAATTAAATTAAAAACACGAACAAGAAGTAATGACATAAACTTAAAGGGAGTTTTCCTGGCCCATTCCATTCTAATTTACAAGCGAGGAACACGATTTCCAGAAAGGCTCTGCTGCCCTAGTAACCAGATTTCGTAATGGAGAAATGCTGCCGCCTTGTGGCCGTTTCCCACAACAGCAGCTTTAAACCCAGTGCTAAAGGTCACTAAATATTCCCAAGCATTGCAGGCCTGTAAACGACACCTGCCCTCAAACAAAAATCCTCGGGACGAATATCCACAGAAATTTCAAAAAAGGGCAATCTTTCAACAAGAGCATTTCCAGAAGTATATTGTACTCACACTTCTTTCTTTCTTTTTTTTTAACAGAAAAGAAAAAGGCCTGGAAAAATGATAATTTTTAGGAATTTTTAAACACATGCCAACCCAAATTACAAAAACGTATCAGCTCACACCAGTCAGAATGGCCATCAGCAAAAATGCTGCAAACAATAAATGCTGAAGGGACTGTGGAGAAATGTGAACCCTCAGTTCTAAGGGGGACGTGGTAAGAGCCACAAATGAAAACACAATGGAGGTGCTTTGAAAAGGTAAACATTGAGCTACCAGTGAATCAAGCATACCCACTGCTGGGCCGATCACCTGAGAAAATGAGAATCAAAAAGTCACAGGCTAGCAAACCTGCACTCCAGCAATATTTTCCATAGTCAACACGTGGAAGCAATGAATATGTCCATCAACAGAGGAGTGCACAAAGAAGAAGTGGTCCATGTACACAAAGGAATACTACTCCAATAAAAAATATAAATTAAATTTAAAAAACAAACATAAGTAAGAAGACATAAGCTTTTGAGGTTTTATCAGGACACATTCAACTCTATTTTGTAATTGAGGAACACCACTGGCAGGAAGGTCTGTTTTCCTAGGTACCAGAGTGGGGAACGTAGAAATGCAGCCGCTCTCTGGCTGTTACCTGCAACAGCAGCTTTAAAACGTGTGCTAATGGTCACTTCATATGAACAAGTACTGCAGGGCTGTAAATGAAACTTGCCCTCAAAATGTCGTGAGGGAGGTAATGGCCAAAAAATTTCAATGTGTGGCACATACTTTAAGAAAACAATTTGAAGAAGTAAGCTGTAATCACAGTTTGGGGAAAAAAAAAGGATATGCCTTAAAGCTCCATTTCAATGGATTGTTAGACGCTTGTAAATCCAACCACAAAGAGGTATCGGCTCACACCAGTCAGAATAACCATCAGCAAGACAACTACAAACACGAAATGCTGAAAGTGTTGTGGAGAAATGCATACCCTCAACTTTAAGTGAGACGTAACCTGGAAAGAGCCACTAATGAGAATAGAATGGTTGTGCCTTTAAAAGGTATATATTTAGCTACCATATGATCCAGCAGGCCCATTCCTGGACCTATAACCTAAGAAGACAGAATTGGAAAGACACTGGCAGGCAAATCTGCATTGCAGCAGTATTACAATAGCCAAGACATGGAAGAAACCAAAAAGTCCATCAACAGATGAGTGGACAAAGAAGAACTGGTACATGTACAGATCGAATATTAGCCAAGGAAGAAAATGAAACAATGCCATTTGCAACAGCATAGATGATTCTAGTGGTAATCACGCAACTTGTAGTAAGTGAGAAATCGAAAGACACATATCCTATGATATCACTTATAGGTGTTACCTAAAAATTGGTGCCAGTGAAGAGATTTCCACAGGGAAAGGCAATCACAGATTCATTAAACAACTTACAGTGCACCGAATGCAAAGGTGTGAGGATTGGATACATTACAATCTTGGGGTTAACAGAGATACACAAACACATGTGAAATATTTAATCACCAAAGACCTATGGCATACCAAGAGAAGACTACTCAACATTGTGTCATAACCTACATGGGAAAAGGATCCGAAGAAGAATAGATATATGTATATGTGTAAAAGAACCACATCTTACACACCTAGAACAAACAAAACGTTGTAATCAAATTTGCTGTGAGGAAAAATAAAAATTAAATTAAGAACACGAACAAGAAGTAATGAGACATAAACTTAAGGGGCTTTTTCCTGGCACATTCCCTTCTAATTTACAACCTAGGAACACTACTTCCAGAAAGGCTCTGCTGCCCTAGAAACCAGATTTGGGTATGGAGAAATGCTGCCGCCTTGTGGCCATTTCCCACAACAGCAGTTTTAAACCCAGCGCTAATGGTCACGTAATATTCAAAATAATTGCAGGCCTGTAAATGACACCTGCCGTCAAAAAAAATCGTGGCATGGTAAATCGACCAGAAAATTCAAAAGACGTCAACATTTCAAGAAGACAATTTCAAGAGGCATATTTCACACACACTTTGTCTTTCTTATTTGTTTGTTAAAAAAAAAGAGGCATGGAGAAATGCTCAACATCAGGAATTAATAAAGCCATGCAAATCCAATCTACAGAAACGTTCACCTCACAGCCGTCAGAATGATCATCAGCAAAAATTTACAAACAATAAATGCTGAAGTGGTTTCAGAGAACTGTGTACCCTCTAGCTGCTGGGGGGATGTAAACTGGTCACAGCCAGTAGTGAGAACAGAATGGATGTGCGTTTAAACGTAAAAATTGAGGTACTGTGTGATCTTGTAGGCACTTGGGTGGGCCTACCACCTGAGCAGAGCAGATTCAAAAAGACACAGGCTAGAAATCCTGCACTGCAGGAACATTTACCATAGCCAAGACTTAGAAGAAGCCGAAATGTCCATCTACAGAACAACGCACAAAGAAGTGGCCCATGTACGCAATGGAATATTAGCCATGGAAAAGAATGAAACAGTGCCGTTTGCACCACCATAGAAGGACCTAAAGATCATCACCCAACTTGAAGTAAGAAAGAAACCAAAAGACAGATATCGTATGACATCACTTCTAGGTGTTACCTAAAAATTGATACCCAAGGACTTATTTCCAAGAGAAGGACATGCATGGATTAAGAAAACAAAATTATGTTTAACCAAATGGAAAGGTGTAAGGAATGGATGAATTAGGATATGGGGGTTAATATACATGTACTAATACATATGAAATATATAATCACAAAATACCTATGGAATACCAAGAGAGGTCTACTCAACACTCTGTAATAACCTACATGGGAAAGGATCCAAAGATGAATAGATAGATACATAGACATAATAAACCGGATTCTGTACACCTAAAACAAGCACAACATTTTCATCTAATTTGCTCTGATAATAAATAAAAATTAAATTTAAAAAACACACAAGAAGTAAGGAGATATAAGCTCTTGGGGATTTGCCCTGGCACATTCTACTCTAATTTGCAGCCCACTAACACAATTTCCAGGGAGGCTCTGTTGCCCAAAAACCCAGAGTTCGAAATGTAGAAATGCTGCCGACTTGTGGCCGTTTCCCGCAAGAGGGGCTCTAAGCCCACAGCTAATGGTCCCTTAACATTCACAAGGACTCAGGGCTTTAAAGGACACCTGCCCTCAAAAAATATCCTGAGCTAGGGAATGGCCAAAAAAATTCAAAACAGGCAAATTTTTCAAGAAGATAGTATGAAGAGGTAAGTTTTACTCACTGTTTTCTTAAAAAAAAGGAAAATGGATAAAAGCTCAACCTCAGGAATTATTAGACTCATGCAAATCTAATCTACAAAATGGTTTCAGTTCACACCAGTCGACTAACCATCAGCAAAAAGTCTACAAACAATAAATGCTGAAGGGGTTTTAGAGAACTGTGTACCCTCTAGCTGCTGGTGAGATGTAAAGTGGTAACAGCCAATAATGAGAACAGAAAGGAGTTGTATGTAAAAGTAAAAATTCAGCTAACCAGTCGATCCAGCAGGTCCACCGCTGGGTCTCTCACCTGAGAAGATCAGAATCGAGAAGACACTGGCTGCAACAGCTGCAGTGCAGCCAGATTCACAATAGAGAAGACATGGAAGCAACCAAAACGTCCACCAACAGATGAATGGATAAAGAAGAAGTGGTCCATGTACACAATGGAATATTAGCCATGGAAACCAAGAAACACTGCTGTTTGAGGCACCATAGATGAGCCTAGAGATAATCACGGAACATGAGGTAAGTCGGAAAGCAAAAGACATATATCCTATGATATCACTTATAGGTGTTATCTAATAACTGACACAAATGAACATATTTCCACAGAGAAAGACACTCAGAGACGTAGAAAACAAACTATGCTTATCTAAAAGGAAAGGTGGTGGGAATGGATAAATTAACATATATGTATACAAATACATATTAAATACATGTAACAAAAAGACAGACCATATAGCAAGGGAGGTCTACGGAACACTCTCTAATAATTGACATGGGAAGACGATCTGTACATTAAGATATATATATAATGTGTAAGTGAACCAGATTGTGTACACCTTAGACAAACAACATTCTAATCATTACCCCGAATAAAAAAATTAAAACAACGAACAAGAAGTAATGAGACATAAACTTATGGGGGGTTTTCCCTGGCACATTCCATTCAAATTTACAACCTAGCAAAACGACTTCCAGAAACGCTCTGCTACCCTAGTAACTAGATTTGGTAATGGAGAAATGCTGCTGCCTTGGGGCCGTTTCCACAACAGCAGCTTAAACCCAGTGCTAATGGTCACTAAATATCCACAATCACAACAGGCCTGTAAATGAAACCTGCCTTCAAAAAAAAATCATGGGGACCAAAATCTATAGAAAATTCAAAAGAGGGCAACCTTTCAACAAGAGAATTTCAAGAAGTATATTGTACTCACACTTTTCTCTTTCTTTTTTTTTTTTTAACAGAAAAGAAAAAGGCCTGGAAAAATGATAAAATTTAGGAATTTTTAAAGACATGCAAACCCAAATTACAAAAACGTATCAGCTCACACCAGTCAGAATGGCCATCAGCAAAAATGCTGCAAACAATAAATACTGAAGGGATTATGGAGAAATGCGAACCCTCAGTTCTAAGGGGGACGTGGTAAGAGCCACAAATGAAAACACAATGGAGGTGCGTTGAAAAGGTAAACATTGAGCTACCAGTGAATCAAGCATACCCACTGCTGGGCCGATCACCTGAGAAAATGAGAATCAAAAAGTCACAGGCTAGCAAACCTGCACTCCAGCAATATTTTCCATAGTCAACACGTGGAAGCAATGAATATGTCCATCAACAGAGGAGTGCACAAAGAAGAAGTGGTCCATGTACACAAAGGAATACTACTCCAATAAAAAATATAAATTAAATTTAAAAAACAAACATAAGTAAGAAGACATAAGCTTTTGAGGTTTTATCAGGACACATTCAACTCTATTTTGTAATTGAGGAACACCACTGGCAGGAAGGTCTGTTTTCCTAGGTACCAGAGTGGGGAACGTAGAAATGCAGCCGCTCTCTGGCTGTTACCTGCAACAGCAGCTTTAAAATCTGTGCTAATGGTCACTTCATATGAACAAGTACTGCAGGGCTGTAAATGAAACCTGCCCTCAAAATGTCTTGAGGGAGGTAATGGCCAAAATATTTCAAAGTGTGGCACATACTTTAAGAAAAGAATTTGAAGAAGTAATCTGTAATCACAGTTTGAAAAAAAAAAGGCATGCCTTAAAGCTCAATTTCAATGGATTATGAGACGCATGCAAATCCAACCACAAAGAGGTATCACCTCACAGCAGTCAGAATAGCCATCAGCAAGAAAACTACAAACACGAAATGCTGAAAGTGTTGTGGAGAAATGCATACACTCAACTTTAAGTGGGATGTAATCTGGAAAGAGCCCCTAATGAGAAAAGAATGGAGGTGCCTTTAAAAGGTAAACATTGAGCTAACATATGATCCAGCAGGCCCATTCCTGGACCTATTACCTAAGAAGACAGAATTGGAAGGACACAGGCAGGCAAATGTGCATTACAGCAGTATTACAATAGCCAACACATGAAGACAACCTATAAGTTCATCAAGAGGTGAGTGGACAAAGAAGAACTGGTACATGTACAGATGGAATATTAGCTAGGGAATAAAATGAAAAAAATGCCATTTGCAGCACCATAGATGAGTCGAGAGGTAATCAGGCAAATTGTACTAAGTCAGAAAGCAAAAGACACATATCCTATAATATCACTTATAGGTGTTAGCTAAAAATTGATACCAGTGAAGATATTTCCACAGAGAAATGCAATCACAGATTCATTAAACAAACTTATGGTTCACCAAATGGAAAGGTGTGAGGATTGGATACATTAGGATATTGGGGTTAACATAGTTATAGAAACACATGTGAAATATATAATCACCAAAGTCTTATGGAATACCAAGGGAAGACTACTCAACATTGTGTCATAACCTACATGGGCAAACGACCTGAAGATGTATAGATATATGTATATGTGTAAAGGAACCATATATTGCACAACTAGAACAAACAAAACATTTTAATCAAATTTGCTCTGATAAAAAATAAAAATTAAATGAAGAAAAGAACAAGAAGTAATGAGACATAAACTTAAGGGGCTTTTTGCTGGCACATTGCATTCTAATTTACAACCAGAACACGACTTCCATTAAGGCTCTGTCATCACTAATAAAGCAGCTTTATAAGCAATGTTGAAGGTAGCTTAAAAGAAATCTCACTAAATATTGATAGTAACAAGAAAAGAAACAAAAGTAAAAATCTCACTGCAAAAGGCATACATAGAGTAAGGGTAGTAGATCAAACACTTATTAAGCTTCTGTAAAGAGTAAAAGACAACAGTAGTATGTTTTTTTAAGTAGAGAGGGCCCAAATAAATCAGAAGTGAAAGAGATGATGTTACAACAGACACCACAGAAATACGAAGTATCCTAAGATATACACCGCATAACTCTGGGCTCAGACTGGACAGAGCTCACTCTGCATTCCCCTGTACATGAGTTACAGGAGCCTCAGGAACTGAGGATGGGGTCCCTGAGGGGAGGCACAAGATAGAAGATATTACACATTAACATGACTGCATTCATGTTAAACGTGCCTGAACTACATTCACACGAGATGGTTTTGTCCTGTATGTACATCGGCACCTCTAGTCGGAACTGCAGATCTTTGGCTTCACCACCTCTACTGACAGCTTTACCTTCACCTGCTGTGGACTGTCTCCTATAGCATTTCCAGAACCACAAAGCATTGAAGACTCACAGGACCCAGAATCTGTGCGACTCCACTCAGAGTCTGAGTCTCAACTCCACTCAGAGACTCAGAGTCTCAACAGAGACTCAACTCTTGGAGGGCACACACAAAGTAGTGTGCACATCAGGACCCAGGGGAAGGGCAGTGACCCCATAGGAGACTGACCAGACATACCTGATAGTTTTAGAGGGTCTCCAGCAGAGGTGGGGTGTGGCTGTGACTCACCGTGGGGACAACAACAGTGACAGCAGACGTTCTGGGAAATACTCCTTGGCATGATCCCTCCCAGAGTATGCCTTTAGCCCCACCAAGAGCAAGGTAGGCTCCAGTGCTAGGTTGCCTCAGGCCAAACAACCAACAGGGAGGGAACCCAGCCCCATGCATCAGCAGACAAGCGGATTAAAGTTTTATTGATCTCTGCCCAACAGAGCAACACCCAGCTCTACCCACCACCTGTCCCTCCCATCAGGAAACTTGCACAAGCCTCTAAGATAGACTCATCCACCAGAGGGCAGACAGCAGAAGCAAGAAGAACTACAATTCTGCAGCCTGTGGAAGGAAAACCACATTCAGAGAAATATAGACAAAATGAAAAGGCAGAGGACTTTATACCAGATCAAGGAACAAGATAAAACCCCAGAAAAACAACGAAATGAGGTGGAGATAGGCAACCTTCCAGAAAAAGAATTCGGAATAATGATAGTGAAGATGATCCAAGACCTTGGAAAAAGAATGGAGGCAAAGATCAAGAAGATGCAAGAAATGCTTAACAAAGACCTAGAAGAAATAAACAACAAACAAAAAGAGATGAACAATACAATAACTGAAATGAAAAATACACTAGAAGGAGTCAGTAGCAGAATAACTGGCAGAAGAACGGATAAGTGACCTGGAAGACAGAAAGGCGGAAATCACTGCCGTGCAACAGAATAAAGAAAAAGAATGAAAATAAGTGAAGACACTCTAAGAGACCTCTGGGACAACATTAAACACAACAACATTCTCATTATAGGGGTCCCAGAAGGAGAAGAGAGAGAGAAAGGACCCAAGAAAATATTTGAAGAGATTATAGTTGAAAACTTCCCTAGCATGGGAAAGGAAATAGCCACCCAAGTCCAGGAAATGCAGAGAGTCCCAGGCAGGATAAACCAAAGGAGAAAAATGCCAAGACACATAGTAATCAAATTGACAAAAATTAAAGACAAAGAAAAATTATTGAAAGCAACAAGGGAAAAATGACAAATAACATACAAGGGAACTCCCATAAGGTTAACAGTGGATTTCTCAGCAGAAACTCTAGAAGCCAGAAGGGAGTGGCATGATAAATTTAAAGTGATGAAAGGGAAGAACCTACAACCAAGAGTACTCCACCCAGTAAGGATCTCATTCAGATTCGACGGAGAAATCAAAAGCTTTACAGACAAGCAAAAGCTACGAGAATTCCGCACCACGAAACCAGCTCTACAACAAATGCTAAAGGAACTTCTCTAAGTGAGAAACACAAGAGAAGAAAAGGACCCACGAAGATAAACCCATAACAATTAAGAAAATAGTAATAGGAACATACATATCGACAATTACGTTAAACGTGAATGGATTAAATGCTCCAACCAAAAGACACAGGTTCGCTGAATGGATACAAAACAAGACCCATATATATGCTGTCTACAAGAGACCCATTTCAGACCTAGGGACACAGACAGACTGAAAGTGAGTGGATGGAAAAATATATTCCATGCAAATGAAAATCAAAAGAAAGCTGGAGTAGCAATACTCATATCAGATAAAATAGACTTTAAAATAAAGAATGTTACAAGAGACAAAGAAGGACACTACATAATGATCAAGGGATCAATCCAAGAAGAAGATATAACAATTATAAATATATATGCACCCAACATAGGAGCACCTCAATACATAAGGCAACTGCTAACCACTATAAAAGAGGAAATCGACAGTAACATAATAATAGCGGGGGACTTTAACACCTCACTTACACCAAAGGAGATCATCCAGACAGAAAATTAATAAGGAAACACAAGCTTTAAATGACACAATAGACCAGATAGATTTAATTGATATTTATAGGACATTCCATCCAAAAACAGCAGATTACACGTTCTTCTCAACTGCACACCAAACATTCTCCAGGATAGATCACATCCTGGGTCACAAATAAAGCCTCAGTAAATTTAAGAAAACTGAAATCATATCAAGCAGCTGTTCCAACAACAATGCTATAAGATTAGAAATCAATTACGGGAAAAAAACGTAAAAAACACAAACACATGAAGGCTAAACAATACGTTACTAAATAACGAAGAGATCACTGAAGAAATAAAAGAAGAAATAAAAAACTACCTAGAGACAAATGACAACAAAAACACGATGATGCAAAACCTATGGGATGTAGCAAAAGCAGTTCTAAGAGGGAAGTTTATAGCTATACAAGCCTACCTCAAGAAACAAGAAAAATCTCAAATAAACAACCTAACCTTACACCTAGAGGAACTAGAGAAAGAAGAACAAAACCCAAAGTTAGTAGAAGGAAAGAAATCATAAAGATCAGAGCAGCAATAAATGAAATAGCAACAAAGAAAACAATAGCAAAGATCAATAAAATTAAAGCTGGTTCTTTGAGAAGATAAACAAAAATGATAAACCTTTAGCCAGACTCAAGAAAAAGAGGGAGAGGACTCAAATCAATAAAATTAGAAATGAAAAAGGAGAAGTTACAACAGACACCACAGAAATACAAAGCATGCTAAGAGACTGCTACAAGCAACTCTATGCCAATAAAATGCACAACCTGGAAGAAATGGACAAATTCTTAGAAAGGGATAACCTTCCAAGACTGAACCAGAAAGAAATAGAAAATATGAACAAACCTATCACAAGCAATGAAATTGAAACTGTGATTAAAAATCTTCCAACAAACAAAAGCCCAGAACCAGATGGCATCACAAGTGAATTCTATCAAACATTTAGAGAAGAGCTAACACCCAACCTTCTCAAACTCTTCAAAAAAATTGCTGGGGGCTTCCCTGGTGGTGCAGTTGTTGAGAATCTGCCTGCCAATGCAGGGGAAACGGGTTCGAGCCCTGGTCTGGGAGGATCCCACATGCTGTGGAGCAACTAGGCCCGTGAGCCACAATTACTGAGCCTGCGCATCTGGAGCCTGTGCTCCGCTACAAGAGAGGCCGCGATAATGAGAGTCCCGCACACCGCGATGAAGAGTGGTCCCCACTTGCCGCAACTAGAGAAAGCCCTCGCACAGAAATGAAGACCCAACACAGCCATAAATAAATAAATAAATAAATAAATAAATAAATAAATAAATAAACAAACAAACCCAAAGTTTAAAAAAAAATAAAAGTTCTGCAGTTCAGCCCGCAGGAAAGTGTCCAAGCTCCAAAAAAAAAAAATTGCTGGGGAAGGAACACTCCCAAACTCATTCTATGAGGCCACCAACACCCTGATACCAAAACCAGACAAAGACACTACAAAAAAAGAAAATTACAGACCAATATCACTGATGAATATAGATGCAAAAATCCTCAAAAAAATACTAGCAAACAGAATCCAACAACACATTAAAAGGATCATACACCACGATCAAGTGGGATTTATCCCAGGGATGCAAGGATTCTTCAATATACGTAAATCAATCAATGTGATACACCATATTAACAAATTGAAGAATAAAAACCATATGATCATCTCAATAGATGCAGAAAAAGCTTTTGACAAAATTCAACACCCATTTATGATAAAAACTCTCCAGAAAGTGGGCATAGAGGGAACCTACCTCAACATAATAAAGGCCAGATATGACAAACCCACAGCAAACATCATTCTCAATGGTGAAAAACTGAAAGCATTTCCTCTAAGATCAGGAACGAGACAAGGATGCCCACTCTCACCACTATTATTCAACATAGTTCTGGAAGTCCTAGCCACAGCAATCAGAGAAGAAAAAGAAATAAAAGGAATACAAATTGGAAAAGAAGAAGTAAAACTGTCACTGTTTGCAGATGACATGATACTATACATAGAGAATCCTAAAACTGCCACCAGAAAACTGCTAGAGCTAATTAATGAATATGGTAAAGTTGCAGGATACAAAATTAATGCACAGAAATCTCTTGCATTCCTATACACTAATGATGAAAAATCTGAAAGAGAAATTACGGAAACACTCCCATTTACCATGGCAACAAAAAGAATAAAATACCTAGGAATAAACCTACCTAGGGAGACAAAAGACCTGTATGCAGAAAACTATAAGACACTGATGAAAGAAATTAAAGATGATACCAACAGATGGAGAGATATACCACGTTCTTGGATTAAAAGGATCAATATTGTGAAAATGACTATACTACCCAAAGCAATCTACAGATTCAATTCAATCCCTATCAAATTACCAGTGGCATTTTCTACAGAACTAGAACAAAAAATCTTAAAATTTGTAGGGAGACACAAAAGACCCCAGATAGCCAAAGCAGTCTTGAGGGAAAAAAAAAGAGCCGGAGGAATCAGACTTCCAAAATTCAGACTATACTACAAAGCTACAGTAATCAAGACAATATGGTACTGACACCAAAACATAACTATAGATCAATAGAACAGGATAGAAAGCACAGAGATAAACCCAAATACCTATGGTTAACTAATCTATGGCAAAGGAGGCAAGGGTATACAATGGAGGAATGACAGTGTCTTCAGTAAGTGGTGCTGGGAAAACTGGACAGCTACATGTAAAAGAATGAAATTAGAACACTCCCTAACACCATACACAAATATAAACTCAAAATGGATTAGAGACCTGAATGTAAGACCAGACACTATAAAACTCTTAGAGGAAAACATAAGCAGAACACTCTATGACATAAATCACAGCAAGATCCTTTTTGACCCACCTCCTAGAGAAATGGAAATAAAAACAAAAATTAAAAAATGGGACCTAATGAAACTTAAAATCTTTTGCACAGCAAAGGAAAACATAAACAAGACGAAAAGACAACCATCAGAATGGGAGAAAATATTCTCAAATGAAGCAAATGGCAAAGGATTAATCTCCAAAAAGCAGCTCATGTAGCTCAATATCACAAAAACAAACAACCCAATCCAAAAATGGGCAGAAGACCTAAATAGACATTTCTCCAAAGAAGATATACAAATTGCCAACAAACACATGAAAGGATGGTCAACATCACTAATCATTAGAGAAATGCAAATCAAAACTACAGTGAGGTATCACCTCACTCCAGTCAGAATGGCCATCATAAAAATATCTACAAACAATAAATGCTGGAGAGGCATTTAGTGGAGAAAGGGGAACCCTGTTGCACTCTTGGTGGGAATGTAAATTGATATAGCCACTAGGGAGAACAGTATGGAGGTTCCTTAAAAACTAAAAATAGAACTACCATAGGACCCAGCAATCCCACTACTGGACATTTACCCTGAGAAAACCATAATTCAAAAAGAGTCATGTAGCACAATGTTCATTGTAGCTCTATTTACAATAGCCAGGACATGGAAGCAACTTAAGTGTCCATCGACAGATAAACGGATAAAGAAGATGTGGAACATATATACAATGGAATATTACTCAGCCATAAAAGGAAACGAAATTGAATTATTTGTAGTGAGGTGGATGGATCTAGAGTCTGTCCTACAGAGTGAAGTAAGTCAGAAAGAGAAAAGCAAATACCATATGCTAACACATATATATGGAATCTAAAAAAAAAAAGTTTATGAAGAACCTAGGGGCAGGAAAGGATTAAGGACACAGACGTAGAGAAAGGGCTTGAGGACATGGGGAGGGGGAAGGGTAAGCTGGGACAAAGTGAGAGAGTGGCATGGACATATATACACTACCAAATGTAAAATAGATAGCTAGTGGGAAGCAGCCACATAGCACAGGGAGATCAGCTCGGTGCTTTGTGACCACCTAATGGGGTGGGAAAAGGGGGTGAAAGGGAGGTGCAAGAGGGAGGGTATATGGTGTTATATGTATATGTATAGCTGATTCACTTTTTTATACAGCAGAAACTAACACACAATTGTAAAGCAATTATACTCCAATAAAGATGTAAAAGAAGAAAAAGAAAAAAGAAAGCCCAGAGATAAATCTACACACCTATGGTCCACTAATCTATGACAAAGGAGTCAAAGATATACGATGGAGAAAAGACAGTCTCTTCAATAAGTGGTGCTGGGGAAAATGGACAGCTACATGTAAAAGAATGAAATTAGAACACTCCTTAGCACCATACACGAAAATAAATTCAAAATGGATTAGAGACCGAAATGTAAGACTGGACACTATAAAACTCTCAGAGGAAAACATAGGAGGAATACTCCTTGACAAAAATCACAGCAAGATCTTTTTTGATCCACCTCCTAGAGTAAAGGAATAAAAAACAAAAATAAACAAATGGGACCAAATGAAACTTAAAAGCTTTTGCAAAGCAAAGGAAACTACAAACAAGACGAAAAGACAACCCTCAGCATGGGAGAAAATATTTGCAAATGAATCAATGGACAAAGGATTAATCTCCAATATATATAAACAGCTCATGCAGCTCAACAGTAAAAAAAACAAACAACCCAATCCAAAAATGGGCAGATGACCTAAATAGATATTTGTCCCAAGAAGACATACAGATGGCCAAGAAGCACATGAAAAGTTGCTCAACATCACTAATTATTAGAGAAATATAAACCAAAACTACAATGAGGTAGCACCTCACACCAGTTAGAATTGGCATCATCAGAAAATCTACAAACAACAAATGCTAGAGAGGGTGTGGAGAAAAGGGAACGCTCCTGCACTATTTGTGGGAATGTAAATTGATACAATCACTATGGAGAACAGTATGGAGGTTCCTTAAAAAACTAAAAATAAATTACCATATGACCCAGCAATCCCACTACTGGGCATATAAACAGAGAAAACCATAATTCAAAAAGACACATTCACCACAATGTTCATTGCAGCACTCTTTACAATAACCAGGTCATGGAAGCAACATAAATGCCCATAGACAGACGAATGGATAAAGATGTGGTACATATATAAAATGGAATATTACTCAGCCATAAAAAGGAATGAAATTGAGTCATTTGCAGAGACGTGGCTAGATCTAGAGACTGTCATACAGAGTGAAGCAAGTCAGAAAGAGAAAAACAAATATCGTATATTAACACATACATGTGGAACCTAGAGAAATGGTACAGATGAACCAGCTTGCAAGGCAGAAATAGAGACACAAATGTAGAGAACAAATGTATGGACACCAAGGGGGGAAAGTGGCGGGTTGGTGGTGGTGGGATGAATTGTGAGCCTGGGATTGACATATATACACTTATATGTACAAAATAGATAACCAATAAGAACCTGCTCTATAAAAAAAATAAATAAAATTAAATTTAAAAATTCAAAAAATAAATAATATTAAAAAAAACAGAAAAAGAGTTCTTTCCTTCCCATAGACGTATTTATATGAATGAATTATTTCCATGCTTATATCTATAAATACAAAAAGAGGAATAAAACCTACCTTGAACCAAAAAAGAAAAAAAGAAAAAAAACAGAACCCACTAATTATACAGAGGAAAACCCTATCAGGGCACTTGCTCCAGTGGTAAACAATTCTGAAGTTGGTCAGAGGTGGGGAATTGTCTCACATGCAGCCAGCAGCTCCCCCTCAATGAGCGTCCTCATTGCAAAGCTGGGGGACCGTGAGGAGGCATCTCTGAGTAAATGTGAGCTGAGCCGCAGGCCAGCTGCTGCTGAACTTTTTCCACCCTTCCCAGGTAAAACACCTGAAAGTGTGCAAGGACTTGAAAGCCTAGAGCAAGGGCCTTGGAGTCACACCAGCGACAGCACGCAGGCCGACTTGGTGCCTGCAGGCCAGGCAGGATGGTCCTGGCCCTGGGCGCTCTTCTGGAAGCTTTCCATTTCCCTACCTGAGGTACCCGTCCTGTCCTGGCCCCCACTGCTTTTTTCCTTCCTCACCTCTTCCTGGGGAGAAATTGCAACGGCAGGTATGGGTGACACATCCTCTTCTTTAGCAGGTGGCAGTGCGGCAACTCCTGCAGAAAGTCCAGCAGAGCCCCACTCACACCGGGCCACCCACAAAGCCGTGGGCCCTACTCCCTCCCACCAGCCCAGCCCCGAGACTGCTGACGGGGCAGAGAATATGGCGTCAGGCACAGCTGCAGGTACTCTTGCTGCCTGGAGGGGTGTTTATATTGACCTCAACCTAGGCACACCTGGGAAGGTCTGGCTGGCCGGGTCAGGCTGCCCAGGTCAGCCAATCCTGGCCCCTCATGGGCTCATAGTTGCAGAAAATGGGCCTTGCTGAACCGGCCACCTCCAAGGAACAGGTGTAGGGTCCTGAGAGTCAGGAATGACAAGGGGCTGCAGCCCTGGCTTGTTTTCTAATCATTTTATCTGGTCCATGAGTGGGAGACAACTTCAAGAAGACCCTCTCCTAATGAGAGGAACCCAGGAGTCAGGGAGAGGAGGGGTGGTGGGTGGAGACAGAGGCCTGGTGCCCCGGCTGCAGTGGAAGTCTCTGGAAGACTAGGCAGAGGGAGGCCGCACAGAGTGAAGCCCAGGGTCACAGACCTGTCGGAGCTGCTGTTTGTTAGTTCAGGTCCTGCTCTGAGGTGCTCTGTGTCAGCTCTGACCGACAGGTGAGCTGGGGGTGCTCTGCAATGAGGGCTATGTGCACGGTGCCTGTGTGCCCAGCCCTGCCAGGGTACCTGCCCAGGGGAGCTCCGTATCCAGAGAGGGGCCTGACCATGAGAGCCCCGTGGGCTGCTGGGTACCTGCCCAGGTGAGCTCCATATCCTGGGAGGGCCCTGACCACGAGAGCCCCGTGGGCTGCTGGGTACCTGGTAAAGGACGTCAGGACAGTCAGTGAAGCCACCGAGGATATACATCCAGTAGTTCCTAATTCCTATACACTGCTCGTCATTCTACTCTCCACCAGCACCTGGTATTCTGTATTAGACTTAAAAGATGCCTTCTTCTGTATTCCATTAGTCCCAGAGTCACAAGAAACTTTAGCTTTTGACTGGCAGGACTCAACATACAACAAAAAGAATACTGCTGGGCTGTCCTACCACAAGGGTTCAAAAATTTCCCCACCATCTTTGGGGAAACTTTAGCTAAAGACCTAAAAGATCTACCTCTGGAGAAGTGAACCCTCCTTCAATATGCAGATGACATTCTGATCGCCAGCCCTACTAAGAAGGTCTCTGAACTACCCAGCCAATAAAGGATAGAAGGTGTCCAAGAAAATGGCTCAAATATCACAGACTAAGGTGACTTGCCTGGGCTTCATTCTCACCAGAAGTTCGGAGAAGCCCATCCCAGGAAAGGGAAGAAGCCATTTGCAGCCTTACCCTTCCTAAAACAAGAAGACAGCTTAAGGGTTCCTGGGGAGGCCAGGTTTTGCTGCATCTGGATCCCTAACTACAGTCTAATAGCTAGACCTCTATAGGGTATGAGCACACCCAAATCAGCACGAAGCAGTTACAGAAGAGGGGTCTGCACCCTCAGCCCCCCACGAATGAGGAACGGGACAAAAGGCAGAGGAGGGGTTTGTCACCGGCAAAGCCCATTAAAAATTCCTGGGAGATAAAAATAGAATCTGGGCAATAAAATAAAGTCTAACCTTTTTTTTCCTTTGTGCTTTGTCTAATTTCACTTGCTCCTAGAGTTCCGCAGGCAGAGGCCTCACACCCGGCACTTCAGACCCGATTTCCTTGTGCAAAATATCTGGGCCGACACCTCAGCTCGCGGGGCCCCGTGCAGACTCCACGACATAGAGCCTGAGCTCCAGCCAACCCGGCCCTCGAGAGCTCTGCCCCCTCCCACCCGCCGACACTTACGGGATCCCTACACAGCAGTCCCGCCCACAGCCCGCGGGGGAGTGCACGCTCTCACCTCCGCATTCTCTGATCAAAATATAAAGTTTTCCTTTGCTTCTGAACCAAACTCAGTCTCGTTCTTCTGGCTCCAGTGACACTGGGCAGGGGGACCCTTGTTGGGGCCCACTCTGGAGGATCAGTAACAGAATTTGAGAACATTGTAACTTCAGTGAACAGATGTGTGGGCCAAACTGTAATTAACATAGAGCAGTGTATAAGGCTCGAGTAAAATAAGATGTTCCTAACACTTCCATTTGATATTTCCATTGCTTTATTATAAGCAAGTTCAGTGGAAGGGTTTGTCTTATTAGTCAGGTCAACATTAGAGAAATGAAGTGATTTCTTTTCAAGGATGTACATCTAATAATCTTGGCTGAAGCTTCAATCTTGTTTTGAATGCTTTTCCATTGAAAATGATACCTCTCTTTCAGCTCCCCCATTTCTGAGACGGTATAAAATCTTATAACTTATTATTACCAAAGGGGAAATGCAGGAGGAGGGATAAATTAAGAGTTTAGGATTAACACATACACACTGCTATGTATAAAATAGATCATCAACAACGAACTACCGTATAGCACAGGGAATTACACTCAATATTTTGTAATAACCTATAAGGGGAAATAATCTGAAAAAGAATAGATATCTATATCTACATCATCTAGCAACGACAGATAAAATGTAACCTAAAGGAGGTTGATGGTGAGCACTTCTGACCCTGAAGACTTCAATCATCTAAAGCTCGGACTCTGCTTACTGCCCAAGGCCCTTAATGAACATACATGTACCCGGAGCTTAAAAATTTCCCAGGGTGGGGTTCGGGGAGACACTGATTTGGAAAAATCCTTGGTGTTCTCCTTACATGCAGGGGACTCTTCCTACAGCTAAAACATGCCTGTGACACCCAGAAGATGGTACACCGTCTGATTGGGAAGAGTTTGGAAAAGACACGTCATCTCCTCATCTCCTGGTAGTCGGGTTCACCCCTCCAGCCTCTTTCCTAACAAGCTCCCCGCTTGGAGAATCAGCACCTGTAACCTCCTGTTTCGTACAGTTTGCAATTTGTCCAGAGGATGAACAGGAAGAGGGGGAACCAATGAGAGACTAGCTCTAGGTGTTTGGACAGGCACATGTCACTCTAATTTCCAATCAGGAAGAAGAATTAACCACAGGCTCAGCCTGCCCCCCGGAACCAGAATAGGGTCTGAAGCAATCCTGCGGTTTTGCGGCCAGCTCCCAAAAAAGCGAGTTGAAAAATGGAGCTCAGGGGCACTGCAATTCACAAACCTGCAGGGTTATAAATGATAACTATCGTCCAAAAATATATAGAGCTAAGGCAACGAAGAGGATTTGAGAGCAAGGCAGAATTGCAGGAAACAGTTTTCAAGAGGTACATTGGACTCGCCGTTAAAGCACATGAAAAGCGGCAGAACTTCCATAATGATGCAGTTGGCCAAAAAGGGCGTATGCATTTTTCCTGAATATAATAGTATATATATATATATACTATTTTACAATTTTTTTTACTATTTCTAAAACCTAAAATAAATGGTAAGCAGGAGGACTGGAATGATGTGGGAATATTCCTAAATTACCAAATTCAGGTTAGAAAAGTATTTAAATATGTGTTTGTTACATGTATACATAGAAGCATGTAACAGTTTAAAAATATTTTTTCTAGGTCTTCATCTACCTGAAGGTTTACATATTGTGCATTTCAAGTTGTCCTAAGGGTTACAGATACATAAAAATTGGATAGGATTGAACAGTTACACTTTTTATTTTTTAAAATGATTTCCACATTCTTCATCATATAATTTGTCTTTTCTGATAGAAACTTGTACCTCTGGCCACACTAAATTTTGTGTCTGTGGGTTTTTTTCCATCGTGGGTTTTACCGTGCTGTTGCACACAAAACCTAGAAATATGCTAAAATATCACAGATTAAATGCTCTGTATATGATTCCTTCCTAAAGCATAGCAGACTTTGTCAGTGCCCTACCTAACCTCAGGTCTGACTGTTGGATTTACTCCACCAACGTCCAGCTGCCTGAGGTCTTCTGGCATCAGGAGCTTCTGCTTCTCTAGTGAGGTCATTGGAACCTAAATTAGTTTAAATTTTAAAAGCAATTTAGCAGGATGCATCAAAGGCCTTAAAAACGTGCATACCCTTTGATCCAACAAGAGGAAATAAGCAGATAGATGGGTCAAGAAGCATATTTAAGGATGTTTTCACATTCTTACCTAATTAAAAAAGCAGAATATCTAAATGTTAAAAAAAAGGACCGTTAAACAAATTATAACAAATTTATGCATTGGAATACTGTTCAGTACTTAAAATGATATAAATGTATATTGATAGCGTTGAAAGTTCACAATATATCATGTGACTATATTGGTTCATTGGTAAATATATGTTAGGACAATCTTTGCTTTTCAGTGCAATCTCTTAACTGTGGGTACTTGGCTAATGAGATCTTGGCTAAAAAGGACCACTTTTTAAAAGTTACATATATATATGCACACACACATACCACATAGGAAAACATCTAGAATACTGACAATAACTTGTAATTTTTTGTCAATATTCTAGATCTTGCATAGGGTGGTAAATGTTTATTAGCTTATTAATAAATAATAAAGAGGGTCAATGATGAGAATGTGTTACAAAGTAAGGGTTATGATTATTTCAAATTTGTACAGTTGAAGTCCATTAAAGAAAGTAAAGAAAGGAAAGGGGAAAAAACATCTAGGAGGTTATACTCTAAACTGTTAATGGGAGTTATATCTGACTGGAACTTTAAGGGTGATTATTTTCTTTTTTACTCATTTAAGAGTTTCTAATATGACTATAATTCTATATTATGTATATAATGGAGAAATAATAAAAGTCAAAACCATTAAATTTAAGATTAAAAATATTCAACAATAAAAACAACAGTGAAGCTTTACTCTCTTAAATACACAAAAGACTATTGTGTGTGTTGGCCAATTATGTTCCTTTGTAGCAAATGCATTACACTGATTTGTGGGGCATCCCACGTAGAATACAGCCAAAACATTTCTGTAAACAATGGATAAATTATATTGGATTTGATTCATTTCACCTATGTCATGCCACTTTTCCACAATACTTGGAGAAAATGCCGGGTTGTTTATCAACTAACACATAAAAGAGAAGAAGCTACTCAGAAATATAAAGCCATTTGGAAAATACTCCCCTGGGTTGTAAGGTGTTATTGATATGGAGGTGCCTGAATGTAGCTACTTTTTTAGGGAAAGGAGAATTTCTAAATGTTACTACTTAAATTACCTTATCTTAAATAAAGGAGAACTGCAGATGTAATTTATTTAAACATTCATAGTTTCAAATAGTGAAGTCATTTAAAAAAATTGAGGTTGCTTTGGGACTTGGTTATATGCCTCTGCTAAATATTCCCTAGTACTTTCCCCAGGATTACATTTTATTGTCATGGAGTGTTCAAGTACCTGTCTTTCTATATTGTAAGTGCAATAAGAATAGGAATGATATCTGTCTTACTGGCACATTAATAGGAACTTAGTATTTAAAAAAAAAAGAAAAAGAAAAAAAAATAAAAAATAAAAAAAAAATAAAAAAAAAGAAAGAATGTATAAGTGAATGAGTGGATAGAGTTGTGATTTTTAAAAAATTTTTATTGGAGTATAGTTGATTTACACTGTTGTGTTAGTTTCTGCTGTACACCAAAGTGAATCAGTTATATATTACATATACAGTTATACACTACATCCACTCTTTTTTAGATTCTTTTCCCATATAGGTCATTACAGAGTATTGAGTAGAGTTCCCTGTGCTATACAGTAGGTTCTGATTAGTTATCTATTTTATATATAGTAATGTATATATGTCAATCCCAATCTCTCAATTTATTTCCCCCCCTTTCCCCCTTGGTAACCATAAGTTTGTTTTTTACATCTGCGACTCTATTTCTGTTTTGTAAATAAGTTCATTTGTACCATTTTTCTAGATTCCACATATAAGCAATATCAGATGATATTTGCCTTTCTCTGTCTGACTTACTTCACTCAGTATGACAATCTCTAGGTCCATCCATGTCGCTGCAAATGGCATTATTTCATTCTTTTTTATGGCTGAGTAATATTCCATTGCATATATGTACCACATCTTCTTTATCCATTCCTCTGTTGATGGACATTTAGATTGCTTCCATGTTCTGGCTATTGTAAATAGTGCTGCAATGAACATTGGGGTGTACGTATCTTTTTTTTTTTTTAAACATCTTTATTGGAGTATAATTGCTTTACAATGGTGTGTTAGTTTCTGCTTTAAAACAAAGTGAATCAGTTATACATATACATATGTTCCCATATCTCTTCACTCTTGCATCTCCCTCCCTCCCACCCTCCCTATCCCACCCCTCTAGGTGGTCACAAAGCACCGAGCTGATCTCCCTCTGCTATGCGGCTGCTTCCCACTAGCTATCTATTTTACATTTGGTAGTGTATATATGTCCATGCCACTCTCTCACTTTGTCACAGCTTACCCTTCCCCCTCCCCATATCCTCAAGTCCATTCTTTAGTAGGTCTGTGTCTTTATTCCCATCTTGCCACTAAGTTCTTCATGACCTTTTTTTTTCCCTTAGATTCCATATATATCTGTTAACATACTGTATCTGTTTTTCTCTTTCTGACTTACTTCACTCTGTATGACAGACTCTAACTCCATCCACATCATTACAAATACCTCAATTTCATTTCTTTTTATGGCTGAGTAATATTCCATTGTATATATATGCCACATCTTCTATATCCATTCATCCAATGATGGACACTTAGGTTGCTTCCATGTCCTGGCTATTGTAAATAGAGCTGCAATGAACATTTTGGTACATGACTCTTTTTGAATTATGGTTTTCTCAGGGTATATGCCCAGTAGTGGGATTGCTGGGTCATATGGTAGTTCTATTTTTAGTTTTTTAAGGAACCTCCATACTGTTCTCCATAGTGGCTGTATCAATTTATATTCCCACCAACAGTGCAAGAGGGTTCCCTTTTCTCCACACCCTCTCCAGCATTTATTGTTTCTAGATTTTTTGATGATGGCCATTCTGACTGGTGTGAAATGATACCTCATTGTAGTTTGGATTTGCATTTCTCTAATGATTAATGATGTTGAGCATTCTTTCATGTGTCTGTTGGCCATCTGTGTATCTTCTTTGGAGAAATGTCTATTTAGGTCTTCTGCCCATTTTTGGATTGGGTTGTTTGCTTTTTTGTTATTGAGCTGCATGAGCTGCTTGTAAATCTTGGAGATTAATCCTTTGTCAGTTGCTTCATTTGCAAATATTTTCTCCCATTCTGAGGGTTGTCTTTTGGTCTTGTTTATGGTTTCCTTTGCTGTGCAAAAGCTTTTAAGTTTCATTAGGTCCCATTTGTTTATTTGTGTTTTTATTTCCATTTCTCTAGGGGCTGGGTCAAAAATGATCTTGCTGTGATTTATGTCATAGAGTGTTCTGCCTATGTTTTCCTCTAAGAGTTTGATAGTGTCTGGCCTTACACTTAGGTCTTTAATCCATTTTGAGTTTATTTTTGTGTATGGTGTCAGGGAGTGTTCTAATTTCATACTTTTACATGTACCTGTCCAATTTTCCCAGCACCACTTATTGAAGAGGCTGTCTTTTCTCCACTGTATATGCTTGCCTCCTTTATCAAAGATAAGGTGACCATATGTGCGTGGGTTTATCTCTGGGCTTTCTATCCTGTTCCATTGATCTATATTTCTGTTTTTGTGCCAGTACCAAACTGTCTTGATTACTGTAGCTTTGTAATATAGTCTGAAGTCAGGGAGCCTGATTCCTCCAGCTCCGTTTTTCTTTCTCAAGATTGCTTTGGCTATTCGGGGTCTTTTGTGTCTCCATACAAATTGTGAAATTTTTTGTTCTAGTTCTGTGAAAAATGCCAGTGGTAGTTTGATAGGGATTGCATTGGATCTGTAGATTGCTTTGGGTAGTAGAGTCATTTTCACAATGTTGATTCTTCCAATCCAAGAACATGCTATATCTCTCCATCTATTTGTATCATCTTTAATTTCTTTCATCAGTGTCCTATAATTTTCTGCATACAGGTCTTTTGTCTCCTTAGGTAGGTTTATTCCTAGATATTTTATTCTTTTTGTTGCAATGGTAAACGGGAGTGTTTTCTTAATTTCACTTTCAGATTTTTCATCATTAGTGTATAGGAATGCAAGAGATTTCTGTGCATTCATTTTGTATCCTGCTACTTTACCAAATTCATTGATTAGCTCTAGTAGTTTTCTGGTAGCATCTTTAGGATTCTCTATGTATAGTATCATGTCATCTGCAAACAGTGACAGCTTTACTTCTTCTTTTCTGATTTGGATTCCTTTTATTTCTTTTTCTTCTCTGATTGCTTTGGCTAACACTTCCAAAACTATGTTGAATAATAGTGGTGAGAGTGGGCAACCTTGTCTTGTTCCTGATCTTATTGGAAATGGTTTCAGTTTTTCACCATTGAGGACAATGTTGGCTGTGGGTTTGTCATATATGGCCTTTATTATGTTGAGGAAAGTTCCCTCTATGCCTACTTTCTGCAGGGCTTTTATCATAAATGGGTGTTGAATTTTGTTGAAAGCTTTCTCTGCATCTATTGAGATGATCATATGGTTTTTCTCCTTCAATTTGTTAATATGATGTATCACGTTGATTGATTTGCGTATATTGAAGAATCCTTGCATTCCTGGAATAAACCCCACTTGATCATGGTGTATAATCCTTTTAATGTGCTGTTGGATTCTGCTTGCTAGTATTTTGTTGAGGATTTTTGCATCTATGTTCATCAGTGATATTGGCCTGTAGTTTTCTTTCTTTGTGATATCTTTGCCTGGTTTTGGTATCAGGGTGATGGTGGCCTCGTAGAATGAGCTGGGGAGTGTTCCTCCCTCTGCAATATTTTGGAAGAGTTTGAGAAGGATAGGTGTTAGCTCTTCTCTAAATGTTTGATAGAATTCACCTGTGAAGCCATCTGGTCCTGGGCTTTTGTTTGTTGGAAGGTTTTTAATCACAGTTTCAATTTCAGTGCTTGTGATTGGTCTGTTCATATTTTCAATTTCTTCCCGGTTCAGTCTCGGCACGTTGTGCATTTCTAAGAATCTGTCCATTTCTTCCAGGTTGTCCATTTTATTGGCATAGAGTTGCTTGTAGTAATCTCTCATGATCGTTTGTATTTCTGCAGTGTCAGTGGGTTACTTCTCCTTTTTCATTTCTAATTCTATTGATTTGAGTCTTCTCCCTTTTTTTCTTGATGAGTCTGGCTAATGGTTTATCTATTTTGTTTATCTTCTCGAAGAACCAGCTTTTAGTTTCATTGATTTTTGCTATTGTTTCCTTCATTTATTTTTCATTTATTTCTGATCTGATCTTTATGATTTCTTTCCTTCTGCTAAATTTGGGGTTTTTTTGCTCTTCTTTCTCTAATTGCTTTAGGTGCAAGGTTAGGTTGTTTATTCGAGATGTTTCCTGTTTCTTGATGTAGGCTTGTATTGCTATAAACTTCCCTCTTAGAACTGCTTTTGCTGCATCCCATAGGTTTTGGGTCGTCGTGTCTCCATTGTCATTTGTTTCTAGGTATTTTTTGATTTCCCCTTTGATTTCTTCAGTGATCACTTCATTATTAAGTAGTGTATTGTGTAGCTTCCATGTGTTTGTATTTTTTACAGATCTTTTCCTGTAATTGATATCTAGTCTTATAGCATTGTGGTCGGAAAAGATACTTGATACGATTTCAATTTTCTTAAATTTACCAAGGCTTGATTTGTGACCCAAGATATGATCTGTCCTGGAGAATGTTCCATGAGCACTTGAGAAAAATGTGTATTCTGTTGTTTTTGGGTGGAATGTCCTATAAATATCAATTAAGTCCATCTTGTTTAATGTATCATTTAAAGCTTGTGTTTCCTTATTTATTTTCATTTTGGATGATCTGTCCATTGGTGAAAGTGGGGTGTTAAAGTCCCCTGCTATGATTGTGTTACTGTCGATTTCCCCTTTTATGGCTGTTAGTATTTGCCTTATGTATTGAGGTGCTCCTATGTTGGGGGCATAAATATTTACAATTGTTATACCTTCCTCTTGGATCGATCCCTTGATCATTATATAGTGTCCTTCTTTGTCTCTTGTAATAGTCTTTATTTTAAAGTCTATTTTGTCTGATATGAGAATTGCTACTCCAGCTTTCTTTTGATTTCCATTTGCATGGAATATCTTTTTCCATCCCCTCACTTTCAGTCTGTATGTGTCTCTAGGTCTGAAGTGGGTCTCTTGTAGACAGCATATATATGGGTCTTGTTTTTGTATCCATTCAGCCAGTCTGTGTCTTTTGGTGGGAGCATTTAATCCATTTACATTTAAGGTAATTATCGATATGTATGTTCCTATTCCCATTTTGTTAAATATTTTGGGTTTGTTATTGTAGGTGTTTTCCTTCTCTTGTGTTTCTTGCCTAGAGAAGTTCCTTTAGCATTTGTTGTAAAGCTGGTTTGGTGGTGCTGAACTCTCTCAGCTTTTGCTTGTCTGTAAAGGTTTTAATTTCTCCATCAAATCTGAATGAGATCCTTGCTGGGTAGAGTAACCTTGGTTGTAGGTTTTTCTTCTTTGTCACTTTAAGTATATCCTGCCACTCCCTTCTGGCTTTCAGAGTTTCTGCTGAAAGATCAGCTGTTAACCTTATGGGGATTCCCTTGTGTGTTATTTGTTGTTTTTCCCTTGCTGCTTTTAATATGTTTTCTTTATATTTAATTTTTGATAGTTTGATTAATATGTGTCTTGGCGTGTTTCTCCTTGGATTTATCCTGTATGGGACTCTCTGTGCTTCCAGGACTTGATTAACTATTTCCTTTCCCATATGAGGGAAGTTTTCAACTATAATCTCTTCAAATATTTTCTCAGTCCCTTTCTTTTTCTCTTCTTCTTCTGGGACCCCTATAATTCGAATGTTGGTGCGTTTAATGTTGTCCCAGAGGTCTCTGAGACTGTCCTCAGTTCTTTTCATTCTTTTTTCTTTATTCTGCTCTGCAGTAGTTATTTCCACTATTTTATCTTCCAGGTCACTTATCCGTTCTTCTGCCTCAGTTATTCTGCTATTGATCCCGTCTAGAGTATTTTAAATTTCATTTATTGTGTTGTTCATCATTGCTTGGTTCCTCTTTAGTTCTTCTACATCCTTGTTAAATGTTTCTTGCATTTTGTGTATTCTATTTCCAAGATTTTGGATCATCTTTACTATCATTATTCTGAATTCTTTTTCAGGTAGACTGCCTATTTCCTCTTCATTTGTTAGGTCTGGTGTGTTTTGACCCTGCTCCTTCACCTGCTGTGTGTTTTTTTGTCTTCTCATTTTGCTTATCTTACTGTGTTTGGGGTCTCCTTTTCACAGGCTGCAGGTTCGTAGTTCCCATTGTTTTTGGTATCTGTCCCCAGTGGCTAAGGTTGGTTCAGTGGGTTGTGTAGGCTTCCTGGTGGAGGGGCCTAGTGTCTGTGTTCTGGTGGATGAGGCTGGATCTTGTCTTTCTGGTGGGCACGTCCACGTCTGGTGGTGTGTTTTGGGGTGTCTGTGGCCTTATTATGATTTTAGGCAGCCTCTCTGCTAATGGATGGGTCTGTGTTCCTGTCTTGCTAGTTGTTTGGCATAGGGTGTCCAGCACTGTAGCTTGCTGGTCGTTGAATGAAGCTGGGCCTTGATGTTGAGATGGATATCTCTGAGAGATTTTCGCCGTTTGGTATTACGTGGAGCTGGAAGGTCTCTTGTGGACCAGTGTTCTGAAGTTGGCTCTCCCACCTCAGAGGCACAGCCCTGATGCCTGGCTGGAGCACCAAGAGCCTTTCATCCACACGGCTCAGAATAAAAGGGAGAAAAAAATAGAAAGAAAGAAAGAGAAGAGAGCCTCCCCATCAAGCCTCTTAGATAGCCTCAACCACCAGAGGGCAGACAACAGAAGCAAGAAAAACTACAATCCTGCAGCCTTTGGACCAAAAACCACAGTTACAGAAAGATAGAGAAGATGAAAAGGCAGAGGGCTATGTACCAGATGAAGGAACAAGAAAAAACCCGAGAAAAACAACTAAATGAAGTGGAGATAGGCAACCTTCCAGAAAAAGAATTCAGAATAATGATAGTGAAGATGATCCAGGACCTCGGAATAAGAATGGAGGCAAAGATTGAGAAGATGCAAGAAATGATTAACAAAGACCTAGAAGAATTAAAGAACAAACAAACAGAGATGACCAATACAATAACTGAAATGAAAACTACACTAGAAGGAATCAATAGCAGAATAACTGAGGCAGAAGAACGGATAAGTGACCTGGAAGACAGAATGGTGGAATTCACTGCTGCGGAACACACTAAAGAAAAAAGAATGAAAAGAAATGAAGACAGCCTAAGACACCTCTGGGACAACATTAAACGCAACAACATTCGCATTATAGGGGTCCCAGAAGGAGAAGAGAGAGAGAAAGGACCCGAGAAAATATTTGAAGAGATTATAGTCGAAAACTTCCCTAACATGGGAAAGGAAATAGCCACCCAAGTCCAGGAAGCGCAGAGAGTGCCATACAGAATAAACCCAAGGAGAAACACGCCGAGACACATAGTAATCAAAGTGGCAAAAATTAAAGACAAAGAAAAATTATTGAAAGCAGCAAGGGAAAAACGACAAATAACATACAAGGGAACTCCCATAAGGTTAACAGCTGATTTCTCAGCAGAAACTCTGCAAGCCAGAAGGGAGTGGCATGATATACTTAAAGTGATGAAAGGGAAGAACCTACAACCAAGACTACTCTACCCGGCAAGGATCTCATTTAGATTTGATGGAGAAATCAAAAGCTTTACAGACAAGCAAAAGCTAAGAGAATTCAGCACCACCAAACCAGCTCTACAACAAATGCTAAAGGAACTTCTCTAAGTGGGAAACACAAGAGAAGAAAAGGACCTACAAAAACAAACCCAAAACAATTAAGAAAATGGTCATAGGAACATACATATCGATAATTACCTTAAACGTGAATGGATTAAATGCCCCAACCAAAAGACGTAGACTGGCTGAATGGATACAAAAACAAGACCCATATATATGCTGTCTACAAGAGACCCATTTTAGACCTAGGGACACATACAGACTGAAAGTGAGGGGATGGAAAAAGATATTCCATGCAAATGCAAATCAAAAGAAAGCTGGAGTAGCTATTCTCATATCAGATAAAATAGACTTTAAAATAAAGAATGTTACAAGAGACAAGGAAGGACACTACATAATGATCCAGGGATCAATCCAAGAAGAAGATATAACAATTATAAATATATATGCACCCAACATAGGAGCACCTCAATACATAAGGCAACTGCTAACAGCTATAAAAGAGGAAATCGACAGTAGCACAATAATAGTGGGGGACTTTAACACTTCACTTACACCACTGGACAGATCATCCAAAATGAAAATAAATAAGGAAACAGAAGCTTTAAATGACACAATAGACCAGATAGATTTAATTGATATATATAGGACATTCCATCCAAAAACAGCAGATTACACGTTCTTCTCAAGTGCGCACGGAACATTCTCCAGGATAGATCACATCTTGGGTCACAAATCAAGCCTCAGTAAATTTAAGAAAATTGAAATCATATCAAGCATCTTTTCTGACCACAACGCTATGAGATTAGAAATGAATTACAGGGAAAAAAACGTAAAAAAGACAAACAAATGGAGGCTAAACAATACGTTACTAAATAGCCAAGAGATCACTGAAGAAATCAAAGAGGAAATAAAAAAATACTTAGAGACAAATGACAATGAAAACACGACGACCCAAAACCTATGGGATGCAGCAAAAGCGGTTCTAAGAGGGAAGTTTATAGCTATACAAGCCTACCTCAAGAAACAAGAAAAATCTCAAGTAAACAATCTAACCTTACACCTAAAGAAACTAGAGAAAGAAGAACAAACAAAACCCAAAGTTAGCAGAAGGAAAGAAATCATAAGGATCAGAGCAGAAATAAATGAAATAGAAACAAAGAAAACAATAGCAAAGATCAATAAAACTAAAAGTTGGTTCTTTGAGAAGATAAACAAAATTGATAAGCCATTAGCCAGACTCATCAAGAAAAAGAGGGAGAGGACTCAAATCAATAAAATCAGAAATGAAAAAGGAGAAGTTACAACAGACACCGCAGAAATACAAAGCATCCTAAGAGACTACTACAAGCAACTTTATGCCAATAAAATGGACAACCTGGAAGAAATGGACAAATTCTTAGAAAGGTATAACCTTCCAAGACTGAATCAGGAAGAAACAGAAACTATGAACAGACCAATCACAAGTAATGAAATTGAAACTGTGATTAAAAATCTTCCAACAAACAAAAGTACAGGACCAGATGGCTTCACAGGTGAATTCTATCAAACATTTAGAGAAGAGCTAACACCCATCCTTCTCAAACTCTTCCAAAAAATTGCAGAGGAAGGAACACTCCCAAACTCATTCTATGAGGCCACCATCACCCTGATACCAAAACCAGACAAAGACACTACAAAAAAAGAAAATTACAGGCCAATATCACTGATGAATATAGATGCAAAAATCCTCAACAAAATACTAGCAAACAGAATCCAACAACACATTAAAAGGATCATACACCACGATCAAGTGGGATTTATCCCAGGGATGCAAGGATTCTTCAATATATGCAAATCAATCAATGTGATACACCATATTAACAAATTGAAGGAGAAAAACCATATGATCATCTCAATAGATGCAGAAAAAGCTTTTGACAAAATTCAACACCCATTTATGATAAAAACTCTCCAGAAAGTGGGCATAGAGGGAACCTACCTCAACATAATAAAGGCCAGATATGACAAACCCACAGCAAACATCATTCTCAATGGTGAAAAACTGAAAGCATTTCCTCTAAGATCAGGAACGAGACAAGGATGTCCACTCTCACCACTATTATTCAACATAGTTCTGGAAGTCCTAGCCACGGCAATCAGAGAAGAAAAAGAAATAAAAGGAATACAAATTGGAAAGGAAGAAGTAAAACTGTCACTGTTTGCGGCTGACATGATACTATACATAGAGAATCCTAAAACTGCCACCAGAAAACTGCTAGAGCTAATTAATGAATATGGTAAAGTTGCAGGATACAAAATTAATGCACAGAAATCTCTTGCATTCCTATACACTAATGATGAAAAATCTGAAAGAGAAATTATGGAAACACTTCCATTTACCATTGCAACAAAAAGAATAAAATACTTAGGAATAAACCTACCTAGGGAGACAAAAGACCTGTATGCAGAAAACTATAAGACACTGATGAAAGAAATTAAAGATGATACCAACAGATGGAGAGATATACCATGTTCTTGGCTTGGAAGAATCAACATTGTGAAAATGAGTATACTACCCAAAGCAATCTACAGATTCAATGCAATCCCTATCAAATTAACAATGGCATTTTTTTACGGAGCTAGAACAAATCATCTTAAAATTTGTATGGAAACACAAAAGACCCCGAATAGCCAAAGCAGTCTTGAGGGAAAAAAATGGAGCTGGAGGAATCAGACTCCCTGACTTCAGACTATACTACAAAGCTACAGTAATCAAGACAATATGGTACTGGCACAAAAACAGAAACATAGATCAATGGAACAAGATAGAAAGCCCAGAGATTAACCCACGCACCTATGGTCAACTAATCTATGACAAAGGAGGCAAAGATATACAATGGAGAAAGGACAGTCTCTTCAATAAGTGGTGCTGGGAAAACTGGACAGCTACATGTAAAAGAATGAAATTAGAATACTCCCTAACACCATACACAAAAATAAACTCAAAATGGATTAGAGACCTAAATATAAGACTGGACACTATAAAACTCTCAGAGGAAAACATAGGAAGAACACTCTTTGACATAAATCACAGCAAGATCTTTTTTGATCCACCTCCTAGAGTAATGGAAATAAAAACAAAAATAAAGAAGTGGGACCTAATGAAACTTGAAAGCTTTTGCACAGCAAAGGAAACCATAAACAAGACGAAAAGACAACCCTCAGAATGGGAGAAAATATTTGCAAATGAATCAACGGACAAAGGATTAATCTCCAAAATATATAAACAGCTCATTCAGCTCAATATCAAAGAAACAAACACCCCAATCCAAAAATGGGCAGAAGACCTAAATAGACATTTCTCCAAAGAAGACATACAGACGGCCACGAAGCACATGAAAAGATGCTCAACATCACTAATTATTAGAGAAATGCAAATCAAAACTACAATGAGGTATCACCTCACTCCTGTTAGAATGGGCATCATCAGAAAATCTACAAACAGCAAATGCTGGAGAGGGTGTGGAGAAAAGGGAACCCTCTTGCGCTGTTGGTGGGAATGTAAATTGATACAGCCACTATGGAGAACAATATGGAGGTTCCTTAAAAAACTAAAAATAGAATTACCATATGACCCAGCAATCCCACTACTGGGCATATACCCAGAGAAAACCGTAATTCAAAAAGACACATGCACCCGAATGTTCATTGCAGCACTATTTACAATAGCCAGGTCATGGAAGCAACCTAAATGCCCATCAGCAGACGAATGGATAAAGAAGTTGTGGTACATATATACAATGGAATATTACTCAGCCATAAAAAGGAACGAAATTGAGTCATTTGTTGAGACGTGGATGGATCTAGAGACTGTCATACAGAGTGAAGTAAGTCAGAAAGAGAAAAACAAATATCGTATATTAATGCATGTATGTGGAACCTAGAAAAATGGTACAGATGAGCCAGTTTGCAGGGCAGAAGTTGAGACACAGATGTAGAGAATGGACATATGGACACCAAGGGGGGAAAACTGCGGTGAGGTGGGGATGGTGGTGTGCTGAATTGGGCGATTGGGATTGACATGTATACACTGATGTGTATAAAATTGATGCCTAATAAGAACCTGCAGTATAAAAAAACAAACAAAACAACTAATACTATACTTTCATTGGGTTTTTTGTATGGAAATATGATAATATAAATGTTTCAGACATTAAAAAAAAAAAAAGAAAGAGAATAAAATAAAATAAAATAAAACTATTATAATAAAAAATAAGGAAAAAATTAAGAATAAATTTATTAAGAAAAATTTTTTTTATAATTTTTAAAAATAGATTAATTTTTTATAATAAAAAATAAGAAAAAATTAAGAAAAAATTTATTAAGAAAAAAATTTTAATTTTTAAAAATAAAAAATATGAAAAAACTTATTAAAATTTTTTTTTAATTTCTAAAAATAGGAAATAACAAAAAAATTATTAAGAAAAACATTTATTAGGAAAAAAAAATTTTTTAAGTAAAAAAAGAAAAAAAAAAAAAAAGGACGGACCTAACCCTAGGACTAATGGTGAAAGCAAAGCTATACAGACAAAATCTCACCCAGAAGCATACACATATACACCCACAAAAAAAGGAAAAGGGGAAAAATTAATATATCCTGCTCCCAAAGTCCACCTCCTGAATTTGGGATGATTCGTTGTCTATTCAGGTATTCAACAGATGCAGGCACATCAAGTTGTTTGTGGAGCTTTAATCCGCTGCTTCTGAGGCTGCTGGGAGAGATTTCCCTTTCTCTTCTTTGTTCATACAGCTCCCAGGGTTCAGCTTTGGATTTGGACCCGCCTCTGCATGTAGGTCGCCTGAGGGCGTCTTTTGGGAGGTCTGACGTCTTCTGCCAGCGTTCAGTGGGTGTTCTGTAGGAGCAGTTCCACGTGTAGATGTATTTCTACTGTATCTGTGGAAAGGAAGGTGATCTCCGCGTCTTACTCTTCCGCTATCTTGCCTCGTCTGCACATATCTTTTTGAATTATGGTTTTCTGAGGGTATACGCCCAGTAGTGGGATTGCTGGGTCGTATGGTAGTTCTATTTTTAGTTTTTTAAGGAACCTCCATTCTGTTCTCCATAGTGGCTGTACCAATTTACATTCTCACCAACAGTGTAGCAGGGTTCTCTTTTCTCCCACCCTCTCCAGCATTTATTGTTTGTAGGTTTTTTTGATGATGGCCATTAGGGTTGTGATTTACAGCTAGGAAATAAAGGGTTGGGGTTTTAAAAAGCACAATGGAGATGGTTACTTACACACTGATGGAGAAGTGTATGTTACATTAAGATTTGAGATTTTAAGGTAAAATATTTACATCTGTAGTTGACACTAACCAACTGCAGTAAATGAAATGCCAAGATAGAAATATACTGCTAAAAGTTCCTATGAGGTGTAAGAATGTAGAGAAAAATGGTAGATAAGCTACAATATCATAATTATATAAATTCAGAGCTGGGAGGGAACTTAAAGCACCTAAATGTCAATCCTTTCATTTAATATATGAATAAATTAAATAACTTATAAGGTCACATAGCTCATTATTGATAATACCAGACCATGGGCAAGGACTCCTGACTTGCTGTTTCCACCAAACCTAAAGAAGGATTGACTAACATCTAAACCAAGGAAAGGGGGGTGGTCAGAGACTATCATCTTGTTTATTGAACACGCTGGTCCAGACTGGTTCTTCAGCCACAAAGAGCAACAAAAATGTGGGGTCATTAGGAATGGCATTGTAAAGGAAACAGAAGAATTCACATCCAGAATACAGTATGTAGTTCTGTGTCCACACCAGAGGAAAGATACATTAAAGCTAGAGAAAGAACCACAGGAGGAAATGAAACTGATCTGAGAGTTGGAAAAATAGGATATAAACACTCTGACATTTCAGCCTGAGCCCTTAAAAGAAAATAATTGTTGGAACTGGACCTGAAACGTTTGAAGTTGTCAGCATAGAGGAAAATGAGACCCTTCCACAAAATAGCCCCTGGACACCATTGTCAGATGTTGTCATGAATTAAATGACCCATAAGACTGATCCAGTATGATAATTACTATGGCCTTATTTACAAAACCCTTTTTCTTGTCATTTCAATTCCCACTTGATCCCTAGAAACGCCACCAATGGAAAGGGGACAATGAATGCCTAGTTGTTTCCCTTGGTGACAGTGGTACTTCAGGTGTCAACAGGATGACACTTACTTGGAGCCCCTCCTCTGTTGACCTTCATTTCATTCCAAATCCTGGATTATTGTGAATGAGAGACACCTTCTCCCCATCAATCATAACTGTCAACTACTGATGTCTTTTATCCATTTTCTCTTGTTGGCGTAAACAGTAATTTCATGCCTGTGAATATTTTCCTGTGTAAGTATGCCTTGATTTGTAATAGCCATAGTGAAAACTGTTTTTTATGAAACTGTCAGAGCATTCAAAAGATAAGTGTTTTGTGTATCCAGAAATAAATAAATTATCCCTTTGTTTCCCATCTTTGGTGTGTTCCATTTCTTGCTTCAAGTTAATCAGATGTCACAGTCATCGGCTTTCTTTTCCTAGGGTTTTTTCCTTCTTTTATTTTCCCTTTTGTATTTAACTTTTAATGTTCATCTTTTGTACATATATTTTTAAACTCTGATATTTTCATATCTATTTGAAAGCTTACAGGTTTTAATGGTATTAATGTGTGCATTTTCATTAGATAGGAAAAACTGACCAAATCCTCTGCTAGTGAGCAATTATTGTAAAAAAACTTTGCAAAAAATATGAACTTTAAAAACTGAATAATAACACTAAACTGCTAATAATGATGATCTCTAAAGGAGGGGATTAAGGAGAACTTTAGCATTCTATATAAAACTTTTCTGCATTGCTTGATTTTTATACACTAAACATCTATAACTTAAGTGAGAACACAATTATAATAAATTATTAATAACTGAATATTAAACATGAGATATTGAGCTAATAGAAAGCTGAAGTCAATAAATATCTTTCTCAATGTAAATAGGTCTCTTAGGACCACTTCCAAGCTAGCAAAATACTGTTTAGTTCCTGGTAGGAGATAATTTGCTGTATGGACCCTTGGTTACTATAGACAAGCATTTCTTAGGGTGAGCTCCACAAAATACTAGCTCTGCCCCTTAGTAATAGGCATACAGAAAAAAAAGGATTCTGTGCTTTGGTAACTTTGGTAAAACACTGGTTTAAACAAACATAAATAAGTTTCTTCACTGCAGTATTTCTCAGGGTGTTTAATATGCTAATGCACAAGTGGGAACAGAGGGTATTACACAGGTTTTTCCAAACTTGTGTAATTTGTTCCCAATACCTTTGTTCCTCCCAGAACTACGGTTCCAAGGCACATATTTTGGGAAACACTGCTGTAGGTGTTCAAGAAAGAGTTCATTTCATAGTGATAGGTAATGAAGGACCCTACCCCTTCTTATTTATCACAGGATTTATCCATATATAAAGATACCCTTACTGAGTGAAGTAAGTCAGACAGAGAAAGACAAATATATGATATCGCTTACATGTAGAATCTAAAAAAATGGTACAAGTGAACTTATTTACAAAACAGAAATAGAGTCACAGATGTAGAAAACTAACTTATGGTTATCAAGGGAGAAAGGGGGCGGAAGGGATAAATTGGGAGATTGGGACTGACATATACAAACTACTATATATAAAATAAACAACTAATAAGAACCTACTGTATAGCACAGGGAACTCTACTCAATACTCTGTAATGACCTATATGGGAAAAGAATCTAAAAAAGAGTAGACATAGGCATATGTATAACTGATTCACTTGGCTGTACAGCAGAAACTAACACAATGTTGTAAATTAACTATACTCCAATAAAAATTAATTAAAAAAAATAAAGTTACCCTGTTTGTTGCATGTCATTTTTGAGCCAGATCTAGAATATTGAAGGTACAGATTTTTCCAATATTAAACTAACCTTACATTTTTTTTAAATAAACAAAACTTGTTTGTGATGGATTGTCCTTTTTATGTATTGATGGATTTAAAATTGTGGTTTATGTTCAGGATTTTTATATATTACGCTTATAAGAGAGACTAACCTTTAGTTTTCCATTCTTGTAACATGTTGTCAGGTTTTGGTGTTAAAGTTCTGCTGGTCTCATAAAATGAGTTGTTAAGTGTTCCATCTTTTTTCTTCTCTCTGGTAGAGCTTGTGAAATCTTGGTATTAACTCTCCTTTGAATGTTTGGTATAATTCACTAATGAAAGTATCAGAGCCTGGAATTTTATCTTGCTGTGTTTTAGTTCACTCGATAGTTTTCAGTTTTGCAAGAGAATCTCACTTCTGCAAGAGGAGTCAGATCCCATCCAGTGTAGTGGCCACAGTCCCACAGCCTTGCCAGCAATAAGCAGTGGACTTAGTTGAGCACAAGGAAAATGCTTCAAGCAGCTCTGCCAGCTTGAAGATGAGGTTCAGGTTCAGAGCAAGTGGTGAAGCAGACAGAAATTTAACAGGGTAATTCTGGAAATGAGACAGGCATAGAATAGCTGAGATAACCTCCTCATACACCCTTGGCTGACTGAGACACTACACATGGTTAGAGAAGATCCAAGAGACCTCGGAGAGCCCAGCAAAAAGTAAAAGATGAGGGAGACTTGAGCACAGGCTGAAACTTTGAATGCATTCCCCAATCCACACACATATGAGTCAGCAGAGGGTAGGAGCCTAACTGGCTCAAGATGTTTGAGTACAACCTCTGCCCAAAGCCTTGACTGAGCAGTAAGCTATGCAGTCACAGAGGAAATCACTAGCGAGCCAGTTTAAGCAAACATAACAAACTAACAAACAAAAATAAAACAGCAGAGACATCAGTGGCTGCACACCAGGGAGACAGATTCTGCAATTTAAATCTAGGCATGTTATTAAACAAAAAATCAAAAAATCCAACAACCCTCAAAAATATAAAATGGAACTCAGAGTAGCTACAATATATTATCTAAAATGTCCATTTTTTTAAATCAAAAACTACTAGATATGCAAAAAAACCCAGAAAAGTTCTACCCATATACAGAGGAAAAAGCAGGTAGAAGAAACTATGAGTGGGCCCAGCTTTTAGCTTTAGCAGGGAAACACTCCAAAGCAGCTATTATAAATATGTTCAAATAATTTTAGAAATGCTAACAATGAATCAACACAAAGCAAATCTCAATAAGGAAACAGTATAAAAAAGAAGCAAATGGAAATTCTAGATTTGAAAAGCATAATAACTCAAATGAAAAATTCACTAGATGGTCCCAGCAGCAGATTTGAGATGACAGAAGAAATAATCAGTGAATCTGAAGATAGACTAATAGAAATTATCCACTCCAAAGAACAGAGAAAAAAGAGGATTGAAGAAAAATAAACAGGGTCTTAGAAACCTTGGAGTCAAACATTGCAACTTAAATGTAATGGGAGTCCCAAGATGGGGAGAGAGAAAGGAGTAGAAAAAATATTCCAAGAAATAATGGCTGAAAACTTCCCAAATTTAATGAAAAACTTTAACTTACACATCCAAAAGCTCAATGAAACTTGAATAGGATAAACTAAAAGAAAACCACACCTAGACATATGAGGCAAATTTCTGAAAGCCAGGGACAAAGAGAAAAATCTTGAAAGCAGCAAGAGAAAATGACTCATCATATATAGGGGGAAAACAATTAACTAACTAACTTCTCACTAGAAATAATGAAGGCCAGAAAGACAGTGGGATGACTTATTAAAAGGGCTGGGGAAGACGTAGAGAACGGACTTGAGGACACGGGGAGGGGGAAGGGTAAGCTGGGACGAAGTGAGAGAGTGGCATGGACATATATACACTACCAAATGTAAAATAGAAAGCTAGTGGGAAGCAACCTTATAGCACAGGGAGGTCAGCTCAGTGCTTTGTGACCACCTAGAAGTGTGGGATAAGGAGGGTGGGAGGGAGATGCAAGATGGAGGAGATATGGGGATATATGTATATGTATAGCTGATTCACTTTGTTATAAAGCAGAAACTAACACGCCATTGTAAAGCAATTATACTCCAATAAAGATGTTAAAAAAAAAAGGGCTGGGGAAAAAATACCATCCTCTTAACCAAGAATTCTATATCCAGTAAAACCATTCTTTGAGAAAGAAATTGAGATAAAGATATTACCAGACAAGCAAAAACTGAGAGAAGATGTTACTAGCAGACTTATTATATTATACTGTTAGATCTACTACAGATTGTCAGGCTATATAAAGAAGCAAGATCCAACTATATACTGTTCACAAGACACACACTTCAGATTCACAGACACAAAGAAGTTAAAACTAAAAGATGGAAAATGATATACCATACAAATAGTAATCATAAGAGAGCTGGAGTGGCTTATTAATGTCAGACAAAATAGGCTTTAGGGCATAGAATATTCCTAGAGATAAATAGGGACATTTTGTAATGGAAAAGGATATGTATATCCTTTATATATATCTATATATATATGACCACTCATAAATTTATATGTACTTAACAGAAGAGCCCCAACATACATGTAGCAAAAAGTGATATAACTGAAAGGAAAAATAGATAATTCAACAATTTTAGTTAGAGATTTCAACACTTCGCTCTCCATATGTGGTGGCCAGGAGAAATGCCTCAAAGAACTCCACGCACAAGGAACAGAACTGACCAAGAGCCTCAGCTAATGTGCTGCATTTGCTCCCTGACTGTGCTTCCCATTGGCTACTGTCAGCCAATTGGAATACTCCATGTCACTGGAATACTAAGGCAGGTCCATTCCTAGGAGAGATGAGGCTCTTCTGATTGTTAACTTTAACTTGAGGACTCCCAACAGCTTGGCTGAACCTTTCTTAGTCTGCACAGTAGTCTAGCATGCTTCTGCCCAATCTTCCTTACCTCTCTCCTTCACTCAGGGCCAGGTCTGTATTGCAGTCTGAGGTCTCTTCCACGTTTTTCCAGCTCCCTCTTTCCTCTCACAGTCATTTCCCCTAATCTTCATGTGTTTAGTCCCATCTTGGCATCTGCTTTTTAGAGGACCCAGATTAGCACCACTGGTACCAAGAGTGGTCCAAGAAAATAGGTGGTCAGACAGAGATTTGGACTGGCTCACTTACTGCCCAGCAGAGGAAGAAGATGCTGTCCTGGTTGGGGGGTGGGACGTGGCACAAGATGGTGGCTCAGTTGCTAAAGGTTTCACTGGTGGTGGCCTGTGAAAATGTCCTGGTGGCGGAGAAAGCTGTGGCAGGAGCAATGTTTCAGGCCTCTCAAAAAATATGGGGGACCAATGCCTACAAAGACCGGAGCTGGCTGGCTGCTGCTAAGTTGTGACATGCTATTGTTAGCAAGCAGTTAATGGTTAAGTGTGAGAGTCAGAGAACCTCTGGTAGCTTACAAAGAGGTCCTGATCTTTTGCAGTGGAAGTGCAGGCACATTTGAACAGCAGGCTGAAGACCTAATTGTTAGAGGCTCAGAGATCAATAGTTGTTTACGCTGGTCAGCCAAGGCGGGACTGGTAGGAAAATGTCAGGGCCTTGGTGATAAAAACCTAGGATCCTAAAATATGGGTGGGGACATCTGGATGGGTGCCTTTGAGGATATTGCCTAGGCAACCACCATGCCCCTGGGTCCTCTGTGCTCGCAGAGGCGGCCCATGTTCCTTAAAAAGAGATTAACACTTCCATTGTGCTGGCAATAGGTGCTCTCCTCAGAAGCTGTCCTCACCCCCACCACCTCCCCTGGCCACCAGGATGAAAACTGGGGCTATGTCAGCCCTGAGTAAATTATACTCAAAATTCTACTTGTGGGCTTCCCCGGTGGCGCAGTGGTTGAGAATCTGCCTGCCAGTGCAGGGGACACGGGTTCGAGCCCTGATCTGGGAAGATCCCACATGCCGTGGAGCAACTAGGCCCGTGAGCCACAACTACTGAGCCTGCGCGTCTGGAGCCTGTGCCCTACAACAAGAGAGGCCGCGACAGTGAAAAGCCCGCGCACCGCGATGAAAAGTGGCCCCCGCTTGCCACAACTAGAGAAAGCCCTCGCATAGAAACGAAGACCCAACACAGCCAAATAAATAAATAAATAAATAAATAAATAAATAAAAATAGCATTCTCTCCACTAAAAAAAAAAAAATTCTACTTGTGTGTGTATGTGTGTGTGTTCCTGGGGAATCGGTTGCTTTTTTTAGTTTTCTCAGTCTCTGACTAAAAATATTTCTGAAACACTAGGTTCCATCACTCAAAGCCTTAGGCCTCTTTGCCACCAGAAACAGCTGTAATTTCATTATGAAGCAGATTTGAACTAATTTTCTCTCTTAATGATCTGGGGAGAGGTTGCTTCGAGATACCAAAGTAACTTTTCAGCAACATACCATTTGAACCCTGAGCAAAAACTAATCTGCTAAATCTGCGATCTCATTTAGCTTCCAACACCAATTAGCACCTCAGTCCATCACCCTGAGGACAGTCAAACCTGCCATCCTTGGCCACCAGTCTAAATACAAGCCAAGCCACCAGACCAAATGTAGCTACTGCTCTGAGGTTGATGCCATTAGCTGTACTGTCCTCTGCTTCTCCTGTTGACAATTACCAGGGCTGGGACTGGGGTGAGGCAAGGAAGGCGTCTAGAGAAAACACATAAAGAAGACTTCTTTTTAAGGCCCACCCTACGCTAGCACTTCCTCCATCCAAGAGTCAGAGCCTCCTTACATTTTGCACCCTAGAGGTCTCCCTTGTGTCACCCTAGTCCCCAGCACTGTACATCACCAACCACAATGCATCCATTATGATGTAATGGACAGAGCATCAGCCCCAGGGTGGAGGGGGAGGGGTAGAAGTAGAAGTAGATGAATTACAGAGAAAGTGACCTTGTAGCTAATTGAGGAAGGTGAAGGAAGTCATTGTAGAAAAGTGGGATGGGCAGGGTGGTAATCTGGTGATAGGAAAAGAAGCAAAGGGTCAGATGCAGGTCTGGGATAAGACCTGGGAACAAAATGAAGCTAAATGGCTTAGAACATGGAGAGTGAACAAAATAGTGATGATGGGAGCTGGCTGGGCAAGACAACTGAACTCCTTACTTTATTTAAAGTCTTATTTTCATAGAATCACACTAGAAAATCCTGTTATAAGGTAGGGAGAGAAAATCAGAAAATCCCTATAGAACTAAAATCTATATGTTAACGTTTTCAAAGTCTGGGAAGACTTCTGCGGGCATGTGGGATTTCTGAAGTTGGGCCAGCTAAAATTTAAGGGCCCTTGTATGACTATTATCTTTCTGAGGAAGGGGAAGAGCATATGTGCAAAAATCAATATATTGAATTTAACAAAATTAACGACTTGCATTTGGATACTGTTTTATAGGTTACAAAGTCCTCTGACCATTGTCTTTTTTGTTTTGTTTTGTTCTTTTGTTTTTTTTTTTTTGGCTGCATTGGGTCTTCATTTCTGTACGAGGGCTTTCTCCAGCTGTGGCAAGCGGGGGCCACTCTTCATCGCGGTGCGCGGGCCTCTCACCATCGCGGCCTCTCTTGTAGCGGAGCACAGGCTCCAGACGCGCAGGCTCAGTAATCGTGGCTCACGGGCCCAGTTGCTCCACGGCATGTGGGATCCTCCCAGACCAGGGGTCGAACCCGTGTCCCCTGCATTGGCAGGCAGATTCTCAACCACTGCGCCACCAGGGAAGCCCCTGACCATTGTCTTTTTAGTTCTCAGTCTTTTTTTCTGTGTCTTTGCCATTTCTGTTCCCAATTCTGAAAAATCTCTTCCCCCTCCTAGACTGCAGGTTGAGACCTATTTTTTGAAACTGCTTTGAGATATAATTTACATACCATACAATTCACCAACTTAATGATTCAATGGTTCTTAGGCAAAAGTTGTGCAGCCATCATGACAATTAATTTTAGAACATTTCCATTACCCTAAGAAAGAGATCCTGGACCCATTAGTCACCACTCCCTATTTATCCCCCAACTTCTCTAGCTGTAGGCAAGCTCTACTTGTAGTTACCTATTCTGGATATTATCTTTTCATTTTTAGTTTAAAGTGTCCTTGGGGATTAGGAGTCCTTACCTTTGGAATTCCTAATCTCTAAATGGTATGACTCTTGCAATAATCAGGGACCTGTGACAGAAATAGGAGGGAAAGAGAAATGATATTTAACAACCACTATATGTATACCGATATAGATTCATTATTTTCACAACCATCCTATGAGCCAGGTACCATTTAACAGTTGAAGAAACCCAGGATTATAGAAAGTAAGTAACTTGCCAAAGGTTACAAAGTTAGTAACAAAGCAAGGATGCAAAACTTTCTTTTCTGACTAGAGCTCACACTGTCTTTGTTCCACTAAATCAGTAGTTCTCAAACTTTGGTGGGCACTAGAGTCAAGTGGAGGGCTTATGAAAGACAAATTGCTTGGCTCCTTCCACAGAGTTTCAGGTTTACTACCTCTGGGGTGGGGCCCATGGATTTGCCTTCAGAGGCTGCAGATGCTGCTCTTTCTGAGACTGTGCTATATCCTGCTGCTTAACAGTATCCGAGAACGGGATTGATTAAGATCACAGAGCCAGATGTTGAAGTAGCTTTCATATCATCTGGTCATCTTTTCAGAACAGTACTTATGACCTGTCAAAGCAATTGCTGATTGATAAAAGGCAGGAGGTAGTTGGAAAGGCAAAACAGGGAACTAACATGCTGCAGAAGACATACTGAAGTGTGAGAACATTTTTTTCTGGTTGGGAAATGTGATAAGCAATTAGAGAGTTAGCTATGGTGTATGAAGCACCTAGAGGTAGCATTTGTCAGTTGGAGGCAAAATGTAAGGTTGCTTGTTTAGTTCAGAACTATAGCTGCTTTAAGGAGAGAAGGCAGGCAGACAGAGGACTGTCAACAGCAAGGTCTTTTCTCCTTCTTTGGCTACAGCTGTAGTTGCACACTCATGCTGACTTCATTCCCAAATGTTAACTAGGCCAGAGCTTGATCAGACTGAAATCTGAATTTGTATTAAAAAAATTCTCACAGATACTGAGAAAATGTGTTCCCTTGAATCTGTTCTAGCTCTGGATTTTATTGAAAATGTTTGATTTTTTTTCTTAGTGGGAGGGGAAGGAGGGCATCTGGAAATCACTTAATCCAGAATCTGCAGTGTAATTGCTAGAGAAGGCTCAAACATGATTTGAACATCCCTAGCTGTGGGATTTTGTGACCAGGCTCCCAAGAGAGGATGACACAGCACAGGGAATAGCACAGACAGCCTGCCTTGCTTTTCAGAGAGCAAAGATGCAAAAGTCCTTGTTCAGGTCACCAGTGCTGAGAATATTCTTAATAATTTAAATGGACGAGGGGAACTTCCTTATGTGTAGGTGAGCCTGCCCTAGAGACAGAATAGAGAAAAAACAGCAAAGTGAAAACACGGAGTGCAGAGTGCAGCTGGATTAGGCCTTTATATACATAGCTTTTGTTTTTTTTTCAGAGCACTATTTTTTTTTTTAAGTTATTTATTTATTTATTTTTGGCTGTGTTGGGTCTTCGTTGCTGCGCTCCGGCTTTCTCTAGTTGCGGCAAGGGGGGCCACTCTTCGCTTCGGTGTGCGAGCTTCTCATTGTGGTGTCTTCTCTTGTTGCAGAGCATGGGCTCTAGGCACGAGGGCTTCAGTAGCTGTGGTTCACGGGCTCTAGAGCGCAGGCTCTGTAGTTGTGGCGCACAGGCTTAGTTGCTCCGCGGCATGTGGGATCTTCCCCAACCAGGGTTCGAACCCGTGTCCCCTGCATTGGCAGGCAGATTCTTAACCACTGTGCCACCAAGGAAGTACCCAGAGCACTTTTATGTATATTAACTCATGTCAAATATTATTATTATTAAACAGGGTGCAGATAAGAGTAATGAGTTAGCTCAGTTAATGAGTTAGTTTAACTAGTTAATAGATGCACATACTAGGATTAGAGGTAGACAGTTACTTGGAATGCCAGGAAAACAAAACATTCAGAAATAACAGTAACCACATAAATGCAATCTGGGGAAAATCACATTTCCTTCCAAAGTGGTGGAAGTGAAGTTTACTTGTTGGTATTTTCTTACCTCTTTCATATTTGTTCATTCATTCATTCATCCATTCATTCAACAAACATGTATTGAGTGCTTCCTATTTCCAATTATTCTGCTCTGTGGGCCTTGGGAATGTAGAAATGAGATATGGTGTCCATTCATTCAACAAATATTTATGAAGGTCCTACTATGTCTCAGAAACTGTTTTAGGTGCTAGGGATACAGTAGTTAAAAACAGACAAACAGGGGCTTCCCTGGTGGCACAGTGGTTAAGAATCCACCTGTCAATGAAGGGGACATGGGTTCGAGCCCTGGTTGGGGAAGATCCCACATGCCGTGGAGCAACTAAGCCCGTGCGCCACAACCACAGAGCCTGTGCTCTAGAGCCCGTGAACCACAGCTACTGAAGCCCTCGTGCCTAGATCCCGTGCTCTGCAACAAGAGAAGACACCACAATGAGAAGCTCGCACACCGAAGCGAAGAGTGGCCCCCGCTTGCCGCAACTAGAGAAAGCCCGCGCGCAGCAACAAAGACCCAACACAGCCAAAAATAAATAAATAAAATAAATAAATTTAAAAAAAAAAGATTAAAAAAAATAGACAGACAAAGCAAGAAATGTATAAAGCAGTTTGGAGTAACAAAGGGAAACAAACTATAATAAAAATAATAAAAATGTGATAAAGGATGGGTAGACAACTAGTGTGATAAAACAAGTATAGTACAATGTTAACAGCAGAATCTAGGTAGTGGCTACATCAGTGTTTACTGTAAAATTTTTCAACTGTATGTCTGAAAATTTTTATGATAAAATATTGTAGAAAAAAGTTATAGGAATGATAAAAAAGGCAGAGAGTTGGGGAAAGTTCATGGAGGACATGGCATTGTTTTATCCTCTTCTTCTTCCTTTCAGCTACCTAATATTCCCTTAACTATGAGTCCATCAAGTTCCAAATTCCAATAGGCCATATCTTGGGCTGTGAAGAGCTCTGCAAAAGTCCTTGAAGATCTTATCTTTTTAGTGGAGAAAAACTTGGAGGAAGAGAAGCAAACACATGAATCAGCTAAAACTCACCCACCCCACAGGCATTTGATAAGGCATCCTTCTAGCTAACCTCTCCCAAATGCCTGCCTCTGGGTACCAGGTAGCTGCTCTCCCCAGCTTAGTTTCCTGTCTGAGCTTCTGTGGAGTTTGGTTTTGGATGGTTACCTGAAATATTTAAAAAGTGAAACGAACATTTGTTTTTTCTAATACTCAATTTTCTTTAGTAATTTTTTTTTCAAAATAATTCTGAATTTTAGGTAACTTACTAAGTTTTGAAAGAGGATGCTATAGACTTAACCTCTCCTTTAGACTGTAGGACCCCCATCAGCTCATTTATACCAGTCCCAGGTTCACAGGGGCAGCGGCTGTAAGTGACTAGTCTAGTCCTCCCTTTCTCCCCTGTGCCCCAAAGAAGGTTCCCTTTCCAGTTTCAGCCCTTTAGGGGCTTCTCCTCATAGATCATTTATATAGGGTCTTGTACCTGTGCAGGGTACTACGTTAAGTACTTTAAATATAATAGTTCATTTAATATAATAATCCTAGCATGTAACTGCCATTATTATTCCCACTTAACAGATGAGAACATTGAGCAAGGGAGATTAAGTAACTTGCTCAGGGAACTGCACGTCAATGCAGAAATCTGGCTCTAGAGGTGGCGCTGCTCTGAGTCATCAGCAGCTACTGCCTTTGTAACCAAGTGCCTAATTCTCCATCTCTGAAAAACCAGTTCACTTAAAGGTATTAATAAGTCAACGTGACATTAAGTATTATTTTAACGTTTCCACAGCCCTAACTCCACAGGAACCTCAGTGTTTGGGATTTCGAACTATGGTTAGAAAGGGCGTTGATGTTAGGAGGGAGGGTTTCCCTCAGATGAGCTCCTCAAATTACCTTTCTCTAGGAAGGACTCCAGAGAGTCGCCGTTTAAGGAGGATGGTGTTTGGGGGTTTCCAAGAGAGGAAATATTTAAAGCCAGCGGCTGACATATTATTTTGGCAAACGGGAGGGGAAAAAAAAAAATCTCATTTTCGGAACACAAGTTTTTAGTCTGGATAATGGGTAAATGACATTAACTCTTTGTTTCATCTTAACCTTCCAAGCTCGTTTTAATTTTGCTTCTTAAACCTGAGGCATCTCCTCCATTATTTGATCTGTCCTTTTAGCTTTTTATCCCTTTTGAAATAGGTGGGAGCATACCCAATTAAAACGCAGAAGGCTCCTTTCTTTTCCCTTGGGCCCGCCGCAGGTCATCGTCGCGGAAAGGGTTAAGCAGGCGGGTTGGGAGAAGGGTCGGGCTCACACCTTTCCCAGAGACCCCAGGCGGCGGCGGCGGCGGGGCCCGGGAGGGGCGGAGGCTGGGGCAGACGCCTCGCCGCCGCTGCCTCGGCGAATAGCAGTGCGCTGTCCGCTCGGATTGGAGCAGCAACATCACGCTGACCTCTGCCTGGGATGTAAACCGAGGCGGCCGCAGCCGGCAGAGGAAGGCTCTCGGCTCCTCCGGGAAGGCCAGCTCCAGCACCGGGATCCAAGCGGTGCGCAGGGAGCCGCGTCAGCCTCGACCTGGGCAGCGCCCAGCGGAGGCTGCAGGAAGCGGAGGGAGCCCGGCGCGGGCGGGGACCGTGCGTCCGTTCGCACAGGCAGCGGGAGGAGGGGCGGCGCAAGCCATGGCCGGGGACAGCGAGCAGACCCTACAGAACCACCAGCAGCCCAACGGCGGCGAGCCCTTCCTGATCGGCGTTAGCGGGGGCACGGCCAGCGGCAAGGTACGGCGGGGCCCCGGGGCCGCGCTCTCTTCTCCTCCCCACCTCTCCCCACCCCGGCCCCGGCCCGGCGGCGCCGCATGTGGCCGGCGGCCGCGGGCCATGTCAGTTCCTGCAGCCACCGCGTGGCCAGCGCGCCTCCGCTGCTGGCCGCGCTCCAGTGCAGTCTTCCCCGCGCAGACTCCGGGCGCCGCGGCAGGGGACGGGCGGCCGGGGACTCGGGCCATCTGAGGTTCCAGGGGTACTCCGGCCACCGATCACAGGGCTGGGACGCTCCCCGGCGGCGGTAATTCGTGGCCGGGGTCCTATGGGGGAGGGGCAGAGAAAACGGATGCTTATTGTTTTGCAAGTCCGTCGTGGGGGAGAGGGCTTTAAGCGGGGTCCTCTACGAACCCCCGGTACACCCGTCTTCCCTCGGCCTGGCGTTGATGTGCTCGCCCGGCGACGCAACCCCGGTGCCAGGGGCGGAGCGAGCCGGGTAGCCCGACCGGGAGGGCTGCGAGAACGTGCGAGGCGGCGTCCCGGGGAAGGGGAGCCCCACTTGGGCTGGACGCCGGGGCCGGGGATTGCAGGGGTTTCCGGGTAAAATCCTGAGAGCCTAATAGGCGAGGTGACATCAATGAAATGATCATAGTCGGGGCTTCTCTTTTTGGGGGGTTTTAAGAGGAAACGCGGTCGGCTTCAATGAGAAAGTTGTGCTGTCCCCATGCTCTTAGATGTCTGGGGCCGTACGCGTGTTGCATCCGCGGAACGGGGTCGTCCTCTGGCTGTCTGAATCCTCTAGGAGCCTGCTTTCTTTGTTTTTTCAGCAAGGCAAGGAGAGACTAGGGATATGCTTTCTTAGCTTTGCCCGCGGCTTTTTCTGCAGGTGGAGAAGGGTGGAGTCCTCTCAGATGTTTTTCTTTGCTCCTCTGCCTTTAAGATGTGGCTACTTGTTTTCCCTACTGTTTAACAAGTTCATTTGGTGCCCGGGCTCCTCAAGGGGAGCCTGCGAGAGATAGGTGCTGCGCGCTGGGTTTGGCGAGGTGGGATGATGCCTCCTAGGGTCAGGGAGAGCGGAGCAGGAAGGCTGGTTGGCGCCATGAAAAGTGAGCCACGAGGTTTTTGCTCCGGAGCAGACTCTGCCGTAGCCCCTCCTCCATTTTGGTTTTACATTTTTCCCTCCAGGTCTGGACTACTTTGGCGCAGGGGGCCCAGGCACGGCAGCTGGCGCTATGGAACTTCTTTATTGATTAGTTAATCTCGGCTGTAGCTCCCAGGGCTTGGGATATGCCTGCTTTGTGTCCCAGAAGTTTATGTTGAATTTGCCCCTGGTTGAATGCCTTTTTAAATTTTTACATGTTTTTTTTATTGGTACTATTACTAGTAAGTTAAAGCCAAACCAGGATGCCAGCTCTTTTAGGAAATGTACCTGTTATATTAGAATTTTCTCAGTCCCCCTCCGCACCCCACCCCCCCCCCGCCCTTTCCATAGTATATTCGTGTTATGTGGGGCCTTTTTTGTTGTTGATGGCCGTATTCCCAGCGCTCCTAGAATGATGCCTGGCACATAGTTGGACCCAAATATTAACCTGAGATCCAGCCCTCCTAGGGAGAAGGAGACCGAAACTGGCAGATGAGTGTAGCATTTAGGAACAAAATGACCTTGGTAATCATCTAAATAATTTAGTCACTACAGAGGTGGAAACTAAGATCCTAAAAGGTGAACTAACTCGCTTCTTATTCTTGTGTGTTCCTCAATCATCACCTTTTCTCAGTGGATAATCAGTATAAATGTGTTATTTGGTAACGTGTCAAGTAGGAGCTAGGAATGAGCCATTAAGGGATCTCTTAACTCTGCTGTCCCTATTTCTCATCAAGGAGGAAGACACTCCCAAGAAAGGGTCTATTTTCATGCAGTTTTTAAAGCATGTTGTATCTTTTGGGCATTAACAAATACTTTGTCATTGTAAGATTTTATAATTTTTTTGTTACTAAAAAAAGCCCAAAGGAGCATTGGACTTCAAAAATTCTTTACTGCAGTCAGTTTGCTGCAATTATGTCTTGATTCTTTAGTCCAGGCCTTAGTGCCTTTTCTCCAAGGAATTTGAAGTTTTTGTTTTTGTTTTTGTTTTAAAGGATGGTCAGCATTAACAAACTGGACCTCCTTTGGAAGCCTCAAGTCTGAACATTGTGGTACAGGAGGGCCTGGAAGCAAAGTCGATACTCTACCCCCTGCATATTTGCTCTGTGCCTGTTAAAGGAATTTGGGAGAAGGCAAAGGGCCCAAGGACATCAACAAAAAAGGACAGTTTTAGAGCTAGAAGGAACCTCAGAGGCCCTGGAGTCCAACACTTCATCTCATCACTTACGGATGAGAAAAATAATGAATTCAGATCATATATTCGTCCCAGCTATTGGCCTTGTTTAAGAAGAATTGACTAAGGCATGCCCGGAGAACACAAGTTTACACCTTCAACCTGGAAAGGGGCTACTTGGAAATGGCTACAGAATGGTTTCAGAGGTACTTGACCCAAAAGGAAATGGAAATGCAGATTGCTTTGTACTCAGTGGCCCGGCAATATAGATCTTGATTGCTTTTTCCCCTCCTTTATAAGAGAAAACAACTCCCTGTTCAGCTTTTCTTGAGAGCTCTAATTTGTCTCAATGTTGTTGCTGCCCTGAGTTAACAAGTATTTTATCTTAGCCTAAGTTATTTTGGTTGTAGAAGGCAAAAATAGCGATTGTGGTCCATATATTACATTTTTTTGTTTGTTTTGGCCATGCCACGCAGCATGTGGGATCTTAGTTCCCCCACCAGGGATCGAACGCACACCCCCTGCATTGGAAGCGTAGAGTCTTAACCACTGGACCGCCAGGGAAGTCCCATACATCACATTTTTAAAGTTTGTTTTATACATGAAGATTAATTAGAGCTCTAGAGTAAGCTTTGCTAGGCTGACATGGCAAATCATTGTTAAAAACTCATCTTAAAATTGTGGTGGGTTGAGAAAGTAATTCTGATCTATGTTAAAAATCACATTCTCATATTTCCTCCTAAAGGACAGGTCTAGAGAGAGCAAGAAGTAACACTGGATGGGGAAGAAAAACAGTTTAAACTTCTTTACCTGAATATATATATATATCCATGACTTTAGGTGCCATTCCCTCTCCTCTTTATTTTTGCTGTTTACTGCCCTGTGACTTCTTGGCCAATTGAAATAGCTTCTCGGTCTGCACTGCTGTCAGAGTGGTCTTCCTTAGTGTAGCTCTGACTGTGTCACTCTCCTTTTTGGAAACCTTGGATGCTTCTCCATTGCCCAGGCTGTAGGTCAGCTGTTTCAGCACAGTGCACATGCCCCTGGCCCCCAAATGTGGTCCCAGACTATTTATTTATTTATTTAAAAATTTTTTTTAAATATATTTATTTATTTACCTATGGCTGTGTTGGGTCTTCCTTGCTGTGCGTGCGGGCTTTCTCTAGTTGCGGCAAGCGGAGGCTACTCTTCGTTGCAGTGTATGGGCTTCTCATTGGGGTGGCTTCTCTTGTTGCAGAGCACAGGCTATAGGCGCGCAGGCTTCAGTAGTTGTGGCTCGCGGGCTGATAGAGCACAGGCTCAGTAGTTGTGGCGCATGGGTTTAGTTGCTCTGCAGCATGTGGGATCTTCCCGGACCAGGGCTCAAATCCCGTGTCCCCTGCATTGGCAGGCAGATTTCTAACCACTGCGCCACCAGGGAAGTCCCACCAGACTATTTATTTGTCCACTCTTGTCCCCCTTCCCCACACCCAAATGCACACACATACATCTGTGGAACTGCTTTCATTTATACTTTTGCTCCTGGTCTTCTCTCTGGAATGGCCTCTAATCCTTTCAAGGTTTCAGTTTTGTTAATACTTCCCACAGGGAACTTTGTTATCCATTTTCTTAATCAGAATTATTTTTTGTCTCTAATGCTTCCATAGTTTCACCACATTTTGCCTAGTGCTGGGGTTATTTGTTGACTGCTTCCCCCACTATAGTAAAAGTTCTATAAGAGCATCTCATTTATTTCTGCCTTAATGCCCATTACGGTGTTTGATACAGCATTTGTTGAACTGAGTTAGGTAGACCATCATTTGTAATTATCCTTTTATTCTTTTAATTCATAAGACTATTTGAATTAGGCTTTGAAGCCACAGTTGAAACCATATTTAACTGTGCTATTCGTGTTGCAGTGACTAGGCAGTAAAAAAAAACCCTGAACCCTAGTACTGTGCATTGGTATTGCTTATTCAGAGCCTAGCATTTAATTAGTATGTACTAAATGAATATTTGTTGAATGTCATTGTGCAGAATACTGTATTAAGAGGAAGTCAGGTTATAAGGAAATATGAGAGAAAGTCTTTGTCAGTATTTTATAGTTACAAGCTGCTTAAACAGCTCAATCAAGCCAATTTATCATTAAAGCATTTCCTTATCTCTTCCTTTTGAAGTGGGACAGGTGTCTTCCCCATTGATGGATAACACTGGAAGGTGTTAGGAGAATTTTTGACTTGCCTGAGGTCATGTGTAGCTAGTAAGTGATAGAACTTGAATTGGAATCCAGGTTTTTCCTTTACTAAATCTATGCCTGTTTTGAACTTTCTCCACAAGCAGGGACCAGCCTTCAGACGTATTTTGAGGGAGGTCAGTCTGACAGTGTATGAATAATATAGACCAAGAGAGGACATTGCAGTCCCCTCAGAGGTGGGGGCTGTCACCTCAGCTCGGCCCGACCATGAGTCAGCATCTGCTTTTGGAGCGCTCTGGAATGCTCCCTGGACCTCTGGCTCCTCGGCTCCCATTGCCGGGTTCCTGGAACCTCGGCAGCCATCCCCATCCAGCCAGATCACTCATTCTGCACCCTCCCTCCATCAGGTGCTCCCAGAACCATGGGACTGCTTTGGTTCTTTTGCTGTTTTCTCAGAGCTGGCATTGTCTGCTTTGTACCGCCTCAAGCTGCTGCCTGGGAGGTCTGACGTGATCTGGCCCTGCTGACCTCCTGCCACTCTCCCCTTTGCTCTCGATTCCAGCCACATCCCCAGCTTGGCCCATCATGCTTCCTCCCTGCCCAGGGCTCTTCACACTTGCTGTTTGCTCTGCCTGAAATTCCCTCTTGTTCATTGTGCCAGTGCCTAGCACATGCCTGCTAGAATGAAGCCCAAGCAGCAGGTCTTGCTGCTGCTGCCTTTCCTCAGTTGCTGCCTCATTTCTTGTTGGAAAGTCTTTGAAGTGTGTTTCTGATGCACACTGTCTGTGCTCACCTAACTCCAGCTCACTGTACCTATAGCATTTGCTTAGGTCTTCTGCCTGATATTATTTATTTTTTATTTTTTTTAAACATTCCCACCAACAGTGTAGGAGGGTTCCCTTTTCTCCAGCATTTGTTGTTTGTAGACTTTTTGATGATGGCCATTCTGACCAATGTGAGGTGTGATACCTCATTGTAGTTTTGATGTACATTTCTCTAATAATTAGTGATGTTGAGCATCTTTTCACGTGCCTGTTGGCTATCTGTATGTCTTCTTTGGAGAAATGTCTATTTAGGTTTTCTGCCCATTTTTTGATTTTTTTTTTATATTGAGCTATATGAGCTGTTTATATAATTTTAGAAATTAATCCCTTGTCAGTTGCATCATTTGCAAATATTTTCTCCCATTCTGTAGGTTGTCTTTTCTTTTTTTTTTTTTAATTATCTTTTGAGTTATGTTGCTTTATATATATATATTTATTTATTTATTTTAAGATTTAATTTTATTTATTTTTGGCTGCGTTGGGTCTTCATTTCTGTGCGCAGGCTTTCTCTAGGTGTGGTGAGCGGGGGCTACTCTTGGTTGCGGTGCGCAGGCTTCTTATTGCGGTGGCTTCTCTTGTTGCGGAGCACAGGCTCTAGGCACGCAGGCTTCAGTAGTTGCGGCATGCGGGCTTCAGTAGTTGTGGCTCGCGGGCTTTAGGGTGCAGTCTCAGCAGTTGTGGTGCACGGGCTTTAGGGTGCAGGCTCAGCAGTTGTGGCGCACGGGCTTAGTTGCTCCGCGGCATGTGGGATCTTCCTGGACCAGGGCTCGAACCCCTGTCCCCTGCATTGGCAGGGGGATTCTTATCCACTGCACCACCAGGGAAGTACTGTAGGTTGTCTTTTCGTTGATATTATTTCTTTGTTGAGTCTTGCTCTCATGAGGTCCTGTGATGGAGACAGGTTGTGTTTGGGAATTTCATGGCTGAAGACCTGACCTTTTTTGCTAGTGGGATCTGAGATGGTGCTGTTGGAATTGCTTAAGATCTCTAAGGTCTTTTAGACATGTGTCTCAATTTTTTAAATCAATAAAAACACTTGAGAGTATATTCTGTGTGTGTGTGTGTGTGTGTGTGTGTGTGTGTGTTATGTGCTTTCTTGTCCATTAAACTTTTTATCATTAAACCAATTTATCATTAAAGCATTTGATCATCTTGTTATTGTAATGTATCATGTATCTGAATATGCAAATTATGTAAGTATAATCAATATAATTAAAAACAAAAATAGGGATTATGAAAGGATAAGAAAAATGAGATAAACACTTAAAAACTGTGGTTTCTTTAGCAGTATAAAGACTTTTGGTTCTTACTGAATGTTTTATTTTTAAAAATCTTATTTCAAATGTGGTGATTCATGAATCTTGGATGATCTTGGTGATATTACTCTTAGTGATAATATAAGGCTGAAAGTTTGGTTCTAAGTTAAGTATCATGAATCTTGATTTCATGACTGTATTTAAAAAAGTTATTCCCCAAAATGATCCAAGTACAAGAAACTCATCATTTGCAGTATTTATAAAATCATGAGAGTCCCATCCCCCAATTATGCAGCTAGAAAATTTTCATCTTCGTTGTTGTCCATCAGCTATTTTTGCAAACCAAGATACTCCATTTAATGTTTTCTTTTTCGTTTTTTTTTTTTTTTTTATACAGCAGGTTCTTAGTAGTTATCCATTTTATACATATTAGTGTATATATGTCAATCCCAGTCTCCCAGTTCATCACACCACCACCATCCCGTGTGATCCCACATTTCATTTTGGTGGAGCACTCATTTTTGCAATAATAGTGACAGAAGATTCTACCACTTGCTTTTTGTATGACTTGTGGCACATTATTGTAGAGCTTTGGTAAGGTAAGAATTTTGCCTGGTACATACATGGTAGAAGCATAAGAATTTTGTGTGTGTGTTGTTGAAGTTGGGTTGTGCTTCTTTATTGCTTTAATCAGGCTGTAAGTATGCTGTCTGGTCTGATATCCATACCTCCCTTCCCCTCAGCTGGAGAGCCGTTTTGTCATATCTCAGCAAACATCCTCTGTTTGTTTGCCTGTCCTGTAGGAAGTCCAGAGTTCTGCAGTTGTCTGTAAGGTTGCCTCCTCCCGCATGGTGGAGGGTGAGCTCTGTCTGTGCAGGTTGGTAGTCTCTCTCAAGCTCTACACAGAGCTTGTAGTAGAATGGGATGCTAAGGGTGCTGACCTGTGATTTTGAACTGTGGTCTTTAAACATGTTTGCATCCATTTCTGCTAAGAGAATTTTGGAGAATTCTTTATCCCTGTCACATGGTTTTGACATCAGTTTTTTTCATCACATGAGTAAAGAGTAGCAAAGTATGTAATTTCTGATATATTGTAAATGTTGACGTTTTAAAATAATAATTGTTTCATTCTCTTAAATGTGCTCTAAATACTGTAATAATTTGACCTATTACCATCCATTTAAGAAATACATGGGGCTTCCCTGGTGGCGCAGTGGTTGAGAGTCTGCCTGCCAATGCAGGGGACGCGGGTTCGAGCCCTGGTCTGGGAGGATCCCGCATGCCGCGGAGCAGCTGGGCCCGTGAGCCACAACTGCTGAGCCTGCGCGTCTGGAGCCTGTGCTCCGCAACAAGAGAGGCCGCGATGGTGAGAGGCCCGTGCACGGGGATGAAGAGTGGCCCCTGCTCGCCGCAACTGGGGAAAGCCCTCGCACAGAAACGAAGACCCAACACAGCCAAAAATAAATAAATAAATAAATAAATAAATTTATAAAAAAAAAAAAAAAGAAATACATGAATAAGCTCTTCATTGAATCAGAAATGTTAATTTTTCATTTTTTTCTCCTTGAAATCTTATTTCAATTCCACTTCCTCCGCAAAATGTTAATTTATTTTTATGCTTGAAAATTTTTTATCGATCACTCTGTCATCCTTCTGCAACAAAAATATGTATGTACATTGGAATGATCTTTATTTCCTGTTCTCATAAGTCTCTTCAGTGTTAATTTCCTTTGGATTGCATCAGTACAGTTATTAGCATAAATTAATCAGATCAAGTAGATATACATTTTGATAAGTAATTAGACACAAAAGGTAGAATTAGGTCGGAAGGCAACTTGATGAGACAGGTGGAGCTCCCCCACCCAATTATTTCATGTATTGGGGGATGATTCCTACTTAATGCTAGAATAAGATTTTTTGCTTGTTTAGATGTAAACTTTGAGAAACCTTGTTGATGTAAGTAGATGGGAATGGAAGAACTTTTGTTATATCAAGGTCACCCAGTTTTCATCTTTCTATTTATATGTCAGAACCTGATGTGTGTTTATGAATCAGCCAGCTTGCCACTCACCTCCCTTTAATTTTGTTGAAAGCAGAAAACTGGAAGCCTCCAGAATTGTAAAAGCATTTGTTACCCACTCATTAGGTCATTCACTTTTTAGTATCGGCACTAGTACTTCAAATCAGTTTATGGCCACTGATTTAGGAAACTTGGGTTTCGGTCCAACTTTGCCAGTTATTTATTAGGTATATTCATCTATAGAAGAGGGTCCTTACAGCTCTTAGCGGTTCACAATTCCACAGCTTGCCTTGAGTATCCTATAATTGTTTTCTTACTACTGGTCACACAGATCAAGTACTTTTCAAATCTTCAACTCCGAACCTCTATGATGCGGTTGGCGTTTGTAATCTTTTGGTGGGGTTCTGAAGGACTGTCATCTCTTGGCCCTTGCCAACACCCACCTGAACTGGATTTCTCGGAGGTCCTGGGGCCCTGTGTGCTTTCTCTCACAGATAGATGTTGCTTCTTTTCCCTAGAGTCCCTTCCTCCCTCCATCCTCCTTCCTTTTCCTTACCCGGATAGCCCCTGCTCATCTTTCCATTGGTGTCTCTGTCTCCTAGGCAGTCCTCCTAGGCTGGCATGATGGAGTGACCCTCTGCTGTGCTGCTAAAGCGTCCTACCAGACCTCCATTGTAAAATTCTCCCCCACCCAGGGCAGTCCTTGCTTCTTTAGTCTGTCTTCCTCTCTAGATGGAGCTCTCAGCATCAGAGACTATGTTTACCTTACTGTTGCCTGAGCGAGGCTCACAAATGGGCTAAAAACAGTCTATGTGGGTTCTCAATAAGTGTTTGTTAAATAACCAAACATTAAGGACTCTTCTCAACTCCCGGACATCTTCACTTAGATGTATAACAGGAGTCTCAATACGTCCAATATTTAACTCCTGCTCTTCCCTCAAATGTGCTCAACCTGCAGCCTTCCCCATCTCAGTTGATGACATTTTCAGCCTTCTAGTTGCTCAGGCCTCAGACTTTGGAGCCATTCTTGACTCCTCTTGTATTCACTTGTATCCAATCCATTCAGGAATCTTGTTGACCTTACCTCCTTACCTACATGTCCACAATCTGACCACTTTTCATCTCCACTGCTTCCACTCTGGTCCAAGCCACCAGCATCTCACAGATGGGTCATTGCAGTAGAATCCTGACTCATCTCCCTGATCTACTCTTTTTTTTTAATTTATTTTTATTTTATTTTATTTTATTGATTTGAGTCCTCTCCCTCTTTTTCTTGTTGAGTCTGGCTAATGGCTTATCAATTTTGTTTATCTTCTCAAAGAACCACCTTTTAGTTTTATTGATCTTTGCTATTGTTTTCTTTGTTTCAATTTCATTTATTTCTGCTCTGATCTTTATGATTTCTTTCCTTCTGCTAACTTTGGGTTTTGTTTGTTCTTCTTTCTCTAGTTTCTTTAGGTGTAAGGTTATTAGATTGTTTACTTGAGATTTTTCTTCTTTCTTGAGATAGGCTTGTATAGCTATAAACTTCCCTCTTAGAACTGCTTTTGCTGCATCCCATAGGTTTTGGGTCGTCGTGTTTTCATTGTCATTTGTCTCTAGGTATTTTTTGATTTCCTCTCTGATTTCTTCAGTGATCTCTTGGTTATTTAGTAACGTATTGTTTAGCCTCCATGTGTTTGTCTGTAATGTTCCGTGCGCACTTGAGAAGAACGTGTAATCTGCTGTTTTTGGATGGAATGTCCTATATATATCAATTAAATCTAACTGGTCTATTGTGTCATTTAAAGCTTCTGTTTCCTTATTCATTTTCATTTTGGATGATCTGTCCATTGGTGTAAGTGAGGTGTTAAAGTCCCCCACTATTATTGTGTTACTGTCGATCTCCTCTTTTATAGCTGTCAGCAGTTGCCTTATGTATTGAGGTGCTCCTATGTTGGGTGCATATATATTTATAATTGTTATATCTTCTTCTTGGACTGATCCCTTGATCATTATGTAGTGTCCTTCCTTGTCTCTTTTAACATTCTTTATTTAATTTATTTATTTATTTATTTATTTATTTATTTATTTATTTATTTATTCATTCATTTATGGCTGTGTTGGGTCTTCGTTTCTGTGCGAGGGCTTTCTCTAGTTGCGGCAAGCGGGGGCCACTCTTCATCGCGTTGCGTGGGCCTCTCACTATCGCGGCCTCTCTTGTTGCGGAGCACAGGCTCCAGACGCGCAGGCTCAGCAATTGTGGCTCACGGGCCTAGTTGCTCCGCGGCATGTGGGATCCTCCCAGACCAGGGCTCGAACCCGTGTCCCCTGCACTGGCAGGCAGATTCTCAACCACTGTGCCACCAGGGAAGCCCACATTCTTTATTTTAAAGTCTGTTTTATCTGATATGAGTATAGCTACTCCAGCTTTCTTTTGATTTCCATTTGCATGGAATATCTTTTTCCATCCCCTCACTTTCAGTCTGTATGTGTCCCTAGGTCTGAAGTGGGTCTCTTGTAGACAGCATATATATGAGTCTTGTTTTTGTATACATTCAGCAAGCCTGTGTCTTTTGGTTGGAGCATTTAATCCATTCACGTTTAAGGTAGTTATCCATATGTATGTTCCTATGACCATTTTCTTAATTGTTTTGGGTTTGTTTTTGTAGGTCCTTTTCTTCTCTTGTGTTTCCCACTTAGAGAAGTTCCTTTAGCATTTGTTGTAGAGCTGGTTTGGTGGTGCTGAATTCTCTTAGCTTTTGCTTGTCTGTAAAGCTTTTGATTTCTCCATCAAATCTAAATGAGGTCCTTGCCGGGTAGAGTAGTCTTGGTTGTAGGTTCTTCCCTTTCATCACTTTAAGTATATCATGCCACTCCCTTCTGGCTTGTAGAGTTTCTGCTGAGAAATCAGCTGTTAACCTTATGGGAGCTCCTTTGTATGTTATTTGTCATTTTTCCCTTGCTGCTTTCAATAATTTTTCTTTGTCTTTAATTTCTGCCACTTTGATTACTATGTGTCTCGGCGTGTTTCTCCTTGGGTTTATCCTGTGTGGGACTCTGCGCTTCCTGGACTTGGGTGGCTATTTCCTTTCCCATGTTAGGGAAGTTTTCGACTATAATCTCTTCAAATATTTTCTCTGGTCCTTTCTCTCTTCTCCTTCTGGGACCCCTATAGTGCGAATGTTGTTGTGTTTAATGTTGTCCCAGAGGTCTCTTAGGCTGTCTTCATTTCTTTTCATTCTTTTTTCTTTAGTGTGTTCCGCAGCAGTGAATTCCACCATTCTGTCTTCCAGGTCACTTATCCGTTCTTCTGCCTCAGTTATTCTGCTATTGATTCCTTCTAGTGTAGTTTTCATTTCAGTTATTGTATTGTTCACCTCTGTTTGTTTGTTCTTTCATTCTTCTAGGTCTTTGTTAAACATTTCTTGCATCTTCTCGATCTTTGCCTCCATTCTTATTCCGAGGTCCTGGATCATCTTCACTATCATTATTCTGAATTCTTTTTCTGGAAGGTTGCCTGTCTCCACTTCATTTCGTTGTTTTTCTGGGGCTTTATCTTGTCCCTTCATCTGGTATATAGCCCTCTGCCTTTTCATCTTGTCTGTCTTTCTGTGAATATGGTTTTTGTTCCACAGGCTGCAGGATTGTAGTTTTTCTTGCTTCTGCTGTCTGCCCTCTGGTGGTTGAGGCTATCTAAGAGCTCCCTGATCTACTCTTATCTTCCTGTTCTCTTCTTATCGTAGCAGCCAGAGTGATTCTGTTAAAATGAAGGAAGGTTGGATAGCAGTTTCCCTGCTTCTACTCACAACCTTGCAGTAGCTTCCCATTTTACTCTCAATAAAAGCCAAAGTCCTTACAAAGATCCACAGGGTCCTACAAATGGGCCTTTGCATTGGCTGTTCATTCTGCAGGGACAGCACTTCCTTCAGACATCTGAATAGTTAACTCTCTCACCTCCTTGGTCACCTTATTTAGAATTGCACCCAGTAGGCACTCAAATATTTGTTGGAAAATGGATGAAGAGTTCATTATTTCCTTGCTCAGTTATCCCTTCTAATACTAGTTTTCAGCACTTAAACCCAGTTGCTTTGGCTGTTGCTGGGAGATCACTGTCCCTTTGCTGGTCACATTTGTACTTCCTCTTGGACATCACTTCACCAGGATAGGATTGTGGGCACATTGCCACCCACAGAGCTCGGTGTCAGTGTACATGCTAGATGGCTTAGGTGCCTGTTTAATGGCACATTTAAAAAATATATAATGAACCTTAATATCTTGCTGTCAAATTCATATTAGGGATGCCACCTAATTTTGTTTAATGAAATGCTTGTTGATATGAACTAGATTTTTACTTTAACTCAAGAAATGCTAGAAGAGTAGATCTTTTAAACCAAAACGATTATCTTCTCTATCTTAGAGGAAGGTAGATGCATCATCTTTTGAGAAAAACTATCTCTGCTTTGGGCAGCTTGCATTCCTCTGAATATAGGCCTTTCATAGCATGGATTGGAGTTGCAGAAGTGCTGAGCAGAGCCATAGGGTGGGAAAACATGGTAGCTTTTTAGGTTCTTTTGAGTTTAGTGTGGCTTGTAGGCAACAGAGTATGTCCTTACTGAATTAGAGAGATTCGACATGACAGACACTGTCCGAAGCTATGTGTGTAATTTTGTATTGTCCCATTGGGGTTATTAGTGTTCTTCCTTTCATCAACACGGATGAGACATAATTATATGTATTACAAACTTTAGTTTCTGCTGTAAAACAGCAGTGTTAAGATCTGAGATGCTACTATTTAAAATGTTTTCTTTTTTTTTGACAAAAGAAATGCAGATACTTTGTAAACTGAAACAGTTATGGTCTTCACTGTTCTAGTAAATTTATGATAGGACTGATAATAAGTAGTTCTGTGCAGGAATAGAACTTGGAACACAGGGCAAATACCCAGGAGCCACGGGTAGCCTGCCCCATCTGTGCAGCTGATGGGTTAGCACCTCTGCCAACAGGTGCATTGGAATCAGCGTGGCATTTATCAAAGCAGCTGTGGTGTGACTGCCCTTTGCCTCAGTGGAAGGTTTCTTTTCTTTTTTTTTTTTTTAATTTTTATTTTTTTGGCTGTGTTGGGTCTTCGTTGCCGCGCCGGGTCTTTCTCTAGTTGCGGCGGGTGGGGACTACTCTTCGTTGTGGTGCACGGGCTTCTCATTATGGTGGCTTCTCTTGTTGCGGAGCACGGGCTCTAGGCGCACAGACTTCAGTAGTTGCAGCACACAGGCTCAGTAGTTGCAGCATGTGTGCCCTAGAGCACAGGGGCTTCACTAGTTGTGACATGTGGGCTCCGTGGTTGTGGCTCACGGGCTCTAGAGTGCAGGCTCAGTAGTTGCGGCGCACGGGCTTAGTTGCTCCGTGGCATGTGGGATCTTCCCGGACCAGGGATCAAACCCGTGTCCCCTGCATTGGCAAGCAGATTCTTAACCACTGCACCAGCAGGGAAGTCCCAGTGGAGGGTTTCTGAGGACCTGTTTCTGTTGTATGGTATATTGGTTGTCTGCACGAACTTTCTCCAGAATTTCTCCAGTAGTTGAGTTTGGTGAGGAGATTGGTTAAGAGCCCTGCTGTTTCAGGTGGGCTGCATTTCCTGGGGACCTGTTGATTTTTCTAATGAGGTAAAACATGCATTAAAAATTTATTTTATTTTATTTTATTGAAGTACAGTTGATTCACAATGTTGTGTTAATTTCTGCTGTACAGCAAAGTGATTCAGTTATACATATGTATACATTCTTTTTCATATTGTTTTCCATTATGGTTTATCACAGGATATTGAATAGAGTTCCCTGTGCTATACAGTCAGACCTTGTTGTTTATTCATTCTATATATAATAGTTTGCATCTGCTGATCTCAAATTCCCAATCTATCCTTCCCCCAACCCCCCTTGGCAACCACAGGTCTATTCTCTATGTCTTTGAGTCTGTTTCTGTTTCATAAATAAGTTCATTTGTGTCATATTTTAGATTCCACATGTAAGTGATATCATATGGTATTTGTCTTTCTCTGTCTGACTTCACTTAGCATGATAATCTCTAGGTCCATACATGTTGCTGCAAATGGCATTATTTCATTCTTTTTTATGGATGAGTGGTATTCCATTGTATATTCGTACCACATCTTCTTTATCCATTCATATGTCGATAGACATTTAGGTTGTAAAACATGCTATTTTAATTAGTCAGTGGCTTCATTTTCCTCTACCCCCCTTGTAGAGAAAGTAAATTTTTTTTTAATATTTACTTATTAATTAATTTATTTTGGTTGTGCTGGGTCTTAGTTGCGGTAGGCAGGCTCCTTAGTTGCCACACATGGACTCCTTAGCTGTGGCATGCATGTGGGATCTAGTTCCCTGACCAGGACCGGGCCGCCTGCATTGGGAGCATGGAGTCTTAACCACTGCACCACCAAGGAAGTCCTGAGAAAGTAAACCTCTGAAAGCATAAGGAGCAGACGACTGAGCGACACATAGCAATTGAATAAGGGGCAGTGAGTACTCTTCTGAAGGCATTGGAGGCAGAGCCCTCCTTGTCTGACTCGGGAGAACACAAGCTAGAGGCTGTGCTGGATTGATCATTTGGGTTCTGGAGGGACACGATCACGGGACGTCATGCTGGAAGTGGAAAAGCTTGTGTTTTGTACATCTGAGAAGAGCTAATCCCCAGCCTGCCATGAGGCTCCTTTTGCAGGTCTTTGTGGGGTTCAGGGTCTTGGTGTGATAGAATCAAAGCTTTATGATGTCTCTCCTTGCAGCAGGGATTGCAGTGGATCTCCAGTAGGTCCAGACAGCTCGATGGGCTTTGGAGTCAGCGTGCTTGTGTTAACGTCCCAGTTCCACCACTCTTCATCTGTTTCTTCCGAACCCCTTTCTCCATCTGTGAAAAGGAGATCATGTCTCATTTGGAGAGTTGCTAGGATTCCATGAGAAGGAGCAGGAGTACATACATCGCAGGGAGTCTACAGGGGACCTGTTCTCCTGCACCGTGGTTCCTGCTCTGCAGCAGCCGTGCTGTCACTGCAGGCTCTTTGGCCATCCTGCTGACACTTCTGACCAGCACGGCTCCCTGAGCACATGAGCCTGGCGCTGTCCAGGCGTTGCGGTGTTGATAGTGATGAGGACCCATTAGGGCATTGTGATTCCCACTTGCTAACCGTGATGCTGTCTCCTTGAGGCCATGGCCTGTCCTCTTTGCTGATAAGGCCATGACTAGTCAGATGTTGACTTCTCAGTGTTCTTTTTCTCATCCCCAACTTGCTGGAGGCCTTAGCGATCCTGTTCTGTAGCTGTTAAGATGGACTTGTTTTATAAAGGGTAGTTATGGGGAAAAAAAGCAATTAATTAACATTCCTTTTTTTTTTTGGCTGTGCCACATGGCTTGTGGGAACTTAGTTCCCTGACCAGGGATCAAACCTGCGCCCCCTGAAGTAGAAGCATGGAGTCCTAACTGCTGGACCACCAGGGAATTCCCTAACATTACTTTCTTAAAAAAAAAAAACCCTTTTAATTAAAAATAGAACATACAGGAATGGGTGTAAATTACAAGTGTGTGGTTCAGTGAATTAATCACAAAGTGACTGCACCTGTGTAGGTACTTGCCCAAGTTAAGAAATATATTGTGACCAGCATCACTGCAAGTCCCTTGCCATCACTACCCTCCTCTCAGTTGTCTCTTGATTGTCTGCTAGATGCGAGGCAGTGTTTCATAGCTGTAGAGTTACCATGTATGACTTGTGGGACTCTAGGAACTTGGTCTTGTATAGGAGATACATACATATGAAAATAAAGCCACTGAAGCTTTCACCCTTGTCTGCCTCTGAGAGAAAAGGTCTTGTCTTCCATTCATTGGTTCATTCTGTAAATATTTATTGATTTCTGACAAAGTGCCAGGCACGCTGTTAAGTACTGGGACTACAACAGTGATTAGATAAAGCCCTTGACCTCATGGGGCTCACATGTCTAGGTCTGACTCACGGGTGCTAACCTACTACCTAACTACGTGGTAGGTGTTTAATAAATGTCTTCCAAACCCAACTAAATATAATCCCTTTACTCTTCTCCTATGGCATTTACCCTTTTGTAGTACTGTGCTCAGCTGTTAGACCTCTGACTTTTTTCCCCCGTATTTTAAAAAAAATTTATTTATTTTTGAGATATAGTTGACTTACAGTATTATATTAGTTCAGGTGTACAATATAGCAATTCAAAATTTTTGTAGATTATACTCCATTTATAGTTACTGTAAAATATTGGCTGTAATCCCTGTGCTATACAATATATCCTTGAAGCTTATTTATTCTATCCATAGCAGTTGGTACCTCTTAATCCTCTACCCCTATCTTATCCCTCCCCGCTTCCCTCTCCCCACTGGTAACCACTAGTTTGTTCTCTATATCTGTGAGTTGGGTTTTTGTTGTTGTTGTTATATTCACTAGTTTGTTTTATTTTTTAGATTTGACATATAAGTGATAATATACGGTATTTGTCTTTCTCTGACTTATTTCACTAAGCATGATACCCTCCAGGTCCATCCAAGACCTCTGACTTCCAGATTCCAGGATCCTGGAATGCAGGTTGTGCATCTTTGTATTCCTAGCCTCTTGCATAGAAAGGACTTCGGTCTGATTATTGAAGGTGTGACAAGTGCCGAGTAAATGGTACAGTCAGTAAGTGTTGTCGGAAGTTAAGAGGAGTTGGAGAATATTAATGGCTACGGTAAAGCTTTTCTTGCTAAAGTCACCAATAATCACCTAGTCCCTAAGGCCCATTAAAGCTGTTGATTCCTTAGTTTACTTTTCTGTAACAATTGACAATGACCAATTCTTCTGATGAAAGTTTTTTTTTTTAATTAATTTATTTTTTTACTTTTGGCTGTGTTGGGTCTTTGTTGCTGCACGCGGGCTTTCTCTAGTTGCCGCCAGCGGGGGCTGCTCTTGGTTGCGGTGTGCAGGCTTGTCATTGATTGAGGTGGCTTGTTGCAGAGCACGGGCTCTAGGCGTGTGGGCTCAGTAGTTGTGGCACGTGGGCTCAGTAGTCGTGTCTCGCGGGCTGTAGAGCGCAGGCTCAGTAGTTGTGGTGCACGGGCTTAGTTGCTCTGCGGCATGTGGGATCTTCCCAGACCAGGGCTTGAACCCGTGTCCCCTGCACTGGCAGGCGGATTCTTAACCACTGCGCCACCAAGGAAGTCCCTGGGGAAAGTTCTTTGATTTCACCACTCTAGGCTGACTTTCTCCCTGTCTCATGGTTCTTCCACCTCTGAGGGTTTTTTTCTGCCTGTGAATGTGTCATGCCTCAGAACCCCCTCCTTGGCTCACTGGTTTGCACCCTCTGCATACTCTGTATCCTCCATTTGCTGATGACTCCCAGGGGATTTCCTGCCCTGAGCCTGTTCCTGGGTTCCTTTCCCACTTATCCAGCTGTGTCCTGGGCATTGCCCTTTGATGTTCATGAACTAAGTTTATTCAGAACTAGACGCCTAGTCCCTAGTACCCAGTCTCAACTGCTCCCAGCCACAGGTGCTGCACTACCCGTATTTTCTCTCCGCACAAATGCATGGGAAAGAAACCGCAAGTCATCTCCCTCCAGCGCTCCTCCATCCCCCCACACCCATCCTGGCTCCCGGGGTCCCACCAGTTCTACTTGCTGAATTTCCCTTGGAATTACCCCCTCCCTCCCTCGCCTGCATCCATCACTTCTTGCCTGGATAACTCTCCAGTGGCTGACTTCCCAGCCGCCAATCTGGACTTCTTTCAAGACATTCTCCACACTGTTGCTGGAGTGATCATGCCTGTCACTCCCCAAAAATGCTTTAGTGGCTCTTCTTTGCCTTCAGTCTTGCTGTCAGCATTGCCTCCCACCTAAGCCATGGTTTAGTCTCTCCAGGCTTACTTCCTGTTTCTCTCCATACATACACCATGCCTGTCCTTTCCAACCCAGATGTCAGCTTACAGTTCCCAGATCTTGGAGAGCTCACCTCCACACCTCTGGACGTGTGGCTGCTTCTTCTTCACATGTTGTCCCCTCCCCTTTTGTCCCGTCCCTTCAAAACCCTGGGAGGTGTTCTCTGGCCGTCCACTGTGCTCTGAATTGAGGTTCCCATCCTGTGTTCTCCTCCCTCTAGCACGCTGTTTGCTGTTTGCTTATTTTTCTTCCCAGCGGACTGAGTTTTAAGAGCAATGTCTTTCATTTCTACTATGCCTAGAATATCATAGGTATGAGGGTTTTCTTTGTTTTTTTTGTTTGTTTTGTTTTTTGCTTTCTGTTTTGCTACGAGTGTAGGATTGAGTTATGTGTGGGTTCACCTGGATAAATTTTTTTTTTCATTCTAATATCAGAATTTGAGATCTGAAAAATTAATCTCACATATATATAGTTCTTGGTTGATGTGGCACAGATGTTCATGGCAGTTGCTCTCTGCAGAGCTGAACATTAAACTAGTGTTGGTAGGAAGTATACTAGCAGGAGGCACACTTGTTGATTTTATTTTATTTTTTTATTTTTTTATTAGTTATTTCTGAGATATACATTTTAAAGTAATAACTAGAATTATGACTCATAACATTATACCAGAACATATAAGATTTTTAGAAATTTCATGTAATGTCTGAAACATTTATATTAACATATTTCCGTACAAATAACCCAATGAAAGTTTAGTATTAGTTGTTTTGCTTGTTTGTTTTTTTATACTGCAGGTTCTCATTAGTCATCAATTTTATACACATCAGTGTATACATGTCAATCCCAATCGCCCAATTCAGCGCACCACCATCCCCACCCCACCGCAGTTTTCCCCCCTTGGTGTCCATATATCTGTTCTCTACTTCTGTGTCTCAACTTCTGCCCTGCAAACCGGCTCATCTGTACCATTTTTCTAGGTTCCACATACATGCGTTAATATACGATATTTGTTTTTCTCTTTCTGACTTACTTCACTCTGTATGACAGTCTCTAGATCCATCCACGTCTCAACAAATGACCCAGTTTTGTTCCTTTTTATGGCTGAGTAATATTCCATTGTATATATGTACCACAACTTCTTTATCCATTCGTCTGTCGATGGGCATTTAGGTTGCTTCCATGACCTGGCTATTGTAAATAGTGCTGCAATGAACATTGGGGTGCATGTGTCTTTTTGAATTACGGTTTTCTCTGGGTATATGCCCAGTAGTGGGATTGCTAGATCATATGGTAAATCTATTTTTAGTTTTTTAAGGAACCTCCATACTGTTCTCCGTAGTGGCTGTATCCATTTACATTCCCACCACCAGTGCAAGAGGGTTCCCTTTTCTCCACACCCTCTCCAGCATTTGCTGTTTGTAGATTTTCTGATGATGCCCATTCTAACAGGAGTGAGGTGATACCTCATTGTAGTTTTGATTTGCATTTCTCTAATAATTAGTGATGTTGAGCATCTTTTCATGTGCTTCTTGGCCATCTGTATGTCTTCTTTGGAGAAATGTCTGTTTAGGTCTTCTGCCCATTTTTGGATTGGGTTGTTTGTTTCTTTAATATTGAGCTGAATGAGCTGTTTATATATTTTGGAGATTAATCCTTTGTCCGTTGATTCGTTTGCAAATATTTTCTCCCATTCTGAGGATGGTCTTTTCGTCTTCTTTATGGTTTCCTTTGCTGTGCAAAAGCTTTGAAGTTTCATTAGGTCCCATTTGTTTATTTTTGTTTTTATTTCCATTACTCTAGGAGGTGGATCAAAAAAGATCTTGCTGTGATTTATGTCAAAGAGTGTTCTTCCTATGTTTTCCTCTAAGGGTTTTATAGTGTCCGGTCTTACATTTAGGTCTCAAATCCATTTTGAGTTTATTTTTGTGTATAGTGTTAGGGAGTATTCTAATTTCATTCTTTTACAGGTAGCTGTCCAGTTTTCCCAGCACCACTTATTGAAGAGACTGTCTTTTCTCCATTGTATATCTTTGCCTCCTTTGTCATAGATTAGTTGACCATAGGTGCGTGGGTTTATCTCTGGGCTTTCTATCTCGTTACATTGATCTATGTTTCTGTTTTTGTGCCAGTACCATATTGTCTTGATTACTGTAGCTTTATGGTATAGTCTGAAGTCAGGGAGTCTGATTCCTCCAGCTCCGTTTTTTTCCCTGAGACTGCTTTGGCTATTCGGGGTCTTTTGTGTCTCCATACAAATTTTAAGGTGATTTGTTCTAGTTCCGTAAAAAATGCCATTGGTAATTTGATAGGGATTGCATTGAATCTGTAGATTGCTTTGGGTGATATAGTCATTTTCACAATATTGATTCTTCCAATCCAAGAACATGGTATATCTCTCCATCTGCTGGTATCATCTTTAATTTCTTTCATCAGTGTCTTATAGTTTTCTGCATACAGGTCTTTTGTCTCCCTAGGTAGGTTTATTCCTAGGTATTTTATTCTTTTTGTTGCAACGGTAAATGGGAGTGTTTCCATAATTTCTCTTTCAAATTTTTCATCATTAGTGTATAGGAATGCAAGAGATTTCTGTGCATTAATTTTGTATCCTGCAACATTACCAAATTCATTGATTAGCTCTAGTAGTTTTCTGGTGGCATTTTTAGGATTCTCTATGTATAGTATCATGTCATCTGCAAACAGTGACAGTTTTACTTCTTCTTTTCCAATTTGTATTCCTTTTATTTCTTTTTCTTCTCTGATTGCCATGGCTAGGACTTCCAAAACTATGTTGAATAATAGTGGTGAGAGTGGACATCCTTGTCTCGTTCCTGATCTTAGAGGAAATGGTTTCAGTTTTTCACCGTTGAGAATGATGTTTGCTGTGGGTTTGTCATATCTGGCCTTTATTATGTTGAGGTAGGTTCCCTCTATGGCCACTTTCTGGAGAGTTTTTATCATAAATGGGTGTTGAATTTTGTCAAAAGCTTTTTCTGCATCTATTGAGATGATCATATGGTTTTTATTCTTCAATTTGTTAATATGGTGTATCACATTGATTGATTTGCATATATTGAAGAATCCTTGCATCCCTGGGATAAATCCCACTTGATCGTAGTTTATGATCCTTTTAATGTGTTGTTGGATTCTGTTTGCTAGTATTTTTTTGAGGATTTTTGCATCTATATTCATCAGTGATATTGGTCTGTAATTTTCTTTTTTTGTAGTATCTTTGTCTGGTTTTGGTATCAGGGTAATGGTGGCCTCATAGAATGAGTTTGGGAGTGTTCCTTCCTCTGCAATTTTTTGGAAGAGTTTGAGAAGGATGGGTGTTAGCTCTTCTCTAAACATTTGATAGAATTCACCTGTGAAACCATCTGGTCCTGGACTTTTGTTTGTTGGAAGATTTTTAATCACAGTTTCAATTTCATTACTTGTGATTGGTCTGTTCATATTTTCTATTTCTTCCTGGTTCAGTCTTGGAAGGTATGCCTTTCTAAGAATTTGTCCATTTCTTCCAGGTTGTCCATTTTATTGGCATAGAATTGCTTGCAGTAGTCTCTTAGGATGCTTTGTATTTCTGCAGTGTCTGTTGTAACTTCTCCTTTTTCATTTCTAATTTTATTGATTTGAGTCCTCTCCCTCTTTTTCTTGATGAGTCTGGCTAATGGCTTATCAATTTTGTTTATCTTCTCAAAGAACCAGCTTTTAGTTTTATTGATCTTTGCTATTGTTTTCTTTGTTTCAATTTCATTTATTTCTGCTCTGATCTTTATGATTTCTTTCCTTCTACTAACTTTGGGTTTTGTTTGTTCTTCTTTCTCTGGTTCCTTTAGGTGTAAGGTTAGATTGTTTACTTGAGATTTTTCTTGTTTCTTTAGGTAGGCTTGTATAGCTATAAACTTCCCTCTTTGAACTGCTTTTGCTGCATCCCAAGGTTTTGGGTCATCGTGTTTTCATTGTCATTTGTCTCTAGGTATTTTTTGATTTCCTCTTTGATTTCTTCAGTGATCTCTTGGTTATTTAGTAACGTATTGTTTAGCCTCCATGTGTTTGTGTTTTTTACTGTTTTTTTTTTTAAATAATTTATAGGCAGGCCTTTTTAAAAATAAATAATTAATTAATTAATTAATTAATTTTTGGCTGCATTGGATCTTCGTTGCTGCATGCGGGCTTTCTCTAGTTGCGGTGAGCTGGGGGCTACTCTTTGTTGTGTTGTTTGGGCTTCTCATTGCGGTGGCTTCTCTTGTTGTGGAGCACGGGCTCTAGGTGTGTGGGCTCAGTAGTTGTGGCACGTGGGCTCAGTAGTTGTGGCTCACAGGCTCTAGAGCACAGGCTCAGTAGTTGTGGTTCACGGCCTTAGTCGCTCTGCGGCATGTGGGATCTTCCCAGACCAGTTATCGAACCCATGTCCCCTGTATTGCCAGGCGGATTCTTAACCACTGCACCACCTGGGAAGTCCCACACTTGTTGATGTTGCATCTGGTTTACCCTCTGCTGTGCCTGTCATGTGAGTGTGTAGGTGTGTGAAAGGAGAGGGGCAGGCGTGGGAATGGCAGATGGACTGGGCACTGGTGTTTTAGAACATGGGACTAGTGCAGAAAACTTTCATCTCTTGAATTTATAAACTGCTAGTTCATGTCAAAAGTTATTATACATGAGTGTGAAAAAGAAGTCAGCTTTAAATGAACCCTGTATTTATAGGAAAAACCATTGCTTTTCTGTTGAGCTCCTAGGTAGATATTTCAATTTCAAGAAGTTGTTGGGTCACTGGTGTTTTGAGGGGTGGCACAGTCTTTTTTAAAATTTTTAAATTTAATTTAATTTAATTTTTTTCCAGCCACGCCCCACGGCTTGCAGGATCTTGGTTCCCCGACCAGGGATCAAACCCATGCCCCCTGCAATGAAAGCATGGAGTCCTAACCACTGGACCGCCAGGAAATTCCCAGGCACAGTCTTTTAATTTATTAGAAAGTACAACTTTTATCATCTTTTGCCACTTCTTTTTTTTCTTAATCAGAAGTAACACATGCTCTTGTAAAACATCAGCATGACACGTTGGAGTGCCTGCAGTCACTCTATTCCACTGCCTTATTTTATTTTCCTTGCATCGCTTTATGAAATTATTTGTACGTATGTTGATTTTCTATTTCTTTTCAAAATACTTTTACAAATAATAGCTAATATTTTTCTGAGCACTGACTGTGTACTGTTCCAAGTGTTTTATTAACTCCTTAAATCCTTCTAAGAGCCCCGAGAGGTACGTTACTGTAATTATCCCCGATTTCCAGATGAGGAGATTGTAGTACAGAGAAGTTAAGTAACTGTCTCAAGTCCGTAAGCACTATGTGGTAGTAATGAAATTTAAATCCAAGCAGCTTGGCTCCAGAGTCCAAAACCCCACTCTGTTCTGCTGAGTCTCAGTGTAAGCTGGATAGGACAGGTGGCTTTGCTTCCTGCAGCTCCCAGTGTGGTGCTCTGCACTGGGTGTGTGGAATGAACATGAAATATACCAAGCAAAAAGTGGAAATGAAGTCCTCCTTCAGCACCCTTCTGCAGTACAATTTGGTTGGTTTCCTCATAAAGATTTTTTCAGTTACAAGCATACACTTATTCACAGATAGAGTCCTTTTACATAAATGTTACCCCTCTTGGGAAACATTTCTTTTCCTCCATGACTCCTTGGGGACATGTCCCTTGAGCTATGACATTATCTTAGCTGTGCAACAATGAACGGCACTGAAATTGTTTTACGTTACCTAAATGTCAGTCTTCTTGAGATTTGGGGAACATTTTAGCTTCATCAGCAATATCCTGGGGAGAGGGGTGCTCCTCCAGATGGCTGCTGCCATCTATTTTCTGTTGATTCTTACTAGAAGATGTCATCCCTGTAAAGAAAGTTAATGTTGCTAAATTCTAAGGATATACCTTATTTGGAGGTCTGAGCATCCTGGTTACTGACGGTGGTCTTTTCCTAGTTCCTATAATTGTGCTGATGAGAAAAAAAAGACTGTTTAAAATTTTCTTTGTGTAATAACAACCTTTTATAATAACGTTTGGGAAGTGGTTAAGTCATGTCTTTCCTTCTCTTCCCTTCCAGTGGGAGCAGAGGCTTTCCCTGAAGGGCAGGGGCTCTTAGGTTAGCCTGGGGCCCTAGGATGGTGTTCCAGAAGGGCCATCAATTTCTTAAACTATGTAGAATCTTGTTAAGTGTGCACATTTTGCTGGAGGAGCTTTCCATCCCAGAATGGAGCATGAGGACACAAAGAGCCCTTTTTGATACGGGTATTAACACACTCTCATTCTCAGGCTGCAGCGGTCCTGGAGGCTGACTTGATTTAGAGATTGGAAATACTTTTTTCTAGTCTGAGGAAATGAGGTGGGTGTGAGTAAAACTCTAGAGAGGGCAGTTTGGACGTTTCCTCATTAGGGCACAGAGGTTCTCACTAATTGAGGAGAATGTGTGGGCTCAGCCTGTATACAGGGGGCACCTGTTCAGATTAAATAAACATTTTGGTGTGACACCACTGTCATGCCCACTTTCGTCCCCATCTGAGCCTTTTATCATGTAGTCTGGAAATAGCTCACACCCTCATATTTAACTGGCTGTTTTTATTTCCAAATGCTGCTGCTTTTGTGAAGGTACCTGATTAAAAATTTAACCTGTATGTTATTACTTGGTAAAAGTTAAAAAAATGTATTTGGTATAAAAAGACAAATAGTTCTGCCTTTGCTCCGCTCCTGCCTAGTGCAATGGGCTTGAGGAAAGTTGCTTGCTGTGCCTCATTTTCCTCATCTGTAAAATGGGTACCAAAATGTACCTCTCAAAAGAGGTGAAATAATACAGAGATGGCAGTTGAAATGTTACTGGTATATAGTAAACAGCCAATAGACGTTAGCTTTGAGGAAGATGATGATGACAATAAGGATAACTACCTCTGCAGAAAGGCTTATAACCCTAAATAAGGAGTCCTTTCTCCTTCACTCCATCCCATTTCCCAGAGACAAACACTTTCAGTTCTTTTGATTATTTCACTATTTCCGAATTTCAAAAAAATCACATTTTCACTGCTATTTTCTGATTTTTCCTCTCCCAATATTAAACATTCTTTATTGACTCCCTGTTGTAGATGATGAGGTTTTAACTAACACCTCTTCCCTATGTCTCTTCTTCTAATATAATTATAACAAGTTTCAGTTAGAGAGACGTTTATTTATTTATTTATTTATTTCTTGTTAAACAAATAAATTTTCTTTTTTTAAAAATTTTTATTTATTGATTGATTGATTTTTGGCTGCATTGGGTCTTCGTTGCTGTGCGCGGGCTTTCTCTAGTTGCGGCGAGCAGGGGCTACGCTTCATTGCGGTGCGTGGGCTTCTTATTGCTGTGGTTTCTCTTGTTGCGGAACACGGGCTCTAGGCGCGCAGGCTTCAGTAGTTGCAGCACGTGGGCTCAGTAGTTGTGGCTCATGGGCTCTAGAGTGCAGGCTCGGTATTTGTGGCACACAGGCTTAGCTGCTCCACAGCATGTGGGATCTTCCCGGACCAGGGATCGAACCCATGTCCCCTGAATTGGCAGGCAGATTCTTAACCACTGCGCCACCAGGGAAGTCCCATAAATTTTCTTTTTTATTAATTAATTTTTATTGGAGTAGAGTTGATTTACAATGTTGTGTTAGTTTCTGCTGTACAGCAAAGTGAATCAGGTTTGGTTTTTTTTTTACATCTTTATTGGAGTGTAATTGCTATACAATGTTGTGTTAGTTTCTGCTGTATCAGTGAATCAGCTATATGTATACATATATCCTCATATCCCCTCCCTCTTGAGCCTCCCTCCCACCCTCCCTATCCCACCCCTCTAGGTGGTCACAAAGCACCGAGCTGATTCCCTGTGCTATGCAGCTGCTTCCCACTAGCTATCTATTTTTCATTTGGTAGTGTATATATGCAGAGCGACATTTAGTGTTTTACATTATTATGATCATATAAACTTTGTTCATAGCTGAGTTGTGGGATACTGTTGGGTGTTACTGAATATTTCAACTGCTATTTTGAATTGAAAAAAAATGAAGGGGGTATTGTTGATTTGCTCTCAGTTATGAAGTTAAAGGTTGTCATGCGGTTGCTAACTGCTTAGATGTATTTTGTGACTCGCTTATTTTTCTCCTCGGCTGTTCAGTTTTACCTCATTCGTTCGTATAACCATACAGGAATCTTAGAATTGGTAGAGGTTGAATTTCTAGAAGAAACATTGAGCTTTAGATAGACTGGGAGTTTGGAGCAGACATGGATGTCTGTGAGTCTGTTAGCTTTTGGTACTAGCTGCCCTTCAGGCCCTTATCCTTAGGCTTCAGAAAATATGCCAGGTTTCAGGGAAGCACAAGGTGGGACTGCCTAGGTGGGTGTGGAATGGAATGAGCCCAATGTGGGAAAAGGCAAACTGCTAATGATTATGAAAAGGAAATACGAATGACAGTAGGGAAGAGCAGAGTCTTCAAAGTGCACTCAACAGAAGGACTAGGCAGATTCTCACAGATGGAATGTCAATGTTGATTTACTTCTATAATGCTTGGTACAGTTTACCCAGCATGGGGGGAGGGGCGGAGCTAAGGGCAAAGGAGGAGTTGTGGTTTTGTGGGTCTCAAGTGTTTACCAACGAACCAGACAGGAGGTCAGGTGGTGCGGTGCCTCTGCTCTGAGAATCCTAACTGGAGACAAAACATTGTCTTTGTGTAGTTCATGGTGAAAGTGTGGGTTCTGGATTTGGGACAGGCATGGGGGACAACAAGACCCAAAGCAGAATTTCTCTCTGGAGCTGCAGTTAATCAAGTAGTCCTGAAGGGATCCTGGTCTGGGACTTGCTGGCCTCTGAGATGTAGCGGGAAAGGGGCAGGGCAGGGCCGGAGTGGGGGGAGGGTGGGAAGGTGGAGAGAGAGGAGGAAGCCAGTGCTCAGGTACTAATGATTGTTTTATACAGAATGATCAGATGCGAGAAACACAAGATTAATTCCTGCTTAAGACAAAGTTCCTTTTCTCATCTTTGGCTCTAACCTTTTTTTTTTTTTTTGCAGTATAATTACTTTACAATGTTGTGTTAGTTTCTGCTGTACGACAGAGTGAATCAGCTCTATGTATACATATATCGCCTCCCTCTTGGCTCTTTTTGTGTTGGGGGTTAGTGACCAGTTTTGTAGGGTAATTGTAGTGAGGGTTTATACACACTGGAAAACTGGTTTTAGCTGGGAAAGCATGTCTCTTGGAGTGAGTAGCAGAGGATTTTCTTGTTCACAGTAGTTCTTCTTCCCTTTCTGTTCTTGGTGTGGTGCCTTCCTCCACATTTTTCATTCAGCCTTTACCAGGTTTTGCTGAATAGTTAATAGTAAGTCATAAGCCTCTGTAACTTGGTCATCTTCTATATCAAGAAGGTATAATTACTAACACTCATTACTCAGAGAGATGGACTGGATTAACAGGTAAGAGGTTTGACTGGGGTGACCCAGAAATGGTAAGGAATAGCCAGGAAAAGAACCCAAGATTGCTCCATATGCCAGAACAGACACCTTCTTTAGGTCCATGTTGAGGGGAACTGGATTAGACAGCTTTGAAATTCCCTTCCAGGTCACATAGTCTGAATCTTTGGGAAGGTAAACACAAGATTCTTTTCCCTCTGTGATCTGTGTCTCATCTTTGGAGCTGACCCAGCACACCTGGGTATCTCTGAGATCCGGTCATGTCCGTCAACCCCCAGGGGAAACATTGTGAAAGGTGCATTGTGATGATGGTTCTTCTCTCTGGTTTATTCTTTTGTCTCCTGGCTTCATCCATAAGCACACAGATTCTCAGTCTCTTTCCTTTGTCTTAGTTTCCTTTTGAATGTTTGGAAGGAAGCTTTCATTTTGTGCCCCAGTTTTTTTTTTTTAACTGGGTCTGGGTGATGTTCTTAGGGGTGACCTCCGTGCCCAGCCTGGATACCTGGTACCGTCTGGCTTAACTGGGACATTCTGGAAAGTCCTCTTACAGAGTGATGAGAATCAAACTCAAGCCGGTACAGCTCTTGCTGTGGCTTTGAGTCAAACATCTCTCAAGTATCAAAGCGAGGTCTCCCTCGTCAAGGCTCTTGTTCCCCAGGCTGTGCCCCTCTCAGGGCCCTGGCTCTGGTTTCTTTTCTTCTAAGTTGTCCCTTTCGTTGTGAGTTATGTGTCATGTGAATATCAGGGTTCCAGCCTGGCGTCTGTGAGCTCTGAGCGGCCACCTTCCCAGAGTTTTGCAGAACCACATGAATCATAGAGAACAGACTTTAAAGCTATGGAATCCCGTCAGGCTTTCGGATTAGCGCCTGGAGGCACCAGGAAGAGCCCAACCTACTGACAGTTTTTCTCTCCTGGATCTGGTCAGAGATGGGAGGGCGGGATGGGAAAATCTGGGTGCTGGGGAGCAACTCAGTGTAAAGCAGACCATCTCAGTGATTTTAATGCCCATCTGTTTTTGCAAAGTCAAAGGAGAAGGATATTCCCCTATTGCATCTCCAACCCTGAACTTGTCAGGCATATTTATGAGATATTTTTTGTCTCTCCATGAAAAATAAACCAAGCATGCCAGTATACCAAATAGTTATGTCTTTTAAAGCACGCTAAGTATCATGTCTGCCTGCTAAATCCAGTGGGCTCTCTTTCCATCTCTCCCCTCCCCAGCTGGGCGTTTGCAGAAAGGGTCTTTATCCAAAAAGGAATCACCTCCCTCCCTGAATGTCATCCTCCGTCAGAATGCATTTCACAGAGAGCTTTTCTTCTCTACTCCCTCCTCTGTTTGGTGCTTATAACCTGTGAAGATAATGGAAAGTATTTATTTTGGGCCCCTGGTGACACAAGGTTAAGGTACTAGTGATATTCTGGAACTTTTCATTTCCATCTCCATGCCCTAGTTGTGTCTCCCTTCATGAGTATTTCACAACTGGGGACAAGTGAGTTATCTCCTTGGGTGTTCTTAACTTGCACAAACACAAGGCTCTGGATAAGCCATCAGAGCTCTTGGAATGTCCGTTTATGGGAGCACTTGTATGTAGTTATCCAAATGTAAAGATCTCATCTTTCAAACTTTCTTCCTTAGCAGTTTTAGATAGAATCTTGGGTACCGCTTTTTCACCAGCCTTCTCAACTAGAGCTGAGCTGTCAGAATCCCCTGCTCCCAGGGAAGTGTGAAGACTGGGGGAGGTGGGGTCGCATTCGTATCTCCCTTCATTTGGGGGTTCCAGTGGTGAGGCAGAATGCCTGCTGAGAGTTCCTGAGGGAGAGGTAGGAAGCAGTCAAGCAGTGGATTCTGGAATGGCTTTCCCTCAAGGCACCATGGAGTGTGGCGGCAGGCCAGAGAACGCGTACACCATCCCACACAAGAAGAAGGGGCTTAGCTTCTGAAACCACCCATGCCACAGGGAGGGATGGGGAACAAGGGGCTCTGGTCCTAGGATATTAGCTAATAACTTCATTCAGGTGATTCCCACGCATCCCATGGGGAAGTAAACTTTGGTTTCTCTGGTTTCCCTACAGGACTTGATCACTCGAATAATGCAGAGAACTGACAGGTAGTGTAAGGCCTATGACCAACCCGACCAGTGTAGCTGTGTAGCTGCATGCCAGTGGCCTTTTCAGTGACCTGTGTCCCCTCCCCCAGCCCCACCTCTTAGAGTTAGACTGTACGTTGCTAACTCAGCCTCCTTCTACAAAAAAAAAAAATGTATCTTTTGAATCTTCATAGTTTAAAAAAAGAAATTTGTATTTTCCTCTCTTGATGTCCTGATTTTTGTTCAGCTCTTCACTCTAAAGCACCCCCCCCCCCCACACCATAGCTCTTACTTCACCATATCTTTTTTTTTTTAAGTTAATTAAAAAAAAATCATTTATTTATTCATTTTTGGCTGCGCCGGGCCTTCGTTGTGGTTCAGGGGCTTCTCTAGCTGTGGCACGTGGGCTCAGCAGTTGCAGCACGCGGGCTTTGATGTGTTATGTGGGATCTTAGTTCCCTGACCAGGGATGGAACCCAGGCTTGCTGCATTGGGAGTGTGGAGTCTTAACTACTGGACCACCAGGGAAGTCCCGACCATATCTTTTCTTTTCTCTCTTTTTTATTTGGCTGCACCGTATCTTTTTGAGTCCATAAATAATACCTTACTTCCTTTATTTCAGTCCCCGAACTCTTTCCTTTATGCTTCTGTTTTTCCTACAGATTCCCAAAACTTATTGGACCCTACTTTAGAAGGACATAGTTGAAAAGATTTTAACTGGTTTTGAAAAGTTATGTAAGTCCCTTCTGAAGGTGTAATTAACAGTTTGCTAGGTACCTTGCACACAGGGACAATGAAAAGAGAAGGGACAGAATAAAGTATCTTGCTGGAGAAAATGATGATTGCCACTTTTTCACCCTGTGCGAAATGCTTGCCAACCTGTATTTTTTTCTGCCTGTTCTGAACTGTTTTACCTTGGATAGTTGGACACTTGTAAAACAAAGGAAAAGGACATTCTTCATCTCTGGAATGATATAGATTGTAATCGGCAGGGTCCAACTAGCTCTCTTCAGGACCTCTTTCCCCATGTTGTAGGCCTTAGTGTGTGAAGGTTAGTTCCAAGGAGTCAGGCTTTCTGAATTCATTCCATAAACGTCTATTCCTGATCTCTCTGAATCTCCATTTACTTTGCAGCAAAGATGTCCCCCAGTAAGTCACTTATATATATATATAGCAACAGATCCTACTTCCTTGCATCTTGTTTCAGAACAGCTCACAGTTAAACACATTTCAGCTGGCACACAGTCCACCACGTTAGGAAGTAAAACTGTTTTCACTTGTGGGTTCAGTCACTTCCCAGTTTTTGCATTTTCTGTCACAAGCTCCTTCTGTCTTGTCTAACTGGGACCCACGTGACCTCTGTCCGCCTGTGCATCCCACGGTTTTCGTAGATGTCCGAACACAGGTGGGGTGGTGGAACACGTGCTGTTTGAACCTTGCTTTGGGTGATGCGCCGGAGTCGCCGTGTCTGAGGCTGTGGCACGTGGAGGCAGGGTACCTGTGATGTAGAACGTGGGGGCAGAGGTGAAGAGAGGGGCCAGCCTGGTCCTGGGAGACTTGGAGCTCTGTTTCCCTGCCCTGGCCAGCATGGCCCCCGGGAAGAGCCGCAGAGTAGAGAAGTCAAAATACTCTGAATCTGCGCTCTGCTCGGCCTCTGGGTGTGTCCTGGTGCAGGTCGAGTAACTTCCAAGATGTTTGATCATCTCTATAAAGTAGAAAGGAATCTGCCCTATCTGTGGCACTCAGGTGTTACGAGAATAAAGGTGAAAATAGGTATGAAAATGTTTTTAAACCCTAAAGAACTCTCCATGATAAGGCGATATGCGTTTTCCAGGGTAGAAGGTATTATGTATTATGTGTTCTAAACAGTATGTTACATTTTATATAAAATAGATACGCCATCCCACTTACTATAGATGATAAAACTAAGGCTCAGAAATAAGTGTCTTCCCCAAGCTCGTACAACTAGTGAATGGCACAGCCAGCACTTCAATCTTCTTTTTGAAACCTGGTTTATACTAAGCTAATCAAGGTCCATCAAAGCAGTAGGCAACTTATAGTACTAGGTACCATCTGATGGGTTAATTTCTTCAGCAAATATTAAGTGACTGCTGTATGCCTAATACCTGGCATTTTAGGTGTTAAGTGAGTTTTGTTTGTTGTCATTTCAGTTTTTTCCTCTAAGTAACTTGTAATGATCTTTAAAAGCATTGGGCTTAAAATTAAAATTTTTTTCCCTCTTTTTAACTACTCCAACCTTGGTTCTCAGTCTTTTTTTTTTCTTTTATTTATTTACTTATTTTTGGCTGTGTTGGGTCTTTGTTGCTGTGCGTGGGCTTTCTCTGGTTGCGGCGAGCCGGGGCTACTCTTTGTTGCGGTGCGCGGGCTTCTCATTGTGGTGGCTTTTCTTGTAGTGGAGCAGGGGCTCTAGGCGTGTGGGCTTTAGTAGTTGTGGCTCGCGGGCTCGGTAGTTGTGGCACACGGGCTTAGTTGCTCCGCAGCATGTGGGATCTTCCCTGACCAGGGCTCGAACCCATGTCCCCTGCATTGGCAGGCAGATTCTTAACCACTGTGCCACCAGGGAAGTCCCTCTCAGTCTTAATTTCTTAGTTGACATTCCTGTGTGTATATACCCTGCAACTGGCCAGAGGCGTGTCTCCTAGGAAGAGAAACTTGGAATGACTTCAGTAAGTGAACTAGGAGTTGTGACATGTGATTGTGTCAGCTTTGCTTGTGTTTAGTTGGCCAGGTGGTGATTTAACTGTTAACCTTCCTAACTCTTCAGCTTTGGACTCACCTAGGGGGAGCTGGAAAGCTTTGATAGATAAATTAATTGGAAAACACTTCCAGAGTCAAATGTCACTCCTTTGGCAGTTTCAGATGTCACCCGGGACCAGCATTTAGAGCCTGAGAATGAAGAATATGCGTTAAACGCAACCTTCATGGGCTCCAGGGCTTTCTTTTTAACATTTGGCAACCTGTCTACAGAGATGAGACTGAGAAGGCCTCATACAGGTGATGTGGCTTCATTCTCTGCGGAGAGAACATTTTTTAGGGGCTTGGGAAAGCATTTGCCTGAACAGTTCCCAGAGTTCTCTTCTACCTGCTTTCTCGAGATCCTGAGGTCAATCACAGTCATGTAAGGTGGACGGTATTATTTATCCCTCCTTTTAATACATGAAAAACTGAGGTTCAGAAATGAGTGTCTCCCCAAGTGTCTTGCCCGGTCACATATGGCTAGCAGATGGTAGAGCTGGTACTTGAACCCTCATCTCGCTGAATCCTGGTTTCCACTAAGCTGATGCGGCTGCGTCAGAGCAGGAGGCAAGCTATGGTACTGAATACCACCTGAGTCATCCATTTATCCAGCCAACACTGAGTGCCTGTTGAGTCCCTAGTACCTGGCATACAAAGACGAGTTAGGCAATAGGAGAAGACAGATAACTGATACAAGCGATGGCCGTGCAGTTGGGTAAGTGACATGATGTGGGAACACCCAGAGGGAGATGTCATCGCAGGGGTGGGGAGTTGGAGAAGGCAGAGACGGTGACTGAGCTGGAGTAGGAAAGATGAGCAGGAGTTTGCCAGATTGGAAAGGTGGGTGGGGACACTCGCAGGGTGGCGTTCCAGACAGAACTGGAGGGCTGGGAACAACAGTTTGTGCTCACACCGGGTACGTGGCAGAAGCGAGAGGCAGGAGCAGCCAGTAGAGGCCAGCTTGGCAGCTCTGTGTGCCAAGCGGAGGCATTTGAATGATGTCCCATTGCCACTGTACCCCACATGTCCTTTACGTGCTGCTCTGGCTGTCATCTGACTGTCATTCTGGCCACCCTCCCTCCCCTTCCTTTCTCCTTTTTTTTTTTTTTTTTTTAACCCCTCCCAGCTCTTTCCTTAGGCTGTCAGTGTCAGCCTCGCACATTAAAGGGTTACAGGCTCTCACCAGGCCAGCTGTGTCCTCTCGGAGTGATCCCTATGTTGTTTCCCTGTGTCTGTGTCTGCTGGAGGGATGGAGACAGCGGTACAGGAGGAGTTCTGAGGATCTTGGATCTTGGCCTCTAGAATCAGCACTCTGAGAAAGTGAGGGAGGTGAATGGGAGGAGGACTAGAGAAAGGTTTGTTTTCCAGACCATTACAAAAAATCTCAAGTTAGGGTACATGAGGTATGTGCATGAGGTTGGTTTGTGAGACCACAAGCATTATTGAGTGTTCTAGCCACTGTGCAGCGTGCACCTAAAGATAGAAAGCTGCCCATTTACTTCTATCCTGAGGTGAGGTTCTGGTCCTCTGTTTCAGGGGACGAAGCGGAGACTCAGAGAGGTTAAGTAGCCTGCCCAAGGTTGCTCAGCCAATAAGGGATGGACCCGGGGATTCACACGTGTGTCTGTCCAGCTCTTCCTGCTTGCCCTGTGCCTGCTGCAGGTGTCAGTGGGTCTGGTGGTGCTGCCCTGGGTGCCATGCAGAAAGTGGCTGTGGTTCCCTGTCTGCCCCCTTGGCAGCCTTGCCTACATTAGCTCGATTTTTGCTGACAGATGAGCAAGCCAGCAGCAGCTGCTCTGATAGGCCTGGGAACTTGTCCCTGGAGGGAAAGGCTGAGTCCAGGAGGGTTATACCAGGCCTTGCAGCAGAAGTGTCTGGACATGTCACAGAATCTACTGAACTGGCAGTTGTCCCATTTCAAATCCCATTCTACAGATTTACAGGTGATACTGGTGCTGACTCCCTGCCATTTGATTTGAAGACTGAGAAAGATAAGACAGTTCACTGGGTGGTGACATTTATGACACAGGGAATGGAGGACTGTAATAAAATCTATATAAATTTATGTATATAAACCTTCCCCTGCATTTCAGACCCAAACATCACCCTGTTAGCAGGCTCAACTGGAGTGAAGAGAAAGTCCCTTCCCAAACTCGAATCCCGGGGAGGGTCCCTCACCCTCTCTGGTGAACACTCCGCCCTCCCTGCCCACCTTGCCTCCCCTTGACAGTAGCCCTCCCATCCCACTGCAGTGCCCTCCCCCTTTCCCCAGCCTCCTTGTAGGTTGCTGTGTGCCGGGGCTGTCTGTATTCATCGCTCCCAGCTTCGAATCAGCTCACATCACCATCGCATTTGCAGTAGGAAAGACCCCTCCCGTCCTGTGGGAGCTCTGGACTTTCATCTGGACCTTTCATCTGAAGCCCATCTGTACCTTAACTCCAAGCATGCCTGGTGCGCTGCAGGGCAGGTTTGAGATGTTTGCCCTGTTTCCAGTGTTAACTACCTGCCTTTTAGGATCCACTTCTTTTTTATTAAACTTTTTTTTTTAATTAATTAATTAATTTTTTGGCTGTGTTGGTCTTCGTTGCTGTGTGCGGGCTTTCTCTAGTTGTGGCTAGCAGGGGCTACTCTTCGTTGCGGTGCGCAGGCTGTAGGCACACGGGCTTCAGTAGTTATGGCACGTGGGCTCAGTAGTTGTGGCGCGGGGGCTCTAGAGCACAGGCTCAGTAGCTGTGGTGCATCGGCTTGGTTGCTTTGCGGCATGTGAGATCTTCCCGGACCAGGGCTCGAACCTGTGTCCCCTGCATTGGCAAGCGGATTCTTAACCACGGCGCCACCAAGGAAGTCCAGGATCCACTTCTTAGTTGTTCTTTTCCCCCACCTTTGTCCCCCTCCTTCCTTGAAGTTGTTGCTAAGGCTGCAACACCACCACCATTGAGCTGCCTTTTTCTCTGTTGAAGTCTTTTCACTGTTGTTTAAAAGAGAGTACTATGACCGCAGGACTCTAGCTCACCTCCCTGCAATTATGCGTGACGTTTATACAGAGTAAATTCTTCATCTTATCTAATATCTAATCTACTATCCCTTGTTTGTTAGTGTCCTTGGGATTGTGATGATAAACTCCAAGAGAGTAGGGATTAAGTCTACACGATTTTCCATAAATGCCCCATACTTTACCAGGCATAAGTAAGTGCTTGAAACTGCTTTTTGTTTTGAAAAAGAAAAGAAAACAACTTGTCAAATATAATTTGCGTCTTAGCACCAGTAAAATGAATTAGCTCTGGTTTATTGAATGCTTGTACATTCCTATAAGATAGGTGTCCCCTACCTGGCCATCCTGTGGATGAAGGAACTGAGGCTAAAGGAGGTGAATCACTTTGCCCAAGGTCACCCATCCACATCCGGATTCAAGCACAGATCTGTGTAATGCAAGCCTGTTTTGTCTTCACCATGCTCTTCTGCCTCCAGGGGAATACATGCCAATTTCATGAAGCCACTTTTAAGTTTCAGTAAATTATATTATCATTTTCAGTAAACTGATTGATAATTATTGGGTGACCCTCGGGAGAGAGGCGTTCTGACAGGAGACCCTCATCATTTTTTTTTTTTTTTTATTCTTTAATGAGTCCCACTTGGAAGTCCTTGCTTATTGAAAAGGAAGCCATCAGTCCTCTTAGGAGCCTTGGTAGAAATCCTTACTAAATACTTGACTGAAAACATTCAAGTCCCCAGGTATGTGCTCTCTTTGGTCTCTTTATTCCTATGCACAGTCTCATTTTCTATTTTCCCTTCCTTTTGAGTGGTCTCAGATGGTACTATTCTCGGAAGCTAATCCTGTCACCTGTGCTCTGAAGTGTCTCTTCCTGCTGCTTCAAAAACACTCAGGGAAGCGTGAGGTTGCCCTTGCTAAGGCAGCCAGGGCCAGGACAGGGCCGCATCCGCATCAGAAAGCATCCGTAGGGTTGTAGTCTGGCCACATCTCTGCTGCTCAGGGAATGGCGACCTGAGATGCCTGGAAGTGTGAGGTCCTGGGGAGTAAAAACCCCAACACCCCCGCCCCCAACCCTGCCCCCCGGAACCTCGAGGGTGGCACATTTCAGAGAGTCCCCTTTAAGTACCAACACTTGGGAAAACTTAATTTTAGGGAGAAGTGATCGAAAAACATCCCAAGCACCCCTTTGTTTCCGCAGGGAGCAATTAGTGAATGGAGCTGCTGCAGTCTGAGACTTGTGTCAGCTTTTGTTTTTTTTTGTTTTTTTGTTTTTCTTACCATAATAGTGCACTCAACCTGTTGCTGGCTGCTGACTCCTGGCATTGACTCTGCCTCCAAGGACATCAGATCCACCAGGTGGGGTCTAGTTTCAGGTCACAGGTCCGATGTCATTGCTGAGTGGCCTTGACAAGACACTTAGACCCTTAAATGAGAATAAAATAGTGCCACACAGAGGCACTCAACAATTACTGTTAGTTAGTGTCCCTTTGACTTGAAATCTGGAAGGGAAGCTTCTTAGATTTGTGGGCAAAAATAAGGAGTAACCTATAATTGAGGATCTCCCTGTGTAGAAAAAGTAGAGCTTTATCTAAATCAGGGACCTTGCTAGGCATTTGGCTACTTAGTGATAATTTTACTGTCTGGTTCCCAACTGCCCCCAGCCAGATCTGGAACTTAGGAAACATGTAATTATGTGTGAGCCTTTGGGCCCCAAGACAACAGATGCACAGCTATTGAGACCTCCATTTAGAGGCTGCTGCCTTCTCCTGTGCCTGGTTCCCAGCTATGCTAAAGATGTGCTTTGCAGGTTGACCCTAAGGGGGATTTATGCACTTGAGGGCTCGTCTCTGGAGACACAGAAAACTAGTGAGGCCAAGAGGTTTGGAGTAGAGACCTCCGGAGAGATGGTGGACGGGTTATGTGTTGAAGAACCAGCCACGCTGGCCATTTTCTGTGAGTAGCATGAAGAAAAAAGCTTTAGAAGCATAGGTCTATGTCCTCAAGCAGCAGCATTTACTCAGTTGTACTGGTGTTCTTTTCTACTTAAATTTTAGCAATGCAGCAGTATTGCTTTCTCTTGTTTTGTAGACTGATCGTCAGTATGGGTTAAATGACATTAGAAGCTATGCTGGGAACCTAATCCTCACTCATTTATGTGGAAAAATGTGTTCCATTTTTGCACAGCCAGTGAACTTTTGGGTGGCAGTGTGTTTGTAAGTTGGGGACTGCTTGTAGGGTATTTTGTAAAGAAGGAAACATTCTTTTCAAGTCAGGACCTTCTGTGGGTTAAAGGGGAGTCACTGGAACCAGATGCTAAAAAAGCATGCTCGAAATTAGTTTTGGACTTGACTGTAGTATGGTTGAGCCTGAATAACTTCCAACAGGGTGTTTAGAAATTCAGAATATTAGTAGTAGAGTCATAGAGATGATCTAGTGCTTCCTAATTGCTGGTTTGCAAACTGGTTTGTCTGTAATAAAGAATTAAGTTGTCTGCAATGTCTATAGAAAGCACATATGGTATATATCAGTTACATTATGTCTTTGTGAAATACGGCAATCACCTTACATGTATTATAAAAAGTCATGTCATTTATTTTTTAATAGTTGCCCCCTTATTTTTCCAACAACTAGGTAAGTGACCCTTCATATCAGGGTCCTGGATCTGCCACCTGTTTTTGCGCATTCTTTGTTCTTTTGTAATGGTCAGACTCAGGGTGCCAACTGAGAATAGGAAACCACAGAATTTTTTCCATCTCTACCTGTCCTAATGATAATGGGTTGTAAACCTTACCAGAGTGCACAGCTTTTCCTCTTAGCAGTCTTTTTAAAATAAATAGACTGATTTTTAAAAATAACATTTCAGAAACAAATGTCATTTTATTATTTGTATGGGTATCAGCATCTTGTGTATGGGGTTTTGGATTGGACCTCTTTCTGTTTGAACTTTATCATTTGGTGTGTAAAAAATAAGTAAAATAGTATAAGGAGGAAGAAAAATGATTTATACTTGCTTCACCCAGACCTAACCATTGTTAAAATTATTAAATTTCTTTCTGAACTGTAATATATATACATCCATGGACCTTATTTTGCTTTTGGACAAAACTGAGAAAAACATAGCTTTTAAAAACTTAATACATCCTGAGCATTTTCCCATATTACCAAAATTGTTTTGCAAACATGGCCTGGTACCTGTGTTATATTTTATGTGCAATGTACAAGAATTTATTTAACAAACCCACTCCCCTCATTGTTGACTAAGTAGGTTGTCATTAACTTTTTTGCATTGGTGAACATCTTCATCAATTTTTTGTTCCTCTTTAATTATTTCCTTAGAATAAATTCCTAGAAGTCTAATTATAGGTTAAAAGGATGAACGTTTTTCATGCTCTTGCCAAGCCGGGAACAAAATCCTCGGTGCATGCCATTGGCAGCATTGTGAGTAGTTTCCCAGGACAGCTGGGCCCCAGGTGCAGTGTGTCGCCAGGGCGGCAATGCAGTAAGGGTCTCCCCCACCCTGTGCATGCCATTGGCAGCATTGTGAGTAGTTTCCCAGGACAGCTGGGCCCCAGATGCAGTGTGTCGCCAGGGCGGCAATGCAGTAAGGGTCTCCCCCACCCTCTGCAGCAGGCGTGGTGAGCGCAGCAGTGAGAGCCGTAGAAGAAAAAACGAGAAAACCGATTGTTCCTAGCATTTTTTGCTCTTGCTTCTTTTGGGGGTGGGGCGGGGTGAGTTCCTTCTCGAAAACTCAGCCCTATTTATATATTCCTTATTTTTTCATGTAAAAAGAGAGACCTATATTATATTGCCTTTATCTATCTGTTTATTTATTTAATATACATGTATCTATTCTTTCTCAAATTCTTTTCCCATTTAGGTTGTTAGAGAATATTGAGCAGAGTTCCCTGTGCTATACAGTAGGTCCTTGTTGGTTACCTATTTTAAATATAGAAGGATTATCATACTAAGTGAAGTCAAGTCAGACAGACAAAAGACAAATATCATATGATATGGCTCTATGTGGAATCTAAAAAAAATGATAAAAATGAACTTATTTACAAAACAGAAACAGACTCACAGATTAGAGAAAGAACTTAAGGTTCCGGTGGGGGAGGGATAGATTGGGAGTTTGAGATTGACATGTACACACTAGATTGTCTTTTTTTTTTCTTTTTTTAAAAAACCCTCTCTCGTACAAAAGCGAGCCACTGACTGTTCATTCCATTTCAGAGTGTCCACCATGAGAAGACAGTAGAGGTGATCTGAAAGGAGCAGACCTCCCATCATAGCCGAGGACCCCATGAGAGAGCTTGGAAAAGCCAGGGGGTGGTTAACTAGGGTGACCACAGCCGTGATAACTAATCACAGAGCACGCTTGTGGTCAGACTTGACTTCCACCAGTGATGGCAGGACTCACGTCAGGATTCTTGCTTCCGTGTAGGTGTGAGACCAAGCCTGATCTAATTCTCTTTTCGCTAACCTGGGCTTTCTTCTTAGCAGTTAGTTGGTGTGTGGCTGGAAACGGAAGAAGGGCTGCAGAAAACTGAGTGGTTGGCCAGTGTGGGGAGTAGGGAGAGGAAGAAAAGGAGGAGGAGGGGGGAGCAAAGATACTTTCAAGGAGCAATCTTTTAAGTCTTCTTGGAAGAGGAAGTTAACTCTGAGAGATTAGAGTATATGCTGTGTTTTTGGCATATACCAGGAAGTAAGCACCTTTTAAGAGCTTGGCTTGAAGTTGGTAACTAGTAATGCAAACTATTGATTTAAAAATTTTTTTTGTTAAGTATTTGTTAATGAGAGAATTGATTTCTATAACTGAGAAAAGGGTTACAAGACATGGTGTGTGTCTCGCCCCTCCCCCCAAATCATGGCTTCAGGGGCTGCTTTTCAGTACTCTGAACCTGAAGCTGGAAGACATCTTGGTTTTAGACTCTACATGAGAAATGTGACTTTGGCTCAGTATACTTTTATTGAGGGCTTGGCACTGGGACAGGTGTACAAAGATGAATGAGATCAGACCCTTGTCCCTAGTTTGGTGATACAAGGTTAGTAATATAAATAATAGATAAGTTTTTATTGCGGCAAAATACACATAACATAAAATTTACCGTTTGAACCATTTTGAAGTGTACAGTTCTACGGCATTAAATTGTTGTGAATGTATTTACCATCATTCATCTCCAGAACTTTTCCATCTTCTCCAACTTAAAACTCTGTACTTGTTAAACAATGACTCCTCATTTCCCTCTCCCCCCAGCCCCTGGAAACCACCATTCTACTTTCTGTCTCTGTGAATTTGATTATTCTAGGTACCTCATAAGCAAATCATACAGTATTTATCCTTTTGTGATTGGCTTATTTCATTTGGCTTAATTCTTCCAGGAATTAAGTTTCATCCATGTTGTAGCGTGTGTCAAAATTTGCTTCCTTTTTAAGGGTGAATAGCTATTCCATTGTATGGTTATATACCACATTTTGTTTATCCATTCATCCATCAGTAGACACTTGGACTGCTTCCATCTTTTGGCTATTGTGAATAATGCTGCTTTGAACATGGGTGTACAAATATCTGTTCCTTTCTTTCAGTTCTTTTGGGTATGTATCTAGAACTGGAATTGTTGGAGCTTATGGTAATTCTATGTTTAGTGTTTTGAGGAATCACTGTACTGTCTTCCACAGTGGTTGCACCATTTTACAGTCCCACCAGCAGTGCACAGGTTTCCAGTTTCTCTATATCCTTGCCATCACTTGTTATTTTCTTCTGCTAATAGCCATCCTAATGGATGTGAAGAGGTATCTCACTGTGGTATTGGTTTTCATTTCCCTAATGATTAGTGATGTTGAGCATCTTTTCATGTGCTTATCGGCCACTCATATATTCTTAGAAGAAGTGTCTGCTCAAGTCTTGATCATGTTTTAATCTGTTTTTTTTTGTTGTTGTCATTGTAAGAGTTCTTTGTGTATTCTGGGTACCAATCCCTTATCAGATATATGATTTGAAAATATTTTCTCCCATTCCTTAGGTTGCTTTTTTACTCTGTTCATAGTGTCCTTTGATGGTCAAAAGGTTTTACTTTTGATGAGGTCCATCTTATTTTTTTCTCTTGTTGCCTGTGCCTTTGGTTTCATATCCAAACAAAAAATAATTGCCAAATCCAACATCATGATGCTTTCCTCCTGTGTTTTCTTCTAAGAGTTTTGTGGTTTCAAATCTTACGTTTAGGCCTTTGGTCCATTTAGAGTTAATTTTTGTATATTGTATAAGGTATGGTTCCAGTTCTTTTTTCCCTTCCCTCCCTCCCTCCCTCCCTCCCTCTTCCTTCCTTCCTTCCTCCCTCCCTCCTCTTCCTTCCTTCCCTCCCTCCCTCTTTCCTCCTCCTTTTCCTTCCTTCCCTCCCTCCCTCCCTCTTCCTCCCTCCTTCCCTTCCTTCCTTCCTTCCTTCCTTCCTCCCTCCCTCTTCCTTCCTTCCTTCCTTCCTCCCTCCCTCCCTTCCTGTGGATATTCAGTTTTCCTAATACAATATGTTGAAAGATAACTTTAATTTATGAAAGAAGATGCTTAGCTGCCACTCACAGGAGTTACTGAGCCACAGTCTCTGGCAAGAGGGTTCTGTTTGACTGATATAGGAGGAAGAGATTCAAGCCTCTCACTGCATTATGGAGAGACAGCACACTGCAGGAAGCTTCCCTGTGGGTACTTCCTGTGCAGCACAAGTCTGGGAATTCCCACAACACAAGTCTGGGAATCTGCAGGAGCCATTTCAAGTGAGAAGGGGGGAAAGAGAAGGACATTATCAAGGTAAGATGAGAAACACATGGTATATAATGTGCTTCTTAATCTGTTATCTTTCGTTATATATGTATTCTTTATAGGAGGCTTGTTTGGACTGGAATTCCCCGTTAGTCTTTAGTTTGTGGGGGGTTTTTCAGTGGGGATGTGTGCACTTACTTTAGCTATTTGTCACGGTAGAGAAGAAACAGGGTTTCATGCTGGTGGGAAGATATTACCTTGTTTGAAAGAAAGATAACTTTGCACATGGCCTTCATCTGTGATGGACTCTAAACCTGCTGCAGATTTCTCCCCTAAAAGTGGTGCCACAACACAAGTCTGATCTCAACATGTGTGCAGCTGTGGACCAGAGGGTTGAAAGCAGATCCTGTGTCTCTTTCCGGATGAATTCCAGAGGGACACAGCAGCAGTTTTTTCTGTAACTCTTTGCATGTGCACAGGAAGTTCCTTACAACCCACTCTGTTAGATCTCATTTCCTTTCAGTTTTTTGCCCTCGGTGCTCCCTGGGTGTCTGGCCTGTAGGTTCAGGGTTCAGAGAGCCTCTGGATTGGTGCCCTCTTGTGGTCCTCCTTTGATCTGGTTGGGATCTTGGGAGTTGAAGGCCAAGAAAGGGTCCCTAAGAAGAAGAAAACTCGGGGGAATTGATTATAAATTTCTGCATGAGGAAGTCTTTTTAAAATACAACATGATAAAAGCATTACGAAGTTAATCAATTTAACTACACAAATAAAAATTTTCTTCAGGAAACAACCCTTTTTTAAGGGTAAAAGTTCACTGGAAAGGATATTTGTAATACAAATGAGAAATGGTCAGTTTTCTTAATGGATATCAAGAGCTTTTCAATAAAGAAAAGATCAGTAACTCAACAGAGAAGTGAGGATAGGATATCAACAGACTGGTTTCAGAAAAAGAAAAACAAAGGCTTTTAGGCATATAAAAGATGTTTAGCCTCACCTAAAATGGAAACGTAAATTAAATAGGTAGATAACATTAAGTTAGATACTAAGAGTATGAGGAAATAGATGTATGTAAATCACTGATGCTGGGGGATATCTGGGCTTATGTATGGAAATTTTAAAAAATACAGATTCTTTGCCCTAGCAGATCCACTACTAGAAATGTATCTGACAGGTGTATACATTTGCCCATACATGATGCTTGTTTTAGAAAAAGGTGGGCACGACTGAAATGTTTATCAGTGGAAGACTAGCTGCGGTTCCATTCATACAATGGAATGTATGCACTTGTAAAGGAAGAGGTCTTAAATGCACTGATGAGAAAATCTTCAAAATATATGAGTGAATGAAGGTACAGCATTGTGTTAGTGTTTGTTTGAAAAGTTTGCACACACTTCTGTTTTTTATATGCAGTGACCGCCTCTCAAAGGATGTACATGAAAACCGAAAACAGCACCTGCAAGAAAGTCAGAAAGGTGGTTGGGATGTGGGGTGGGAAGAAGGCAGACTTCACACTTTGTGCTGTTTCATACCTTTTAGATTTTGTACCGTGTTTCAGATATTGCCTCTTAAAAAGCTAACTGCCTTGAAAAGGGTAATAGAGATTATGTAAGTAGAAAAACCAAGATAAAAACTAAAAAAATAAAAAAAACAAAAAAAACCCCAAAAAACCCAACAACAACCTAGAATTTCAGCTCAGGTTTTAGATCACCAAGGTTTAACAATGAAGCAGGGACAAATGACAGAATTCTGAGCTGGAGACAGAACGTAGTCCTGTACGGTTTCATAGATGTGAAGAAAATAAAATGAATGGCCATGAATCAGGATGAAGTCTTCAGCTGAGTTACAAAATAAAAAGTTTCCCAATAGATTGTTTCTAGGATATATTTGTATAAATGAAAATTTAAGGGGTTTTAGAGACAAGAATAATTTTTATTGAGCATGTATTTTGTGTTAGCCACTATCTTATATATATTGACCTGTTAACACTTAGAGCCCATTTGTGGAATGGCTGTCATTCCTACCATTTGCAACAAGGACAGTTAATGGTCTGAGAGGTTGAGTTGTCTGACACATAACTGGTGTAGGTGTGGTAAAGTCAGGAATCAAGCCAGGTCCCGTGTGCTCAGCCTGATTCAAAAGGACCCACTTTTCACCTTTTAGAACTTTGCACTAAGTGGTAGTTTTTGTCCATCTCGGCCTTTTTTTTTTTTTTTTTTTTTTCTTTTTCTTTTAAACCTATCTTGCTCAGAAGCTTAGGGCATTTCTATCACGATACAAAATGGCACTTTTTACACATCTGCAGCCTAATAATTGGTACTCATTTTGAAGACCCTGAAGCACATTGCTGGATCTAAAAGCAACTTCTTAGTTACCAAGGAAACAGTAGATTTAGCCTAGTGCTCAGTCTAGTTTCTTTTGAGTGTAGTTGAAATCTTTAAAAATTGGTTGAGTCTCTTTAGCATGTATGATAATTATTAACCAGAATATTTGATGAAGGTGACACTCCTATATGCCAGCTAGTAATAGTTTACACTTAGAGCAAATGGAAAACATCAGGAAAAATTCTGCAGGAAAAGATTATAGAATGAAATGATACATATCCTTATGGAATATATCCTTTGGAAGAAGAAAAAAAAATTGTGTCCAAGAGTATACATTAATAGAAGTTGAAGAACGTGCTCATATTCTCTGTGATTTAAAAAACGAGAGTAATTGAACTCACCCATTGAAAAATGACAGGTGTATGAGCTTTCTAGGGCTGCAGTAACAAATTGTCACAAACTTGGTGGCTTAAAACAACAGAAATTTATTCTCTTACATTTCTGGAGGCCAGAAGTCCAAAATGTAGATGTTCGGCAGCATTGGTTTCTTCCGAAGGCTCTGAAAGAGAATCTGTTCTGTGCTCCTGTCCTAGCTTCTGGTGGAGTTCCTTGGCTTATAGATACATCACTCCAATCTCTGCCTTCATCTTCACGTGGTGTTCCCTCATGTCTCTGTATTTCCTCCTTTTCTGTTTCCTACAAGGACACTTGTCATTGGGTTTAGGGCCCATCCATTCCAAGGATGGTCTCATCTCGAGACCCTCAAACTTAGTTACATTTGCAAAGACCTTTATGCCAAATAAGGTCACATTCTGAGGTTCCAGGGTGTAGGACATGGTCATATCTTTTTGGGGGGCCACAATTCAACCCACGACAGAAGTTGAATCACAAAAGTTGGATGGTCATTGATCTTTTTTTTAGATAAACTTTTTTGGGAGATAATTGTAGATTCACATACAGTTGTAAGAAATAAAGCAGAGAGATCCCATGTACCCTTTACTCAGTTTCCCCAATGGTAATATCTTACAGGGCACTGACCTCAATAAAGTGAAGATATAGAACATTTCATCACCACAGGACCCCTCCTTCATGTTGCCCTTTATTAGCCACCCCTGCCTTCTCCCACCACTGCGATCCCCCATCGTCCCTCATCTCTGTCAACCAGTAACCTCTTCTGCATTTCCATCATTTTGTCATTGCTAGAATGTTACATAAATGGAATCATACATTACCCCCCCTCCCCCGCGCCTTTAGCATAATTCTCTGGAGATTCCTACAGGTAGGTAGGAGTTCATTCGTTTTCATTGCTCACTGGTGCTCCTTGGTGTATGTCACCAGTTTGTTTAAGCATTCACCCACTGGAGAACTTCTGGGTGATTTCCAGTTTCTGGCTATTATGACTAAAGCTTCTGTGAACATATGCGTACAAGCCTCTGTGTGAACATGTTTTCATTTCTCTGGGCTATATAAATGCCCAGGAAGGAGTACAATTGCAGGATCATATCGTAGTTGCACGTTTAGTTTTTAAAGTGCCGAATTGTTTTCCTGAGGATGTGAGCCATTTACACGTCTACCAGCAGCGTATGAGTGGTCGCTTTCCTTCCCGTCACCAACATTTGGTGTGGTCACTATTTTTTATTTTAGCTGCGCTGATAGGTATGTAGTGAAATGTCATCCTGGTTTAAATTTACATTTCCCTAACGGCTAAATGATATTGAGCATCTTTTCATGTGCGTATTTGCCATCTCTATACCCTCTTGGGTGAAATGCTTCTTCATGTCTTTTGCCCATGTTCTAGTAGGAGTGTTTGTATTTTACTGTTGAATTTTGAGAATTTTTTATATAAGATACTAGTCTTTTGTTTGATATGTGCTTTGTGAGTATTTTTCTCCCAGTCTGTAGCTTGTCTTTTCATCCCCTTAAGAGAGAGGTTTCACAGAGCCAAGTTTACTTTTGACAAAATTCAGTTTATCAGCTTTCCCTTTTATGGGTCATGCTTATGGTGTCAAGTCTAAGAAATCTTTGCCAAGCACTAGATCCTGAAGACTTTCTTTTTTTGGCTGTGCCACGTGGCTTGCAGGATCTTAGTTCCCCCACCAGGGATTGAACCTGGGCCCTGGCAGTGAAAGCACCAAGTCTTAACCACTGAACCATCAGGGAATTCCCCCTAATAAGTTTTCTGTTTTACATAAGCCCGTGATACGTTTTGAGTTAATTTGTATATCAGGTATGAGGTTTAGGTCAAGGTTCATTTTTTTTGCCAATAAATGTCCAGTTGGTCCAGCACTATTTCTGGAAAAGACTGTCCTTCCTCTGTCAAGCAAGTGGACTTATTTGTGTGAGTCTAAAACAAAAGTTTGGCCTGTGTCTACTGACAGTTGCTTCAGTTTCACAAATTAATAAAAGAAAATCATTCTCTGCAAAGGATATGTGCTTTAACGCCTCTTATCTGCCAACAGTAGATTAGCCCTGATGACTTATGATGATTTACATTGTGGTAAACTCACCATACTTTGTAGAGTAACATGGTGTGTAGCTTTGGGAATTCTTTTATTTATTTATTTTTGGATTCCAGAGGAGTTTGGGGTCCAAGGAGGTAGTTGATGAATGATGAATCCATCAAAATCTGGAAGGGATAACTTGAGGCAATTGAATCTCTTAATAGAGGATTTGAACCCCTTTCTTCAGACACTATGAGGAATAAGTGGGAAGTTTGGTTTTCAAGGACAGTGAAAGAGACTTTCCAAAAGGAAGGAGAAGTGGGTGCGTGGCTCACGCTTTTGGTTTCCTCTCCCTGCTGTGCTGCAGTTAGACGCAGGTGCTAGAGGAACCCTAAAGAGAAAATTAAAAAAAAAAAAAAAAAAATCTTTTGACCGCCAGATAGTCTAACTTCTGGTTTTCCACAATTTGGATAAGGATTACTGGAAAGGAAGAGTTAACTCAAATATGCTTTGTACAACAAAGCAGTCTTGTGCTGTTTAGTCCACGTTAAACGTTTACCCATGTGTGGCCTTCAATTTGCAAAGATTCAGCCAAGGATCCAACTGGCACATTGTCCTCGCCTTTTTATCCATTCATTTTTTAAAAACAGGGGGGAGTCAGCTTTCTTTTTTGTGCCTCTCTCCAGAAGGACTTCAAGTCCTGGGCCATAATTTCTGTAATAGGCATATTATCCTTGCTTCGTAAGCCAAACTGTACGAAGTGGGTGGGCTTTGGCACCCCTCGTCCAAAGAGACGTGCTCAGCTTTTCCTCGGACAGGGGGTTCGGTTGGCTAGGTTTTACCATCTCAGCTTGCCTCCTGCCCCTCAAGTAAAAGGGGAAGGAAAGAGATCCAGCCTCACTTGCACCCATGAGGCAGTGAGAATTGACCCTCCAGCATGCCTCCTCTTGCTTCTACCTTTTGCAGAGGGCTTCATAAGGAGCAAATTCATCGAAGCTAGCAATAAGCCTAGATGCATTCCATTTTTTTAGGAGTGGGGAGAGTGGTGGTGGTGCCTTTTGTGTTTGTCCTGTGGGGAATACAAAGAAGTGTCCACAGATTCCATATTCAGGCTCAGAATCAGCAAGAGGAGGCTGAAATCAATCATTGTTTTATACCGAATAATTGTAACCCGGTGGTGAGGCCTGCATCGCCACTTGAGCACAAGCACAGTCCTGTCTTGCCTGATGTTTTTTTTTTAAAGATCAAATTTATAGAGAGAATGTTTTGCTTATCTCTTTTTAAATTTTATTTATTTATTTATTTATGGCTGTGTTGGGTCTTCGTTTCTGTGCGAGGGCTTTCTCTAGTTGCGGCAAGCGGGGGCGACTCTTCATCGTGGTGCGCGGGCCTCTCACTATCGCGGCCTCTCGTTGTGGAGCACAGGCTCCAGACGCGCAGGCTCAGTAGTTGTGGCTCACGGGCCCAGCTGCTCCACGGCATGTGGGATCTTCCGGGACCAAGGCTCGAACCCGTGTCCCCTGCATTGGCAGGCGGATTCTTAACAACTGCGCCACCAGGGAAGCCCCTTGCCTGATGTTTTGCCTGAGTTTTTTTAACTGAAGTATAGTTATTTTACAGTGTTGTGTTAGTTTCAAGTATACAACAAAGTGGGAGATCAGAAGTGACTTGTCTTACTCTTTTCCTAGTAAAATATTTCTCAGGAAAACTAACTTCTAAGGAAGTCCAGCAAGCCTGTGCTTTGGAGCCCGAGGGGAGGAAATTACAGAGCCATGCTGAAAGTGTTCTGTTCCTGGCAGCTCCTGTATTTTTTGTTGTGGACACTGCACCTGTGTTGTAGGGTCACTGTGGATCTCGGGAAGAGAAGAGGTTTCTGTCCCCTTCTGATGCAGTGGCAAGGCAGGCAGTGTGTGTGGTTGTTAAGAGCCGGCGTCCTGAAGCCAGCCTGCCTGAATGTGAAGACCGGCTCAGCTGCTCTCTCGCTGTGTGATCTTGGGCCAAGTCACTTAATCTACCTCTGTACCTCCATTTCCTGTATGTAAGATGGGCACAGTAAGACCACGCACCTCATAGAGTTGGTTTGAGGATTAAATAACGTAGTAAATGTAAAGTCCTTAGAACAGTTCCTGGCGTCTGTTTGTTAGCTATTGTTCATCATCCCTCAGTTGATTCTAAACAAGTTTAATTTCATGAGTGAGTGTTCTTTGAGGGGGTTTCTCTGCAGGGGCTCGTGACTCCAAAGAGAACAGAGCCAACTAGGTAATTTTACAAACCCAGAAGTGAATTATTTTAAATGTCTTTGCTAGGAATAGAGCTTAGATGGACAATTCACTGAAAAGTCCTGGGAATATGTTTATATTGGTGACTGTTGATCAGCTAGAATTTTTCTCAGCTGCAGGCTAATACCTGGGATTTTCTAGGCTGGACTACCTTTGCAGTACCAACACGGATCAGGAATTAAAACTGTGCTCTGTGATGACCTAGATGGGTGGGATGCGGCGGGGGAGGGGGGTCCAAGAGGGAGAGGACATATGTATACATATAGCTGATTCATTTTGTTGTACAGCAGAAACTAATACAACATCGTAAAGCAATTAATACTCCAATTTAAACACACACACACACACACACACACACACACACAGGTGAGAGCTTCCATTGTGGGGCGTTTTCATCTAGTACTGTTTATAATCTGGTTTCCCCCCTCCCAGCTGCAGCTTCCTCTATGGAGTGCTTGGCCTGCAGCACAAGTAATGTGCTAAAAGATGAGGAGGATGTTTAACTCCACTCTGACACATCAGGGTAAATACAGAGAAAGAGACTGGCAGGTGGCAGAGAGGTGCGCAGTAGTCTGGGAACATTGGTCCAGGCAAAATGCTCCTCACCTCACCTTTTAAAACTCACAAAGAAATTACTTGTCTGAGGGGATGCTTGTGGCGCCTGTGATGAATAAGGCAGACTCTTGGCCCAGGACAGGAGAATTGCTGCAGCTTTCAAGAGGACATTTACACTAAGGTATACTGGGCATGTGGGTGTTTACATTAGGATTATTTAAGTTGAAAGAGACAGAAAACTTCAAACAACAGGGTTTAAACAAGATAATTTACCTCATTCCTATCTTAGTTCCATGATCCTTTGAGTCTGTGGCTCCTTTATTTAGCTGCTTCACTACCCTTAGTTAGCATGATATCAATCCTACAGTGTGGCCACTTGAGCTCCAGCAATCAAGTCTTCATTCCAGCCAACAGGAAAGAGAGAGTCAAAAGGGGGACCCTTATCCTTTTAGGAGATTCTAGAAGCTTCCATTTCACAATTGGTCTAATTGGTCAGAACTTAGTACAGTCACAGGCTGTAAGGGAGGCTGGGAAATGTAGTCATGTGCGCAGCTAAAACTCGGGGGCTAAGATTTGGGTACACAACTAGTTGTCTCTCTACCTGAGTATGTGATATGTTTTAGGATGGAATCAAGGCTGATGTTAAGGATGAGCAGGGCAAACTATATTTTTGAAATTCCAGGTCTGAAGGAAAAAGAAAACTGTTGGGCCGTCAATTCAGACATTTCCTGTGGTCATCCATTTAACTACATTTGAGTGAGCCCCCCAGGTGCCAAGGCCTGCCAGGCCCTGGGAATAAAAGCTGAGTCGTAACTGGTTCCTGTGTTCCAGGAGCTCTTAGTTACTGTAAGGCAGCTATGCTCACCAATGCCTCTTAGTGATTGAACTGATCTGTGGCCACCTCTTGATGTCTAAGACCCTTTTTATCACATAACAACTTAGTGAGTTTCTGATTTAGATCTTATTTATTTGTGTGTGTATGTGTATGTGGTGGTGGTATTGTAGTTGTAGCTAGGAGAACCCATTTAGCAGTGCATGGGTTCTGGGGTCATCTATGGACCCAAGGCTGGTTGGCCTTACCGATATTCCCAGGGAAGCATTGAGTGACACCTGCCTATTGCTTCCATATAGTTGGCTTGACCAGGAATTGAGTCAGCAGATTTGAGCTCTGTTCTGTCTCAGGGCAAATTACTGGGGTTTTGGTTTTCTCATACTTGTACATTAGAGCTTCTGAGCTACATGGGGAGCAACCCCAGCCCCCAAAGGTGTGATGTAATGTCTGGGGGCCGTGCTGAGCACCATATAAGTTAGTGGTGTGTTTCTTTTTTCTTTTTCTTTTTTTTTTTTAAACTTAATTTATTTTTGGCTGTGTTGGGTCTTCATTGCAGTGTGCAGACTTCTCATTGCGGTGGCTTCTCTCGTTACAGAGCACGGACTCTAGGCGCACGGGCTTCAGTAGTTGTGGCTCGTGGGCTCTAGAGCGCAGGCTCAGTAGTTGTGGCGCACGGGCTTAGTTGCTCCGCGGCATGTGGGATCTTCCCGGACCAGGGATCAAACCCGTGTCCCCTGCATTGGCAGGCAGATTCTTAACCACTGCACCACCAGGGAGGTTCCAGCGGTGTGTTTCTTACTTGATGATAGTGACAGGGAAAGTTGCTTTTAAGAGTTATCGAGGTGACTTGTACACAGTCCCAGAGTGACGGAGTTAGATGGGGTCTTCCTGCCTGAGGAGGCTAAGCATCTGGCCTTCTTGCACTCTTAGCTGCTGGGTGGTGCCTTCAGGGCAGGTGTTAACTGATGCCCACAACCCATTCTGAAGGGTGGGGAGGGAGTGATGAGTCAGGTGCCTCACCTGGAGCTGGCTGACTATTTTAAGCTGCGTGCTGTGTGGTTGCTAGGTTTTCCTCCATCTCAGCAGCGCTCCCTCTGATAATGAAGCAGCTCACTCTGAGCGGGACAGACAGCTTGATGCGATTCTTGCGTGTTGGGCAGCATAACCCTCAGCCTGTACTCTTCTGTAAGGTTGCGCATGAGAAATACCAACCCCGTCCCCTGGGGACACACCCAGCCTGAAGCCCTCTGTAGGGCTGAGCTATGTTGCTCTGAGCTGACCATCTTGGGCTCCATCCAGGTTATGTGTTGGGGTGGTTGGTGGTTCACCCAACAAAAAGGCCACCAGAGCTCATTTGCTCTGTTTGTTCCGTTTGTTTTCCTCATTTGGCAATATTGGGATTGGACAAGAGGATCTTAAGGAAGATCTTAGAAGACACACACACGCTAGAAATGGCACACTAAGGTGGTGTCTAGGCTGTCTGAGCCACCTCCTACGTGAGAATCAGTTTAGAGAATTGCTGTACTTCCTATAGCAATATGGGAACCTGTGCAGACTCACCAGCTGCCCTGTTGGAAACCGCTAGCTTGAAGGGCCTGTTGATTGGCTGTTGACTGACTGCTCCTGGGTCTTCTCGAATGAATGGGAAGTGTCCCCGAGAAGGGAGTCCGCCATATTGGTTAGCACATCTGGTGGACTGGCCTAATGATGAAGTCCAGTGTTGACATGTTCTTGGAATTACAATGTGGGAAAGAATCTTAAAGTCACTGTGAGTTGTTCTCCATCACTGTAGTTGTTTGTGAGATTTAGTCCTACAGATTTTTCTTCAGAGAATTTTCCGGGCCCTCCAAATTTCTGGCTCCTAACAGCTGGATTTGTTGAATATAATCCAAATTTAGGTTCCAAATACCTTGAGCGTGTGTGTGTGTGTGTGTGTGTACTTTTAGCTTCTTTTTGATATCACTTGCCTGCCTTGAGTCACATGAAATTCTATGAAAGTTGACTTTAATGATACAGTGGGACAAAACAGAATTACGTTTCTAACCAGTTCCCTCCCTGTTCTCTGGAAGTGGAGTAAACTTACAGAGAGTATTGGGGCTGATGCCAAAACTGCTTCAGTTTGGAATAGTGAAAAGAATTGTGCCTTTGCAATTAGAAGATCTGTGGCTTGAGATTAGGCTCCATGACCTTGAGCAAGTCATTTAGCTTGATTGAAATCTCTAAGCTTCAGTTTTCTCATTAAGAAAAAAAAAAGGTAAAATAGTATCTTGTTGTAAAACAATTGAGATAATATCTTCAAAATGGCACAGGAGTGAAGAAATTGTAAATCACCTTCCCTGAGTCTTCCATATGATTTCTTTTTTTCCTTTTCTAAAGCTAACCTCATTGATCTTAACTTTGTATTCAGACAGCAACCCCAGCTGGCTTGTGGCTGTGTGTCCTGTACCCCACCCCCTCTTCTTTTAAAATAGTATAGTAGAAGTGGCAGGGACAGAAGACATTCTGGATACATCGCGGTTCATGTGGAGATACCATGCAAAACTGAGTTTACCTCCAGCCCCACGGGTGGTACCAGTTTGCCTGGGAGGTGCAGCTGGAAGGAGGGTGGGCTCTGGGGTTGGACTCCTCGCGTTGGAATCCTGGCTCCACTGCCACTTGACTTGGGGAAGTCACTTCACCTCAGGCTTCACCGTAAGTAGAGTGGGTATAATAATAATGGCCAGCACACACGGTTGTAATAAGTAAATGGGATGATTTAAAAATGTTGAGCCCAGTATCAGCACATAGCGAGAAACTGCCCCTTAAATGTGGACTCTTCTTATAATAATAATTATTATTTTTAATTGTGGTAAAATATACATAACATAAAATTTACCATCTTAAACCATGTTTAAGTGTACGTTTCAGTAGTGTTAAGTATATTCACATTGTTGGACACCCAATCTCCAGAACTTTTTCATCATGTAACACTGAAACTATATCCATTACACAGCTCCCCACTACCCCGCCTCCCCCAGCCCCTGGCAACCTCCATTCTACCTTCTGTTTCTATGAGTTTGGCTACTCTACATACCTCCTGAGTGGGATCATATGGTACTTGTGGTTTTGTGACTATAATTATTTAATAAGTCTTAGCTCACCACAGCAATTGCGCTGTCTCCCATTTTTAGCATTCTACAAGCTCATGATTGCCTGCCTTCTTCTCAAACCCTAGTCATTAATGACTTACTTCCTTTCTTGAGGGAACAAGACACCTTGCAGCTCCATTTCATCCTTTTGAAAAGGGTAGGGTTAGAGAAAAGGGAAATTAAAGTGAAGGAGACATAAAAGGAGGACCTTCAGTAAGGAAAAAACCATTCACTCATTGCAGACGTCCTCTGTAGGACTTCTTCCTCCTGATTGTGTGAAGATTCAAACCTAAGAACCAGTAGAAGCAATGAACCCCTCCCCAAGTATCTGTCGCCCCAATTTGACAGTTATCTAGATATTTTGGGCCCAGCTTTAACAAGTTCCAGAAAGAAGAAAATACTAGAAAAATCTAAATTAACCTACAGGCAAGTGTTTCTTTGCTTGTTCATGCAGTGGTGTTTATCTCCTGAATGATAAAAGGGTTTCTTCTGCTTGGAACTTCTGACTACCTTTTTTTTTTTTTTTCTTTTGAAGCATAGTTGACTTACAGTGTCGTGTTAGTTCCAGGTGTGCAGCAAAGTGATTCACTTATACATATATCTATATCTATTTTTCAGATTCTTTTCCATTATAGGTATTACAAGATATTGAATATATATAGTTGCTTGTGCTATACAGTAAATCCTTGTCATTTGTCTATTTTATATGTAATAGTGTATATATGTTAATCCCAAACTTCTAATTTATCCCACCCCCCACTTCTGGCTACTTTTTTTTTTTTTTAATAAATTTATTTATTTTATTTATATTTATTTTGGGCTGCATTGGGTCTTTGTTGTTGCGTGTAGGCTTTCTCTAGTTGCAGCGAGTGGGAACTACTCTTCATTGTTCACGCGGGCTTCTCATTTTGGTGGCTTCTCTTGTTGCGGAGCACGGGCTCTAGGCACACGGGCTTCAGTAGTTGTGGCACACGGGCTCAGTAGTTGTGACTCGCAGGCTCTAGAGAGCAGGCTCAGTAGTTGTGGCACACGGGCTTAGTTGCATCCATGGCATGTGGGATCTTCCTGGACCAGGGCTCGAACCCGTGTCCCCTGCATTGGCAGGCGGATTCTTAACCACTGCGCCACCAGGGAAGTCCCTGACTACTTTTAAGTTGAAGAGGAAAGGAACCAGGATTGTATGACTGTAGCCAAGTCCTTTAATTTGGTGTCCACATCTGTGAAGGGTAACACTTGTGACTTCTGGGGGTAGCTGTAATGGAGCACTTGGCCTAGGGCCTGACACCTAACCAATAATCAGTTAAAATGTTAGCAGTTGGTTGTGGTATGTTTGTGGAAAGAACGATCACCAGCTCAGTCCTTGAAAACATAGAGCTGAGACAAGCAGCTGTGGACCAACAAAACAGCCATCTTTACTCTCTTTTTTTGTTTGTTTGTTTGCTTTGCTTTGGCCACGCCACATGGCTTTCAGGATCTTAGTTCCCCGACCAGGGATCGAACCCAGGCCCCGGCAGTGAAAGCGCTGAGTCCTAACTACTGGACCACCAGGGAATTCCCCAGCCATCTTTACTCTTGATAGAGAGTGTAATGAGCACTGATGTTCTAGAATTGTACCTATTGTATGTTCATTAACCAGTTTTATTGGCCATTGGATAGGTTCTGTCCTAGGTTGTGCCTGGGTTAAGGGAAATGATGGTTTATCTGTGAAATTAAGCAGTGTAACTTCCTTATATGCTTTCCTGGCAGTGGTGGGATTACTATTCTTAGTAAAAAAAAACACACATTTAATGTGTTTTAGCTACAAATAAAAAAATACCATTATTTGAATAACCTGATAGATTATATATATCTGGCTCCATGAATCCCTGTTTTCATTTCTGTTCTTTGGACTTCTGGAAGGAATTCTATCTACTAGTGAAGGCTGCAGGTATAAACGTTGCCCTCTCATAGCCTTGTGATGTAAGAAGCAGATGGAAGCTAGGAAAAGGAAATTATGGGCCTATACATGTTTAAAAACTTAGAGGTTTTGATTGCATAGAACCTTTGATTCTGTTGTAGCATTTTCATTTTTGAATGTAGTTTAAGTCATGTGCAAGCTTTATGCCTTCCTGTGATTCTTTTTTTTTTTTTTTTCTTTTGGCACATCTGTAGTTCCAAAAATCCTAAGTAGTTTTAAATGCTTTTTTGTGTGTTAATGTGTAAAAGTGTCATAAAATAATTTTCTAATAATTAACAGTTGAGTCAAAATATTTTTCCCCCACAGATCCTTATAATATGGCAGTGTGTTTCACCACGTGTACAACAGGACATATTGTGCAAAATAGTTTTTGTTTTTTAACATCTTTATTGGAGTATAATTCAAAATAGTTTTAATTTACACTTGCTAGTACAACAGGAATGACCAGTTTTCCTTATGCTTGGACAAATCAAATACATTCTTCATAAGAATTTTTAAAAGTTTCCTGGTTTTTCCCTGTAAAATCAGTTGGTAAAATAAGTTCAATAGTAAGGCTTCTAAGGCTGAGCCCAAGAAACCTCTAACTGCTCATTTTTTCATCGCTTGTAATTAGGTCACCCAGTTCCAGAGGGGGCTTGAGTTACAGCTTCTAGAGGTTTTGTAATGTAGACATTCTTATTTTTCAAATAATCTTTGTATCAAATGAAAAAAAAAAAAGAAAAGAGTTATTTGGTAAATACAATCTTTCACTATCTCATTCTTTTGAATGCACTTGGTTTTATAATTTTCCTTTTACAAAGAGCGTATGTTACTGGAGAGAAAAGGAGTCAGATATGTGTATTACTAGCAACACAACACAAAGCACGTAGGTTTGAGTTCATCTGGAACTGGCGTCCGTACTCTTAGTTGGGATACCCCTAGGTTGTTTCAGGTATTGGTTATGTTTATGTCTCCAGCTCTAAAAGCAGGGGCACACATGTGTGACAAGGCTGCCCGGGGTACTGTGAGGGCGATGAAGTCCACGGCTCTGGACCAGAGCAAAAGAAACAAACAGAAGTAGGATGGAAGCCATGACCTTGGCCTTACCGCCAACCAGTCAAGCTCTCTGCTATGAGATTCCTTTGGCATAAAGAGATGTGCAGGGGCTGTGAGATGTCTAGCAAATGCCCAGTCACTTCATGACCCAGAGGCCCTTTGGCCCATCAGCACAGCCTCAGTGTGCCCTTTCCCCACTTTCTGCTGTCTTTTTTGTGTATCTATCCCAGGGTGCAAGCAAGGAAGAATAAAATAGTGTCACCTTTTATTAGTAGCTTTGGGGAAGGCTTTATGGAAGAGGAGTTAGAGATTACTGCCCTCCTCCCCCTGCCTTCACTGTGATACCTGAGCGTAGTAAATTGTGTTAAGGAAAGAGAGGAAGAGACTTTCGGGGCCCCTGAATTCCTTCTCAGCAGACGTTTCCTCCCTTCCCCTATTGCATCATCCAAGATATGGTAGCCTTGGGGTTCTTCCTTCCAAAGGCCCCCTTGCTCAGGGCGCACACATCAGCTCAGTGACTGGACCTCCCTTATTCCGTGGTGTTCCCTTCTCTCCTTACAGTCTTCCGTTTGTGCTAAGATTGTGCAGCTCCTGGGACAGAATGAGGTGGACTATCACCAGAAGCAGGTGGTCATCCTGAGCCAGGATAGCTTCTACCGTGTCCTCACTTCAGAGCAGAAGGCCAAAGCCTTGAAGGGCCAGTTCAATTTTGATCACCCGGGTGAGTCGGGGCATTGAAGGGCGTGTGGGGGGGGATTGGTTGAAGAAGTTGCTTAACCTCTCTGTTTCCCATCCACAAAATGGAGGACTGATAGGTACCTTGCGGGGTTGCGGTGGGGCTTATAGGAAAGAAGCACTTTGCAACGCATCCTCTGGTGCTTGGCGCCTTAAATACTGATAGAATCTGTGTCTGAACAAGGGTGACTCTTGGAGAAGCCTATTACTCCAGGTGGGCCAGACACAGGTTAGCACACACACACAGCTGGTTCTCCCGCCTCCTGATCCTCAGCAGCCTGTGTCACACTCTCCCGCCAGCACCCAGCACGTGCGTGTACATGGCTCGTGTGTTAAACTCACCGACTGGCAGAGTGGGGTGGAGGGTCCAGGATGGCGGCCTGAATGGTTTTTGCCCTGACGGTCCCAGATGAGCACACTGCCCCTTTAGCTGGTTTGGAGTTCTTATAACTGTGGAAGTCAAAACTTGGTGTGATGCCTGCTGCAGTCCCCTAGTTGTGAGTATGCTTTCCAGGTTATCATATGCTGGATTTAGAGAGAGGAGAGAGATGTCTGAGGCCAGAGATGGAATGGCAAGCCAAAAAAAAAAAGAATCCACTTTTCAGAACTCATTTATACACTTTGGTTTGAGATGCAGGGAATTCGCATTCTGCTTTGGGTAGAAATCTGGCTTTTTTGCGGGGAGGGGATGCTTCTCTAGAGTGTGATACACATATGTGAAATAATAGGTTTATAGGGATGCCCTGTTCATCATTATAGGAGAAATCATTTTACAATTAAGAAACATCTTAATAGTTTGATTTCCTTCAGATGCCTTTGACAATGAACTCATCTTCAAGACACTCAAAGAAATCACCGAAGGGAAAACAGTCCAGATTCCTGTGTATGACTTTGTCTCCCATTCCCGGTAAGTGAGCTGCTCTGGGCTGGGGATTGTTACCTGTTGCTCCCCAGAGCATCCCAGAAGTTCCAGGCTTCTTCCCGCCCGCACCCCCGCCGCCCCCATGTGCCTAGTGCCCACTGCAGCCTGTCAGTGACAGGGCGGTGGCATCAGCATGCCTGTAGGTGCACGGCGTCAGGAATTCATCCAGGTGCTTCCTGGAACAGTCCAATCCTGATCATCATGCTCTGTTAACTCTGAAGGGATAGATTTGTGAATTTGGACTCAGGTGAGGGACTGCGCATTCGTCCTCATCCACATGCCCAAGCTGTTGTTCCTGGAACAAACGCAAGGGGGTGTGGTAGAGGAAAAACAGGAAGAAGAAGAAAGGAAGCTGTTCTTTCTGCTCTCCTGGTTTACTTGGGATCGAGCTGTGTGGGGAGGTGTGAGGGCACTGGGGTCACCAAAGACTAGACCCACCAGAGAGCTTCTCAATCACGTCAGACCTGTCCTTTCCATTTGTCGATTTTCATGCTCCTAATAAGGAATAGCAGAGTGGCTTGACCTCCATTACAGCCTCCTTCCCTCTTGAGTGGTGGGAAGGGGCTTCTGGGGGACTTCCCTCCTGCTAGCCAGACCCCGAGCTCCTTCAGAGCTACACAGAGCTCTCTGCTCACTTTGTCTCCTTCGGGGGACCTCCCAGGCACACTCGACACTCCTAAATGGTGTGTCACACCACGTGTAGCTCCGTAGTAGTGGCTCAGTAAGTGTTGTTTTTAGTTCTGGGCTCTTTTGAAAGTTTCTCCCTCCCGCTTTTCATTTTCCTTCTTGGTTTCTTTATCCCACTCTCTCTTGAGTTGATTTTTTAAAAATGGGAAATTAGATTTCATACCAAATATTTCTATAATTAAAAACAAATGTTTCTATAATTAAAATGTTTCTACTACCAAATGTTTCTATAATTAAAAGCCCGGGGCTTCCCTGGTGGCGCAGTGGTTGAGAATTCGCCTGCCAATGCAGGGTACAGGAGTTCGAGCCCTGGTCTGGGAGGATCCCGCGTGCCGCGGAGCGACTAGGCCCGTGAGCCACAACTACTGAGCCTGCGCGTCTGGAGCCTGTGCTCCGCAACAAGAGAGGCCGCGATAGTGAGAGGCCCGCGCACCGCGATGAAGAGTGGCCCCCGCTTGCCGCAACTAGAGAAAGCCCTCGCACAGAAAAGAAGACCCAACCAACACAGCCAAAAATAAATAAATAAATAAATAAAAATTTTAAAAAAAGAAAAAGAAAGCCCAATCTTCATCTCCCTGTGTGTTCCTTTAGGACACATCTCAGCCTTTAATGCAGTTAGCTCACATGTTCTGTGCTCTTCTCATGAACTTTCTCAGAACTTGAGGGTGTGGCAAAGATTCGGTTGGAGGAGGAGAAAAGAGAGAGCACATTGTGATGGAAAGCCGGGCTGCTTTGGTTCTCACCTTCATCCCTCACTGGTAGCTACTGAAGTACTTCCTACTATGGACCCAATTCTGCTGTGCAGGACATTCAAAGAACAAGATATGCCTCCTATATCAAACCTCTACAGACTGTGCAGGAATAAAGGGGTGTTTAGAATAGGGAACTGGAGCTAACATGAATAATGAGGGGGCTGGGAGAGCAAAGATCTGGGAGGCCGCAGCCAGAGAATCAGAGACATTCGTCCCCAATGATGGCAGCCTGAGCTGCCATCTGGAGAAGAAGCTAGGTTCATGCAAAGTCCAAGAATCTGCTGCATCCATCCGGGCCCACAGCCTCTGAATGGGAACTTATGGAGTGTCTGCAGTTTCCTTGTCTAGCTATTGTGATCTCCTAAAAATTACAGATTTTGTTTCACTTTCATTTTCTTTTTAAATTTAATTTTAAAAATTTATTCATGTATAGTTGATTTACAGTGTTGTGTTAATCACTTTCATCTTCTAGGTTTTCCATTGGCAAAGTAGCTGGGACCATATAGGGAAAGGGATTCTGGGAATTGTAGTTTCTAGCCTTGGGGGAGTGGTGGTGATGTCAAGTTGACAAGAGACAGTCTAGCCCACCACCTCTCCAGTCCTGGATGGGGTACTGCTACAGAATTACAGTGCAGCCTGACGACTGAGGCACGGGGATGTGGAGGAGTAGGAGGGAGGAAGGACTGGAGTATTTAGTGCAGGTTGTGTAAAGGAGATGATATTTAAGCTGTGCATTGGAAAGCATGAGAAGTTGTTGGGAAAGGGATTTCCAAGGTGATGGGTAGGGAGGCATTTCAGGGGCAAGCTTGGTGGGGAATTGCAGTAGGTTAGGTGTGGAGGGATGGGGGTCAGTGTGTGGGGAGAGCGGCAGGAGGTGGAGGAGGCTGGGAGGCAGGCAGGCCTCAGATCAGGAAGGACCATGGACCCCAGGGCCAGAGGACAAACGTGTTGGCAGTAGGGAGCCATAGATGGCAGTTATGTAGGAATGGAGAGGTCATTCTGGTGGCAGGAACGAGGATTCACAATGCTGTTTATGCAGCCCTTGGAGTGGCCCAGGTGAGAGACTGATATGGGGCCGATGGAAGGGAGTGGAGTGAGGGCACTTGGCAGGAGTCAGGGCCTGACCAGTGTAGTCGGGGGGCAGGAGGTGAAGAAGAGTAACTTGTGCAGCACGAGCTCCATCCAGTTCACGTATTAACAACAAAAAAAACCCTGCAGAGTTGCCCATCCAGCTGTGTTTCCCTTTTTTCTCCAGATTCCTCTCTCATACCTTTTATTTTAAAATCCTGTTCTTTAGTGGCCCAGAGCCCATCTCTTGCATGAAGCTTTGTGACCACCTAAGACCACAGCAGTCCCCCCCAACTCTTAAGGGCCACTTGTGAGGGACCCAGCTGTCCAGGGTTAACTGATCCCAACCCTCCCATGGGTCTTTCATGGTGACTACAAACAAATGTTGGGCTGAAACTGAGAAGTCACCTATTCTCTGTAAATACCTTTCTCTGGTCTTCCCCTTCTTTATCGTAAGGAATAATTGTCAAATGAGAAGGTTGGGCTAGGTAATCCCAAATGCTCTAATACTCCAGGTTTCTTATGTGAACCTCCCAGCCCATCTCTAAATTCCTAAACAGAATATTGCACCATAGGTTCCTGGCACATCCTGGGCTAGTAGGTGCTCAATAAATGTTGTTTTTAGCTCTAAGCTATTTCTAAATTTTCTCCCACCTAGACCTACATGTGGACTTGGGAAGTGATTGATTTCAACTTTTTGGGGCACCACCCACAGAGCAGGCAGTTTGTTATCCTTACTGTCCCAGGACTGAAGAGGCATGACTGTTGAGTTGGAAAACCACCTGTTCCTTTTTAGTGTTTATCAGTTAGGCAAGCTGATCAGCACTGCCACACAGTGCCAGTCTGGGTAAATTAGCATGGTCATTGCACTCACTCTGTGTATTCCAAATGGAGCCCTAGGAATCCCACACACGTGTTTTGTTTCCCAGCAGAGCCTTTCTGCCCTCTTCTTGGCCCAGGGCAGCTGCCTAGAGTGACTCATTATTTCACTCACTTGTTGATCCTTTTTTCTATCCATCTTGCTTCTGAACTCTGCCCAGTTTGGTTCCTTATCCTAAACCACAATGAGCACCCTGTTTTCCGGTACCTGACATTCTGCTAGGGTTGGCGTGTCTCAACCCTGGCTGCACAGTAGACATACCTGGGGAACATTTTTAAAAAAGGGCTGACATCTTGTCATTTGCGACAATGTGGGTGGACTTAGAGGGTATTATGCTAAGTGAAATCAGTCAGACAGAGAAAGACAAATACTATATGATTTCACGTATTATGTGGAATCTAAAAACAAATGAACAAACAAGAAAACAGAAACAGCATCATAGATACAGAGAACAAACGGGTGGTTGCCAGAGGGGAAGGGGGTAAGGGAAGAAGAAATGGTGAGGGAGATTAGGAGGTACAGACTTCCAGCTACGAAATAAATGAATCACAGGTATGAAGTGTACGATGTGGGGAATATACTCAATAATAATAATGTAATATCTTTGTATGGTGACAGATGACAACTAGACTTACCATGGTAATGATTTGGAAATGTATAGAAATATGAAATCACTGTGTTGTGTACCAGCAACTAATGTAGTATTGTATGTCAATTATACTTCAAAAACAAACTCATAGAAAAAGTGATCAAACTTATTGCTACCAGTGTGGGGAGTTGGGGGAGGTGGGGAAATGGGGAGATGGGCTTGCAGGGGGAGGGAGAACTAGATAGTCAAAAGGTATATACTCTAGCTATAAGATAAATAAGTACTAGGGATGTAATGTACAACATGATAAAGATAATTATCACTGTTGTACGTTATATATGAAAGCTGTTAAGAGACTAAATCCTGAGTTTCTTCACAAAAAATTTTCTATTTCTTTAATATTTCTTTTAATGTTTCTTTAAATATTTCATTTATATGAGATGATAGATGTTCACTAAACATTATTACCATTATTGTGGTAATCATTTCATGATGCATGTAAGTCAAATCATTATGTTGTACACCTTAAACTTATACAGTGCTTTATGTCAATTATATCTCAATGAAACTGGGAGAAGAAAATGTAAATTTAAAAAAAAAGAAAAAAAATTAAAAATAATGTATCAAATATGGGAAAAGAACAAACATTGCTTCTAGAAATGGAAAACACAATGGCACATTTTTAAAACTCAGTAGACATATTTAGCAGCAAAATGGACCTAAAAAAACCCAATTCAAACACTAGGGGATTGATCTGAAGAAATCATTCATTAATGCATTAAGGAAAGAAAAAGACAGAAAAAAAAAAACAGAAGAGAGATTAAGAGACATGAAAGACAGTGAAAAGACCTGAAAAATATTTAATAAGAAGGAAAGAAAGAGAATAAAGGCAATATCTGAAGAGACAGTAGCTTAATTTTCCCCAGAACTAATGAAACTCACTAAATCCACAGATTCAAGAAGCCCAGCAAATCCCAAGCAGGATAAATAAAAAGAAATACACAAGTGAGTTCTACTTTTTGGAATTGGTTAATATTCCATTGTGGCCTAACAGTTAATTTTTGTGCCTGCTGCAGTTGTATTTCCAAGTTTTGTACAAAGTTGTGTGCACGCACAAACATACATGCTTGCTAATTGTGTTATTCATACTTTCCATTTCCTTCTTTATTGCTACTTCATCTGTCAGTTTCTAAAATACAGAAGTTAGGCGTCTCTCCAATACCAACGTGGATGCAGTTTCTCCTGGTATTTTTATCCGCTCAATATACTTCGAACCTCTGCTGTTAAGTAAATAAAGTTTCATGACTTAAAAAAAGAAAAAAAGAAAAGAAATACCTGGGGAGCTTTTAAAAAATATCCATGCTCTAGCTCCACCCCAGACTAATGAAATCAGAGCACCAGGGGAGTAGGGTCCAGGTATAAATATTTTTAAAAGCTCCCCAGATGGTTCTGTGTGCATCCAGAATTAATACCACCTTCCTAGAGAGTCTCCTAATTGCACTAACCTGGTGCTTTTCTGCTGTCTTTTATGCTCCATATTCTGCCACCTTGGTAGTTGCTCCAGCAGTGCTGCCTTAGAATTTAGACAGGAACCCAAGGGACTGAGCCAATAAAGAATCAAAGCATATTTATGGGAAGGAAGTCCCTCCTTAGTGGCCAGCTGCTGCTGACTTCGCTGTGTTTGCACAGATAAAACCTATCATCTTAAGGAACTTCTGAAATAACTGTTTGGTTTTCTTCACAAATGTTTCTTCACAAATGTCTGCTAGTTAGGGTGAGTGGTAAACCTTGGAGTGGCGTCATTACTTCCCTTTTAGTGAATTTTGAGGTGAAGTGCAAGGTGGTTTTCCGACAGAAGCAAAAGATAAGATTGCAGTGAAAGTTGAGACAGGGAGGAGCTGGACCCCAGCAGACCCCAGTTATCCATTTGGTTTCACTCCCCTGGCTTTTGAAAAGTCGTGTTGACAGTAGTGTCTGCCTTGGGCTTCCCAATCCTGTGGGTAGATGGATGAGGTAATGTATGTCCCTGCTTTACTGATAAGGAAGACAGTTGTAGGAGCCGGGCAGAGCCAAACCTGGCAGGACTGGGACTCTTTCCCTCCACAGAAATCCTTTCCCCTTCCCACCCTCTTACCTAAAGCTTTCTTTTCCCCTCCCTCCATCTGCCCCTTCCTTCTTCCTCCCAGTTGCCTCAGCACTGGGGGAGGGGGTGGAGTTGTTGGGAGAAAACTGTGAGTTTCTGTTTTTGAAAGTTCAGAGTGTTAGGTTCCATAAATGCCAGGACTGAGAGCATTCCTGGAGACGCCTTCAGAGGGGAAAAAAAAAAAAAAAGTGATCACATCTTCTTTTGTCTGCCTTTATTCTTCATTCAACAGCAGGTTTTTTTGTTTTTTTGTTTTTTTGACCGTGCTGTGTGGCATGTGGGATCTTAGTTCCCCGACCAGGGACCGAACCTGCGTGTCCTGCATTGGAAACGTAGAGTCTTAACCACTGGACCGCCAGGGAGGTCCCAACAGCAGGTTTTTTATTCCAAGGAGAAGGATGTCTACCCATCTGCTTTATGGCGAAAGCTCAGAAGAACTGGTCACAGGAGACCTTTGCTCCAGCCGTCCTGGCGCTCATTCTTGGGTCTCCCGTGGTGGTGTGAGGGCTCTGTAAGGTTGTGTTAGCTAAACCCTCTCAGCGCCCTTTCAGTCAAGGGGCTGGGACCCCAGACTCCCAGACAGCTTCTCTTGTTTCCTCCTCCCGGGCTCCCCCCGCCTGGCTCGGCCCATCATCTGCTCTGGTTTGCAGGAAGGAGGAGACGGTTACCGTCTACCCTGCGGACGTGGTGCTCTTCGAAGGGATCCTGGCTTTCTACTCCCAGGAAGTGCGAGACCTGTTCCAGATGAAGCTTTTCGTGGACACAGATGCGGACACCCGGCTCTCCCGCAGAGGTGCGTTCCAAAAGCCTCTGATGGCCCTGTCGGTGGCCTGTGACAGGCCCCTGCCCTCCCCGATTCTGGGGCCCGTGCCTTCCCCGAGGCAGCCTCGTGGCTGCGTGGCCCAGCCCAACTGAGTCAGTCTAGTCCCAGGGATGGCCTGCTGCCCAAACATTTGGTGACATCTGAGAAGGGATTAGTCACTTATTGTTTCAGGTAACGAAAGGCTCGTGAGGTCACAGAGATGACATAAGAAGTTTACATTTTGGTTTTGCTGGGGAAAAGTTTGGTTAAATGCTCAGGTCCTTATGATTTCCCCACAGGTGTCAGAATCAAGATGGGAACTCACTGTAGGACATCTGGCGGGGGGCAGGAACACCCTCTGCCTGCAACTCTGGGCAGCTGGTCCCACCTGCCCGCTTCTCTCGCCCTTCGCTTTCTGGAAAGTTCTGTGGAGGTTTGGTCACTCTGTCCACCCAGCTTGGGAGCAAAGTCAGTTGTTCTCTCTACAGGCCTTCCTTCTGCGTGTGCTGAAGACACCAAACTGCTTGCTGGTGGGAGAGCGGAGCCTGTGAATTCAGCTCTGCGGGACACGAAGCAGAGGGCTTGCTTCCACCAGAGAGCTTGGGAGGCTTTGTGGGGGAAGTGGGTTCTGGACTTGGATGTGGCGGGGTGATGGCGTGGGCAGCCCAGGAAGGCATGTACCGCAAACAGAGACACCATGGCTTGTTAGGACTGTCTTGCTGATCTGGACAACAGGTAGGGCTGGGTGGTGTGAGGGGCAATGGAGAGTTGGGGAGAGATGAGAAAGGTTCCTAGCAGAGTTAGAGCTGACGGGACCCCAACCAAGGCAGTGGGGTGTGGGTGACTGAGGAGGGGGATGAAAGCTGACTTAAGGTTTGAGTCCCCATCGTGCGGAAGAGGAGTGACACAGGAAACGCCAGGGTTAGCTCCTAGTCGCAGAGCAAGTCGTTGGCAGAGTCAAATTTCATAAGCTCCAGCCCAGAGCCTTCTGACCTCAAAGTCTGTGAAGTTTCCTCTTTTCCGGTTCATGAAACAGATTTTTAGTTTATCCAGTTCAGTACTCTTGTCACAAGAACTATAAGTGGAAATGGCAGAATCTAGAGAAATGACTCCCTGGGTTTTGCCCTCCTAAGAAGTAATAGGAGTCACACTCTATTAAGTCAGGGGAGTTGTACTTCCCCTCCCCGGTGGTGTTGGGCAGGGGGAGTAACCTGATGGAAAAAAGGAGAATTCTAGTCCCAGCAGAACCCCTTGCTAACTCTGTGACTTTGGTGGTTCTTGTGACCTCCCAGGCATGGGTTTTTTTATTTAAATGGGTAATATGAAGGGGACAGGCCTGTGTTTTAGGGTTACACAGGCCAGATAAGAATTGCAAAAAAAAAAAAAAAAAAAGAATTGCGTGATCTTTTTTGACAGAGAATTGAGGCTTGAGCCTGACAATCACTTATGCATCTGCCCCAGGGTCTGGTTTATCACCTTCATCCACAAACCCAGGTCCTACCTAGGCTGATCTGCTCGGATGTCCATATTAGCTTGCCAAATTTGGGAGGCATCACTGGGGGAAAAATTGGAGTCAGATGAACTGGACTTTTTATTTGTTTGTTTGTTTGTTTGTTTATATCCATCATCAATTTTGTACACATCAGTGTATACATGTCACTCCCAATCGCCCAGTTCAGCACACCACCATCCCCACCCCACCGCGGTTTTCCCCCCTAAACTGGACATTATTTAAACCCTGGTTTCACCATTTAGTAGATGTGTGACCTTGGGCGGATTATGCTTTAATCTCTCTGTACCTTATTTTCCTATTGGTTGATCACGTAAGGATTAGTTAGTACTCCTGAGATAGTTGTGCCGATCAGAGGTAATGCAGGTAAAATGCCTGGTGGTGGCATTAGTTGATAAATATCAATGTGGCAGATCAGAAACCTGCTTCACCTGAGATTATGATGTTATGTTTTCCGAGTGTTCTCTCAGGACTTGTCAGAACCTCTGAGTAGTCATGTCCTCAGGAGCTGGTGACACCTGGGCTGGTACCATCATTAGTCCAGCAGGTGGTACTAAAGTCCCAGGGGATGGAGTGATGCCTGAGGGAGGAGCAAGTGCAAGAAATTGCACAGGAAATTAGAGCCACGTTTTGTGGAGTGGCAACATCCTTGGACTCTGATTCACTCAAACAAATAATCCTAGGGTAGATTAAACAGAAACGTCTCCCTCCTTTTCTTGTACTGAGATCCTTATGTGAAATGGGGGAGAGACCTGAGGTGATGGTGGCCTTCTCTGGGGATTTCTTAGGGTCAGTTCTCTTCACCCCCTGCTTTCCCTGGTGCCCCTGGGGCAGGTCGCTGCCTTCTTTCCGTTCCGCTGTCTTGTCATGTCACCCACTGCTTAGTCACTCTCAGCAAAAGCTGTTTCTACAAATTCACTCTCTGTCCACCTAGGACAAAAAATATGCCTGGCATGTGCTTTGTGGGTAAGGGAGAGGGAGGGAGGGTTAGTTGGGAGCTGTGGGGCAAAAGAACATTCCTGGAGACTTGAGTGAGCGCTATGATTTCACCCGTCTGTGGGTTACATCCTCCTGGGCACATTCCAAGTTGACCCTCATGTGGGAGGGAGGTCTGCATCAAGTCTCATAGCCTTGGAAGGACTTCCTTCCTTCCCAGGGACCCCCTTGTATTTCTAGGGAGTTGGTTTCCTCCCAGCAGAGCTTGCCTTCGCCTTCGCTCTCTGTGTGAGTTTAACCAACCCTTGAATTAGGGACAGGGAAGACGTGAGGCGGGGGCCCTGGGACTGCTGACCCCTAGTCTCTCCCGCCATGGCTCTCTGTGCCCAGTTTACACGGAATTAGGGCTGCAGCGAGCCTTGACATAGTCAATGTGTTCTTTTACTAGGGTAACACATCTCCTCAAGGAATTTTTTAAGTGAATTGACAGCCATGGAGGAATTGTGTTTATTCTGGGTCCTTCTACGTTTGGTTCTCGGCTTTGGCTGATGCGAAGCAGCACTAGCTGATTTGGAAGGGCTGAGTGGAAGCCAAGCAGGGAAGGGTAGACCTGTCGTTTCCTGCCCTTTACCCTGCAGGGCCCCTCTGAGAGGGCCTATACCAGCCCAGCAAATATGCCAGGGTCAGAGTGATGACGAGGAAGCTGGTTCTAAGTCCCTGGAGTTTCCGGTTTATGCCCAGACCTCGTTCTGACTTAGTTGTTGGCTTGGCCCCGTTTCCTGACTCTGAGGAGGAAGGCGTTTCAGTGCAGTGAACTGGCTGGCCCCGAGTTGTCCTTGGCTTCAGGAGGGGTCCCGTCTGTTTAAGGTAATAATTCGATGGAAGGCTCTTGGGAGCAGAGGTGGGCGATGCCTTCTGGTTTTGCGTGTTCCCAGCGTCTGGGCAACATGCCGACCCACTGCCATCTCCTTTTCCAGGCTGGAAGCTGGAGGATGCCTCCTCCCTGTCTTCCTGTTTCTCCCTCTCCATCCTGTCTTTCCACGTGTCCGCCCCCGACTCCTGCACTGCAGCCCCCGCCCCCTGCCCCCCGCCTTCCCAGCTGCTCTGAGGGACTTCCACCCCCACTGGGTCCAGCCTGCTCACCTGAGTTCACAGTTCCCATCCTCCCGATAGTCTGCTGTCTCAGGGAGCCATCCCTCTCCCGGAGCTTTCCTCAGGTCCTGTTGTCTTCATAATCATAGAAACTTAGGCTTATTGAATACACACTATGTGCCAGCCACGGTGCTGAAGAGTTTTATGTATATCTATCTCCCTGTCTTCCTAAGTGACCGCTTTGTGAGGAAGTTGCTATTATGGGCTCTGCTTTACAGTTAAGGAAAATGAGCTCCAAAGATGTTAAGTAACTTGTCTAAGACCACAGAGGTAGTAGTTAATGGGGTCAGGATTCAAACTGGGTCAGTTTTGCCCCCATCGCTGTAGCTGATGGGGCAAGAAGTGGCTTTGGGCTTCAGCGGACGCAGGTGTGACTCACCTGCGTTCACTGCTTTCCCCCTGGTACGTTCCTGTCTCCCGTGACATGACAGGTAATGCTCTCGGGTCTGCAAGACACAAGAGAGCTGCAGGCCTGGGCTGAGGGCAGTGGTAGAGCGATGTGAAAGGGGAGTGTGTGTGTGTGTGTGTGTGTGTGTGTGTGTGTGTGTGTTCTGGGGGAAGGACAGGGGTTCCCACAGTGCTGAAGCTGTCAGCAGTTGTGTGAAATGCACGTCTTGTGAAACAAACCCGGCATCAGGCTTTTGCAGGGCTTTTGAGTCAAAGCTGCTTAATAAGTGCGGGCGTGTGTTTGCTTTTTTCCCCCCAGCTCTGATACCCTTTTGGTCTGGCTTCCTTTTTTCTTTGGACCTTATCTGGAGACGTGTGAAGAGCTGGAGGCCGCACGGGCTGTGTGTTTTGGTGAGCTCAGCCCGTTGGCCTGAGTGCCCGAGCTCTTGGAGGCCTGTGGGGCTGAGCCACGTGGCACCTGTTGGGGCTCCTACTTGGCCGAGCGTCCCTGACAGAGCAGCGGCGGTGGCAGCTGGAGCAGGGCCCCGTGTCCAAATGCCTGAGAAGACCATTTCCTGGCTGGGCTGGGTGCACAGGCGGCAGGGTTTGTGAGGCAAATCCTGACGGTTTAGGGACCAACCAACTGTTTTATTGCCAGGGCTCATGCGGGGGAAAACTCCCTGTGATTTGAGGAGCCGGTAGAGAAGTCAATGGTGATAGCAGTATATTTATTACCCGGGTTTCTGGAATGGGGTCTTCCTGACAGTTTTCTAGCCATCTGATCGTGCAGACTTCATGCCAGCCTGGACCATAACCACAGGCTCTCCCTGTTACCTGCTCTCCCCCACGTGCGTGCATTCCTGTGTGCACGCCTGTGTGTAAACACAGAATTATTTACAGACGTGGCTTTCCAGAAATTCACTTAGAAGTATTCCCTATGTTTGTTTACAGCGAGTTTCATCCCACACTGAAACGATTACCTGAGAAATGATTGAGAGGAGCTGAGAGCCCTTTGCAAATGATTGTAGATGGATTTGATACCCTCTTGGGGTGGGAGGGAAAGAGTTAATAGCCAAGATTGAAAACATATGTAGGGAGGGGCTGTTTTTGATTATGGGACTCAAACTCACTTGCTGAGTTTGGGAGAAACTCAGGCCCAGGGAGGTTAGTGTACAGTGGCAGAACCAGGATTCTGGATGCTTTTCCATGTTTTGATGAAAGACTGTATTAAAAGCAGTGTTTGTTGCAAGTCCCCGAATAACAGCCCCCCCAGGAGGAAGAAGGTAGAAGATGGTGAGTTTGGGTCCATCTGGGCAGCTTCACAGCTCCAGCCCACGGTTTCTTACACCATGGTTTTCTCATCTTTCACTAAGAGGTCTTCCCTTTGCAGACCTCTGTGCTTGAGGTGGGCAGGAGTGGCTGGCCACAGCTGGGCCCTCTGCCCCACTTCTACCCCCTGTAGGGGCTCAAGTGTGGGTGGGAGCCGGGCAGGCGGGGGTGGCACATCAGCAGAGGGTTGCCATCCTGAACACAGGTAAGTAAGTGTAAGGGTACGGGATCAGGGTGGGCAAAGGAGAAGTCTCTGGGCAACCCGCACCCTTTTCCAGGAAGCCCCACCACCTCTCTGGGTCCAGTCCACTTCCTATTATGAGTTTGTCCTGCCTTTTTCTGGGGTTCGCAATGAAGTTTTATTTGGGTCAAATGTTGCTTGAAATCAGAAGACTATTGGCCTTTCCTGGACAACCTTTTGCTTTGGAGAGCATAGCTGGATTTGACCGTAGCAAGACGTGAAAATGCAACTTGTTTTTCCCAAAGCTGCTGCTGACTGGCTCTTGGTCAAGTCTCTCAGGAATCCGGCTTGTGAATCATCCAGAGTCATTGTGAAGCCTGTGTGATCCTGGTCGGCCTTGTGAAAGGTGGACATGCATTGACTCATGCACTGTTTTCTTTATTCTTGTTTTTCCTTCTCTTCTAGTATTAAGGGACATCAGCGAAAGAGGGAGGGACCTTGAGCAGATTTTATCTCAGTACATTACATTCGTCAAGCCTGCCTTTGAGGAATTCTGCTTGCCAGTGAGTTGTGTTCTTGTTTTTCATTGAATTTAGTCTTTAAAATGTAATCAAACAAATAAAGGTCTGTAAGTTGAGCTCCCTGGCTGAGACTTCACTCATTCCCTCCTCTATCTTCAAGTCCTAAGAAAGGGCAGCCTTTGGCGCTTTGTTTCCTATCACTGTGTTCTGCAAGAGCTCTGTCCTGCCACTCTTTTTCTGGGGTACCCCTTCAGGATCCTGCTGTCTGAGTCCAGCAAGCTGTACACTTCTTGCTTGGTAGGCTCATGGTGTGAGACCCTTTATCGAGGGTGCATCAGTATCCAAGGATAGACTCAGCCACTTGGGTCTTCAGAAGGTCTGTGATGGTTGGAGTACTGGTGTAGGAGGCCTCAGCTACAAGGTATTCCCTTCTGAATCTCTTCTGCCACTACATCTGAGCCCCGTTTCGAGCTTGTCATTGGTCCCTGTGTAAGTTCCCATTTGGGAGGTTCGCCATATTGGAACAGGCTTCTGTACTTCTGCCCTAGCACAGGCTCTGTCAGGCCTCCCCACGGCAGCTGGGAACTCTCTAGTGAGCTGGCTTTCAGAGAAGGAAGGGTGAGGGCGGGGGAATTCTCAGCTTTTAGCGAATCAGCCCTCAGCCTAGGAAACACCCCAGCTTCCTCATGAAAGACAGGCGAACGTTGAGGGAAGGCCTCAGGGACATGAGGTTTGGAGTGGTGAGGTTAAGTTCTGAGAGAAAGCGAGAGAGGTTGGGTCTTCGTCTGCTCTTGGGTGATGCCTTCAGGGAGATGAGAGGTGTAGAGTGTGGCCGAGTGTGGGGATTTCTCTGCTTCTCCTAATAATTAACTTATTTTTCCTCTCGTGGAAAAATATGATCCTAAACCGTCTTTCTTTCTTTCTTTTTTTATTTTTATTGGAGTATAATCGCTTTACAATGTTGTGTTAGTTTCTGCTGTACAATGAAGTGAATCAGCTATACGTATACCTATATCCCCTCCCTCTTAGACCTCCCCACCATCCCAGCCATCTAGGTCACCACAGAGCACCGAGCTGAGCTCCCTGTGCCTTGCAGCAGGTTCCCACTAGCCATCTGTTTTACACATGGTAGTGTATATACGTCAGTCCCAATCTCCCAGTTCATCCGCACCCCTCCCCCACCCATCTCCCCACCCCGGGGGCCTCTTTGTTTCTTTAAGTCTGTTAGTAGGTTTTGCATCAAAACAGACTTGACATTTGTTTCAGTCAGGAACCAGGCAGACTTTGAGTCAGCCTGAGTAACGCTGATGCCCTGTTCATTCCCCTGGAGAGGATTGGGTCACAGGATTAGGTTTCTGGGAAGAGGGCAGAGGTGGCTGCGGAGCTGTGCAATTCTATCCATCCATCTGAGGACCTCTCCTGCTCTTTTTAACTTAATAATAAGAATACAAAGGAAACTGATTACTGGACATAGATTAGAGTTTACTGCCAACTTTCTGCTGTTTAACTTAGTTGTAATGGAGCTAAGAATTTTACATAAATATTTTCTAGGTTGTTCTACCTGTTTCTCCCGTCCAGCCACTCAGCTCAGGGAAGAGCAGCTCATTCCCGCATCAACCAGGAACTTGGGCCTGATAAACTGCCTGGTTCAAGTTGGGCCTCAGTCGCGATTCAGCAGTTGTGGCGTGGAAGCTGCACAGAGTAAAGATGCCCGTGTCCTAAGGCATCGTTTATGTGGTCTCACCAGGGCACAAGTTATTTGTAAAATGGTCCACAAAATGTCAGTAAACTTTACAAAAAAAAAGAGAGTCTGTGGGCTTTTTTTTCTTTCTTTCTTTCTTTTTTTTAAGGCTGTGTCATAACAGAGCCAGGGAAAATGGTCATCAATGGTGATTACTTTTTTTTGGGTTTACCCTCGTGCTAGATAAACTGTGTATAGAAATCCAAGGTGAATTGCTCCCCTTTGAGTTTGGTTTTACTAACCGATGGTTTTCCTAGTGGTGAAGAGGCAATTATATATTTGGTTTCAAAGACCATGTTCTCTGTGCAGATTGTAAGCTGAAACAATGTTAAATGCTAATGAGAACTCAGGGAAAAGCCAATTTATTATAAATTAGATAAAGTGGATAAAATGTATTAGGTTTAAAGCCACAAGCTGCTGCTCTCTGGGATTGGTTGGAGAAGGCTGGCCCTTTCCCCACATTCCCTTAGAGAGTGGCTTGGGCCAGCTTCTCTCTTTAACGCATTGTAATGCATTTAATGCATTGTAAATATCTTTCTCCACAGACAAAGAAATATGCGGATGTGATCATTCCTAGAGGTGCAGATAATCTAGGTGAGTCCTCATGGGGTGCCATCCCCTGGGGCATAACTTCTACCCTTTGTCAGTTATACCTTGGGGTAGGATGTGGTAACCAAACAAGGCTCTATAGATGTGGGTGAGCCACTGGCTGCTGCTGTGAGCCAGAAAGGTATTTATACCTATGCGTCTGGCCTCGGGGACAGGCCCCTGTGAATATGCACGTACATAAATGGGGACAGACATGAACTTGTGCTTCTCTGGCAACAATCAGAGGGCAATAGATTACCTTCTACTCTCATTTCCAGTGATGATACCTGGCTGCCTTGTATCTGAGGCCATTTTTTAGCAAAAGCAGATTTCCTTCTTAATCTAATTTAGAATGACCTGCCACTAAGGTAGCCTTTCCTAAAGGGAAAGGGATTTCTACCACTAGTGCATTTATGCGTTAGCTTTGACTTGTCTAGAAATTAGGACTATCCCTGGACTTAGGCATAATGGGGCAGAGTTGAATTGTGAGAAGACCCTGTCTTCTCATTCTCTTTATCATTTATTTCAGTTTTCCTCTGTTTAAAAGTTAATTTTTTGCCGAGCCTTTTGGGAGTTAGTCACAGCAGTGAAAATTTCACTGTATATTTCTTAAAGACAAAGCCATTTTCATTTACATAGCCACAGTGCACCCATCACATCCAGGACAATTAATATTGACTTAATCTCCTTAACTTTCCTCAGCCTTTCTTTGTTTTTTCTGACACTGATATTTTTGAGGAGTACAGGCCCATTGTTTTGTAGAATGGCACTCAGCTTGGGTTTGCCTTTGTGTCCTCATGATTAGCTTCAGCTTATGTAGTCTGGAGAATACCCTGGGGGAGGGGTGTTCTTGGGGCATCACCTCAGAGAGCACTTGATGTTCATCCCATTTTTGGTGATGTTAACATTGATCATTTACTTGAAGCATATGATTTATTTCCAAGGCTAAGGAAAGAGAGTCCCATTTGACCTTTGGAGGAGAGGGCCTTCTGTGGGGTCCCTGTCCTTGGGATGGGGAGCTGCATGGGATGGGGACCCAGTGGAAGGGTCTCACGGCTAATTGATGGTGTCAGAGCGAAGGCCAGACCTCATGTCCAGAATTTGGGTCGATTGCTTTCATCCACTCCGTGCCTCTGATCACGTCCTACATTGTCCTACTCCGAGAATGCCCCTGCGGGGGTCATATTAGCCCTGATGGAGGTTTGGGGAGGTGGCATGACCTGCTCGCAAGCGGCAGAGCCAGCTTCCTGGAACAGTTTTTAGCCTTTGGTTCCTGAGTGCCGTCCACCCAAACAGACATACGGCCCCACAGACGTGCTCCCACCCTCCCCGTGTCCCTAACACTCTGCTGGTCTCTGCCCCACAGTGGCCATCAACCTCATCGTGCAGCACATCCAGGACATCCTGAACGGAGGGATCTCCAAACGGCAGACCAACGGCTATCTCAATGGCTATACCCCTTCACGCAAGAGGCTGGCCTCGGAGTCCAGCAGCCGGCCGCACTGACCCCCGTCTCCTCAGCCCCTGGCCCCGATCTCCAAGGGACAGGAGGAGGGGGCAGGAGGCACTGTGCATCTATACATATGGTTTCCTATGACATTGCTGTATTTAAGAAAACACCATGGGGATGAAATGCCTTTTGTTTTTTTGTTTTTTGTTTTTGGTACTTCGGAGCAGCGAAATGAAACAGAACTTGACCCTGAGCTTAAATGACAAACTGTGCCAACTACTACTGGTGATGCCTAATTATGACTTCAACGTGTAACCAGTTATAAATACATATATATATATATATATATATATATATATATATAGAAAAGGATCTATTTTTGTGTAAATGTACAAATACTGTACAGCTGTTTGCCGTAAGTATTCTGCAGGAGGGCCTGTACTTGAGTGTTTTGGGGGCTGGAGCTGGAGTTTCACCAAAGGGAAGTTGCCTGGTGGGTTCCAGGTGGGGCAGGCTCAGGCATCTGGGAGGGAGGCTCACGGCTCGCGGCTCTCACTGTCTGTGGGACTCGTTGGAAGTGGAGTTTGGAACTTTTTGATCGCTTCCCTTGGCCAGATGCCACCTTCTTGGTGCTGGAGCTTCAGGATAATGTTGATGAGAGATCCTCTTTTCTTTTCTGTTTTTTTTTTTGAGTTGAAATTAGGCAAGACCTCAACTCAAAAATCAAACTCAGGGAAGGGGCCCACTGAGGGGAACGAGTCTTCTGCGTTTTCTTCTTGCCCCTGCCCACCTCTGGCTGCTCTGGTAGCTCCACGCTTCCTTCCTGACTCAACCGCTTCTCAGTCTCTCCGAAAGCCAGAGCTGCCTCGCTCTCCTTCCCTGGTGGGGATGTGATGGGGTCGCTTCCTGATTGAGTGGGGAAGGAGGGAGTGGGACTATGCCTGTCGTATCGTCTGAGATGCTGGTGCTTCCCAGGGAGGTCACCCATGAGATTCCTTGGGCTGTCCTCCAAGCTGTGGAGTGCACAGTGGACCTTGCAGTCTGGGCTTTGGTTGAGGACCTCTGCTGGCAGCCTGCCCCTCTCAGGGTGGCAAGAGAGCTCTGCCGTGTAGGGAGCCTGTAGCTTTTGTTCCCCGAAGCGTGGGGATTTGCAGCGAGGTGGGGATAACAGGGACCGTCACTGGCAGCATCACAGCCACATTGATTGACTTATTTACCAGGCTGCCGTGTCACATGGCAGCTGCCGGGCACGAGGGGTGGGGAAGGGGAGTGGCGTTTTTAAGTCACAAGTTGGAGTCTTAGGCTGAAAACGTTTGGGGTGGAGAATTCCAGCTTTTCCGAGGGCTCCCTCTTGGTGAAAACTTCCTTCTTTGCAAGAAGTACAGATTCCTGAAGATTCCTGGTGGGGAGGGGTGGAGGAAGCAGGGGACCAAGCGAGAAGGAAGAGGTGTGATTATAGAGGCCTAAAGCGTCACCTTTTAACTGCAGAAGAGCCAGAACCTTGTCACCTCAGTGTGGACCATCTCAGTGCTCGGTAGGCTATGCCCTTAGTTATTCCCTTGTGACTGCCACAGCCTGAAACATTCTGGGGAACCCTTCTCCTTCCATTGCTTTCATAGCCCCTTGAGCCATTCAGATAAACTGATGCAGTTAACTCTAGTCACACGGAAGCAAACAACACCATGCAGTTTGCTTCCCCTTTTCTGGACTCCATTTGACTCTTAACTCTGTTGGGCTGTGTCAAAAAGTCAAGGCTAATCCCCAGCAGGGCTTTGCCACCCCTGAGACCTTCTGGAGACTGTGCTGCAGGCTCTGAGGGAGCCCCCCAAGGGCAGCAGCTGCCTGGTTGGAGAAGGGGAGGCTCCCGGGGTGCCTGCTCTGAAGGCCGGTACCTGGCGGGATGGCCAAGCTCTGGAGTGCGTGTTTCCGAGTCAGTATTGGTTATCTTTCCAGTCATGCCTTGTGCGGTTCTGAGATGAAGGGTAGATGGCAGGCCTGGATTAGGATCCTGAGGACCCAAGGGTCTCCTGCCTTGTTGGGTGGGGCCTGTCTGTGCTCAGGGGAAGCCCGTCCCTGTCTGGGAGAGCCTCGGCCCTTCGATGGTAGCATGGTCAACTTTACTTGAAGCTCCCAGGTGCCAAACCATTCAGTGCCTTGGCTGTCTATCCCACTGCCTCGGAAGATGGATTCTTCTCATCTCTGAGCCTTGACTCACTTAGCCGCTTCCTCATCTACTCATGGTGTTGGGACCAAGCGTCCAGTGTCTCCGAGAAGCCCTGTCCTCGCTGGAAGCAGCTCTAGGGCTGCCCTGCCTCTGGGTAAAACCATTACCAATTCTTGGTGTCTTGGTTGGGGGCTCACTGGGCCGTGCTGACGACTCCTCTGGTTCTGTGACATAGTACGTCTGGGGCAAGGAGGGGACAGGAAGCTCTGCCTTTGTGTGGTGACCCCAGCGTTTAGCCAACTGAGTATCTGAATTTGAGCTTTCTATGTGGCAAGTCCCGGACTTGGTATTTTAAGAGTCACTGGATCTCTGATTCCATTGGAGAGTCAGATAGAGTCATTAGGCCAGAAATCATGATGTGAGTCATCTGGGTACTCTTTGCTGTCCGGGGAGGCGATATGGATGAGCAGAGTGGGGCAGTGTTGGTCGTGTGTACATAGGAGTTCCCTGGCTTCAGACATACCCGGTGGTGCTTGCTTCTCCCAGCTGTGCAGGTGTTGTCCGAGGACCATGTGTTTAGGGAACAGGCATTGTGTCGTGGGAAGGCCTGGTCCCATGCTCCTTCACCCCAGTGGAGCTTCTGCTGCCCTGGGTTTCTTGTTCTTGGGCAGCCTGAGACCAATAGGAGCAGAGAGATGGCAGTGTGTGTACGGAAGATGCAGTGTTGTGACCTCAGGTGTCCTTTGATTTGGAATGGATAGGGTAGGCCCTCAAAGAGGCAGTGGTCTCTGAAGAACAGGCTGGGGAGGGTGGCAGGGAAAGGTCTCCGGTTCACCCTTCAGAACCTGTTGTCTCTGCGGCAACCCACTGTGGTCTTGGCTGCTGGGCAGTCAAGGACACTGGCTTCTTGCCTCTCCTGGGCTGGCTTGGACACTTGTCTCTGTGCCCAGGGTGGGTTGCCAGTCTCATGAGGCCACTAGGTCAGGCTAAGGCTTGTGTGCGGGAGGGACTGGAGCCCAGCTCGTTTGTGTATCACCTCCTTTGCTGTCCTTGTGTGGCTTCCCTGATTTAACATCCTTGACCTGCACTAGGGCCCGAGGCTATGGGAGGGAAGTAGTAGCCTCTTGCAGGGAAGTGTTGTCCTCTGCCCTGGAGTCTCCCACCTGCCTGTCCACAACCGTGTGGGTGAGGCAGGCTAGGGAGGTTCTGGGTCCCAGGGCTGGGCTTCTGAGAAGGGCTGACTGGACCTCTCTGCCACTCCTCCCCTTCACCCTGACCTCAGGGTGGAGTGGGGAAAGTCTCGGTGTCCAAGCAAACGAGAGGGAGAGCAGGCTGGGGAAACCGTCGAGGTGAGCCTGGAGCTGAGTCCCCTCTGATCTTGGTCTCTGGGCCTTCTGCGGCCCTCCTGGGACAGGGGGCTGGTTACAGGTCAGCATCCGGCCACCCTTAGAGGCAGTGAGTGCCTAGCCAGTCCTGCCTTAGGAACAGGGTGAGTAGGTAAATAAAGACGTAGGCTTCTTTTTGTCTTTTAGATGCTTGCGCTTCCCCCTTTTCTTTCTACTGCCCTGCCTTTATTGTTAGCAGTTACATAAATGACCACATACTCTGTACTTTGCTGTAAATAAAGACTGAACAGAAAAGAACCCACTCTTGCCTTCTTTGTGGTGCTTGGGCAGGAGGAACAGTGGCTGAGGCCAGCGAGCTGATGGGAAAGTAGCGCCTCCAGGCCTTCGCTGTGTGGATACGGGCACCAGCCTGCTGTCACTATGCCTGCCCTCCTGGGCTGCACCCAGGTCACCATGTGTGCACTTGTGCGTTTCTGCTCTGCTTCTGAAGCTGGGTCAAGGTCCCTGGGAGGCTTCTCTTCTCTGGCTCTGGCTGGCTCTGCTCCCTCTGAGGTCATCCGGTTTGTGCAGTCTCCTCCCTCCCTGCCCTCCCTTCCCCATCCCTTCCTCAGCTTTCACAATAAAAGCCAGAACAAAACCTTCTAAATAAAGAAAACTTTATTGGGGTTGGGTGGAGGAAATCTGACATTATGACAATGGGAACAACTTCAAGTTGAATACACATACATATATGTGTGTGTGATTACCCTGGATGACTATATCTATTTAGTTTATAGTCATACATCAATCAAATGCAGATAATCATCTATCTCTTGTTACTGAAAGATCTAGGTCACCCACCACCGAGGATTTTAAAATAATTAAAGTAATTGGCTTTTGTGCTCTTTGTAGCACCCCTTCCCCCCGGCCCCCCCTTTTCTCAGGTTCCCTTTCATCCCTTCACCTGCTGCCTCCCAGGCACCAAATGACCCTCATTGATGTGCAGAGTTGCCCTGCTATTTCCAGCCACTTGTTCCAAGGACAGAGGCAAATCCTTCAAGGAATTCAGATCCAAAAGAACTTGGATTTAAGAGGAATCCATCCTCAGAAGGCCGCTGTGTTTTTACATAACACTTAGGTGTGTATTATCAGGCTCGATTATTACCTGCAGGCAGATGTAGACGTGAGTCATGGTTGTGCAAGCCGCTTTAGCTGTGATCCAGTTTGCTCTGTGCATTGCTCTCACATTTCCCCTATCTGTGGACCACGTCTGGAGTTGGATGCTTTGCTTGGGACTCTGCTCATTTCTCAGAATTCAGTTCTGCTTCCTTGTTGTAATTTGAGGCACAGTTGTGCAGGCCAGTGAAGCCCTTGAGCGATTTGCTTTGCCTCCCACCCGCCTGTCACAGCATCCTTTGAGCCACTTTCTGCTCTGCATCCTGGACTCACCCTTTTGACCAGTGAGTGCTGCTTTAATCAAACCACATCGGCTCAGACTGAAAGAAACCTGTTAGGACCTGCATAAAAGTTTTAAAGACGAGAGGTGGAGAAGGAGACCTAGGATGTGGGAAAGCTTTGAGAGGATGGGACCATAGGGATTGATTTCTGTCATCGTCTGGTGCTGGGGGATGTTTAGATTTCTATTTTAAAGCAGAGTTTAAACACATTTGCTAAAACCCAGAATGAAGTTACCCTTCCTGCTAAATCTTGGGCTATACCTGCATATATGCTTATGTATCTTTTCAATTACACCGTGAACTAAAATAACAAACTAGCCAACTGAATCAATTTGAGCTAGGACTAAAGATTTATCTAGACATATCTCCTCAGATGAACGGATGGAGCTTAAGGGTGGGAGAACATGAAACTGTGCCTTACACAAACTCATTTTTCGCACAGTCCAATCCATGCTTGGCATCCCCTTTTACAATGAGGATTTGCTGGGACTAGGTCAGTGGTACCCGTGATGCAGGGGGTGAAAATGGCCTGGGGTTCACCACGGTGTTAAGTGCTGACTGCCCTGGACCAGGGAAAGCCAGCCTGGCCTCTGCCTTACAAGCTCATGTGCTTCATGGGGTTTTATCTGACAAGCCCAGGATGCTCTCACTAAGGGAATTAGAGTTGAGGATATTTCCAGATTCCTCTTTATCGGTGAGCACCATGTACAACGTGTACTTTCTTTTCAGTTCTTGAAATTTCCCAACTTTCCTGATAACACTCACATCAGACTTTTCCAGCCTTCAAACAGTCCTGCAAAGTATGTAAGGAATGTGGTCCTGCTCCAGTTCTACCGAGGAAGCTAGGAAGTAGGACATGCTGTAGGAGGAGGCTGCCTGGTGCGTGTCTGCCATCTAGTGGTGGAACTCAGTTCTCAACGGGGGTGGGGGGATGCCTTGGGTTGCTGGACTAATACTATTTGCTTGGCTATCACGGTTTCGAAGAGAATGGTTAGAGGGCCTAGAAGTCTAACTACTGATGTGATTTCTTTTTTTTTTTTTTCTTTTTTTTCCTGGAAGATCTTTATTAAAGCCTTCACTAGGGCAGGTAGGAGCATCAGCTCCTACTTCTTAGTTTCTCTGTTGCTGCAGTCTACTCTAGTGGTTCCCCAAGCTGGCCATCATCATCACCGGGGCTTGATAAAGACACTACTGTGATCCACTCCTGAGAATTCTGATTCTGTAGGTCTAGGGAGAGGATCTTTTATAACAAACTACAGGTGAGTCAGATGCATAGGCAGAGTTGAAAACCCAGGACCTTGTGTATTTAATCACGTAGACCGTTTAAATCTGTGATGTTCACCAGCACTGGGGAGCCCATTTCTCCCGGAAATGTCATCTGTGCTGTTTAAAGCCCTTCGCTGCCTGCATGGGGACTGGAAAGGGGGATTAAAGGCTTCTCAGAAGCTCATTCAAGTCCAGCACTGCCTCTTAGGTTGTAAGACACCCCCCACCACCCCCAAAACCCGGCACCAGGGGACACTAAACTACGGCTGCATGTCTGCCCTGGGAAAGTTCCTAAGATGTCCTGGGAGCAGGGCAAGCTTTTAGAAGTCATCTAGTCCAGTGCCTTCAAGCATGCTTTTAGTCATGGAGCCCTTCATGAAGTCTTCCTTGAAGTCTAATGTGGAAAGCAGAAAAGCAGCTTCTCCCTTGAGAATCCTCAGGGTTTTCTTTGAAGCCATTGAAGTCAAAGCCCTTCATTTTACAGATGAGGAACCTAAGGCACAGAGGCAAAACAACTGGGTCCGGATCCTACTACTCACTGGGCTGTAGGTCTGCAGTGGACTTGATTTCAGGGTTTGAAACAAAAGTTCCTCCTCCTGTAGTCCTTTAGAGCTTCTCCAGGGCAGGCGTTGGTGGCAGAAGTTGGGGCGGACCACTGTCATTGGACTGATTCTTTTTGGCAGCTACAGGAAGAAGGACCTGGGTGGGTGGAAGGCAGGAGAATGAAGAGAGAGAATCGAACATCTTTTAAAAATTGTATTTGGTTAGTTGGGGGTCAGCTGATTTCTGTAAAAGGGATTCCACCTTCTGCTCAATGATTTCAGCGTTGTCTGGCTTCAAGTCAAAGGGAGACTTCAAGCCTGTTGGGCGAAATCACTGCGGAGCTGACAGATCTAGTTTAAATGTTGACTCTTTCACGCAACGGCTGTGTGGTCTTGTGCAGGCTGTACTCTAGGGATAAGGACCCCTGCTTTGCTCAGTGTTGAATGTGAGCTTGTACACAGGCAGGACTGCCTGCGTGTAAAGTGTCCAGGGAGTGGCGGCTGTCCTTATACTCTTAGTAATTGGACTGCAGTGGGTGAGACTGAGTTCCTAAAAGGCTTTTTCTTAGTAGCTCAGGGCATCTGGGAGAGGCTGGCTGGCTTGGGGAATAATTCCTAAACCAGATTTCTCTGTAGCTACTGCTGGAGCCCTGCCCCAGGGCTAATCTCAGAGTTGCCGGAGGAGGGTTTAGCAAAACCACAATAGGGTATTTTGATGCAAAGACCAACCCAATAGGTTCAGAGCTTTAGCCCGCCCCCAGGGCTATGAGCCTCCCAGGCTGAAACCCACCCATTTCTGGCCCTCTTGTTGACCCTGACACCTCCCAGGGGTGTGTGAGGCTCAGAGATGGCAGTTGGATTCGGGGATGGAATAAGGAAGGATACCTGTTGTACATATCATTTAGTTATTTTAAATGGATCCAAATACTTGATGATGTGCTTTTTAGGACCTCAAAATGGTGAATATCCAGAATCCTTGGCACCAAAACAAAGGGGTCAGATATTTTGTTCTCTTGTTCTGTAGCTGAAGATTCTGTCTGTGGGGCAAACAAGCTGAGGGGGCACTGGGCCTCTCCAGTGGGACAGCCTATGTTGTCCTAGCAGCCCCTTCAGGGTTAGGGGTCCCCCCCGGTACTCCAGCCGATGAACGTGCCTTGTGTTTCTTGATTAGGCTTTTCAGTCTTTTTTTGTGCCATGGACCCCTCTAGCAGTCTAAGGACACCTGTCAGAATAATGTTTTTACACGTATGAAATAACATCCAAAGAAATTTAAGAAAATAAATTATATTGAAACACAGTTACCAAAATATAAAAACAAATCTGTGATACGTGTGCTTCTTTATTAACACATCAAATAACAAGATTCAGTGACAGGTCTAATAACTACTACATGGTATCATAGTGATGAAACTAAATCGTATTTTGAAATTCTGCGGCAACTGTAAGGTGTTAGGAACATAACTCTGATTTCTATTGCTGACAAACAAGTCCAAGTACAACTAATATTCATTCCTGTGGTTTGTTTCCTACATTCATAACGGAAGGAAAGGCTAAAATTTCAAGTAGAGGCCAGTGAAAATAAAGATGTAAATTTTAAAGATCATAGACTACCTGAATTCTGCCCAAGGCTTCTGTCCTTAATCCTCAGATTAAGAAACACTGGTCTAGATCCAAATCTTCCAGGTCACCTGGTGACTAAGGTAGATGAATTTGTCCCCTTTTACTATGTGTCTTGGGTTGAGTGAGTCAGGACCCAGCCATGGCACTGGGCTTGTGTGACAGCTGTCTGAGTGCTGGCCAGTGGACACACAACGAGCAACCCTAGTGTAATTGAAAATGTTCTTGAAACCACACTTAAAAGAGTAAAAAAAAATTAATTAATTTTAACATTATATTTTATTTAACCCAGTATATCCAAAATACCATTATTTCAACGTGTAATCTACATAAATATTACTCATGAGATATTTTGCATTTTCTTTTTGTACAAAGTCTTTGTTATCTAGTGTCTACCACACACTCACAGCACATCTTGATTTGGACTGGGCACATTTCAAGGGCTCAGTGGCTACATGGCTAGTGGCTGCCTTATTGGACAGTGCAGGTCAGTATAGTTAGAATTATATTGTGTCTGGGTCAGGCAAGGCTCCCGTTAAATACTCTCTTTTTACCAAAGTGGGTACTGGGGTCCAGAGAGAGGAAGTGACCTGCCCAAGGTCATGGCTAGTTAACTAGAGAGCCAGGCCTTGGTTAGGCCTTTGTCTAGCGGGGCTTCTGCCTTTATGTTACCCTTCAGGAAAGATTACATTTTTCCAGCCCTGGGTCCCGAAGGCCTTGAGTTCTTCAGGAGAGACCTAAGTGTTGGGAGTGCCCCCTCTGAAAGCCCGTGAAGAGGGCTAGGAAAACAGCCAAAGAGAGAAAATCCCAGAGGAGTGAAGGGCTCAAGGGGAATTCAGTGATGACAGAAGTGGAGGGTCACCTCACAGCAGGAAGAACATATGTTGGTTCAGCAATGGATGAGGATGAAATGACCAATTCAGAGTGGAGGGAAATAAAAAGAAAACTTGTGAAAAGGAATATAAGGCAAAATCTATGAGATGATATTGAATAGATGGGAACACAAAAAATCCATTTATCGCACAGAGGTCCAAAGGAGATGATTATGAAATGGAAGGCAGAAATGACTGGTAATGAAAGGAGAAAAGGGGGAAATCCCAGAATCTTCTGTTTTTTTCCTGAATACAGATAAGGGAAGACACCAGGGAATTGTCTTCACCTCAGCTCAGTCACTAGGTAGAGATGCTGCATGCTTGTCCACGGTACTGTCTGCGTGTGTAAAAAGTTGTCTTTCCTGCATGGGGAGCTCCTTGAGAGCATAGAACATGTCTGGCTACTCTTAGTATCCCAACCCAATGCTTGACATGGCTTAGTTCTGCCACAGAGCAGGTGTTTGACAAACTTTTGAAAAACAAAGGGGAATAAATGAATGAGGGCGGAGAGCTCTGCATGCAGTGCAAGATGGGCACAGAGTCAGGGAACCTCATCTGGTCTGAGCTTCCACTCTTTCCTTGGGATGTTGGCAAGTCACATCACTTCTCCTGCCAGGCCTCTCCATCTGAGAAATGAGAGACTCCTCTCTGCCCTCCTCAACTTAATGGTTTAGTAGATCATGTGAAAGAACAGCTATAACATGAATTAGAGCAATAAAAGCTGTCATACAAACATAAAATGTGTTATTTATTTTCAGTGGAAAGTGTAACTGGGCCAAAGTGGTATTAAGAAATGATCAAGCTGGACTCAGACCAATGTGTGGGTGAGGAAAATAAGATGTCTGTACATAGCCAGAAAGGAGGTGAGAGCAGATGAAAACAGCAAAGTGGATTAATGGAGTGAAAGCCTGCGTCAGCCACTCAGAGAGCGTGGCTTTGGGGCAGTGTCCGTGAACCTTCAGGAAGCATGAAGACAATGTTTGTTTCTTTACCTCTGGTCAAAGTGTCAACCTGTCACAGGATCTAACCTTCCCAAAGTCTGAGAAGTAGCTCCAACATACCAAGCATCATTGAAAGAGGCTCTGTCAGTTAGGATTAGGTTCAGTTGCATATAACAACAAAACAAACTAACGAAGCACCCCAAATAATTGGCTTTAAGCAAGGAAGTTTATTTTTCTCACAAAACAAGTCTAGGGACCGGAAGTTCAAGGCAGACATGGTGGTTTCATCATGTTGTCAGGGACTCAGGCCTCTGTTTCTATTATCAGCACTTGGTTTATATTTTCAAGATTACTTTGTGTTCCAAAAAGGCTGCTAGAGCTCCAGTCAACAGGTTTGCATTCCATACAGAAGGAGGAAAAGAAGGACATGGCTTATTCTTGTTAAGAAAGACTTTTCAGAAGTACCACACACTTCAGCTGATATCTCATTGGCCAGAACTTAGCCTATGTCCGTATCTGCGTGCTAGGGAGATTGAGAAATGTGGTCTTTTAGCTGAGTCATTCCTACTCTGAGTAAAATAGAAATGTGCAAAGATAATATAAGCAAAAAAAACAATCAAACACGACAAGTTCTCAATAAATGATAGATGTTAATGTAATTTTTTGTTTTGTTTTTTAAAAAAGAGTTATGAAGGTATAAGTGACATAAGCTGCACATATTTAAAGTTTATTGTAAGTGACAGAAACTGCACATATTTAAAGTTTACATTAGATAAAATTTGACATATGTATATATTCATGAAACCATCATCACAATCAAGATAGTAAATATATCCATCATTCCCTGAAGTTTCCTCATAAGCGTCCTTCCTCCTCTTCCCCCAAGTAACTATTGATTGGCTTTCTCACTATGGACTATCTTGTATTTTCTAGAATTTTATATAAGTGGAGTCATACACTATGTACTCCTTTTTTTTTGGTCTGGCTTTTTCACTCAGAATAATTTTGATATGGATCCATGTTGTGTATATCAAATTTTTGCCCTTTCTGTTTGTTTTCTTATTGAATTTTGACAGTTCTTTATATGTTTTGTATACACATCCTTTTTAAATAGGTGCTTTGTAAGTACAGTTGACCCTTGAACAACATGGGTTTGAACTGTGCGGGTCCACTTATACGTGGATTTTTTTCCCCATAAATGCATATCAAAGTATTACAAGATTCCCCAGTTGGTTGAATCCACAGATACGGAACACTGTATGTGGAGGGCTGACTATAAGGCAATACATGGATTTTTGACTGCGTGGAGGGTTGGTGCCCCTAACCCCTGTGTTATTCAAGGTCAATTGTATTTTCTCCTATTCTGTGGTTTGTCTGTTCTATGACAGTGTCATTTCAAGAGCTAATGTTAAAAATTTGATGGTCTGATTTATCAAAAAATTTTTATTGATTACACCTTTCGAGTCATATCTAAGAAATTTTTGTGTAATCCAATGTCACAAAATTTTTCTCCTGGGTTGTCTTCTAGAAATTTTACAGTTTTAGGTTTTACATTTAGGTCTGTGATACATTTTGAGTTAATTTTTGTTTATGGTGTGAGGTATAGATGGAAGTTCATTATTTTGCATGTGACATCCATTTTTCAACAGCACCACTGTTGAAGACTCTCTTCCATTGAATTGTCTTTGTACCTTTGCAAAAAATCAGCTGTTCATATTTGTGTGTCTGTTTCTGGACTCTCTGCTCCACTGATCTATTTGTCTATTTGATGTCAATACCACATTGTCTTGATGACTGTAGCTTTATAATAAGCCTTGAAATCAGGTAGTATAAGCCCTTCAGTTTTGTTCATTTTCAAAATTGTTTTGGCTATTCTAGGTCCTTTGCATTTCTATATGAATTTTAGAGTCAGCTTGTCAATTTCCACAAAATGTCCTGCTGGGACCTTAATTGGGATGGCGTTGGAGACTCAGATTAGTTTGGGGAGAACTGACATCTTAACAATGTTGTGTTTTTTGACTGTCAATGCAAATAATCAATAAACAATCTATGATAGGAATAGAAAAGAGTTTTATCTGAGCCAAGCTGAGGACTATAGCCTGGGAGACACAGATTCAAGAAGCACTTGATTTGTATTCTGTGGACTACAAAATGGGGGAGGCTTATACAGGCAAAAACCGCAAAGTTATATAAATTGTTTGTCGAAACTTGGGATTGGAGCCGGGAAGAAGTAAGGGTGCTTATTAAGCAAGGATCGATTGGGATCCGAAATGGTCACATAGTTACAAGATTGCAGCTGGAAGCTGCTAGCAAATACTATTTTGAAAACAACTGGTGGCATCCTTGAGTTTGATAGAGTTCAGAAAATTTAAGTTCTCAGTGATGCAGGAACATGTCTGAAACCACATCCACAGTGGCCATCTGGCTCCATTTTGGATGCTTGAACCAGAGTTACTCCATTTTGATTTTTAAATGATCTTCAATATGTCATCATAACCTATGAACAAGGTATATCTCTCCACTTATTTTGCTCTTTGATTTCTCTCAGCAATACTTTGTAGTTTTCAGTTTACAGATTTTGTACATTTTTTATCAGATTTTTTCCTATGTATTTCATAATTTTTGGTGCTATTGTAAATAGTATTTTAAAAATTCTAATTTCCAATTGTCTGTTGCTAGCATATAGAAATACTATGGATTTTTGTATACTGGTTTTTTATCTTGCAACCTTGCTAAACTTATTTATTAATGTTAATACTATGTTTAGAGTAGTTTCAGGAGCTAGCAGAGATATAACAGTGGTTTAATCTACCATATTTAATGAAAAGTTCTTGAGATTTCTGTATTCACTTTCATCATCTCTACAGGTTTGGAAATTACACATATTTTTCTTACTTTGGTGATTATCTTTTAAAACTGACAGGCATACTTGACTTGAAAAAAATCTCTAATCTCCTACTGAACAATATGAGCTTTAGAAAGTTTTAACTCTGATCACGCAGTCCAGCTTACATGTCAGCATTACTGAGTTTTATTTCTACCTTGCTTTTTAATTTTTAATGAAAAATTAAAATTTTTTATTTTTAATATTTATGTATTCATTTTACTGAAGTATAGTTGATTTACAGTGTTTCAGGTGTACAGCAAAGTGATTCAGATATACATATATATGTTCTTTTTCAGATTCTTTTCCATTATATCCACCTTGCTTTTATATCCCCTAAGTTAGTTATCATTTATTGTTTTTAAAAAATCACTACTGTTTTATGCTGTCAGTGCTTGTTTTATATTTACCCAGAGTTTTATAATGCCTTTGTTCACTATTTCATTTTGCATTGTTCTTCTTAGTTCCAGATTCAATTTTTTCTCTAAAGCACACCCTTTAGTGATACTTTTACAAAGGGTGTTAGTGGTATGCTCTTTGTTGGAAACTGTCTATTTTACTTTCACTTTTGAAAGATAATTTAGCTGTATATTTCCTCTCAACATTTGGAACATATTTTTCTACTGTCTTTTTTTAAAAAAAGACTTCTCTTTGTCTTTGATGTTCTGCAATTTGCCTTGAAGTGTTGAGACGTGGATCTATTTTTATTTATCCTACTTGTGCTTCCTGATTGGCAAGAGCTATGTGTCTCATATATTCTGGAAAGTTCATAGCTATTATCTTTTCTAATGTGCCTCCTCACCTTTAACCCTCTGGATCTGTAGTTACGTGTATTACATTTATTCTTTTCTCTTAAGTCTCTTACTCTCATTCTATTTTTTCCTTTTCTAACGACTTTTGCAAAGTTTCTCAGATCTATTTCCAATTCACTTATTGTCTCTTTAGCCATGTTCAGTCTGTTGTCTAAAACTTATCCATTGAGTTTTTAATTTCATTGACCATATTTTTAGCTTTTAGAAAAACTATTTCATCTTATTACAAATCTGCTTGTTGATATTCTACAGTATCTTATCCTTATGTTTTCAATTTCTATTCTTGGCCCCTGTAAAAATTTTTAATTTTCTTATGTACTCCACTATGCATTAAGCAAGACATTTTTTGGTATTTTATCTAGAATTTCTAGTATTTTATAGCAAGAGGGTTTTCTGCTTATCTGACTCACAATAGTGAAAAAAATAAAAGTATCCCATTGGTTTCTTTCAAACTTTTTTCCTCCAGAAAAATTCTGCTTTGTCTACAGGATCAAGTCTTACTGGGAGTTCCAAAACTTCCATTGTTCTAAGTACGTGAGTGTGCTGGGATGCCTAGGGTGTGGAGTGTGTTACTCCAAGTTAAACTGTAGGCTCTTTAAGTTCAGGAACTGTGAAATGTGCTTTTCTCGTACCTTCATGTGCTCCTGCACATACAATACTTGTCCACATAATCAGTGCCTAATAGTTGGCCATTTATTTGACTTTTGTTTTGGAGCCAGGCACAGTGTTAGCATGAGATGCACACATATTTTTAAAGAGTGTCACGGAAATCTGTCTGAGTTGGTCCTGACCAGAAAAATGGGCTGTATACTAGGTGTGACTATGCTGCAGCCAGACTGGCTTGGGAAACTCGGCTCCATCTGTGGTCTGTTTCTCTTAGAACTGGCCACTAGATGGCAAGAGTGAGCCACAGCAAGTCAAGTCCTGCTTTAACCTTCAGAACAGCTGGAAGGCAGTCAATTCAAAAACATTGAACGCCTGTCATGTGCCAGATACTGTGCCAAGCCTTCTCTGCCCTCAGGGACCTCATAAATGGCCAGTGGCCACTCACGTATAGACACAGCATGTATCCGAGGCGGAATGGTATGTGCACATTCAAGTTCCTAGACCCAGGGAGTCTTTTTTTTTAATTTATTTGTTTATTTTATTTTTGGCTGTGTTGGATCTTTGTTGCTGCGCACAGGCTTCCTCTAGTTGCAGCGAGTCTTCGTTGTGGTGCGCGGGTTTCTAACTGTGGTGGCTTCTCCTGTTGCGGAGCACGGGCTCTAGGTGCACAAGCTTCAGTAGTTGTGGCACATGGGCTCAGTAGTTGTGGCTTGCAGGCTCTAGAGTGCAGGCTCAGTAGTTGTGGCACACAGGCTTAGTTGCTCAGTGGCATGTGGGATCTTCCCAGACCAGGGCTCGAACCTGTGTCCCCTGCATTGGCAGGCGGATTCTTAACCACTGCGCCACCAGGGAAGCCCGACCCAGGGAGTCTTAAGAAGGAGGAACCACTGACCTCTTCCCTGCAGGACTCAGATTGGTCAGTTTATGAGACAGGAGCCTCCAGGAGCGTGTCACCCCCTCCCAGTCTCACCCAACTTCTTCTTACAGTTGTTTCGTGTGTATATATCTTATCATTCCCATCAGGTTTTCCTCCTAGGCCTCACTTTGCAGTTGACTAGTTATGTGACCCTGGATTAACTGTTCTCTAAGCCTCAATTTCATTTAGGGATCATAATATCGGTCCTTACCACCTCCCAGAATGGTGTCACATTTAAGTGAAGTATTAAAGGTTAAAATGCTTTGAAAATTCATAAGTGCCATAAACTTAGGAGGCATTAAAATAATTGTTCATATAAATTTCTCTAAAATTCCTTCAGGGAAGGTTAGGCCCACTTGGGCATTTGTTAAATGAATTAGAATGTAAGGACTTCCCTGGTGGCGCAGTGGTTAAGAATCCACCTGCCAATGAAGGGGACACGGGCTCGAGCCCTGATCCGGGAAGATCCCACATGCCGTGGAGCAATGAAGTCCGTACGCCACAACTACTGAGCCCACGTGACACAACTACTGAAGCCTGCGGGCCCTAGAGCCCCTGCTCCACAACAAGAAAAGCCACCGCAATGGGAAACCTGTGCACTGCAATGAAGAGTAGCCCCGCTCGCCACAACTAGAGAAAGCCTGTGTGCAGCAACAAAGACCAAATACAGCCAAAAGAAAAAAAAAGAAAAAAAAAAAAAAAAAGAATGTAAGCTCTTCCAGAAAAGGAGGCCCACAGCTGGTTGATGTGTACCAGCTGGTTCGGAGCCAAGGAAACAGCAGTGTCAGTGAAGTGATGGGCTGAGCCTCGTGCTCTGATGTTCCCTGGGCCTGATGCAGCCTGACATCCAAGAAGGGAGGTCTCCTGTAGCAGGAGTTCCTGTCTCAGGCTCTGTGGGAGGGGTCTGCCTCAGCCTGAGGAGAGGGGCTCTTTTCCTTCCCCACGCAGGGGCCTTGAGGAAGATGACATCGAGGGGGAAGTAGGACAGTGTGGGTGGAGTGTGACTCTGTCCTAATCCCTGAAACAAGCTCCAAAAGGAAAATCCTCTGTCACTTTTCGGGACAAATGTGATAAAGGAACCTGTGGCTAGTGCGGGCCTTCCTATCACACTCACAGCTGAGGGAAGGGGACCAAGTCCTCTAGCCAACGGGAGACTCAAGTTACCTTCCCATGGTCCATGGAAAGAGGGGAGAGGAGGACAGCCTGGAGACATGTTACCATGCTATCTTCCTGCCCCATCAAGGAACACCCCTGTGGGGATTCTTGGATTTCTTTGCCACCGGAGTCTATTTAATTTAATTACTTAATTTAATAAATTTATTTATTTTATTTATTTATTTTTGGCTGTGATGGGTCTTTGCTGTTGTTCACGGGCTTTCTCTAGTTTTGGTGAGCGGGGGCTACTCTTCGTTGCAGTGCACGGGCTTCTCACTACGGTGGCTTCTCTTGTGGAGCATGGGCTCTAGGTGCATGGGCTTCAGTAGTTGTGGCTCATGGGCTCAGTAGTTGTGGCTTGTGGGCTCTAGAGTGCAGGCTCAGTAGTTGCGGTGCAGGGGCTTAGTTGCTCAGTGGCATGTGGGATCTTTCCAGACCAGGGATCGAACCAGTGTCCCCTTCATTGGCAGGCGGATTCTTAACCACTGCGCCACCAGGGAAGTTCCCCAGAGTCTATTTTAAAAACAATGTGTTAGGGCTTCCCTGGTGGCGCAGTAGTTGAGAATCTGCCTGCCAATGCAGGGGACACGGGTTCAAGCCCTGGTCTGGGAAGATCCCACATGCCGCGGAGCGACTGGGCCCGTGAGCCACAATTACTGAGCCTGCGCGTCTGGAGCCTGTGCTCCGCAACAAGAGAGGCCGCGATAGTGAGAGGCCCGCGCACCGCGATGAAGAGTGGCCCCCGCTTGCCACAACTAGAGAAAGCCCTCGCATAGAAACGAAGACCCAACACAGGCATAAAAAAAAAAAAAAAAAAAAAGTCTAAAAACAATGTGTTAATAAATTTGATCACAATCACTGTTTTTAAAACTTTAGTTAAAATGAGATTTCCATGCAGACATTTTCTTGTGAGTGTGTCTGCGTGTGTGTGTGTGTGTGTGTGTGTGTGTGTGTTAACCATGACATCCTATAGACACGCCGTCTCCTAAATGCTCCTTCCATTTTCCAATGTGATAGGCTTAATTCCACCAGGGGGCGTAATTGAAATTTCTCCTAATCGTTTCATTGATCAACCGTGTACCTAGGCTCTGCTGTGTGTCTGTCGCTGAAATACATTATTTTATTTTAAATCTCACTTGACATATGAGGTGGATTATATTACCCCACTTTCCATGAAAGGAACTGAGGTTTAGGAGAGGTTAAGTAAATTATGCCAAGTCAGCAATGCATGGAGGTGCTGGCATTGGAACCCACGTTTTTCTGATTGCAGAGCTTCAACTCTATACCTTACACTCTGCTGCCTCCTCTGTGTCCTGCGTCCCAAAGACAGGGTTCTTGCCTCCCAATCTCCCCCACCTGGAGAGCTTTACAAGTGCTCCGCTGCTCTCCACTAAGCTAGTTTTCCTGCTCACCTGACCAGGAAATGGTTACCTCAGCCACCTGGCCTGGGCCTCATGTTCCCAATAAGATCCTCATTTGGGACAGTATCGATCACAGCTGCACTTTAAAGTCCCTCTTCACTGACCTCTCCAACTCCACCCGCAGTTCTTTTACTCGGGTCTGTGGCTTGGCCCATCTCCCTTCAGGTGGCTCCCCCCTGAGCTCACAATGGCTTAGAGGGGAGGAATATTCCTTCACTAGACTGTTTCCATCCAAAATCCTCTGGTCAGGACGGCCAGGGAAGGGGAGCAGGGCCTTGATGGGTGCTGCCTGAGAAAGTCAGGGGTTCATCTTGTCCTGAGTGAAAGGACACAAGAAAAATAAGATTTGTCAAGAGGGGAGTGGAACACAGAATTCTGTATTAAGGATCTGACCGAAATATGCTTGGGGGTGAAGAGGGCAGCACATGGGTTGGAGCTTGTGTTACTCAGGGCTTCAGAAGAACCCAAGCTAATCACTATCTCAGCAAAGTTTACGCTTCTTTTTTGTTTTTGTACCAGAACAGAGACTAGGGGATGAGGTGGGGGAACGGAGGGTGTGTTTTATTGTCCTGTTGACAAACTGGAGTCTTTTTATTTTATTCTGCAGTGACTATATAGCTTTTTTTTTTAATGTTGTTTTTATTGTGGTAAAAGTCACATAACATAAAACATACCATTTTAACTATATTCAGCTGTACGGTTCAGTGGCACCAAGTACATTCACATGGTTGTGCAACTCTCACCATCATCCATGTCCCAAATCCTTTACCTTCCTAAACTGAAACTCTCTGCCTTAAACACTAACTCCCCATTCCCCCTCCCCCCACCCCAAGTTTTCTTCACATTTCACAAAATAAAAACTCTTAGCTTTGAGAATATGGTTATATCTGTTCAAGGACACTGCTCAGGGCTATCGATTTGCTCTCTCCTAAAGGACAGACTTGTCATTAAATCATATGTTCCTGAAGAAGGGATGTGGGCAACCTCACTGACCTAAGGTCTAGTGCGTATCCCTGTCACTGAGCCCAGGGAGGGACTCTGGCCTGGATGCAGGCAGCTCCCACACCTGTTTCCAGAGTTCGCTTTAGAGCTGTCACCTGCCTTCCGGTGCCACCAAGGACACTGCAAGGAGAATGGCACAGAATGGGATGTGGTTGAGGGAAACAGTCCTGGCAATGGTGTGCAGACCCAGCCAGACTGGGGGATGTCCATCCACCTAGTCCTGTGCCTACAAAAAACCCTGGCCTCAGGAGTCCCGCAGACCTGGGTGCAAATCTCCACTCCAAAAACGAATCTAGGGATTCAGAATTCAGGATAGTGCTCACCTTTGGGGAGGAGGGAAAGGAAGAGTTGGGGAACGGGCCGGAGAGAGGTTTTGGAAGGGTGAGATTCGGTTTCTTGACCTGGCTGGTAGTTACTAGGTGTATTCTCTTTGTGATGATTTATCCATCTGTACACTTAGGATATGTAATCTTTTCTGTACGTGTGTTATACTTCAGTAAAAAATTTTTTTAATTTAATTTATTTTTTTAATTTTTATTTTATATTGGAGTATAGTTGATTTACAATGTTGTGTTAGTTTCAGGTGTACAGCAAAGTGATTCAATTATACATATACATATATCAATTCTTTTTCAAATTCTTTTCCTGTTTAGTTTATTACAGAATATTGAGTAGAGTCCCCTGTGAAATCCAGTAGGTACTTGTTGGTTATCTATTTTAAATATAGCAGTGTGTGTATGTTAATCCCAAACTCCTAATTTATCCCTCCCCCCTACCTTTCCCCTTTGGTAACCATAAATTTGTTTTCTAAATCTGTGAATCTGTTTCTGTTTTGTAACACTTAGGATTTGTAATCTTTTCTGTATGTGTGTTATACTTCAATAAAAACTTAAAAATATTTTTTTTTAAAATTCCTCTTCTTACTAAATAATCTTGGTCAACTCACTTAAGCCCTCAGAGCCTGTTTCCTCACCCCGTATGATATGGCTGTGGTACCGCCTGCCTCCCAGTGTTGGGAGGATCAAGTGAGCAATTGCCTTTAAGCTCTTCGTGCACGGCTTGCCTGGCACATTGCTCAGTAAATATTAGTTGTTTCTGCTACAGCTCCTGTTGTCCAGGCCACAGGGACTCCCCCTGCACAGGACTGCTTGGGGCCCATGCTTCTGCACACCTGCCTGCCTCTGTTTATACATGGTCATCCCCTAGACCTGTTCAGGGCACACACATTAAAGACCTTCTCCTGGTCCCTCTCCCTTACTCCTGGCTTCATCCTTCACTCCTTCTCTTGTGTCCCCCAGCCTCTCTCCCACCACCAGCCTAAGAGCACAACACCCTGTAATGTGCAGCTTGGTGCCCCAGCCAACACCTGGCAAGAAGGTGCTCAGGAACATGTATTGAAATGAAGCGTCCCCAGCCTCTTGGTGGGGCACACAGCGTAGCTCCCTGAATGGGAGCGAATTGAGGCGCCTCCCTCAGCGTTCTGCCTTTGTCCCACCATCCTGCATTAAAGTGGCACGCGGTGTTTTCACTACTGGGGAAATGTCATTCGAAAAATACACAGCAAGCGTTAGATGGTGCATCTGGCCTGCCATCTTGACGAAAGAGGGGCAGGGAACCAAGGACGGTTCTGTGGCTGGTGCTGAGCCTCTAGCCGGACCTTCTGTGCTGCTCTGCTGCCTCCCATGCCAAGGTCCCCGGCTGGGATCAGGATTGTAACTGGGCTAGGACTCTGCTTCCACTCTTGCCCTTTATAACCTGTTCTCCCCAGAAAAGCCGCAGCCATATTTTAAGAATGTGAATCAAATCAAGACACCTACTTGTTCTGTAATCCTCCAGGTTCCAACACATTTAAGAAAAAAAATCCAAAGTCTTTCCTGTGGCCAACAAGGCTACATATTCCCCTCGCAGCCCCCTTCCTGCCCCCAGCCCTAAGACCTCACCTCCTACCACCCTCCTTCTTGCTCTTTTGCAGACACAATGTCTTACTTGCTAGCCCTTGATCACTGCACTGCTCCATTCTCGGGAACTTTGCATTGGCTGTTCCTTCTGCCTGGAATGCCCTTCCTCTGATACTCACATTCTCTCACTTCATTTGGATTCTGTTGGATGTGACGCTCAGAGCAGCTATCCTTGTCCCTCTGTCTATCCTTTAACCCTGATTTAATTATTTCATTGAGATTGTCTATGGCTAGGCCTATATCCACCTACTTATCTTTCCTTCTATAGATAATTCTTTGGGGTCTGTCTCCTCACTAGAATGTACGCTTTTGTGGGCAGGGACTTTGCATTGCTTCCTGCCAAACCCTCAGCCAATTGTCTAGCATACAGACAGGCTCAGTACATATTTGATGAATAGGTGAATGAATGAAATGGGATAAGGCATGGGAAATCGCCCTGAAAAGTGGAAGCGTTATCTGTAGGTCGAGACCGTTGTCCAGTGCCTCTGCCTCTAGTAGCAGGAAAGGCTCTCACCTGCTGGCTGGTGGTGAGAGCCTGGGCTTTGCAATCGATTAACTCAGGTTCAGAACCCAGCTGTGCAACTTACTAGTTGTGTGAGCTTAGGCAAGATTCCTAATCCCTCTGGGCCTTAGTCCCTCTTCTGTAACAGGTAAGAGTCATACCTGCCTCAGGTCTCCTGGGTGATTCTTGGAGATAAAAATGGTACATCCCTTAGCCCAGAGTGCCATGCACAAATGCAGGAGGGATATATTAGCCACAGATTGGCCACGAATTCAATCCACATTCTCCAATTCAGCTCTACCAATTAAACTGATTTTATTTTATTATTTTTAATTTGTTGGCCGTGCCACACAGCATGTGGGATCTTAGTTCCCCAGCAAGGGATTGAACCCACTCTCCCTGCAGCAGAAGCGTGGAATCTTAACCACTGGACCACTCGGGAAGTCCCCTAAACTGATTTTAAAAATTCACTCTGCTTCAGTTTTGTCTTTTTTTCTTAACTAGTTCTAGGCTCAGGAAGGGAGGATGGGGATATTATTTATTGACCCCTTAGATGCATGATGTTATTTGACTTTCACAAGAGCTCTAAGAGACAGGCAGGTCTTACTTTCCTCCCCCTTTCTCAGGTGAGCAAACTGAGGCTCAGAGATGACGGGTCCTGAGCAAGCCCACACAGTTAACAAGATCCCACGTGGAGCTGGGATCACACCTGGGTCATGTAGCTCTGAACCCGAGGCCCTTTCCTTCTCACCATGGGCACGTGTGGGTGTGATGTGATGATCCCACATGCCAGGGGAGGGGACGTGGGGGACACGATTAGCAAATCTGCTCTGGAGCTGGCAGGAGTGTAATAGTCAGAGGCACTGGGTCTGAGGCATAGAAATCCAAGGCAGGGTTGGGGAGGAGGGAGGAGAGAGGTGGGGCTGAGGTGCAGGAGAGTGGCCCCGAGTCAGGAGGAGGGAGGCAGCAGAAAGGGCATCAGGGACCCCTCCCAGACTCCAGCCTGGGCTGGGGAAGAGCCGGGGGAGCCCATCAGCTAGACCTCTTGCCTAATTAGGAGCCCCAGCTGAGGCTAAGTTGCCTTGCGAGCTCTTCCCACCCAGAGGGAAGAAACGAGAAGCAGCCTTGGTGGGGAGACTTACGTAAGAAATAAGAGCGCTCGGGGAATCAAAAACTTTTCTGGGTCTAGGAAAGGCCCTGCTTCTCTCTCAAACATGTCTGCCTCTCTCCAGTGTGGCAACGTGAAGATGGCTGTGAAAATGCCAGTGTCGGGAGGGCTGACATTGTAAGCCTCCACCAGCTGTTAGGCTGAAGCTTGCTCATCTGGCCAGCGGAGCTTCAGTCGGCCCCCAGGGCAGAGGCTGGAGAAGCGGCTCTGCAGAGGGCCAGCTGCCCGGAGTCAGACTGGCTGGTTTGGACTTCTGAGCTCTCAGGTGAGGCGGCTGCTTGGATCCAGGGAATACCTGAACTGTTTTCATCCACACCATCGGCACAGACTGGGCCCTACTGCTTGGCCTCCTCTTCTAACTGCTTCAGCTCCGCCCCAGGGTCTAGGGCTTTGGGGAGCTAGGATGAAAGTGAGGGAGCACACAAATATCATATGATACCACTTAGATGTGAAATCTAAGAAAAGGATACAAATGAACTTATTTACAAGACAGAAATAGACACACAGACATAGAAAACAAACTTAGTTGACCAAAGTGGGGATGGGGGGGAGTGGGATAAATTAGGAGGTTGGGATTAACATGTACACGCTACTATATATAAAATAGATAAAACAACGCAGGCCTACGGTATAGCGCAGTAGTAATAACGAATAATGGAAGAGAATTAAAAAAATATATATATATATATAACTGAATCAATTTACTGTACACCTGAAAGTAACACAACACTGTAAATCAACTATATTTCAATAAAAATTTAAAAAAAATGAACCCCTTATCAGAAAAAAAAAAATAGTACGAGAGTGGATTCATTGCAGATGTTAAGGGAAATCCTCGTCTCTCCAGGCTCACCCATCCACGTTTTATCAGCACTAGTTCTCCCTCTTCCCATGGTAGGTGATGGGCTTGCAATTTTTTTTTTTTAATTTTTATTTATTTATTTATTTTTGACTGTGTTGGGTCTTCGTTTCTGTGCGAGGGCTTTCTCTAGTTGCGGCAAGCAGGGACCACTCTTCATCGCGGTGCGTGGGCCTCTCACTATCGCGGCCTCTCTTGTTGCGGAGCACAGGCTCCAGACGCACAGGCTCAGTAATTGTGGCTCATGGGCCTAGTTGCTCCGCGGCATGTGGGATCTTCCCAGACCAGGGCTCAAACCCGTGTCCCCTGCATTGGCAGGCAGATTCTCAACCACTGCGCCACCAGGGAAGCCCCGGGCTTGCAATTTTAGACTCAGAAAATCCTGATGGGTCTTTTGCTAGCTGTGTGACCCTTGAGAAAGTCCCTTGAGCTCTCTTATCCACAGATTCTTCATTTGTAAAAATTTGCGTCAATACTATCTGTCTCTTAGGGTAATTGTGACTTTAGCAGCCCATCGCAGCTCTAAGTAAATTCCCTCCGATCTTATCTTTAATCCCCCTGCATTTTTCCATAGTCACAAATTTCCACATCTGTTATCCCCTTGGGTTAAGAGTCTCCAGAAGATTTGTAGAAAATATTTAAACTTATGCTTAGTGAATCAATGTTGCAGGAGGGTCAACACCTGTTAAGATGCATCTACTAACCCCAGCCCTGGGGCTAGCTGATCACATCTAGTAAGACATGAATAGCAGGGAGTGGGGACAGAGAGAAAGGGACACAGCCTGGGTAAGTATCAAAAGATGTGGCTAGAAAGGCCCAGACAGCTGGGGGAGATCTTACCTTGGGAGGAGGTAACAAGAGAAGCAACCCAGGTCGGCCTCTAAAAAGGGAGTCGTGAGGGACGGCAGGAGGCAGGCTAAGGGCGGGGGGTTTGCTTAGGCTGCTGGCCCCATTGAACTGAACCAGACCTTGGGCCTGCAGAGTCTCTGGACCAATCTGCTGTGTTGACCAGCCAGAAGCTCATGGCTGTCCTCTAGAAGAAGCCTTCACCCAGAAAGGACTCTGGCTCTCAGCCATCCTCGAGCAGGGTCTGGCAGTCTGCTGCAGGGCCAAACACTCTGCACCCCTCCCGAGTGCTACCATGTCCCCCGTGCCCGGCAGTGGCTGGCACAAAGTGAGGCCTGTTCCATATCACTGCTCGAGACACAGTCCTGCTGCCCGGAGCTCTCAATTCCCTGCCCAACACGACCCCGTTTCTGACCCCAGTGGGCCTCACCTGCCGCCTGGTCACACTGAGCTACTTTGTCTCCTCCAAAGCACTGCTCGGGATAATGAAATAGTCATAATGAAACCCTTAATATTTAAAGCTCCAGGAGCCGCAGCCCTGTACCATATTGAACTAAAGATAAATCATCCTGGTTAGACGGCCTCACTGGGCTCCAGTTTCTCTGCTTCAGCTGCCTTGCCTGTCGGAGCTTTTCTTTGTGAGTGAACTGGAGGCTGCATTTGACAGATCTCCTAGGGAGAGGCGCCCCCATTCATTTTCCTTGGGTAAATTCAATAAAAAAGTTTTGAGGGCCTACTGTGACCGAGCAGGGCAGGTCTTTTTGTCTGTTTTGTTCACTGCTGTAGCCCCGATGCTTAAAATGGTGCCGGCACACAATAGGGAATCAATAACAATTGCCTCACGCACGAATCCTCACCATGGCCCTGTGGAGTACTTGTGTCATTCTCATCTGCAGATCATAAACCAAGGCTTAGAGAGGAGAAGTGACTCTCCTAAGTTCACACAGAGAAGTGGGCAAACAGGGTGGTGAGAGCACACATATTCATTCCCAGGTCATCCTGATTAAGCGGGATAGCTTTTTCTGTGCTGTTTTATGGGGAGAGGGTGGAGGGTTGGGTTGGCTTGGTGACACCGTGAGCTATCTCATGGGCCCACCAAGATGTCCTCCTCGATGGATAGCCAGCCAACTTTCATTGCCTATTAGCTGAATACCGTGGTTCTGACATTTAATGGGTCACTTGTGAGCAACAAAAAATGGGGCAGTAAAATTGGAAGTAGGCTGTCCTCCCGATATTTTGTTTTCAGCCTCAAAACAAGGACAGTCCTTGGTTTCTTTGAAAAGTGGATCCACCTAAAACATGAGGCGAGCTGTCTCAGGAATATTCCTCAAGATGGAGTTGATCCCCCTCCACCCTCTTAATGCTGCCTTATCTTTAGATCTAATGTTCTCACAGGGGAGCCATGCCAGTTCCTACCTTGGAATCAACAAGTTCTGACTGCAGTGGGGCTTCTAGGTAAGGAGCTGCTGCCTCCTCGGTGTGGGCAGTGGGAGAGTCAAGGCATGCTAGAGCTGCAAGGAGTTTAGCCTTCATCAACACCAGTGGTTCCCCAAGTGCGAGCTGGGGCCAGCAGCATCACACCACCTGGGAACATGTTCTAGGTACAAAGCCTCAGGTTCCACTCCAGATTTACTGAATCAGAAACGCCGGGGAAGGGGCCCACAATCTGTGTTTTAACAAGTCATCCAGGTGATTCTTACCCACACTAAGAATGATCTGGATCACACTGATCTAGACCAGAGTTTTTCAAACTCAGCACTATTAACATTTTGGGCTGAAAAATTCTTTGTTGTGCATTGTAGGATGTTTAGCAGCATTCCTGGTCTTTCTCCACTAGATGCCAGTAGTACTTACCTTCCAGCTGTGACACCCAAATGTGTCTCCAGACATGACCAAATGTCTCCTATGGGGCAAAATCATCTCTTCTTGAGAACCATGGATCCAGACCCTTGCTTCTCAAAATGTGGTCCATGGTCCAGTAACATCGGCCTCATCTAGACACTTGTTATAAACGAAGACTCTGGGCCTCAGATACTCCACAAGTTCCTCAGATGATGCATCTGCAGTTAGAGATTGACAAGTGCTGATCTAAACCGACTGCTTCATTTGACATATGGGGAGATGGCCTTGCAGAGGGGGCAACTTGCCTAAGGTCATGACTCCTGTCTTCTGAGCCCTGAATGTGCAAGTCTAGGTGCTCACTTATCATGGTTATTTCTGAAGTTAGGAGAACTGCCTGCCTGGATCCTAAGGCTTTTGGGGGAGCCTTGGTGGTAAGGGACCAATAGCAGGGAGCCAGGGCTTTCACACACTCTGGGGAATGGCAGTCTCGGTAGCTGCCAGTATATGCAGTAGTTTGAGGAAACCTGGTTAGATATTTTGCAAACTGTCCCTTAATTGGGATTTGTCTGATGATTGTCTCAGGACTAGTCTGGGATATGAGTTTTGGGGGAAAACCACAGAGGTAAAGTGTCATTTGCGTCTCATCACATCACAGGGTAGATTTTACTTCTTCCCCCCAATAACTGATTAAAAATGCTCAGATGCCTCCACTCCAGGTAACCACCAGCACAGCCACTTTACTCTTGCCCTGGTGAGTGCAAAGTAAATCTTGTGTAGTAAAGTGCTTTAGAACAGTTCCAGCATCTCCTGCCCAGAGTCTCCTATGGCCGATAAAAGCCAGTCAGGCAATATTAGAGCTGAGATCTGACACAAAGTCCCACCTTTCCTTTATTAATGGGGAGTGATAGACACAGCCCTTCTCTAATGAGCAGCCAACTACTCAGCAGTTTTCCTTTTACGGTTCCCATTTTTGATCTTTGCACCACCCTAATTAGTCAGGTTGACAGCAGCCTCCTGGTGAACAAAGCTGGCAGTCACCAATGCCAGCACAAAGGCGGCGAGAATGATATGAAAGCCCCACAAGGAGTAAGGACTCCTCGTGGTCCATCCTGCCCAGGGCTCTTTAGGTCCCTGGATCAGAATCTCGTTCTGGGTGTGACATTAACCACCCAGGGAATTCTCTCCAGGAGGACAGATTGTTGCCATTTGGACGATTTTCCAGATACTCCAACACCTACTCCTTATAACACTTTCCTGCTCACACTCCACGAGACAGACTGACACACACACACACACACACACACACACACACACTTATACACGTCTCCCCTGCTGGTCTGCCAGATTTTACAAAATTTTCTTTGTTTGAAGAAACTGCACTGAGTTAAGATGGTAAAGGTCTCTGTTTAAGTGCAAGTATTGTGAAAACGCAGTGTATTGGTTTTCTATTGCTGCTGTAGCAAACTACCACAAATTTATAGCTCAAAATGACACAAATTTATTATCTTTCAGGCTGGAGGTCAGACATCTGAAATGGGTCTTATGGGTTAAATCAAGGTGTTGGCAGGTTTTCGTTCCTTCTGGAGGCTCAAGGGGAGAATGGAATTCCTTGCTTTTTCCAGCTTGTAGAGGCTGCCTTGTTCCCAGGCTCATGACCCCTACCTCCATCTTCAAGGTGCACTAAGCTTCCCTCTGTTTCCACCGTCACGCCTCCAGTCCAACTCTGGTGCTTCTACCTCCCTCTTAGAAGGACCCTTGTGGTTATCTAGGATAATCTCTCCATCTCAAGATCTTTAACTTTTTTTTTTTTTTTTTGCCATGGAAAGTACCATATTGCTAGGTTCTGGTGATTAGGATGTGGGCAATTTGGAGGGGGTGCCTTGTTTGGTCTACCAAGCCCATCATTTACTCTTCTGCTAAATGCCAATAATAACACTATTTATTATATAAGTATAAACTGTGAGTACTAATGAGATGCTATGTGTCATTTGTTGGGCACAGGCCCTGGCACAGAGTAAACCTTCGGTAACTGTCAACTAACTGTTATTATTGGAATAATATCTTGAGTTACTTTTTATCATTGACCCTTTGGTAATCGTTTCATCAGCCAGTCATTTGGAAAGGCCAGCAGGTGATCAGCAATGGGACAGGTATGGTTTATGCTAGGAGTTGGGGAGAGGGGCTGAGAAGGGTGAGAATAAGGGAGATGTCTAGGGCAGGACAGATCCAAGTGGGGTGCTGTCCATGAGCAGGCCCTGGGCGACACGGGTGGGAAAGTGAGCATGCAGGGCTGTGGACGGGGCACCAAGAGGAGGGAAGTGAAAGAGACCAGCGGAGGGATGCATAATTTTTTTTTTCACATAATTTCATCTATAAATACCTAGGTGTGTATTTCTTATTTTTTTTTCCTTTTTTATAAATTTATTTATTTATCTATTTTTGGCTGTGTTGTGTCTTCGTTGCTGTGCACAGGCTTTCTCCAGTTGCAGTGAGCAGGGGCCTCTCTTGCTGTGCAGCACGGGCTCTAGGTGCACAGGCTTCAGTAGTTGTGGCTCGCGGGCTCCAGAGCGCAGGCCCAGCCGCCGTGGCACATGGGCCCAGTCGCTCGGCGGCATGTGGGATCTTCCCGGACCAGGGCTCGAACCGGTGTCCCCCGTATTGACAGGCGGACTCCCAACTACTGAGCCACCAGGGAAGCCCCAGGAGGCATAATTTACTTAACTAACTCTGATAGTTTTTCTCATCTCCTTGATCCCTTAATTGATGATGGCTTGTCTCAAACGCCCCTGCACCTTGCTCCTCCTCCCCCTATTCTAGCTCCTCACACCTCTGCAGCACCGTGTAAGCCCTGCTCTCTCTTCAAGGTCTGACTCAAGCACTACTTCTTCCAAGAAAGCCTTTACTAATCATTTAGTAATCATGGTCATTTCCTCTTCTCCAAATGCCAGTAGGGCTTAATTCCAAGCCACTGGTGTGGCACCCCCTAGTCTAGTTTTTAACAATCAGATCATAAAACGTTTTGCTGCCCTTCTGTGTTGCCTGCAGTGCGTAGCTCGGTGCTTGGTTTGCAGCTGTCAACGTTTCTAAAGTTGAACTCCTCTCCACCCTCCTCTGCAATTCTACCATCAGCTTGTGATTTCCCTTCCTCTGTTTAAGCCCCTCTCCTTTTCCAATCCCCTAAGCATGAAACCTTTTAGTCTGCATTTTCTGCATCACCCATAACCCAGGGGTAACAAAGTTTTGATGATTCTTAACACAAAGATGATTTGTGTGCTCAGGTTGATTTGGGAAAACACTGGCATAATTAATGGTAAGGACAGTCCTGGGAACCAGGACTCCAGAGCTCCAGTCCCATTTCTACGCTTAAGGAACCACCTCCCATCCTTCGTCTTCATTTTCCTTGTGTGTGAAAGGAGAACATTGGGTCAGATAGTCATAAAGATTCCTTTGAGCTCTTGCAGGCTTCCTTTCTGTGTGTTAAACCCACTTAGTGTTGAGGCCCCATTCTCAGGCCTGTTGACTGCCCTCTTATCCCTGTTGGAGGTGGGAAAGGATGGAGCTGTTTTTCAGACATCTTAAGTTAGACCCTGGTGCTTTCTCTGCAGAAGATGAAGTCACTGATTATGGAGCAGTTTGTTCAGGAGACATTGAAGATAATTAGCAAGAGAAGAGGCAAGGCATCTGGAATGGAGTCTTTCCAATCCCTTAGCATTGATCAGTCAATTCCACGAGCACTACACTGGCTGGCTAGGACTTGGATTGGGAAACTCACTGTCTCCATGGCACTCAGTAGAGTATCGGAAGGAAATAGATATTGGCTTAACTTTACTTGGGAGCTGCTGGAAGCCTGAGAAATGACTGGCATGCTATTTCTTTTTCCTTTTATTTAACATTCATTCATTCAGGAGAACATTGTTGAGTGTCTATGACATATTGTCAGCACCAAAAGTGGCTCTACCACCTTCCCTACCTAATAGAAACTTTTAACACAGTGGAAGAGACAGATGTAGCTGACCAATAGCTGTAATACGAAGCAGAACGTGACACGTAGGAAATTAGGCATCCACTTTGGGGAAGAGGGAAGTGAGCCCTGAGTTGGCCTGAGGTTTGCGCTGCATCCAGAAAGCTGGTGGGCTGCTCAGCGGCACAATGCGGCGAGAGGGTACTTGAGGTGGAGGAGATGACATGCATGCAGTTGCACAAAGGGGATCACGAGGGGCAAGTTCTGAAAATGGACGATGTTTGATTTTGCCTGGATCATTGCATCCTAGACAGTGTGAAATAGGATTAGGAAAAGAGGTCAGGTTCAGTTGTTTGAGACTTGGAAAGATATTGGATTTAATTTGCTGGCAGTGAGGAGACACTGGTTTCTTTTGGGCACAGAGTAGCATGATGTATAGAGTCACACATTAACAAGATATTAACAAAGGAGAAGGCATGTACTCCCATCTTGTTCTTCTGAGATGAAACCAGGAAGCTGTAGAAAAGAGAAAGAAGAATCAAAGGAGCTCACATTCCCCATCGTTCCGTGAAAAGTAAGAACTGGCAATGCCAAGCTCCATGCCACCGTTTCTGAAATCTCTAATGATTCCCAGGGCTGATGGAGTGCAGAGAGGTGTGACAAGAAGCTGTTTTCCTCAAATCACTCAGCTGCCAGGTGCTACATGCATCTGCTTTAGGAAAAACAAGCACATGGAGATCTGTTTGTTACTCAGAGTTCCCTCTAGGTGGCCAGAAACATCCTCTAAAATGGTTAAATAAAAAAAAAAAAAAAAGAGAGAGAGAGAAAGAGAAGTCAGAGAAAGCATTCAAAAGTACTCAGCTGCTTAGCAGCGTATGTGGCTGTTAGAAAAGCTTTCCTTGAAATATGTTCAAGAAGAGAAAAGCCTAATCCTTTCGGTGCCTATCTGCCAAGGGTCTAGTGAAGATTCTGGGGAGTGGGAGTTAAGTAACTTCCACAGTGGTTAAAAGCAAGACAAAATAACAACAATAAAACCAAACCTTGTTTAGCAGTGCATTGTCCTTGAGATTGCAGATGTGCTTATCTGGGTGCAGTTTCCTCATTATCATTTCTGTGTGCTGCTTATCATACGAAAAAAAAATGATGCAAGGACAGAGAAAAACTGAAGACAGGTTGCTCACAATGGGGAAGGACGAAAAGTGACACCTGTCCAGTAAGTCTTGTTCTAGGCACACTATCTTATGTCTCATCACTTCTAGATTCTCCAGGGGCTGCAGATGAACCAACAGAGATGGCTGACACAGGATGCCCTGGTAGATACAGAAAAGAACATGAAGCGTCTGGAGACTTGGAGGACACTGATGAAGGGTGGTTCGTTAACCCTAAAGGACCACAAGGGGGCAGTGAGTTAAAGTTGCTCAGACGAGAAGAGAGAAAGCCGGCATTCACTTAAACTAGTGATTTTTGAAAACTCGGTTGAGGGGATGAAGTTATTATAATTTATCAGAGTTACCTGAAGCTTTTACAAAAACATTTTATTATAGAAACATTGAAACATATACAGAGTAAGCATGTCACCAAAAATGACAGTAGGGAACTGAAAAACTATGTCTCTCCACTAAAGGAATGATTAAACTGACAAAAACTGTCAGAATCAACTTTTTCAGAACTCTGGAATCTCCTAAAAAACTTACAATCATCAGGGGAATGCTTAATGAAGAAAGAAGCTGCTGAAGTTGGGGAAGGGAGCACTATGGTTTTAAGTTACCCACTTACAAATCCCCGCTTCTCAGCTGGACAGCAGCCGTGAGGACGGTGATCTGCATTTCTGCAGAAGCTTTCTGGTTCCAGAGGGAGCAACGTGGACCTTTCTTTCAAAGAGCTGTGCTGTGTGTTTTGACCTGTCTTGTGGTTCCCTGGAAAATAGGCTCAAGGGCTTGCCTTTGTTTCTCCTGCCTTGGAACTTTTTCAGGGTTGAAGTGACTTCCCTGGGTGGTGTTTGTTGAAAGCATGTAAAGGTGAATATACTAGCTGTAGCCACCTGTGGCAAGGGAGAACAGTCAGGGCAAGCAGAGACAGATGGGAAATCCTGAAAGGAAGAGGCTTGGGGAAGGAGATGCAGAATAAAGACTTTGAAAACCTCTCCGTATATACTGGGGCATCTAGAAGGCCACCCACATGCTCATGGCTGGACACATGCTCAGGAAAAACCTGAGAAGACCCTATGCTTCCACCTGTGGCTGACCATTAGGATCCATGCAAGCAGGAAGTGAAGGCTAAGGCAGAACAATAAATGCCTGGCTAAGCACTGAAGGAGCGCCCAACACAGATTCGTTTCCAATGTAGGTTATTACAAGATATTGAATATATAATGCATATACGTGGAATCTAGAAAAATGGTACAGATGAACCGGTTTGCAAGGCAGAAATAGAGACACAGATGTAGAGAACAAACATATGGACACCAAGGGGGGAAAGTGGGTGGTGGGTGGTGGTGGTGGGATGAATTGGGAGATTGGGATTGACATGTATACACTAATATGTATAAAATAGATAACTAATAAGAACCTGCTGTATAAAAATAAACAAATAAAATAAAATTTAAAAAAGATATTGCATATGGTTCCCTAAGTTATACAGTAGGTCCTTGTTGTTTATCTATTTTATATATAGTAGTGTGTATCTGTTAATCCCAAACTCCTAATTTATATACCCTCCCTTTCCCCTTTGGTACCCAAAAGTTTGTTTCTATGTCTGAGTCTATTTCTGTTTCATAAATAAGTTCATTTGTATCCTTTTTTTTTTTAGATTCCACATATAAGAGGTACTATATGATATTTGTCTTTCTCTGTCTGATTTACTTCACTTAATGTGATAATCTCTAGGTCTATCCATGTTGCTACAAATGGCATTATTTCATTCTTTTTATGGCTGAGTAATATTCCATTGTGTATATATGTACCATATCTTCTTTATCCATTCATCTGTTGATGGACATTGAGCAAGGGACTTCTGAATGAGGAACACTTGAAGAAATATTTGGCAGGAGATTTTTAGAAAGGTTTAATCTCTCCAAGCCTTTTTTCTTTTCCTTTTGGCCACACAGCGTGGCTTGTGAGATCTTAGTTCCCCGACCAAGGATTGAACCCACGCCTTTGGCAGTGAAAGTGCGGAGTCCTAACCACTGGACCACCAGGGAATTCCCCCTCCAAGCCTTTTCATATGCCATTCCCTTGTCCTGTATGGCCTTCTCTTATAAGACAGTCTCACAAATTTTTCAAAGCTTAGCTCAGCATTCCCACTAGACCTGATATCCTCCTTTTTGCTCCCAATATGCATTTCTATTATGATACCAAATCATATTAAAACTATGAATGTGTTGGTGCCGTGGAATAGACTTAAAGCTTTTTGAAGTCAGCATCTAGGTCATATTTATCTTGGTATTTTTAGCTTCCAGATTGGTTGAGAAGTGTCTTAGCCTGAGTTTCCTAGGAAACAGAGACTGAAAAAAAACTTATGAGTTCATGCTCTATAAGGGTGCAAGAGTGCAATCCCAGGGAAGTGATAGTGAGGGAGAAAGGGAAATGAGGCAAAGTGGAAGGGAAAGCAAATACAAGGAAGTGTGTTACCAAACTGGCTACAGTTTACCAAAAAGCATAGCTATTGATGCATCAAATAGGAGGTCTCTGGAGAGGTTGTACAGAAATACTGAGTCTGGTAATAGTCTGTTGGGAGGAGGAAGGGAGAAGAATTGATCCGCTATTTTTTCCTATCTTGCTGCTGTGATAGCTTAAATTTCTCCCCCACAGGGCCTTAATTCCTTTGTATTCCTAGGTTGTATTATCTGGCTTCTGTGGGCAGCTGCTGGGGAAGCCTGATCTGATGACATACGTCGTGGCATAGGCCAGTGTCACACCTTCCTTCCTTGCCTGCCTGCAGCAGAAATCTTGTGGGCCAGCCAGTGTGTATGCACGGGAGTTTAGCGGGGCTCAGTGGTTCCCCAGTGTCGGGGGTGGGATGCACGAGGCAGGAGGTATGACATGTGAGATGTGAGGTACATTGCAACATTGTACCTTGAGCAACATGGGAGACTGGAAGCAGCTGTAGCAGTGGGTCCAGTTGGCCATGTAGGTAAAGCACTATAGTGATGTGGCCTTTGCCATGAAGATAGTATTGAAGTTAAATGAATAGTTCTTTAACTATGGCCAAACCCTCCTCTCTGTGGCCTATAAGAATCTGGAAGGTCATCACTAATGTTGAGCCATCCATGGCTAAGCTCACCTCAGGACACATACAAACTGGGTCCTGTGTAATAAATATGAGCTTAGGGGGCATGGTGATGATAGGAAACAGAAACACAGAAAGAAGTGGGGGACTGGGTCCTTCAGAGAGCAAACAATGCAACTGCAGTGTTGGTCCCCTGCCTCTTGCTCATGGATCATGAGTTCCTTGAAGGCTAGGGCCGTTTTCAGATCTTGACACTGAGTGCAGCATCTGGCACATAGTAGGGACTCTACAAAAGAAGTGAGGAGGGGACAAAGTGAGTCTACCTAGGAAAAAGCCCTTCACATCCTACTATGCAGCACCTGAGCAGGGTAAATGACTCCAGTGCAGATGGATACCTGCCACAGTTTCCAGAGCCATGAAAGGAGGGATTGTCCCAGGGCTGGTGGCTGCCTATGCAGAGTTGTGATTTACAGGATTTTATTTTATTGTTTTGTTTTTTTAACATCTTTATTGGAGTATAATTGCTTTACAATGGTGTGTTAGTTTCTGCTTTATAACAAAGTGAATCAGCTATACATATACATATATCCCCATATCTCCTCCCTCTTGTGTCTCCCTCCCACCCTCCCTATCCCACCCCTCTAGGTGGTCACAAAGCACCGAGCTGATCTCCCTGTGCTATGCGGCTGCTTCCCACTAGCTATCTATTTTACATTTGTTAGTGTATATATGTCCATGACACTCTCTCACTTTGTCCCAGCTTACCCTTCCCCCTCCTCATATTCTCAGGTCCATTCTCTAGTAGATCTGAGTCTTTATTCCCGTCTTGCCCCTAGGTTCTTCATGACTTTTTTTTTTTTTTTTTTTTTTTTAGATTCCATATATATGTGTTAGCATATGGTATTTGTTTTTCTCTTTCTGACTTACTTCACTCTGTATGACAGACAGACTCTAGGTCCATCCACCTCACTACAAATAACTCAATTTCATTTCTTTTTATGGCTGAGTAATATTCCATTGTATATATGTACCACATCTTCTTTATCCATTCACCTGTTGATGGACACTTAGGTTGCTTCCATGTCCTGGCTATTGTAAATAGAGCTGCAATGAACATTTTAACCCTGTTTTCAGATGTTCACTCACTGTTTACTGCTCTGCTGCTAATAAACATCTTGTCATAAATGATAAACAGGGCAACTTGGGGGGGACATGGGAGCCATGTTTAAATAGACTTGGTGTTCTGCAGAATACTCAACACTGCCTGTGGATTAGGTGGCCACAAATTTATTTATTTATTTATTTATTTATTTATTTATTTATTTATTTATTATAAATTTATTTATTTATTTATTTTTGGCTGTGTTGGGTCTTTGTTGCTGCGCGCGGGCTTTCTCTAGTTGAGGCGAGCGGGGGCTACTCTTCGTTGCGGTGCACAGGCTTCTCATTGCAGTGGCTTCTCTTGTTGCGGAGCACGGGCTCTAGGCACACGGGCTTCAGTAGTTGTGGCATGTGGGCTCAGTAGTTGTGGCTCATGGGCTCTAGAGCGCAGGCTCAGTAGTTGTGGCTCACGGGCTTAGCTGCTCTGCGGCATGTGGGATCTTCCCGGACCAGGGCTCGAACCCATGTCTCCTGCATTGGCAGGCGGATTCTCAACCGCTGCGCCACCAGGGAAGCACCCCACAAATTTATTTTTTTAATGACTGTCTGTCTCTCTATTGTTTATGGGACTGGAATACAAGAGAGGCAGACTGTAGTTTTGTTGGAAATCTCTGAAAGGAATGGGCTGCCGTGGCTGCAGGGTCTGCAGAGCCTGCAGGGAGCTGTCCAGGGTTCTGAGATGGGGAACAGAGTTAGGTAATGCTGGCCATTTCTTCCCAGGAGGAAATGGGAGGCCTCCTTGAGGGCAGATTTCCTGAGGATCCAGGGCAGGGAAACACTACATTCCTCAGTGCTTGGCTGGAATATGAGTTGAGAAAATTGGGAATAGCTTGGTCCTCATGGTACGGTGACAGGTGCTTCAGGCTATGACAGAGAAACTTCCCTTAGGATTCATGCTTCTGAGACAGGGCTGGTGCCAAGTGCTGTCACCCTGTGGATTCAGTCTTCTGTTGGCACCCTCTTGGCCCTTCTTCCCTCCTTTTCCTCCCCTCCTCATGTCCTCTCCATCTGCCCCTCTCCTTTCTACCATATCCAAGCTTCATACCTGTTCCATGATGGAGGGCTGAGATGGGAGAAGGGCCAGCTTGCAGCAGCCGCTTGCAGGTGGGTTTTGTGTTGTTCATGGTGGAAGGAAAGAAAACATCCAAAGGAAAATGAAAAGCTTCAAGGAGTCTGACAACTAGGAAGAGGCCAGTTTGGACTTACAAACTGTGGGTTCAGGCAGATATGAGGCAGCTGCTGAACTGCCTGTTGCCCATGACACATTACATCACATTTCAAGAGTAACAAGGAAAATGTAGGGATGTCAGTTCCATCTGTCTTGGAGAGTCCATAGGCTTCAATTTTTTGAATTGAGGATTTATTGAAAATGGAAGGAGTTATGCTTTATTCTGATATCATCTGGAATGGAAAGAGAAAGTTCCATAGTCCTGGCAGGAACTTGGAGCTTCAGATATCAGAGTTCCTTGGCTTGGGACAAGTCTTGGCAACCCTCAATGCGGGGTTGAGCCTCCTTTGCATCTGAAGAGACAAGCCAAGTTGTGCAGTCATACCTCAAAAGCCTGGCCTCTTCCTTCAAGTCACCTTATGCAACAACACATGACTTCTGGGCAGAGGGTCAGCACACTTCCAGAGGTGTAGGCCAAGGTGCTAGCCTCTTCTAGCATAAGGGAAAGTGACTGTGGCAGCAGCTTGGAGGAAGCAGGAGAAACTCCAAAGACCCACCCCTCCCACAGTTAAAATATTGTTCACACAATTCAAGCGATTGTAGATTCATCTGGGCGAAAAACGTTCTTCTTTTAAAATTTAAATATTCCCTGGAAGGGCTAAGACTCACACTTAAATGCAAAATTCCTCAGCATTATTTGTGCTGAGTAGCTGAGGCTCTGGGGCCTCTTCCCAGTTGGAATGGCCCACGGGATGCAGGGAAGGAGGCAGCTGCCAGCCATCCTTTCTCTGGCGCTAGGACTTCTGAGATGCTGGTGAGCTTTAGCTTCTACCTTGATCCCAGAGCAGGGCTGAAATTTCCACAGCTCTGGGACCTCAGGAAAGAGGAAGTGCTGGAAGCTTCTGAGTTATCTTTTTGTTTTGGCAACATGGTGTAAGAACACAGACTTTGTAATCACAAAATTATGTTCAAATCTCAGCTTAATAGCTAGGAAGATTACTTATCTTCACCTATCAAAAGAGAAGAAAGGTGTCACCCCTAATGTGTTGTGGGATTTGCTGAGATAAATTATCAGAAGCACATGGCACCTAGGCTCATGCCAAGGGTTACATTCTCAGCAGGAAAATAAATCATACTCTCTATCAATAATGATAATTTTCTGCTCTCCAAATGCATGCTTCTTATTATGTTTCATGTCTCATTGAATTGTCTAGAACTTTATAAACAACATAATAAACCATAATAGAAATGGTGGGCATCTTTGTTTTGGGCCTCTAGTATTTTACACACAAATATGATGCCAGCTGAAAATAGTATCTCTGTATCATGTTGAGAAACAACTCATCTAGTCTCACATCTTAAAATGTTGTTTATTTGAAGTGTATTCAAATTTTATTAAATGTTCTTTTCACACCTATTGAAATAATCATATGCTTTTGTCATATGTAACTTGTGATACAGTATATTCATAGATTTCTTAGTATTGGACTATCCTTATATTTATGAGATAAACTGCTTCAACATTGGAGATGATTTTTTAGTGTACAGAGTCCCACTCATAATAGTTTAACTTGTCCTTCTGCCTCCACTCTTTCCCTCCAAATGACATATAGCAGCCAGAATTATCTTTCTAAAGCATAAATCAGATCATGTCACTCTGCTGCTTAAATACCTCCAATGACTTGCCATTGTAATGGGAATAAAATAAAACTCCTTATCATGACCCGTAAGACCTTTTATTATCTGACACCCACCTAGCTCTCTCTCCATGTTCCTCCTGGTTCCCTAGATCCAGCAGCATTGGTTTTGAACACACCAGCCTTATTCTGTCACTGGGCAATGTTCTTCCCCCAGGTCTTTTTTGAGCTACCTCTTTCTCGTCATTCATAATCCAACTTGAATGTCACCTTCTCAGGAAGCCTCTACCCGTGCTTTCTAGTTAGGCAGCTTCACAATACCTCTACATCCCATTATCCTATTTACTTTCTTCTTAGAATTTACTGGTGCCTGAAATTACCTTATTACATTTCTTTGTTTATGTGCCTATTGTCTGTTTCCTTCCACTAAAATGTGTGTGTCTTGAGGGTGACAATTTCTGGTTTATACTGGCCACTGCTCATAAGAACTGCTGCCTGGTAAATAATTGTGCTCAGTAAATAGACTCACAAATGAAAATGGCCTATGACATTCTTCACCTTTTTATTTTTGGTCCTTTGTCATCTTCCAATAACTTCAAAGCCTTAACTGGATTTTTTCTCATCCTTTTCTTTGTCTGGGATCACCTTACATAGCACAGGACCTTGGAGTGGAATGGGGTCTTATAGACTATTTAATTCTCTGACTAATTCAGTGCAGGAAGTCTTTTGTCCCATCCTGGAAGATGACCATCCAACCTCTTTAGATCCTTATAGGAACTGATATGAGTATGGAATTGCTGTACATCCAGTCTTACTTTTCAGGGGGAAAAATGATTGCAATGGGGAGGCCTGATGACCTTTTAAGACCAACGATGGGAAGATATGAGGTGAGGGTCTGTTTTCAAACAAGAAAGGTGGATGTCTGATTTGAGTGATCTCTTATCTTCTATAAAAGTTTTTGAGCCATGGGAGGAGGCACTGGTCATTGGTATCCAACACTCCTAGGACCTGAGTGACTGTGGCAAGTGCCCTATTGTATTTTCTTAGCTTAGTTTGGGGATTCTAACACATAGATATATAATTCTCTTTTCTCTTCTTTCTTTCCTGAATTTATTACATCTTTTCCCCTTTATCTCAAAAGCATTTTATTATTTATGTGTGGCCCTTATGACCCTTTAGGGTCCTGAGGACATTGGAAAAGAAGTAGACTAAAAAAAAAATCATGCAAGTGACTACCTAACTCTGCAAAGGCATTTCCCACTTGGTGGTGTAATTACTGTTGATGTCTCTTTTTGTTTTTCCTCTTGACTGTGAGCCCCTGGGTGAGGGATGGTGTCTTACTTGTTTTTGGATGCTCAGGGCTATTTTAGTATCTGTCACAGAGCAGGGGCTGGAATCATATTGGTTAAAGGGACCCACATTGTTTGATCACCAGTGGTATCATGGGTATGTGTGTCGCACCCCAGAAAAAACATAGGATCCCCTGCTGGTCAGACTCATGTCTGAACCCTGAAGCTGTTACCTACTGCTTGTGTGATCTTGTGCTTGTTGCTTTAGTATTTTCTGAACTTTAGTTTCTTTTTTTTTTTCCATGTAAAATGAAATCATAAAACCTACACCTACAGGCTTATAGTGGGGATTAACCAAAAAAAGTTTTGCAAAGTGCTTGCACTTAGTAGGTGCTCTGTGATCAGTAGTCATTAATATTAATATTTCCTGTTCTCCCAGACCTCCGAACAGGGCTCAGTTTATTTATCCTGGCTAATTATCATCAGCAAGGAGGCTTCCCTATCCCCTCATCAGTCATAATTACTCCAGTGAAGTCATCTGCAGGGAACAGAGCTGCCATCTGCTCAGAGGCCTCCCAGGCTGGGCTCCTCTCCTCCTTCTGGAGCCCAGGAGCAGATGTGGGAGGCTGAGCAGGCAAGACTTCCATTGCTGCTGTTAGCAGCAGAAATTCTGGAATCCTTGCTAACAGCTCAAATCAAAAAGCTAGAGCAGCTGTATGTTTCCCTGGGGACTGCAGGGCTTTATATGTGTGGGAAACCCCTTTTTTTGGTTCTTTCCTCTACTCCCCATCAACTCAAAAAAAAATTGCTGGAATTTTCTGTCAATGGTGGTAGTATAGAAAAGGGGATTGCTGTGTGGGTGTGTGAACTTCTGTAGGATGAGGACACCCAGGGCAGGGGAGAGAAGGAGGTAAGGATGGTGGTGAAGGGTGGGACCCAGCAAAATCGTCTTCCATCTTTGGTCTCCAGGAGATGCATGGTGTAGAAAGAACAGCAAACAGGGGGTCAGGAGGTCTGGGATGGGGAACCAGCATTCTTGCTAAGGGTCTGGGACTATGGACAGTCACTTCACATCCTTGGGACTCAGTGTCCTCATATATGTGATGAGGGGTTGGCCTAAATGACTTCCAAGATTGATTTAGATCTGAAGGCCAATGATTCTCTTTCTGTATTTCTGGGTCTCCCTCTCCCCATTATCCCAACAGTGGGAGGTGTGCCTGATCTTATGGCCCACTCCCTGGATTGGCTCCTGGTTATGGAATCATCTATGAGATGTTGCATGATGAAGGCTTACATTGCTACATAAAACTATTTTAGTTTTCCTATGGTTCTTTCCTGGACAGATATAATATTTTCAAACATAAATGATAGAATTTCTAGTGTTGGAATTTGAGGTACTATACAGGGAGTGGGGGAGTCTCTGTGTGTGTGTGCGTGAGAGAGAGAGAGAGAGAAAGAGGGAGGGAGGAAGAGAGAGAGAACCAACCAGGGCTGGTGGGGCATTGTGAGGAAGAAGAAGCCTTGCTGGCCATGCCTTAGGTCTCACTATGGCCACTATGTTAGGGCACCTGTGAGTGTCCATGTGTGGCCTTACTGAGGCTGTCTTGTAGAACAATGGCTGTCACTTACTGAGTGCCTGTTGTGTAGCAGGCATTGTCCAGGCTTGTCTCTAACCCTCATAAAAAACCCTGCAACTGGGAATTACAGTATTTATCAGTTACAGTTTCAGCTATTCTCAAGCAACCTGGAGGTCCGTGGTGTGTAGCAATCTGCAGTGCTGCAGAGGCTGAATCTGTGTTGTGCTGGAGGCTAGGTGCAGAGGGAACTACTTGGTTGGGGAACTGCTCAGTGCCTGTGCCTCAACCCATCAGAAGTCATAACTCATGAAATAACAGCTTAGTGTCTTGGTGAAAAATGGCCTCTAGAAGAAAGCAACAACTAGTGTTGAGGATGGAGGTGAAAAGAAAATGAAGAGGGTTAAGAAAGTGGGCTAGAAGATAGAATTTTAAGATAAAGACTGGGAGGCTGAATTTAGTAGTGGCTCAGATTTATAATGTGACTGAGAGAGCTCATCATATGTTCTATATAGAATAAGACAAAAGGACTCATGAAAACTGGCTTAGGGAGTGTTCTAGCCTGTGCAAATAATGGTCATGGGGTATGATGTATAAGGCACTCAAAGTGCAGGTTAAATGGAGTGTGGGTCACAAAGACCAATGAGACCCCAAGCCCTGTTCTCAAGGAATTCACAGTCTATCTAGCAGGGACACAGACAATAAGTGACCAAAGATTCTAGAAAATTGTAAGGGAAATACCCACGAATGGAATACTAAAAGAACTATTGGAATTCACGGTACGACTCATTTCTAACTCAGGCCATCAAGGAAGACCTCTCGGGAGAGAGAGTTACTAAACTGGATTTTATAAGGCTGATAGGACTTAGATGGGAGAGTGGCATTTCAGGCCAGAAGACTAGCATGAGAAAAGGTCTGCTTGTCAGATGGTGCTGGATATGGCTGGAAGATGGTAAATAGACTAAGAGTATAGATTCATGTAAGTATTATGAAACAAAAGCTTAGAAGAGTAGGTACTCTGATGTATGGAAAGGCCTTGAAGGCCAGCCTAAGGAGTCTGGATGGGCTATTATCCTGCAGGAAAAACCAGACTGAAATCTCAGAGGCTTAAATCAACAAAGCTTAATTTTAACTGATGCTGTAAGTCCATCTCAGGTCAGCAAGGAACCTGTTCCCTGTCCTCCTCAATCCGGGCTCATATTGATGGAGTTTCCACCATGTAGAACATTGTAATTTGCTATGGTAGGAGGAAGAGGATATGGAAATTTGCACACCAGTACTTAAAGGCTTCCACCAAAAAATAACATGTCACTTTCACTTACATTTTGTTGGTCAAGATAAGTCATACGGTCATGGGGAGGGGAGGGAAGGACAATGCCACTCTGGACCTGGAAAGAAGAGAGCAGGGATACTGGTGAAAAGAGCACTTGACTGCTGCAATTACGGAGAATGTGCAGAGCGCTTGTAAGCTTTTGTGCAGGAGAGTGACGTGACGCTTTCAACTCCTGAGTGCCCACTTCACATGCCCATTTATTGCCCATATCACACTGAAATGGTCTGCTCCATGTTCATTTCCCAGGGACCAGGCCTTATTCATCTTGTCCCTCAGTGGCCCACAGATTGGATGCTCAAGTGAGATTTGTTATATACACCAATGAGTTTATTTTTTGAAAGATGGAATGGAGAGAGGGGAGATTGGAGCCTGGGGATGTCAGTTATTGTATTTGTCCCTGTTAACTTTAAAGAAAGAAAGACACTTTCCTCAGAGTTGTTTCTGCCTTTTTATTGGGAAACATTTTGTCAGTCCTAGTGTACATGACCATCTGTGTTAACAATTAGACATTAAGGAAAATACTTACCTCCTGGAAGCAGAAGAGAGCTGTTTGCTCCTCTCGTCAGGCTCTTCCTTGAGAGGTCTACGCCCAGTTTCCCTTTGAGTGAAACATCTGGGGACTGCTCCGGTCTGGTTTGGTGTGTCTGGAATGCTGACCTTTTTGCTAGTCCCTGGTCTAATGGGCACATGAGTCTGGTAGCTTCTGGCTCCAGAGAGATTGATGTGGGCAGCTCTGGCAGTGACAACTCAGGAGATCCAAGTGACTTTTGAAAACTGCATTGCTGCTGACAGCCCCAAGCTTGATTAAATTGTGACTGGATTAGAGGGCCCTGATGCAATTAGCCGCTTCCCTTCCTTCCCCACCCAGGGCAGGCAGAGGCTGCCATGCAAGGCCAGATGGAGGCAGGGGTATAAATCCCTTCTCTGGCTCATGTGGAAGGTAATTTGGTTTCAGTCGAGGCATTTGTCCTGATTGGACTGCCTGTGTCACCGTCTGTGTTACCGTCTGCTTCTTGGCAGCCTGAATAGCAATCTAACGGCTCTGCTTGGCCACAGAGAAGCTTTGGTTAAGGGCAAAGGTGGGGGCAATGCAGTCTGGGGTCAGGAGTGCAGGCCAGGGGAGGAGGTGATGAAGGGGGGAGATGGTAGGGAAAGGATGGTAGGGTAAGGAGCGTTGAAGAAAGCCTAGCTCATTCCAGATGGGTTGTGGCAGCAGCCTCTGGACCCAAGATATCTGAACCATGTGTGCTAGGCACAGAACCTGAAGATGTTAAAGGTGTGTGGAGGAGGAGAAAAGATAACATATTTGGGTAGGATTGCAAATAGTAGAAACCACATACCCTGGCAGTAAGGGACTCAGTTCTAGTCTTACCTTTGCTTCTTACTAGCTGCACATCCCTGGCATGTGTTTCCTTCATCTATAAGACAAGACAGTTGGACTCGATGAGCTATAAAGTCCTTTCCAGGGCCAGTATTCTGTGAATCTGTTTGGAAAGTATTGCTTAAGCCTGTAATTCCCTATTTAAAAAATATACACACACATTTCTGGAATCAGTTTGTTGGTCAAAATCCCTAATTTGGGTTAAAGCTCAATTTCTCCATTTGTAAAGTGGGGATAAAAATAGAATCTACTTCATAGAGTTGTTGATAAATTTAAATTAGGTGATACTTAGAAAGTGCTCAGCATGGTACCTGATCTATAGTGATGCTCAAATGTAGTAGATATTGGTGTTGTTATTATTACTGTTGTGTGATTTTCCATCTGTATACATCCATTGATCGTATGGCTAGTGAGAAAATATGCATTGAATTCTTACTGAGCATGTGCAGTTGTGTCCAGTACCCTGGTGGCACTGGGGGAATGCAATATGTAAAAGTTACCCTGTTCTTGTTGGGCAGATGAGATAAAAAATCTGAAGCACTTAAATAGCATCAAGAGGCAGTATATACTCAATGACTAGGGTCAGTAATGTAGAAGCTCAGAGAAGTGTTGGAGAATTTGGAGAGGGCTTCATGGAAGAAGTGAGACTTGAAATATAAGCAGACTGGTGGGGTGTATACAGTGGACATTTCAGGCAAGGGGGAGAGCAATGAGGGGAATGGAGTCAACATGGTGTGTGGGACATAGTTCTTTGCATCCCATATGTATAGGAAGAGTCTTCTTTCATTCCTGTTGATGGGTGATGTATACTAGTCAAGGCTGCTAACCCCATGCTTGCTCCTAACCTTGCAGGGGTCTGAGGATGTGTGCGTGTGAGCATATTTGTGGCCTTGTGTATCACTGTTTTAGAATCAGACAAAAATAAGATGACTCCCTTCCAAAGGTCAAATCTTATTTAATCCTTTAACAACAATAAGAAGTTTCAGGAATCTGAGAGATTGTTAGAAGGTTCTCACTGCTCTTTTATTCCTTTTCCAATTTAGCATTGAACAATTATCAGACATCTGCACTTTGTCCAGGCTTCTGTTGAAGGTGGAATTTTCAGATGTGTGAACAGTCCCAGACTTTGGAGGCAGATCCAGAGGAGTTGCTCACAGCTCACAGTCAAGCCTTGTGAGCACCGCCAAGACCTGGGAGTTGTGGTGGAGATGGTGAGAGTGGGAAGGGGTGTCGTGAGGCCTTTTATTACCTTCCCTGGAGCAGAAATCATGGACCTGTCGTGACATCAAATTTTAACTCTGTTGCCTCCTTTGGGATGCTGATAGAAGCATAAAGATCAAGCCAGCCTGGTTTCTAAATAAAGAGGCTTTAAATGTCATTGTTACATTTGCTTCATCTTCCAAAGTGTCTATTCAGAAAGGCCCCCCACCCCGCCCCGATCCTGGTGTAATGTACTTAAGAACAATAGACCGTCACAACCATCTTAAATTCCATCTGCTTATGATAGAAAGGGCAAAAAAAAGTTTTTTTGGTGGTATTGGAGGTTGTCAGGATTTTCCTCAAGCGCCTGCCACTTTTCAGGTTCCAGCCAGTGAGAGTAGGAGGCAAGGGTTGTTCAGTGCCAGGTGTCAGGCTGTGTGTGGACTCTGTGTTAGGTACTGAGAGTGGATGGATCTCAAGAGGGTCTTGACTGGCCCTGAAACCCGAGTGGAGCTGGTGGTGGGGCTGGGAATGGGCTGGGAGTGGAGGTGCTGCTGGCAGGTGATTCAACAATGGTCTCAGTACAACCTCCACTTAGGAGATTTTAATTCCCTTATAATCATCAAGCATTGAATATGCTAATATGTTTATTCATTCAACTTCCAGCTAATATTTTTTCAGGACGTACTATGTGCTGGGCACCCTGCTAAACACTGGATCCATCTAAACATGGCAGGTCTGGTTCCTGCCCCTCATGGAGCTCACATTTTAGTAGGGGAGACAGAGAGTAAATGAGTAAATGGAAAAATAAACAAGATTCTTAAAGATTGTTATAGCTCCACAAAGGAAATAAGTGGAGTGCTGTGATATAGAGGAAGGGGGATAGTGTTTCATACCTTTCCCCTCAACTACTTGTAGCTCCTTCTTCCTCACCCCCAGGTGATCATAGTGCCTTAGACTACACTGAGAAAACAGAAGCTGTCAGATATGAACCCCTTCATCTTCCTACAACTAGACCTAAAAATGTAAATACATTTTCTTCCCTCAGCTTAGCCATATAGGATGCATCTCTTTTCCCATTAAAAGCCAATATTTCCACTGTTCTCTGGATCCCATCTCCTCTTGTTCTCTGAGGGATTGCATCTCTTTGATGATTCATTTTCTCTCCAGCATCAGCAGCCTCCCCCTCTCTGTTGAATCATTCCTATACTATACAGGAACACGGATAATTCCAAATCTAAAAAAACTTTTCCAATGACCTCACTTTTCTATGTAGGTACTATTCTATCTCTCTGCTTCATTTCATACCCAACCTTTATGAACAGGTCTCATATACTTCGCTGCTTCTTCTTCTCCCACTCAATTCCACCGCTCACCACACTTCTTTAAATGAACTCTTGTCAAGGTCATGGCTTCTGTTCCCGCCGCCCTTGACCTCTCAGCATACTGAAATCACTCTTGAAACCCTTTCCCCTCTTGGATCTGGTAACACCACTCTCTCCTCTTTTCCTCTTACTTGTCCCCTGCATCTCTGTTTGATGACTCTTTCTGCTCTACCTGACCTCTAAAGGCAAATGGACCTTAAGACATGCCTTATGTCCTTCAATCTTTCTCTAAATTCTTTCCCTAAGTAATTTCATCCAATTTCATGAATTTAAAAAGACATCTCTATGCTAATGATGACCATATTGATCTCCCCAGCTCAGAATTCTACTTAAAACTACAGAATTGCCCTACTTCTGAAATTTACCATGCCAAATGGGACACTTAACTTCTCCTTCACCCACCTTACTGATCCAGGCATCTCCATCTCATTTAACACCATCATCTACCCAATGACTCAATTCAAAACCAGAAGTTATCCTTGGCTCCTCCCATATCCTCTCTCTCTAAAATAAATCTTGAAAATATCTGTTTCTTTTCAGTTTTACTGCCATGTCTTAGTCCAGGAAACCATTATTTCGCTACTGGACTGCTGCAAACCACCTCTTAATGGGTCTCCCCAATTCCAGTCTTGCCATTCTTCAATCATTAAAACACACTAAACAGTATCTTGACCCCAGTTTCCAAATACTCTAAGGATTTTGCAACACTTTATTTCCAATCTTTGCCCATCAATTTATACATTATCCATGTTCATTTTCTAGTCCTAAACTTTTTAATCCCACAAATAAAACAATTATTATTATTTTATTTACACAGTGTTTGAATTTATCTACATATTTATGGTTTCCTTTGCTCTCCATTCTTTCTTGCATCTCAGGTCATCTTTCTGGATCTTTTTCTCTTTTTTTTTGAAGTATGTCAATTAGAGAAGTTTCGTGGTAGTAAACTCTCAGTTTCTATTTGTCTGTAAATGTTATTCTTTTACCATCTTTAAACATAATTTTGCTGAGTATATCCTCTTTTTTTTTTAACGTTTTTATTGGAGTATAATTGCTTTACAATGGTGTGTTAGTTTCTGCTTTATAACGAAGTGAATCAGTTATACATAAACATATATCCCCGTATCTCTTCCCTCTTGTGTCTCGCTCCCTCCCACCCTCCCTACCCCACCCTTCTAGCTGGTCACAAAGCACCGAGCTGATCTCTCTGTGCTATGCGACTGCTTCCCACTAGTTATCTATTTTACATTTGGTAGTGTATATATGTCCATATATACACTACCACTCTCTCACTTTGTCCCAGCTTACCATTCCCCCTCCCTGTGTCCTCAAGTCCATTCTCTAGTAGGTCTGAGTCTTTATTCCCATCTTGCCCCTAGGTTCTTCATGATTTTTTTTTTTTTTAGATTCCTTATATATGTGTTAGCATACGGTATTTGTTTTTTCTCTTTCTGACTTACTTCACTCTGTATGACAGACTCTAGGTTCATTCACCTCACTACAAATAACTCAATTTCGTTCCTTTTTATGGCTGAATAATATTCCATTGTATATATGTGCCACATCTTCTTTATCCATTCACCTGCTGATGGACACTTAGGTTGCTTCCATGTCCTGGCTATTGTAAATAGAGCTGCAATGAACATTGTGGTACATGACTCTTTTTGAATTATGGTTTTCTCAAGGTATATGCCAAGTAGTGGGATTGCTGGGTCATATGGTAGTTCTATTTTTAGTTTTTTAAGGAACCTCCATACTGTTCTCCATAGTGGCTGTATCAATTTACATTCCCACCAACAGTGTATGAGGGTTCCCTTTTCTCCACACCCTCTTCCTGCTGGGTATATCCTCTTAATTGTTAGTTATTTTCTCTCAACGTACTTAAGTTGTAACTCCACTGTTTTTAATTTTGATTTTTGCCATGGAGAAGTCAGCTGTCTTTCTAATGGCTATGCCTTTGTAAGTAAACTGCCATTGTTGTCAGGCTGTTTTCAAAATCTTGTCTTTGTCTTTTGTGTTATGCAGTTTTACTACTATACTAAGTGTGGATTTTCTTTTATTTTTCATATCTGGGATGTTTTTACTTCCTTCATTTTGGGACCTATACTTTTTATTAGTCCTATCAAATTTGTGGAGTCTTGAATATTGTCTCTCTTGCCTTCTCCTTGTTCTCTCCTTCTGAGATTCCAATTATATACATGTTAGACTTTCTCACTCTATTCTCAATGCCTGCAAACCCCTCCTTTGTATTTTCTTCCTCCTGATTTCTCTTTGGTATATTCTGACAATTCTTTGGATATCTTCTAGTTCACTGATTCTCTCCTAAATTGCATCTTAACTGCTGTTTAGCCTGTCCATTGAGATTTTAATTTTATATTTTTCATTTTTTAATGGTTCCATTTGTTTTTACTCCAAACTTATTTCTTCTTTCCTAATAGCTTCTTGAGTTCTCGTCTTTGTAATTGCATCTTTTATTTCTTTAAACACATTATACATAACTATTTAAAAAATATATTCTCACATCCTTGGGATTCCTGGGGATCTAAATCTACTGATTCTTGTTTCAGCTTATTCTCACTCATAGTGGCCTCTCATGCATTTAATACTTAAAAAAAAAAAAGTGAGCTCATTGCTTGATCTTAGTTTGTAGGAGTTCTTGAGGCCCAATATGGGAAGCTTCCTTCAGAGATGGTTTGCTTTTGTTTTTATCAGCCAGTGAGCAGCAATTGCCCTGAAACAGGACGACTAAAGCACATCTAAATGGCTTTGACTCAGGTCAAGAGTCTTCAGCTCAGCTTTCCCACCTAGTTATGTCCCCAAATGTCAAAATATCCTGAATAATCTTGATATAAGCCAGTCAGGCTTTTCTTTTCTGGTTGCCTAACAGTCCAGGCCAGTTCCTTGTCACCCACCTAGTTCCCCCACTCTGAATCCTTCCTTCAGCCCTGGCCTCCCACCTCAGCAACCTTAGTTCTCAGCCATTCCAGATGAAGATCACATTTATATGTATATATCTGGGGGTGTGGTATCATTTTTGGATTCCTTTTCTTCCTTCTGTTAGATCTCTGATGACTTAGAGAATGTGTCCTCATAATTTTGGTCTCAACATGTGAAGCAAGTAGGTCTTCAGAGCTCCTTGTAAGTCATCCTTCTTCAATCATTATTTGCACTGTGCTGTAAGTGATCAGCTCATGGAACTCGTGGGTCCCCTTGCTCATAGCCATTTAAGAGCTTCCTGTTGCACAAGTCAGTCCACACTTCTTACTCTGTGGCTTACAAGGCCCGTGGGACTTTCCCTTGTTTGTCTCCTCAACTTTATTGCCCATGACTCTCCTTCTTTGTCTCTACCTCCAGTCACCCTGGTCACTTTTAGTTCCTAACTACCAAGCCCTTCCTAACTCTGGGGCTTTGCACAGAGACTTCCTTTGCTTATAACAATCTCTTTCATGCTCTTTACATGGTCCTTCCAATTTCAGTTTACCTTCCCTCATCACCTTATCTAGCTATCCTTTCATTTATTTCTCTTCCTGTCAATCTTTTCTTGGTGGGTAACTTTTGTTGTATAGATATTTAAAATTATACTTTAGTTAAATTCATAGGTTTTTGGTTTTTTTTGCTTTTGTGGTCAGTGATTTTGTGTGTTGTTTAAGAAATGTTTTCTTACCCCAATATCATAAATATGTCATACATATTTTTCTCTACAAAAAAGTCATAGATATTTTCTTTTAAAGTTTTTCTTTAAAACAGGAAGGAAGAAAAGAGAAGTGCAAGGGTATTCCCTGGAAGTCCAGTGGTTAGGACCCTGCGTTCTCACTGCTGGGAACTTGGTTCAATCACCGATCCCCGGTTGGGGAACTAAGACCCCCACAAGCCACGGTGCTGCCCGCTACCCCCCAAAAAGAGAAGTGTGAAAAGGGAAGTGAAAACTACAAGCAAGAAGGAGAATAAAATAGGGAAGTAGGAAAGTAAGCAAAAAGCAGAGGTAAGAAGAGAGAAGGAAAAAAACCCTCCAGAATTCCTCCTCCTGTTCCACTAATCTTATTGCGTATCTATCTTCCTTCCTCATGGTCACAAGATGGTTCCTGCACTTTCATGTACAACACTTTCATTCTATGGAGGAAGAAAGAATAAAGGCAAAGGGAAAAGACATATATCCCCAAGTCCTCCTTTTACTTTTCAAATAATAGCATTTCCAATCAGTAAACCTATCATGTTGGTTAGACCTGAGTCACATGGACACAATAGCTGCAAGAGAGTCTGAGAAGGTGAGTCATTTTGACTGTTCACATTGCCACCCTAAACAAAATTGGGATTTTGTTAGAGAGGAATAAGGGGGAACAGATATTGCGCAGGCAACCTCCATGCCTGCCATACTATTTTAATTTTTATTGTGTAATAACAAGTCCACTGATAAGGTGAGGTCCCTCCATATTTTTCTTCTTCAAAACTCTCCTGGTTATTCTTGATTTTTTACTCCTCCATATAAATATGTGCATTAGCTTATCAAGTTTTGCCAAAAACTTTGTTGGAGTTTTGATTGGGACTTCACTGATAATTTAGATTAAGTTTGGAGAGAATTTGTCACCTTTAATGTGTTGAATCTTCCCACCCATTAATCTGGTATATCACTTAATTTATTTCAGTCTTCTTTTAGGCCGTTAAATTAGGCTTTATAATTAAATCCAAAATATCTTGTTCATGCTTTACTCCTGATATCATATAATTTTTAACAATTATATTTTGGAGTAATTATTTTTAATATAGAGATGCTTTTCATTTAAAAAATTGGAAACCTTGCTAACCTCTCATATTATTCTCTCTTCTTCTCTGGGTTTTATGTGGAGAAGTCATATTATTAGTACATAATGAGTTTTGTTTCTTACTTTCCAAATCCTCTCTCTCTTTTTTCTTCACTTATTACAGTGCTTTTGTATAATGAGAGACATGATTCAGTAAAGAGAGAAAAATATAATGATACAGGAGAGAATAAGGACAGTTGCTAGAGTGATGTCCTTCCATAAGTGAGAGGGAATAGGATACACTGTATAAAAGGAAGTTGGCCTTCGATTAGGAGCACAAATGGAATTATTGTTGGCAGTCTTTGGTTCATGAGAAGACTAGGATCAAGGAGGGGATGTGGGTTGGATTCTTTTTAGGACCATCCAAAGATAACTGACCCACAAAAAAGAGCACTCATGTTCTCCATCTCATAATTATCCTTGAACTCTCTGAATGCCTCTAAGACTAGCAAGACCTTAGGCTGGTTACTTTTTTTTTTAACAACCCAAGGAGGAGTTTATCCACATGGACTGGGTAGAGGATGTCAGTCAGATGCCAGGGTGTGGCTTGAACTTCTGGTAGCTGGATGCATAGCGAGTGTTGTGTACCCACCCACCTAAAGAGAAAAGGGGGAGAGGGTGCCCTGTGTTGAGAACCAGCAGGACACCTGTCCAATTATTGAAGTGGAATGAGGAATTTAATTCTTAAGCATGGCTTTGGGAATTTTCCTCCGGGATGTGACATCATTTATTGAAAATTAATTGAGTATCAGCTCTATGCCAGGTCCTGGGGGTAAATAATGAGTGAGCATTTTCTTTGCCTCTTCAGACTTGGAGCTTGGTGAGGAGACAGATATCTACTCCATGAGGCAGAATGAGATAAGCTTCACAATGTAGATGTGAGTGAAGGGTTACAGGAGCCCAGGGGACACGGCTATAGGACTAGGAGTTAACTGTGGAGGGGTGACACCTTCTGTTGATTAATGGGGAGGGGAATGAAGCAGGCATGGCTGTGCTGGCTTGGCAGGGAGAATGCCCAGGCCAGCAGCTTCAAGGCTAATTAAGTGAAAAGTGATGCAATTGATTTGTTTGCTTCCAGCCGAATAGAACTTGGTCAGCATGGAAAACCAATGAGTTTAAAATTTCTCTACTTTGAGCCTGCAAGATGATTTCAACATCTTCCCTCAACCCTGAATGCTGATGTTGAAATGTGATGCTATTTAAGTATTTAAAAATGCATCACTGCAGCTGGGTGAGTGGGGTTGCACCAATAACCCACAACAGAGTATGCTGGCCACCCTTGAGTGTGTGGAAGGAGAGAGGGAGGTGGGAACATTGAAAGGATAGTAGCAAGGTAAGCATACTAGAAGGTGTGCTTGGATAAACCAAAGCATAGCTTAAATAAAGCACCAGTAAAGTGATATGGTTGGATCTGCTTATGTAGATCATTCTGGTAGTGCCTAGGGGAGTGAATTGGAATGGGAAAGACAAGGGACAGGGGGCCCATGAGGGGGCCATTGCAGTCGTTCAGGCAAGAGCTGAGGAGGACGGTGGTAAAGAAAAGAAACATTTCCCAGGAGGAGTTGATAGGGTCCAGGATCCTATTTCATCCTTGACAAATTTGCAGCAGAAAAATTAGACTTCAGCTATTTCATTATGAGGTCAGAGCTCAAGCAGTTTACTGAGTTTGTTGAATTCAAACAGTTTATTACCAAATTCTGCTTTTTAGGTTTTTGTTTGTTTGTTTGTTTGTTTGTTTAATTTTATTTATTATTTATTTATTATGTTTATTTTTGGCTGTGTTGAGTCTTCGTTTCTGTGTGAGGGCTTTCTCCAGTTGCGGCGAGTGGGGGCCACTCTTCATCGCGGTGCGCGGGCCTCTCACTATCGCGGCCTCTCTTGTTGCGGAGCAGAGGCTCCAGACGCTCAGGCTCAGTAGTTGTGGCTCACGGGCCCAGCTGCTCCGCGGCATGTGGGATCTTCCCAGACCAGGGCTCGAACCCGTGTCCCTTGCATTGGCAGGCAGATTCTCAACCACTGCGCCACCAGGGAAGCCCCTGCTTTTTAGTTTTAACTTCAACAATAATTCTTTGAATGACAACAATGTACTAAATCCCATGTGCATGGTTTTGGGGTTACAAAGGTGAGGACGACGTAGACCTGCGCTGAGGATCCTCCGCCTTGCCTGGTCTGGTGAGGATGTGTACGTGAACTACCATCACAGGAATGCTGGAGAAACGTGCCCATGTTATGGGCCACGTGCTGTGGGGACAGAGAGGAGAGCCCAGGTCTAACTCTCCCAGTGGAGTCAGGGAAAGACTTCATGAACTTGAAGGGTGAGTAGCAGCTTGCTATATGATGGAACGGGGCACGAAGGGAATTTTAGAGGGAACACACACAGAGGTGTGGCAGCACGTAACATGGTCAGAGACATATGGTATAATGATTAAGAGGTGGGCTCTCCAGCTAGACAGCTTGTGTTTAAATTCTGGATCTTTCAGTTCTAGACCCTGAGCACGTTACTTAACTCTCTGTGCCTCCATTCTCTCATCTTTTAAATATGTTTTTTTACTTTTTGGGGGGCGTGCCGCACAGTTTGAGGAATCTTAGTTCCCCCACCAGGGATTGAACCTGCGCCCGCAGTGGTGAAAGCACGGGGTCCTAACCACTGTACCGGCAGGGAATTCCCTTAAATAAGGTTATTAGTAATACCAATCCCATATTGCAAAAAGTGAGAAAGCTCGTGAAGAGAACCCTATCTTGTAGGTTTGTTATGAGGGTTAATAATACCTGTAAATTATTTAGAACGGTGCCTGGCACCTGGCAAATTCTCAACAAATACTAGCAGTTATCATTTGACCAAATATTTAGGAATTAAAGAAGAGGGATAGGGGAAAATGGAAGATGCAGCTATTCCTGCTTTTCCTTAAAAATATTCGTGGATGTCAAATAATATAGGAGAGAGGGCTCCTAGGACCAGGAGAGGCTTTAGTAAAAATGTCAACGTTAAATTATTGCTGTGAAAAAAAAAATTATTGCTGTGGACTGAATTGTATTCTCCCCACCCCAAATTTGTATGCTGGAGCCCTAACCTCCACTGTGATGGCATTTGGAAATGGGGCCTTAGGAAAGTAATTAGCGTCAGATAAGGTCATGAGGGTGGGACCTTCATGATGGAATTAGTGACTTTATAAGAAGAGGAAGAGAGAGAGAGAGACAGAGAGATTTGCCATGTGAGGACACAGTGAGGAGGTGGCTGGCTGCGAGTAAGGAAAAGGGTGCTCACCAGCAACTAAATTTGCCAACACCTTGATCTTGAACTTCCTCCAGAACTGTGAGAAAGAAATATCTGTTGTTTAAGCTACCCAGTCTGTGGTATTTTGTTACAGCAGCCTGAGCACACTAATGCAGATTTTGCTACTAGGAAGAGGGACACTGTTGTAACAAATACCTAAACACGTGGAAGCAGCTTTGTAACTGGGTAATGGGTAGAGGCTGGACAAGATTTGAGGCGCATGATAGACATGCTAAAACCAATTCTGGTGAGATCTCAGACAGAAATGAGGAACATGTTACAGGAAACTGGAGGAAAGGTGGTCCTTGTTATAAAGTGGCATAGAACTTGGCTGAACTGTTTTCTTGTGTTTATAGTGTTTGTAGAACTTGCAAGTGATGAAATTGGATATTTATCTGAGGAGATTTTTAAGCAAAACACTGAAGGAGTAGCTTTGTTCCTCCCGAATACTTATAGTAAAATGTGAAAGGAAAGAGACAAATTGAAGAAGAGATTGTTCAGCAAAAAGGAAGTAGAACTCAAAGACTGGGGAACTTCTCAGCCTCTCCATATTGCAACACGTGAGAAAGCTTGCGAAGAGAACACTAAGAGAGTGACTGAACAGCCGTTCGATGGAGATCATGGGTGTGACTCACAGACTTACTCAGGCGTTTCAACTGAAGCTAAGAACAGAGATGCAATTATACCAGTGAAGACACTGCCAGTTTGAATGACAGGGAACAGAAAAAATATGAGATGAAATAAAGGACAACTGTCAGACTTCTTCAGTCCTGTAGGACTGGTCCACAGAGCTATTTAGCTGTGGACATTGCTGTTCTTCAAGAAAAAGGAAGAAGGACTCTGAAGACAATTTGGAGACGATCAGGGAACCTGCTTGTGACAAGTAAGTGTCTGTTGTTTAAGCCACCCCATCTGTGATATCTTGTTACAGCAGCTTGAGCAGACTAATACAATTCTCTAAGACTTGGAGGAGGGAATTTGAACTCCATAACAGCTGGTGAAACCTGGGCTTGAATCTGGGCATTTTCAGTTTATCCTCTGGAGCAAATCAACTACTTACTCACAAATTGCCACATTTCAACAGCTGGATTCAAACAACATGTTCCCCGGTAGAGCCATTCCTCACTCTTACTGATTTGAAGACCAAGGCTTGTCTTATAAATTGGAGGAAAATTATAAAATATGAGCCCCTGATGTGGTCTGTGCCGGGCAGAGAGCAGTGTGTTGGATTTCACTGAACCTTGCTTTCAATGGATGCAAACAAATGGCACCTCTCTTATCCTCCAAGTCTAATGACTACTGTGCTGTGGGAATGCTGGCCCAGCCTAGACACCTGGGCCTCCAGTAATGGAAAAGATTGAAATATGCTTAGGCTATTCACCCATATGACTTGTACAGTAGTCTGTCTTTTGGGCGTCCTGTTAATCAACTTTCTGAACTGATAATATCTGCTTTTGGGGAGATGAGAGGATGACCATTTTAGGATTTCTCTGTGTCTGTCCTTATACTAAGAGGCGTCAATAACTAGTGAGACCTTCTTTCTTTCCTTACCATCACCTCCACTTTCCCACTCTAGACACATCGATGTCAACCAAATCTCACTAGAGTGACATTGTTGGTGAAGGGCATTCACCACACTCTCTACTGGGTCTGGAGCCTAGAAACACAACACTGGATCAAAAAAGCAGAAAATGTATTACACACCTACTCTGCTCCCTCCCAGCAAGGCACAGTGAGGAATAATAATGGCTACCAACTTATTGAGTGTTTGTGTGGGTATGTGTGTTTATCCATGCCAGACTCTAAGCGCTTGATATGCATATTCTCATTTAATCTTCCCAACAAGTTTATGGAGTAGGAATTGTTACGCTGAAGTTACTGATAAGGAAGCTGAAGCTCAGAGATTTTAAATAAGGTATGTGAGGTCATTCAGCTAGAAAGAGGCAGTACTGGGACTTGAACTCTTGAGTCTTTCTGACTCCAGAGACCTCTTCCTTAACCGCTCTGATAGTCTGCCTCCCCCAATGCTGAAGCAACACAAGCCTTGGTCCTTGTCCACAGAGACATTGTGCTAGTTTTTGTGGACTGTTTTAGGGTAAACATCCAGGGGTTATTGTAAAAGGAAGTACGTAGTTTCATTTGAGACTGAAGAGAGTTAGAAAATAAAGAAATGCTTCTAGGGACCTGTAGGGACCATGGTGGTGGGAGCAGCATAATCTGTTGAACATGGTCACTGGTCTAATTCTGAGAGAAGGGGCTTGTGACCTGGGCAGATGCCCCATCAGGTGACTATTGAAGAAGGACACAGAAGTACCTGGGTGCTCAGGTGGTAGTTTTACTTCCTCTTGCAGACGAAGATTCAGTTTTAGAAAAGCGCAGTCATGGTGTCATAGAAAGTTCTTAGTGATCCCTTGATACAACATTTCTCAGTTTGTAAATGACAAAATCCTGGCTCAGAAGAGATGACCTCTGCCAAGGCACACAGTGAGTGGCAAACAGCTGAACAAGGGTGAGAAGCCTGAGGAGAGGACCACACTGAGACAGGACTTCAACCCAAAGACCTTCCTCAACAGGGAGGTTCAAGAACCAATGGGACACTGTCCTCTGGGCTGGCAACTAGCCCTCCCCTGGAAGATAGCCCTTTGGTTAGACAAGGTTGGTGTCTCCACCACTATCTTCAGAGGTGTAATTCAGAGGGGGCGCTGTCTTGCCAACTGTGAAAGAGGACGTAAATGTTTTAACCAATCCCAATCATCTGTAAGCAGTCTCAAACATCACTTTGAAGTGGACAGAAAATGTGTATTTGTGTGTGTGTGTGTGTGTGTGTGTGTGTGTGTACATATGTATATGCATGTATTTGCATGTACTTGTATGTGTGTGTGCACGTCCCTGTGCATGTGCCTGTGCAAGTACTCTGTGTATGTGAGTGTGTGTGAATGTGTGAGTATGTGTGTGTGTGTGTAATGGGGTAAGGATTCATGTTAGTGCGGAGTTAGCATAGCATAGAGAAGCGGCTAAAAGAATCGATTCTGGACATAGGTCTGCGTTCAAACTTTTGCTTTGCCGCATACTGTGTGGCAAGTTACTTAACCTCACAAGTCTTGGCTTCTTCATCCGTAAAACTGAAGTAACAACGTTTACCTCTCAGAGTTGTTATGGGGACTAATGAAGACCATAGGTAAGGCCCTTAGCATGATAGCTGAGAATTCAGTAAGTGGTTTTGCAGAAATCTCAGCTCAATTATCACAGGAGAGCATGCGAGCTGCCCATCTGAATCCCAGCCACCACTGCATTGAGTTGGAATGGACTCTTCTCCCCCCAGGGGCTCACAGTCAGGCATCATAATAAACTTATATGCACGTGCTCACCCTTAAACATAGCTAAAATTCAAATAGTACAGCAACATGACGAGTAAAAAGTGATCTCTCTCACGCCTTAACTGTAAAGAAACTGTGCATCCTTCTAAGACATTCTATGCAGGTGCCATGTTTGCCTTTGGGATGCCTATCTCTACGTCATTACAGTCTTTTTCAGGATATGAGTGGAGAATATTTCCAGAAACTTTTGGCACCAGGCCAAAAGCTGCCCATCTCTAAATAGCTGCCCATCTCTCCCTAGAGAAATAATGTTCAAAGGACAAGGCAAACCATCTTCCTTTTTTTTTTTTCCTCCCCTGAGGAGGGTCCCTGGGGCTTCCTGCAAGAGCAGTAGACATAAGACTTTGAGACTCTCAGAAAAATAATCCAGGCCCTGGGGTAATCCCATATTCCTGACTGTCTCTGTCTTCCTCAATGTAATAAGAATAGAGGAGGCCTAGAACCTGAGGTTTGTATGGGAGTCCAGCTATGCAGAGACTGTCAGAGAGAAGAGTTTGGTTTAGAAACACAGGAAGTAGAATGAAACCAGACTGACAGGCCTGATGCTCAGGGCAGATGACAGAGAAAGACAGATGGACTCGTGGGAGCATTTGTAGAGACTGCTATGGATTTCTCCTGATTTAATTGTCACAAAGCGACAGAAGGTAGGAAGTAGGTAATTGTACATGTTACAGACGATAAAGCTGATGTCTTCGGAGAGGTGAAGGGACTTTGCAAGTGTTATCCACGTGAATACTTGACCCATTGTGTGTGCCCTGAGCATCCCAGCTGCTTACCACTTACTCAGCATCTGAGAATGCCTGGGGGGAGGTGGGGAAGAATGTGTTTAGCAAGAGAATTGTTCACCTGGCCGAAGTGGCTTTAAATTGGAATTCAGGAATAAGGAGAAAAATGCCAGACTCTCAGTTGTTAGCTGTGGAGAACCAGCGTTCTGACATTGAAAGAAGAATAGTGGAATTGTCCAGCTATTCTGAAGAGGGAGGAGGAGCAAAGTGTGGCAAAAATAAGACTTAAGACTTTATATATGGATCTAGTGATGTGTGCAGGATATAGAGAACACATAAAGAAACGCCAAGATTTTAACACAAAGCAATATGGCAGAAAGATCTCTGAGAGTGTATCAATGCAAAGAACCTGGATGAGGGGGCGTAAGTGTGGGGTGGAGGAAGCAGGAGAAGCTGCCTAGGGGAGCTAAGTAACCACACAGAGGGGTCCCAGATGAGCTCAGATATTTAAAAGCCTTGCATAAAGATGGAAAGATCTCCAAACAACCAGGAAAGCACAAGAGAGGCACAGATGTACAAAAATAGTATTGGAATTGGTAAAGCCCAGGATGAAATGCAGCTTGAAAAAATTGTTACTGACCAAAAAAAGAAAGAAGTTACCTTTGGAGCAAGATGCTAAAATAAGGGCTGAATGATAGGCCCATGGCTTGGGGTAGATGGGATAATGTTAACAGATGACAGAGAACATAATCCTAATTTGCTTCTGTCTTCTCTATCAAGCAGAATGACCTTAAAACTGGAAAGGGTAGAACAAACATGATTAAGAGGGAATTGAAATCTAAGATAGGTGAAGCAATAGTACAAAGCAGCTCTAAATGAGTTCAAACTCAGATGAATTATTTCCAAGGGAGCTGGAAGAAATTGCAGATGTGGCCACAGAAATGTTGCCCTGAACTCCGAAGAATCATGGAGAATGAGGGGGCCACACAAGTGTCTGCTTTTTTTTTTTTTTTTTTTAGTGCTTTTCTTTTTTTTTTTGCTTGAAATTTTTTTTTTTTTTTTAACTTTTTGGGTTTATTTATTTATTTATTTATGGCTGTGTTGGGTCTTTGTTTCTGTGCAAGGGCTTTCTCTAATTGCGGCAAGTGGGGACCACTCTTCATCGCGGTGCGCGGGCCTCTCATTATCGCGGCCTCTCTTGTTGCGGAGCACAGGCTCCAGACGCGCAGGCTCAGTAATTGTGGCTCACGGGCCTAGTTGCCCGGCAGCATGTGGGGGGATCTTCCCAGACCAGGGCTCGAACCCGTGTCCCCTGCATTGACAGGCAGATTCTCAACCACTGCGCCACCAGGGAAGCCCGTGTCTGCTTTTCTGAAGGGAAAAACTTAAGCTCCCATGGCTTGACATTGATACCCGGCAAAGTCCCAGATATCATGAAATAGAAGTAGATTTAGCAGAGGAAAGGGTGTCCCTTTGAAACTGGCTTGAGTTCATTTAAAACAAGGCAAGACGAGTCGAGGCAACCATAGTATCTGTTTTTGTGATGGGGGACTAGGTTGGTGGATGAGACAGACAAAGCGGGCAATGATGAGTGGTCTGAACAATGTCCAGGGGGAAGCGGGTTGAATGCCCATTCACAAAATGGGTAAAGGGACGGATGGAGCTGGGGTCTCTGAGAAGGCTCCGTGACTAGTGCCTTTCTTCCCCACCAGCATTCTGAACGAATTGAGATAAAGACAAAAAAGTAAGCAGACAAGAACTAAAATATCACATTTACTACTGATAAAGGCTAATTTTGAGGATTCAGCTGAGTGTGAGAGCCAACTTATCTCCTTAACTCGACAGACATATCCACTCAGCCACAGGCAGTATGAACGAGGGCAGGCTTCCTGGAGAGAAGAGCAGAACTCATGTTCTCTGTAGGTGACTTCCCCTCAACAGGGAAAAAAAGAGTAGCTGAGATGAGAGTGTCCAGTTTATTCCTCCCAAATTCACCAACCAGATTAAGCCACATTCTCTGGGGAGCTGCAATGAGAGGTGGGAGACGGCCACTACACAACTACATGTGTAGCTGTATCGCACCTACACATGGAAAGAAACAACAGGAGCTGGAGAAGTGTTCCCCCCAGGAAATGTCATCCTTTAATACTGTACCAATCTCACTGTTACTTCCACTTGCTTGTCTGCCTCCTTCACCGACCACATCCCTCGATCACTTCCTGGGACATTGAAGGTCCTCCGTAAATAGGGAATGCATAACTTCCTTTTGAAATATTAACTGAATTACTTTTCATTCGTGGTGAAACCTGTTTTTTCCTAGTTCCCACTTGCCTGAAGGGCCTCTGCCTGTTAAATTAACAGTAGTTACTGTTTCTAGAGAACGATAAACAAGACGACAAAGGAATCACTGCTCAGTTTTGTTTCAAAGTAGCATTTTGTTTCAAAATAGAGTTTCAGTCCATAGCAGACACAGTAGTCTGAAAAATGATTTGCAAGTGTCAGGCTGACAAGGCTTGTTGGCATCCAGAGAAACACACTTGGCCTATTTTTATTTATTCAGTTTGCAAACTGGGTAATTGGACTCATATTTTTTTTCTTAACTCAGTGTCAGGTATCCTAGGCTGGCTGGGTTAGCTTGGTTGAATGAAGCCCTTTGCTAAGACCAAGGTAGAGAATTATGTTCTCAGATACTTCAGCTGATGGGTGTGTGTGTGTGTGTGTGTGTGTGTGTGGCGGGGTGGGAAGGGGAGCTAACAAAACCAAACCTTTACTTCAGTGTCACAACCACTTAATGATGGAAGCTTTATGTACCAGGTCCAGGTTGGAATTGAAGTTCGTTTGATATGATCTTGGGCAGCTTTATGGGTCTTCATTTCCTTAGCTATAAAGTGGTGACAAAAGCCTCAGCTCCCTAAACTTGTGCCAGCCTGCCCACATCTGCCGCTGTGGCCACCACACAAATCCAGCCCTAAACTCCAGTTTAGGGAGCCCTCCAGACGTTGACTCCTTGCCATCCTCTTCAGATGTTCTCATGTAGAGGATCTCCTGGGCCACTCAACCCCATGGCTGTATATCTCCATTTTCTTGGCTAGTAGAGTGAGATTTGGTGACCTTGCCTCAGCCTGTCATTTGGTTCAGGCCAGACATCCTCATAGAATACCATATCAGGCCCAGATTCTAGTGAGGCTTCTTGGACACAGTCAGCGAGGCCGCCAGAGCACCGTCAGCTGGGCATCCTGAATGTGCTGGCCTCTGTCTTTCTGGGAGGGAGCTCAGACAATTTAAGGATGGTCATGAGGAGTAAATGAGATTTTATAAAGTGCCCAGCATCGTGCTTGGTATACGGTGGGTACTTAGGACTGTTAGTTCCCATCCTTTCATAGGACCTTGAAGGGGCTGCCTCCGTGAGGAGAAAGTTGATGGCTCTTCTTATTTAGAATTCAACACTACAGGAGAAATGGAGAGCAGAGAGAGCTGTTAGAAAAGGACCAGGGAGGTAGGGTGCTATTCTCTTGATCTGAGCTGAGATTTATCTCATAATAGCTACTTGGCCCACTGACTGCTTAGTCACTTAATCCACAGTCACCTCCATTAGTCACTGCTCCTGGGCTACTTCTTATCACAATTACAATTCCTTTAGTTTATTTTTAAACCCAGTCTTATTGCCATTGGAAAAATCAAGTTGGAACCCAGCAAAGCCAAGTGAGAAAAACCTGCAGGAGACATGAAATCCTAGGATCAGATGGACCTATCAGTGGAGGATTTCAAAAATATAGACAGTGGTTTACTGGGCAAGGGATGAATTGAAAAGTCAAAGGAAGACGGGCTAAGGTTTGGCCTCAAAGAATCCAGTAGGGTAAACACCTTGGTTTGATGCAGACCAGGGAAGGATCTGATGGAAGACCCCTGGACCAGGCTATTTGTCTCTTGTAAGAAACCCCAATGGAGCATGCATGCAAGCAGAGGAGATATTCTAGGCAACATGTGTGTAAGTTATAGGCCAGGCCTCTAAACACGGCAGGTAACATGAATGCTGAGGAGTTGGCCTGACAATCCTGTATGCATGCCTGGGGTGTCCAGGGTGATGCAGGGCACAGCCCCAGGGCCAGATCGGTAATAATGATGGTGACAACAGCAGCAGAGGTAGTGATGTGGCCATGGGAGAGAGGAGGAGCTGTACTGTGGCCAGTGCTGGCATCTACGGTGGGAGGCTGGCTTGCCTGTCCATCCTGGAGCCTGTCCTTGTTTCACGTGGACAGATATTAACTCCAGCCTGAGCACTAGGACAGGAACTACAGGAATAGAGAGTTAACTTTGTCAGAAAATTATTACAAAATATAAGTGTACACATGGACTTTGTAATAAAGCATACATGAGAGTTATTATAATTCTTTAAAGTCTATTTATATTACAAGTGTTCTTTTTTATTGAAATATATTTGACATATAACACTGTGTAAACTTAAGGTGTACAACATGTTGACGTGATACACTTATATACTGCAGTATGATTGCCATTGTGACGATAGTTAGCACCACTATCATGTCACATATCATCATTTCTTTTTAATGATTGGAATAGTTAAGATCTAGTCTCTTTGATTATAATACAATATTGCTGCCTGTATTTGCTATACTGTGCATTCTTGAAGTCACATTGCATGTAGGTGGTGCTCACTTGTATATTGATTAGCTGGCTGTATTAGAAGCATAGAGGAAGAAAAGAGAGGCATAGAGAATAATTCACCTAATGATTTCCTAATATCCTTTTTTTGTAGTGTTTTTAAAAAATATTTTTATTGAAGTATAGTTGATTTACAATGTCTTGTTATTTTCAGGTGTATAGCACAGTGATTCAGTTATACACACACACACACACACACACACACACACACACACACAGACACACACACACATATACTTTCTCAGATTCTTTTCCCTTATAGGTTATTACAAAATATTGAGTATAGTTCCCTGTGCTATACAGTAGGTCCTTGTTGGTTATCTATTTTATATATAGTAATGTGTATATGTTAATCCCAACTTCCTAATTTGTCCCTCCCTCCCCCTTCAAAGAGTTTAGAATCTTTGGGTTTGGAAACTGCTGCAACATAGCAAAGCAAACACGCCTAGAAAGAGAAATCAAATTTAAAGATCATCAAATGCAATAGAAAAGAACACCATTTTCATATGTTTTTTAAAAAATATTTATTTATTTATTTGTTTGTTTGTTTATCTGCGCTGGGTCTTACTTGCAGCATGCGGGATCTTCGTTGCCGTGTATGGGATCTTTAATTGCATCATGCGGGATCTAGTTCCCTGACCAGGGATTGAACCTGGGCCCCCTGCATTGGGAGCGTGAGTCTTAACTGCTGGACCACCAGAGAAGTCCCCATATGATGCTTTGTATGAATCAATTATTAATCAAGACCATTTAAAAAGTAATTTTGCTTTGTAATTGAAAATACAGCCATATAATGGATACACAGATGTTTCAAATGATATACAAATCATGATGCCACTCTTGGTTTCTTGTACATCCTCCACAAGTTGCAGGAAATGTCAGAGGAAACATTAAGATGTCATTGCATGAATTTATATCTAAAATTAAATTCAGACTTACACAAAACTGAATTGTGTGAAGAGTTAAATCTTTTTAGAAAAATTGTTTTGCAAGAATCATCAGCTCTAGATGCACTAAAATTTATATTTTGAAATAATTTATCAGAAATTTATCCCAGTGTTGTCACAATCTATACAATACTCTTAACAGTTCCAGTAACAGCTGCATCAGCAGAAAGATCTTCCTGAAGATAAAAAATTACCAAAAATTATTTGTGGGGGCTTCCCTGGTGGCGCAGTGGTTGAGAATCTGCCTGCCAATGCAGGGGACACGGGTTCGAGCCCTGGTCTGGGAAGATCCCACATGCCACGGAGCAACTGGGCCCGTGAGCCACAATTACTGAGCCTGCGCGTCTGGAGCCTGTGCTCCGCAACAAGAGAGGCCGCGATGGTGGGAGGCCCGCGCACCGCGATGAGGAGTGGTCCCCACTTGCCGCAACTAGAGAAAGCCCTCGCACAGAAACGAAGACTCAACACAGTCATAAATAAATAAATAAAAGAACGTGAATTTCTTAAAAAAAAAAAAAAGCAAACTGGGCTATTCATTTCAGTAACAGTCAAGTGGTCTTAGTTTGCATTCAATTAAAAAAAAAATTATTTGTGATCTTGCATTTGTCAAGAGAGATGCTTTCAATTACATCAACTGAAAACGAAGTTGCTAAAAGTATAAATTTTGAGAACCCAATAAACGAATATCCAGAAAAGCCAGCCAGAAGAATCTCATAGTCAATCAAGATACCACATTAATAATGTATTATTATTTATTTTGTTATGTAAAATTATGATATCAAAATATTATATTTTGCAATTTATAAATTTATGTTGTGATTCACGTATCACCATCATACCTATGATGGTTTGTAAGTAACAGTATTTTTGAAGGAAAAATCTTTATGTTTTAGTACCTTTAACTGCACTCCCCCCTGCTTTTAGAGTAAGGGGCCCTTTGCACTGGCCCTACCAATTGTGTAGCTAGCCCTGCTCTCAGGGCTACTTCTTAGCTTTCTTAAGATTCATGGTAGATAATGATCACTTATCTCGTCTGCTTTGGTAAAAACCTCAAGTGGGTTCTTAGAAAAGAGAAAGCTCTGGAGATCATGTAGAGACAACAGGCGGCCTCCTCCTCTGAGGCTTGCACCAAGAGACAAGCCATCAGGAGCCGACTCATTCACTGTGGACTTGCCAGTCCTAGCACCGGGCCTGGCACAAGCTCAACAAACATTTGTCAAATGGAAGAGTTGTGAATACCATCGTAAGAGTGGGGGATGCTGAGTTTCAAAGAGTTTAAGCAAGATGTTCAAAGAAACGGAGCAATCTGTGGGGTTGAGATAGCTGAGACAAGATGAAATCCAACGTGTGCTGACTTAGCCATGTGTAGGATTTTCAAACAAGTTCCTCAGAACATTCCTCCTGGGGATGGTAATAAGGCTCATAAAATCAGGGTCCAATGGCAGAGCAGATTTGGGAAATGCTAGATTAAACAAAAGCAGGTTTTGTTTTGTTTCATCAAACTACAGTGTTATCGATGTTGTTGACATTCTGACATGTACCCTGACCCTCTAAGAGAATGATGTGCTATGTGGTCTTTCCTCAAGTTGGTGATCATGGGAATTTTATTTGGTGGAGGCTGTTCTTCAGACACTACCTGGGAAATGGTCATTGGGTCCTTCCTTTCTGTTTCTTCTGGGTGGGGTCTCTAACAAATGACTAACAAGTGGTGTTGAAATCCTTCAGCAACCAAACTCTGGGACCCAAATTCTGGGCGTGCAAGTTCTGCTCTTGATTACTGAGCCAGGTAACGTGGTGCTGAGGAATGGGTGTGGATCTGGAGCCTGGGAGCCCTTAGCTGTGTGACATTGGATAAGTCACCTCACCTCTCTGAGTCAGTTTTTCCAGCTATAAAATGGCAAGAATAAAATCTATATCTTGGGTTACTGGAGGCTTAAATGCAATAATGTATGTGATGTAATCTAGTACAAGGCCTGGCACATAATGGCTATTCAGGAAGTATTGGATCTCAAATTCCGGCAGTCAACCTATTTTCACTAGTAGGTGTTTGGCAAATACTTCTAAGTGGCAGAATCATGAATTTAGATGAAAGTTTTCAAGGAAACCAACCTAGAAAATGGGTATAAATTGGTATTAACCATGCTACTCTAATTGGAGTTGGGGTGGGAGGCTGAGTGCAAGGACATTTTCCATGAGCTCAACTTCCGTATCCAATGGTCTACTTGGCAGTTCCATTCTGAGGACTAATAGGCATGTCAAAACAAATCTCTTGATTCTTTTCCCTTAAAGCTGATGCTTCTTCCAATCATTCCCATTTCATAAAATGGTCCCACTATCCAGCCAGTTGCTTAGGTCCCCAGTCCAGGAACCATCCTTGATTTCTTCTCTTTCCACTACTCCCCACACTTATCCCAGTAAGCCTTGTTAGCTTGGCTTCAAGTCCATCCACTTCTCCACCACTGTCTCCTATTTCAAGCCATCATTATATCTGACCTCAGGTACTGGCTGATGTCAGTGTTCACTCATATTCTTAAGACTTTGCATCTCGGTGCCTGAGGGCTGCCTTTCTCCAATCTGGAAAGGTCATTCTGCTCACCTGCTGTGGGCAGGAAGCGCTGGGGAGGTAACAACTGCTACCCCCTAATAGCAACCTCAATTTGGGAATCGGTGCATAAATACCCCAGCTCCCTTACCTTTCAGGTGGGACTATTCTGAGGTGTGTTTTGAAGCATTTCCCCAAGTTTCTCAGCAGGATTAAGCTCCAGTTGCTTACTATGGTAACTGGCTTAATAACACACCCTTTGCTGCTTGCCTTCCCTTCTTTGTATTCCTTCCCCACACTCCTTCCAAGGAGTTCCCTGCATCTCCTAAATAAATGAATTACACTTGAATCCTTGTCTCAGGGTTTGCTTATTGGGGAACCCAAACTAAGACTCTGGTTCACTGGAACAGCCTCTTCTCTGCAACAAATCTTTCTCTGTAGAATAGCCAGACTGGAATTCTAAAAATGTAAAGTAGATCATGTCTTCTCTACTTATAAACTTCTGCTCACTTTCCCCTCTACTTAAATAAATATCCCAAATCCTGTCTATAACTCAACATGGTACAGATTCTGGCCCCACTGAGTACCATTCTTTCTCTCTTTCACTTCACTCCAGCCCTACTGGATTATTGTTTGTATCTTGAAAGTAACTATCCACTTCCATCTACGGCTGTTTGCACTTGTTCCTTCTGCCTAGAAAATTGATTTCAGAACTTCAGGGGCTGAGCTCCCCTTTACAATTCCAGTCCAGTCCAAATATTATCTCCTCTGAGAAGTCACTCTAACGTAGCCATGCCTTCCTGCCATTACAACTCTTTGCAATTATCTTGATATTTATGTATTTATTTCTTGGTTGTCTTCCCCTTCTATAATGGCCCTACTCTTAGGACAGGAACCTTGTGTGTCTTGTTCTTATTTTTTCCCCAGCACCTAGAACAGAGCTTAGCACTTAACATGGACTTTGACATGTATTTATTGAATGAATGCATGTATGTACATTATAATATCTTATTTGTCTTTAATTGTGTCAAACGATGGTCCTTTTATTAACAATTGTTTTTTGTATTAATTATTATCATTATTTTACTTAAAACTTATTTAATAATTAGAAATAAAACAAATGATAGCCCATAATGAAGAGACTCATTTACCTGACAATTATGGAGGGTCAGAGAGGTGCCAGGCACGGGACTTCCCTGGTGGTCCTGTGGTTAAGACTCTGTGCTCCCAATGCAGGGGGCCCAGGTTTGATCCCTGGTCAGGGAACTAAATCCTGCATGCTGCAATTAAGAGCCTGCAAGCCACAACTAAGACCCGGTGCAGCTAAATAAATAAATAAATAAATAAATAAATAAATAAATAAATAAATAAATAAATAAATATTAAGAGGTGTGTCAGTCACTGAAGATGTGAGATGAATAAGCAATCTCCACTCTTTCTTATGCTATAATTGAGAATAGAAAACTGAAAGAGCAGAAGTTGTTTTATGTCTAACAACAACAACAGCCATAGCCAGAATGACGCCTCTCTGAGGACGATATTCAGTTTTCCCCAGCACCTTCACTTCGCTATGGTCATGAGCCTCATGACAGTGCTATAGGTAGCTTCATTCTTCAGGTGAGGAGACTAAAGTTTACAGAGATGAAGAGTTTTGCCAAAGCTCATACGGCTTGCAAGAGACAACAATGGGGGCTTCCCTGGTGGCTCAGTGGTAAAGAATCCACCTGCTGATGCAAGCGACATGGGTTCGACCCCTGGTCCAGGAAGATCCTACATGACACGGAGCAACTAAGCCCTTGCGCCACAACTACTGAACCTGCCCTCTAGAGCCCGCGAGCCACGACTACTGAGCCCGTGTGCCTAGAGCCCGTGCTCCGCAACAGGAGAAGCCACAGCAATGAGAAGCCCACGTACCCCAATGAAGAGTAGCCCTCGCTCGCCGCAACTAGAGAAAGCCCTTGTGCAATAATGAAGACCCAACACAGCCAAAAATAAATAAAAAATAAATTTATTTTAAAAAAAAGAGAGAGACAACAATGGGACTGGGACTAGACTTGGGGATTCCAGGAGCCGTGCCCTTTCCACTGCCTCCCTCTGCATCTCCCACTTGTGCACACTCTGGGCACAGAGCAGATGCCCATCACGTGCTTGTTGACAGGTGGAAGGATGCTTACTAACACCTTAGGGAGCATCCTCCATTTGGGAGCCCCTTGGGTGGCTTGACCAAAAGACACTGCCAGCTGCTGCCACTCCTGATGGTCCAGAATTACGTGGTCACTGCGGGAGGCAGCTGGCGTCTTGTAAAGCGAATTTACCGCTGATAATGAATATGTGATGCAGGCGCACACCTGCTAAGTAGATAAGTTATGTTTTCTTATGTCGTTAGGTGAACCCATTAATGAAATACATTGGTTAAATAAATAATGTGTGTAATTCACTAACGTGCATTGGTGCCTAGTGCAGTAAACCAATCTTAAACTAACAACTGTTAAGAGAACAAACCTGTTTAAGGCATAGATTTGCTCTATTTGAGGACAGGGAATGAATAGATTTCTTCTTAGTTATGAATAATAGATTGATCTTTGCTTTACAAAGTTAACTCTGTAATGTAGTATTTGTCTTTCTACCCATTGCTTAGATGAAATCCTGCTACATGTTTGCCTGGGCTGCGAATGCAGTATTTTTTTTTTTTAATTTAATTTAATTTATTTATTTTTGGCTGCATTGGGTCTTCGTCGCTGTGCACGGGCTTTCTCTAGTTGCGGAGAGAGGGGGTCACTCCTCGTTGCCGTGCGTGGGCCTCTCATTGTGGTGGCTTCCCTTGTTGCTCTAGAGCACAGGCTCAGTAGTTGTGGCTCATGGGCTTAGCTGCTCTGCGGCATGTGGGATCTTCCCGGACCAGGGCTCGAACCCGTGTCCCCTGCATTGGCAGGCGGATTCTTAACCACTGCGCCACCAGGGAAGCGCCGAGAATGCAGTATTTTTGTGAATCAAGTAACGTGCACTGCAAGGCAGGCATGAAGGGAGGACAGCATGGAGAAAGCACCAGGGAAGAAGTCAGGTGGGATTAGGAAGGGCAGTTTGCCCGCTAATTGCTAGGTAAGAGTTGAAGGTGAAGATTGTTGAACTCTCCTTCTGAGGGGTGGGATGCTCCAGTGGAAAGTCAGTGTACCATTCAGAAAGGAACCTTAGACTGGAGGGTTACATGCCTTTCTGGTTCACTGATCACTTTGTCTACAGAGGAAGAAACTCTCACCAGCCCCCATAGGCCACCGGCTTTCTCCTTCTACTACAACAAACCTTGCCTGAAAGAAAGGTAGACTCAGGATGGATTTAGTCATCAAAGGGTGACGTCTTGCTTTCATTAAGTGTGTTATAAGATATTTATTAAGAAATACAGAATCAAAGGGCTGTTGAACTCAGAGGACTGAATCTAGTCCTACTCTCTAGAGCCCTGAGAGGTACAGGGATTTTCCCAAAGCCCCACAGAGCTAACCCTTGAATTGATGCCCTCCCATCTTCCTGTCCAGCGCCTTCTCTCACATCACCCTTTCTCTTGGTTGGCAGCCTCATCCGTCCTCTACTTTCTTCATGTAGCATGCTTATTTCTTCCCCCATGTGATTCCAGGTGAACTGGGGTAAATTCCCTCCTTGATTTTTCCGGCATCAGCTATAACTGGATGCACCAAGGCAGGGAAATAATTGCAGCCTCTCCCACAGAAAACAACATAGAGCAGAAGGAGCATGTTACATGGCATGTCCCTGGGGCATTCCATCCATCCCAGGCATCCCTAGACTGCTAGGTGTTAAACGCTTCTTGGTTTTTTGTCCATAAGTTTTAGTTCCTCAAAGGGACTCTTGGGTCAACACTTGGGGACATAGTGAATCACTTTCACAAAAACTTAAAAATGAGAGAAACAAGAATGCTCTCTGAAAGATTAAACAGTAGAATGAGTGTGTTATTCATTGTGCACACCATGCCTCCTCCCCACACCCCTGTAGGACAAAGGAGTCCACTGCCTCCCTCTTCAGCCTCATCTGCCACCCCTCCCCCCAGGACTGCTCCCCACTCCAGCCTCATCAGACATCGTTCCATTCATTGTCCCTATCTGGGACATGTTCCCCACTCTGCCTGAGACCCTTCCTCTCCTCCTTCCTCCATCCCCTTCCCTTTTGAATTTCTCACCCCTTCTCTTGATTGGGTCCCATATCCCTGTGTGGTGGACACTGGGGATCAGCTCAGACCCCCTTTTCAGGGTCAGCACACTCATCCCCATCTGCTGGAAACATCAGCAACTCCTGGAGCTCTCACTGAGATTTGATCTGGGCCACAGGGAACTTCCTCCCCAGGGTCCTGCCCCTCCTCGTGGGGTGGCCATAGCCAATGACCAGCTGACTTGGGGATACCATGGTTCAGCCCCCTTGCCTCAGTTGGGGTCCATTCTTCAAGGTCATCTCGGCACCAGAGTTCCTCATAAGAATGGCTGGAGCCTTGTTTGCAGCCTCATTGCAGGCCAGCTTCTCCCAATCCTGCCTTCCTCACTTTCTCACAGGTGTATCTCCTGAGAGAACCCTCCAGTCAACTTTCTGTACACAATTGTCCATCTTAGTCTGTTTCCCAGAAATCCAAGCTAAGACAGTTGGTGTCAGGAGTGGCCCTAGGAAGAAGATGCTAAAATGCAATCTTGGAGATCCCTCTCACCTGTCATCTGGCAATGAGAACCCCAAAACTGGCGGTAGGTGGAGTCAGGATAGCCTCTGATGTACGTAGCAGTGCAATTGTTAGGACTGGGCTAGGACACCAGTGGAAGGGGATGCACTGGCTCGTGTAATATCTTAGGCACTGGAGAGGTTTGAGGGAAATAATATCTAAGAAGATCATGGAATTGGTGGTAGTTGATGAATGTCATTGATTCATTGAAGAAAGATGATGACAGGCTCAGAGTAAAACTAATCATCAGTTCTAGACAAAATGTGAAAGACAAAGCCTCCTTGGCAGCATTTAAGGAAATCCTGATCTCTGCAGTAGGGCCGGGAAGTGTGGAGAATCAGGCTCAGAACTCAATTGTAGGAGGAACAGATCTGCAGAGAAAGTTGAATCTGGCCCTAGCAAGTCTCCTGTGCCAAAGGCATGGTCCTAATATAGAAGAAATGGGACCCTGAGACATGAGACCGGGATATCTGAGTAGATATAGTTGAAAACCTTGAACTTACAGATTTTCCTGGAGCCATTGGATCCACAGAAGTGTTCTACTCCCCACTGGTGGCAGATTCTGAAGATCGTGTAGAGGGTTCCATTGAGGCAGGTGTCTTATAAGATGATGCTTGTTTCCCTCAGGATCTACCTCCGTCTCTTCTCCTGGCAATTAGACCAACCACATGGGCTAAATCCCTGCAGAGCATGACTGAGGATAAGCTGGGCTTGCTAAGGAGGAGAGGGACCATCTGCTGAAGTGGCCACAGAATCTGGCTAACATGTACCAGCAGGAGCTGGAAGACTACACTTAGGACTGAATCCTGAGGTGCTGGGTCAAGGGGGACAGAAAATAAACTTGGATAAAGGAGAGTTATTTAGGAGCTCTCTGAAGGGCTATTCAATTTTGGAGCTCACTGGAGGACCAACTGAGGCCTCAGCTGCAACTGTATTGCTGGCCAGCTTCTCTTTCTATGCCCTTCTCTCTTCCTTATAGGTCCTTCGACCCTCTCTAGGTAACTCTCCAATCAGTTTTCTGGTACAACTCTCCATCCCAGAGTCTATTCCGGGTTCTGTCCTGTGTGTTCCTAGTCTGTCTGTACTTCCTCTTTTGTAACACTTATCACACTTGCCCACTCTTTGGCCCCAGTACTTACCATAGTGCCTTGAATGCTGGCACATAGTAGTTGCTCAGTTACTTATTGTTGAATGAATGGTGAAATGAATGTGACTTAGGGAGACAGAATGGCTCTCAGGTCAGAATAAGACCCGATGGAAAGAATTACTATATCTAAAGAAAGAGGGGGTTGGTTAGCCTCAGAATAGTAATAAAAGCAAATCTTAGAACCGTGTCCATCCAAGTAGCATCCAGAGAGAGGTGCCTTAGCCATAGGATTTTGCTTATTCTGATCCCTTTAAGCAAAGCTGTGTCTAATGTGGAGGTATAATAAAGGGCTTCAGCCAATGAGTTTATTGCATATCCAGTCACATGGGTGAGACCCTGCTGTGGTGGTAGGTGCCCCAGAGGCAACCTTAACCTGCTGCCCTTGCACATTTGGTCCATCTACTACCTTCCTCTTATTCTGCTTCCAGGATCACCAAATAACTCCATCTGTGGATTGGTTTCTCACATAGGCCTATTGACAGGTCATGGGGACTAGGTATTCAAGTCCATGGAGCAGCTATAATTCTTGTAAGTGAACTAACTAACGTACATTCTGATTTTATATATCAGTCCTGTTTAATGTGAGTCTGATCCCAAGAGATGAATCTACTCTCACTGTACTGACAAGTCACATTTCTGGCCCTGGGAGGTCCAGGGCCAGAACCTAGACTGTGGGTGAACTCACTAAAGTAATGATGCATTCCCACCCCTTCCCCATGTTGACTCTGGGGGTCTCATTGGCTTTTTCTAGGGAATACCCTGATTTCACCATGTGCTACAAATCTATTATCTATTTTGGGATTTCCATGAAGAGTAGGGCAGGGACTGGGTGGTCAACTTCCTTTTTCCCTCTAACAATATTACCTGGTACTTGGGCTTATAGTCATTATTTAATGAAGACTAAATGAACTGAATGTCCCTGCGGTATATGGGGTCCCTTGGAATGAGGGAATTCCTCCCTCAGGGTGACTGGTGAGGAGGTCTCTGGGGTCTGTGGACTGAAGTGGGTCCTCTGCAAGATTTCATATGGGGTCTGGGATGCCTGTTGCTCTCAGGGATCCTGGGAGGGCCCTTTGGGCCTACAGTTGGGCTCTGAGCCTCAGTTTGAGAACTAGTGGTCAGAACTAAATTTGTTTCTTGTGGTTGGGAATAAAACCATTTGTCTCCTTAAAAAAAAAAAATCCTTTGATGGAACTGGAGGGTATTATGCTTAGTGAAATAAGTCAGACAAAGAAAGACAAATACTGAATGTTATCACTTACGTGTGGAATCTAAAAAATAAAACAAACTAGTGAACATAACAGAAAAAACCCCACAGACTCACAGATACAGAAAACAAACTAGTGGTTACCAGTGGGGAGAGGGAAGGTGGAGGGTAAGATAGGGCTAGGGGATTAAGAGGTATAAACTACTATATATAAAATAAATAAGCTACAAGGATATATTGTACAGCTCAGGAAATATAACCAATATTTTATAATAACTATAAATGGAGTATAATCTATAAAAATTTTGAATCACTATGCTGTACACTTGAAACAAACATAATATTATAAATCAACAATACCTCAAAAAAAATCCTTTGTATCTGTTAAATATGTAGAATTTCCCCCACTTTACTCCAGGAGAAACTGAAGGTTAATTTTACCATTACCATGATCATTATCAAAAAGTCCTTGATAGCAACTAACTCTTTTCTAGTTCGAGTATATGGAAAATTTCACATTGCCATCTCCGCTCTAGCAGAAAGACAGTACTATGTCAGACAGTGGCAGCAGACTAGATATATTGACCCAATCAATGTATAGATGTTATACTTCATGGATTTTAAGATGTACATTTTTTTTTTCACATTTATCATCTCTGAAATTGGGATAAGTCTTAATAATTGATGTCATGTCATAGTTTAAACTGGAAACAATTTTTCTTTCTTAGTATTACATAAAATTATGGCATCTTATAATTGATGGTATCTTAGATTAAATGAAATATGAGGGTAAAATGTTATATAGCATTCTTGGTTGAGGGAAAACCAGGGATTGGAATGGTTTTTTCTCATTTTTGTCCTTCGTACCTGAAGTATTTTTCCCCATGGGGAGGAAGTTAATTGTCTAAAAGGAAGAAATACCTCCTAAAATAAAATTAAGAGGAAGACAAGCATTGCTCAAGGGTGAAGGATGCTGGCCTTCCTGCTGCCATAACACTGGCCAGGGAATGCCAATACTGTGATTACCTGGGTCTCCCTCTCTGGGTATCCCTGGGACATTTCCCCCCACTTCTCTCACTCATAAAACCTTACCTCTCCCATCTCCTAGCCCCAGAGATTTAGCCAATCTGAACAATAATTTCTTGAGACTCCTCCATAGCAGTGAATGCGAATGACTCCATGCTTTATCCTTTTCCCTTCCTTCTCCTGTATCATGTGCATTTTAACACTGGCTTACCGGAGTCATACTGCCCCAGTCCAAGGGAGCCCCTCTCATGCTGGAAGTTACAGGCATCAGTGACAAGCTGGTAGAAGTCGTATTTTAAGTTCATAGCTTCCCTCAAATCACACCATTTATTTGGAGAGCTCAATTTTTATACTACTTTGCTGTTTACAAAACATATATTGACAAATATTTTCTTATTAGAGGCTCACAAAACCCTGAGAAGTAGGCAGGGTAGACTTTATCACCATTTTTCAGATAAGGAAGCAGAAGTCCAGAGAGATGAAGCAGTTTGGTCAATGACACTCAGTTTGCTAATGAAGGAAATAAGACCAGAACACAGGTACTCTGATTCTGGGGCCATTGTTCCTCCTTCTAGGAAAGAGGCCACTTCATACAGCTGCTTCCCTTGCCTAAGACTAGATGGGCTTCCAGAAAGGCCAGATTATACAGAGCCTGGTAGGTTATGTCAGAGGTTTTGGCCTTTATCATAAAGCCCTGGGAAGTCATTGAAAGACTTAAAGTAGGCAAATTAAGATGAGCAGATTTTTGTTTATTTGTTAAAGAGTTAATGAGGTGTTGTGGGGAGAATGGATTGTATGAAGGCAGGAGTGGAAACATTTAGGAGGCAGTAGATCAAGCAAGAGATGATGGCACCTGGCCTAGGTGCATGACAATGGATGGGAGAGAGGAAGAGGGAATTCTGGGAAGATGGTGGCTAGAGCTAGTGTCCTATTGCCTTTCTGCTCTAGTTCCAATCCAACTACCAGCTGGAGGTGTAGTGTTCTGGGAGTAGCATTCAGCCTTCTGGGCAAGAGAGGAGCTTGGAGATAGATAGAGGAAAAGCCATGAGGCAAAAAGTAGAGCTATTACAGGGAGCTTGAGCCATGGAGATCTACTGCCCATAGAAGGTCAGTGCCAGCCCCATGTGGTCCTAGGAGCACCTGATGGCCTACCTGCTCGCAAAGAGCTGAGGTAGAACTGCAGCATGGACTGGGTTCCTCCATCTCTGAGAGCTGTGGTCTTTGTTGCCTAGGAGATGGATTGCGGAGATATTTATCCAGAAGTTTCAGCAGGCGAGAGACAACCTGGCAACTGGGTCAGAGGCTGCTGTGCTTTCCAGTGCTTCTGAGTTCATTGCCATTCTTGATAGCTTGTTCAAGACAGAACAAGCCAAGTGCTCACAAAGGAAAAGGCAATGAACCCAGGGGGTTCTCAACAGACACAGAGAGCAAAACGCTCAGAGAGGTAACTCCTTTGGAATAAAACTACTAGAGGAGATATTCGATCTTACTTAAAAAATAATACACGTACTTAAGGGGAGTCATACAACCTTAAAAAAAAAAAGATCTCCTGGAACCAGGAAAAAAAAGAACAAAGCCAAACAATAGCTTTGCTTTTTAAATTTAAAAGTTAAGGAGGGAAAAAAAAAAAAGTTAAGGAGGGGATGATCACTGTTGTAAACAATATATTTAAAAAAAAATTTTTTTTTTTTGGCTGGTTTTGTTTTTTTTGGTGTTGGGTCTTCGTTGCTGCGCACGGGCTTTCTCTAGTTGTGGTGAGCGGGGGCTAACCTTCGTTGCAGTGCGCAGGCTTCTTATTGCAGTGGCTTCTCTTGTCACAGAGCACAGGCTCTAGGCACGTGGGCTTCAGTAGTTGCAGCACGCAGGCTCAGTAGTTGTGGCTCACAGGCTCTAGAGTGCAGGCTCAGTAGTTGTGGCACACGGGCTTTGTTGCTCCGCGGCATGTGGGATCTTTCCGGACCAGGGATCGAACCTGTGTTCTCTGCATTGGCAGGCAGATTCTTAACCACTGCGCCACCAGGGAAGTCCCTGTAAACAATATTAATGCCTAGAAGTGCAAGTGAAAGAAATATCTTAATGCACAGATCAAAAATACAAAGAGACAGAAATCATGAGGGAAAAATGATATTTGGAGAGCAGATACAGGAGGCTTAACATGTGAATAATAGGGGTCCAGATGAGGTGAACTTAGGCAAGTCTGATGACTGATGCAGGCAGTAATAGACGGAGAAGACATTTCAAGGATGTTTCCTTGGCTTCTGCTTTGGACAGTTGGGAGGACAGCAGTGCTACTACCTAAAATGGATTGTCCTGGAGGATAAGTGGGTTGTGGGGCAAACCAGGCAGGTGGGAGAATGACGAGTTAAGCTTAAAAGTATTGATCTTGAAGAGCATATGGACACAGAAGTGGAGACACTGAATTGCTATTGGATATGCAGTTCTAGAGAAGAGATATCTGGGATGGAGATGGAGAATTAGAAACCATCAACCTAGAATGAAAATTGAAATAAAAGGCATAGATGAGAGAGCCTAAGGTAAGAGGTGGCGGGGGGGCGGGGGGGAAACTGTTGGGACAAAGGCGGTGGTGCGATCATTCTCTTCTCTCCCTTCCCTGTTTACTCCCCACTCTTGACTCTACACTGTGCCTGCCTTCCATGTCCTTTCTTATTACATGACATGAGACTTAGTGGGGAAGGGGAGGCAAAGGGGAAAAGAAGGAAAGAGAAAACAGGGAGAAGAACATGAGGAAGAGCAGTGGCAGGGGTGCCTTAAAATGGAGAAGCAGTATCAAATCTACCTAAAGGGTTACCAGTTCCCATCACCTAAGCAGAGGGGTGATCCACGAGCAGGTCAACTACCAAGGGATAGCTTCACAGGGAGGCTCCATGGCTCTCTTTCCTGAGGTATAAAGGGAAAAGTAGAACTAGCATTTCTTGAGCAACTGCTATGTACTGGCCACTGGATATGCTCTTTAACATTCACATTCTCATTTAATTTTCTCCAATAATCTTATAAATAAGGACGGTGAAGCTCAGAGAGGTCGAGGAATTCCCCCAAATCCCAGGTTGGAAAGTCAAGGAGTCAGATGAATCTGTGTAACTCCAAAGCCCTTGCTTTTTCCACTCTGCCATGGAACATCGGTACCAGAGAGACCCTGCCAGAAGATTCAGATTTGGACCCACATGACTTTATTTGTATTTCCACTGGGCTTTTAGTGTCTCAGGACATTCAAAGATTTACCTTCTCTATTCTCTCGGAGTTAAGTACACACTGCCAGCCTGACCTTTCAATCTGGGCTGCTCTCTGGTTCTCCCAGGTTACTGACCAGCTCAGACAAAGGAGAAAAATGAGCTGTCATTCTTTCTGGGAGTTGAATGACTGCTTCCTTGTAAATACCTAGAAAATCAGTCCTCTGTGAATTAAACTCTTTCATCAACCACCAGGCAGATTCTAAATCATTGATAAAAGGGAAAGCCTCCTAATTCATTTATCAAAATCCCGAGGCTTTACCAACTCAAAATAAAAGCAGCAATATCTGGGACAATACTCAGCAGTTATTCACTCTGAGAGAAGAAGTAGTTCTTGCTTTCAACTTGGAAAATGCCTGATATTCTCAGGATTGAGATAGGTGACATTTCTTCTAACTTCACTTATCATCAAGAAAAAAAAAAGCAACACTAACAGGGTTTCTTGTAAGTAGAACACACGGTATTAAATGGTGGAGATTCAACAGAGTAGTAGGTTAACCCTGAGTTCCAGATTTCTGAGGGATCATCCAGATTTAAAATATTCACCTATGTGGTCCTCATCAAGGCACTGGAATTTGTGAGAAATTTTATCCTGACTTTAGTTTGGAGACAGGTTATTTTAGACATATCTTTATAGGTTTTCTTAAGGATTTGGCAATTATCTTAGGGTGACTGAACATGCATAATATGCAATAGGCAATTCTATTCAATTCAACGAACTTTTAAGGGATGATGGTTAGCTATGTTTGTATTAGGCACTAAAATTAGAGATGAAAAATCATATGGTGGCCCTTTGTTTACTGCCTTATAGTAGGTAGACAGGTAAGGAAATAGAAGCTGAGGTTCCAAGTAAAGACAGGAGACTGAGTACATAGATTTATCTTCTCTCCCCCAAGACCCCTTAAAGTATTAGTAAAATCTCAAAAAAATTGTAATCTCTATACAGTGAAGAGAATGAACGATTTCAACACTTTTAGGAAGGTGGAAAATAGGTGAAAGAGTGGTACCTGGTGAAGTAGAGGAAAGGAGGGACTACAATGAAGAAGAAAACTTAGATACCAACAGGCACTGGAACAAGGACATCATGTATAATTGGGGGCAGGGCGGTGGTATGTGGGGCTACAGAGAGGAAGTAATTGAAACTATGTATGGAACAGACGACCTCCCCCTCACTCCCCACACTGAACTAGCCTAGCACTGCCCCACACTGCCTAGCATCAAGGCATGTACGCATTCCCTCAACTCAGGCAAGCGAACAAACAAACAAAAACAAAAAATGGGAATTATCTTTAAAGAACTTAAATGATCTACATGGCAGATCAATACAGGAAGTTCAACATCTGACTAATAATGAGTCCTACAAAAGGAAAGCAGATAAAATTGGGGTGAGAAAATTGTCAAAGAAATAATAGAAGCAAATTCCTAGAGTCAAAGAACGAAGTCTCCACATTGAAAGAGTCCATCATATTTCCAACACAATCAATGCAAAATGACGCAAATCTTGATGTATCATTGTGAAACCCAAAACTCAAGGATGCTCCTAAAAGCTTCTGAAGAGGAAACAAACAAACAAAAACAGAATGCACACAAGGTAATAAGAAGCAGCCTGGCATTAACATTCTCATCAGCAACATTGGATGCTGGTAGTACATCAAGAAATGTCTTCAGGAAATGTTCTGAGAGGAAAAAATTTTAACCTGAAGTCCTATACCCAGAGAAGTTAATAGTCAAATATGAGGGTAGAATTACTTTTACACTTTTAAGAACTGGGGAATATTATCTCCCATGCATGTTTCCTCAGAAAATTGTTTGAGAATGCACTACATCTAAATGAAGGCCTAAGTTAAGAAAGAAAAAGAAGTGGGATTCAGGAAATGGTGGATCCAGCCCTGGAGAGAGGTTAACCCATTCAGTGGGCCTAGGGTCTGGCTCAGGGGATTAGACAGAGGGAGGCCTTTTGAGGGGAAAAATTGCAATTGTATGACATGATTGAGAATTCATTGATTTTCAGCTTCTTTTCTAATACATAAGTAATTTAGTTGAATCCAAGTTTCAATATGTAGTATTTTTACTGTTATTTAAACTGTACTCTAACTTTCATTGTGATTTCCTCATTAGTTATTTAGATGGTGTAGTTCTTAATTTCTGAACATACAGACACTTCTAGTAATCTTTTTGTTATTGTTACCTGGCTTAATTGCATTGTGTTTAAAGATGCTCAGCTTGATTTCTATCCTCTGAAATATGTTGAGACCTGCTTTCTGGCTCAGCATATGGCTAATTTTTTAAAGTGTTCTGAGTGTTTGAAAAGAATGTGTAATTTGCAGTTGCTGGGTGCAGTGTTCTAAATATGTTAATTAGGTTAGGTTTGTTAACACATATTGTTCAAATTTTCTGTATCCTTACTGACTTTTGTCTGCTTGTTCTCTCAATTTCTGAGAGGTATATTTAAATCTCCGCCTTGTTTTTATAGATTTGTTTATTCCCTTAGTAGTTCAGTCAGGTTTTGCTTCATTTATTTTGAGACTAAATTATTAAGTACATAAAAATTTTATAGTGTTATGCCTTTCTGGTGAATTGAGCTTTTTATCATAATGAAGTATCCTCTTAATCTCTAGTAATGCTTTTTGCTTTAAACTCTGTGATAGAGCTCACCAGCTTTCTTTGAGCTAGCATTTGTATGGCATATCTTTCTCTTTTATTTTACTATCAACCTCTCTGTTTTCTTCTCTTTTACACATGTCTCATGTAAAGAGTACATGGCTGTGTTTTGTTTTTATATCCAGGTTGATAATCTTGCCTTTTAATCAGAGCACTGAGTCTACTTACGTTTAATGTAATCACTGATGTATTTGGGTTTAAATCTCCCATCTTACTTTTCTTCATCTTCTCTACTTCAAGTTCCTTTTCTCTTCTTTTAGATTCAGTTTTAAAATTCATTTCCCTCTTTTATCAGCTTCAAAGTTATACACTCTTATTGTCCCTTTATTGGTTACCTAAGAGACTATAATGTGCATCCTTGACTCACCATAGTCCACGATTAATTGGCATTTTTGGCCTTTTCTCAGAAAATCCAAAGATCTCAGGCACTTAAACTCCATGTATCCCCTTCTGACATATGCCATTGTTGTCGTATATTTTAACATATATATTTTAAGCTCCATAAGATGCATTTTTTATTGGTTTGCATAGCCAATATTACCCACATATTTTCCCTTTTCTGTCCTCTTCATTTCTTCCTACATCTGTGTCATTCCAGGGATAATTTTTCTTCTACTTAAAACACTCACGTTAAGGTTTCCTTTAATGCAGGTCTGCTTGTGACAAACTCTCAGTTTTGTTTGTCTGAAAATGCCTTTATCTGACTTCATGTTTGTTCTCTGCCTCCAGTGAGAATGTTCATTTGCTTCTCTGAGGCACCAGGGGGTCTGAGCAACCAGAGAGCATCTTCATCCAGTTTCAGGGGTTGAGATGATTGGAAGCTGAGCCACAGTCACTATGAGGGCTGGTCCACCTGTGTTTCATCCTCACAGCTCTTTGAGGTTCCAAACAAAAGTAGGAGGGGTTTATGAGGCCCTCTCTGTCAAATTTTGTCTCACTACTGCCTGGAGACTTTAAACTCCTCTGAAATTATCAAATATCCCCAAGGGAAAGGTGGTGGTCTCACTTCTTCATATTTCTATCTTTTTGTGGATCTTGGCTTGGTGATTCTGCCCTACCCTGTTTGTTCTACAGTAATTTCAGATGACTTCTTCCCTTCCTTCTTCCTCCCTTCTTTCTTTCTGCCCTCCCTCCCTCCCTTCTTTCTTCTTTCCTTCCTTTCTTCCATCCTCTCTGCCTTTATATACTTTGTGTCAGGCCCCAGGAAGAGGAAGCAGACACAGGACACAGGGGGCTCACAGTTGACTGGGAGAGACATTAATACATAACAGTCATAGCTGTCAGCCTATAAACTAAATCTGTGTATGAGGTGTCTCCAGTGTAAACCAATCATTGTGATACAGCGTAATAATAAGGGTAAAAATACAATGAGTAGAAGCAGAGAGGAAGGGATGGTAATCCCACCTGAGGACATTAAGGAAAGTTTTGAGTGGAAGGTTTTGGTGCATAAAGAAAAACTTCCCAGTTACTGGGAAAACTCTCTTCCATGTAGAAAACTTAATTTCTTAACACTATTCTATAATTGAAGCACACCTAAAACACACAGATGTCTCTGTAGAGATGATTTCAGTTTAATGAGTATTGATTGAGCTACAAATTGTAGCTAGGCTACAGGCACTAGGCTAGGCACAATTGCTGCCCTGACGAACTTATGGTCTAGTAAGCAAGACAAACCCATAGGAGATAATTCCATATATATAACAGAATGACTGGTGACAAGACATAGTTTTTGTTGTATTGAATTATTCTTTATAAAGAAATATTGGTCCCTGGACCAGAACATTCCAGACACCAAATACCATTTACAAGGGAAGGCAGATAACTTTGTTATGCAAGACACTGCAAAGTCCTGATGCTCACACGATGGGACTTTTTCATTTTCTTTCAGAACATTCTCATCTGTCTTTCTCAGCTTCTCATCCTTCTTATGAGCAAAAAAAAGAAAGAATAAATCTCCTATTTTATGAGCAAAAAAAGAAAGAATAAATCTCTTATTTTAAAACTGATTTCACTTAAACGGTTTAAGATGGATCTTTTCAAAATAGAGGATCTGAGTTACAGGATGACAAATGTGTACCTAGCTGGGGGACAAACACCCTACATCTTTCCCCTAGTCAGAGGGGCTGATTCTTTTGACCCAGCTTTAAGGTCACAGTCAGACCCAGATCATGAGGTGGAAGAGCAAGGCTGAAGTCCCAGCCCTGCCACTTAATGGATCTATGACCACGGGCAACTCATCTGTGTGGTTGATTGCCTCCCCACACCTGACACATTGTCTAGTAGGGAGTAGTTGCTCAGCAAATGTTGAATCAAGCATCTCCAAGTTTGTTCTCTACACCTGGAAAATGGGCACAAATGCTGTTGTGAGGGTAAATTAAAGAAGACAGTGCAGGTGACAAAGCTTTGTAAATGGTAAAGGACAATATAACAGATCTGAAAGTGACTTGAATCCATATCTGGTCATGTCAACTTTGAGTTGGTTTCCTTATCTCTAAATTGGGTATGAGATTTCTGGCTTCAAGTGAGGCTGCTTGTTGTTGTTTGTTTTTTGGTTTGTTTTTATTAACTTTGGTGAGGATCCTGGTATTTTTTGATGGGGGAATATTGAAGGAAATAGCATACACTTTAGAGCCAAATGAAATGAATGGAAAACAAATCATCTCCACTGGCAATCTTAGTAAGGACTAATGAAAAACAAGGGTCATCTTTGATCCAATGATTATATTTTTTCCCTGGGCCTAACTTGATTGCATTATTGAATGTTCTGGAGCCCTCCTCACTTATTTAACTATTACGACCCTTTACTTATGGGCTTCAAGATGTAATAATGGTCTCCTCCCACTAATGAAATGAGAGGTTTTAACTGAGTTAGGCCATCAGCAACCCCTGATGAAGCCTGACAGATCTCTTTTCGGACTACATACTCTTGATAACGTTAATGTCCTTTCTCCACGCTCATTTTCCTGTGCTGGGTGAGTGATAAGAAAGCATTTATGACATCCTCAGAGTCAGAATGGAATTAGTACCACTTATGGGTCTGCCTCCTAGAGACCCATACTGGATCTAAAATCTTGGAAAATTCTTTGAATGGACTGAGCTGCAGGAACCAGTCGTCTGACTAGGTGGGTGTAGGTGGTCTGATCTGGAGACAGGCAACAGGGAAGCGGCTGAGCGGTTCCTTCTTGGAGTTCCCCTGGGAGATGTATGTAGGTGGCTGCCACACTACAGTTGGTGAACTTGAAAGTGCCTTTTATGAATGGAAAGTCGTGAAGTGACCACCAATCAGGAGTCAGGTTCCTAACAGGGCTGGTAAAGCAGATAGTTCCCAACCTTGGGCCAGGAGTGGGTGGCACTTAAATGCACTGGTGGATTCTGGGGGTGAGCATGGCAAAAGTGAGGGCTGGAGCTGGAGAACCCCAGTGGAGTGGTGCTGCCAAGGCAAATATTAAGCAACTGGAGGGCGGTGAGAGGCATTACTGAGTCTACCATCTGGCCTTCTCCTTCCAAAATTCACTCCCCTTCCACAGATGCCAGTGCTTTTCAAGGGTTCACAGAAACAGAAGGAACCCACATTCCAACTGTCAATGATAGTAATGAAGTGTCCTTCATCTCTGTTGAATCAATATAGTCTTTCTTCTTTTTTTTTTAATTTTTATTTTATATTGGAGCATAGTTGATGAACAATGTTGTGTTCGGTTCAGGTGTACAGCAAAGTGATTCAGTTATACATATACATGTGTCTATTCTTATTCAAATTCTTTTCCCATTTAGGTTATTATAAAATATTGGGCAGAGTTCCCTGCGCTATACAGTAGGTCCTTGTTGGTTATCTATTTTAAATATAGCAGTGTGTACACGTCAATCCCAAACTCCCAATCTATCCCTCCCCCCAACCCTTCCCCCCAGTAACCAGTAACCATGAGTTTGTTCTCTAAGTCTGTGAGTCTGTTTCTGTTTTGTAAATAAGTTCATTTGTATCTTTTTTCTTTAAAGATTCTGCATATAAGCAATATCATATGATATCTGTCTTTCTCTGTCTGACTGACTTCACTTAGTATGATTATCTCCAGGTCCATTCATGTTGCTACAAACGGCATTATTTCATTCTTTTTTTTTTCCTTTTGGCCTCACCACATGGCTTACCAGGGATGGAATCCATGCCCCCTGCAGTGGAAGCACAGAGTCCTAACCACTGGACCTCCAGGGAATTCCCGTTATTTCATTCTTTATAATGGCTGAGTAATATTCCATTGTATATATGTTATTGAGCATATTCTATCTTCCAGAGATTCTGCTAAGGGCTTGATATGCATTATTGTGTTTTATAATTATTGTAATCATTTTGAGTCAGTTACTATCTACAGATAAGGAAATTGAGGCTCAGAATGGTTAAATAACTTGCCCATGTCACACAGCTCATTTCCACTTGACACAAGGGAAAAGGCCCATTATTCATTTATTCATTCCACAAATTCTCCTTGAGATACTATGTGCAAGATAGAAATGACTAAGAGCTCATCACCTGATTTCTTTCAAACTTAGCTTCATTTCTTTCTAATTTGTTCAGCTAGCCTAAGAGCTCCTAGACAGATAGTTATTAACATTATTTTGATAAGCCTCCAGGGAATGAGGTTTCTTATGTTTTCTTGGAAACTTGAGTTCCTTAGAACTCCCAAGGATTTCTTAAGGCTAACCTAAGACCCTCTTGCTACAATTGAAGCCAATTCCTCAAGGAGATGGGTAACAGACAGAGGGAAGTCTTTGAGAACAACCTGTCCTAGAAGGAAGGTAGATATAGTGAGATGGGGCCACAGGGTAAAAGAATATTAGTGCTAACTGAGACCTCAGAGGCTAAAGACTAATTCTCCCACTTTACAGGAGAGAAAAATGAGCCTAGGGAGAAAGAGACATTTCTCCAAATTACTGAGCTATTCAGTAGCAGAGCTAGAACCAGAGTCTGGGGCTGCTTAGTTTCAAGGACATAAGAACATGGTGATAGAAATAGCTGAAGCTTTGAAGGCAGGCACCCCGGTTCTGGATGTCCTAGTTGTGGGACTGGGCAGGCTTTGCAATCTTGTATACTTGGTGCCTTGGGGTTTTTTTTGGCCATACCACACAGCTTGTGGGATCTTAGATCCCCAACCAGGGATGGAACCTGTGCCCCCTGCAATGGAAACATGGAGTCCTAAGCACTGGCCCACCAGGAAATTCCTGGTACCGTGTTTTTCTTCATCGTTAAAATAAGCTGATATCTACCTCATTGGGATGTTGTGAGGATTAAATGAGATCATGTATATGAGTCCCATTATGAGGCATAATGGGGGCTTAGTTGATACTAATTCTTTCCCTATCCTGGACCCAGTCTTTTAATCAACTGTATTAGCTAATGTAACAAATCACACAAAAACTCAGTGGCTTGAAACAATGATAATCATCTATTATCTCTAGCAGTTGCTGTTGGTTCAGAATTTGGGAATAGCTTTGTTTGGTGGTTCTGGCTTCATGGTCTTTTATAACGTTCCAGTCAGATGTCAGCTGAGGCTGCAGCATCTGAAGGCTTGACTGAAGCTGGAACATTCAACTTCAAATTGTCTTACTTATATGGCTGGCAAGTTGGTGCTGACTGGCTGTTGGCAGGGGGTCTGAATTCCAGACCACATGGGCCTCTCCACAAGGCTGCTTGAGTGTCTTCACAACGTGGTGTCTGAGTGAGCAAGCCCAGAGACCCAAGTGGAATCTGCGATGTCATTTATTGTAGATAAAGAAGACTAGAGCCTTGAAAATCATACACTTCTACTGTATTCTACTGGCCACACAAGGCCAGCCCTGAATCATGGGGGCAGACACAGAAGGGCCAAACACCAGGTGAGGATTACTGGGGGCTGGCTGACACACTGTGTCAGGATGAAGTTCTATTTCTGTGTCCACAGTTGTGCCAAGGTGTCTTGTCCCCTCTTAACTTCCCCTGTGTTGAGTGTTGAGTTGGCATGTTTCAATAGTTTCTCCTGGTTCCTCAGGGCAGGCAGCGGCTGTGCCCCCCTTCGTGTCTTCTGGAGTTCTGAGAATGCTGTTTATAATTAGCCAAGCAATAATCCCCACTGCTGAGCTAACTCCAAGGCTCATCTGCTCGCTTCTCTGGAGGTTTTTAAATAGAGAGGGATGTGCTAATGACACAGTACGTTATCTGCCTGTTACCGTTTGGCAGGCAGTGTGGAAACGTGACTTTTTTAAGGAGGAGTTAATCAGTATTAAAGCAGTTCCTGTGGCATTGTCATGAAGCAGGCGCCAAATGGCTGCCTGGGGAAGGCTGAGGTCCCAAAGTGCCGGGGGTCTGACAACATGCCTTTTGAGTGGCTATTGGGTATGACCGGGGGCAGAGATGGATGAGGCTTCTAAGAGACGTTGCTGGAGGTCCCAGGGCCCTGATCCAGCTGGGCTCATTACTATTGTCATCTTCCCACTCCCTCTGCATTTTGAAGGCATTGAGTTTGCTCCCAAACTCAGCATCATTCTCAAAGACGAAGACTGTGAAGTGTAATTGTTGCCTATGCGCTGATAACTGTCCATCTATATGTTTACCCTACCTACTCCTAAACTTATTTCCTGAGTTCCAGCCTACCCACCACTCATTTCCATTTGGATGTCCCACAAGCACGTTGAAAACTGAACTCATAACTTTCTTCCCACACGAATCCTTCTACGTTTTCCACCTCCGTAAATGGCACCACCATTCTCCTTATTGCCCAAGGCAGACACCTGAATGATAGGGCATAAGGATTAAGAGGGAAGGGCAGGAAGATGGGAGCTTGAGTGTCGAGCCTGAATCTCAGCTCTGCCATTTACAAAATGGGTCGTCTTTGGCAATTTGCTCCACTTGATGTCTCAGTTTCTTCTTTAGAGATGGTGATCGTGGTAGAAACAATCCAAGGGGGTTGTTAGGAGAATTAAATAAGAGACTTCATGCCTGTCATATAGCAAGAGCTCGATAAATGCTCTAAGAATCATTAGGCTCTTTGGAGTTGATCTCCTAAGTATTTCCTGAATTCATCTACTTCTTTACATTTGCCACCGCCCAGCCTGGGTCACTGTCATTACTCAGCTGCACAAGTGCTTCTTGATGGAATCTCTGCAGCCAGGGAGATATTTTAAAAGTACAAATATGAGTGATGTCACATCCCTGCTTAAGTCCAGCCCCTTTGTTCTCAGAATTTGGGACAAATCCGTTGCCTGGATCAAAGGTCTGTGCAGGCTTTCCCCTGCCTGCTTCTCCAGCCTCATCCCCAGCCTCCCCTTGAGCTTCTTTCAGTTCCTCTAATGGACCAGTTATCTCTTCCCTTCAGGCCTCACACATGCTTTTCCCTCTTCAAAGAAAAATTCCCCCTGTCAAGTCCATTCTCAGCGTTCACGGTGGATCGTATTGTTGAGAAAGAAAGGGAGAGGCAGGTAGAGGTGAAATCAGATCAGAGTGTTTTATCTCTTCCTTTCAAACTACTCCTAGGCCTTCAACAGACCCAAGGGTGGAGGTGATATTTGACTCCCAGGTGTCTGCATTGTCTGAAGAGCTGAGGGTGGAGGATTTTTCAGGCCAGAACTAGAGTTTTCCCAGGTGTGTCCAGTTCTGCCCCTTTGCCTGGCCCTCAGTCCTTTTCGTTTTTAAATCTCAGTTACATGTCACGCCTTTGAGAAACTGTTTCCAGGACTTGGCCAGGCTCCCCTTACCTCCTCCCTCAGTCCTGGCTGTTAATCTCCCCTTATCTTCTCCCACAATCTGTTCAGACTTGTTGAAATTATGCGTCATCTGGCAGAGATCAGGCTCACCTCTGTATCCTTGGTGTGTTCATAGTGATGGGTGCTTAATGAATATGTGCTGAAGTAACAAATGAATGGGTTGCTACAATTTTTCAAGTCTCTATGCTATGAGTATCCAAAGGCTCATCAAGGCTTCCTCTTTGTTAATGTTTCACTCTTATTTCAGAAGTGGGTACATAAATCAGATTCTTAGCTTGAATGTGTTTGGCACTTCTTGAAAAAAAAAAAGACATCTAGAATTCCTATGTTCACCCAATGAATACTTATTGAGCATTTCATATTACCAGAAGATATTAGAGATGCAAAATTGAATATGACACAGCTCTAGGGAATTCTCTGGCGGTTCCGTGGTTAGGACTCGGCACTCTCACTGCTGGGGTCCCAAGTTCGATCCCTCGTTGGGGAACTAAGATCCCATAAGCTGCACGGCGTGGCCGAAAAAAAGGACTCTCACTGACTGACATAGTTCTAGGCTTCCTGTTGTCATGGTGTTTTCAGTCAGGTTAAATGTGGTATTGAACTAATATTTGTGGAATGAATGAATGAATGATGAATATGAGTAATCTAAAAAAAAGCAAAGCTTTTAAACATTATAATTGAAGACATTTGAATGTGTGTTGTTACAGTGCAGCAGGAAATCTATCTTCAGATTCATTCATTCAGTCAAATTAGTTACTAAACATCTATTATATTTTGAGTATATGAACTGGCTTCTGGATGGGAGCCATTAACTCCACCAAAAACGTGGAAAAATACTATGGGCTTTTGAAGACCAAATGAAATGTCCACACAAAAGAGCTATTTGCAATTTAAATGTGAAGCCACCAGCCTTGTAATAAACTGGCCAAGAAACAAACCCTGGGAACTTCTCATGAGAAGATTAGGTTTAGTAGTTTTGATAAATTATACAGGCAGTAAAAATCTGGGGAACTCCTAATTTGTTTATCCTCCATATTTAAGGTCACAGCATCAATCCATACTTGGGAAAGGCTGCCAGACCCTTGGGCCTGTTTGAAAACCAACCAGTTTCTGCCTACAGATCAGTAATTTTTAACTTTTACGGACACATTCCCATGGAAAATCTGCTGAAAACAATGAACTCTCTCCTCAAGAAAATGTAGGCCCAGCATGCTTTGCATTCAGGTCTGGGCATAGTGCCCTGGGAGCCCAGAGTCAGGGATGAGGACCCTGGAGTGGAGACATGGGTGTGATCCCATGTGGTCCCACAAAGGTTGCTTTCATTATTTTGGAGATGGAACTTTTGGGCATATGAGCGATGTTGTAATGGGATTGAGTATGCAGGGTGCATTTCAACAACTGTCTGATTTAGTTCCTGGAGCATTTGAGGGGCCCTTATTAATGCATGGGTCCAGGGCTACTGCCCTGTACCAGGGGGTGCCCCCATTGTGTGTTTTCCACATTGCAGTTGTGTCTTCTTTGCTGGAGCCAAGAGACCCAGAACTAAAACCTGGAAAGGCCTTTTAATATGGATTGCAGGGGATCCTGGTTCCTTGACAATTCAGTTAGGATTGGCCATGAGCAGCGTGGAGGCTGGGGTTGGGTTGGAGGAAGGCCTATAGCAACGACTGCATCTTCTGTTCCCTGAATGGCCTCTCTTGCTACTGTTCTCTTCCTTACAAGGGAGGAGGAGCACATCCTCTTTCCTTCAGCGTCCGCAGAGCTCTCAGTGCCTCAAGGGCTGGAAAGCTTCATTTGCATCACTTTGAATCGCAGCCCTTTTCTCCCCAGGAACCTGGCACAGTTTCCTCAAAGGGCCGAGTTAGATGCTAATTTGAGGGATTCTCCATTTACCTTGACTCCATCTCACCATAGGTTCCTTCCTCAGTGGTATTAAGGGAGTTTAGGGGTCCATTTCCCCCAGATCCTTGGAGGAGGAGGAATAGGAGTACCTTAGAATGATTTGGCTAGATGTCAGCTCAGTCTGTTTGGTCACTGTCTCAATCAAATCAACCAAGTCCTGGAGGGGCCACCTACAGGAAAGATACCACAGATGTGCGAGGGTCAGAGTTGCACAGACAGGTCGTTGCTTATTAAAAACCCTGATTGCTCTGTGCCTATCTGGGTCTGAGCCCTCTTGATGTCTTTTTGTTTCCGAAATCCCTAGGAATTTTCAGGGCTGACTCAAAATGCATGGTAGTTTTGGTGACATGCTGCTCCTGGCAGACACTCTGACACTTCCCTCCAGGCGGGGAGGACCTTGGGCCAGGGCTGGCGAAGGGCTGCTCCCAGCTGGAGCTGCTGGGGTCAAGGCCTGTGAACATGCCCACCTGGCCCATGCCAGCCCTAGGCTTTCACTCACACTTCACCATTTTCTCTTCCCAGGGTTTGACAAAAACCCAGCTTTTACACCACCAGCGTTGCATGAAACTGGCTGTTTGAAATATATTAGCAGCTGCCATTATATCCAGCTGGCAGGGTGCCAGGGAAGGAAATTAAACCTTGCATTTCCCCAGCCCTCCCTCCCCACTTCCTGCTAACCAATCGATTCTGTTCAGAGTGTGCCCGAGAGTGCCAACACTTGCCTTTTGCCAGAGCCATGGCACTTAGAATTCTCAGTGAATCTGGATATCCATTTAGCCTCTGCCAACCCGCTGACGGGCTCTGAGAATTCTAATGCTATTCCATGGAGAATGGTTCCCGACTGCCCAGTGTTTGACCCTGAGGTGAGTGTAGCCGGTGGAGAGACGGTGAGGGGTTATGGTTGACAGCAGCCCAATTTGACTCTTTAGTGATGAAGAGGCAATAATTTATAAAAGTCAGAAGAGTGATATATGTCAACAGTTTAAGAAATCAGTATGTGAATAATAAATCATGGCTCTATTTATTCTGTGATAACAAAACTGTAATCTTTCATCGAGTGAGAAAATAACAAATGTACTGTGTTCTTATGGAGATAATTATTACTACCATGCCAAGGAATCATTGTGCCTCTCTTCCCAACCATTTTACCCAGACTGCCTCTTGACCCATGTCTGACAGGAGTCACAGAAATGTGGAAGGCCCCTTCTGGCTACCGAGGAATTTACAATCCACTCGGGGAGATAGCAGACATACACGTTTATACCTGTGACACAAGGCTGTGATAAACACTTGTCTGAGAGAAGAGGTACCTACAAGGAACATGAGGCACAGCTCACACCCATTCATTCATTCATTCATTCAGAAAACATTTACTGAAATCTTATGATGCTCCCAGAATGATTCTTGCACATGGGATTCAAAGATTAAAAATGTAAAATGTAAAAAAAAATGTAAATTGTAAAAATGTAAAAAAAGTTTCTACCCTCAAGGAATTCACCATGGGGAGACAGGGGAAGAACATGACTTTCGTAGGGAAGACTGGGGTTCAAGTCCTAGGTCTGCCTTGGGCAAGTCACTTTTCCACTCTGAGTCTGCTTCCTCATCAACAAAATAGAGGAGAATGAGAACAACCTCAAAGGGATGGTGAGGATGAAATGAGATAAGGCATGTGAAGAATACTGTAAGTAAGACGTAAAGCACTGGATAAATGGGAGTTATCCTGGGCCACCAGGTGGGTTGAGAGCTGGGCTGGCTAACTGAGGTCTCCTGGTTTGGACATCTCACCACCAGACCTGACTGTTCCGCCTGTTGGTGGTCTGGTGGATCCTGCGATCTCAGGGCTATAGACCTGCAGCCTGGGACTCATCACCTCTGTTTCTCTGCCTGCTGGACTGGCCTTTGGGGGATGAGTCCTCTTATCTGCAGAGCTCACCTACCTCTCCTCCCTGCCAGGAAGCTGGAACCCTGGGAAGACTCTACCATGATGTGGTGTGAAATCTGCTGAGAGCCTTGTGCCTTATTTACTTATTCATTATTTATAATTTTTATTCTGGAATATTTCAGACTTATATAAAAGTAGAGAAAATAGTGTAACGAACCGTCATGTATCCTCAGTGTCAACAGTTATCAATGCATATCCAATCTTGTTTCATTCATAGCCCCGCCTACTCCTCCTGCCCCCTGGATTATTTCAAAGGAAAGCACTTTAAAAACCCACAATCACAATACCACTATCACACCTAAAAATTAAAAACAAATTTCTTAATATTAGCAAACATTTAGTAGGAGTTCACTTTTCCCTGATTGTCCCAAAAATGTTTATATGGAGTAGATTTCTTTAAGCTGGAGTCTGAACAGGGTCCACAGGATGTATTTTGTAGCTATTTTGGCAAGTGTATGAGCTGATGGGAATAATCTACTAGGGAGGGGAAAGTTGTTGATGCAGGACAGTGAGAGGATAATTTCAGGACCAAAATGCTCCAGTAGATGCAGGGTCCAGCACACAAGTAGAAAAGTTGACATTAGAGAAGGGTGAAGATACTTTCCCATCTGAACAAAGGAGGAGAGGCAGGGGGTGTGGCTTCAAAGGAAGGTAGGTGGGAAGGCGAGGTGATTCTTAGCTGGTTGCTTCTATTTTCTCAGTTAGGTGTGAAGAGTATGAGACTTGCTTTGAGCTGGGGAGAATCTGAGGACTACTCTGAATAACCTTCTTTGGATAGAGAAGGAGAGCAAGGCCCCGAGAAGAGATTTGCCCAAGGTTCCACAGCTAGTTAGTGACAGGTTTAAGAGCAAAATCTAGGTCTCCTGGTTCCTAGGCCAGTGTTCCTTTTACTCACCCTGACTGTTCATAAACAGGAGAGCAGATGGTTCTTCTGTCTCCCTCCAGTGAAGCTTGGCTGGGCTCTGCTGGGCTAACAGGGAGGGTGTGTCCCTGGGGATGGTCACTGCTATTCCACATTGGGTTGGGTGAGTCCGAATATTGGGTATCATGATTTAAATCCAAGAGCTTGGCCAAAGAAGGGACTCAAAATCACGGAATCTCAGACTTAAAGAGGCCCCTCCTGGTGGTTCTCAAGACCCATGCTCGATGCTAGAGTATTCGCCAAGGCATCCTACAGTCCTCCAATGAGTGATTGTCCAGCTAATCTCTGATTGCGTGCAGTGACTGGGGGCTGGCCACCTCTCAAGCAGTGTACCCTACTGGGGGACATTTTTAATGGCAAGAAAACATCAGGCTAATGCTGGGTTGAAATCTGCCTCCCTATAATTTCTACCCACTGAGCCTAATTCTGCCTCTGAAGCTATACACTTAGACTCATCCCTCTCCTTCCTGACAGCCTTTCAGAAACTTGGAGCCGCCTCTCAGTACCCCCTGCTGAGAAGTGATGCTGTGTCTGAGCCTGTCCCCAGGGCAGAGGCCTCACCCTGGAGCTTGCAGGACTGATTCTCTTGAGAGCTCAATTTTGGTTACCTGCTTTGTGGAATCCAGGAAATAAATTCTGCTGTCTATTCCATTTTCTATTTCTGAAAAATGCCTTCTTTTTTCATTTCGGTGCCCTGGGACCCCAATCAAAGCTGTCTAGTACACTTCATTTCTCTTCCAAGAATGTTGCCTGCACCCTCTCATATGCCCAGGCACACCACAGGACCTGCTTGCAAGAGAAAAGCTCCTCCCTGCTCCTTTAAAGCCCAACAAGGAGCTCCAGGGCACCAAGCCCCAATCAGAGGTCGCTCCCCCACCAAATCATTGATCGACAACCAATAGGAAGTCTTTGTGGGGCGGGGGCGATGCTCCTCAATGCCGTAGACACAGCTGTGGAATCTTGACTGGAATCCTTATACTTATCCCCTCACTATTCAAATTCTTCCCACCCATCAAGGCTCAGCCTCAAACTCTGTTCACCTGAGAAGTCTTCTCATGTACTCTAACCTACGGTAACCTCCCCTTTCTTGGGAATCTTTATCTTAACATCAGTGGCATATGGGTGGGAGCCATCTTTGCCTGTGAGGAGGAATATTCTATCACAGATATTGTTTAGCTGCGGCAACGGTGATAATAGAAAGCAGATCTGCCTTTAGTGAGTCTTTTGTTTCTAAATTCTCTTTGCACAGTCTACCTGCTTATCGCTTGCACTGGGATGGACACTCCAGCCCAGCCGCCTTGGTATGTCTCTGCTTGATAGTGACTCGCAGCTTGCCCTGTGGTTTCTCTAATGGTTTTATGAGCCTTGGTTTTCTCCCCAAGCCCAGGGATAAGCTGTTGATGCCTGGGAGGAGTCTGACTGTTTTCACCCACCTCTTCTTAGCCCGGCGCAGACCTGGGCACACAATCACTGCTTTAAACGTGACTCACTGATCTTGTGAGTGAATAATTGGAGTGGTTCCCTGTTCCCAGGAACTCCAGAGCAGGGCATTGTGATTTTAAACTTTTCCTTTGAAACTCTCCCTTCAGATCTGTCTCAAGGAGGAGAGAGACTGGGGTGACTGAGCTTTTGTACATATGTGAAGAAAGAAAAGTGGTGCCCACAGGGTAACCCTCCCTACCCCTCGCACACCTGCCACCCTCAGCTGTGTGATAAGGCAGAGCTAGAAGGCCGTCTCGCAGGCTGGGTCTGTGATTCTCCAGTGAATCAGGGGCAGGCATCTGACTTTTCTCCTCTTCTCTCATCCCCCTTCTCAGCCTCACCTTCCTTTCCTAATTATTTTGATGGGATTTCAAAGAACAGAGAATCTTTTCTCCAGACCTCAGCAGTCCGTATGATTTCATTTCGATTTTGCTTTGGCTGAGTCCTTGACCTGTTATAATTATTTTCCCAAAATGCCTTCAGTCCCCAGTGCACACAGCTAATTATCTGTAGAGCATTCACAGAGTGATCTGTCAGCTTCTGATGGATCTGGGGCTCTGCGGCCCTTGTCTGTTGGTTGGGTGCTGGGTGTTCTGGCTGGAGGGCTTTGCATCACTCATTCAGAGTTTTGGCCTGTGGGAGGTCCAGTAAGGGCCCCATCCTTTACTGAAGCTGGTTGTCTGTTACTAACACCCAGTGATCACCAGTTAGCTCCTCCTGGCTCTTCATTCCAACCACGTGGTAGCTGGCCTGCTTCCTGGGAATGAGGCCACCCTGGGAAATAATTTCATTCAATTATTTATTCAACTCATTCCTTCATCTCTTCAACATCTTTTGAGACCCAGCTGTGTGCTAGACATTATGCCAGGTGCTATGTGTCTGATTTGAAAATGAATAAGCTATGACCTATGCCCTCAAGAGACCTGGTCTAGTTGAGGAAATGACAAGTACACAAGGTAATCTTATAAACTATAAAGGGGGCAGAGATCAAATGCTCCCAAAGCTCCTAGGACAGGAGAGGAAATTTACATTTAAATGGGAGAGCAGGGAAATGTTCTTGGGAAAGGATCTGGTTAAGCTGGACCTGAAGAATGGATTTAATCTGGACACTGGGAAGCAGGAGGTGGAAGAAGCCCGTGAGTCAGTGAGTCTGCAGGACCCTCCTGAAAGCCAGTCAGGATCCTGGCTTCCCCAAGGCCAGCTGCAGGGTCTCGTCAGAAACCTTGCCAACCTCCTGTCTGCCAGCCCCAGTCCTTACTCTCTCTCCTTACTCCCTCCCAACTGGAGCAGTGATCCTCTGGAGGCTGATGGTCAAGGTCACGTTCATGCAGTGTCACAGGCTCATGGCTCCACTTTCTTCTCCTTTCTGGCTCATCGCATAAAAGCTGAGGAAGCTCCCCACTTCCAACTTCTCCCACCTCTTCACTCTCCATTGCATCTTCTCCAAGTACTGGATGAATCACTCTAAAATGTCAAAGATGCTGTCACACAAACTGAAGACTTGCAGAAGCGCACCTCAGCTGCCCCTGGACCAATGCTATTTCTCATCTTTGTGCCTTTGTTTAAGCTGATCTTCCCTTCTCCTCACTCCTCTTGACAGGCTGACTCCTTACATCCTTCCAGACTCAGCTCTGGAAGGATGTAAGTGTTGCCTCTGCCTCACAACCCAGGCTGGAATACGTGCCCCTCTCAGTGTTCCCCTAAACACCACTGTTTCCCATAACCACAATAAATTAAAATTACCTGTTTGTATTTGAACCTGTGTGCTGTGTTCTGTGAGTCCCTGTGTTCTGTGTACTGTGTTCTCTGAGGGCAGCAACTCTGTATTTTCCCATCACGGTGCATACATAGTAAGTGCTTAATTGGTGTTTGCTGGGTCAAGAAATGCAGGCAGGGTACTCTGTAAAGCAGATGCCTCTGCAATCTATGTGACGAATTCTAGGATGTGGGATTGAAGAGAAGGACTTTGCAAATTTTTCTTAAAGCTGTCATGATATTTAAATTATCTCACTGCTCTGGCCATATTCTGGCAAGCCAGAAGGCCCTGGGAACACATTCAAAAGTGGGAAAGGCTTATAGGATGTGATGGGAGGCAGTAGTCTAGAGTGGCCTACAGGCCTGGGGATTGGGGACTTTCTGGGTAAGACTCTTCTTTTACCCACATGTGTGGCCTTTGTCAAACCCAGGCCTCAACAGTCTTCAGGAGGTCAGTGGTTCTCCGGGTGCGGTCCCCAGACCAGCAGCATCAACGTCACCTGGGAACTTTTTGGAAATTCAAATTCTCAGGCCCCGCCCTAGACCTACTGAATCAGAAACTTTGGGGCTGGGACTTAACTATGTGTCTTAACAAGTCGTCTAGGTGACTCTGTTAGATGCTAAAGTTGGACAACCTCTGGACTCGCTCAGTGCTTCTTAAATTGCACTCTGTATAAGAAACACTTGGGGTAACTTATTTAGAATGATGATCCCTAGACCCCATCACAGAAGTCTGATTTGGAAAGCCAGAGAGGCCCAGGAATCTGCACCTTAAACAAGCACCTTGGGAGATTCAGAATCCATCTCCAGATCCTACACTGAGTTCATCAACACTGCAGGAGATGATCACTGAAGCCCCTGTGGCAGCAGCCAGCCTCTGGTTCTGATTGACTAGGAGCTGAGCTGTTGGTACAATGAGTGGCAGAAAGGTGGGCCTGACAGGCAGGTGCTTGGCCTACCTTCTGATTGGCCAGGAGAGGCCCTCGGGAGGGACCAATGATGACTGTGCTGTGGGACAGAACTCTGAAAGGAAAGAGGCTCTGTACCTGGAATGGGACAGTCTTTCCCCAAAATAGCCCAGAGGGGTACCAAAGGTAAGGTGTAGCAGTTCTGCCCCTTTAAACACCCTTGTAATTTGCATTTAAAAATAGAAGCCCATGAATAATTTGTGAGTCATGAGCAAGCCCCTTCAAAATACAATCATGAATAAAATATCCTGCTTTGCTTCCTCTAATGGCGCTGGCCTTTGATGTTTTATTGATGGCTCGCCTGCCCTGAGTGCTGCCAGGCTCCTGGATTAATTCATGTGATCGAGCCCTCGACCCTCCCGGGTAGGTGGGCTTGCTCTCGCTGGCTGGTTGGCTTGCTTACACATAAATACACCAGCTTGTTTTAGACAGTTCAAAAGAGTTGCCTCAGATTCCTTCGGAACAAGAAGTGTAATTACAGGGCTGTGGGAACCTCTGCCCGGCCCCATTGAGAGCGTGGAACCTAAATCACCAGAAGCCATTGTTGGCAGCAAGGTGAGTATTTGGGGCAGGTGCAAGTGTGTCTCCCATTTTACTGCTTCCTAAGAAGCCGGGAATGGAAAGCAGACAGGTGGGAACAGAGCCCTTCAGAACCCCAGCCCGGTCAGTGTTGGTAGCTCCAACATTGCTGTGGTTCCAAAGAGGACCCCACCAAGTCTGGGGTGACGAGAGGAGCCCAGGGCCACAAGGGACCATGGCAGAGCAACTGAAGGCATTCAGGCTGGGGAGCAGGAGCTCCTCGACAGCTAGAGACTACAGTGGTCCGCTGGGAAACAGTGTGAGCTCCCTTGGACCCTGACTGCCCACTCCAACCCCTTCTCCCCACTCTGCGACTGACCATCAAGTCCTGGGCTAGAGTCCCCAGGCAAGGTCTCCTATGGAGAGTAGGACAAGGGTCCTGGTCAAGATGCAGAAGGAGGTCATGGGGTGGAGGCAGATTGAAGCCATCAGGAAGCACAAGCCTGGTGGAAAGAAAAGACCCCGGAAGACACAGTTCAGCATGCCTGCACCCCCTCCAGGGATCGAGGGCAGCAAGACAGTCTGCATGAAGTGGGTTCTGTCCCGTTGGGGGCGGGCAGCACCAGGACTAGACCTTTGACCACCATCTGCCAAAAAGTTGTCGCCAAAACATATCCGCCCATTATGATGTAAATGGCATCCCTAGAGTTGTGGAGCGTACAGTCTGCAGAGTCACACACAGCAGCCCTGGGCGGGGTTGGGGGAAGGGGCTCTCTCATCATCACCCAAGGCTGCCCTTCAGGGGCAAGTGCATTTAATAGCATCAAAGCCTCCTGCGAAAGGAACTCATGGCATTGCCCACCAGGGGTGGGGATAGGTATTTTTCAGGGAGTGTCTTAGTCCTTTTGGGCTGCTATAATGAATTACCATAGATTGTTTGGCTTATAAAGAGCAGTATTTGTCTCTCATGTTCTGGAGGCTGGAAAGTCCAAGATCAAGGTGTCAGCAGATTCCGTGTCTCGTGAGGGCCGATTCCTGGTTTGTAGATGGCCATCTTCTCGCTGTGTCCTCACAGGATGGAAGGGACAAAGGAGCTCTCTGGAGTCTCTTTTATAAGAGCATTGATCCCATTCATGAGGCTCCACCCTTATGACCTAATCACCTCCCAAAGGCCCTAGCCCTTAATACCATTGGGATAAACATATGGATTCTGGGAGGACACAAACACTCAGTATACAGCATGGAGGGTACTGGCACTGGGGTTCCCTGAGGCTCCTAAAAGAAGATCATGCTTATGTCATTACGTCCCCCAGCACGAGAATACAGCCTTGGGTGCAAAGATCTTCACTGTTCATCCAGTTCATTCATTCTACTCCTATTCATACTTGGATCAAGGGTTTATTCCAGTCTCTGGAATTAAGTCTAACTTAGTGTAGAGTCAATATTCTGGTATAAGAATGTTGGTCTGACAGATTTGAAAGCAGATCAGAAATGTGTGTATGTGTGTGTGTGTGTGTGTATGAGAGAGAGAGAGAGGGAAGGAGAGAGAGGGGCTGTGGATGGAGGCTTGATTAGGAGAAACTAAGGAGCTCACAGGAGGTGAGAACAGCTAATTGCTGTCTTGTCCACACAGTCTGGGAGACAACGCAGAGTAAGGTATTGCTGAGACTCAGGGGAAGCAAATACCCTAGAAAAGGCAAGTGAGAAAACAGGAAATGTGTCCAGGCCAGAGGAGGGAGGAGATTGCTTCTATTTCCTCGTCTGCCTCTCAGTCTGTATTAAACAGAGCATCCTTTCTCTGGAACATTTTCCCTAATTTCATCCAGATCCCTTTGTTTAGGATTGACACAGGAGACAAGAAGGTGGCCTGACAGGGACCCTGCAGCCAGATGGCTGGGATTTTAGGATAATACTGCCACTTCCCGACCGGGTGGTCTGGGGAGAGTTAGCGCTGGTGAGCCTCTCAGGTTCCTCACCTAAAAACCTGTAAAGTAATCATTCCACGCATGACCTTGTAGGGTTGTCGTGAAGGTGAAATGAGGGTGTTTAAGCCTTGGCACTTAGTAAGCTCGGTAAGTGTAGTGTCAATGCTTCTTGAAAAGCAAATACATGGGAATGGTAAGAATATCACTGTAAGATGTGGGACAGGTATATATATTAAATATGATGAATTAACAACTTTATTACACATACATGGAAACAAATCACATATGGCACAAGGGTATTCTGCATGTCTCCTTCTTACCCTATTCTTAGTTTCTAAGCCCCTTCTTCCAAGAGATGAAGGTTTTTTCCTCCTGTTTGAAGGGCTGTGTTTCAGGCTCTCCTTTATTTCATGCTTGTGCTTTAATCATCTCAACCCCCAAGATTTTTTATGCAGCTTCTCTTGCCTGGGAGCCAGTTTTACAGAAAACATGATTTGAAATGTCTAACAAATAAATAAGCATTCTACACATTTGTTCTACAAAGGATTTGTTTTCTCACACCTTGGTGCCCCAGACAAATACATCTGCCTCACTGGCACCTTCAATGGCAGCTGGTGTGCTTCTGTGTGATGGCTAAGAGGCAGGGGCAGTGCCGTGAGTGCATAAGGTGTGAAAGACAAATGTCATTTGGGAGTGCGCTTTCATGGGCATTTGGGGGAAGGTTGTGGTTGCACCTGGGCCACTGCCTCTTCTCACTGAAGTGTGACTTCCACTGGTTACTGGCTCCTGCAAAACGGTCTTTTGTGATAGGGGCATTTGAGAGTAAGCCCTGCACTCTTGAAGTAGCAAATACCATGGCTGAAATCTCACTTTGGCAAAAGATAAGCAACCAAAACCAATGAAAGTTTTCTTTTTCCTGCTGGGCCCCTATAAATGGCACCGATGTAGATTCCTGCTTGGGTTTATCGTATAAGCACTTAGTAGCAGTGATGGGATCCCCCAACCCCATCCTGCATCCCCACTCACCTCCATCACCTTTCCAAGTCTTCATGGAGACAGGGCTGTGTTCAGTCGATTCCAGCTCTGGGGAGGCCCGGCCCAACACCAAGGGTGTCAAGTCTCAGGCCCATGGGGAACACGACAGATGGACTGTTTCAAGGACCTACTTCATCTTCCCACAGATGCAGTGGGAAAGGAACTACAAAAAGGAAGTGTTTTGCTCCAATGTAGATGCTCCCTCCACTGGCTGCAATAACCTCAGAGCACTAGATTCTAAAGAAAGCTCTGTGATCCTAGAATTTCATATCCATTCACTCAACAAACATCTATTCTGAGGTCCTGGGTGTATGGCATTGCTCTTGACCTCGAGAAGCTCACAACAAACAAACTGCAGAACAGCTGATGTGAGTACAGAGGTATGTGTGGGTAGATGGAATGACCGGGCACTGCATCATGAGTTGGGGCAGGGAGCAAGGGGCATTCGTAGAGGGGACAGCTTGTTCAAAGACACCAAGAGAACAGCATGACATGTTCGCAAAGTTCTGTTCCTAAGTGTCCTATACTTGCTTCTCCTCATTTTATTTTCTTCCTTCCTTTCTCCATTCAGAGTTCTGAAATCACCTCCATCCCCTGCCAAAGACCTAGAAACTACTGCAGAATCTTCATGGGGAGCTTGGCCACCCGGCCAGGACATCCTTACCTCTGATGAAGACCAGTGGGCAGTGTCAGTTCAGACTCAGTAGGGCTCTCGAATGAGCTCCTGGCATGCTGGGTCTTGAAGACGAGGCTCATTCTCCTCTCACCCCACTGGGCCTCTGCTCTTCCTCAATTGCATCCACATCCGGCCTGCTCCAGGCACAGGGCCTTTGCACTGCCTGTTTCCTCTTCCTGGTAAGCCTCCTTCCCTAGGTATCTGCATGACTCACCCACTTTTTTTTTTTTTTTTTTTTAATGTAGCTGCCATTTATTAAGTGCCTACCATGTGGCAGGAGCTGATCTAGCATTTTATGCATTATCTCATTTAATCCTCACAATAAGCCCGTGAAGTAGGTATCATCATTCACTTTTTAAGAACTGGAGGTCGTAGAGATTGAGTGACTTGCCCAGGTCTCCTCTGCTAGGAAGTAAAAGGCTCTGTGTGTGTCCAGGTTTATCAGGTTTCAATGTCTGTGCTCTGTTCCTGTTGCTTTTTTTTTTTTCCCCACCCACTTCTTTTAAGTCTATTTTTAAACGCTCCCTTCTCAGTGAACCTTCCCTGGCCATCGTATCTTCAACCCCTCATCAATCTACATCTTCACTTCCTGCTCTATTTTCCTCCAGAGCATTTATTAACATAGCTTATATTTTGCTTACAAATTGTCTTTATTATCTACCACTCCCCAGCCTGCAATTAGAATGTAAGCTCCTGAGGGCAGAGCTTTGCCTGCCTTGCTCGCTCCTGGGTCCCTCAACCCTAGAACAGTGCCTAACACGTAGCAGGTGTGCCCTACATGTGTGTTGAATAAATAATAGAGACATGGATATTTCCGAGGACTGAATAATGGGACTGAAGAGACGTGGCTGGGCCCATCTTGTACCTCTGCTGAGGGGTGGTTGTGCATTGCAAGAGAAATCGCTGGGAAATTCCTCCGCCTGGTTTCCAAACCCCTGCTCCCTTGACACGGGGGCCCACCGATTTCTTTCAGAGAAGCCTCATGCCCCTCTGCCAGATCCTGTCACAGCATCTTCACGATCTCACTGGGGCAAGGAAGACAGTGGCGGCCCCTCTTCCCATCCTCCACACAGCAGATGCTGCTCGGATGTTTGTTCAGCTGAATGGGCCACCCCCTCCCTGCTCGCACCACAGGCAGTATTTTCTTAGGTAACTTGGCAACAAAGGTGTGAAACAGAGATATAAGAATGTCCTTGTTCACGGCTTCTGGTTTCTGCCTACCTGAACTCACCAGCAGGAAGATCTTTTATTGGGGGGGTGGGGGAAGGAGGGAATGCAGAGCCGGGGGCCCTGGTTAGCTTTCTCGCTGTTTCTCCTGCTGCTTTTGCAGTGGCCTCTCTGCCCTTCGGATCCCAGGCTGTCTGGTTACTGAGTAACTCAGCTCCCAGCCTCGCCATGCGTACACCATCACTGCAGTGATGCTGGTCTTCGTTCCGTCCACCCTGAGACCTCCCAGCACCCCTCCCCTGTCTTTAGGGGAGATGGAGGTTGTGCAATAGGAAGGTGACACAGGAGCCAATCATGAGGGGAGAGATTGGAGGGAAATCCCATCGTTCCCTCACAGAGGTGGGTCAGACCAGAATTCCCTTAAAATCACCCTTCCTAGAATGGGGCCAGGTGAGGGGGATTTCCTCAGGGCTGGAATAGCCCAGCCTTCATGGGGCCTTAGCAGGGCTCCCAGACAGAGCTGCCTCTGCTGCCCCTTCCCACAGCAGAGGGAACCTTGGTCCTCCGGGAGCCTTCAGCTAGAAAGGAGCTTGAGTGGGAGTCGGGACCCAGTGCTGGACTGAGCAGGCACGTGAGCGCCAACTCTGGATGAGTTGGTGGACGGGCCAGCTCTGGCATGGGCCAGCCCTCTGTGAGCTTCAGTGATGTTTGGGGCTCTCATCCAAAGGCAGGTGGTTTCCCTGGTCCTCCCATTGCTTCTGTAGCTTTAGGCACAGAACTGATGCTATACATGAAGTAGGTTACTTGCTGTTATCCCCAAGAGGGCCCACAGCCCTCCCCTGCTGCAAGGTTCAGAGGGAGAATTCTAGTTCTGGGGCCTGTTCTTGTGATGGAGGCTGATTGTGCCTGGAGGGTCGATATCTGGTGGAAGAGATACACCAGTAGTTTTCCAGGAGAGCACAAATCCATGGGAAATAAGTTGCGGCTTTCCCTGCCTGTCCCAACCTGACAGGGGAGAGAGAAGCCTGGGCTGAGAGTGACTGCCCGCTGAGTCACCTCTCGAGTGAACTTTCCCTGGATTGGTCACCTCTCCATCCCTGAACCTGGGGCTAGACCCTGACCAGCCTTGTGCTGGGCATCCGGGGACCTATTCCCTGAGCTTTGGGTAAGTCCTGCGGCCAAGCAAAAAATGCAATGACTTTTTGGACATCAGTGTTGTCGTCTCTAAAATGGCCTGACCGATGATAAGTGGGCTTTTTCTTCCTTCTAAACTCCCAAGCTGGAGCCTTGCAATGTGCACTGCATAGACCAGAGACCAGGACACTCCAATTACAGCTCCAGCTCAACATTTATTCGCTGTCTTTCAGCCTCACTGAATCTCTTTTTTTTCTTCCTATGCAAATATGGGCTCATAACACCCCACAAGGTTACTGGTAGGATAAAGTGAGATATTATATGGGACAAAACTTTATAAACTTCTAGGTTTTATACAATGGAAAGTGCTTAGAAATCTCTGAATCTGGGAATGAGAGGAGCCTGCAAGTCAGGGGGCGTATGGGACCTTAACTCTCAGGGGGCTGGCTCACTTCTCTCTCAGACTAAATTATCACTACAAATGGACAGCAGCCCTGAGGTAGCTCTTTATTTGACCTTGAAGAGACATTTGAATATCATTAAACACTCCAGAGAGTCAGACGACCTGAGACCTCTTGACAACTTTAAAATGCAACCTGGCCATGGGCATCCCAAGTTGCCCTGCTTTCCACTGGGCTGCTTGTCCTGGAGGTGGGCTCTCTTAAAGAGGTGGCATTTGGGGGGTCCTTCTAGCCATCAGTTTACAACTTTGGTATTTGGAAGAAAGAGCCAGAGTCAACTCAGAATTGCCCAGGACAAACTCTCCAGTCTGCTGTGTTTGCTGCTGCCAGATGGACCCCTCTGTTTGGGATGGGAGAGGGATGTTAGGAAGAGAAGAAAAATTCTCCACCAGATACCATTTTTAACTCGCTCAGAAATTTAACTAGGGATCTCTACAGCTTCAGTTGGAGCCCATTTCTCTTTGTCTTTCCTCAGTGAAAGGAAAATAATTGGTTCCCATCATCTTCAATGTAGATAATCTCACTAGAGTGAACAATTGCTACACCACAGATTGGGCTGTGGGGCTGAGACAAAGGCAAATTCCAGAATTTTGCAGATAGATTTGATTTATTTTGTGTCTCTGTCTCATCTGTGACATGAATTTTCGGTTTGAAAACTATGATCATCATGATTTTAGCTTTTCCCACATCCTTTTTATTTCTTCCCAAAGTTCTTTTATCATCTATCTTGGTTCATTCTCTATTCTTACACATGAACATGAGATTTGCCTACTTCCTTCGTCTTGAACCTGGGCTCATCAAGGTTTCTCTGTCTTTTGGGTGGTTTTATCCAACTTCTCTTGGAATCTTGATGGTAGGAGCTGCAGAAGCAGGGTGAGGATACTTTTTATACATCCTCCAGGCTGGGAGGGTGAATGGAGAGGTTACTGTCTTTCCTGGTTGCTCTAAAGCCTCCCACCCTGACCATGGGGAGAAGAAAGCAGGCAACATTTGGCAGCTCTATAAAGGTGCACTTTATTTTTGTAGAACTTTCAAATTTTTTCCCGAGGGCAAGTACATTCCCTTTGTAGAAGCACAGGGATTGGGCAGTTATATTTAAGAACCATTTCAGAAAATAGAGTATGCCTCTTGTCTTAGTTTGGGCTGCTGTAACAAGAACACCATAAACTGGATTGCTTAAATAACCACGAACATTTATTTCTCACAGTTCTGGAGGCTGGAAACCCAAGATCAGGGTACCAGCATGATTGGGTTCTAGTGAGGGCCTTCTTCCTGGTTTCTTCAGATGGGGGCTGGTAGGGGGGAGAGAGAGAACAAGCTGGGATCTTTTCATGAAGGGTACCAAACCCATCATGGAGGTTCCTCCCGCACACAACCTCATCCAAACCTAATTACCTCCCAAAGACCCCATGTCTAAATACCATCACTTTGGGGATTAATGCTTCAACATATGAATTTGGGGGGGTACACAAATATCCAGTCCGTAGCACCTCTCCTCCTGTAGCTTGCATCTTCTAAGCTTTCACAGAAGCCATATTCAGTCTTTTTTTTTTTAAAGAAGTTTTAATTAATTAATTAATTAATTAATTAATTTCTTTATGGCTGTGTTGGGTCTTCATTTCTGTGCGAGGGCTTTCTCTAGTTGTGGCAAGCGGGGGCCACTCTTCATCGCGGTGCGTGGGCCTCTCACTATCGCGGCCTCTCTTGTTGCGGAGCACAGGCTCCAGACGCGCAGGCTCAGCAATTGTGGCTCACGGGCCTAGTCGCTTCGCGGCATGTGGGATCCTCCCAGACCAGGGCTCGAACCCGTGTCCCCTGCATTGGCAGGCAGATTCTCAACCACTGCACCACCAGGGAAGCCCGCCATAGTCAGTCTTATTTCCTAGCTTAAACTAATGGGGTCAGTACCAGCTGCCTTTCAGGCCAATGTGACAGTTTTTTGTGTTCACTGGTGGGCATTCTCCAACTGCTGAGATGACAAAGTTAACAAAGGGGATGCAGAGGTCTGGAATAGGACAAGAAATCCAACTGGTTGCTCACAGCCACAACTGAACCCCTGGGATCTGTCACAGGAGTGTCCTTTTCTCCACACTGATGCTCAGAACTTCCTAACAAGGCCCGTGTACCAGTGCTTCTTCAATACATTTAGTGTGATTATGCACCTGCTGTTACAGAACACCTTTGAAGTGGGCTTGCTTTGAATTTACTTGAATCAGATAATTAGTTTACAGACAGAAAATATATACTGTTTTAATTTGTCCAACTTTAGTAAGAACTGCTTTGGGAGTTGTGTGCAGCGTGCTATAAAAATAACTCCTTTTAATTATATTTATTTACTTAATGAATCACACAGATAGTAGGTAAGTGGAATGTTGAGGCAGCCTGCAGAGTTGCCCCAAAGCATCACATTTGTACCGTGCCGTATGATTTATAAGGTAATTTCAAATCCAGTCTTATCTTACATTTGCAGGGAATTTTTCAAGGTTTTGTACACCTAGTAAGATACAATGCTGGATCTCAGTTTTGGATCTTCTGGCTTCATGTCTTGTGCTGTTTACAAATGCATTGAGAAAAATCACACAATGGAGTCAAGAGAGACTTATTGGAGTTCTCACTCTGACACTTAGTAGCCATGTGACCTAGGGAAGGTCACTTAACTTCTCTCAGCTGCAGCAAATGAAGTCCTCATAGGTTAAAATAGGAGACAATAAACCTGAGACTGCTTTGGAATGCATAAAGTGTAGATCTCAAGCCTTACATGGAAAAGGATGCCTGTTAATGCAGAGATTAAATGGGGTGCCTGGAGAGGCCATAATTATTCATGTTGTTGTTATTAGTAAGTGCAATTGACAACTGCTTCTTTGTATATAGCCTACACAGAAATTCACCTGGAAGCAGATCTTCTAGAACTCTTGATCCCTCTTACCTGTTCTTTTTACCCCCTCCCATAGTACTTCTCACCATCTAACACACTATACAATTTCCTTATTTATTGTGCCTATTGTCTGTCTTTCCTCCCACCAGAATGGAAGCTCCAGGAGGGATGGATTTTTGTCTGTTTGGTTCATTGAGGAATGCCCGGCATCTAGAATGTAGTATCTGGCACATGTTGGTCACTTAATAAGTATTTGTTGGAATAAAAAATCTTTTTGCTCTGTGGGTCAATCCAGTGATTTCCTTCACTTATGCAAATATGGGCTTTCAGGGAGGGGGCATGGAAGAAACGCAGCAACTTGCAAAGGTAACCTGGGCCTTTCTGTAAGACAAGGAAAGCCAACTCCTCCTTCCCAGGCTGGAAGTTGGGATCTTCAGGGGGCCCAGAACCAGGCTAAGAGCAGGATGAGTTGAGATTGCTGACCCTGGGAGGAAAGGGCTCAGGTCGTCGGCCTGGGTATAATGCAGAGGTGTAGAAATTCGTCAGGAAGGTGATTTCAGCACACCGTAGGACTGATTCTGGAAGTGCCTCCAGTCCCAGCCCCATTGGCATCCTTTGAGAATAGAGACTGAGCAAAGCATGGTGTTCAAAGCTATATCAAGGGGACAGTTTGTGTCCTGGGCATCCTGGATGTCTTCCCTCAGGCAGTGGGCAGGGAAGGCAGGAGGAAGGCAGGGCAGGAACGGGTTAATGTGACCCTGTTCTTTCTGCTTGGTGTTTTGACTCTTTTTGGTATGAGTTCAGGATCCAGGGTTCCTGAGAAATAGGAGGGTGGGTGGGTGGGGAGCCTCAAGAAGGGACTGCTGAGCTCTCTGCTAACAGGACCTAAGAAAGTTCAAGTAATGAATTTGAAAAAGAAAAGAAAGACGACCATATTTGTACTCCAAGTTGATTAAGTTGTGACGTTCTTTTCACAGAAATAGCAATAAATACATAGTTTTTGTTAGAATATTCTGTCTTTGCTCCCCCAAATCTCTTCTTTAAGTGTATGTGTATATAATTAGTTAGGTTTTAAAAAATCAAACACATCCCTGTTTCCTTTTCCAAACCATTACAGAGTTTAACATAGAACTTTACAGGTTTTTTTTTAAGTGAAAAAGAAATACCACTTATAATTTCAGTTTGCCTCAACTGTCACTTACGTTCCCCAAACCTCATCTGTACATTTGAACTGTACAGATATCCCCCACTTTTTGTAAGTTTGTTCTATGAAACTTCATTTTTATGAAAGACCTACATTAGTACCTGTTTTTGCTGACGGAAAGAAATCTGAAGAAGATTTTTGCTTTGCAAGGTGAAAAGCGAAAGTTCGGTGTTTCTTTTGCAGGAGCCCTTATAGAGGCAGCAGGCATCTGGAGCAGTGACAGTGGCCCTGCGAAGCTCCTTCCCCAGGAATTACACTCAGCGTCTTAGCACCAAGCCGCCATGGCTTTGACTTGTGTCTGTAAGCATCTGTGCTTTGTCTCAATTTGTTTTGTGCATCCGTTAGCAAGATGTGTCCTGAGGTAATTGCTTCTTCGCTTTACACCACTTGGGTTAATGCAAGGTTTTATCGGATAGTGGGGGAGACCTGTATATATACATGCATTCACACTTGGTGTGTTCAGCCAGCACCAACGCATGGTTTATTTCTTAAAATAAATGAACTGGGAAAAAAGTGCAAATTGCCCTTTCCCAGAGAGTGTACCTCAGATCACACTTTCTAATGGAGAAGATGGGGAAATTCCTCGCCTAAAATGTGTCTACAAAGCTGTTTCCCATAGAATTGAGCATGTGTTGCTTGGCTGAGTTGGTGAAGGTTGGGGATGTCTTAGATTATAAATACATATGCTTAAAAATATACCCCCCTCACCTCATGACATGTATGATAGAGAGATATTTTTTTCCAAGAGTGGAAACCACTATTTACCACTCTCTATTTCAGTATCTGGGTCTCCTTTCTTGCTTTACCTCTTTTGAGTGGTGGTGGTGGTGTGTATGTGTGTGTGTGTGTGTGTGAGTGTGAGAGAGAGAAAGAGAGAGAGAGAAAAAGAATGAAAGACAGAGGAGAGAGAGAGAATATGAACTAGTGACTCTTAGCCCTCTTAAAACTGCTGATCCCACAGAATGGTCACATCTCTTATTTAAAATAGCCATGACAGATTTGAATAATAGGTGCAGTAGAGAGAACAGCTGGTACCTAGAGGACACCAGGCACTTACCAGTCAGGCACTGGCTTCCAAAGCAGAAAAGCAGGTCGGGGTGAGGCGGTCGGGAGAGGCAGGGGGCGGGGTTCTCATGGACTGGGTCCCCAGATCCTCCTACCTCCATCGGGTTTTCAGAATACAAGTACAGGTCAAGAGCTCCATCCCCACTATACTTCCCACTCTTGCCTAGCTGTGGTCTAATCATTTAAAAATGCAGCTCTGTGGGAGAGAAGGCAATATCCCAGAAGCCTTAACTGCCTTCGGGAGCTCAGACTCTTCCAAATATCTTGTTTTAGTCTGACCTTGGGTAGCAAGTGTTAAGCTAAAGGAAAATCATTTAGCAAAAGCAAAGCAGAAACTGATCAAAGGGTGCTCTAGGGAGGAGTGGAGGTGGGGAGAGGATGGAAGGGCAAGATTTGCCCTCTGTGTTTCTAGAATTTCTTCTTCCCCCAATTTCACAGCACTGAGTCACAGACTAAGATAGTGCATTATCAGGGAGAAGGATGAGGACCCCTTTCTGTTCCTTACTCAACGTCATCCAGCTTCTTTCTCATCTGAGACTTGCCTTCTGGACCAACAATGATTGCAGCGCTCTGCCTTAGTCTGCAAGTTTTCCTAGCTGGGCAGGACTCCTGCATCTGCCCTCAGTATGTCCCTGGGGCCTTCCCTGGGCTTTTTGGAAAACCAGGCACTGCATCTGTAAGGACCAAATTAAAAAGAAAAGAGACGTTGTTGTTGTTGTTGAATACATACTGTATTTAACATTTTTTTTTAATCCCAGAGAAGTGAAATGCAACATCTGTTTGAGTTTATGTAACATCCAAAGACTGACGACTCAGAATTTCCTAATTAAAGTCATTTTTAAGGCACTCTGCAGAGCCAGCTTTCATCTCTTCCTTCGTTGGGTTTTTCTCCAAACTGTAGCAGAATACCTGGGTTCTCTTTCTTCAAAGTGATACACACATGCTCATGCTTTTAACCTGCTCTTTGTCCGGATGACACCGAAAAACAGCACAATTCCAATTGGGAAACAGGAAAGGAAGGAAATACATGTGGGGAGATGTGTGAGGAGAGCACGGAGAGAACATCCAAGTCGATGAACTGATGTGGTAGGAGAAGAAAAGAGAAGGAGCAGAAGGGAAATGGAACAGGGTAGCATGGGCCAGATGGCTGGCGGCCGGTGAAAAATAGGCTACATTTCCCAGTGAGGTTTCAATTAATTTAGCTGGTTCCTTTTTTTTTTTTTTTTTTCATTTTTAAACATAGGGAAAGTATAGGAGAGGTGTCTCAAAATTATGGAAAGTGTATATAGGTTAAGTGTGCTTGCTTGTGCTCATGCACTGATGAAGGTTTGATTTTAGAGATAGGTATGATTTGAGGGGTTGTAAAACGTCCCCCTCTGATAAAAAATAATCTCCCCTACTGGCCCACTACTGTGCCTGAAATTCCCACCATGAGGGCCACTCCTTCAGATTAAGGCATTATCTGTAGCCCCTATTAAAACATAAATGTCACCTGGGAGGGCTAACACTCAACTCTTTAGCACCCACTGACTGAACTGTCTGTCACCTATCAGAGAGTAGGACCCTGAGAGATGGGACGTAGGGCAGGGACATTCTGACTAATTGGGAAACAAGGCTTGGTGATATGGGATACAGGAGAGGGACCAGCTGGGCAGCTGAGGGTGTGCTTGACATAGTAGTTGCCCCGGGAGGTTACTTGGGGGCAAGAGAGTAACCTTTGAGGGAGATGGGGTAGCAAAAACAACTCTTCCCACATCACAGGTTTCCCTAGGCTGTGTGTGTGTGTGTGTGTGTGTGTGTATGTGTGTGTGTGTGTGTGTGTGTGTGTGGTGTGTCTAACAGTTTGTAGATATTACAACATTCTGTGTATATATCCAATATAGAATTCACTTGGGTCTATTATGAATGTAGTATATCTCTATGATTTGTATATAGTGTGTGCACATGTGTACACACACACACACACATATTTACTCACACTCAGCACTGGAGATCGTGTAAGTGTGAAATGTGAGGTGTCTCTTCTTAGCCATCTGGGGTATGGATGGTCCAATTCTTGGGGAAAGGACTGGCGTGGGGCAATGTGACTCCTTTCTCTGTTATCAGCAGACCTGCGTTCAATTCAGGTGGCTCTGCAGAAATGGCCGAGGCTTGGGTTGTAAAGACTGGGCACGGGCCTTCCCATCTGGGTTGGGATTTGGAGAATAAATGTCTCCAGCTTTGGAGTTTGGGAGCCTGGGGGAAGGGCAAGTAGAGAAAGAATCTGGGAAAGGGTAGGTTTCTGCTCTGAGAAAAGCTGGAAGTTGTCTGAGAGCAGCCCCCAGGCTGGGTGCAGGTACCAGCCTCTATGTACAACTGGAGGGACCTGCCAGCTCTCCAGGGATCTGCTCAGGTTGGTTGACCTGATGGGAAAGTTCAGTGGGAAGGGTCAGAGATGGGGAAGGTTCAGGGCTGGAGGAATGGGAAGAGAACTCATCATTCCTCAATGGCCTTTTCCTATTCTTGGTGCTGAAGAAAGCTTGGGAAATAAAGGATGAAGGATGTGGGTGGTGGGAAGAAGCAAAGGAGAGAAGACACTAGAAGTGCTTCTCAACTCTAGTCTCACGTTAGAATCCTCTGCATAACCTTTTAAAAATATCAGGGCCAGGCTACCCCCAGAGATTCTGCTGGAATGAGCTGGGGAGGGGACCAGAACTGGGTTTTCTGTAAGCTCCTCAGGTGTCTCTAATGTGCATGTGGCATTAGTTAAGAAGACAGTACCAGAGCAATTGAGAAGTCTAGTTCTGAGATGGTCAGGCTGGAGCTGAGTGGCTAGTCCCCGTCATGCACATGAAGAAGGAGAAGGGGAGGACTGATCCAAGGGGGTAGGGGTAGGGGCTTCTGAGAGCTTCTATTTGGACAGTCAAGCCTCTGCTGATGTGTGTGGCTTTACAGCCTCACTAGCTGGTGGTTTCTAACCCCACTTCTGGTTAAAATCTGCTTGAGGTGGAGGTGTTTGGGCAGAGGGAGAGAATTTCCCCCCCTGTTTTCTGTCATTTAAAAGAGGAATAATTCACTGTGCCCCTTGGGGCCAAGAAGACAAATTCTGGGACTGGGTGCTTCAAAGATGGGAGTAGATTTTCTGCTGTATAATAAATACATATTTCATAAATAAATAAATCAATAAGCAAGGCAATAAATAAAATAATGCACACAGTTTTTGCCTTCTTAGGGTGGTTCTCCCCTCACCCCCCTGATCCTAGTGACATACACTTTGCCCTTGGTTACCCGAAGGTACCCAGCCTGGCCATGTAGGGGAAATAAGACTGCTTTGGCCCTGGCTCTCCAAGGATCAGAGAAATCTACAGAGAGTATTAACACTGGTCACCCATGTGGAGAAGGGAGAAAGAGGGGAGATACGTACTCCCTCTGTTTTTCACCCAAAAGTGTAGGGAGGGCAGGCAGGTTTGGGAACCAACGCTGGAACATTTTAGGTATCTGAAGTCCAAGCTGACCAGTGCTTCATCCCAGCTTCACTTAGAGGGATGGGCATGGACTTGAGATCTGGATGGACCCACTCTTTCCACACAAAAAGATACAGCAGGCACAACTCTCACTTTAACACAGCTCCCCAGGAGCCAACCAGCCAGCCAGTTAGCCCATGGAGACTGCTGCATGGCGCGTGGTGGGGTGGGAGGGGGTACAGGTCATGGGATGAGGGGATGGGAGGATGGCGAGGAGACAGGTAGGATGGCACCCATTTTAATGGGAAATCAGCTGTCCAGGGCTTCAGCTTCTGGAGCCACCAGCCATCGCTCATTTCGTCCTCTTTAGTCTCTGCCATGTGGTTCTGCTCCTGGGTGTGCCTTGTCCTACTAGGTGACCTGTATGTGGACATGGAGACATGTAAATAAAATGGGCATTAAGACAGTGACCAAAGAATGCCATTCCTTAAAAGAAGATGTTCATAATCTGGGCTCCATAAATAGATTGCAAGGCGACAACGACCCTGAGATTTTTATGCAAAATTATCGGTACTTATTTACATATGCATTGCTCTGTCAAGATGGTCAATAGCATTTATGTGGTTCTTTAAAAATGATTAAAAACTAAAATAATATTAAGGGATTCTAGATCGTTTATAGAGGTAACCCATCAGCAAGGCACAAAAGGATCTACAGAAATGGGTGGGAATTCCAGACCCTCCATGGCCTTGGTTCTCAGCATCCAAAGGCACAGGTAATTTGCAAGAATCGCTGATTCACCAGAACCCTATGGCTCACCCAGTATACCTGTGCATGGCCACATATTCCAACTGTGCTAAAACTTTTTGAATATGCCTGTATTATTCAACTTGAAGTTGTCAATCAGTTTTTCTTTAAAAAAAGAAAAAAATTTGCCACTATTTTTTGGGGTACTTGTATATATTGCTTCATGTAATAGTGGTGGTCCTAAAGAAGAAGTGGTGAACTGAATTTTTAAAATAAAAAGGGTATTTTTGAACGTATGAAAGGAGTTGCTCTGAGGTAAATCCAAGCATTGGGCATCTTCCTCTTTCTTCCCTGATCATTTCTGTATGCTTTGTATCGTTGGATTATTGACATGCTGGGTTTGCTTACAGGGATGTACTGCTATATGGCATAACTAGTTTTTATGATTCTAAATGAACACTGTTGCATTTTCAAATTTTATGCATGGTTTCAGTTTCAGAAAGAAACCAAATTCCAAGTTCTTGTAGAGATGGTCAAATAAACTTGTTCCAATTGTTTGAAGTTTGCAGACAACCCCATTATACATGCAAATGGGGACTTAGTAGCCTAGAAGCCATTCTGGAAACTGTCCCTCCCTACACCTTGTGCTCTGGAATAGCTACCATGCTGTAGTGTCAATGAATGCCAGTTCCTCTTCCTGCAGTGAGCGATTGGTCAGAGGCACTGATCATGCTAGGCTCTGCCAGCCCTTGATGTCGCGCATGGCACAGAGTGAAATACATGGTGGGTGATGGGGGAGAGTAAAGTACCAAGTGGGTACAGGTGTGCAGAGGCTTTGAGACAACCTCGGAGTCTCTCTGTTGCTGATGGACCACACTGCCTGTGTGCAGAAGTCATATCATCATGATGACTGCTTTACATGACTATTATATTCATTATCATATTATTCATATTATATTAATTATACAATAAAGATGCCTTTGGGTTAGCATAATTTTTGTACAAAAAATATTTTAACTGCATGGTCGAGTTCTGTCTACCAGTTTTCCCCAAGGCAAGGCACAAGAAGGTCAGAGCTCTATGTCAGTGTGCTCCCACAAGCCTAAAACCTTTAAAGGGGTGACTGTGGCACTGAGGACAGGTCTTCTTCCCATTTCACAGATGGAAAAGTGCAGGTGATCTGCATGAGAGGACCTGCATAATAAAGTCAATTCAAAAATCAGGCCTCAGGGGTCTCAGATTTCCTGGTCCACTAGACCCTCCTGAGCATTTGAAATAGGCTTGGGAGATGCTTCCTTCTTTACTGAAGAGGAAAAGACATTGTTTTAGCTGCAGAAAGTTTGGAATCCAGGTGAATTTAGAGTTGCTTATTCTCTCATAAGAAATGCCACATTTCCTTTCTGATAAACATGCCCAAAGAAGGAATTTCTCTTTTTTGATTTTGTGAGTGGCTCTTAGGAACAGGTATTTTCTTGCTGTTTCAGAATACCCATGAAATTCTCCAGGTGAGATAGTAGATGAGTCTTTAGTCCCTGATGTGTGTGTGTGTGTGTGTGTGTGTGTGTGTATATACGCACGCATGCATGTGTACTGTGCGTGAAGAGGTAAGTGAGGTAGCGCCTCAGTCCCTGTTCATCTGATATGCATACGCAGAGTCCTTCTTTCTTTCCTAATTAATTAGAAGTAATAGCTTTCTGTAGTTTCTGGTACGTGAGGGAATGAAGTGGGAAATAATCTAATTGGCTGTCTTGCTTTCAAAGCCCAGTTTAATGAAATAGTTCTTAGCCTGAAGTGCATGTATTATCTTTCCTGTTATTTTTCCAATTAACATTTCATTGGATCACGTCTGTGTGGAATATTCTAATTGGTTTGAAGGGTGGGGGTGACAGGACGAGAGCAGATGGAGAGAGAACCAGCTGTTCCCTTCATCATCGGAGCCGTGTATGTACTGATGTGGCTGTAGGTTTTCCCCAGTGTGTTTCTTTGGAAGCGCTCAAAGAGCTCAAAGAGCTTGACAGAGTGCTGCCTTCTCACCTTAGCCATCCTCACTGAGCTCTTGGGCCAGACAGGCAGACTAAGGGAGCACTTGCCAAGATTCTGGGCTTCCTTTTGTGATGTGTGACTCCAAAGGGGAAAATGAATGGCTTCCAAAGTTTCCTGTGGGCACTGTCTACCTGCAGACTCTGTTTAGCCTGGAACATAGGAGACACCCCCTACAAATACTTGTAAGAGTGAGTGTCCAGAGGGGTCTCACAACACCCTCCCATATCTGCTCTTCTTGTGAAGAGAACAATGCATAGAAGATGGCACGAAGCAGGGCTGGGGCTGGGGCTGGGGTGAGGCAAGCCAGGTGCCGAGGGCACACACTGAAGGGGGCTCCCTCTCAGCAGATACAGAATCACAGCTCGCAAACAGGAGTTGGCACCTTCTTAGATTTTCCAGCCCAGGCACCTTGGTTGGTTCACGATAGTCCCGGGTCTGGCCTGAAGCAAAGCATTCTGTCCTCCCTCCTGTCTCCTCCCTGCTCCTAGTGATGCTGGGTCTCAGCCAGACTGAGATCAGCCCCAAACTCAGCCATCTCTCCATTCAAATGCTTCACGTGCACTATCAGAGCCCCTCACGATCTCCAGGGAGGTTTGACTGCAGCTGGGCTGCTGCTCTGTGTCTTGGCCTTCTCCCCTCACTGCTGTAATTCGAATGTCTATAGTCCCTTCTCCCGGGCATTTCTGACCCAGCATTCAGCTGTTTTAAGGGTCAGGCCACGTTTTCTGGGTTACTGAAGGACAAATAGGAGCCCGGAGGCAGAGAAGAGCCTCCTTTGCAAGGCCACACGTGGCCTGCTACCCAAAGACCTGTTTTCACATTTGTCTTGGTGAGAAGAGATAGTAGGCTCTCTTCAGGACCACTCTCCAGCTGGGCAAAATTACCTTTCTCCCCAGAAAGTCTGTGGTGGGGCCCACCTGGCAGTGAGGCACAGATTGGGGTTTGGGGCAGGGAGCCTTGGGAAGTAGCCCTGAAGCAGGCTATGTGGCTGGTCCAGATGGGGCCATGTGGAATAGGGCTATAGCAGGCAAGGCCGGCAGAGAGAGGGGCCATGGCCAAATATGCCTCCACGGTGGTGAGACAGCTTGGGGGTGGAGGCAGCGTTGGAAGAAGTATTTCCTCCTTTTATGTGCACCCACGTGACCAAATCTGTAATGTTACCTACAAACTGTGGCATCCCAGCCAAGATTTGGGGCATCAAAAACCGTCTAGGGACAGACAGGCCAGTGGAGACCCACATAAAATTATATATATATATATAATGCTAATAATTTTTCCCTCTGTATCTCTTGCCTGAGCCAGTGACAGGAAAAACATAGCTGTCCCTGGCTGGCTTCTCCAGGAGGCTTAAACTAGGCAAATTGTGCTGGGATTTCAAGTCCAGCCCAGATCTGATCAACCTCTTTTCATTTCCAAAAGGCAAGGAACTCTTGGAATTCCAGCTATAAATTCTGCTCAGAGCTGCTTTCTACAGGGCTATGCAGTGGTCTCCTTTCTTTTCTTGACTGCCAGGGTCCAGTTCTCTCCATCAAGGTGTCTGGGGGCAGGGGGAGCTCAAAAACCCCACCTTCTCCCAAGGCCATGCCTCCCTTGGCAGGAACAGTGGGTTTCCCTGAGATGGTCTTGGGCTTCCAATTCGATGGCACCTGAGGACCTGCAACTAACCCTGGGCCCCATGATTCTCCTGAAGTGACAAAACCTTACATCAGGCAGCACTTTAGACATTTTGGAGTGTTTCCAGACATCATCCTGCTGTGTCTTCCTGACTATGATGTTGGCTGGGCTGTATTAGTGGCTCCGTTAACAAAGGAGAAAACTGAGGCTGAGATGAATTACGTGATTTGCTAAAGGTCTAGTTCATCAGCTGAGTTTAGAAAATTCAAGTCATGCTGAGGTCTTGGGCTCTGGCCTCCTGTCTGAGAGTACTCTTCCAAGGTGGAAGAGGAGAGAAATCACCTGAGAGCACAGACCCTGAGACAGCTGAACCCAGACTCTTCAGGACAGCTTATTCTGTCTGGACAAAGTGCACCCAGAGATCAATTAGGGTGACCCTGCAAAGACTCCCTCTGCTAGTCAGTCAGCCCTGCCTGAGGAATAGCAGTGGCTGGACAGGCAGAGAAGGATGCCTGCATTTAACTAGGGAGACAATGCTCTGTGAGAACGGAGTAAAAGTGTGGTGCCAGAAGACTGAAATTCAAATCTTAAGAGCACCACTGATATTAGTGTGACCTTGGACAGGTCACTTGACTTTCAAATCCCTCGTCAGTAAAGTGGGGATATAAAGCAGACCTTATAAGATTGTTGAGAATCAAATGACAAAATTTTTGTGTCTGTGCTATGCAAACTGCAACATACTAATCAAATGGGAGTTATTGTTATTAATAACAATAAGAAGAGAAAGATTAGACCAATACTAAGATTTTTTATCTTGAATAGAGATGTTTTTTACTCCACACAAAGGAAGGTAAAAACCCTTTGTAAACTGTAAAGCACTGCAGACCTCAAAAGAATTATTAGGAGGACTGAGGTTAGTCAGTGATGGGATCCATCACGGGAGGGGGCGTGGCTGACCAAGGTGAGCGACAGCACTCCGTCTCCCTAGAGGCATTCCTATAAGAGTGTTTAAGGATGGCCAAACAACCTTGGCTGTCCTCTGGCCACTGAGCTGGCAACTCTTCTGAAGGCCTTCCATAGGCAGATGTCCTACCAGGGAAACTGGAACCAGATGTACTCAAGATCTCAGAACAAATTAGTGACAATAAGACTCTGGGGTAAAAATATCTCTGGGCACCGAGCTTGCTCACTCCACTCCCTTTCTATCTAAGGATCTTTTAGGCTTAATTATAGAGTTCAGGCGTTCATTGGGGTTTTAATTAATTTTCTTTTCAGCTTGAAGCACGTGTGAGTGTAGCGGGTCTGTGTGTGTGTGTGTGTGTGTTTACATCTTTCTTTGCAACTCAGTTGGGAGCTGGCTCTGGCAATGTTTAATTGTGCCCTCAGTTCTAGCAAGAACGTTCAAGGTGCCAACTGGAGCTTGGAAAGCCATTGTTTCCAATGCCTCTGCCCCACATGCTGCTCCTGTCGCACTGAGGGATGGCGGGTGGCAGGGCCTTGCTCAGCTGGGACCTCAGCTGTGGGATGCATGCTTTCCTCCTCCTTTTGTGCTCATGGTGTTTCAGGGATTCTCAGACCAGGAGAGCAGATTTCCTACTCCACTAATTACCAGTACTGTGTTAAGAGATGCCGAGTGACAGCCAGCTCACCCACACTGCAGCCCCCGACAGGCTTTTTTCTGGGCAAATCTCCCTGGGGATTACACAGTTTTCTGCATAAGAAAACAGTGTTACTTCTCTTATTTTAATATGTCCACTTAGTAGACTGGTAGGGACTACATGACTGTGTGGGTGAAAGTGACTTGCTTTCTCCTTTCCTTCGTTCTCTTTTGTGCTCTCTAGGCAGGGAACAACGCGGGAGGCACCACAGTATAGTGTAATAGCATGGGATTTGGAGCCAAGTGGCTCAGTTTGAATCCTAACTCATGACATTTGCTATTTGTGTGCCTATGGATAAGTCACTTAACCCCTTTGGATCTCAATTTATTGTCTGTAAAAAGGGGATAATAATAGCAATATCAACAACAATATTACACTCATAAGACTGTCTGGGGATGAGAAAATGCATGTGGAAGCCTTTTGTAAAATACTCCATAAATTGTAGTTCTTTTATTTTACTGCTCAGAACTACTGCTGAGAACATGATTTTGACCTGTGAGATATTCCTAGCACCAGGCAAGAGGGAGTTGCAAAAAGGCCCATGGAAGGGGAGGCAGAGAAGGAACTCGCCTCTAACCTTCCCAGGTGTTGTGGACCAAAGCAATGAACTGGGAATGTAGGATGCTGCAAAGGGCCCAGATTAAGATTTCAATCTCAGAACAGCTTGCATAGATAAAAGGAAACCAGGAACATTCATTTTTTTGAACATACTTGTGACAAGGATTTCCCCCTATTCTTTAAAGGGTGGATTCAATTGTCTCTAGTGCTAAAAGGGTGAATGGCTCAAGGATGGTGACAATGCTTTGGCTGGAGACAAGGGGAAAACTGTGGGTCTTAGGTAAGTGTGACCATGCTATGATATGAGATATGGGAGACCCAGGGTCTTCTCTTGGCTCTGCTGCTAATTATGACCCCTTGAATGATGTGACCCTGAATAGATGAGCTAATATAGCTCGACCTAAATTTCCTTGAGATCATGGAATAAAAAAATCTCAAAGGTGACTAAAGAATCTATGACCTAATGAAATGCTCTTTTCCACACAGGAATTAAAAACTCTTGTGCCAACTGTTGTGTGTATATGTATTTGGAATCCAAATATAGTACTAAGACCACCCAACTAAAACCTAATCAAGGCACCACAGGAGCCCCTTTAAGCTGATGGTATCTGGCATCAGACCCAGGGACTGTCAGGGGAAGAAAGGCCGCATGGGAGGATAGAGGTGACCCCAACCGAGATTTCAAGGTGAATTCTCTCTTGTTGGAGAGTTTCATTTGGCAATATCCCGATTAGCTGAAAGGTAATGATCTAAGGATGACAGAAAGAAAAGGGATCACTTCCTTGTAAAGCAACTATAACTTTAAAATAATAGGCTGCAGGGCAATAGAGCATTCTGCCAGGCTGATTTCGGAATTGAGAGACCCAACTATGGAGTTCACAACAGTATCACTGACAATAATCAAAATGTATATTTGCACAGTGCCTTTAACTTTCATAAGCACTTTCCCATCTACTTTTCTCATTTTTGTTGTTACATAATTTTCCAGAAAACTTGTGGGAGGTCATTTCTTTTAAAACTCTGAAAAGTGTGAGTTTTCAGTAGGAACAAGTCTAGCTAAGTATGTAGCACCTTGCTTTATAAATACAATAAAAGTTATGCTATAAACATAATTGTGTAAGTAATATCTTATTTTAATGGGCAGAAATCTTGTGTAGTATTTTGCAATGTAAAAAATCCTTCCTCATTAACCTTCTCTTTGTTACAATTTTAGATTTTTAAATATCAGTTTTTCTTAAAGCAGGGCCAACAGGGATTGGATTTCAGGATAAGTATCCACACTCCAGAATTCCATAAGGGTAGCATCTAATTCAATCACAGGGAGAGAGTCCTGTTTCTGACATCAGCATGGAAATTAAGCAGTTTTATATTTAAACCATGGAGCTCTCTGGGACTACCTCTCCCATAAAATAAGGAGGCATAACATGGGAAGGGACAGAGGAATCCAAATGTAATAGCTGAATTATTTCTAAATGGAATGTCTCCAGGTCTTCTGTGAGTCACCGATGTGTCATTAATGTGGTGTTATAAATAGCTCAGCTTGCCATCAATAACTGATCTCTAAGAGAGTAGCTGTTGGTTGGAGTGTGAGATTAACACTGCATAATTTGGAGTGGATCTGTTAACCCTCTCATGTAAATAAGCACCATCTCCTGGGACCTGAAGTGACCTGAAATAAATTAGACTGAATTGCATTTTTAATAAAAGTAATAAACAAGTCCTCCTGTTTTTTCTTCTCCATTTTCAAACTCTGATAAAAGACAGGTCACTGGAGCCAACCGTGGGATTGTAATAATTGTGTTGAATCGTAACTCTCTCATCTCTGAAATTAGGCTGGCAGTATCCACCCATAAAATCCACGATGATATTACGAGAGTTTTATAATTATTTTGCATGGGGGGGGGGCTTGAACAAGGATCTATCTATCATCTAGCTATCTATCTATCGATCATCTATCAATCAATCAAAATTAGCACTATGGAGAATAAAAGGAAAAGTTCTTTTTGTAGTGATTTAAAAGCTCTTTCTGTGGTGATCCATATGGTAAAGACTGGATACTTTTAAAAGTTTATATTGGCCTGACTAAAGATCTCAGCAATACAGGTTTGCTTACTGTGAGTAACTCAGATTTTCATTAAGAGTCTGAAGTTAAGACTTATGAAGCACTTTCTCACAAATGCTCAAGCAGTTAGCGTTGAGCTTCTGTGAAACTGAGCTAAAATAAACATACATAGGTACACAGTATAGGTACTGGGTATGCATAAAGGCTATAAGCACACATGCAGGTACAGCTGGCAAATCTGCTAGTAATTATGCTGTATATATCCTGGCACGTGTGCTTGCATGTGTGAATGTGTAACAGTAAAAATACTATTCTTACTTGTAGAAATGTTCTTGAAACTCTACATGGGTTCATGGCTTACAAACAATTATCTTTTTGTAAATTTAGGGCTGGTAATGGGAACAGAATAAGCAGCTGTAAACAAAATCACATTTCAGGTTTCACTAAAAACATGGTGAAGGCCCCAAATATCACAGTTATTGCAGAATACAGAAACTATCTATCCAAATACTGTGATTGAGGATGCTTTAAGTAAGCAGTTTTTGGAAGAAGGTGGGTAGATGGAACCATTGAGAGTCACCATCAATTAGAACTACGGTCAGCAACTTGGACAGTTCCTAGGAGGCTCTCCCTCAGAATGGAACCAATATCATGTCTCCAGTTTTCTCAGCGTTTCTTTCATTCCAGTGAGTGTGTTGACGATCTGATGATTAACTAAGACATGCACAGGCATTATTTTGCAATAACAAATTATTCCCTCCTCCTTCCATTGCCCATTCTCTTCACCACCTGACTTTCCTTCCACCCCTTTCCCCAGCACCTTCCAGTTGGGCAGTGGAACTGTATGTCTTACAAACACCTGGTGTGGATGTTTTCACTCCCACTTCTAATTGGTTGGGAAGCAGCATTTGCCACAGGCACTGTTTAATTTTGTTTCCATCCCCTGCATCTCACAGGAAAGAAATGGTCAATAGTTCAAAGAATCATCCTGGTCAGCTCCAAAATATGGCTACTTGCATGGTAATCACAGCAAGTCTGTCAAATCAGTGATTTCTTTATTCCTAAAAGGAAGGGATTTTTCCTAAGGATTATGGTTCTACCACCCAAGGAGCAGCTCTACTCTTCACAAGTGGCTGCAAAGGCTGGCAAACCATGAGGTCTGCTTTGGCTCAGAAACTCAGTTTGGCTCCTGCCACCCCTGGCAACCTCACTGTGTGTCTCAGTGGCGTGTGCTCCACACACAGTCAGGCCAGTCTGCTTCTACTTAGGAGGGATCACAACCAGAGGTGGCCCCCGCTTGGGCCTCCACATGAGGACCTGGGCATCGTTGGCATTGGGTTTCACTAGTGCGTTGGGGGGGATAGGTTCCATCCGGCTCAGGATCCGGGGCTGCTCCTGCTGAGTCCTGCCCACCAGCCGGGCCCGTTGCCCCAAGAGCTGAAGAGGGTCCACCTCAATGTCCACCCTCATCCTCCACTTGATAGTCTGCAGAATGATCTTCTCTTTCGTGGTGGTGTTCATGGCCACCAGCCAGGTAGTGAAACTTTGGTCCCTCTTGATCCTCGTGAGCAGTGGCACATTGCTGTCACTCACTGGCACTGCCCATGTCACACTGGGGTAGAAATTGTCATTCATGCTGACGGAGAACCTGGAGATCTTGTTGGTGGGGCCAACCAGGGTCACAGTTTCTGTGGTGTTCCCGTACCAAGGGTAGCTCACCCCATCTGAGTCACTGATGGCTTTTACTCTCCCTTCCCTCAAGTCAGGCAGTTCCCAGCTTGACCTGGCAAAGCAGAAGAGATGCACAAGAAAAGAAGAGGCTGAATGAATTTTTCAAAAGCTGGAGAGATGCCCACCACTTACTATCACAGTCAACTTGGGCAAAATGGGAAGTTCAGAGGGGAATTCAGGTCAAAAAGTTCTATGCTGTGCTGTTTTGGGATTAAATGAGAACAAATCAAAACAAAACAAAAATAAAAAAGCAATACCAGAACAAGTTAAATTAAGCCATAGCTGGTCCAACTGGAAGCAAAAATCTCAAAGAAGCATTTATGAGACCCACAAAGAGGCATCAATTAGCTGGAATGGTGCAATTGTAATGAACTACCTAGAGGCATTCAATTGCAAAAACCACTTTGTCAGGAAGTATGTGCATCTCTAAGGTTTGTTAAGAAAAGGTGGTGGTTGAAATCTGACATACTTGGAAGGAAGTATCAGGTGGAAAGGAGGGCAAAGGGAGGTAAGGTTAAAGGTTATACTGATTTCCTAGGAAATCAAAGTAGTAGAATTTCTACTCAACAAAGAAAGTTGTTTAAATTCTAGTCATTGGCCAATCCAGCATTTAGAAAACACACGTAGAAACTGATAACACAGGAGATAATGGTCACCTTTAGGAAAGCACCTCAATGTGCACGTTGTGCCGTAGGCTGGCATACATAGTCTCTACTATGCTGTTCTCCCATCAACTTTAAGTCCAGCCTGGAAGTCTAATTGCTTAGTTTAGCAAACTTGCCATTCTGGGTACTTTGTTACTCCTGGCTGCTCCCAACCTTGAACAGAGGGAAGGAGGAGGATATGTGCCCTACTCTTAGCCCATGTTTCTCCCCCAGTGCTATGGACTACTCATCATCATCATCACAGCTGATACTTACTGAATGCTTGCACTATTCCGACCACCGTGCTGAGTACTTTAATTACGTCATCTCAGTTAATGCTCAAAATATCCCACAAAATAAATACATTTTTATTTCCATTTACACATGAGAGGGTGGAGGCTTAAAGATGTTAAGGTACATGCCAAGGGTTCTACAGATTGTAAGACGTGGAGCTTGGAGTTGTCTGACTCCAAAGTCTATGTTTTTGACCACCGTGCTACACTGGTTTCTGAAGTGTCCTTACATGATGCTGGAGGAAGCCAGAGTGGAGGGCTTTCAGGCTATCCAGTGGGCTAGCAGTTCCCAGAGCTGCCATGGGAAGGTGGACTGGGTCCTCCTAGGGGCAGACGTTTAGTCAGCAGAACCTGGCTATGCATCCTCCATAAATCCTTTCCTGGGACCAAGAATGACTCTCAGCAATGTTGCATGAGAAATTAATAATTAAGGAAAGAAATGAGACTGCTCCTCTCATCAGCTAAGAGGTGGAAGTCTTGTTCGAAATGAAGTTCTTCTCTTAGGAGGTGACAGAAGATCCTACGACTTTATTTTTTTTCTTTTTAAATATTTTTATTGAAATATAGTTGAACAAAATATGTTACATGTGTGTAATATAATGACTCACAATTTTTAAAGCTTATTATACTCCATTTAGTTACTATAAAATATTGGCCATATTCCCTGTGTTGTACAATATATCCTTCTGGCTTATTTTCTTTTATTTATTTATTTATTTATTTATTTATTTATTTATTTATTTATTTTTTAACATCTTTATTGGAGTATAATTGCTTGACAATGGCGTGTTAGTTTCTGCTTTATAACAAAGTGAATCAGCTCTACATATACATATATCCCCATACCTCCTCCATCTTGCGTCTCCCTCCCACCCTCCTCATCCCACACTTCTAGGTGGTCACAAAGCACTGAGCTGACCTCCCTGTGCTATGAGGTTGCTTTCCACTAGCTTTCTATTTTACATTTGGTAGTGTATATATGTCCATGCCACTCTCTCACTTCGTCCCAGCTTACCCTTCCCCCTCTCCGTGTCCTCAAGTCCATTCTCTACGTCTGGGTCTTTATTCCTGTCCTGCCGCTAGATTCACTGGGACAGTTTTTTTTAGATTCCATATATATGCGTTAGCATATGGTATTTGTTTTTCTCTTTCTGACTTACTTCACTCTGTATGACAGACTCTAGGTCCATCCACCTCACTACAAATAACTAAATTTCGTTTCTTTTTATGGCTGAGTAATATTCCATTGTATATATGTGCCACATCTTCTTTATCCACTCATCTATCGATGGGCATTTAGCTTGCTTCAATGTCCTGGCTATTGTAACTAGCACTGCAATGAACATTGGGGTACATGTCTCTTTTTGAATTATGGTTTTCTCAGGGTATATGCCCAGTAGTGGGATTGCTAGGTCGTATGGTAGTTCTATTTTTAGTTTTTTAAGTAACCTCCATACTGTTCTCCATAGTGGCTGTATCAATTTACATTCCCACCAACAGTGCAAGAGGGTTCCCTTTTCTCCACACCCTCTCCAGCATTTATTGTTTGTAGATTTTTTGATAATGGCCATTCTGACTGGTGTGAGGTGATACCTCGTAGTTTTGATTTGCATTTCTCTAATGATTAGTGATGTTGAGCATCCTTTCATGTGTTTGTTGGCAATCTGTATATCTTCTCTGGAGAAATGTCTATTTAGGTCTTCTGCCCATTTTTGGATTGGGTTGTTTTTTTTTTGATATTGAGCTGCATTAGCTGCTTGTAAATTTTGGAGATTAATCCCTTGTCAGTTGCTTCATTTGCAAATATTTTCTCTCTTTCTGAGGGTCTTTTCATCTTGTTTATGGTTTCCTTTGCTGTGCAAAAGCTTTTAAGTTTCATTAGGTCCCATTTGTTGAATTTTGTTTTTATTTCCATTTCTCTAGGAGGTGGGTCAAAAAGGATCTTGCAGTGATTTATGTCATAGAGTGTTCTGCCTATGTTTTCCTCTAAGAGTTTTATAATGTCTGGTCTTACCTTTAAATCTTTAATCCATTTTGAGTTTATTTTTGTGTATGGTGTTGGAAGTGTTCTAATTTAATTCTTTTACATGTAGCTGTCCAGTTTTCCAGGTACAACTTATTGAAGAGGCTGTCTTTCCTCCATTGAATATTCTTGCCTCCATTATGAAAATAAGGTGACCATATGTGCGTGCGTTTATCTCTGGGATTCCTATCCTGTTCAATTAATCTATATTTCTGTTTTTGTGCCAGTACCATACTGTCTTGATTACTGTAGCTTTGAAGTATAGTCTGAAGTCAGGGAGCCTGATTCCTCCAGCTCTGTCTTTCTTTCTCAAGATTGCTTTCGCTATTCGGGGCCTTTTGTGTTTCCATACAAATTGTAAACTTTTTGTTCTAGTTCGGTGAAAAATGCCCTTGGTAGTTTGATAGGGATTGCATTGAATCTGTAGATTGCTTTGGGTTGTATAGTCATTTTAACAATGTTGATTCTTCCAATCCAAGAATATGATATATCTCTCTATCTGTTGGTATCATCTTTAATTTCTCTCATCAGTATCTTATAGTTTTCTGCATACAGGTCTTTTGTCTCCTTAGGTAAGTTTATTCCTAGGTATTTTATTCTTTTTGTTGCAATGGTAAATGGGAGTGTTTCCTTAATTTCTCTTTCAGATTTTTCATCATTACTGTATAGGAATGCAAGAGATTTCTGTGCATTAATTTTATATCCTGCTACTCTACCAAATTCATTGATTAGCTCTAGTAGCTTTCTGGTAGCATCTTTAGGATTCTCTGTGTATAGTATCATGTCGTCTGCAAACAGTGACAGCTTTACATCTTCATTTCTGATTTGGATTCCTTTTATTTCTTTTTCTTCTCTGATTGCTGTGGCTAAAACTTCCACAACGTTGTTGAATAATAGTGGTGAGAGTGGACACCCTTGTCTTTTCCCTGATCTTAGAGGAAATGGTTTCAGTTTTTCACCATTGAGAACGATGTTGGCTGTGGGTTTGTCATATATGGCCTTTATTATGTTGAGGTAGGTTCCCTCTATGCCCACTTTCTGGAGAGTTTTTATCATAAATGGGTGTTGAATTTTGTTGAAAGCTTTTTCTGCATATGTTGAGATTATCATATGGTTTTTATCCTTCTATTTGTTAATACGGTGTATTACATTGATTGATTTGCATATATTGAAGAATCCTTGCATTCCTGAGATATACCCCACTTGATCATGGTGTATGATCCTTTTAATGTGCTGTTGGATTCTGTTTGCTAGGATTTTGTTGAGGATTTTTGCATCTATGTTCGTCAGTGATATTGGCCTGTAGTTTTCTTTTTTGTGACATCTTTGTCTGGTTTTGGTATCAGGGTGATGGTGGTCTCGTAGAATGAGTTTGGGAGTGTTCCTCCCTCTGCTATACTTTGGAAGAGTTTGAGAAGGATGGGTGTTAGCTCTCCTCTAAATGTTTGATAGAATTCACCTGTGAAGCCATCTGGTCCTGGGCTTTTGTTTGTTGGAAGATTTTTAATCACAGTTTCAATTTCAGTGCTTGTGATTGGTCTGTTTATATTTTCTGTTTCTTCCTGGTTCAGACTTGGAAGGTTGTACTTTTCTAAGAATTTGTCCATTTCTTCCAGGTTGTCCATTTTATTGGCATATAGTTTTTTGTAGTAATCTCTCATGATCCTTTGTATTTCTGCAGTGTCAGTTGTTACTTCTCCTTTTTCATTTCTAATTCTATTGTTTTGAGTCTTCTCCCTTTTTTTCTTGATGAGTCTGGCTAATGGTTTATCAATTTTGTTTATCTTCTCAAAGAACCAGCTTTTAGTTTTATTGATCTTTGCTACTGTTTCCTTCATTTCCTTTTCATTTATTTCTGATCTGAGCTTTATGATTTCTTTCCTTCTGCTAACTTTGGGTTTTTTTAATTCTTCTTTCTCTAATTGCTTTAGGTTGTTTATTTGAAATGTTTCTTGTTTCTTGAGGTAGGATTGTATTGCTATAAACTTCCCTCTTAGAAAGGCTTTTGCTGCATCCCATAGGTTTTGGGTTGTCATGTTTTGTTATTTGTTTCTAAGTAATTTCTGATTTCCTCTTTGATTTCTTCAGTGATCTCTTGGTTATTTAGTAGTGTATTGTTTAGCCTCCATGTGTGTGTATTTTTTACAGATTTTTTCCTGTAATTGATATCTAGTCTCATAGCGTTGTGGTTGGAAAAGATACTTGATACAATTTCAATTTTCTTAAATTTACCAAGGCTTGATTTGTGACCCAAGATATGATCTATCTTGGAGAATGTTCCATGAGTGCTTGAGAAGAAAGTGTATTTTGTTGTTTTTGGATCATATGTCCTATAAATATCAATTAAGTCCATCCTGTTTAATGTATCTTTTAAAGCTTGTGTTTCCTTATTTATTTTCATTTTGGATGATCTGTCCATTGGTGAAAGTGGGGTGTTAAAATCCCCTACTATGATTGTGTTACTGTCGATTTCCCTTTTTGTGGCAGTTAGCATTTGCCTATGTATTGAGGTGCTCCTATTTTGGGTGTCTAAATATTTACAATTGTTACATCTTTTTCTTGGATTGATCCCTTGATCATTATGTAGTGTCCTTCTTTGTCTCTTTAATAGTATTTATTTTAAAGTCTATTTTGTCTGATATGAGAATTGCTATGCCAACTTTCTTTTGATTTCCATTTGCATGGAATATCTTTTTCCATCCCCTCACTTTCAGTCTGTATGTGTCCCTAGGTCTGAAGTGGGTCTCTTGTAGACAGCATATATATGGGTCTTGTTTTTGTATCCATTCAGCCAGTGTATGTCTTTTGGTTGGAGCATTTAATCCATTTACATTTAAGGTAGTTATCGATATGTATGTTCCTATTACCATTTTGTTGTTTTGGGTTTGTTAATTTAGGTCTTTTCCTTCTCTTGTGTTTCCTGCCTAGCTAAGTTCCGTTAGCATTTGTTGTAAAGCTGGTTTCATGGTGCTGAATTCTCTTAGCTTTTGCTTGTCTGTAAAGGTTTTAATTACTCCATCAAATCTGAATGAGATCCTTGCTTGGTAGAGTAATCTTGGTTGTAGGTTTTTCCATTTCATCGCTTTAAATATGTCCTGCCAGTCCCTTCGGGCTTGCAGAGTTTCTGCTGAAAGATCAGCTGTTAACCTTATGGGGATTCCCTTGTATGTTATTGGTTGTTTTTCACTTGATGCTTTTAATATTTTTTCTTTGTATTTAACTTTTGATAGTTTGATTAATATGCGTCTTGGTGTGTTTCTCCTTGGATTTATCCTGTATGGGACTCTCTGTGCTTCCTGGACTTGACTATTTCCTTTCCCATGTTAGGGAAGTTTTCAACTATAATCTCTTCAAATATTTTCTCAGATACTTTCTTTTTCTCTTCTTCTCCTGGGATCCCAATAATTTGAATGTTGGTGCGTTTAATGTTGTCCCAGAGGTCTCTGAGACTGTCCTCAGTTCTTTTTGTTCTTTTTTCTCTATTCTGCTCTGCAGTAGTTATTTCCACTATTTTATCTTCCAGGTCACTTATCCGTTCTTCTGCCTCAGTTATTCTGCTATTGATTCCTTCTAGAGAATTTGTAATTTCATCTATTGTGTTGTTCATCATTGTTTGTTTGCTCTTTAGTTCTTCTAGGTCCTTGTTAAACGTTTCTTGTATTTTCTCCATTCTATTTTCAAGATTTTGGATCATCTTTACAATCATTACTCTGAATTCTTTTTCAGGTAGACTGCCTATTTCCTCTTCATTTGTTTGGTCTGATGGGTTTTTACCTTGCTCCTTCATCTGCTACATATTTCTCTGTTTTCCCATTGTGCTTAACTCACTGTGTTTGGGATCTCCTTTTCACAGGCTGCAGGTTTGTAGTTCCTGTTGTTTTTGGTGTCTGCCCCAGTGGCTAAGGTTGGTTCAGTGGGTTGTGTAGGCTTCCTGGTGGAGGGGACTGGTGCCTGTGTTCTGGTGGATGAGGCTGGATGTTGTCTTTCTGGTGGGCAGGATTGCATCCGGTGGTGTGTTTTGGGGTGTCTGTTACCTTATTATGATTTCAGGCAGCCTCTCTGCTAATGGGTGGGGTTGTGTTCCTGTCTTGCTAGTTGTTTGGCATAGGGTATCCAGCACTGTAGCTGGCTGGTTGTTGAGTGGAGCTGAGTCTTAGCATTGAGCAGGAGATCTCTGGGAGAGCTTTTGCTATTTGATATTATGTGGAGCTGGGAGGTCTCTGGTGGACCAATGTCCTGAACTCAGCTCTCCCCCCTCAGAGGCCTGACTCCCGGCCAGAGCACCAAAACCCTGTCAGCCACACCACAGTTGTATGATCTTGAGTAGGTTATTTAACCCCCACCAGTTTTGCTTCCTTGTGTGTTGGTCTTGGAGAGTCTCCTAGAGAGGCAGAGGGCAGCTTCGGCTCATGCTGGGGCAGAAATATTTAGAAGCTTGTTCCAACGCGATAAGCCGGTGCCAGCAGGTGCCACTGTCACTGCCGGACTTTATACCAATGGCCTAAAAGGGAGTTGCATTGCCAGGTTAATACTGAACTGTCTCAGAATCCTTCACACAGGGACATGGAGAAACTGACTGCTGCCTCCTGCTGCCCCCCACAATACTCCCTATGCTAGGCAGCCCCAGCCTGAGGGAGGGGAAGGCTGGATTGCCTGGAGAGGAGGTGAGCCCACAGCTGCAAGAACCTTTTCTCTTGCCTCCATGCCCTTGATAACCGCTGGGAAAAACTGCAGTGTATAATGGTTGGCAGAAACTAAGTAAGAGGAATTGACTTGATGCATAAAGTTGGAGACTTCAGTTACCATTTTGTTACTCATGCTTGTTGTAGCTTGGCCAAGGAGTAGCTCCCAGATAATTCTATAGCCACTTCTTACTCTACAAAAGGGAATAAGTGTTGTTTGAGTGGGATATAATCATACAAGGTCAGGTCAAGTGAGAACCAATCTGCCTGCTGGGTTGATGAAATGGTCAAACTGGAGGCAGTTTTGTTCCCCGAGTCAAAGGGTTGTGACAATTATTCAGTCACCAGGCATTCATTTTCTGTGTTGCTTCAACCCTGTTCTTCATTTTACTTACAGTGATCAGGCTCTGCTGGCCTTTGGTTTCCTCTGTGGGACTGGAGGACAAGTATTCCCAATAGGGTAAAATTTTACTTGCCCTCCTGTCCTAAACACCGGGCCAGCTGTGGCGTGTTGCCTGGGGAGTTTAGCTTGTTATAACACTGTCCTTTTCAGGACTGGCTAGCTTGGCATTCTATTTAATTACTTTGTCTATAGAGTCTTTACATTCATGTTTTTTCTCCATTTTCCCATCCAGAGCTATGTGAGCAACGACTCGGGCCCAGGGTCTAGAGGTCAGTTTTGTGGGAAAATCACAAAGCTTAGTTTGGTCCCAGGTTTTCTGAAAACAGAGATAATACAATAAAGTTGCACTCTTGTGCCTGTCTTGAAAGAGAAAGAAGGAAGCTACCCTTGTCTTGGAGGATTCTCTGGAAGAGAGAAATAAAATAGACTTCTTAATCATCACATCAAAACAAAAGCACCAGAAATGCAAAGGATAATGAGAGACTACTACAAGCAACTACATGCCAATAAAATGGACAACCTGGAAGAAATGGACAAATTCTTAGGAAAGTACAACCTTCCAAGACTGAACCAGGAAGAAACAGAAAATATAAACAGACCAATCACAAGCACTGAAATTGAAACTGTGATTAAAAATCTTCCAACAAACAAAAGCCCAGGGCCAGATGGCTTCACAGGTGAATTCTATCAAACATTTAGAGAAGAGCTAACACCCATCCTTCTCAAACTCTTCCAAAGTATAGCAGAGGGAGGAACACTCCCAAATTCATTCTACGAGACCACCATCACCCTGATACCAAAACCAGACAAAGATGTCACGAAAAAGAAAACTACAGGCCAATATCACCGATGAACATAGATGCAAAAATCCTCAACAAAATCCTAGCAAACAGAATCCAACAGCACATTAAAAAGATCGTACACGATGATCAAGTGGGGTTTATTCCAGGAATGCAAGGATTCTTCAATATATGCAAATCAATCAATGTGATACACCGTATTAACAAATAGAAGGATAAAAACCATATGATAATCTCAACATATGCAGAAAAAGCTTTCAACAAAATTCAACACCCATTTATGATAAAAACTCTCCAGAAAGTGGGCATAGAGGGAACCTACCTCAACATAATAAAGGCCATATATGACAAACCCACAGCCAACAGCATTCTCAATGGTGAAAAACAGAAAGCATTTCCTCTAAGATCAGGAAAAAGACAATGGTGTCCACTCTCACCACTATTATTCAACAACGTTTTGGAAGTTTTAGCCACAGCAATCAGAGAAGAAAAAGAAACAAAAGAAATCCAAATCAGAAAAGAAGAAATAAAGCTGTCACTGTTTGCAGATGACATGATACTATACATAGAGAATCCTAAAGATGTTACCAGAAAGCTACTAGAGCTAATCAATGAATTTGGTAGAGTAGCAGGATATAAAATTGATGCACAGAAATCTCGTTCCTATAAACTAATGATGAAAAATCTGAAAGAAAAATTAAGGAAACACTCCCATTTACCATTGCAACAAAAAGAATAAAATACCTAGGAATAATCCTACCTAAGGAGAAAAAAGACCTGTATGCAGAAAACTATAAGACACTGATGAAAGAAATTAAAGATGATACAAACAGATGGAGAGATATACTATGCTCCTGGGTAGGAAGAATCAACATTGTGAAAATGACTATACTTGCTTTGACTATACCCAAAGCAATCTACAGATTCAATGCAATCCCTATCAAACTACCAAGGGCATTTTTCACAGAACTAGAACAAAAAGTTTACAATTTGTATGGAAACAAATAGCGAATAGCGAAAGCAATCTTGAGAAAGAAAAACAGAGCTGGAGGAATCAGGCTCCCTGACTTCGGACTATACTACAAAGCTACAGTAATCAAGACAGTATGGTACTGGGGCAAAAACAGAAATATAGATTAATGGAGCAGGATAGGAAGCCCAGAGATAAAGCCACACACATATGGTCACCTTATCTTTGACAAAGGAGGCAAGAGTATATGGCAAGAATGGAGAAAAGGCAGCCTCTTCAATAAGTTGTGCTGAGAAAACTGGACAGCTACATGTAAAAAAAATGAAATTAGAACACTTCCTAACACTGTACACAAAAATAAACTCAAAATGGATTATGGACCTAAATGTAAGGCCAGACACTATCAAATTCTTAGAGGACAACATAGGAAGAACTCTATGACATAAATCACAGCAGGATCCTTTTTGACCCACCCTCTAGAGTAATGGAAATAAACACAAAAATAAACAAATGGGACCTAATGAAACTTAAAAGCTTTTGCACAGCAAAGGAAACCATAAACAAGATGAAAAGACCATACTTAGAATGGGAGAAAGTATTTGCAAGCGAAGCAACTGACAAAGGATTAATCTCCAAAATATACAAGCAGCTCATGCAGCTCAATATCAAAAGAACAAACTACCCAATCCAAAAACGGGCGTAAGACCTAAATAGACATTTCTCCAAAGTAGATATACAGTTTGCCAACAAACATATGAAAGAATGCTCAACATCACTAATCATTAGAGAAATGCAAATCCAAACTACAATGAGGTATCACCTCACATGGGTCAGAATGGCCATCATCAAAAACTCTACAAACAATAAATGCTGGAGAAGGTGTGGAGAAAAGGGAACCCTCTTGCACTGTTGGTGGGAATGTAAATTGATATAGCTACTATGGAGAAAAGTATGGAGGTTCCTTAAAAACTAAAAACAGAACTACCATATGACCCAGCAATCCCACTACTGGGCATATACCCTGAAAAAACCATAATTCAAAAAGAGTCATGTTCCACAATGTTCATTGCAGCACTAGTTACAATAGCCAGGACATGGAAGCAACCTAAGTGTCCATTGACAGATGAATGGATAAAGAAGATGTGCCACATATACAACGGAATATTACTCAGCCATAAAAAGAAATGAAATAGTTATTTGTAGTGAGGTGGATGGACCTAGAGTCTGTCATACAGAGTGAAGTAAGTCAGAAAGAGAAAAACAAATACCATATGCTAACACATATATATGGAATCTAAAAAAATGGTTCTGATGAACCTAGGGGCAGGAGAGGAATAAAGACATAGATTCAGAGAATGGACTTGAGGATACAGTTGGGGGGAAGGGGAAGCTGGGATGAATTGAGAGAGTGGCATGGACATATATACACTACCAAATGTAAAATAAATGGCTAGTGGGAAGCAGCCGCATAGCACAGGGAGATCAGCTCGGTGCTTTGTGACCACCTAGAGGGGTGGGATTGGGAGGGTGGGAGGGAGGCTCAAGAGGGAGGGGATATGGGGAGATTATATATATATATATATATACACACACACACACATATATACATATAGCTGATTCACTTTGTTATACAACAGAAACTAACACAACATTGTAAAGCAATTATACTCCAATAAAGATGTAAAACAAAAACAAAAACAAAAAAACAAAGGCACCTGGTGCGTGTAGCTAATGGGCATGGTGACCTTGGGAGGCTACACACTCGTTCCATCCATTTCTGTGACTTTGGCCACTGCTCTATTGGAAATCCCTCAGGTCTGAGGCATGTTCTTTTCTATAGCCCCAGGGGCCCCAGGACTACATGATTAATGGAGGGTTTGATTTTGGAAGCAGCCAAAATTCATTATGACTTAAGCGTAGTGAATAAGGACTTAAACCTAGTGTACAGGGAGTAGGTTTCTTTTTGAAAAGTACTATATCATTTTTATTTCTTTTATGAAAAATAGCTATTAATGTGCATTCCAAGGTAGTGGCTTTTTTATTTTTTATTTTTGCAAAAAGAATTTTGCCTGTAAAATGCATGACTGGTTTATGTAGCTGATAAATTGGCTTTCATAATAGTTTTCAAATAGTTCCTGATAAGTTCCAAGAATAACAGCACCATTGGAATCACTCTATGACCATTATGACTACTTTGAATGGGATGCCAAAATCACTTCAAATTCCACATAGCCCAAACCAAACTCACCACATCCACCATAAACTTGGCCCTTTCCCCCGTCTCTGCTGCAGGCATTGGCCCACTGCTCACCCTGTCTTCCAGGAGAGAAGTGAGGGTCATCTTTGGCTCTTCCTCTGCCTTCTCCTAGACTGCCAAAGCTGTTGTTACTGCATCTTGTGAATTTGCCCCATAAGTGATGCTTGAATTTATCTCCCTTTCTCCATTCAACTCTCGCTGCCCTTATTTAATCCGAGTCTTCAGCATCTCTTACCTGGTCTACTGTAATGGTCCATAACTGGTCTCTCTGCATCCAATCCTGATCCCTCTCAAATTCATCTTTTAGGCTGCACTCATGTACAAATATGCAGATCTGATTATGTCTTTTCTCTACCTAAAACCCTTCAAAGTCTCCTTTACCTGGACATCACTGGCATCACCTACAGGATAAAATTCAAGTTCCTTAATAGGACATATGTGGCCCTCTGCAGTCTGGCATCCCTGTCTCCACACACCATGCTGTTTCTCACCTCTGCCCCTTTGCTCACTCTGTGCCGTCTGCCTGCACTGCTCTTTCCTCTCCTAAAGTCTCACTGTGTTTAACTATTTGACATTTGAGAATCATTGCATGCATCACCTCCTCCAGGAAGCCTTCTCTTCTGTGCTCCCATGGATATATCCAGATCTTTACAGGTCCCAGATTATATTATAATTATCTGAAAGGCTTGCTCCCTTGCCTCCATTATTCCTGGCTCAAATATCATGTTCTCAGTGCAATAGTTCCTGAAAGCTGTATTCAAAATGGCAACTTCCTGCCCCAGCCCTCCCCATCCCTGATTCATTTTTCTTTATAGCACTGTCTAATATAATATATAATTTACTTAGCTAATGGTCTATCTCTCCTCATCTCACTCCCCAAATATAACCCCAAAGAAGGCAGGGATTTCCTATGTTTTATTCACTGCCATATCTCCAGTACTGACAATTTATTCACTGCTATATCTACAGTACCGACAACAGTGCCTGACACACAGGAGTTCAACATTATTTGTTAAATAAATAAGCATTGAATTGATCTGAAGTGAAAGATGGGAGGAGACTATTTTCAGTTGGGATGTTGCTGCTTTTATGAAGTTGCAAAGTTGGGTCTAGAGCTTAGGAGAAAATCAGGGCTAGAGATGTAAATTTGGCAACTATCTGCATGGAGAGAATTGGTTGATGTGATGGGGATGGGTGAGATCTCTGGGGATGAAACAGAGATCTTAGGGGGCTTGTTAGATGGCCAGGAGACAAAGAGGAATCTGAAAAGCAGAATAGCCAGTGAAGGGGGGGTAGAACTTGTTTCCGAAGTCAAGAGAATTTCAGGGAGTCATCACTGTCAAAAGCCACACAAATGGAAGAGAGTGGGGTTAAGAAAAAGCCATTAGATTTACTATCAAGACAGCAGTACAGATATGCTGGTGGAGGCCATTCTGTAAGGGGTTATGGAGGGAATGAATAAACACAAGAAAAAATGGAGAGTTCAGGGAGTTCCTTCAAGAAGCTGGGCAAGGGCTTCCCTGGTGGCGCAGTGGTAGAGAATCTGCCTGCCAATGCAGGGGACACGGGTTCGAGCCCTGGTCTGGGAGGATCCCACGTGCCGCGGAGCAGCTGGGCCCGTGAGCCACAATTGCTGAGCCTGCGTGTCTGGAGCCTGTGCTCCGCAACGGGAGAGGCCACGATAGTGGGAGGCCCGCGCACCGCGATGAAGAGCGGCCCCCGCTCGCCGCAACTAGAGAAAGCCCTCGCACAGAGACGAGGACCCAACACAGCCATAAATAAAATAAATAAATAAATAAAAATTAAAAAAAAAAAAAAAGAAGTTGGGCAATGAAGGGGACAAGAAAGATAAAGTAGAGAGCTGATCAAGCAAAGAAGCTGAAGGCAGGATTCCTGGAGCCAGACTGTCTAGGCTTGTAAACCTAGTGCTATCACTTAGTAGCTACCACTTACTAGACAAGTTACTTGCCATTTCTATACCTGTTTCCCCATTTATCCAATAGACATAAGAACAGGACTTATTGATGTACTTGGTGTGAGAATTAAATGACATAATGAAGGGAAGTACTTAACACAGTGTGGCACAAAGTACGTTACATTGAAGGTTAGGTATCAGTAAAGAACAGAGATGGGGCAGAGTTAGAGAAAAAGGAAATGAACAGCCACTGAACCCTTCCACGTGCAAGCACTTAATAGTAACTATATGAGGCAGGGATTATTATACGCTGTTCATACATGAGGAAAAGTGGACTAAGCAAAGTCATATAGATGGTAAGGGGCGGTGCCAGGGTGTAAAGGCAAGCCTCCCTGGCCCCAAACTCTGCCTTTTCTACTGCATCACACTGTGGGAAGAGCTCCTTTGAGTTCTAAATTTCATCTCTCTTTCCTTGAAGTCTTTGGTGTGGTGAATGGAGGGAGCAACCAAGACTGCCCTCAGGAGTCTTGGATGTCAATCCCAAGGTGACAGCTGGCTGACCTCAGCAAATCAGCCTCAGGCTGCTCATGTGTAAAATGGGAATAAAAATAACCCCACCTCCTTAATCTCAGGGCTATTACAAGGATCAAATGAAGTGATGATCTGTGAGCAACTGCTTTGTAAACTGTAACACACCTGGTCAATATTAGTTCTTATCATCTCATTCCCCTCCTTCTCCAACCACCCTTCTCCTCACTGTGATAAACACAGTGTTTTCCTTTCAGACAATCAGCTATTGACCCAAAGCTCACAGCTACTGGACTCGCCAATGGAGCTAATAATGAAAACATCGATTATTGCAACCTACATGCTTTCTGCATTCCATTTTTAGAAGAAAGAGACAAATCTCAATCAAACAAGCTCATGTGAAGCATTTCATTCAAATAAGTGGTCCCTGGGTTGAGGTCCGGGTCTCCACCCAGACCCAGCCAGTTCTTCCAGTGTCCATGAGGGCCAGAGCAACCTCTCTGAAGGAGCCTTGCTTTGCTCTTGCCAAAGCCCTGTGGTCATCAAGGGGATGGGGGGCCAGCAGCAGCATTCTTGAAGGCAGGGAGTGGGCAGGTGTGCAGGGGCACTGCTGAGACTACTGTCCCCTGACGGAGACTGGAATGGGAGTCAGGGGAACCACACATGGAGAGGACTGATGGTTTCAAGCCTGTAGAGCTGCCAGGGGAGGCCATCCGGGATGGTACTGCCCCTAGGCCTAGGTAAGAGAAGTCCCTGCCTGGCCCAACACTTTAAATGTACCCACTCTAGTATCTTCTGGCTATGCCCTTACACATTGGCCAAGGAGTTTGTGGGGCTAAGAGGGCATGCCCACCTAGAACCTGTGCTCCTCCTTCTAGACCACCCTCCGGGTATCTGGGATCCAGCTCAGACGGCCCCAAAGTTGCCTTCAGGGTCTACACAGGCCTTTTTCCTGGTCGGTTTTCCAAAGGGGTCCACTCCACCTGTGTGTACACCCCTGGCCCCAAGGCTGTTTGTTGGGGGTATGCATGGAGTTTGGACATACACATGTTAAATGTCCACACGCATATGTGTGATGGTCCGTATCTCGATATGGTACAGAGCAAGGGGAAGGAAGAGAAATGGAACCAGGGGCTGAAGGTTGGCTATTCCTACACTGCTACATCTGGCACAGAACTTTTGGAATCCAAGAATTCTAAACCTGAACCTGGCTTTCAGGTTGTTATAAAGATACATCTGTCAAGGTCAGAGTATAGAACTTAGTGTTCTGTTAGTCTGAATTATACATTCAGCATTTTGTTAGTTCGGCTTAAAATTAATATTAATATTTTAAAATATGGTACATGGGCCTTCATTCTTTCCCTGGACCCTACAAATATTAGGGATGGATAACAGGTGGGAGATCTGTATCCACAGCTCTGGAACCATGGACAGTTCCAACCCTGAATTTTCTTTGGGTATGTGAGTTTTATTCACATCTGTTTAGTATTAACATTTACTCTTGGAAACAGCATTGCACCTACTTCTTACATTGATCGCATGACATGGGCATCATTCCATTTCCATTACACAATAAGGAACCTGCTCAAGGTCACACAGCTAGTGCTGGGCAGAAGTGAGTTGCGAACACAAGATCTTATTCTAAATCACACGTGTTCCCTAAAGTGACTCCCTGGTACTAAATTAGTGCTCCAAAGGCTCTGAAAAATAATAACAGTCATGGACGATATTAGCTGGCACACAATGCTCTCACCGTATCTGTTGTTAAAATGTTAAAACAGTTTTGGAACAATGGCTAAAGAGACTCCCCTCTCCCCAAGAGCGTCCCCCGTGGCTACCCAGGTTCCTTCTCGGGCCCTGTTTCTGTCCCAAATCCAGCAACTATAGGGTTAGTGTAGGCAGAGCAGAGGCAGTTCTGTAGCTGGGTATCAGTCCTGGTCACATGCCAGGCGCTGTTCTGAGGGTCTGTGGTCTAACCGCCTCAGCGCGTCTGCTCTTAAAGAAGACTGACCGCTGTGTAAACTCTACTGCACTTAGAGGGTGGAAAAGAGGCCCCTACCTAGTTACTTTCTGTCATAGCATAGAGTTACCAGTCAGGAACGTGGAAAGTTTAGTTAAAGAGAACACTGCGCTTTCTGAGAATTCAGCGTTTCTGCTGCATCCAGCGCGGAGAAGAGTCACGTGCCTACGTCCTGGGAAGCCTCCTGCTCAGCGTCACTTCGGACTCGGCAGAGGCGGTGCCCAGCATCTTTCCTCCCCCCGACACCCCTGCACAGGAGGCTCTGGAGACAGCAGTCCCTGGTGGGCAGGGAGGTCGAGAGGGAGAGGGTGGAGATAAGACCCTTTGGAAGGAGCAGAGCTCAGGGCTGGGAGAGGGCGGAGGTGGGGCTGGGGGGAAGCCAATACCCTGTATCACCCAGGGAGTCACGAAGCCCATGGCCCCTGGGTAGCCTCCCAGCCCACTCAGGCACCAATCCCAGCCCCCGCACTGGCACACATCCCGATTCTCAGATGGTCTGCACCATGATTACAGAGTAAGTTTTAAAATTAGGCTTTTCCTCATTCTGCACTGTTTATGTCAGACTCTGAGAAGCCTGTAAATACCACCCTCCCACCTCTGCCTCCGCCCCCTTCCTTCCTGACCACATCCTTTTCTTTCTGGCACACAGAGAGGCATTTCCCCACCCCCACCCCCCCAACAGCAGAAAAGACAATTTCCAGTGTTTTTAAAGAGTCATCAGCGTTGGGCGAGGCTCCATGTTTAACCGAAAGGCTTCTTTTGTCAGCCACCCTCATGTTCTGTTTAGACTGCGTTTCTCTACCAATGGAGACACCTTCTCAGTATGTATTTACTCTTGGGCTTCCCTGGTGGCGCAGTGGTTAAGAATCCGCCTGCCAGTGCAGGGCACACGGGTTCGAGCCCTGATCTGGGAAGATCCCACATGCCGCAGAGCAACTAAGCCCATGCGCCACAACTACTGAGCCTGCGCTCTAGAGCTCGTGCTCCGCAACAAGAGAAGCCACCGCAATGAGAAGCCCACGCACCGCATCGAAGAGTAGCCCCGGCTCGTCGCAACTAGAGAAAGACCGCGTGCAGCAACAAAGACCCAATGCAGCCAAAAATAAATAAATTAATTAATTTAAAAAAATATGTATTTACTCTTCACCACTTAGAGGTCAGTTACTGTCTCGAAGCCCTTGTCCTGGCTGGGTTCTCAGAGACCTCTGCTGCTTCGTCCTAGCTGACAGCCCTGAGGTCTTGGATCGGCGGCCAGTTTTCTGGGTCATGTCTGAGTATGGTTTGCCTCTGACTCCAATTCTGAGCGTCTTGGAGCAAAGCGCCTTTCCCCGCAGAGAGAGCTGTGGGCGTCGGTAGCCTTATCCACGGAGAATCCTCATGCGTGCCTGCAGGGCGGGAATGCGGACCCAGGCTGTGTCCCTTACAGAGCCGGCCAGGCATGGGCACTCTGCTGGGCATGTGAGGGCCTGTGCTTGGCCTCAAGGAGCTCGCAGCCAGCCTGAGGTGACCGGCCAGACCTCCTGATGGGTCAGACGCCAGAATTCGTCTTTACGCTCTATGTGCATGGCTACCATCCCGCTCCTCATCATTTTTCCTCTCCCCAGGACACTGCAATGACCTCCTTGCTGGGCCCCCATGTCTAAGCTTGCCCTGCCCCCACAAGCCACGGATGTGGTTTTTTAAGAAATGTACGTCAGATCATGCCTCACCTCTCTGAAAACTCCGATGACGGCTTCTCTTGCACTGCACATCCACGCTGCATTATTTGGCCCCTGCCAGTTCTCCAGTCTCATCTCCACCACCTTCCCCTGGCTCCTTATACACCCCCAACACTGACCTTTTTCATCCTGGGACAAGACAAACTCCTTCCCACCTCTGAGCCTTTGGACTTGCTGTTGCCTTTGCCCAGAACCCTCTTCCCCCAGCTCTTTCAATGCTTGGCTCCTTTTCATCCTCAATTTGCAGCTCCAAGTCGCCTCCTGAGAGGGGCTGCCCGACGGTGCCAGTCTCCCCACCAGACTGCAGGCATCTCGAGGACAGGCCTCACTGCGCCTCCAGCGAGCCCAGAGCAGGAGCTTCCTTCAGGCTTCTGCAATGAGCGGGCCCAGTGTTTCCGGCAGAGCAGGCAGGGCCGGCTATTGAGGTTAGTTCCAGAGGGCAGCAGAGGGGATGCTATGGGAAGGGTCTTCAGGAGACCAGGGGAACAGGCCTGATGTGATGACCAAAGGAATGCGAAGGGATTGGATGAAGACACATTGGGAGGAGCGTCTTAAGGTTCCCGGCTTGGAGCTCGAGTTGAATGTCCTTCTGACATTCAGCATTGACCATGAGCCCGGCCCCCCCAGGTGCTGGGAGAGGCCGGAGGCACCAGGTGGTGGGGGTCATGATCTGGCCATGGCAGTCAGCTGTATCCTCTACTTCCATCCCTCTAAGCAGACAAATAGTGGACAAGAGAAGAGGGAAAGTGGACGTGTTTTTTTTTCTTCTTATTTTGGAATTCTGCTACTACAGGTAGAACCTTAGTTAAAATTTAAAAAAGACATTATTGGATGGAGACTTCAAAATGTTAAAAGTATGATGATAAGATTATGGATATTTTCCTTTTATTTTTATTTTGTATATCTCCTCATATAAAAAATAATTAATTTGTATTTACTCTGTAATCAAAAGAGATGAATTGCTTCACAGAATTGTGTATCATGAGGGTGAAGCATTTTGGGGAAAAAAAGAGGAAGAGGAGGGCTTCCCTGGTGGCGCAGTGGTAGAGAATCTGCCTGCCGATGCAGGGGACACGGGTTCGAGCCCTGGTCTGGGAAGATCCCACATGCCGCGGAGCAACTAGGCCCGTGAGCCGCAACTACTGAGCCTGCACGTCTGGAGCCTGTGCTCCGCAACAAGAGAGGCCGCGACAGTGAGAGGCCCGCGCACCGCAATGAAGAGTGGCCCCCGCTCGCCGCAACTAGAGAAAGCCCTCGCATAGAAACGAAGACCCAACGCAGCCCAAAATAAAAATAAAATAAAAAAATAAAAAAAAAAAAAAGAGGAAGAGGATTGGCAACATAATGTAGGTTGAATTGAGCTGGGCAGGCCGAGGGGCAGCTGGAGGTGACATGGAGAGGCAGCGAGCAGGACTCACGCAGACCTGTGTGCAGCCCTGGACAGCACTGCCTGCAGGGCCGTGCAGACTTGGGCAAACAGCTAGGCCTCTTGGGTCTTCAGTTTCCAAGTATTATGGGAATAATAATAAAACCCACCTTATAGGTTGCTTTTAGAAATAAATGAGAAACCTATGCAAAGCAATCTCTGCAGTGCCTGGCACAGAGTAGGTGCTTCACGAATGGGAACTGTTATTACAGATACTGCTCATTTAAGGAGAATGTTGACTGGTTGGGACCCAAGCATCCTCAAAGGGTAAGAGGTATTTCCTCCTTTAATGCAGGTGATGTGGGCACCTGAGTATTTCCCTCCCATACTGACAAGGTTACAGGAGGGTAGATGGCCACCCTTCATTTACATGATGGGGACACTGAAGGAGAGCGAGAGAGATGACCCATTCATGACACTCACCAAGAAAGACACACATCCACATGTTCATTTCACAAAGATTTTTGAGATTTTCTTCTCAACATTGAGTCAGACTTTGTAGTTAACAGAGAGGACCTAGGACAACAACCCTCTCAAATTTTGCATGCGATTTCATGGGAGAAGGGCCCTGCTTTGGAAGCTACTAGCTTGGCCAGAGACCACTCTCTCACGCTCTTCTGGGATGACTTTTGGGCTACCTTCTCCAACGCGAGCACTTTCACCTTCAATTTTTTTCATCTATAAAACTGAGAGGGTGGAATACACAATAATCTCATGAATAAGGCCATGTCTAGTCCTATGTTCTTTGACCAAAGACCTCAGTCCTTGTACTGATGGCCAGTGGGATTTTCAGGGCCATAGAGGAAGAAGTTCTGCTTTCAGAAGAGAACTGTAGTGGGTACTCCCCAGGGATGGGCTGCTCTCCCCAGAACACAGGATCCTACACAACTGGTTCTCCTTGAGATCCAAGGCCACTGGGGACTCAGGGTAGCTTCCCTGGGTCTACACTGGGCCAGGGTCCCCATTCACATTCCACTCCAGGGTCTGGCACCGTCCTGATTGAGTCTCCTGCACTACCTGCAGCTGGGGAGCCACTGCAGCTCTTGAGCCCTGATGGGGTCTCTGACTTGCCGGTTGTCAGGCTTCCAGTCTGTGCCTTGGGTGGTGGAAGGAGACACCGCTCCTGCCTTCACACCACCTGGATCCCAGCCCCAAGCCAGGCCTCTCCTACAGCTCCCGCTGGAGCCTAGAATCTGGGAGCTCCTGTGATGATGAAAGACCTTTGACACTGTCAACACCCAACCTCTTTCTTTCTTTGCATTTTTCCTCTTGTTCCTTGTCCCTGACTGGGAGGAGGTGTGGTTCACTTATTTCTTTTTTTTTTTGTTATTCAAGTGGGATTCCTAGTAGGAATCTTCTGGTGATCCCTGGAGGAGGACGTGTTGGGGTCCTCCCATTTACCCCGTCTTGGTGAGCTGACACTCTCTGGCACTGCGTGCCCTGTAGTCTCATTGACTCTTTTAGCCCAGAACATCTGCAGCTTTAACTGTTATTTATAAAGATACAGCTAGTTTTCTGTGGGCTGAATCCAATGGTGGCACATGTATCTGATGAAGACGATGTGAGGAAGGTTGGCTGGGGGCCCCCTTGAGGAGAAGAGAGCCACTCTGCCAACCCCACTCTGCCAACCCCACTCTGCCATCTGGACCTAACGTGCATGGGAGCTGGGGCCAGAACTCAGAAGTCTTCCTATTTCTTGGCCTGGACAGCAGTTGTTGTGATTTCTTCCCATCCAATTTGGGAACAATTAAGGGCAAAGATTCTTCAAGGGCAAGGAGATATTGGTAATGACACGATTGCCAAATCTTCCCCAAGATGAACAGGAAGTCAATAGATATATACCATCTGAATGAATGAATGAATGAATGAACCACAGCAGGACTGGGCACAATGTCTGAGCAGGAGTGAAGGGGCACTGCCTACCCTCTGGTATCAGAGGGCATTCTTACCCTTCCCCTGCCTCTGGTTACAGAGGTCTCAGGGACCCAGGGAGAAGTGACCAGGATTTGGACATGTCTGCTGTCATCTTGTTTAAACCTAGCTCCTCTGACCAGAGCTGCCCGAGGCTCACTGATCTCAGCCTGGGGAAGAGAGAAGGTGGCCTCCTTCCACTCCTGCCCACCCCATCGGCTGGCCGTGAGGAACGTCCCACAGGGCTGCGGCTCAAGGATCTGGGTACTGGGGGTGAGGGGGGAGGGTTGATGCAGGGTCTGGGGAGGGGGCTCCTTGACCTCAGCGTCTAGAGGAGCCTACAGTCTGGAAACCAGGAAATAAAGTCAAAGTCAAAGATCTGTTCATTGGAGCAAGAACAAGACCAGGGGAATCAGATTGAGCAAAACAGCCATGGTGACAGGGTTGAGAAGATTAAGGCAGACAGAGGGGAGACTCTCAGAAGTCAGGTATTATTAATACTGCTACTACTCATAAGAACCGCTAATATATACTGGGGGCTTACCACGTGCCAAGCATTCGACTAAATGCTTGATACATCAACCTCAAAGGAGGCACTGTTACTCCCTCGACTTTTTTCTTCCCCCACATAAGGGACCTGAGGCTCAGGTTAAGTCACTTGGCAAAGTCACAAAGCAAGTAGGTGGCTGAGCTGGTATGAACCTAACTCTCTAGCACCTGTGCCCACCTGTTGCCCAGAACCAAAGGTACTGACCTGGGTCCCCTAACTTGATTCCCCAAACACTGGTTCTCTGTACAGGTGAAACCACAGCTAAGGTGAGTCCCCAGGGGGAGCATGGTGGCAGAGGGACAAGACTGCCAGGAGCTGCTGGGACCAGTCCTCTCTCACCAGCACTGGGCCAGGTGTGGCCGGGAAGATGGAAGCTGCCCTCGCAGAATGTGGACATGCCAGTTCCCCTTCTCCCAGCTGCCAAGTCCTACCACTGCTTCTTTAGGGAGCTCCCATTTCCCACCAAATAATGGCCAAGGAGAGAAGGGGAAGGGTGGGGAAGGGTCAGGTTCATTAGTCTAAGCCGAGGAGGGAGGCAGACACAGGCTCACAGGAGGGACCAGGCTGACGATGGAGGTGGAGTTATGCAGTGGCACAGACTTTTAAAATCAGAGTTTACTGTTTTCATTAGCTTTCCACTGCGTGTTCATCACAGGCCACGTTTCACTGCCCGCTGAGCGGGGCAGCAGATGTGGGGAGTTACCGGCAGCAGCGAAGCTGGGAGCAGACCATGTGAGGATGCCGGCGGCTCAGTGTGTGTCCTGGCGACAGGGCTGTGAAAATGATTTATTAGACAGGTCCCTGTTTAGCACACAGAAGGGGCGCCTGTGTGCAGGGAGTTGCGCACATATGTGAGCACAGAGGACTTCACGTGGGTGTTATGACACTAGAGGGCAGAGAGATTCCAAAGCACGCAGGGGCTTCTAAGTTTTCCCCCAGTACAGCATGTCCAGGCGGGATGCCCCTCTGGGCGACGGTCGAGGCAAACGCTCCACACACTTGCTCTCTTGAATCTGTGCCAACACTACCAGGTGGCGTCTATTACCACCATCCCATTTTGCAAAGGAGGAAACTGAGACTCAGAAAGATTAAGAGGTACCTGGGATCACGTGGCTGGTAAGTCGTGGAGCCAGGATTCACACCCAAGCAGTTGCCTCCATGGCCCATATTTAAGCACTCGGCTCTCCAGAGACAGAAGGAAAGTACCTTTTCTTGAGCTCCTACTATGCTTCAGGCACCATGCTAGGTCCTTTGTCAACTCATTTGGTCTTCGTAACTGCCTTTGTGAAGGAGGCAAAATCCTGACTTAGAAATGCAGCAACTTAGATTGAGAGAAGTTAGGTAACCTGTGTACATTCTCCCAGCTAGTAAGTGCAGAGCTGAGATTTAGCCCAAGAGAGACGCCACACCCTTTCTCCTAAACTGGGTGCCTCCTACATGACGGCATTGTGTTTTCAATTTTAAAAAGTTACACTACAGCTGACCCTCGGTATCCAAGGGTTCTGCATCCACAGATTCAACCATTGGCGGATTGAAAATATTGGGAAAAAGAATTCCAGAAAGTTCCGAAAAGCAAAACTTGAATTTGCCATGTGCCCTGGCAACTATTTACATAGCATTTACATTGTATTTACAACCATTTACATAACATTTATATTGTCTTAGGTATTATAAGTAACCTGGGGATGATTTAAAGTATACGGGAGGATGTGTGTAGGTTATATGCAAATACTATGCCATTTTATATAATGGACTTGGGCATTCCCGGATTTTGGTATACTCTGGGGGTCCTGGAACCAATCCCCCGTGAATACTGAGGGACAACTGTATTTTTGACACCGCCTGCCCCAATCTGTTTTGTTTGTTGGTTGTTTAATTACTTCCTTTAGCACGTAATTCTTGAAGTCCTTTTGTGTCCAAGGCAATATGAGGGAGGGGACACAAAGCTGGCTGTGACCTGGCTCCTGGTGGGTTTGATGACCCTGATGCAAGGAGGAAGGTGAGGAGTGCCGCTCAACCAGAGAACATTCTGGGGGTGCTGGGATGGCAGAGGGCACTTGTTCTCAGTATTTTGAATGAGATTGTTTTACTAATTTCCTTTTCAGATAGTCATTATCAGTGTACTGAAATGCAACTGATTTCAGGAAGCGCTGTGTCTGCTGCTGTTTCCTTCCGCACCCCAGGGGCGGTGGATCAGGAGTCAGCCTTCCCCAACATGAAGTCCAGGCTTGGATGCTTTGAGCCAATTCTGCTCAAGCTGTTGGTCACCTCCATCAAACACTCAGGGGACTTCCTTTTGCCCCTGGATGGATCATATCTGCTCTGATGATTCTGGCATCAGCCTGAGAGCCAGCAGGGGAGCTGGCTTTCAGCAGAGGCCTCTGGAAACTCATGCTTTTTAGATGTTCAGTTGAAATCAGGAGGTTTATGACTCTTCCTTTATTCAGAAGCCCATCAAAGCCAATGTGGGAGCTGCCGTGGATTCAGAAGGAACACCTGCATGGCCCTTCAGCCCCACCATGTTCCACTCTGTCCTCACTCTCTTTCCAAGGGAATTTTCTTTCTTCTGCAGACCCTGCTGGGTGGGGCAGAAAAAGCACTGGGAGGCAGAAGATCCAGGACCGCTTTCCTGACTGTCACTCAGCCACATGACTCGCATGGGTTACATTATGACTCTCTTAGGCCTCAGTTGTCTGAGCTGTAAAATGGAGATCATAATGCCCCCTTATGGATTCACCATGTGGGTTACATGAGAAGTAAGTGCAATGTTAGGTTTTATGCCCATTACAACTTCCAGGCTTCTTTGAGTAACTTCCAGCTATGGCCAAGACATTTCAACCCTGTGATCCTATGTGAAGGGCTTCTTGATCAGTCTAGCCCACCTGACTTTTGGAGGGCTGTGTGACTTCTTCCCAGGAGTAGGGGCAGAGGAAGCAGATGCTGGATTAATCCGGGGTTTGGGTTTTGCTGGGTTGGTGGACTCTCCACTCTACGACTCTTCAAAGGCTTCCTATCACAGGCAGAATCAAACCTGGAGCCCTAACTTGCTCCACACGGCCCTGCTTAATCTGGCCTCTGACTCTCTCTCCAGCTTCATCTCACACTACACTCCCCGTGCTCTCAGGGCTCTATCCCCACCAGCTTCCCTTACAGTCCTGAAACACACCTGCTCTTCCCTGCCTCAGGGCCTTGGCACATGCTGTTGGGAAAGCACTTTTCCCACTGTTTGCATGGGTAACTCTGAATAATCCTTAGCTCTCAGTGCGAGTATTACTTCCTCTGGGACCTTCTCTAGTCTGCACACACCCTCCCCCAATGCTGAACTAAATTAGGTCTCTCTTACTGAGCCCTGTTCTTTTTCTGATTCATAGAACATACCACTGTTTGCAGTTACATATGTGAGTGTGTTTATGGTTTAACACCTGTCTCTTCATGCGGACTGCGACAGCTCAACTCTGATCCCTGTTATAGACCCGGCACCTGCCACTGTCTGCCGCACGGTGGTATTTCATGAACGTGTGGAAGGGTGAATGTCTGCAGAAGAGGCAAGAGGATGGAGGGTGTCGGAAGAAGTGATGGTGATGACGTGCCTGAGAGGTAAGGAGGCAGGGAGAAGGCAGAGGGCTCTATGAGACGGAAGATGAGTCCAGTGGAAGGCCTGAGGGTGACTGTTTGAATTTAAGATTTCACAGGAGCAGCCTTGAAGGATGGTCTGTTTTGAGGCTCCCAGACAGGGTACATACTGCCTCCTGATGGGGTTTTGTGCAGTCGGGGCACCCAGAGGGCCCCGGGAGCTGGGAAATGGACCGGGAAGTAGGAGAGGGCTCCATGGACGGGCCCATGTTGCTGTGACCCTGTGGTATGGGGAAGCCCTGCCCTGCAGGTGTCTGAGGGAGTTGGGACTTCACGTGTATCCCTTGGACTCAGCAGGAGGGAACTCTCTTTGGGAGGCAGGGGCTCTGTGAACACAACTGCAGTGGGGGTTAAATAGCAGCTTTCCCTCCTGGTCTGGAGCCCTGTGGCCAGAAATGCTGCATGGACTCTGTGAGACTCAGCTTACACCTTCCCTGGGCCACACTGGGGCTCTTAGTCCTCTGGAAGCAATGAAAAAGCTGAACAGCAGAGGCAGGGATGGAAGACTAAACAGGAAGCTGGTAATAGCCTCTTGCAGATGTAGCTCTTTTATAATAGAAAGGTTCATACCAAGGTCAGATATACAATACTCCTCCTGTCCCACCCACGCCTACAATTCTTCCCAGCGTTCACTTTCTGACCCTTTGCTCTCATGTGGGTTGAAAGATGTCAACATGAAAACTGGGAAACAGGAAGCCCTGTCTCGTATGTGTCAATTTTCGGGGCTCTTGAGCACACAACCATGGGAGTAACTCTTTTTTTCCAAGCCAGGACCATGATACTACCTGCTCATTCACTAGCCCAGCCCCTGGATGGACAGGCAGACCAATGCCCCAGCCACTGAAACTGACCCTTATGCAACAGGAAGACTGGGCTGGAAAAGCAAAAGTCATCAGGAGAAGTAGGTGCCATGAGCTGAAGGAGGAGGCCACATTGATGACAACAACAGGGTAAGAGCCATCCAAGATCATAGGTTAAGTCCATCCTTCTATGGCTAAGACTAGACCCACCGAAGGGAATGTTGTCCCAATCAAAATCGATAATAAAGAAAAACCACCCCATGGTGACAGATGGTATCTAGACTTATCATGGTGGTCATTTTGTAATGCACAGAAATATTGAATCACTATGTTGTACACCTGGAACTAACATAGCGTTGTAGGTCAATTATACTTCAATTGAAAAAAATCATGATGAAATGGATGTGGAGGCAGGGAAGTTTGCCAAATTCCTCTTAGCAGCAACCTGCTCCCAAACATAATTAGATAAATTGTGGGAAGAAGTTACATTGAAGTCTCACCCAACTACAGTGTCTGTATTCCAGACCCCAGGTCTAGCTCAAATGCCGTTAGACAGGACAGAAATCATCTAAAGTGTATACTGAAATATGATGTTATCTCTGAGAGTGGCATCGTGGGTGATTTTATTTTCTGCCTTATACTCTTATGTATGAATTACTTATATAATAAAAACTGGTATTTAAAAAAAAAAAAGAAAAAAAGAAAACCACCCCAGAGATATGGCTCATTTTAAATCAGTTCCCTGATTTCTTGAACCCTTACCATGTGCCTGGCTCTGTCCTGGGTGCAGAGGACATCAAGACTCATAAAACAGGGTCCCTGCCCTCAGGGAATGTTGACATTATTTGGGGAGGACTCAGAGGCAGATTACTTCAGTACAATGTGGGATATTTGGGGACAGAGACATGTCATCACGAGGGCAGCAGTGCTTTTGCTGGGGAGAGGATGGTGGTGGTAATAAGGACAGCCAGCGCTGAAGGAGTGCCTGCTCTGTGCGGGCCTCGTTCACGGCCCTTCACATGCATTAGCTGATTGATCCTCACAGCCACTCGGTGAGGCTGGAACCAGCCTTGTCCCCATTTTACATGGGAGGAACTGAGGTTTGGGGAGGTAAAGAAAGTAGCCTAGGGTAACGCAGGATTTGAATGCAGGCCAGCTGGCTCCTAAGCAGAATCTGGATAAAGAATGAATAGCAGAAGAGGAAGCAGCATGAGCAAAGGCCTTAACGAGTGGTGTGGGCAGAAAGGGTAGAAGAAGTAATTTCTGAATCGCCTGAACATAATGTTGGGCTAAGAGCGAGGGAGGACGAGGCTGAAGGGGAGGTGGTGGCCTTGACAACTGCCCCAGGGCTGTCTGGTCAGGTTGGTGCAAGGAGGTGGGGTCTCAAGAGTGATTCCTTGTGGGTCCTGCCACCTCCTGCTGCTACAGAGCTGCTCCACAATGTTCGGTGGTTGAATGAATGGGAAAACGACCACAGCCAAATACTGGCTTAATATCCTGCTTTTCACAACATCCTCCCCTTATAAATGATCTCGTTTAACCTTCATGCTAATCCTATGAAACAGACAGTAAGTCCTCCATATTACAGACAAGGAAACCAAAGCTCAGAAAGGCTAACTGATTTTTCTCAAGGTCCAGCAGTTAGTAAGCAACGGAGACAGGTCTTGAGCCCATATCCACATCCTGTATGTTTCCTACCACATGCCCCACTGCTGTCACTGAGGCAGGAGGGCCTGAGAACCTGGAAACGCAGTGGTTGACACAGCTGAGCTATCATTTCTCTGAAATACAGAACGGGTGGGAGGTTTAGGTATGAAGAGCCCATTTCTCTGAAGAATTTTCCAGAACTTGACTCTCAGGAAGATTTGTCCAAACGGTCTATAATACACTTAGTAAACGTGAACAAGAAAAAATTAGCTAATGAGCTGCCATCCACGCTAATCATCTGTGCCAAAGGAGGCGAGCACTGATGAGGGAGATAAAAAGCCACGGGAAACTGTCTTTTGGATGGTGGGACCCGGGCCCTGCTCCCCAGCAGGGGGTCCCGGGCTGGCCTGCCTTCTGCACAGCCTGAATTCCAAATCTGCCTGGTATTCCTGACCCTACCCACTCTGGGGGCTTGTTTAAAGGGACCCCTCCAGGTGGTCAGTGGTCTCAACCCCCCTCCTCCTCCTCCTGCCCCCAGTTAGTCCTGCTCGGTTTCCTCTCTTCCACAGACCTTTTGCCTTGGATTCACTTCTGGTTCTCTGCCTAATCTCTGCCCATTAGTCTTCGTGCTTCAAACTTCCTTAGCCCGTTCTTGTCATCCAGGATGCAGACCTGGCTTCTCCTTTATTCCATACTCCTCAGTTACAAGCCAGCCTTGCCCACCCAGTACTCCAGTTCTGACCCTTGGGAGCCCTAGGTGTGAGCCCCACAAAGTGAATTTTGTGTACATGGCACAGTTTTTACCTTAGGTCTAACCACCCCAAACATAGTCTCTTAAATTTGGTGACATCTGCGCAGTTCTTTTTGTGTGATACGGTAAAAGAGGCTCTCAGAAATGTTATTCAAATTTACATTTTTGATGAATGAAGTAATAAGGAACTTGTTTAATCCTCCCAACAATGTCCATTTTACAGAGGAGCACACTGGATCTCAGAGACCTTCTAACTTGCCACTAAGTGGCCAGGCCAGAATTAAACCTGGGCCTATCTGAGCCTCAAAACTACACTCTTTCAAATCCACTTGGAACTTCAGCAGTAGTTAAGGATATGTAAAGAAACAAATATATTGCAGCAGCTACTCCTTAAAGGAGCCTCGCAGAGAAGCATTTTGGAACAGGAAGTCTTTATGTTAACATAAATAAGCACCCATTAGTTTTCTGGTTTTATAAGTTTCTCTAAATATATATATATATACATATATATATATATATATGTATATATATATATACATATATATATATATATATATATATATATGTATATATGTATATATCTCCAGTTCCTTAAAGTGGGGCATGTCAGTTTGTGAGAAATAACCCAGAAAAGTGGCCAAGTTGTGTCTCAAGTCTAGTTGTGAAAGGTAGTTGTGAACAGCAGGAAAAATAGGCAGCTGATAATAAATTCTAATTTTCAAGCAGCTCTTCTAAGTCCCTGCCCTTCCCACTACTTTTACCAAGAAAAAAAGGGGTCTTATAGAGACCTGTGACTGCCAAGGGGGAGGGGGTTGGAGGAGGGATGGATTGGGACTTCGGGGTTAACAGATGCAAACTATTATATATAGAATGGATAAGCAACAAGGTCCTACTGTATAGCACAGGGAACTATATTCAACATCCTGTGATAAACCATAATGGAAAAGAATATGAAAAAGAATGTATGTATGTCTATATATATATATATATATATATATATATATATATATATATATATATATATATATGTATGTATGTATAACTGAATCACTTTGCAGAAATTAGCACAACATTGTAAATCAACTATACTGCAATAAAATAGATTTTTTTAAAAAAGGAGTCTTGGGGGGGGGGCATTTGTTACCTTTTACTTCCTTTTCCCCTGGGCCAAAAGCAGAAGGAAATAGGCTGAAATGTCACTCCCTGCCAGGTACTATGGGACCCAGAGTTCACAGATCTCCATTGAAAGCAGGGTGCTTGCCTTCTTTGCCATCAAATATCTTTCGGGGCTCTTCCCACATGTAAAGGCTCTAAGAGATCGAACCTGTGCTACACGAACGGACGACAAACTCATGAGGGAAAAGTGTGTCAAAGAGCAGTTCTCTGCAGAATAAAAGAATCCTGACCAGCAGAGGCTTCTCAAGGACCTGGCAACGGCAGGCGGGTCACATGGAAAGGGCTCTTTATTATTTTTTTAAAGAAAGTGAGAAAATGAGCAGATGTAGATTAGGCACTGAAGGTAAGGCAGGCATTGATTTTCAGGAAAGACTTGATACCTCCTGATTGGCTCGTATGATATAAGGATAGCGCTGCTAGGAGGGGACTGCATATCTTGGGATCAATGACTGTGCACAGGGGAGAGGTGGGGATGTGGGGAACAGGGAAGGGGGGCACAGAGGGAGTGTGAATGAGTGAGTGAGTGAGTGAGTGTGTGTGTGTGTGTGTTCTGGAGTCCATGCTTTATAGAGCCAGAGGTCCGGCACAGGGAGGGGAAGCAGGAGGTTGGGATGCAGGGATGATCTCAGACAGCAAGTGCTGAATGCAGCCCCAGAGCAGAAGTCATCTGAGGGGGAATGCGCCTGGGGGAGTGTCCATACCCACAGCCAAAAGAAAAATGGTGGTAACTGAAGAGCACACAGAGATGGTGGGAATGAAAGTCTCGGTCCCGATGGAGAGGGAGGCTGCAGCCAGGAGGGGGGCGCAGAAGTGGAAGGCTGTCACTCCACTATGGAATGAGGAAGTATCCTGTGCTCCCTGTGAAATCAGTCTCCAAGCCTCTCTCCCCGGAGGTGTGTGTGCCACGCTGACATCTGCTGTCTGCCAGAATGCTGCAGTGGGCATTCTGCAGTCAAGGTGGACCCAGCGCTGCCCTTGGCCATGCTGCATCAGGACTGCAATGAGTCTGTGGATTCCTGCTGTCATGTTCTGTCACAGCAGATTTCCCTCTGCTTCAAACAGTGTGTACTTAGGAGGCTGACAGTGCAAGACAGTCCTATAGATGCAGGGACAGAATGTGCCTTAATTCTTTTGCAGTGAACATTTTGGCCCCGTATGGATGCTGCCATGAATCAAAATGGTCACATATTCTGGAAGGATCCCTGGGAGGAGCAGAGGATGTTTGGGGCCAAACGAGGCTGAGATGCGCAGGGGAGGAACAAGCTGGGGCTTCTGTTGTAGTGACAGCAATACAGGAGTAGTACTAGTTACTGTGGTTTATGCACCTATGACATGCCAGACAGGATAGAGCGTCTTATGTACATTTCTTCCCTTAATCCTTAGTGCCATGCTTCTGCACAGTGGCTAGTATTAGACCCATTTAATATATAAGAACACAAGTTCAGGGAGCTGAAGCAGCTTGTCCAAGGTGGGGAGTCAGAGGTGGCCCAGCTGGCAGGCTGCTCTGACACTTAAGCTGCTCCTGTGCCCCCTCTTTAGGCAGGGGGAGCTCTGTCCTCGGGCCCCTGCAGAAGCAGGGTTGCGGGCACACGTGCGGGTTCAGGAGGCCCGGCCTCAGGTGGCTGCATTTTCCCATTGCCCAAGGGCTTGCCAGGCCCTGTGGTGGCAGCTTCCCATCCCTCCCCTCCTTCCTTTGAGCACGGAAAACTCAGCAGATAGGCCCCTCCCGCTCCCCAGTCCCACTGTGGTGGCAGGCCAGGCCCAGGAGGACTTGGGCAGAGGGGTGCACAGGCATCACAGGTGAGACCAGAAGTGTGGGGAGCAATCTGGGCAGGTAAAAAAGAAGGCAGAGGGGCAGGTAGAGGCAGCGGTCAAGGTGGCCAGTGGGCCAGGAACCGGGGCAGGCAGGCAGGAGAGCTCACGAAGATGGAGTGGTCAGAAGACACGGAGGCAGGCCTGGTGCTGGCCCGAGGTTCGGGCACATCTGGGGGCGTGGGCACACAGCTTCACAGCTTCTCGATTCTGCAGCGTGGGCTGTCAGGAGCCACCGGGGAGGGGAGGTTAGGGAATACCCTGGAAGGAAGGCCATCACGACCGTTTTCAATAGGAGCAGTACAGCCAGAGCCTCTGGGCACAGACTGGCAGGCACTGCCCTGGCAGAGAATCCTCACTCCCTGTCTCTGCCCCAGAACTCTTGCACCCCAGGGACCCATAGGCCTCCTCAGTCATCCCTCTCTTAACCCCTGCCAAGAAAGGGGCTGGGGGAAATGGGCAGGGCATTGCCCAAGTGATAGATACAGTGAGTGAGGCTCAGACCCTCCCCCGCCACCTCCCAGAAGGTCTCTGGGGCTGGAGCAGGGGATGGAATCAGGAACTCTTGTGGGTGGAGACACTCCGCTGGCAGAGAGGAGTAAGGTACCGATGCCCGAGGACTGGTGACGGTCAGAATAAACACGGTGATAATCAGATCCTAAGTGCAGCAAGCTGCAGACAGCAAGGTAATTCCCCATCCGGCAATGGCAACACCTAAAAGTACTGAACTGTGGTTCTCACAGGAATGCTTAATGGCTCACATTCAATCTAGAGCAGCTTCTGGATTATGGGTTAGGATAAATAAAGAAAATCATCTAAGCGACATAACCACAGGTTTTTAGCTTAAAATGACATCTGGTACCAACAGAGTGTCTGTCTCTAGGAAACTCAGATTGCCAGTCATCCCAGGAGCCTCTCTGCTGCTCTCAGCAAGTTTTCATCCTGACTTGTTCTGACTGGTGGGAAGAACACAAGTTTGGACCTCCAGCTCCCCTTTGGGCCCCTGTCGTTTGTTAGCCAGGAGCCACTGCTGAGAACGGGCCGTCACCGGTCAGCATGTGGGCCGCGGCTCTGGCAAGGGCGGTGAGCTGGGTCTGCTTCCACCCGTGGGCTGGAAGCTCACCCCTCTGGCCAGCCCAAAGAGCCCCCCACGCACATCACTATACCCCCGTCTCTTCTCCAAGAGAAACAACTTTAAGCACACAACTTCCTGGTGGCTGGTCAGTGGCAGCATTTCCTTGGGAAGGAAGGAAAACTCAGGATCTAATTCCTGGTTCTATAATGTCCTGGCCATGTGACCTAGGGTGGGTTACCTCGCTGCTTTATGCCTCAGTTTCATCATCCAAGATGGGGACTAAGGAGAGGAATGTCTCTGACTGCCCTGAAGTCATCAGAGAGGTCTGCTTCAATGCTCTCATCTTCTCTTCACCCAGTTGACCTTCCTGCCCTGAACACCCATCATGGCAGGTCTGCCTGCATCTCACCGCACCCTGACCTTTGCCTCTGGAAGCCAACCTAGTTGCCAGGGAAACAAGGCTGGAGTCCTAGGATCAAGTGATGATGAACAGTTGTCTTCAAAAGGGAAAAGAACAGGGTTTATCACTGGCCCTGACCCTGGGTATCATGAAACCCTGACTTCACATCCTCCCTCTGCACAGGCGGGCACCTTTGAAGAGTCAGGCAGTAAGAGACTGTAACTGCTCTCTTACTTTCGCTATTTTGGATGTTGTTATTCATTATCTTTTCTTCCTCTGGCTGAGGCCAAGGCAAGTGGTGAGCAATCCTGGCTTTTCCTCCCGTGAGCTGCTCCCCAAAGCCCAGCTAATAGTTAACTTCCCTGCTTCTTTCTTGCTTGCCGGTCACTGATGCCATGACCACATGTCATGAGCATGCTGGCTGCTGGCTAGTCTTCAGCTTTGGGAGAGTAGAGTTTGTGGCCCTCAGCTATGAAAGACTCAGCTTCTGCTATCTCATCAGGCAGAGCTCCGGGAAGCTGAGCATATCTGGACCTGTGAGGAGTGAGACAGAAGATATAATGGGATGACGGCTTAGGACAGACACAAGCTCTGAGCCTCCAGCTTCTCTGCATGTAATACTGAGAATTAAGAAGTTACAAGTGTGAGCATGGGCTGGCACTATACCATCAAGCTTTGGGAGGTCCTATGCCCTGTAAATGTTGACAGGAATGACCGAGAAACCTGAAAGGTCCCTGCTGAGCACAAATGAAAGACACCACAGTTGTGAAAAACCAAGTGACCAGGATGAACTGTCTTTGATGACCAATGTTGGAGGGTGGAAAGCATTAGGCCTCTGCGTGAAGACAAATGATGGGACCACTGTAGGCAGGGGTCTCCTGACCATCCCACAAATGCTGGCCTGAACCTGACCCTTCTCTTTCATATGTTCCCCGGATCAAGCAACTATGGAATTTAGGTGGCTGAGATCAGTCCAAGGAACACATTTTTCAGTGCATCTGCTCTTTTCTGCATCAAGGAGACCCCAAATGTCTGGCTTGTTAAAAATAGATACTCTCTCCAGGACTCATAGGCAGGAATAGGAAGGATAAGGTTATACTGGGTTTCACGTTTGTTCTCTGCACCCCAATAAATGGGCCTCTACTTGCAGAGCTTGGTTGTCAAGTCAAGACGCCTAATATGATGATCGCACCAATGCAGAGAGAGAGAAAGCTAGAAGTCTCAGACGAGTCCAGGACAACTTGTAACACAGGCTAGAACAGCTGTCATCCGGCAAGGACACATTGACTATGGTCCACGTACAGCGTCTGTGCTGTACCTACAGTCTGTTCTGGAAATGTAATAAGTCTCTTACTTTAGTTACAAATAACTGGGAATTACCACTTCCTTTTGGACACCTGAAATGGGAGAAAAGTCAAATCCACAAGGTCCCAAAATATGTCTTTATAACAGAAAATTGTCAAGTGGTTACTAGACCAGGATGCCTTCTGCACAGGGCTTTTGAGGGGATCCAATGAGTGCAGGTCATCAACGTTCGAAGCACTTAATAAGTACTTGGTCAATGTTCAATGTTATCTAATTTTCTGTAATATTTGAAATATAACCAGCCAGAAACTAGGGCTCCTGGCTTCCCAGAGGCTAGTTCATTACCTGTGGCTTTCCATTCTTTATTGCTCTCTGGCTAAGTTTCCATCCAGGTCATAGTGATTTTGCCTAAGATAATATAAATTGAGTTCAGTAAGTTGCATGATCCAGGTTCTCAAAGACTTGATTAGCATCAGGAGACATTACTCAGCACCATGGCCTTCCCTGGCTATAATTCTGCAATCTCGTCTCCAGAAGCAGCCAGGTCTCTCTGGCATTGCTGTTTCTGTCTAAATTCTTGGGGTGTATCTCCCCACTGGCTCTGTCTGCAATTCTCTTTCAGCTTAGTCATTCCCTCTTCAGAACGGATTTACCAGGGATTAGCTTTCTTATTCATTTATCACATTTCTATTATAATCATACTCACGACCCCAGTCCCTGGATAGACACAAAACAGAGAGAAAAGTCGAGAGACAATATAGGTCCAAGCCCAAAGTAGGCTTCTATGGAGTCCAGCCTAGTTCTTCTCTTCCAATCTTCACCTCGCTTCACCCAATTTATTTACTTTTTATTTGTTTCTTTTCCATTATGGTTTATCACAGGATATTGAATATAGTTCCCTGTGCTATACAGTAAGACCTTGTTGTTTATCCATCCTATATATAATAGTTTATATCTGCTAATCCCAAACTCCTGATCCATTTCTCCCCCACCCCCCTCCCCCTTGGCAACCACAAGTCTGTTCTCTGTGTCTGTTCGCTTCACCCAGTTTATAAAAAAGCACTAATCAGGTTCTTAGGTCAACAGTCTGAATTACCTTGGAGAGAAACCTCTGGAGCCTGAAAGGGTACTTTCCCTTAGAATCATCCTCCAAATGCTGCCAGACCAAGCTCTGGGCCCTCAGCCCTCATGGCACTGCCTCAGATAAGATAACTGAGGAAAGGCTTTGAGGGAGATGTTAATTCACGGATTTCCCTGATGAAGAGCAGAGTACACACTGACGTCCCACTCTGGCCATTCCTTTCTGCAGACGCCCCACTATTCAAGGAGCAGCTGGGTGCTCTGTTACTCCAAGAGGCAGGTGTTGTCTCAGCTCCTGCCCTCAAACCAAGGAGGATGGGGATCTGACAACAAGGCCCTGGACCACCTACAATTCTGGGAGTACTTTCTATACGCCAGGCTCCATGCTAATTACTCTATACATTCACCTCTTTTCATCTTTGCAACAATCCTATAAAGCACATACTAGGTGACCCCCATTTTACAGATGTGCAAACTGAGGCCCAGAGAGGTTATGTAATTCAGCCAAAGTCACTAACAGGTGCCAGAGCTGGGATATGAACCCATTAGACTCTGTATTCTTGGGAAACCCACTTAAAATACATTGTTAAATTGGCTAAATTAGAGAGATGAGAGGTTAAAAACAAATCTGTTTTCTAATTAAAAAAATAAAACCACAGAAACTTCGTATCATGAATCAGGCTTGGCTGTGCCCCATCTGATGGTCATTCAGTCTGAAGATGGTCACTGGCCCCCCAGACTCCCCATGCCCTGTCCTGGCCCAGGTTGGGGGTCGATGTGTGGGGGTGGGCAGCAGATGAGCAAGCTGACTCTCATGACGGCCCTCTGGACCAGTTAGCTGTCCTCAGCCAGGATTCCCCTCCTGCAGGCTCCGGACTCACAGCCTGTCCCCATCAGGGTCCTGCCCCCTACAGGCTTCCTCAGAAACAATGTGGTTTAGTGAAAAGAGACTCTTTGCAAGGGGAAAAAGCTGGATTTGAAATTCCATCTCTCTTATTTGTAGCTGTATGTTCAGATGACTTTACCACTCCAGCTTCGGTTTCCTCAACTGTGAAGCAGAGCTAATCACTCCAACAATGTTATAAAGATTAAATTAAACATGTGGTGAGAGAACACAGGGAAAGCTTTATAAACATTAGCAATTAAATATATAACAAAGTTCATTTTCATCAGGGTGTGAATGACCATTAGGAGTTTTGCATTTTAAAGAATACTTGCATTTTAAAAGAGGAATCTGATAAAACAAATGACGCTCAAAGCAGTGGGTTGTTGATGTGACATCAGAAATCCAGGAATCCCACTTACTTCCTCTGGCAGGCCTGGAGGACAGGAATCATGCTGTCCCTCCCTTCAAAGAGGCTCTGGCCCTGCTCTGTTGTTCTACCTGGCCTCCCGTGCATTCACACTTGAGTGTGTTTCCTTGAACGGCCCTGCACAGAAATGAGTTGGTGCTTCCTGGTATATATGGGTTGCTGAAGGGAGGGTAAGGAGGTGGGGTCTGCATGCAGATGGGAGCAGCTGTGAGATCTCAGCTCTGCCGTGTAGGATGGGGAGGTCGGGGGAAGATGCCACTTCTGGCAGAAGCAGTGTCAGGATCCAAACGCATAAACCATTAAGGTCAAACACAGGGCAAAAGGAGGCAGCCCATCAGAACCAGTAACACCCCCTACCATGCCGGGATCCACCACCCTGCAGGTACTTGTTGGCATGCAAATTATTTACATAACAAGATGCAGGGCAGTAAGTAAATCAAATAGACCCTGTTTATGTTCTTAATATTCAGCCAAAGGCCCCCTCTGTGCACACATTATGTCAGGCACTGCTGGGGGATACAATGCATGATGATAAAAAGACATTTTTATCGCACATTAGGATTTCTGAGGCACTCACACATGCGCTATCTAACTGAGTTCTTGAAACGAACTGTGCAGAACATACTCTAATGCCCATTTCGAGGTGGGGAAACTGAGGCTCAGGGAGGGTGTCCTGGGTCATAGTAAATGGCAGAGCTCAGGCTAAAGGCCATTGGTTCATTCATTCGTTCATTCAGTCACAGAGTGGCCAGGATTTTTCTGAATTGATTTTGGCGTAGATCTGTCATCTTTAAGAAAAGACTGGCTGCTGAGGCTAGAGAATCCAGGAGCTTGTGAGAGGCAGGTACGTCTGTTTGGTTGATGTGGTCTCCCCAGGACAGTGGGTGCTCTCTTGGACACAGAGGGGGGAGTAACAGGTAGAAAAGTGAACTTTTACCTCCTTCAAACTGTGCCTCTCTTCTGCTCAGCTCCTACGAGTCCAGGGATGGATCACATTGGGGAAACAGGCAGCCCAGCATCCACCAATCACACAGGCGGTCAGCTGCCACTTTACACCTCGTTTCATCTCCACAACATCCCTAGGAGGTGTTAAACCCCCACTTTACAAACGAGAAAAGCAGGAGCGGGATAGGAGGCAGAGGGCTGCTGCATCCTCCTGCTGCTCTGCAGGTCGCCAGGAACGCTGACCGCTACAGGGCTGTCCACCACCTTGCACGTCCTTCCCTTCCTTCCATCCTCCTGCTGTCATGGCTCTAGTTTACCCAGACCCTGATTTTCTCTCTCTTGCACTACTGCAATAATTCCATTTGACATTCATTTAAAAAAAAATGTATATACTTAGTGAGCTCCAGCAGTGTCAATGCTGGGCACTGGGATAGAATGATGCGCATAAGTTACTGCCTGCCGTTCTAGTGAGGGACACGACAAGAGAACAGGCAACCCTAAATGAGGATGAGTGCGGCAGCAGGGAGAAGTCCAGGTGCAGCATGAGTGCGTGGTAGATGCACCCAGTCCAGCTGGGGGAGGTGAGGGCAGGTGGTGCTTAGGGTCAAGGGAGGTTGGGGACCTCCAGGATGCATCCAAGTCAACCATCTTCCTAAGAACACCCTTTGAGAGTCCTTCTGAAAATGAAAACCTAAGCAAACCACTCCTCTTCTCAAAACCCTTCAGTGGCTCCCTATCATCCACAGAATGAAGGACAGGCTCCTTAGTGAGGCTCCCAAAGTTCTCCAGGTTCTGACCTCATCTCCCACCATGTCCCAACGTATCTACATGGTTGTCTCCTCCAGAACGGAAGCATCTTGAACGCGGGGCCTATGTTCAGCTTAGTTCTCTGTATCCACGGCCCAGAACAGGGCTGCTATATATTTAGGTGTGATGGACTTATTAAAATAATGAATACATTCCTGAGGTCTGAGCCCTTGTCCCCAAAGAGAAGGCCAATTCTGCCTTCCCTTGGGTCTCCTGGTAGGAATGGTCCAAGCCCCCTGCAATTTTGGTCATTGAGGGTAGAAGAGAAGTTTAATAAGGAATGGGGCATGTGACTCTTCTGGGATGTAGCTCTGCACCCCAATTTCCTGATCTCAGCCCTACGGCGAGTTCTTCCTAAGTCTTGACACAGAGGAGTCCTGGGTCAGTTTATACATCCCCCAAGTCAGAGTGCATGGAAATTCCTTTGGGTGACCTGTCCCTTCCCCCAGTTCTCTGCATTCCATCCCTAGGAGCCGCAGCCCCTCACACGGTGCTCTGTACACATCAAGCATTTAGGGAGTTCTGTGTGAATACTGAACACTCTACTCTTGCCACCAGGATGGGGTTTATAACGGAGACAAATTCTCCTGTGCTAATTTTCAGGGAGAAAAGAAATGCACTTCAAGCAAGAAAACTGGGCATTTGGGAAGGTTTCCAGCCAGGAGATTTCCAGCAGGAGTTGAAAAAAGGTAGTCCATCCCGCACTGTAACAGGCTGGGGGTGGGGTGGTGGCCTTTACACCCCTTTCCCCGGCCCTGTGCTAGTCACCGCAGAGGACACAGAAGAGGAAGATGTGGAGCCTGCCCAGCACAGTATAACAATGTGGATTCCTTATTTCAAAAGAGACAACAGTGTAGCTTAGGTTCTCTGTTTTCCCCCCACCAAAACTCAGAAACCATAGCTGTGCTAGCCAATATCTTTGCAGAGTTAGACTGTGTCTGACCCACATCAACCTCAGGGCTCCCGACTCCCGCGGAGACAGTCTGATCATGTACAAAAGGTTCCCCGCAGCCTTCTCTAATTGTTAGCATAGAGACGGAGAGTCTCAAATATTTTTGGGGGGAGGGCAGAAGATGAGGAATGAGGGAATAGGAGGGGCATGTGGTACCACTATGCTCTCCAGATGTAACAGGAAAGCAGCTATTGGTGCCTTAACGTGGAACAGTATGGTTTGTTCATTCATTCGATAGATGTTTGCCGAGTGGCAGGGACTGTTCTAAGCTCTTGGAGCCACAGCAGCAAACAAAACAAAGCTCCTGCTCTCAGGGAGCTAACGTGGTAGGAGAAAAAGACAACAAACAAACAGGATAGAGGTAATGAAGGATGGGGCTGCTTTTTAAGACAGAGGTGCAGGGAAGGCCTCTTTGGGAATGTTGTCCCATTGTCATTTTAAGCAAATACCGGGATGAAGTGATGGAGGGAGCTGCTTGTATGCGTGGAGGTGGAGGGTTCCGGGCAGAGGGGCCAGCAAAGGCCCTGGAGTGGGGAAGTACTTCTTGCATTTGAGGTCGGCTTGGGGAAGGTGGGTAGAGGTGAGGTCAAAGGGGCTGTGGGCCCAGGGGTGATGCACATCCTATGGGCCCTGGAAGCCATGTTGAACGGACTCTGGGTGTCTGCTGTGCACCTTCTATGTGCCAGACATGTCCTAGGACCTGGGGATACTCCGATGAACAGTCACGACCCCCTGCTTTCATGCAGCTTATGATCTAGGGAAGGATGACGGACAAAGAGAGGGAGTCCAGGACCCCATGGTCAGTGCTAAGGGGGCACTCGGAGGAGCTGAGGGCTCAGGAAAGGCCTTCCAGAGGAGATGTCAGCAAAGCTGGCAGGAAGAGTTGTGAAATAAGCCAGAAGTCAGCTGTGTTATGGACCCAGTTTTGCTCACTTGTTATCTCAGTCAAGTCCCTTGATGTCTCCGAGCCTCGACTTCATTGTGCATAGAATGGGAACAATAATAATAATACCTGTTCTCTAAAGAAAAAAACAGGGTCATAGGTGTGAAAGTGCTTTGAAAACTGTAAAGCCTCAGACAGATGTAAAACACTGCTGTTAGCTCACTGCACTGTTTTCTCTTCCTAGGTATTTTGTTACTCTGGGTTTGAGCGCACAGGCTCACAGCCTCTCTCCTTCCCCCTGGAGCCAACCGGAGCTGGTGGCTCAGTCTGTGAAGATCTAAGCCAGGCTTCTCGGCCAGAGGCCTGGTTGCATCGTGTGGACTCCATGCATACCGTGGCCACCAGTAGGGCTGCCGGAGCCACCCTCATGGCATCTGCTCCAGTGGTAACTGGAATTGCCCAAACGTGTGTGTAGACACCTGTTTGCTTCTGGGCTCTTCGTCTTCTCCAACCAGAACCAGAGATGGGACCCTGACCCTGCTCCCCAAGCCCCAGATGAGAGGCGGCCATCCTGCACTGCCATTTTTCTGCATCCGGGAGGGGGACATTGTTGCCAGATACACCAGGCTTGGCTCTGTCCAGAGCTGCATTTCTCTGTAGCAAGAGGCATTCAGCCAGGGAAAGAGAAGAGCATGCTCTCTCTACAAACAAGGTCCATCTGGGGAGTAAATTTCCTTCTGCAGATTGGCAAAGTCATAGTTTAACACCAAACAATCCCCAACGAATGTAGAATGAAGTGCTTTCCACAAATCTTATTCCATGGTTAAGAAGCTCTTTTTCCTAGGTCCTTTCAGGAAGAAGAGAGTTTCCTTTCAATAATCTTAGGCTTTATGTATTTCATTTTCCAGGGTATTTTCTCCAATCAGAGTTGTCCTGTGGAAAACTTACCCTCCTCAGCTGAAACACCCACTTTCAATTCCTAGGGGAACACTGGCTGGGTTCAGGTACTGGTTCTGTGACCCCGAGCACCCCTTGGGCCTCAATAACTATCTGTAAAATGGGGGGAATGAGAACAGATGACTCCAAGGTCTCAGGACCCTTTGCTTTTGTTTTTTAGTTTTTATAAAATAGATTTTATTTTTAGAGCAATTTTAGGTTCACAGCAAAATTAAGTGGGAGACAAGGAGATTTCCCATATATGCCCTGCCCCCACTCATACATAGCCTCCCACATAATTAACATCCCCACCAGAGTGGTACATTTATTACAACGGATGAACCTACACTGACACATCATTATCACCCATAGTTTACATTAGAGTTCACTCTTGGTGTTGTATATTCTATGAGTTTGGACAAATGTATGACAAATGCATCACATGTAGGCACAATTACAGTATGCAGAGTAGTTTCACTGCCCTAAAAATCCTCTGTGCTCCGCCTATTCATTCTTTCCCTCCTCTCCACTCCTGTTTTAAATTCTATGCTTAAAATATATGATTTCAACTACTGCTCTATGTTTAGAAACTCCTCCGCTCTGAGATTCAATACCAAGTTACCTGTGCTAGTTTGACTTGTTTTGTGTGTTTCCTTCTATAATTTTTTGGTATAAAGTGAAGATCTACATATTTAACAATAAGAATAGTTAACCAATCATCCTACTAGTATTTCTTTAAACTCTCTTCCCCCAAATATATGTGACTCCCATTCATCACAAGCTAAATTGTAACTATATAATAGTCTACTTCTGCATTATATTCTGTGCCATTCATCTGTCCATTTATTTTTTTGTCAATTAAAACTATTTAATAAAAGTGTATTTCAGTATTTGATAGGGCAAGTCCCTCATTTTCAAAACATTCTTGACTATTTTCATTGACTTAATTATTCCGCAGGAATTTTTTGATGTGTTTTTCAAGAAAAAATATCCCATTAATATGTAGTGGAATTAATTTCCATGATTTAAAAATTATGTTGAGTCACGAGTTACTTAAGGAGCATAACCTTGGTTCTCTGGTACGGCTACTCCTGGAAGACTAGTATGAGCAACGCTTTTAATTGGCAGCCTGGGAGGAACAGGAAACAGCTACATGGGATGTAGCCAAGGATGGGGCCAGCCAGAACTCACACAAGAAGAGATCTGACTCCCTTCAAGAAAGAGCCAAACCATTTACTCAGTCAATATCTATCTGAATATGAATCAGAAAACAAATTTGGCTTTTAATCCAAACACAGAATGACTGGAGTCTGAGCTACAGAAGAATAGAGAGGTAGCAACTCTTTAGATTAGCTAACCAAATCCCATCTGCCCTCACATTTTTCTACTCCAGATACTGGGAACCAAGGCTGTAAGCGATTGAGAAAAAGTCATCCAAACATATCAGATCATCATCACTGATAAGAGTCCGAGACTTAGAAGTCTTTTTTTTTACCCTGAAGGACCCTTTGTTTTTAATGGCACCACCCTGCCATCTTGTCCTGGCTGAGGAGTCACCATGTCCTTTGACTTTTATCTTGATTGTTCCCTTTCCGTGGTCTCTTTCTGCTTCCCCCGACAGTTGAGGGAAAGACACAAGTCCCCGGGGAGGATTCTTGCCTAATATGGCATGGTGTGGAGCATGTAGTTTGCTGTTGGTGTTCAATAAACACAACAGCAGAATAACAGACCCCAAATAGCAAGTTTTTCTTTGTTCATTTAGATAATCAGCTGTTACCCTCGTTTCCTCGTCAGCACAAGCTACTGCTTCTCTGATAGGCTAACAACCTAAGCATCCATTTATTCCCATCTGAGAAGCGTAGTTTCTATGGCCACTGTTTCATTCCAGTTTTAATGGCACTTATTTTTCTATGGATATATGCTTTCATTAGCATAGATTTCTGTTGAGAAGGCAGTTAGCTCTTTTATTCATGGTAGGAATGGCTGAACTGTGGGTATATAGGTAGGCTGAAAGCACTGGGGGTCTGATTGGTCTGGAAGAGAGTGGACTTTAAATACCTAAAGAGTTATCATGTATTCTAAACATTCCTGGATAATTGGGGCCCAGGGGCTGGACACAAGCAGAGCTTCTGGATATCTGGGAAGGGCACAGGGGCTGAACCAAGTGCAGTCTGAGACGTAGAGTTGGGAGTGCAGCTGGGATGGAAAGCTAACATGCAGTCCTCCTGGATTGAGAGTGCTCTCTCCAAAAGTCTGGGCCTGCCCGGAGCCAGCCTGACATGAGGCAGCTGGGGAGGAGGTGGGGGGCCCAGGAGCGGTGGGCCAGGTTTCAATTGGAAGCAAGAAGGCAGCGCTGAAGTGGTCCTTTGAGGCAAACCTCCTGGACTCGACAGGGGAAGTGCGACTCATCTGTGGGAGATGAGGGTAGAAGGAGACGGTAGAAGCAAGGAGCATGCACAAGTGGCACCAACGGGGGAAGTCACAAGGAAGCAGAGTCTGCCTTCGTTGAGAACTTGTTGACAGCGGGAGGGGCCTGGATGGAGTGGCCTGTCTCCTGAGATGAGAAGCTCAGTGCAGACTACGGGTAACCAGGAGTCAGGAACTCGTAGAGGGGCTTCCAGGATGGAGCAGGTGGTGGTCCCTAAGACCCTTTTAGCTCTAAGAGTCTGACATTCTATGAGGTTTTGAAAAAGTATATACCAAGGTAGCCATCTAATGTGTAACTTCAGTTAATCACATAGCAAATAAAATCAGCAGTAATTTCACACTCTAATGGGTTTTGTGACTTCACAAGATAAACGTGTAACTTAACTGTTAGGAAGAGCCTTATTGGATATGTTTATTACCTTGACTGAGGTGATGGTTTCATGGGTGTATGCATATGAGTTTAATTTTAAACTCATCAAATTAAATATGTACAGGTTTTTGGTATATCAATTATACTTCAACAAAGCTCTTAATAAAAAAATTGTGAATTAAAAAACAAGAACCTTATTGGTCATCTAATCCACGGTTGGCCAATTATGGCCTGCTGTCTGTTTTTATAAATAAAGTTTTATTGGAACAGCCACGTCCATTCATCTACATATTGTCTTGGCTGTTTACGTGCTATAATGGCAGAGGTGAGTAGTTGCAACAGTGACCAAATGGATTGTGAAGCCTAAAATGCTTATTTTCTGGCCTTTTAGAGAAAAAGTTTGCCACCCTTCAATCTAATCCAGTCCCCCATTTTATAGGTAAGAAAACGGAGGCTGACATAGTTAAGTGACTTCCTTTAGGTTGAGTTAGTTGGTGGCTGAGTCGGGACAAGAACCATGGCATCTGATGCTCAGGCCTGTATTTCTCTGCCTCAGCCCCTAGTGTCCCAACGCTGGCTGGCCTGTGTACAAGCCCCTCTTAATGTCCTGCCACATTCACGTTTCACAGACCCAGGGCCCGAGGGGCAGAGGTGAATAGACCAGCCCACGGTCACTCCACCCACCCGCCAGCCACATGACGGGCCTCACGCTTGCGAGTTCCGACCCTACCGAGCTGGCTCCAAACCACTACTCCAGGAAAGCTGAGGCCTTGGGAGGCAGTGAGAGCTTCTAAGAGCTTCTAAGACAAGCACTCATCCAGCTCCCCCAGTCCCTCTCAGCATTAGCATTCACCTTCTGTTATCCAACAAAAGGACACATTTACAACTGTCTCAAATTCAACCTGAAAACCCTTTTCACAGGTTTCCAGGGAAATTACTCCAAGCAGCCCTGATGGGTTAAAATGATTTTAACACACCCAGTTGCCTTCGATTACTTTGGTGGCACCTGCTACAAAGAGCAAAACATATGAGTACCTGATATTTACCTTCTTTTGCAGTAAGAGATTCCAAAGGAGACAATGCAAAGGGTAAACAAAACAAAACAAAACCAAGCCCTATCTACCCACAATCATATTTAAAGGAAAAAACAGCCAATCTGAGGCCCAGGTCGGGCCTCCACTTTCCATGTGGGAGATTTCCCAGAGGGATGAGAACCAATCAGACCATTAGAATGATCTGTATTTGTCCAGGAGAGTATAAATTGAAAGCCAACACCCACTTTCACCCTTCTTCCAGCTGCCTCCCTAAAAGGACTGTTTTCCTCCTCCTTGCCCTTTATAAGCCTTTAAAGTTTCTGCATTTCCACTTCTCTTACACATCTCTCTTAGACAGATAAGAATGAATATTCATGCAGGAGACTAAAGCACATCAGCAGTCCTAACATAAGTGGTCAAGAGAATAAAGGACGAGGTTTGTAAGTGGCCACATGAGACTCCTCAAGCCTTGCCAAGGCAATACTTTTGACATGTGTGTGGTTCCCTGGGGCCACAGGACTCCTGCCCAGCTCTGACACAAGCTCGAATTCCAAGGGTGACGTTTCCCACCCAAGGGAGGAAAGCTAAGGATGAGAGAGAAGACAGATCCACAGAGGCAGCTCTGCTTGGGGCTCAGCCAGTGGATCTACTGTTACTTGTACCTTTGAACTCAGTCCGCCCCTCTCAGCAGAGTCAGATCTTCACAGCGCAAAGATGAGAACCAACATACATTATGTCAGGCACTGGGTGGGGTGCTGGGAATCAACGGTAAATAAGGTCTTTGTCTTTACATTTATTGAGAATCTGTCTGTGCCAGTTCCTGTGCTAGGGGTTTTACATGTGCCATCTCTCTAAATCCTTGCACAGCACTAAGCTCAACATTATTATCCTCATTTTATACATGTAGCACCCACAACTCAGAGAAGTTAAGTAACTGGTCCAAAGATGTACAGGAATTAAGTGGTGGAGCTGTGCTTTGAACTCGTGTGCATCTGGGTGCTTTCTATTACTCCGTGCCACCGCAAAACCTGGGGACTTTCTTTTACCGCTGTTGCTGGCTGACTGTGCCTCACCCACTTAGTAAGGTGCCCAGCAGCTGCAGGAACACGGGTCGAGGAAGAGATGCATGGGGTGTGCTGCGTGTCATGTTGAAACGAGAGCCCGTGGAAACGCTGAAGGTCATTTGGAGAAGAGAGGCAGAGGAGTCAGAGGAGGGAAGAACAAACCCAATTTGCGTGGAAATACAATTGTTTATGTTGGTGTGAATTATATGGATTGATCTTGGCTGCTGTGAGTGTCAGATGTACAGACAACTGTGCTCAGTCAGGCCCCAGGGGCTCCTGAAGAGGGGTCCCTGAGGGCCACTGTCAGGGATGCTGAAGATAGTAAAAACACCAGATTCCAGCTGAATCTGAAGTGAGGTGGGTGGAGAAAACAGGAGGAGCTGAGAGCTGTTTCCAAGAGAAGGGAGGGTGGGGAGCAGGGGACCTCTACCGAGAGCTCGCAGTTAACCAGGGTGAACGGATGAATGCTTGAGGCGGGAGGGGTCGGCCTGATTCCAGAACCCCTGGCCGCATTTGCACACACCATTTGTTTTGTCCTTTACACCTAAGTTTCCAGCACCTCTGCCTTCTCTCTACTTGGCCACAGTTAGCAGAAGGAGGGAGTGAGAAAGCAAATCAATGCAGTCCTCCCGTCAGCTTCAGGTGTTTGTCCCCAGGGTATCAGCTCAGCAATTGCTCTCCATCTCCCTCTTTACCACCAACATCATCACCACATTCCCCCCAATTCCCCTAAAATTTTCAGGGTCTGGGACAATAATTTTTTTAAAAAGCCCACATACCATATGACTAAGTATTTAAAAGTTATAAATCAATCCTACAAATTGCTAAATAAAATATGTGCTCTTCTCTGACCTTGACAAGCTTCAGGTCTGGAAGGCTAGATTCAAATTTAGAATTCTCGGACTCCACCGAGTTCTGCTGGACCATGGTGGTGAGGGATGGCAGTCACACGGATGTGGACACCACGATCCAAGAGGAGCGACACCCACATCATGAAAGGCCACAAGGGGCCCCATACAAACAAGTGCAGACACTGTGGCCCACAGGGGGCTGATCACACCTGGGCGTGGACACCAAAGTCCACAGGGCCAGGTTCTAGCCACACCATCACCTTTGGTCACCTGGGGCCTCTGGGGGTTCCCAAGGCAGTGGAGTCCACCCTCAGGAGGTAGACCTGGGGAAAAGGTCTACAAGGGTCCTGGAAGCAGGCATGAGGCTGTTTCCATAGGGAGTTCTGAGGTCCTGGTACCTGAAGTATAGTCTAGAAGGAGGAGTCCAGACATGTCTCCTTGGCCCTTCAGAACTCCACACACTGTGGAGTGCAGGGCCCTCTAAGGCATGGGGCCCAGAACAAGGGTCTAAGAGTGGTAATGATCTTCACTGATACCCACTGAGCATCACATACTAATAGTTGTCCTAAGCATTCTATGTGGGGTAACTTAGGTAATTCTCACAACTCCATGAGCTGGGTACCATTATTGCCATTTCTCAGATGAGGAACCTGAGACACAGAGCAGATAAGCCACTTGCCCACAGTTATACTTGACGGAGCAGGCTGTCTGGCTGCAGGTCCTGACTCCTATCCATCACCCCATGCCCCTCCTCACATGGGAGAGCCCACCTTCGGGGCACGTAAGGCTCACATGGCAGCCTCCCAGAGGGGTACACAGCCCTCAAGACAACTCCCAATCAGGCACTATGGAGCTCCTACTGTATACCCATTGCCTATATTCCTGAATGTTTGGAACAACTCTTTGTCATATCCCTGCATCTCTGACTGCTTTGCTGAATCACAGATTAATTCCCAGATCTGTGTGGTGGACTTGCATCATTTTGAGGAGTTGGAAGTGACTTGGAAGATGGATTGTCTCAGACAAGATAAGGAATAGAATCTTCCTTAAGGGAGGGGACAAGCATGGTCTGAGGGCACGTGTGGTGTGATGCCATAGCTGGTAACCAGAAGAATGCTGCTCTACCCAGGACACAGATCTGCCTAAAGTGTAAGATGGGGAAAACAAACAGCCCAGATGAGCAAGGTTTCTAACAGGCAGTGATGGTAGCTGCTCTTGAATTGAGGGAAAGTACAAACCAAAGGAAAGAAAACTTTGGTACCTCATCTTGGTTCTCTTAAAAGTGCAACCCACCTCTACCTAAATCAGATAACAAACGTGAAGGAAGATACCATCAGCTCGATATTTACATACGTTTGTAAAGTTTATTATCCAATGGTATGTCAGCCAACTCACATCTTAGGTAATCAGAGATGTTGGACTAGAGATAACAGCAACCCACTCTTAAATGGTTAAAAAAATCAGTCTAAAGGTGAGAATCACCAGGGACCTGGGCTCAAATCCTCATTTTTTCCCTTAGCAGCTGCATGGTGTTGTGTATGTCATTTGATCTTCCTGAACCTTGGCTTTCTCACCTGTAAAATGGGGATAGAAAGTATTTACCAGGATTATTGTGAGAATTAAATGAAATGATGCTTGTAAAGTCTCTGGTATATAGAATATACTTTTTTTCCTTTAAAAAAGTTTTCTTTTTAGATTTTTTTATTGCATGATTCTTCAAATTCTATAGTGCTTTACAATTTTCAAAAGTTTCACATGAATGATTTCATATAATCCCACAGTAACCCTTTTGTCTTTTTCCCTCTGCCCCTATATTTCCTGTCCCCACTGGAAACCACTAGTTTGTTCTCTGTATCTGTGAGTCTGCTTCTTTTTTGTTTTATTCACTAGTTTGTTGTACTTTTTAAGTTCCACATATAAGTGATATCATACAGTATTTGTCTTTCTCTGACTTCTTTCACTTAGCATAATGCCCTCCAAGTCCATCCATGCTGCTTCAAATGAAAAAGTTTCAATCTTTTTTATGACTAAATAGTATTCCATTGTGTTTATGTGTGTGTGTGTGTGTGTGTGTATACATACACCACATCTTCTTTATTCATTTGTCTGTTGATGGACACTTAAGTTGATTCCGTAGAATGGAGTTTTTTTTTTTTTTAGAATGTAGTTTTTTTTTTTAACATCTTTATTGGAGTATAATTGCTTTACAATGGTGTGTTAGTTTCTGCTTTATAACAAAGTGAATCAGCTATACATACACATATATCCCCATATCTCCTCCCTCTTGTGTCTCCCTCCCACCCTCCCTATCCCACCCCTCTAGGTGGTCACAAAGCACCGAGCTGATCTCCCTGGGCTATGCGGCTGCTTCCCACTAGCTATCTATTTTACGTTTGGTAGTGTATATATGTCCATGCCACTCTCTCACTTTGTCCCAGCTTACCCTTCCCCCTCCCCATGTCCTCAGGTCCATAGAATGTACTTTTAAAATGCTATTTCCCCCACTCTCAGGCCATTTCCCCTTCCACTCCTCCCTCCTGGGAGCCTCGGTCCTCATGCTGTCTTTAGGATCCCATGGAGCGGGTTGTTCACAGCTATGGGAGGCCTCTTCTGCGTGGGGGAAACATGGTCAGGCTGGGAGGCCCGGGAGGAAGGTACAAAAGCAGCAGAGGGCAGGGCCTGCTTTTGATGAGGAACCACTCTAAGGAAGATGGGAAAACAGACAAACACATTTAAAAGAAGTCCCTCGGCAGTGACAGACAGCAGAGCCCTGGGGGGCAGACCTGACACGGCAAGGTGACAGCGTGCTGAGCAGAAAGGGTTTGCTGCAAGGGGAGAACAGAATTTCTTGCTGCCTCTGCCACCTGCCGCTTCCTGGCCTTGACCTTCCAAGCCAGGCCACCTGCAGCTGGTCCAGGGATCTTTAGGCCCTGGGCCTCATGGGCAGAGACACAGCTGATGGTCAGTCAGCGTCTGGCTCCTCCTGCTCTGGGCCGCCTCTGGTTTCTCAGATCAGCCTGTCATCTCCATTCCTACTTCAATTCTTTCAGGTCAGGCCCTCGCCACTTCTCTCCTAGATGAGGATGATAGCCCGTCACTGGTGTCCCCAGCTCCAACCTTTCTCTCTAATTCATCCTCCATACTGCTGTCAGGGTGACATCCTTGAAAGGCTCAAGTGACCCCAGTTTAACACCCTTTAATAGCTCCTCACTGCTCAGCGGAGGAAATCCCAGCTCCTTGGCGGCATCTATTAGTCAGGCCTTTTTCATTTGCAAATATCAGAAACCCACTTGAAGAAGTCAGGATTGGGAGGGAGACGCAAGAGGGAGGAGATATGGGGATATATGTATACGTATAGCTGATTCACCTTGTTATACAGCAGAAACTAACACACCATTGCAAAGCAATTATACTCCAATAAAGATGTTAAAAAAAAAAAAAAAAAAAAGAAGCCGAGATTCTAAAAACAGGTTTGCTGGTAGGACAGTGAGAAAGTTCACAGCACAGAAGGCAGGTCTGCAGGAACCTGGGCAGTTCCTGGACCTGAGGGGCCAGGACTGGGGACCATGCCACAGTGGGGAAGAGGTCTTTAGTCACCCAGAACCACACTCCTCCAGCAACATGCCACGAGGGGCAGTGGACTGGTCCACCCAGGCCCCGGCGGAAATTCCAGGGGACCATTATGATTGGCCAGCTTGGGGCGCATGCCCTTCCCCCCGTAACTCTCATGGCCAGTAAAACTGGGAAGGTGACTGGTACCTGGGCCTAGATGGAGTGGGAAGTAGATTGGAATCTGAGCTAAAAGAAGTCAGGAGAAGGGTGCTGAGCTGATGAAACCCCCCATGATCTGACCCTGCTTCAGCTTCATCCCTCAGCATCCTGCCTGGAACTTTACACGGTAGCAACACTAGCCTCCGTGCAGCTCCTGACACACTCGGGTATGTCATATGGTTTCCAACACCCCTTTCCTGGACCATCTTCCACCTTCTTGGCTTGGGTAATGCCTACTCATCTTTCCAGACTCAGTGCATTGTCACTTCCTCCAGGAATCCTTCCCAGATTAAAGTCTCTTTTTGGGCTCCTAGCACTCCCGTGCATCTTTATATCACTTATTACAGAATAACACTAAACAATAATAATGACAATAAAAACAAACATATATAACATTTACTGTATGCCTGGCACTGTTCTAGGTATTTGACATACTTTAATTCATTTGCTCCTCACAGAAACCCAATGAGGTAGGCACAATTATTAGTCCTCATTTTATGAAGCAAAGAAACCGAGATACAGGTGGTTTATGTAACTTCCCCAAGATCACAGACCTAATAAATAGCAGGGCCAAGTTCAAACACAGGACTGGTGGCTCTGGGTCTGTGCTCTTAACTACTGCTTCTAGAAATGGCTTGAAAAGCCTCAGTCGGCCTTGCTGGGTTGTGAGCCCTCAAGGGCAGGGATGGTGACAGCCATCCTCACACACCTAGTGATGGCTGAGCTGTCACTCACGAAATACTGCCTGATAGAACTCAATAGAACTTTCTCTGTTAGGTGATAGAAGGAGGAGGATGGAAGGAGAAAAGGCTACTTGGGCCCTGGGAGCTGGATTATGCAGGGCCGTGGAAGGAATGGGGTCAGAGATGTCCAGCCCCACAATGCCTGTGTCCTAGAGGTCATGGTATTGGGCGGGCGGGAGGCGGGGTGTAGGCACAGACACCAAAGAATCCTGCCAGAGCCCTGCTGCCCACCAGGCCATTTCTGTGGAATGTCTCTGGCTGACTCGGCCTCACTTTCTTTCTCTCCAACTTGTCTCCATATTCTTTAAGTAAATTTGACTTCTCCTATGGTTTGCTGAGACTTCCTTAGCGGCACAAACAAGGAGGCTTCTGCACTGAGCTCTCACAATCGCAGTTCCTTGCTCTACATAACTTGGTAAGGCCAGCGTCAGGGTGTGCTGCGCTGGGGGGATTCTCTCCCGGAGCTGAGGCATTCCTCAGTTTAGCTGCACTTTACTACAGTTGTCTTTCCTTAAACAAGCTACCAAATGCTCCCTGACTTGGTTTCTCCAGTTGCATATTGAAGCTGACTCTGATCACCTGCCCCAGTGGGTCATAGAGCTCCATGAAATAGTCTATTTGTGTCCACGAGGAAGGTGGGCGGCAAGGGGGGATTGCGCCCATAAGGGACAGACCATGGAATACGGCCCATGTTTCCCTCCAGTGGAACCTCAACCCAATACAACCCAACAGCAAATTAATCGATATGAAAGTCAGATACAATGAGAGCAGCCTTTTATTGAGTCTTTGCTATGGGTCAGGCTTTGAGCTAGGCTATTAACAAATACTGTCTACTTTAATCCTTACAAATCCGTGTTAATCCTTTCAACACTATGACTGAGTACCAGTATACGCCAGGCTCTGTATTGGGCACCTGGAACACGGCACCGAACAAAACAGACAAAGAACTTTGACTTGAATGCAGATAGCAAGCAATAAACATAATAAACAAGTAATAAACAACAAGGTCAACATGTAGTAGGTTAGGGAAAAACACTATGGGTAAAACAGTAGCACAGGTAAGAGGGACTGAGAGTGCTGGGGGATGGTCCAGGGAGGTCTAATTGAGAAGATGATATTTGAGCAAAAATTCGTTGGAAGTGAGGGAATAGGCCATGTGGATATCTGGGGGAAGATCTTTCTGGACAAAGAGAACGGCCAGTGTGAAGGCCTGAAGGTGGGAATGTGATGGGGGTGTTCGGGGAGTGGTGAGGAAGCCAGTGAGGCTGGGAAGGAGTGAGGGCAGGACAGATGAGGATGAGAGACGATGAGGGGGCATGTAAGGTAGGGCCTTGTAGGCCATAAGACGAGTACCATTATTATCCTCATTTTACAGATGAGGACCACTGAGGCAGAGCAAGCTTATGCCACGACCTGTAGGTATTAGAGCTGGGAATTAACCAGCTCTAACCACATCCACAGTCCATGTGCATATCCTAATACTATATACTCCCCCTCTCCACACATGGCAAACCAGGAAGTTTCTTGATATCCTCCCATGTCAACCAAGTTAGGCTAGGTGGGACCCAAGACTCAGAAGTTTCTGAACTTGGAAGGAATCCTAGAGATCTTCTTGTCCAATCCTGGCATTGTGGAAGGAACAATAGATTTTGAGGCTGAAGCCTGGGTGTTCTCTCTTGCTGGGTGACAAGACTTATGACATATGACAGGTATCCTTACCTGCAAAATGGAAACAGTCACTCCTGCCTCATATGGTTGTGCAGATTAAATGAAATGACCTATGTACCAGGGCTCTGAAAAATGCTGGCAGTTCCTCTTTTTTTTTTTTTTTTTTTTCCCATCTCCTTCCCTAGCTTCTTGGAGCTGCAGTCAGTGACAATCCATCTCCAAGTTCAACCCTGCCTCAGACAGAGACAGGATATGTATTTTACAAAAAATTTTATTGGCGTACAGTTGATTTATGATGCTGTGTTAGTTTCAGATGTACAGCGAAGTGAATCAGTTTTATATATATATATATATATATATATATATATATATATATATATATATATATATATATATATATATATCTCCATTCTTTTTCAGATTCTTTTCCCATATAGGTTATTACAGAATACAGAGTAGAGTTCCCTGTGCTATACCATAGGTCCTTGTTATTGACAGAGGAATGGATAAAGAAGATGTGGTACATATATACAATGGAATATTACTCAGCCATAAAAAAGAACAAAATAATGCCATTTGCAGCAATATGGAGAGACAGGATATGTATTGATAGCCTCCCCTGTCCCCAGTCACCACCAATCCAGTGGGGAGCTTGGAGTTTCCCTGGGACTGGGGAGCAACATACCCCTTATCTGTCCCCACACATGGTGAGTCCACTGTCCTCAAACTCTCATCTGGTGCTCCAGGGGTCCCCAACCTTGAGTCTCCTCACTCCCTCTCCCATCAGCTGGGGCCCTACTGTATGTGCTTACAGCTCTGTTTAAAGTGTTAGATATATAATAGGTGCTTATTAAATGGTTGTTATTGTTATTACTAGTAGAAATGGAACTCGCTGCCACAAAAATATCTTGCCAGTTTGAACAGACATTGGCAAAGGAAAACTTGATGATGGAAAGAGAAAGATAAATTTAGTTCACCAATCTGTCTGAGCAGCCATTGCACATGTGGGGAAGTCAGCGAAACAGCTGCACCAAGATGCGAGATCACACAGACGGCCTGCCGGGGTTAACCTGCAGGCTGAGGATGGTATCAAGATCACACCTCACCTGCGACAGCCCTGGTGGGTCAGGTGGCAAATGGATCTGCACAGAATTACTGAGCACGCACCTGTGATTATCTTCGAAATAACCAGTATAAAATGCAGAGCCATCATACCAGACAAGGCATCTTGCTATCAGATAAAAACAATCTGTGAAGTTGGCCTCATTAATATAAGCTTTATTGTATGGATATCAGAAAACTTGTATAAAATAAAAGCCTAGGACACAGGAGCTAAAGGAAATGTGTAAACCGATAAATAGGAGAGCTCAGCCAACAAATACCATTTTGACACCCTAATTAGACATATTCCCAGGATCTAACCTTTTCTTCTTTGCTCGTCACCTTTCATTCCTTTGTTTATTCCTCTAGTTAATTCATTCCTCATTCATTTATTTTCTCCTCACTATTTTATTCATACCCTAGTCACTTATTTTATGCATTTATTTTCTTCCTCCCTAGCTGTTCCTCACTCCACGGTGGTCCTAATCAGCAGTGAGATGGACCAGAGGAAGCCTGCAGCTGGAGGAAAGGAAGCAAAGGTGATGGACTTGACAGAAGTTGCCATGTGGCAGGAGCCTGGACAGAGGACTGGGGTTCCAGTCCTTGCTCTGGCACACAGGAGCTGTGTGGCCCTGGACGAGTCACGCACTTCTCTGCACCTCAGTTCCCCACAAAGCGGGGGCTTAATACCTGTGTTGGTTTCCATCGTGACAGCTGGCTTGGCTAACATGGATGAAATGGTGAAAAGCTATCCACATGTAAGGCTCAGTTTTTTGATCATCAGCTGGAGAATAGAGGAGAGAAGTGTTCACAGATGGATCCCACTGCCAACATATATAAAGCAGAGGCAGGGGACCTGGTCCTTGGACCTCTCCTCCCACTCTCCCCCTGGGAGCAAACCTGGTTGTCAGCGAGAGTGGCTGAGGTAGGATGGCCTTCTTTCCTGTGTCAGCCCCACAGATGCATGAAGCATCCCTTTAGCTGGTTAGCAGATAAATATTAAGGACTAAACATGTACGTAGGGTGGAAGATGGACGGGTGTCCTGGGAGCCATCCCTTTGATTGTCCCTTCTTAGATGCATTTAAGGATCTCAACATCATAATTGCAGAATGTGCTGGAATAAAATCATAAAAAGGGTGGCAGGGGGGCAGGGGAGGTACAGGAAGGTTCATGGGAGGAAAAATAAACCAAAGCCGAATCACCTGCTGAGGGGACAAGATGAGAATGAGACAGAGGCGTCCCTGGGAAGGATGGAAGCCTTTTGTGGGAACATAAACATGGGGATACCTGCTCACACACTCAAGGGTCCAGCCTCTGTTTTCCTGCCTGGGTGTGTGAGCAGGAAGTCCAGCTGGACCAATTTGGGCTCAGAGCCCCTGCTGTGGGCACACTCCTGTGTATATAGATTTAGAGCGTCCCGGTGTATTGTTAGAATATTAGGAAAAAGCAGCATATGGCATATGCTCTGTGTGCAATTCGGTTCCTGCTGTTAAATTAGTTAATTCCACACTCTGATTCTTTCTGCTTATAAAAGGTGCTTTGCACAGGGACTCAGGCCCCAGGCTGAGCTTCTTTTCTTTTTTTCACTGAATGTTATTTTTTGAGATAAATAGTCCCTAAAAAATGATAAATGGATTTGAGAAGCCCATCTCTATTGAAAAAACAAAGCACTGAGCAAACGACTGTGTACTTTTTCCCACAGGAAGCGTGCGAGACTGTGTACAGGCATGGATGCGGAAGGATTCGGGAAACCCACACATTTAATGCTTTTCCCGGGCCCCTGCTCGGTGCCCAGAGTTCCTGATTTCTGGTTCTTCCTCCGTTTCCTCCTGTTCTATTAATGGAAACCTCTTTCTCAGGGATCAGATTCAAAGCTGTAGTCCCCTCTGCCTCCTTCCCTTCCTCCCTACCCCCCGCCCACAATTCCTGTTGTTTCTCCCCTTGTACTTTCTTCTCCATTTCCTCGTCCCTCCACCCCAACCACTATCACTCTAGTCTGGTCCCCCAGTCATCTTGTACTTGGCCTCTCCTCACTCCCATCCACCCCAGACACTACTTCCAAACCCCTTAAACACAGTTCTGGCCATGCCATCCCATTACTCAGAAACCTTCCATGGCTCTCCATGGCCCACCAAGCTAAGGACAACTTGCAAACCCGGCATTCAGAGCCTTCATAAACTGGCCACAAGGCCATATCTCCTGCTACCTTGCCCTCTAGTCCTGTGTGCTTCTCTGCCCTTAATCACACTGCTCCCTACTGAAATCCCATTCGACCCTCAGGGCCTATCCCAAACAGCACCTCTTTCATGAAGCGTTTTCTCTCTGCTACCTGAGTGTCTCTTTCTGGCCTTAGGTATGTACACTCTGCATTCCAGTCATTTCCGTGCTTAAATATTCCTCCCACTGGAATTTATCATCCATGAAAATAGGCACGGCTACTCATCTCTCTGGCTCTTCACTTCACATACAGTCGACACTAAACACGTTAGAAGAAGGAAACTTACTTGAATTGCATGAAGTAAAGCACAGACTTATCAAGTTACTTGCTGGGCCATGGAGGGGTCTGGTATAGAATGTGCTGTTTCTACTTTCTGCTTCTACAGAACTATAGTCAAATCAGAGAAGACCAAAATGCTAAAGGATGAAGATGACAACTCTGATGTCTTGTATTTGCACACATTGTGATTCAATGTATCTGGATAATCCTATCAGTTAAAGCAGTGCTTCTCCACTGAGGCAATTTTCCCACCACGGGACACTCAGCAATGTCTGGAGACACATTTTGTTATCACAAGGCAGAAACGCTACTGGTAGAGGCCCGGCGCGCTGCTAAACATGCTACGATTCACACGACAGGCCCCCTCCCAGCCCCCCACAAAAATATTATTTGGACCAAAATGTCAATAGTGCTACCGTTGACAAACCCTGGATTAATGTAACAAAGACATGATTAACCCCACAATTCAAATGAAGAAACTGGGGCACAGACAAGTCAGGTGGCTTCCCCAAGATAACACAGCACTTTAAGTGGCAGAAATAGGCCTTAACTCCAGGTTCCCTGATTCCCAGCACTGTGCTCTTTCTCCTAGATTATGCATCCATCTGCATAGCCAGACACCATGGCAGGAACTCAGAAGCACCAGACTGGACCGAGATGCTATTATTAAGCCTGGTAGATGCCAAAGTGACCACAAGGGTGTGGGCCCAGGTTGGATAACTTGGTCTACCAGCCAGTCCTGCTCCAGGATGCTTTTCTATAGCTCCTCCTAATTGAACAAGACAGTGGGAGGCAATGCCAGCAGCCCAGAGGGCGGCTGACCCCTATCCCAGTAGGCAGGGCCAGACTGCTCTAGGGTTGAAGCAACTCCACTGGACCATGTTGGAAAGGGTGCCAGGGAGAGGAAAATAATTCCCCCTCCCATCAATGGATAATTGAACCCTCCAGCAGACAGTGGCTTTGCAGAGACCAAATAGCATCAAGGTCAGTCTTCCTTACTCCAAGTGCTGTATGCAGCCTGGGAAGCAGCCCAAGGAGAGTTGATATCCAGTGATGGGAATGCCAGCTGGGAACCCCTACACAAAACCTCGCTTACTGAATTTCTTGACTCAAGAGAGCAGAGGGGCAGCATGTTGGCATGGAGGGCTTGACAGACACAGATGTCACTTTTTCTGAGCATTTGGGCCCATGCCCTGAAACCCACCACCTACAGGAGAGTGGTGAGATGGAAAAGGGCTGAGGAAGACTGATGGGGAGAGCAGGAGACTTGCGGGGCAAGAGCTCTTCCTCAAGTATCTTCAGGGCAGCCATGTGGATCTGTGAAAAGGCGTATCTTAGGGGTTTTCACGGGCAGAACTGGAACTCATGGACAGCATAAAATTTGACAGGTGTGGGCCCAATATGAGGAAGAATAGGGGATAACTGTATAAAACTGTATGAGGTTCCACGTCGTTGGGATTCAGGGTAAGCTGGATGATCTCCAAGGGATGTTGAAGAAGTTCCCAGTTGGATACCTCCAATAACCTGCATGGCTTATGAAAGAAAAAGCAAGGCTATGTGGCAATGTGCCAACTGTAGGGCCTAAGCTTATGACCCACCTAGCATGGGACATGTGACTTGAAAAAGCCCTGCCCCAAATAGCAGGAGATGTTCAGCTGAACGCAGAAGGCCTAGGTCTTAAATTGTGCAGTGACAGTGACACATATGCATTGCTTTCACTCTGTTCAAAGCTGTTGACTTCAGCTGAGAAAGACTTCTGCTTCAGTGTGAGGCTGCAAGTCAGGAAGGCCATAAAAGCTCACCTAAGTACACTTTTCATCAATTAAAAAAAAAAATGTGTTAGGACATGTCTCTACAGTAAGCACAATAGGCTATGAAGACTGGGCATGTATTAGCCGCCATTACTAAATAAAACTTGTAATAAAGTGAATATGACATGTTCAGCAATATCTTATCATTACTATTGTGTAACACGGGGATTAAGCAGTTCACATAAACAACTGAAAGGTGTTTGTCTGGTTTTTCTGTTCTCACTTTGTTACTTAGAGGGGTGGTTCCAAATCTCCTCTCCCCCGACACTCACAGTATGAAGAAAATGACACACTGAGGTTGACTGCCATTGCCTGATTTCAAATTCTGGCACTGCAACTTAACAGTATGCAAGTCATGTAATTTTCATGTTGTAGTTCCCTCATCTGTAAAATGGGGATGATACTACTACTTACCTTTATAGGGTAACTGCTGAGGATTCAATGAGATGTTTGTACAGGGCACAGGAAGTGTGGGCACAGCAAGTGGCTGCTAAACGTCAGCCGTCATTACAAGGGCTTTCCCATGTCATCTCCCTTCTCCTTCTACCGCCATAAGGTGCTGCAGAGAGAGCTTCCCCCCATCCCTCCAGTGCATCATTCTCCACCTAACAGTTGTTCCCTCTTGCCAAATTGTTCTGCCTAATTAGACAAAGATTCTCATGTTAGGATGAAGGCACCAAGTTCAAAAGCCACTTGCTTCCAGTTATTTTCTGTGAAGGAATCACTATAAAGTGTAGTATACTCATCAACTATGTGAACCAGTAAGGTCAGCTTTGTTGCTAATGGCCCCAAAGTACTATTAGATAAACAGCGACTTGAGCTATAATACCAGCTCATTGGCGTGATGAAACAATGCTTCATAATATCTGCTGGCTTCCCAAGATGAACCATGATGAAAGCAGTAGGGCAGTTTGTAGGGGTGTCCATTGTCCTATTTATCTCTTCAGGGATACGGGAACAATCTCTGGGGCCAGTCCAAGGTCTTCAGCAGTGCTGGGGATTTGCTGGGCAACTTGTGCTTCCAACAATGAGGGAAGGTATGGGTAGCTTATTAAATGTTTATTAAATTGGCAGGATCTTGGCAGGAAAGGGACATTGCTGACTCTGGGAATGACAGAGTGCCTCTCTTCTTATCTTTGAGAACAGGATTTCCGCTAGAGTCTGGATCCCAGTGTTCTTCTCTTGGCTTCGTGTATGGTGAACGGCTGAGCTTTGCAGAACTGAATGTCCTGATCCAGCAGCTGCATGCAGTGCTTGAAACTCCTAATAATGCCCGCTTTGGTCTTTCTCAAGAGCAGGTTACAAGACCTCTAGCAGAGGATGCTTGTTCCTGTATAACTTTAGGTTTAGAGTTATCTTTCCCAAAGACGTCTGCAGAAGGTACAATTTCTTAAACAAAAGAACCTGCAATTTGAATACTCTTCTAGCAGGTGGCAGTGATGTGAACCAAACTACAAGGTATCTGGTTCACGTGGGGAATCTCTCCCCAAACTCCACAAGTGTAAAACTGTTTTTTTTTTTTTTTTTTTTTAACAGGTTTTCTTGGTAATGTCTTTTTTTAAAAATATTTTATTTATTTATTTATTTGGTTGTGCTGGGTCTTAGTTGCGGCCAGTGGGCTCCTTAGTTGTGGCTCTCTGGCTCCTTAGTTGCGGCATGCAAACTCTTGGTTGCAGCATGCATGTGGGATCTAGTTCCCTGACCAGGGATCAAACCCGTGCCTCCTGCATTGGGAGCATGAGTCTTAACCACTGAGCCACCAGGGAAGTCCCTGCAAGTGTATAACTGCTATTTCCACTGATTTATTAAAATGTATACAACTTTCAAACAATATTAATCAGCAAAATTGAGCAACCTTAAAGAAAGAAAAAATATAGATATAATGTGAAACACTCAACCTGATTTTTACTGGTTAGGAATGTTTTCTACCGCTAATTTCACACCCAGTTAATTGCAGCAGACTTTGCATAGCCGTGGGCTGCAGGCTGTAACCTTTCCCAGGCTGCTTCCTTCAGCTGCACCAGCTTCTCTTTCCCTGACGGTTACTTACGAGGAGCTTGCCATTATAATTGCCCTGTTCTGGAACACCTCTCTCCTTTCTCTAAACATTATTATTTATTGAGCACTGACTCTATACCAGAAACTGAACGGAACACTTTATGCCACTAATCTCATTTCTGCCTCACCACGACCCCACAAGTTCCATGTTATTACTTCCATTTTACCATTGAACGACTGGGATCTGCTGGTGACTGAGCCACATCTGAACTCAGATTTTGCCTCACTCTCACACACACTGTGAGCTCCCCAATCTCTCTCTCTCACTTCCTCTACCAAATTCAAAGAAAAGGAAATTATGGGGAGTTTCCTGATGCTGACACGGGTTTCCGTGCACTGCCCCTATAATGTTCATTTCCTGTCAGAAGGGGGAAATTGTCTACTTTATCCTTTTCGAAAAATAAGACAAAACAGTCTCTCCACCCCACTATTCTTTTATTCTAGGCATTCCCTGAATGATTGTGCATATCGTATTTATTTATAGATTCATAGAATTTTGCCACCAATGGGACCTCAGAGGGGGTTTAATCAAGCTCCCTTTCTTTGAGATATGAAAAACTAGGGAGGAGAGCTGCAGTGACACCCCAGGGTCAAGCAACTGGTTAGTGGCAGAGGCAGGATTGGAGCTCAGGAGTTCTGTCTTATGGTTGGACTGCAGTACCCTGTAGGTTTTTCCAAATCATTTCAGAGAGTTCTGAAGAAGTGGCCAATTGAAAGAGATCAGAACATCAGCATTATCATCAACAACAAAAGAAAAAGAGAAAGAAAGAAAGAAAGACTAGAGGTTAAACTAGTTAAACTGGCTTAAAAAGAATGGAGCATAAGAATTTAAAACATCTCAGTAGGTCAGATCAGCATTCACCCCACCTTACCCAGAACCCTTGATGGTGGTGTCACCAAGGGTCATGGGAAAATATGGGAGACCCATCTGTAATGTTAACTTTAAGCATTTAGAAAACGTTACCTAACTTCCCTTTAATAACCCCATTTATATCTGTCATCCATGACTCTCTGAAAGTTCATTCCTGGAATCTATTTATAATTTCAGTCCATACTGTTTCTAGGAGTAACAATTTTTACACATTTACTACCTGCAGCGTAAAGTACTACTTCCTTCTATTTGGCCTAAAACCGTCAAGCTCTCTGGCTGTGCTCAGCAGGTCAGGATGAGAAGCCATTAACATCTTTCATCTGAAGAATTATTTTTAAAGAAGCTAATTAAGTCTACAATGAAAATAGGTATATTTACTATGCAAAAACATTAATTAGGACAATTTTGAGGTTCCTATAAGTTTCCTGAAAGAGTTCAGTCCACCCACAGGGCTTTATCTTCTCCAGATGTCTTCCAGGTAGAACCTACTTCAGTAGGAATTTTCTTTACACACCTGTGTGGACATGGTTTGTGTCTGTCCCAGAAGAAAAATGAAAATAGTGAGTCCAAGGGGCAGGAATATATAATCTATAACTACAGTATTACAGCAATGACATCGTGAAAATGCATTCTTTTGTTTCCAAAGTCCAAAACTCTGAAAACAACTCCTTTCTAAACAAAGGTATGTTGGGAATGGTTAACTGACTCCAATATCTAAAGCTGGGAGATGGATAGCAGGAAACACCATCTCGATGAAGATTCAGGTTTCATTACCTGAATCCTTCCAGATCACGATTTATATCGAAAGCATGCGTTGCCCCTTGTCTGTTTCACTAACAGTAAGGAAAAAGCTTCCGTTGCTTTTCTATTCAGCCCGATAGATAGCATGAGACCTGTTGGGTGGAGACATTCTCCTTGAAGATTCAAAGAAAGGGCAGATAGATGGCACTCTCTGAGTCTCCTTTTGTGGCCAGGGGAGGAAAGGGATGGAGAGGCAATCAGGCCAGAAAGAATTCCAAATGGAACAGTTTCCATGGAGGTGTCAGGGTTCTTGGGTTACCAGCCCCAAATGACACAGGCACAGAGTGCTTCTAACTCAACACCATGGCGTCTGTCCAGTGAAGAGGGGAGGTTGGTGCCCAAATGTGTTTCTCTCTCCTCTAAATAGATTTACAATCTGTATGCATTCCACAGAGATAGTGCAAAGGTTAATAATCTGAGGTATTTTAGAATCAGTACAGACCAAACCCCCTTTCCAAAAGCTGGTTTTTGATGTATTAAGAAGAGATCTAGTCTCCCAAGACCCAGGAAATCCCCAGGGGTTCCTGCATTTGCGAGATGGAGCAGAAGGAATGTATAAACATTGCAAGCCTCAACACTAAATCTTTTCAAGGAGCCCCTTTGAGGGGGACTTGTCACTCACCAGTATTTTAAGATGGGCTAAGTACAGTGTCTTAACCAAACCCTGCCAGTAATTTGCTTGTCTATGAGACCAGCTGGGAACTAGCAAAGGACACGGAAGATGTAACAGAACAAGACTCTAAGAATTCTAATGCATGGAGGGTGTCAGAGATTTAATGAGTTCAATCTTATACCAATGTCTGAATTCACAGCATGGCTTTTCCCAAGAAGTGCCAAGTACTTTAAGGATGACACGTTAATCTTCCCAGAGCCTGGGTAATGGAAAGCCTGAGCCTGCAGGGACAGGGTGTGAGGTTGGGGAAGCAGACTTCTAGCAGACTTCTAGCTGTGTGCTGGCCCCCGAGAGTGGATCGGTGACGTGGGTAACAGGACAGCCGTATCCAGACGCCTCATCTTTTTGCCCTGACTGCTGCTGCCAGGGCTGCCAACTCTCACTCCCAGTGTTATTGCAGACTGTGACCCCTTACTTCTCACTTTCTTTATAGCAGCAGAACTTTATTGATAAGTAATAACCAAAAACAAAAGAGCTGAAGAGCAGATAAGTGAGTGAAGGGGGTAACAGGAAGATTTGCCAAAAGAAAAAAGCAATGAACTTATGGAAAGTAACGCTATAGGATGGACAAATCCACCTTCTGTCCAAGGTCCTGGGTTACCTCACCCACATTTGGGGGTGTGCTTGCTCCAGACCAAGAGTCTAGGCTCTCTGTCCCTGAGCAGAAAGAAGATCTAGATGCCTGGTGGGGTGCTTAAGTTCCTGGCCTGACCCAGTACAAATAAGGCTCTACCCCACGTGCTAGTGCAGTGCCTGGCACACAGCAGGTGCTCACTGAGTGTCTGCTAAGTGAATGTACGTGTACTGCGCTCTACAGTTTAGTAAAGTGCTTGCTCACCTTAACTCCCTCACTCATCGTAACTACCATGTGAGGTAGGTGTTATTACCCTCGAATTAAACTAAGCCTGTAAGGCAAAAAGAAAGTGCCTGAACCCAGATCGTCTCATTCTATTACTTTTTCTAAATATCTGTGGAAAAGGAATGTTCCAGGCTGACCTAGTGGAAACAGCATGGGCTGGAAGGGAGGAGACCAGGTTTCTATGCCCAGAATGTTAGACTGGAAAAGAACCTGGAGAGCTAGTTGGGGGATGACAAGCAGTTTCATTTTATGTGCTAACTCTGATTTTCAGCAGCGGCTGTGGGCCGCTGGGGAGCAGGGTACTGAGGACTCTGGGGCTGCTCAGGGGAGCAGCGTGCTGTGATCGATTAGCCATGTCTGCCACAGGTATGGAAAGGGCTAATAGGACCAAAGATGTTACCTATTTGTCATATTTTCTTTTTCTAGTCTACCTACTTATTTCATAGATAATAAAATTAAGTCTATCAGAAAATTAATATATTTGAAGTCACACAGCTAGACAGTAGCAGAAGGGAAATTTGAAGCCAGGACTCTTGACTGCTAGTGCAGTATGTTTTCACTGTCATACTATTCCGGTTCCAATACTTAGTTCTAGCTCCCTAAATATGGATAAATGAGTCCCCTATGACTCTGTTTCCTCACTCGCAGATTAGAGGAGATAATTCCTGTTTTATCTTTCTCACAGAATTACTGAAAACCAAATGAAATGCCAGAATCCCAGAACTTGAAGCTCCCAGGCCCACGTTCTTGCTACTGCACCATGATGCTATCAATAGACACGAAAACATTGAAAGGCGTAAGCAGCCCTAAAAACGTAGAGCAGTATTATTGGAAGTGAGGAGTCTGGAGCCCTAGATTCTGCTTCAGTTGCATCTGCTCCACACCTGCAGGCTTTCTCTCTATAGCCCTGCGCGCAGGAGCTCAGGAAGAGTCTGAATGGGAGCGAATCAAGGCTAACAGGGGAAGCAGACCCCAGTCCCCTGGGAGGCAGTTGGTCCCATGTATGTTGCAGAGGAGAGCATGAGACTGGAGGTGGAAGCTCCATCCTCTTATATTCCACTCATCCCTTCTAGCCTGCTCTCCGGAGTACGTGTCCCAGACCTAGTCAATGAACAGGAGCTGTGTGATCGGAACCTGGGATACTGCAGGTAGCCTCCCAGCTTCTCAGCAGTATGGCTTACATGGGAGTGAGGCTGGGATTCCTGGGTCTTGCACTGAGGGGTTTCCCCTGTCTGTCTCCTACTTCTGCACTCTCCTCATCAAAGGCTCCATCTCCACCTCCCCTGCTTGCTGTCTCCTCCTCCTCTTCCTCCTGACTCACTCTCATTGGTCCTTCAACCAAGTTGCCTATCCTCTGAGGTCCTCCTTCTTCAGCCTCAGTATCACAGTGATCTCAAGAAAAGGCAACCACCCCTCGCCATGCACATTTGTGAAGTACTGGGTTTTGGTACCTTTCATAACAACAGCCGCTGCATCTACCTTGTCTCTCTTAGAATGAGAGTTGTCATAGAGTGGAGACCATGATTAAGCCTAGAGGCGTTAGAATACAGAGAGATCACTCATCTTAACCAGCCTCAGATTCATAAGATTGCAGAGCTAAAAGGAACTAACAAGGTCTAGTCTAACCAGCCGCTGGAAACAAATTCTAAGTATTAAAATTAACGTATCTGAAGTCACGCAGCTGGACAGTAGCAGAGGTGAAATTTGAAGCCAGGACTCTTGACTACTGGTCCAGTACTTTTTCACTATGTCATACTATCCTGGTCCGAATACTTAGTTCTAGCTCCAAAACTATGGATAAATGAGTCCCCTGTGACTCATTTAGAAAAGTATCCCTGAACACAGGAAACAATAGCTCCCAGGCAGCCCACTTTGGAAGTCCAAGAAGCTCTGACCCAATACATTTATTTTATTTTTGGATTGCCTCTGCTCGCTAGAAAGTAAACTCCATGAGGGTGAGGATTTTTGTCTGTTTTGTTCATTACTATAGGTCTATTACCTAGAATAGTGCTTGCAAATGGCAGGTGCTCAATAAATATTCATTGAACAAATTAATAATTGGTCTTCTTTCTAGCCCTTGGGGCCTTTTGAGAGTCTGATCCTCTTCATCGTCTATACGATAGCACCTCAAGATTCAAGACAGCTGGCATGTCCCTGAGTCTTCTTCCTCCCTCCCTAAGTACTGACAGTCCCTTGAACGTTATATGAAGAATATCCAGACCTTTTGCCATCTTGGGGTGTTCTCTGAAGTGCTCCAGAATCACAAAACAGCAAGGGGGAACACCTGAAAATTTTCCTAGCTAGTCCCTGTTCTCATTTTACAGACAAGAATTTGGAAGCCCATAAAGGTACAGTGGCTATGTTAGAAGGAGAGGCCTGGGCTCAGAGCTTTATTCAGTAGCAGGTAGGCCAACATCAGAAACAGCTGAGATAAGCTCCATGATGCAGAAACTTTGTAGGTAAAAACAATCCCACACCAATGTATTTCCCATCTTTTTGATGCTATTCCTGTGAGTAGCAAAAACAGGCATCTCCAAAAAGAAACCAACCACTATGGCTTTCCATGCAATCAGACTTTTTATTCATTCAACAAGCACTGCTGACAGGTCAGGGTGTCCTATGAACTGCGCTGGGCTTTGAGGCTTTACAAAGTTGGGAAAAATAAGTTTCTACACACTTGACACTTACAGTCTAGTGGAGAAACCCGAGCAAACAAACAAGATGGCCACGGTGATAGAGGGGCAGAGTTGACAGGGAACAGAGAGGGAGGAGCCCCAAAGTCATTGTCAGGGAGATGGGGAAGGCTTCCTGGAGGAGGAGGTAGCATTTGAGCACCAACAAGCCCCACCAACACATGCCTGGTCGGGGTTTGCCACTGGTTTCAGATTGAACCCTGATACATATAAGATGAGCAGCTGGCAGAGGGGGCTGTAGGGCTCGTCTTAACCAGACTAGTAAATCCCCTGGGCTACTCTTCCTGTGGACACCATCAGCCAGGCTTGTGTTGCCCCAGAAATAGCACAGTATGTTCTTTCAGCCAAAGAGTTGAACAGCCCTGTTGCTTTCTCACGCAGCTGCAAGTTGGGCTGTCCTACTTTGGAGATGAAGGTTAAGAGGCTGGACTCTTCCACGATGCAGAGCAGGGCGGCAGCCTCCCTACCACCACTGCCAGGGCCCCCTCGAAGGCAGGATGTGATGAAGGCCATGCAGGATGTGGGGCAGGGTGGAGGCAGATTTCTCCAAACCCTTTTGGAGGACTGCTTTAAATGAGCAGGAAAGAGAGGTGTAGAGCACACACGTGTCTGACACCCTACAGCAGAGCCATACTCTTCTTAGCTAGAAAATAACCTTTCTAGTAGTGACTAGGATATTCCAGGAGCAGAACTGCTACCTACCCACTGCATCCACCTCCCCACCAAACCTTCAAGTGGGCAGATCCCATGTTCATTCTTTCATCCACTGCACAATCCACTGCCAGCATGAGACTCCTAAGAGTTGCCCCTGTCCTGGAGAGAGAAGGCTGACTTGCTGGGAAAGAGCAGAGACCACAATCAGGTGAGAGAACTGGCCCCAGCTGGATTGCCGCCTGGGAGGATTTGGATTGGACAGTGAAAGTGAATATGCAAATTAGACTCCAGACATTGTTAGTGCCTAGAGACTGTGATTATAAATCTGGGAAGCCAGACAGCAGCATTACAGAGCTTTGGGCCTTCAGGAAATGATAGGACAACTAATAAATCTGACCAGAGGAGGGAGAGAGGCGCCATCATCTCTGCTCCAGGGTGGGCTGAGGAAACTGACCTGCAGAAGGCCTCTGTCCTTTGCTAGGATGCTGATGCTGAATAAGTCATAGGGTGTGCCTCAGTTTCCCTTATTGCAAACAGGGGCCGAAGTCGCCGATTGTTAGGAAACAGCTGAGGTTTCTAAGAAAATACTTGATGATAAAACACAACAAAGAAGACTTTTTTTTTTTGGCAAGATTTGTATCAGTCCTGACCACTGGTCTGTAGCATGGAGAGGAGGGGAAGTGTCCTGAAGTTTACAAAATGGCTTCCCATCATCCTATTCGCTCTCAAAACAGCCCTGTGAGGCAGGTATCATTATTAATGCCTCCATTTTCCAGATGAAGAGACGATGGCTTAGAGATACCAGGCAACTTGACTTGCTCAAAGTTCATGGCTAACCCACAGCAGAGCTGTGGCTGCAATCTGGCCTTCGGACACTAAAGCCCAGGCTACCTCTGTAAGTGAAAGTAGCTAAATTAGAGGTGCATTAACTGTCTACAAAGCGGAAATCTTCATGTATTAGCAATGCTCCCTTGACATCGAAGGCTGGGCCAGTGAGCAGGCAGAATGCTCATAAAGGGCTCACCCACCGTGGTCCAACAGATACGTATGATATGCCCACTGGGGCAATGACATATAAGGTGCACAGAGACAGTCTCTGCCCTCATGGTCTCTAGTGCAACAGAGAGATAAGTCAACATGCAATTACATCACAGTCAGACAAATAGTTGATGAGGCAAGTGCCCCATCACAAGCAGAGGTTTGGGGACATGGAAATCTCTGTGAGTTTTACTCCAGTTATTGAGCAAGACACCCCATTTCCCTGCATATCCTAACAGCATCAAACAACTGAAGGAAAGGAGTTGGAATACTGCTACCTGTGCATTTTCCATGTAGCTTTGAAACCACTTTGCCTAAGACAGAGTTTCTTAAAACTCTTTCAATTGAGTGTTTACTATGTGCTGGAAGCTGGGCCCCTACAGGTTACTCAAAAAATTTGTTAAACAAATAGATGCAGGAACTTCACAAACACTCTGCAAGGAAGGCATGTTTCTCCCCATTTTACAGAAGAGGAAAGCGTGTTCCGACGAGGAGGTGATGGGAGGTGCACATCCACGTGGGGCCTGGTAAGGGGTGACCTACAGATGAGTGGCAGCCACTTCTGGTTGTCCTAGCTGCTTGTAGAGGCAGTCCATGACAGCATGCATTGTCTTCTGCATCCACATTGGTGCATGCAAAGCCGTACAAGCCAGGGACAGACTGCAAGTGCCCCCCACTCTGTTGGAGGGAGACCGCTCCGGGCTGGATGGGGTGGAGAAGGGGAAGGGGGCAGGCTGACAGGTGCTGAGCTGGTTCCACAAGAATGTGGTGCTCTCTGCACTCCTGGCAAGACGTGCCGACTGTGAGAGGTCCTGGGTTTCCCTGCTCTGAGCACAGTTCCCCTGTGAGCAGACTGGCTACGAGGGTGACTGGCACAGTGGCAGACGGGCCTGCCCTGTCCTGGGGCATGTCAGCATGGAAGGGGACTGCTGCCTTGTAGAGGTCTATACCCAGGTAGGTCACTAGGGGATGCTGTGCAATGGAAAATAATTGGTCGTGGGTGGAGGGGTCAGACTGCACTGAAATGAGGCTCTAGAGTCCTGAACAACTTGGGTCTATTTCAGCTTGGGACTATGTCCCCAGAAACCCACTTCCAAACTGGAATTTCCCAGATGTCTGGGTCTTTTGCGTGAGCTCACCCAGGCCTGGGAAGACTGCATAGCTGAGGCTAGGACACGGGGCAGCAGCAGAAGCCTTAAGTCCATGGAGAGGCACTTGCTGAGTACCGGGTACTGAGCTACAGTACATTGGCCCTCTCTTCAAGGGTACTGGGGTCTAGCTGGGACAAGTGGGAGACTATTTTTCTATGAGGACTGACCATAAGACAAAGAAACTGGTTTTGTTTGTGATTTGAAGCATCATTATCATTCCTTTAGGTTTGTGTATAATCTTGTTTATTTCAACCAAATTATAAGTTCCCCAAGGGTGCAGCCTTGTCTTCTAAGTCTCTGACCCCAGAGTTCTAACACATGAAGGCATTCTAGGCCTTTTTCTATGGAATGATGTATGGGCAACTAGTTGCATAAAGTAGGTTCATCTTAAATCTACTGAGTCCCACAGGCCTAGAACAATGGATTGACGGAAGAGTTACCTGGAAAGGAATTGTGCTTATACCCTGAGTGAGGCAGGGAGACACGCTCCAGGATCAAACATGCATAGCACAGGGCTTCTCAGGTCAAGGAGCTCAGTCCATGAGGGACATGGCTTGGCCAACAGCACCAGAGGCCAAAGAGCCCAGTGGTTACGGTGTAGACTCTGGAGCCAAGATCATTCGGGTTCAAAGCCCAGCTCAAAAGTGCTGTGAGATCTTAGACAATCAGTTAATTTCTTTATGTCTGAATTTCCTCATCTGTTAGTGGCCATAATAACAGTGCCTAGTTCATACGGTTGTCGTGAGGATTAAATGTGTTAAGAGATATGAAGTATCTGGGAACACATAAGTGCTAGCTATTAACACATGGAAGAGGCTGGGGCAGTGGAAGGGAGGGACACCGAATCCAGGCTGGGGGAGGGTGCCAGGGAAGGCTCTCTGGGGAGATGCATCCTGGCTGGGAACTGCACGTAATTTGGTGTGGCTCTGGCTGAGGGACCAAGGAGGGACAGGCAGATGAGATGGATAAGAGACGCCTCTGGTCCCCTAAGCAGGGAAGGTTTAGCGTAACTTGCTAAGGAGTTTGAATCTTATCTCGAAGGGCATGGGCAACTGTAGGAGACTTTTAAGTAGGAGGGGGTGACCTGATCAGACTGATAGTCTGAGGTTCTCGCTCTGACCGTGAGGCAGAGGATGGCTGGTAGAGGGGAAGAGTGTGGAGATGGGAGGCAGGGAGGCCAGTAAGGAGGCCATGGCATTAAGGCAGGTGAGAAGCGGAGGCCTGCACTAAAGGAGTGGGGTTGGAGAGAAGAGGGCAGACAGATCCGAGAAAGATGAGTTAAGTAAGTCATGTTAAACAACAAGACTGGCAGATACTAAAACACCAACAATAATAATACGTATGGAGCCTTTAACCAGGCCCCACGCTAAACAGCTGGCATGGATCATCTCATTTAGTCCTTACCCACATCCTACAAGCCTCATAGGGGTGCGGGGTGGTGGAGGGATGGGGAAAGAACAGATGTCCACACGGACTGGAGGACAGATAAGACACAACCCGCTAACCTACCTTTGATGGAAATAAAAAAGGAGATTTTATCAAGGAGTAAGTAATGATGAGGAAGCCAAAACAGCTGACAAAAGTCACCAGTGAGATCCTGAACCCGAGTCAGTGGGTCCAGTAACCAGGGTTCCCAAGGAATAAAGGGATTGGCGGGTCTCTACTGTTAATTATTCAGGAAATAAATACCAAAACGTAAAATTGCCCGACAGTCTGCAGTCCGTCAAATGCGTGTGTGTGTGTGTGTGTGTGAGAGAGAGACAGAGAGAGAAAGGGAGAGAGAGAGAGAGAGACAGAGAGAGAAAGGGAGAGAGAGAGAGAGAGAGAGAGAGAGAGAGAGGGAGAGAGAGAGAGAATATGTTTTCACAGATCCACGCATGCTCCGGCATTTGGACGGGAAGAAAGAGCTGTGTGTAAGAGGGGGTCTAGGAATGGGTCTCATCCTCCTTATGAATGATCTTGATGTGGGTGTCACAGGAATGAAATCAACAGATGGCAATAAATTTGTAGGGAATGAAAGAGACAGATTTAAATCCAGGATCACAGGAACCCTTAAACTGCTTCTATGCAAGGGAGGCATATGAACATTAAATATTTCCTGAAGGATTAGCTCAGTTCTGAAAGGTGGGAGGCAGGGACAGGGAGGAGGAGGCTGGCTGTCCTCATGATGGAGCAGGAAGAATCAGAGAGTCATGGGGCGGGCGGAGACGGGAGCAGAGAGAGGTCTCCCATTCATCTTAAGCTGTACTGGCTCTTGACAGACAGGGAGTGGGTGGCTGTTTATTTCTCAAACCTCAGCTATTTTCTTCAGCAACAAGGTGTAAACTAACTCTGCTCAGGGCAAAATCTTCTGCTGCAAAGGGGAAAAATCACATCAAAGGTATAGAGCCCACAGGGGAAGGAGGGACCTTCCAGGGAGGCCCCCTCTCTGTTCTCCACAATGGTACCTCTCCCAGAGGCTCCCCTAGGAATTCATTCATCTTTCCATAAAAAAAGCAACTCCCTCTTCCAACCCCTGCCTAGGAAAGGAAGAAGTTTGGGGTTTCTTTGAAAGAGCCAGAGATGGGGTGGGTGTTAGGGGGACTCAACACCTGCCAGGCTTGACTATCATTTGAAAGGTACACATCAGCCCCCAGTTCCTTGGATCTCAAACTTCACCAGAGAAGACAGGTGGGAGGAGGCCCTCAGGTTGGGTTGAGTCCATTCTAGTCAAAGTGAAGGATGTGCCCCCCAAATGGCCCTGGGACAAAAAAATCCGAACCGTTGTCTGACATCCCCAGGATGCCAAGGACTGCGGTCATCACCAAACCTGCCTCAGACTCTCATCTCTTCCATCAAGGTTGTTCCTATCATGCTCGTCTCTCCAAGTCATAGGTGCCTCCTAGACATGGAACTGAGGCAAGATTTTACGTTCTGGATGAGTTTCCACCTGCCCAGCCTGTCTGAATGGCAAAATATATCATTCCAGAACACGTCTGGCATCCTGCCTTCCAGGGCATCCTGCAGGTTGGTACCAGATGCCAGCTTGGCATCAGTGCTTTGCCTGGGCTTTCAAAGGAAAAGAGAGCTTCTCAATGGGCAAAGGGGGTGTGTGGAAGGGCCTGTGTGGTACAGGACATTCACCTGCTCTGCGCTGTGTGGAGGAAGAGTCAGATGTCTCCGCCAATTCCCTTCCAGCTGCTTCATGAGTTTAAGAGAGGCCACAAAGCATTATCTTAGCGAAAGTCAGCAGAATGTCCAGTCCTGGGTCTGTATATGATCAAAGACAAGCTCAAGTCTGACACATTTGTGGCACCCAATGGGGCCCATCTATGCAAGTTTTCCAAATGGAAGGGGATTGACTCTTTTTCTTGGTTGGCTGCACATTAAGCTGATGCTCAAATTCAGGACCCAGAAGGCCAGTGGGATGGTAAAGTGGACAAACAGTGCATAATGAGTCAGAGGACACTTTGTTAGCCTATGCCTGCATCCTTCTGGCCTTGGACAACTCACACCACTTCTGAGTCTTTGTTTCTTCATTTGCAAGAGAAATGATACCTTCTCTACCTTTAGTCTCATAGTTACTCTGAGAAGCAAAACAAATGTTATGAGCCAAAGCACTTTGTAAGGTTTTATTACCAAAATGAAGGATGGTTATTAGTAACATGGCTTGGAAGGGCCAGAATCTTCCCTGAGGACAATTCAGGGGAGTGCTTTAGGCCTTCAGTTCAATGGACTAATGTCTCAGAGTTACTGCCACTGCCATTTTGTTGACAAGGCTTTTGACCTCAAGGGCCAATTTCTACCTTCTTCATTCAGGGTTTTATGGCACCTGGGACCACAAAGCATTGGGTTTATTGAGGATCCTGTCTGAGTCACTTTTTCTACCTCTGAATTAACCTTATTGATTATTGGGTCAGGGGTGGCACATTAAGCTGGCACTCACATTCAGAACCCATAAGGCCAATAGGATGGCAAAGTGGACAAACAGCGGGGAGTGAGTCTCGGGGGACATCTCCGTCAACCTCTCAGCAGAGGCAAAGGGCCTCCTGAGCATTGGTGTTCATTTCATTTTGGTTCGTGGGGCCTGGAATTTTCCTGGGCTTCCTCTTCTAGAAGCATTCGTTCCCTAGCCTTCCCCAGTATTCAGTGCTCAGGCTCAGTTTACGACTTTGTGATAATGACCTACAGTTCCTCTTTGCAGGTTTCATCCCCTGCCACCAAGCACACACACAAAGCCATCAGCGTTCCTAGAAATTCTGAGCTCATAACCTAATTCCAGGCCTTTGAGCTCTGAGTCTGGTTCTCACCCGCCTGGGGTTTAAGCGAGACCACATCTAGGGGGAGATGAGCAGAGAGGTGGTCAGGAAAGAACAAAGTGCAGCTTTGCAAGCCATCAATGGACACGGGGAAGGCTGTGTGTGAGGTGAGGACGGCCAGCAAAGTCCTAGGGGTTGCTGAAGGTAACAGCTGGCATCTCTTACTGGAACGCTGTGGTTCCAGAGATAAGAAGCAGGTACAATGCCGGCAAAATAACACCCAGGTGGGAATCAGTGAGCAGGAGGCCTGGGGAAGTCTGCTCGTGGCTGCTGCTGCCCGCTCAGGCCAGATCTCATCTGAGAACAGAGTCCAGGGGTGAGCAAGTTAGACCCAATAAGGATGCTTTAGGGAACTGGCACAATTCTGCCCCGAGAAGGCTGGGTGAAAAGGCGACTTAATGGTGGTTGTCAACTGGTTTTTACGCATCTGTAGGGTTCTCCCTCCTCTGGGTGAGCTCCCTGACCACGAAGCTTATGCTGGACCCAGCACAATGCCAAGTACCAAGGTGCTCAAAACACCAGCTGGCTGATCCAGCTGGATAAAGGGCTTTTACACAACCACAGCAGGTTTTTTCTTCACGGTATGAAACACTTCCCAGCACAGTTCCTGGCACATACCAGGTATTCAGTAAATTTTTGTCCATCTAGTTATTTGTTCACCCATTTAAAAAACATGTAACAAAAACATAGTGCCTGCAACGCCTCAGGCGCTATAACTAAGCACTTTATAAACTCATTTCATCTTCCTAACAACTTCATGATGTAGGAACTATTATTACTCCCTTTTATGAATGGGGAAGCAGAGGCACAGAGAGGTTAAGCTACCTGAAGCTACACAGCAAGCAAGTGGTGGAGGCAGGATTTGAACCTATGTGCAGAGGCTGCAAGGTCCATGCTTTTTAACACTACACTGCCTTCAGTCAAAGAGGAACGAAGGGCGATTTTCAGTGACCAGTGGCTCTGAAAGCCATGCCCTTCTCCACTGCGGCACACTCTTCCTGTTAATCTAAGGCTTCATCTTTAACAACACCAACTACAACAATGATTCTCTAACTCTGTGGTCCACTCACGTAGAAGCCCCAGACGAACACAAGGGAAGATGTGAGGGGTCTAGAGAGCTGGTAACACAAAGAATTCAAATCTTGGATACTATTCTTTCAAGAGTGGTTTTTTTGGCTTACAGATAAATCCTGAAATACCTTTCATATGCGTGCAGTTTGGTAAGAGTGCTTGCAATAGTTTTGTTATCGGATGTTCAAATTACTTGCTGTTCCCACCATTCTCAAGCCCTGCTTGGAATCTGAAGTTAACTTTTCTCTTTTAGGTGAAGCAATAATGTACTGATAACGGTGGTCAGGGCATAGATTTGGAGTCCTTTGAACCTGGTGTTAAATTCTGGTTCTAGCACTGTTACACGATCTTTCAAAAGCCTCAGTTTCTTTATGAGTGAAATAGAGATAAGATGAATTTAAATGAACTTTAAATGAGGTGTAATTTGTGTAAAACACCTAGCATCTCATGTTTGTCTTGTCCCTATTAGGTGATGAAACAATGATGGTTATCTGAGTTAGGAAAGGACTTACCCTGACAGTCAAGTGGGTGAGACACAGCTCAGATTTCTGATGGGTACTAAATGGACATGAGGGACGGGACAATTCATTCTACCACTTGGAGTCAGGAGGCCCAGCTGACAATCGTGGTTCAGACCCTTTCTTCCCAATACAGTTGTCTATTAGGCTAGGCCATTCCTGTAGACTGTCGTTCCATTTTGGAGTGTGTTTCCCAGAGAAATGACAAGATTTCATTAAAAAAATTAAATTCACTGAATTGAATTGCTATCAAAGGCACAGACAAAATTTTTAAAATGAACACAATCCTTCGAGGATCTCAACTGGTCTGCCACTTAACTCTTTGTATGACTTTGGACAATTCCTTTTACCTCTTTTAACATCTGGGCTTTTTTTTTTTTTTTTTAAGCCTGTAAAAAAAATAAAGGAGTCAGACCCAGGAACTCCAGCATCTTTTCAGCTTCCAAAGTTCTATCACTTTTTCTTTTACCAGCATCAGCTACCTAAAGGGAGCAATCAATTTGGAATCAGATGGCAACTGTGGCCACTTCCTCACTTAACCTGCCAAATCGCTTAAGCTTATGGAGCCTTGGTTTTCCCCTTGCTACATGGACAGTAATATCATCTCTAAGAGTGAGCATGAAGTTCAACAGAAGTAACATACACGAAAGCATTTTTGTAAATGCTGAAGTGCTAGCCTAGTCTTTTGTCATCGGAGTCTAGCTTTACGTGGTCCCAACCACCTTGAGATCTCCACAGCCCTGAATAGCTCAACGTAGGGAATCCGCCCCTCCTGCCTCCACCTCTGGAAAGAATCAGCCTGCTGAGTGCCAGGGCCGTGCCAGGCATGCGCGCCTTCTCAGGGGTCCCTGGGTATGCCTTCCAAAGAGCAGACAGCTATTGGAAAGCATACCCCGCCTCCCTCCCACCCTCCTGCCTCCCGTTGGTCTTTCTCAGAGCCATCTGGAAGAGAAGGAGGCAAAACAAGCTCACGAACTGCCAGAAGCCAAATGCCAGTGCAAAATGAGCCTCGGGGGTAAGGCCCAAGGAAGAAAAGTGTGGAATCCTGGAGCCAACTCGAGCCTCTGATGCTACAGAGAGACACTGAGGATGGCTGTGCTCGAGCGGGGTCCTGAGGCTCTCCAGGAAAGCAGCTTCTTTTCCAGCAGGACATTCTGGCTTGTCAAGGCCAACTCGGGGCCCTGAAGTGTGTACAGATGGGTGGCAAATGCAGTAGTCATTCAGCAGTCGCTTACCACACGGCAGAGACACTGGGTCCGCGGAGAGAGCAGTTTGCGCCCGTCAGCCGTGCCCAGCGCCCAGTGGGGGTCTGACGGGCTCTCTCGTCCTTAGCTGTGGACCCAAGATCCTCAGGGTGCCTTGGCTCCCCTCCTCACCCCCAGCGCCAGAGCGCTAAGAAACCTCAGCTCTTTCTATCAACGCGCCTTGCCTAGGCAGACAACTTGCTTTGAAAGACATTCATTCAAACCCGAAAAAGTAGCCACTGAAAGCTCTGTCTATGGTTGAGGAACAGAAGGATCTAGCAAGCAAATCATAATGTGGTAGACTAAATATCTTGAAAAACCCTCCATTACAAATTTCGTACTGAATCCACAGTTGAGCTTTGCAAAATAAACCCCCAGGGGTCAGAAAAGAAGAGGAAACTGAAAGCCAAAGAGGTAAACAGGCTCAGCCTCAAAATGCATAAAGAAACAGTGAACAGCCCTGCAGGAAGAGTCACGAACACACAGGCAAGAGGGAGAAATTTCAGCAGGCTTTCTCAGTAATTGATAGATCAAGCAGATAAAACTTGGCAAGAATACAGAACATTTGTATAACACAGCTAACAAACTTGAGCTTATGGACATAAGAAATAGTGAAAACACATTCATTTAAAGCATACATAGAAGCCAATCAGAAATGTTCAGAAGTTGGATGGAGTGACCCGGAACTGGGATTTTGAACTCACGTGGAAAGCGATTTCCCGCAGGGGGACCCATCTCAGTTCTGTCCTGGGTCATGCATCTATCACACCGCTGACAAACGGGTATGGCACCCGAAGAAAATGAACACCTGAGACTGGAAATGATTGCATGTAGAGTTGTAACAGCTCAGGAGTTCATTGTTACCTTGTACATTGGTCTGCGCTCTTGAACTCTGGATATATACTTAGCCCTTGACCTGTCCCAGAGAAGACAGCCCGACCATTCCACCCACTTCTTTTTCTCCGGCTACTCTGCTTCCATTTAACCAGAGGTGTTTCTAAGAGAATACTTTTTCAATGTCTTTGTTCTTTCAAAATGGCATGACAACACTCCAAGATGCTTTTCCTTTTCGTAGAAAGTCATCAACACTAGCGTGTAATTCTAGATCCCAATCCTGATGCCCAGACATTCCAGGAAGCACCAGATGCTGAGGGAAAATCTTGAAAAAAAACCTCTCGGCATCCAAGTAGGGGATTTCCTTCTCAGAATAACCACCTAAACATGCCTGTGTTCTGATCTAGAAGCATCCCTACTCTGCTGGGCTCAATGGTGGTTGTTTGTCCAATTGTAGGGTACCTGGCCTATGACTCCTCAATCCTGAGTCTGAAGACATTGATACAAACCGCAGAAACTGTGGCCCCATGTGAGTGGAGAGGAAACTGTCTTAAACGCTAAGTGGTCGCAAACAGTCCCCCATGGGGGCTGTGCCCGAGTGTCTCGGCTTCAGTGCTGGACCCACGCCACTATTCATCCATTTGGCGAAAGAGATTGGCCGCTTAATAAAAAAAGTAACGGTGCACAGATCCTAAGGTCGACAGACAGGGTTTCCATGAAAACTTTCTCACGTCGGCAAATGCACCTTCCTCGTGTGGACAAATTCCCCCCTTCCATTCGGCGCTGAGGCCTGGTGGCTACTGCGGGAGAAACGGGCCCTCAGCGCTACATCTGCACCGTGACCCCTTTCCGTCAGCCTTTCTCCAGGTCCAACTCTCGGTATAAGTATGCAGCAGGTCCATCTCTGAAAGTCTTTCCAACAGTGACTAAGCAACCCCACCGGTACCCAGCTGGTCTAGATTCCCTGTGGGATTCAGGTCCTGAAAAGACAAGCTCTCCAGAGACATCTGAGAGGAACCGGCATTGGCCAGTGCAGGAGGATGCCTGCCTCGACCACAGAGGGGCCGCTTGGCATTCCCAGCTCCTACCCTCCCTTGCGTCTCAGAAGCCTCTCAGCTGGGGCCACTCAGCTTGGCCACCCGCCTGGAGATGGTTACCTTAAGGGGCTTTTCTGCAGAGAAGACTCTGGAGTGTGGCTGTTCTCTGGCCTCAGGGCGGGGGTGGGGGGGGGCGGTGAGAGCAGCTGCCACCCTTGCTTGGACCCCGCCTCCCCCGCCCCCAGCTTCACACCTGGCAGGACAAACGGTCAAGAGTTTGTCCCGACTTGTCGGGCAGGAACTAGGCTGCGTGTGGCTTCCCTGGGCCCTGTCCACCCCCCATCAATTGTCCTCTTTATCTTAGGATCTGCTCTCGACACCCAGGCCTTTCTGATGGCTGCTGAGAAGACAAGGGCAGTACAGCATGTTCTGAACCCCCTTTCGTGCTCCCTCTCTCTGCTCCAGACTGTGCGCTGACCAGCCCTGAGTGCTTGTCCAATGAATCCCCTCCTCCTTGCCCCCACCCGCTCTGGGGATGTCCACAGCGCTCTGGTCCTAGCTGTTTCAGCTTCCTCACCAGACCTCTGGAACTCTAGTTTAGTTGCCCCTTTAAGTCACAAGCAATTTTCCGCATAAAGATCATCCCCACTCATGAGATGAGAGTGGAAGCCCAGTGCAGTCTCAGAGGGTCCAAGGAGGACAGAGGATCTCATGGGCTCCCCCGGCGGCAGCCCCCTCTGCATTTGTGTCTCCTACCTCAGAGGGAGAGGGTAAGCCCGACAGGGAGGACCCAGGAGGACAGGGGGCCTGGAGGCAGGCGTCCGGCTGAGGCCCAGCAGCTTGAAGAGTGCCTGGCCCGAGCAGGGAAACCAGAGGGTCAGAGAGCAAGCAGGGAGACACTGAGATGGACACAGAGACAGCACAAGTGGTGGACAGGGACGAAGGCAGGCAGAGCCTTCATATACTGAAAAATAAACTTCATATACTTCAAATACTGAAAAATCAGGCAGCAGGGCTGATCAGACAGGTACAGGGAGCCCTGAGAGTTACCAGACTTGAAAAGGCCAAGCCAGGTTGGTGGGACAATGGGGAGAGTCCCAAGGAGGCCAGGAGACCTAAAGGTGCCTCCTCCTCCAGGGAGGCCTCCAGGGAGGGCCAGGGGTAGGTCCCAAGTGCAAGTTTTGAGAGGGAGGGCCAAAGCTGGAATGGGACCGTGTGTGGGGAAGGCAGACCCCCTGACATCGCACTGGATTTCCAGAGTCTTCCTCGTGAAAGGCAGTCTGGAGTGGTGCAAAGATCTTGGGTTCAGCCAGACAGGCAGAGGTGACAGGCTGCTCGGAGGCACAAACTCGGCCCCTTCAGATCCCAACAAGGGCAAAGCAGATTGTACTGTAGCCCCGACCCGCTGGCTCCTGCTCCTCCCCACCTCCCACCTCCTTTAGAGTAAGCAGACACAGGACAATTGGATCATGCCCCTATGCTAAAATGTATCGAGTCCACAAAAAATAAAAGGGGGGAAGAAATGGAGAAAACCCAACTAAAAGCCACAACAGAAACAGAGTCTCCAGGCTGCTAGGATCTCCCTCTCAGACTCCCCCATCTGCTCTGCTCCACAGGGGCCGCGCAGCTGAGCCCTGCTGTCAGGGGAGGGCCCTGGCCCCCTCACAATCTGTCATCTCTGATACCACTTGGATCCCGTTTCTTCTGGAGCTGCCAGGGGCCATGGAGCTATCCTGCCTGTCTGTGGGCAGGGCCCAGGGGCCCAGGGATGGCATCAGCGCCTGGCCTTGGGGGGGTGGTGGTGTTGAGGGGTGGAGAAAAGGACTGGGGGGGGGCTGGTGTTGAGGGGTGGAGAAAAGGATTTCTGGGTTGTTGGGCATCCATGCTGAAACTCAATTTCCAATTTTTCCGTACACCCCTCCTCCCCTGGGCTGCCGAGCCCTCCCATTTCCTGCCATCTGTGATGGGCGTCTCTGGGGAGCCCCTCTGTTTTCTGGCTTGCTAATCACTGCCTATGGACACTGGGAAAAGGCTGGTTTCTCTGCTCCTGGCAACTGTGTAGACATCCCCTGGGCCCATCTGAGTTCCTCTCTGTGCGGCCCAGGGCTGTGCTGCTTCCTCCCTTGGGCCCGTGGCCATCTCTGCCCACAGACTTGGCCCCTCAGCAAACGGGGGGCGGGGGGGTGGCTGTGGAAAAACAGGCGGTGGTGAGCCCTGATGACTGCTTTACAGACCAGGGGTGCCCCCTGCCTTGACCCACGGAGCGAGCCACCTGCTCCCCCTCAGGTCTGGTGTGGCCTGGTGGTGAAGAACACTGGCTGTGAAGTCGGAGGGACCTGGGTCTGAGGCCCAGTTCTAGCACTCCCTCGCTGGAGTTCAGTGTCCTCTCTGGGCTTCAGTGTCCCCATCTGTAAAGTGAGCAGCTGGGCCAGACGATTGCCCACAGGGCCCTGACACCCCCAAGTCAAGGAGGGCTCTGCTGACCCACCACTTGCATTTTCCCGGCTGTTTCTCTGCCCTGTAATCTAGACTCTGCTATGACTGGCAGCTGGAAGCAGTCACGTGCAAGGCAGCTGGAAGGGCAGAGTGCTGACCTGGGTGCTGGGATGGTCTCCTGGGTCTGACCCCGAGACCCCGATCTCATTAACATGCCCTGACCAGCTGAGCAAACGGGCTGGGAGGTGAGGAGGCTGCTTGTTTCCAAAGTGATTTCAACCCTTTGTTCCCCAGGTCCCCACAGCAAGGACAAAAGCAAGCACTCAGGAAATATCCTGAATGCTCCCTGCTCATCCATTTGTTCATTCATTCACTCTATCGTGCAATCATTCGTTCTTAATGTGGCAGTGAAACATCATAAGGAATCACTGGAATTCTGGTTTCTGATCCTGGCTCTGTCACTTATGAGCTGGGTAATGCTGGCAGGTTACCTACCCTCTCTGGGCCTCTGTTTCATCATCTCTAACATGGGGAAAGCATGGCACCTGTCTCTCAGACAGTGCATACGAAGCATTTAGCTCTGGATAAGTGTTCAACATTAAGTTGATCATCATTAAGTTGAGTATGTTGTTCATGGCCTCGTGGGGAGACAGACAATAAGCAGATACCTGCCCACTCCTTAAAGTGTACACATGTCCCAGCAAGACAGACTCCTGGCTCCGAAGGCCAAGAAGAAATCTTCAACAGGAGTTTGGGTTTAGTTTTTTGGCACAAATCTCTTCTCCATCCTTAAACAAGGTGAAGGCTGTTTATGGAAGTCTGAAAGGGAGTCTCAAACATTTGAGTCACTTAAAACCTGGTCTTGAAGTGAGTTCCCCAGGCTCAGCCGTGGAGGCTGCCATCTTGGAATGGAGGCTCAGCCTGTGGCTCGTGGGAGGGGGAAGAATGAGAAGGCCACATCCTGTTCTCTTTCAAGCCTCTCCCTCCCCACACATACCAGCTCCTGAACCCTTCCTCCCGCCCATGCCTAGGGCAAAGGAACATCTCATTTGTCTGTTTCTGGCAGTTCCCAGGCTTGCCAAAGGCTGTTCCTGTCACCACTCATGCCCTCAAGCCATGACCTCCTTGGCCTGCATGCCCCCTCAGGATGCTGCAGAGCTTGCTGACTGAGGATGCTGATTTATTGCTGCCCATTAGCCAGACCTCTGACAGCCTCTGAGCACCCCGGCCTGACACAGCCCACAAGCCAGCTTGGAAAGGTCAGGTCTCAAGAGAGGAAGCCAGCCACCAAGGTGCCATCACGTGGCACATGGCCTTATTTATTTTGTCTTAATCAGACAACCTGAAAATTTCGCTTTGCTCCTGTTGAACATATTTAGATGTTTCTATCTACCTTCTCTTGTCTTCAGAGGCCATAAATGATGCCCCCCAAAGTGCCCATGTGCCGACTGACCCTGGGGTGCTCAATGGCTCTGAGCACGTGGCTCTGAGGATGACCTCTCGCACCCCCACCTCCTATCCCGGGTGGGCGCTGACCATGCACTTGGCTCAGGAGGGCACTAGGGCAGGAGCTGGAAGCCCTGATTCTACCAGCGCCTGCCCAAGTGACCTCAAGTGACCTTGAGCATGTTACTTATCTCATCAGCTTGCTTATCTAAAATGGGAAAAATGTTTACCCTAAATAGGTTTCATGATTATTTTGGGATTATGTGAGGTCCCCTTATAAAGGGTTTCTTCTTCATGGTTTCTTTCTTCATGGTTTCTTCTTATAAGGAAACAAAATCATGGAAGTATATGTTAAAGATATACTAAAGATATATTGGAAAGAATATATTAGAAATGGTTTCGGACACAGATTATTTCAGGTGTGGGTCTCATCGTCCACCCAGGCTGGCAACTCCAGACCTTCCTGAGCCTGGACAGCATGGCTGACACGCTCTAGTACCCCCCCAGCCCCGAGTCCTCGGCTCCTCATCTGGGGCCTGACTGGTACACCTCAGGAGGACCTGGGGGCAGGGCAGGCAGTCCCCACGAGGACATGGCTGAGTTGCAGGCATTGCACCAAGGACTGGGAGCGGCCAGGGCCCTGCATGCTGCTCATCTGCCCGGGGCAGATCCAGGAGGGCGACCTCTGGGTGGGGCAAGAGTTAGTAGCTACCACCCTCCGCTGCGTATGAATGGAAAACAGCCCTGGCCCTGAAGGATCTACAAAGCGAGTCTCTCTCCTCCCCTCTGGCTCTGAGTGGGGCTGTGGGAGAGCAGTGGCTGATGCATGAGGGACCCCTCTCCAGAGTGTGAATGCTTCTCTCTGCCAGGGGAAGCCACAGGGTCACAACCTCCCTGTTCCTTGAGGCTGATCCAGAGTCACCCTCTAGTAATAATAACAGCCACACTCTATAATAATAAAAAAGCAACACGTGCACAATACACTACAGTTTGGAGAGCCCTTTCACACTTTTCATCTCACTTGATTCCTGACCCCCAGCCAAGGAGACAAGACAGATCTTTTCATTGTCTATTTACCTGCATACAATCTAGACACTGGATTGTTAAGGAACCTGCCAAAGGTCACACGGCTGGAAATCGAACCCAGGTTTTCTGACTCGAATCCCTGTGCTGGGGAGCCAGCTGCTATACCTTCAACTGGCACAGTGAACAGTTCCAACTGGCTTGTATCAGAGCCACCGAGGGAGCAGGGTCCACACAGCTAACACACTGGCCCGAGGGGGCCTTGGAAAAGGAATAATAGTATAAGAATTCCTGGGAGCCAGCGGAATGTCCGATGAGCTGATGGTAGAGCCAGGGGTCCTTCCCACCACCAGAAGGGGGTCCTCTTTTCTTCCTAATCATCTGTCCAAACAGCAATTGTCTGGAGAGTTTGAGGGATGAACAGACTCACAAGTCCAGTAACTGAGTGGTCTGGGTGACTGTCAGCTGGGGTCCAGGGCTGTCCATCTGAGCTGACATGTGATCCCCAGGGAAGATTCTGGAGAAGACAGCACGGGGCTAAAACCTGCAGTCCAGACTGGCCAGCTCGGGGTCCCTGAGAGCTGAGGAGGCATCCCCCTGCTCCCAGGGAATGAGCTTCTCAGCAATGGATGGACCTGGTCCCTTGCCCTCTTGGCTCCACCCTCTCACAAAGATTCAGCTCAGCCACTTACTAGATGTACAGTCTCATCTGACCCCCGTGAGCCTTAGTTTCCTCATCAGGTATAAGAGTAGCTTCTAGCTCCCAGGGCCATAATAGAGAGGGTCAGACAAGATCAGAGTGCTACACAAATCAGAGGGAAAGGGGATATTTGGGATCTTGCATCTTACACCAGATTCTGCATTTCGTTACTCAATCGCCAGCCTTCTTTAACCTGGCACATGAAGCATCTGCAGACCTAACCCCGCAAACAGCATTTGCCTCTGCTGTCATGTGGAAGGTCGCTGACATCTCGCAGTCCAACACCTCCCAGCTCACCCGTCCCTGCTTTCTCCATCCTGTGCAGCTGTATTTCAGCATCCCAGGCTACACAAGCCACATCCCGTTGTTAACTCCCATTTATTTCTCCCCTTCTCTTTTCTGAATCATTTGTTTCCTCCCCTGTTCCTCCTACACCTCCCCTCCAGCTCCAGAGTTGTGCTTTATCTCCAGAGAGCTTAATGCTTCCTGATAAGACCAGCTAATCCTCTGCTGCTCCTCTCTTGCGGAGATGGAGAAGATTAGAGGCAAAGGGTCAGTCCGCCTCCCCTTCAAGGGCACTCAGGACTTTAATAAGGGAATTGGATCCTGCTTTCCCATCTGATGCTCTGGGACTGAGGGTCCCCATCGTTTCTGATGAGGAGCAGCTCTCGCTACTTCCAGATCACGAGGCCCCTGACTGGGGGGTGTAATGGGAATGGGGGATGGGTGTTGATGCAAGTCTCCGCGGGGAGACAGAGGAAGTAACAGATGTGAGCCCTGTGCTGAGGCGCGTTGGACCTGGTAGGACAATGCACCTGGAGGCTCATCAGGCTCCCTGGACAGATAAGCCGAGCTGGCCCTCAAGAGCAAAATGCCCGAAGGAGGCACCTCTATGACCAGTGAGAGCCACACTCACAGCCATGCCGCACACGCAGCCGTGAACAAGGGCGGAGGTGTTCACTTTGTGGGCAATGACCCTATCAGGCAAGGTATTTAAGTGATTGCTAGGGCCATCACCTCCAGAAGCCCTGGGGCTCAGGCCGCGAGTTAATGATGCAGGTGGAACTGTGCTGCGACAAGGTTTCTATGTCCCATCTCCTTGGGCAGGCGGTGAATGCCACTTTGTAGTAGGTGACGTGACAGTGAGGCTTCAGTGTTTGCTGAACCTCACTCGTGGCGTTCAGAACACCTCAGGGCGACAGAAGAAGTGACGGACACGAGCCCTGGGCTGAGGAGCAGCGGATCTGGTGGGACGATGCAGGTCAAAATGACACAGAAGCACAGCGGAGTTAAACTGTATGTGCTACGTGACTGCTGGAATGTCAAGAGTTGGACAGCTTTGTGGGGTTGCCGTAGGTTTTATATGAAAAGCTAATTCTGCAGAGGCATGATTTGTTGAAGAGGACACAGACTATTTGAGGTCAGAAAAATGGCTCCTTTATTTATTTGTATCCAATGTTTATTGAACTTCTGCTATGGGTCAAGCACTGTTCACAGAGAATAAAATGGACGTAATACCTGCTTTAATGGGGCTCATATTCTTGTAGATAAGTCAGATGTTAAATAAACATATAATTACTTGCTTACTTGCAACAATTACTTGCAACAACTAAAAGAATAGTGTATTACTCGAGAGAACAGGAGAACCCTAATTTAAACTATGAACTCAGGGCTGCCTCTCTGAGCAGGTAACAGTTGAGACCTGAATGAGGAGCAGGCATTTTGCGAGACAAGCGTGGGCGAGAAGAGCATTTCAGACAGAGAGCAGCACATGGAAAAGTTCTGAACTGGGATGAAGCTGGTTCCTTTGAAGAAATGGAAAAAGGCTGATGGGGCTTAAGAACAGAAATCCAAAGAGTGGGAAGAGATTTTCAAGTTTTATCTTGATTGCAATGGAAAGTCATTAAAGGGTTTAAGCAGGAAAGCGACAGCATTTATGTTTTTAAAATATCACTCTGGCTATCGTATGGGGGATAGACCAGAGGGAGGGCAAGAACGGAGGTGGCAAGTTTGGTCAGAAATCCTCCATCGGAGCAAGTGATAGGTGATGGTGACATGTCCTAACATGGAAGGGGTGGACGTGGTGGCTGGATTAGAGCTATCTGTGAGATGCAATCAGCAGGATTTGATGATGGACTGGACGTCTGGGGAAGTATCCAGAGTGACACCCAGATTTTCAGCTGGAGCAATCCAGGGACTGGAGGTGTTATTTATTAAGATGGGAAAGAACGGTGGAGGTGCAGCTTTTGGGTGGGAGCTACAGCAGAGATCAAGAGTGCAGGTTTGGATACATTAAGTTCAAGATGTCTTTCAGACAGCCAAGTAGAAATTGTATGTAGGCACACACACCTACACTGCAGGTGACTGTGTAGCACAGAGACCATCTGCTGCTATTGGGATGGATGAAATTACCATCCATCCAGTATGGCGTGAGAAATGTCCTGATGAACTGTCCTAGGAGGTCAGCTAGAGGAACAGCCAGAAAAATAGCATGAAAGCTAAATGATGGAAGGAGTCAAGACACAGGAAGCTGTCAACTATGTGGAATATTGATGAAAAGGTGAGTGCGTCTCAAAGTGCCTGCTGGATCTGGCAACATGGAAAAGCCCAGACGAACTGAGCAAGAACAAATCTGGAACAGATAGAAACCAGCTTGGATTGAACTGAACAGTCAACAGAGGTGGGTGGGTATAGTCAAAGCCTCAACAGTGTTGGCTCTGAAGGAGGAGTAGAGAGACAGGCAGGAGCTGTCTCCTGAGAGGAGTAAGCTCTGACCTCCTCAAGCTTCACCCAGGACAAGGTTCTCCAAATTCTATACCATCAGCCCTAAGCTGACCAGAGAGCTCCCTACGGCTCTAGAAGACAACGCACATGGGCTCAAAGGGAGCGGGAAGGGCCTCCAGCCAGCCACTGCCGGCTCTCCCCTTGACCTCAGCTTCACCTTCATCCTTGGCACGTGAACCTCACTCTTTGTTCTTGGGTATTGTACTCTAGCATGCAAAACTGTTCCATCATGGGGTGGGGGGGGGGGGATGGATTGGGAGTCTGAGATTAGCAGATGCAAAGTATTACATATAGAATGGATAAACAACAGTCTTACTGTAGAGCACAGGGAACTATATTCAATATCCTGTGATAAACCATAATAGAAAAGAATATGAAAAAGAATGCATACATATGTATAACCGAATCACTTTGCTGTACAGCAGAAATTAACAAAACATTGTAAATCAACTATACTTCAATAAAATAAATTAAAAAAAAAGAAACTGTTCCATCATAAAGGTCTCATGCCTCTACTGTAAAGCTCCTGTATGCCCAAGAGGCATGGAGAAGGTATGAAGAGCTTCCTTATACTCTTCTGGTTAAGAAGACCTGACCTTACTTAACCTTCTCTTTTCCAGATCATATTGTCCTAGGCCTTCCCCAACAGACCCTTTCTGACCTCATCTCCCACTGTTCTTCCCCCTGAAAGCTCCTCTACTACCTACGCATGCCCCCTTAAGACGCCTTATATTTTCCTACCTCCATACCTTTGTTTTTCCCCTTTAGAACTAACTAGTCCCTCCTCCTTGCCTCACTGAATCTCATCCACCTCTCACATTCAGCTTGAGTCCTTACACATCTAGAAAACCCGGCCTGGTCCCCTGCCCCTCTCTCTGGCCTTCCTCCTACACTGCTTGGGAGCACTGGCTTTTTCTGCGTGTGCCCCTACCTCCTACACTGAGGATCAGTGACGCTGTGTGCTTATTCCTTTGTTTTCTTTGCTGGCGCTGGTACATCAGAGGCGCTTGGTAAATATTTGTTTATTGATGGGTTGATTGAGAAAATACAGTAGCCCTTCCTCCCTGAAGGATGAAGCCTTGCAGTGGTCTCAGCAGGGCTGCATGACCGGGGCTCATCAGGGCCAAATGAGAAATAAGTGGGTTCCACAAGCATTTATAGCCTGTTTCCTGTAGAATTATTGAAGGAAGTTCCAAGTCATTTGAGTTCAAGTTCAAATTAAGCTCCGGCCATCCTGACCATCAACTATTTCAAATGCTCCTGTAGAAGCCTACTCGTTTTTGGAAATGTTGCGAATTTAAACCACAAAAGCTCATGTTTTCTTTTAAACCTATAGATAGAAGTTTCTTGGCATTTTAAGTTGCGGGTTTCCTCTGGCATAGTCCCTTTTAAATGTTGAAAAGGTAGCTTTCTAACCTACACTCTCTCATCGTGTCATGCTTCATGTAACAAGAGCATTGCACAGGGGTGAAAATTCAGCCTGCAGTGTTTTTTCCACTCAAGGTACTGGCTAAAGTGGACATAGTAACTAATAGACTTCAGTGACTTTCATGCAATATGAGTTTCCATCAAAAAGTTTACACTGATGAAGTTTTCAGGGCAGAAACATTTTGTGGAAATTGGTTCAATCAAATCTGGGCTCCAAAGTGGCCTTAGACACATAGCAATTATTGCAGCCATGAAGAGACAGGTAGACCCTTGACCCATTTCTAAAATAATATGCTTTGTGATTTGCTCCCTGGCACCAACAACAGGAAAACCAAGAATCTTAAAATACAGAAAGTGGTAGTTTAAAGGCAAAACTTTTTTCCCAAATCCCAAAGGCAAGAATTCAGCAAGGAAGGGTCAGGGAAGATGTGTCCCTCTGGGCGGGCACCAACTCATGCCCATTAAAGCAGGTTCCCATGAGGGCATATCCTCTCATAGTCAAGGAAGTTCAACTACCGTGTGTGTTTATACCTCACCTCGGCTTCTCCTGAGGTAGAATATATTTTCTTTTATGGAAAGAATGATTTATTTGCTTTCCGAGTACTAATTTACAAGAGATGTGAGGCAACAGAGAGCCTTGGCTGTGCAGTCTTGGGAAAAGTAAGGCTGTTTCGGCTCAGTACCTCCTAGCCTCCTCCAGAGGGGCCCCAGGCTGCAGTTACAGCCCCCCAGCAAGGCTGCACACTGCCATTAGGGCCAGGCCAACAGGACAAAAGGGAGGGTGCCCTTGCCCTGTCTGGGGCTTTTTCTGACTTGGCTGGAAATAATAAGTTTCTTAAAAAAACATCTTTAAGAGACACATGTGTTCAGATATAATCATTCTTTCGAGGATGTGTCTGTTTTTAAATGGCATGATTCACCCCAAATAGTATGTCCCCCATTTCTCATATCCAGCTGCCATACAGAAAGACAAGAACACTCTATGTGCAGAGGCACAGAAGAAACTGGGCTGTCACACATCTTCCCTAGGAAGGAACTTTCTCCAGCATTTAGCTTTTACGGTGAAAGAGAAAAGTTCAAACTCTTTGGGGTGGGGATGGGAGGGGGGAGAAACAAAGCGACCTGTCAAAATTCCTTTTAGCACCTACGACTAGTGTTAACTCACATGCTCTCAGAGTGCAATAAAAAGCCTCCAAACTGCTGTTAAAGAGATAGTTTGACCTTTTAAAATGGAAACTCTCCCACCTTGTATCCATATTCAAAAGATGAACCTTGGGAACTCTAGAGTTTTAGATTAATAATGAAATGAGGCTGCCTTTCCAGAACAGGGTTTCCCTACAGGCTGCAAGCTAATTAGGGTGCTCTAGACCTACATTGTAACAGCAGGTAGAACGCAGGCCCCAAACCTTTTGTCCATTGTAGTTGCCAACTGCCCATAGTCTACTTCTGAAAGGAGGCTGGCAGGGAGTCATGAAAATTTAGTAAATAAAGAAGTCCTGGACGCGACTGTCAGTAGCCTGCGGTTCCGGGGCAGGCTGTCGGCCCCTGGCGGCAGAGGAGTCGCCGCGATTTCGGGTCTCCACCGCAGCCGCCGAGCTCGGCGCGCACCGAGCGGCGCTGCTGAAAGAAGTTGGAGAGCTCCCAGATCGCCAACAGAATTCGGCGGTGGGCGCTGGGGAATCACTTCCAGCGTCGCAATCAGTAAAGTTTTGGAGTAAGTAAAGACTTTAGACCGACAAGAGACCCATACTTTCCTTGAGCATAAGACACACACCGCACCACGCCAGCCAGAGGCTGCTCTTACAAGGCCATCAGCCCTGCTCCACCGGGACGCGCCCGATGCCTTCCAGTTCCCACCACCCCAGTACTCGTCCAGAGGGAGCCGAGCCAGAAAAGCGGCTCTCCTGGGTTTGCGGTTCCGGATGCAAATGCCTCCAGGCTTCCCGGCCCGGGGGACAAGGGCTAGAAGTCAACAATCGAGGGAACAAGGGCAGAACCACCAAGTCCAGCTGGGACACCCGGGACCTTCTCCTCCAAGCCCGCTCGGGTTTCTCCAACGGACGCGCGCGGCACAGCCCACGCGCCCCCGGCACTCCACTCCACTCCTCTCTACAGGTCCCCCCCAAACTCTTCCCGGGAAGCCCCACAAAGCACAGACGGCGCCCCGAAACTCCCAGGGCACTAGCCAGCCACCCCCACCTCCGTCTCTCGAACCCTCCTTATCGCACCGTTCTCGCGTTCATGGGGAGTCAGAAGCAAACCACGAGAAAATGCCTTCGCGAGGAGCCTCCCTACACACACCCGCCCTGTCACTGAAACAAAAGCGTAGGGAGGAGGGAGATGGAAGAGGAGGCGGGAGGAAGGTTTAGAAAGAGGATGGGGAGAGCAGTAAGAAGGAGCTGGGGAGGAGGGTCGGGATCAGGAGAAGAGACCGGGGCCAGGGACCCCGTTCCGACTCCGCGCGGCCGGTCGCTTACATGCCCAGGTCGCTGTAGGTGTTGAAGAACTCCATCTGGTTGCACGCCTGGATCCAGCCCACCACCCAGGTCTCGTGGCGGGGGATGGGGGGCATGACCACGCGGGCCGAAGCTTTGAAGTAGGGGGTCTTGTAGCGCAGGACGATGGGCGAGGTCTCCTCGATGCGCGTGGGGCACTGGTCGATGGTGGCGCACACATCGTACACCACGATGTTCTCGCGCCGGATCCGCGCCTTGCAGGTAATGCTTTGGATACAGCCCATCCTGCCGCCCGGCGCCGGCGCGGCGCGGCGTGGGGCAGCGCGGGGGACCGCGCGGGCAGCCGGGGGCGCCCGTCACACCGGCATGGCGACGCGCCGCCCGCTCCGGGTCCGGCTCAGCCCGTGCCTAGGAGCGGTGAGTCGGCGCCGGGCATTCTCCGAGGCAGCCCCCTCCTCTCGTCGCCGTGCCGGGTCTCCGCTGCCCCGACGCCCGCCCGCCCCTGCCCACGCCCGCCCCCTCTCTCCGGCAGGGCGCGCGGAGCGTGCGCTCCTAGGAGGCGGCGGGCGCCCCCGCCGGCTCCAGGGCCGGCGCGGAGGGCAGGGAGGGGAGCGGCACTGCGAGGAGTGGTGCCCACCCCGGGCCGGAGCCCCCCGCCCCTCGCCGGAGAGGAGGAGGCGGCAGCGGCGGCGGCATGTAGCCGGGGGAGGGCGGCGGCGGCGGCAGCGCCGGGTCTGTCTGCCTCCGCGGTAGCAGCAGCAGCAGCAGCCGCCGCCGCCGCCGCCGCTGCATGAACCTCTGCACCGCGGCTGCCCCCCGCGTGCAGCGCGCCCAGAGGCTGGCGAGCGGGCGGCCCGAGCGGCAGGCGGAGGCAGCAGTGGCGGCGGCGGAGACCTGCGCTCCCGCCGGCCCCGCCCCGCAGCTGGGCCGCGGCGACACTCCTCTGCCCGGCCGCCGCGGGCTGGGGGGGCGCCAGGGGACTGTGGCCCAGGGTGGAGGGCCCCACGGGCTGGGCAACCCCAGACGAGATCCGCGGAGGAAACTGGCTGTACGCCATCAGTTTTGTCCCTCTCCGGCTGCCGTCCGGCTGCCGTGGGGGGGGGGTGGGTACTGTGTAAGGGTGGGGGTGTTTAAAGGACAGCCAGCTCAGGGGTGGGGCCCGACACGTGGGGACCGGGAGGGGCGGGGCCGCGGTGGGTGGTGTTCCGGGGGTGGGCGTGGGGGCTGTGGGGACCCCTCGTGGATTGGGTGGATGGGTGGGTGGGGCCGAGAAGGGTGCGGCGCTGTCCAGGGTCGAGGAAGGAACCCGGCAGTGAGTCTTTGGGGCAGCCTGAGGGTTAGGGGGGCAGCTATATCTGAGATTGGCCAGTTATTTATAATGTAGTTTGTTAGATTAGAGTTAGGCTGAGGTCTGGGCTCCAGTATGTTGATACATGCAGTGGATTTCCGTCTTTCCCTGACTGGGTTTGCTCTGGAAGCTTTTCTTTCCACCACTGTATATGGGGAAGGTACCCAAAGAATCCTTCCGTGCCCTAACACCAAGTCACCAAAACTCCCAAGAGTTTTGACTGAAGCTCGAGCTCAGTTTTACTCATCGCCTGCCTTCATCCAAATCTTTTCCTTCTTAGAAAACGCTCTTTCAGCAAACCCCCGCACATTGGGGAATTGGAGCAGGAAGGGACTTACCCTAAACACTGCCTTTTGAATGTAGCTGCATCCCGAGACAGGTTGTGCCTTGAAGAACCGACTAGCTGGATTAGAATGCTTAGCAGTCTTCTTGAGGTTACCCAAGGTAACCTGTGACCTGTTAAGTACATGGAGAACTTGAGAACATTTTTGGAACCGGGCTGGATTTAAATAGTAACTGCTTAATGATACATGTCCAGGGTGCCCGTTTGTAGTAATCCATATGGCCTACAGAAAGCCTGGAATCTTAGGACCTATTCTTTTCTTTGCTTGTCAAGGGCACAGCATGGTGACTGGCACATAGTAGCTGTGCAACAGTTGTCTGTGAATGAATGCATGAGTGAACAGAAAAAGCCTCCCTGTAATTGTCCTGTAGAAACTGCCACCACAAATATGATTCCTTGTGTCTAATAGTGTGGTTTACAATGCCAAAAAGAAAAAAAATTAGCAAATGGTCTTATTGGGCAGTTATTTTTAACATTTGTATTTTCAAAGCCAATAGCTTCTCTTTAAGTATTTCTTCCATGATCATTGAGCATTTGCTGGATCTGGTGTCCAAGTGTGAAATATTCTGACTTAACAGGCTGCACAGGAGGCTGGCTAGAGTTAGTCTTTAGCTAGGACAGATGTGATGAGTAATTTAAAAGTCAGCTGAGATCTAAAAGCACTCTTCATCCTTATTTTAACTTTCCTGGTACCTTGATTCACTTTAGAGTTAACAAAAAAGCAGTTTTGCCCTTTGATAACATGCTTCTCTCATTTTACCATTTTAGCCACCGATCTCAGTCACTGATCCTTTCATTCAGCAAACAATGACCGCCTGGCAGGAGCCAAGCAGTCAAGCATTGTGCTGAGTACTAGGATTCAAAGACAAGAGCTTGTGGATCACTGGAGAAGATAACCTTGTGAACAGTTTGTCGCTGTAAACTATGACACATGCTTTAATAGTGTGTATTCAGGGCCACAGGAGCCCAGATAGGAGAGCCACTGAGAGATTTACATGTGGCTCCCTTGAAGTAGTGGCATTTGAACTGGATCTGGAAGGTCCGATAAGAAGCTCATTAAGAGTAGAAGAGTGAAAGGGCAGTGCAGGATGAGAGTTGGGCAAATGCAAAAATGCACAGAAGTATGAAAGAACACAGCATGTTTAGGGACATAAACAGCTCAAGTCAATGCAGTTCTCAAAGTGTTATGTGTAAACCATTGGCATCAGACTCACTGGCCAGGAACCAGCTATTGATGGGACCATATTTTGATCTTCAGTGGAAACTAATGAATGCAAGATTTGCATTTTGAGAAAAATTACTCTCTATCAATTTGGAGGATAGAGGAAGGACAGGTTAGAGGCACTGTGTCACGATATTGTGATGACAGATGATTTGGCCCTGAGCTAGAGCCGTTCCATGGGACTGGAGAGGCCTGACTGCTTCTGAGAGTCATTTAAGAGGTAAAACTGATTTACTTTGTAACTGAGGAGATGCTGGGGGAAGAGTCTGGTCAACTCTGAGTTTTCCAGCTTCAATTAAATACATGTGATCCTAATAGCCAAAACAAGGTGACAGAAGTGGAAGCAGATTGAGGTTGTGTGTTGTCATGTTAAGTTTGAGGTACATGGAGTGTATTTTGGGTAGGGAGCCAGAGTTTGAGTTTCAGTGGTTATTAAGTTCCAAGAAATAGACCAAGAGAAAAGCATTTAACTGGGGGAATTTAGTTATCTTTGTTGATTTGAGTTGCTTGTCAGGCTGCAATTTTGTGGATAAATATTATCCTTTGTCTTCTGGTAATACATGGTATGCCTGCATAAATAGGGAAGGGCAATAGTAGCCTTCTCCAAATAATAGGAAAATCATATAAAGGAGAATATATCTTACTTTTCAAACTTAAAATGAGACCATGTTATGTCCAATAGAATGCCAATAAAATATAACTCATCATTCACAGACGTGGACCCTTGACATTCTCAAAGGGTTCATCCATGACCTTCATGAGTATCCAGAATCATGAATGTCACCATGACATATCATTTTCACTATAAAAAGCAGTAAAGTGTAACTGAAAAATGTAAGGGATCATTTTTAGACTCTTAATGGTTCTATAAATATGGCGCCAAGGTAATTTCAAAAGCTACTTAAATAAATTTTGCCATTTAAATAAACTCTTTACTTCATTACATCTGTACCTTATTAACTCCATATTCCTCTGACTCTTCAAAGAAAAAAAAAAGTCAATCAAAGTATGAGAATTACTACATAGATGTCAATGAGAAGAGCTAAGCTGTGCTGGGGCACAAATGCCAGGTGTTGGGTGTGGTTCATTCACTAACTAAGTGGCTGGCAAGTACACTCTGGCCTCCTAGCAGGCCATTCAGATTTGTGTCTCAGAAAATTACCTCACTACAGGGACCTTTCAGATCACTCAGTGGAGACTATCTTCATCCAAGAACATTCAGTCTGCAAATGCCAATGGGCCGCTACGTGTAGCTCAAACCAAAGTCTTCAGAAGTACAACAATGTCTCTGTGCTGCTCTTTTAAGTTTCTTTCTCTCCTGGTGAAGTAAATCTCCCCTGCCTCTATTAGCATCCTGTACCTGCCTCTGTGAGCACCTTTCCAGCTGTTTCACAGTTGTTTGCTCACACTTGTCTCCCTCAATAGGCTGTACACTCCTCAAGGGGATGTGTCATCATGCACTGTTGTCCAGCCTAGTGCCTGGCACCTAGGAGCCGCTCAGTAAATATTTGAATGACTAAATTTATTTTTTTAATCTGGTAAAATACTATTTTCCATAACTTAACTATAAGCTCTGTCTCCTTACTTACAATGAGCATATTTTTTTAATCTACTTCTTTCTGCATGGTACCTCTTTGTCTTCCCACCGTCTTTCCCCCCAGCGTCCCTCCTAGATGTAAAAGTGATGCCCTTTGTCTTTGAGCACTAAATCTCCTCTCAAGGGTTATCAGTTCTAGGCACCAAGAAATGGAAAAACTTCAATGACAGGACCTGGATGACAATCATTCCTTGTGAATAACTTCATTTGAGTTTATTCTCAGGGCACAGCACAAATACTCCTTTGTACTTCATGCTTGTGATATTCTTGAGCATGACAGAGCCCCTCAGATCCCTGAGTTAGAGCCCTAGAGCACACTCTCCAGGATACTGGCCTCTGCACCCCCTTTACAATCCATTCCCTCAGCCTCCAATGACCCCGTGCTCCATCTTTCCAGAAGCAGGGCAATCTCTGACTTTATTTTTCCTATCAGTTGACTCATTACTCAATTTGTCAAGTGAGCTTTTTAGAAACTTCGGGCCACAAAGGCCTATTTTCTAGTTGACCTTGGCAAGGGTTTTCAGAAACTGTAGAACAGACTACCAAATTTGCTGGAAAATTACCTCTGGAACTGCTAAAAAGGGAGATAATTTCTATCTCGCTTATACGGTCTGAAGGCAGGCAACGGGTTAAATGAATCCTCAATGTCCAAGAGAACAGGATTAAAGAAACAACTCTTTTTGGGGTGAACTCCTCCTACGACCACTTCAAGTCAGAGTAACCAATTTCCCTTCCAGGCTAGGCTAAGAAGCTCTAAAGAAGGTGGACCCTGGCAATGGACTCTGACTGCTTTGCTAAATGCATTGAGCCCAAGGTATGGCAGCTGCTTCAGGTAGCCAATATTTATCAAGCTTTTCCCACCAGCCTCACGTTACAGTAGGCTGCAGAGACTACCAAGAATGCCCTAGTCTGTGAGCTGTCATGTTGAAGGTCACTCGTGCCTGTCTCTGCCACAGAGTCCTTTTTTTAGTCTTTTTTTTTTTTTTAATTTATTTATTTATTTATTTATTTTTGGCTGTGTTGGGTCTTCGTTTCTGTGCGAGGGCTTTCTCTAGTTGCGGCGAGCGGGGGCCACTCTTCATCGCGGTGTGCAGGCCTCTCACTGTCGCGGCCTCTCTTGTTGTGGAGCACAGGCTCCAGACGCGCAGGCTCAGTAGTTGTGGCTCACGGGCCTAGTTGCTCCGCGGCACGTGGGATCTTCCCAGACCAGGGCTCGAACCCGTGTCCCCTGCATTGGCAGGCAGATTCTCAACCACTGCACCACCAGGGAAGCCCCCCTTTTCTTAGTCTTTATCTGCAGGACTTGATGCTCTTCTTTTTATTCCATGATTCTGCAAATCCTACTTCTCCTCTTGGCTTCTCTGATTCCTCTTGCTTTCCCTGGTTCCCCCAGGGTGGTATTTTCTGAGGGTCCCTCCTCCCCTGTCTGAACTCCTGCAGGGCATAAACCGTTGATATTGGTTTTAACTATTATTTTCTATGATGTCTTCCAAGTCTGTCCCTCCAGCCCAAACATTTCCTGAACTCAAGGCTAGCATGTCCATCTGCCTACTACTAGATGTTTCCGTTCAGACATACTGCCAGTTTCTTCATCTCAGTGAGTTGACACCTCTCTTCCAGCAATCCAGTGTCACCTCCTGACTACCCTGTTTCTTTTTATTTTATTTTTTGTGTTCAGTATTTTTTAAATTTTATTTTATTTATTTATTTTTTATACAGCAGGTTCAGGTTCTTTTTTTTTTAACATCTTTATTGGAGTAAAATTGCTTTACACTGGTGTGTTAGTTTCTGCTTTATAACAAAGTAAATCAGCTATACATATACATATATCCCCATATCTCTTCCCTCTTGGGTCTCCCTCCCTCCCACCCTCCCTATCCCACCCCTCTAGGTGGTCACAAAGCACCGAGGTGATCTCCCTGTGCTATGCGGCTGCTTCCCACTAGCTATTGGTTTTACATTTGGTAGTGCATATATGTGTATGCCACTCTTTCACTTTGCCCCAGCTTACCCTTCCCCCTCCCCATGTCCTCAAGTCCATTTTCTGTAGGTCTGCGTTTTTATTCCCATCCTGCTCCTAGGTTCTTCATGACCAATTTTTTTTTTTAGATTCCATATATATGTGTTAGTATACAGTATTTGTTTTTCTCTTTCTGACTTACTTTGTATAGCAGGTTCTTATCAGCTATCTATTTTACACTTATTAGTGTATATATGTCAATCCCAATCTCCCAATTAATCCTACTCCCCCCCCCCCCACTTTCCGCCCTTGGTGTCCATATGTTTGTTCTCTACATCTGTGTCTCTCTTTCTGACTTGCAAACCAGTTCATCTGTACCATTTTTCTAGATTCCACATATATTTGTTAATATACAATATTTGTTTTTCTCTTTCTGACTTACTTCACTCTGTGTGACAGTCTCTAGGTCCATCCACATCTGTACAAATGACCCAATTTTGTTTGTTTTTATACCTGAGTAATCTTCCATTGTATATATGTACCACATCTTCTTTATCCATTCGTCTGTCAATGGGCATTTATGTTGCTTCCATGATCTGGCTATTGTAAATAGTGCTGCAATGAACATTGGGGTGCATGTGTCTTTTTTCATTATGGTTTTTTCTGGGTATATGCTCAGTAGTGGGATTTCTGGGTCATATGGTAGTTCTATTTTTAGTTTTTTAAGGAACCTCCATACTGTTCTCCATACTGGCTGTATCAATTTACATTCCCACCAACAGTGCAAGAGGGTTCCATTTTCACCACACCCTCTCCAGCATTTGTTGTTTATAGATTTTCTGATGATGCCCATTCTAACCGGTGTGAAGTGATACCTCACTGTAGTTTTGATCTGCATTTCTCTAATAATTAGTGATGTTGAGCAGCTTTTCATGTGCCTCTTGGCCATCTGTATGTCTTCTTTGGAGAGATGTCTATTTAGGTCTTCTGCTCATTTTTTGATTGCATTGTTTGTTTTTTTAATATTGAGCTGCATCAGCTGTTTATATATTTTGGAGATTAATCCTTTGTCTGTTGATCCATTTGCAAATACTTTCTCCCATTCTGAGGGTTGTCTTTTTGTTTTGTTTATAATTTCCTTTGCTGTGCAAAAGCTTTTAAGTTTCATTAGGTCTCATTTGCTTATTTTTGTTTTTATTTCCATTACTCTAGGAGGTGGGTCAAAAAAGATCTTGCTGAGATTTATGTCAAAGAGTGTTCTTCCTATGTTTTCCTCTAAGAGTTTTATAGTGTCTGGTCTTATATTTAAGTCTTTAATCCATTTTGAGTTTAATTTTTTGTATGGTGTTAGGGAGTGTTCTAATTTCATTCTTTTACATGTAGCTGTCCAGTTTTCCCAGCACCACTTATTGAAGAGGCTGTCTTTTCTCCACTGTATATCCTTGGCTCCTTTGTCATAGATTAGTTGACCATAGGTGCATGGGTTTATCTCTGGGCATTCTATCCTGTTCCATTGATCTACATTTCTGTTTTTGTGCCAGTACCATATTGTCTTCATTACTGTAGCTTTGTAGTATAGTCTGAAGTCAGGGAGTCTGATTCCTCCAGCTCTGTTTTTTTCCCTCAAGACTGCTTTAGCTATTCGGGGTCTTTTGTGTCTCCATACAAATTTTTAAGATTTTTTGTTCTAGTTCTGTAAAAAATGCCGCTGGTAATTTGATAGGGATTGCATTGAATCTGTAGATTGCTTTGGGTATTATAGTCATTTTCACAATATTAATTCTTCCAGTCCAAGAATATGGTATATCTCTCCAACTGTTTGTGTCATCTTTGATTTCTTTCACCAGCGTCTTATATGTTTCTGAGTATAGGTCTTTTACCTCCTTAGGTAGGTTTACTCCTAGGTATTTTATTCTTTTTATTGCAGTGGTGAATGGGATTGTTTCCTTAACTTCTCTTTCTGATCTTTTGTTGTTAGTGTATAGGAATACAAGAGATTTCTGTACATTAATTTTGTATCCTGCAACTTAACCAAATTCATTGATTAGCTCTAGTAGTTTTCTGGTGGCATCTTTAGGATTATCTATGTATAGTATCATATCATATGTAAAAAGTGAGAGTTTTAATTCTTCTTTTCCAATTTGTATTCCTTTTCTTTCTTTTTCTTCTCAGATTGCCATGGCTAGGACTTCCAAAACTATGTTGAATAATAGTGGTGAGAGTGGACATCCTTGTCCTGTTCCTGATCTTAGAGGAAATGCTTTCAGTTTTTCACCATTGAGAATGATGTTTGCTGTTGGGTTGTCATATATGGTCTTTATTATGTTGAGGTAGGTTCGCTGTGTGCCCACTTTCTGGAAAGTATTTATCATAAATGGGTGTTGAATTTTGTCAAAAGCTTTTTCTGCATCTATTGAGATGATCGTATGATTTTTATTCTTCAGTTTGTTAATATGGTGTATCACATTGATTGATTTGTGTATATTGAAGAATCCTCGCATCCCTGGGATAAATCCCACTTGATCATGGTGTATGATCCTTTTAATGTGCTGTTGGATTCTGTTTGCTAGTATTTTGATGAGGATTTTTGCATCTATATTCATCAGTGATATTGGTCTGTAATTTTCTTTTTTTGTAGTGTCTCTTTCTGGTTTTGGTATCAGGGTGATGGTGGCCCCATAGAATGAGTTTGAGAGTGTTCCTTCCTCTACAAATTTTTGGAAGAGTTTGAGAAGGATGGGTGTTAGCGCCTCTCTAAATGTTTGATAGAATTCACCTGTGAAGCCATCTGGTCCTGGACTTTTGTTTGTTGGAAGATTTTTAATCACAGTTTCAATTTCATTACTTGTGATTGGTCTGTTCATATTTTCTATTTCTTCCTGGTTCAGTCTTGGAAGGTTATCCCTTTCTAAGAATTTGTCCATTTCTTCCAGGTTGTCCATTTTATTGGCGTAGAGTTGCTTGTAGTAGTCTCTTAGGATGTTTTGTATTTCTGCAGTGTCCACTGTAACTTCTTTTTCATTTCTAGTTTTATTGATTTGAGTCCTCTCCCTCTTTTTCTTCATGAGTCTGGCTAAAGGTTGATCAATTTTGTTTATCTTCTCAAAGTAGCAGATTTTAGTTTTATTGATCTTTGCTATTGTTTTCTTTGTTTCTATTTCATTTATTTCTGCTCTGATCTTTATGATTTCTTTCCTTCTACTAACTTTGGGTTTTGTTTGTTCTTCTTCCTCTAGTTCCTTTCGGTGTAAGGTTAGATTGTGTATTTGAGATTTTTCTTGTTTCTTGAGGTAGGCTTGTATAGCTATAAACTTCCCTCTTAGAACTGCTTTTGCTGCATCCCATAGGTTTTGGATCGTCGTGTTTTCACTGTAATTTGTCTCTAGGTAATTTTTGATTTCCTCTTTGATTTCTTCAGTGATCTCTTGGTTATTTAGTAACATATTGTTTAGCCTCCATGTGTTTGTGTTTTTTACGTTTTTTCCCCCTGTATTTGATTTCTAATCTCATAGCGTTGTGGTCGGAAAAGATGCTTGATATGATTTCAATTTTCTTAAATTTACCAAGGCTTGATTTTTGACCGAAGACGTGATCTATCCTAGAGAATGTTCCATGTGCACTTGAGAAGAAAGTGTAATTTGCTGTTTTTGGATGGAATGTCCTATAAATATCAATTAAATCTATCTGGTTTATTGTGTCATTTAAAGCTTCTGTTTCCTTATTTATTTTCATTTTGGATGATCTGTCCATTGGTGTAAGTGAGGTGTTAAAGTCCCCCACTATTATTGTGTTACTGTCGATTTCCTCTTTTATAGCTGTTAGCAGTTGCCTTATGTATTGAGGTGCTCCTTTGTTGGGTGCATACATATTTATAATTGTTATATCTTCTTCTTGGATTGATCCCTTGATCATTATGTAGTGTCCTTCCTTGTCTCTTGTAAGATTCTTTATTTTAAAGTCTATTTTATCCGATATGAGTACTGCTACTCCAGCTTCCTTTTGACTTCCATTTGCATGGAATATCTTTTTCCATCCCCTCACTTTCAGTCTGTATGCATCCCTAGGTCTGAAGTGGGTCTCTTGTAGACAGCGTATATATGGGTCTTGTTTTTGTATCCATTCAGTGAGCCTGTGTCTTTTGGTTGGAGCATTTAACCCATCCACTTTTAAGGTAATTATCAATATGTATGTTCCTATTACCATTTTCTTAATTGCTATGGGTTTGTTTTTGTAGGTCCTTTTCTTCTCTTGTGTTTCCCACTTAGAGAAGTTCCTTTAGCATTTGTTGTAGAGCTGGTTTCGTGGTGTTGAATTCTCTTAGGTTTTGCTTGTCTGTAAAGCTTTTGATTTCTCCTTCAAATCTGAATGAGATTCTTGTTGGGTAGAGTAATTTTGGTTGTAGGTTCTCCCTTTCATCACTCTAAACATATCACGCCAGTCCCTTCTGGCTTGTAGAGATTCTGCTGAGAAATCAGCTGTTAACCTTATGGGAGTTCCCTTGTATGTTATTTGTTTTTTTCCCCTTGTTGCTTTCAATAATTTTTCTTTGTCTTTAATTTTTGTCAGTTTGATTACTATGTGTCTCGGCATGTTTCTCCTTGGGTTTATCCTGCCTGGGACTCTTTGTACTTCCTGGACTTGGGTGGCTATTTCCTTTCCCATGTTAGGGAAGTTTTCAATTATAATCCCTTCAAATATTTTCTCAGGTACTTTCTCTCTCTCTTTTCCTTCTGGGACCCCTATAATGCAAATGCTGGTGCATTTAATGTTGTCCCAGAGGTCTCTTAGGCTTTCTTCATTTCTTTTCATTCTTTTTTCTTTATTCTGTTCCATGGCAGTGAATTCCACCATTCTGTCTTCCAGGTCACTTATCTGTTCTTCTGCCTCAGTTATTCTGCTATTGATTCCTTCTAGTGTATTTTTTGTTTCAGTTATTGTATTATTCATCTCTGTTTGTTTGTTCTTTAATTCTTCTAGGTGTTTGTTCTTTAATTCTTCTAGGTCTTTGTTAAACATTTGTTGCATCTTCTCAATCTTTGCCTCCATTCTTTTTCTGAGGTCCTGGGTCATCTTCACTATCATTATTCTGAATTCTTTTTCTACAAGGTTGCCTATCTCCACTTCATTTAGTTGTTTTTCTGGGGTTTTAGTTTTTTCCTTCATCTGGTACATAGTCCTCTGCCTTTTCATTCTGTCTATCTTTCTGTGAATGTGGTTTTCATTCCACAGGCTGCAGAATTGTAGTTCTTCTTGCTTCTGCTGTCTGCCCTCTGGTGGATGAGGCTATCTAAGAGGCTTGTGCAAGCTTTGTGATGGGAGGGACGGGTGGTGGGTAGAGCTGGGTGTTGCTCTGGTGGGCAGAACTCAGTAAAACTTTAATCCACTTGTCTGCTGATGGGTGGGGCTGGGTTCCCTCCCATTTGGTTGTTTGTCCTGAGGTGACCCAGCACTGGAGCCTATTTGGCTCTTTGGTTGGGCTAATGGGGGACTCTGGGAGGGCTCATGACAAGGAATACTTCCCAGAACTTCTGCTGCCTGTGTCTTTGTTCCTGCGGTGAGCCACAGCCACCACCTGCGTCTGCAGGAGACCCTCCAACACTAGCAGGTAGGTCTGGTTCAGTCTCCTATGGGGGTCACTTCTCCTTCCCCTGAGTCCTGATGTGCACACTTACTTTGTGTGTGCTCTCCGAGAGAGGAGTCTCTCTTTCTCCCAGTCCTGTTGAAGTCCTGCAATCAATTCCCACTAGCCTTCAAAATCTGATTCTCTAGGAATTCCTCCTCCTGTTGCTGGAGCCCCAGGTTGGGAAGCCTGACGTGGGGCTCAGAACCTTCAGTCCAGTGGTTGGACTTCTGTGGTATATGTGTTCTCCAGTTTGTGAGTCACCCACCCAGCAGTTATGGGATTTGATTTTATTGTGATTGCACCCCTCCTACCATCTCATTGTGGCTTCTCCTTTGTCTTTGGATGTGGGGTATCTTTTCTGTGATTTCCAATGTCTTCCTGTCAATGATTGTTCAGCAGTTCATTGTGATTCTGGTGCTCTCGCAAGAGGGAGTGAGCACACGTCCTTCTACTCCACCATTTTGAACGAATCTCAACTACCCTGTTTCTACCTGAAGGTTCTTCCATCTCTATCTTTGCCACTCTCCCCCCACACATCAAGGCAGAGCAAATTTTTATCATGATTCCCCCTATTGTAGAAACGTTCAGTGTTTTCTTGTTACTATCAAATTCACCACAGATCTCTTGACTTGGTAGTGAAGTACACCATGATGGGACCCCAAGCAGCTGTTCTAGCCTTTTTTCCCTCTGCTTCTATTATACCCTGGGCCTCAGGCCAAGCAGATGGCTCACCATTCCCTTAACAGGTCTCCATCCTTTCCTCTTCTCTTTGTTTAAACTATGTCGTCAACTGCATGTTCATATCCCACCCTGCTCCATGACAGTGATAATAATAGCAATGGTGTATGTCTCATTGATTCCTTTCTTAAGTCTGTGAGGTAATATCGTTATCCTCTTTTACAGACAGTGGTGCAAAGAGAGTAGGGGACTGCCCTAACGTCACAACTAGCAAATGGCTGGGCCAGGATTCAGATCTCTGTCTGACCACACGCTCTGACCTCCTGACTCTCATGAGAAATTCTGTAAGCACTTCATCTAGAAATGATCTTTTCAACCCCTGACCTCCTACTCAGAACATTCCTTGGACACTGAGTAACTAATACATGAATGAATAGAATAATAGCAGTTTTTAATAGCTTTATCGAAAGATCAAAGGAGAAGAAAGAGTCAAGGATAAATCCAGATTTCTAGGCTAATTGTTTACTGAATGATAACACCATTGTCCAAATGAACCACATGAGTAAAGGAGAGTTTGGTGGATTGGGGGCTACAGTGATCTCGTTATCAGGGTATCCAAGTGTCCAAGTGAAGATGCCCCTTGAGGAAGTCACTGATGGGTATATCTTGTTTGAGTTGTCATTTTAGAAATTATAGTTTATTTTATTTATTTGTCTTTTTTAGGCCGCGCTGAGTGGCTTGCTGGATCTTCCAGACCAGGGATCAAACCCGTGCCCCCTGCAGTGGAAGTACAGAGTCCTAACCACTGGACCTCCAGGGAAGTCCCTAGAAATTATAGTTTAGTGAAATTCCTTCTATCATTTCTCTTTCCTTCCCTTTCTATGTCTCACCTTCCCCCCTTTACTTTCTTACAGAAATATCATTGACCTTTACTTGGTATCTGGTATTATGGTGGTGCTTAGAGATAGTGAGGTATGGAAAATACTACATCCTGTTCTTACCCTTACCTTGTTCATAGCACTCACCCTTTAAAAAATACTATTTATTTACATGTCTTTCTCATGGATACATTATCATCATATTAAGTTTGTGCCTCATATTTAATTTGACTTTGTGTCGTCAGTTCTAAGCACAGTGCCTAACACATAGTAAATGCTCAAAAGAGTAAAGGGTGGTCTGATGCAGAACAAAGGAAAGGGTATTTCAGTTTGAGACCAATGCTTCTTAAATTATAATGCACATATAAAGCCCCTGGGGATCTTGTTAAAGATTCTGATTCAGTAGGTCTGAGGTGGGGCAGAAATGAGATTCTGCATTTGTAGTGAGTTTCTCGGTCCTTATTATTCAAAATGTGGTCTGTGGACCCACAGCATTGGCATTCAAGTTGAGAAGCATGATGAAGAAGATGGTGTGTAAGGGAGCAGCAGGAAGTTTAGTGCGGCAGAGCATAGCACCTGGGAGGGCACTCATGGGGATTGATAAGGTCAAAAAGGGAGGCTAGGACCAGAGCCCACAGCTCCCAGTAACTACATGAGGCAGAGGCAGGTATAGTGAAAAGCTAATGCAATTGGAGTCAGACATACCTGGGTTCTAATCTCAGTTTGGACAAGTACAGGTGGTACAATGTCATTGTCCCTAATCCTCATTTTCCATATCTACAGCATGAGGACAGGGAGAGCACAATGTCTCCTTGACGGGGCTGCTGTGAGCATTAACTAAATGTAAATTTCCTTAGTCAATGCCTGGCACATGGTGGATACTCATTAAATGGTAGTGATCATCATCACCAGGGTAGATGATGGGCAGTGTGAGTCTGGGCAGACAGAGAAAATACGATTTCTGCCTATAAGACTTTCCAGAGTGGATGAATCATCAGCGTGGATGGGCCTTCTGGCTATTGCCCCTCCATTTTCTGTTTTGGCTTCATGACTAGAGGGAATAAACTGTAAATTGATTTCACAGCTTGAGGCCCCAGGTGAGATTTCCACTCACAAGTAGATCCAGGTCAGTAAACACCCTCAGCAGAAGGCAGTTACCTTCTCTGGATTTGCTTTGGCCTCAACCACATTTCTTCTAGACACCTTCCCTTCTTCTCCCTTCTTACCGCACCCTCAGGTTATCCTACCAAACACCAACTAATCCTGGATGAGGTGTATTTGACCAGATTCCTCCACGTGGGTCAGATAGTAGAATTTGTTGGAGCAGCAATTCAACACTGTTTTCTATCCATGTATGTTCCTTCTCATCAGGGCTGGCCGCTGTCCAGCTCTTGTGCTATGTGGGACACAGACCCTCACTTGTCCTCAAACACACCCCTCTCCATCTCCATCTCCTTTGCCTCTTTCACTACTCAATCCTCATCATCCAGAGCACTGGTCTCCAGAACAATCTCCACTGGAGCAGAGGAAGAAAATCATAAAATTCCTATTTTTATGTGTGTTTTACTAATGACTATATCAGTATTGTGATACTGAGGTATACAATTTATAAATAAACAGGCAAACCCATATGACAACTACCAATCTAGACAATTGCAATTCCTTCTAGCTGGTCTCCTTGTCTCAATCCCATCTTCTGTATTACACGATTATCTTTTTTTTTCAATCTCTTTTTTAAAATGGAAGTATAGTTAATTTACAATTTGTGTTAGCTTCAGGTGTACAGCAAAGTGATCTGAAAAAAAATATATATATTCTTTTCAGATTCTTTTCCATTATAGGTTATTAGAAGACATTGCATATAATTTCCTGTGCTATATAGTAGGTCCTTGTTGTTTATCTATTTTATACACAGTAGTGTGTGTATGTTAATCCCAAACTTCTAATTTATCTCCCTCCCACCAAAGATTATCTTTCTAAAATGTCCTTCTCATTGTTCACTGGCCTGTCTAAGGTCATTCATTCATTTATGTGCTGAGCAGCTGTCATCTGTCAGGCACTGTATTAAGTGCTGGAGCTACAAAGATGAGTAAGATGCTGCCCTTGTCTTTGCAGAATCCAGGGAAGTGGGCTCCTTGTGATCTAATTCTCCTCTGTGTGATGAAAATGTCTTTGTAGTCTGGCCCCCTCCTACCCTGCAGCCTAATCTCCAAGATCTCCCATTTACATTTGACCACATCTAGGTGATTAGCATTGCCCAGTTTTCACCCTATGTGTTTTCCACTTTCACATTCTGCAAACACATAAGCTCCATGAGGGCAAGGATCTTTGCCTTTTTGTTCACTAATGTATCCCAAATGCCAACATATAGTGGGTACTTAATAAATAACTTATTGAATGCAGGACTGCTCAGCACATGCTGATTTCCCTCTTCTTTGAGGTCTTTTCTCTCTGGTGAATGTCTTTCAGGTAGCCAGCTCATTCTTCAGAGCTCAACCTAAATGCCACTCCCTCAGCAATGCTTTTGGCCTCCCAGACCCAGCGAAGGCTCACCGTTGTGCATCCTTAAAGCCCCTTGTATCTTTTCCTCACAGCACATATCATGAGTCAAATTCTGGGATTATTTAATTATGATCTGTCTTCCTCGCTAGATTATAAGCTCCATGAGGGTAGGAACTATGTTTAATTTTGTCATTGCTGTTTCCCCAGCCTTCAAAACAATGCCCAATACATAGTGGTTGTTCACAAAATATTTGCTGAATGAGGTGAGGGCTTCGTCTTGGTAACCTGCCCAGTATCCCAGTCCTTTGGGAGTTATTGCCCTATCTCACTCTCGACACTCCCGTGCCCCCTGGGTGGGAAGGAGATCCCCAAACTCCACCTTGGTGATTGAACCCTGATACTTGCTCATGGACTCCTCTCATGCTGCCTCCCTTCTTGCTGCTCCAGGATTTGACCAGTGCTTTGCCCCCTGCCAGGACACATCCATCATTCCACTAGAGGTTCTGATGAGGCCAGGCCTGCCTGTCACCATGCTGTCCCTGTGGGATGAGGCACATTTCTCTCAGCACCAGCTTTGGGATCTCCTCCTTACTTTCAAGTCCTACTCCTCCTGGACTGCCCCATCCGAATTGTGTTGGGGAAATGTGTCTGGAGATACCACAGGAAGTTTTGAGGAGCTGGTGTGTGGATCCCCAGGGACTGATTGTGTGAGGTGCTCTAATGTGTGCTGTATTTACTCAGAAAGTGCAACCCGGGGATCAGTCCAGGCTAAATAAATACAGCATGAGGGTAGAACTCTTAGTGAGCATTTACCATTTGGAATAAGTATTTATTTTTATTACTGCTGGAAACTATGAATGGAAAGCAAGACCAAATCACATTATAATAAAGGGAATGAACAGTATAGGAAAAACACAATATAAAAGGGAAGGAGAAAAACAGAGACGCTCTTTAAATTGGGTATTTGCTGGAACAGAAACTAATTTTATCTATATTGCTCAGTAAGTATCACACACAGTGGAAGCAAAATAACATTAGTGTTTACACTTCCTGAGGCAATTGGAGGCAACACCCACAATCCAGTACCAACAAGAGGCAAGTATCAAGCAGGTCACACATCACAATTTCATTTCACAAACACCTCATGGAGCTTGGTGGAGAAGACCATGCTGTCTCCCCAAAATGTTTGAAGCACAATTGACTGCATCTTGAAATAGGCCCACAGTCTGGCACTGGGAGCTTTATTGGAAAGTTATGTCTCTGAGGCTTTGTGTCTTCCGCCTGACAGAGGATTGGAAGTGATATCAACTTTCTACTCTCAGGCAGTCACATAAAGCCTTTGAGCCTCAGTTTCCTTGTTTGTATTTGTAATTCAAAGAGATGATCTCTGTAGCTATCTCCAGATTTCCTCCTGTTTTTGTTTTGTGAAACACCTTGATGTACTGCTTGGGGCAAAAGATGAGAATTTGACAACAGGAACTTGAGACCTGGTAAAAAGATGGTAGTTGGTTCTCCCATAGAAAGGGATATGAATTTGGGAGATGGGAAGAGAGTGAAGAAAAGGGAAGACAGGAGAAGGAAGAGATTGCAGGTGGCCTGCCCAAATTGGTAGGAAGATCTACCCATTAGAACAGGGAAATCTAATGTCCAGTTTTAGAAGGTTTGTATTATTTTTTCACATAAAAAACCCACTCCTCTTTGTCCACAGACCTTTAATACAGTCTTCCTTATTTACAAAGGCATTGTGTGTGTGTGTGTGTATGTGTGTGTGTGTATGTGTGTGTGTGTGTGTGTGTGTAAATTAAGGAATAGGGTTGAGTTCCATGTCTGGGTCAATTAAAGGGCAAACAACTGTATGAGTTAGAATGAGACCAAGTGTTGAGAAGTGACATGAAGTCAGAGTCAGGCACATAAGACATAAGCCTCCTGGAATTGACAGAAACCTTGGAAAAGTGAATTAATTTTCTGAGGGCATAGGTAAGCATTTGAGCCAATCCAATCCTTCTTTCTCAAGGAGAAGGAAGACCTGAGTACACTAGGTCACATGCAAAAAAGCAAAAACAAACAACACAAGGGCAAAATTCTCTGTGAGTACATACCATTGGAGTCAGTAATTCTTTTTCATTATTGCTGGAAACTGCCCTGCCCTGTTTACCTTATATGGTTGTTAAGGGTTGAGGAGGGCCATCAGTTGGATAGTGTATGTATGTGAAAGTTTATTACTTTGTCAGATATTGTTATTACTATTACTATTTTAGGGGGCTTAAAGCCCTCTCTGCTGTGTCCTCAGATTTTGTGACTCAATTTTCATGCTGGAAAGCATTACACAAAGTTATTGTTTGTTTTTCTTGGTTGTTGGAGACCAAAGTCCACTCCATAAGGACATCATCTTTCTTTCTTTTTATTTATTTATTTATTTATTTATTTATTTATTTATTTATTTATTTATTTATTTATACAGCGGGTTCTTATTAGTTATCCATTTTATACATATTAGTGTATATATGTCAATCCCAATCTCCCAATTCATCACACCACCACCACCACCACCCCCACCACTTTCCCCCCCTTGGCGTCCATACATTTGTTCTCTACATCTGTGTCTCTGTTTCTGCCCTGCAAACTGGTTCATCTGTACCATTTTTCTAGGTTCCACATATATGCGTTAATATAGGATATTTGTTTCTCTCTTTCTGACTTACTTCACTCTGTATGACAGTCTCTAAATCCATCCACATCTCTACAAATGACCCAATTTTGTTTCTTTTTATGGCTGAGTAATATTCCATTGTATATATGTACCACATCTTCTTTATCCATTCGTCTGTTGATGGGCATTTAGGTTAAGGACAGCATCTTTCTAGGCATGCTATTGTATCTATGATAATAACTAAAATAAATGCAAAACTGAGAAATTTTGCAAAGGTATAAAGAGATTGAGCAATTTCCTCCTCAAAAGGGAAGAAATTAAAATATGACATTAAACAAATGAAAAAAATGATCAATGGGAGGGAATTCAGCTCCTTTTCCAGATGACAGAGAGTAATGGGACCTGAAAAGAGGCGATCTAAAGGAAATTCTCAAGGTAAGGAGTAGAGGCAAAAGCAAAAGAGATTTTATCTACTTTACCCAAGTTTCAGGGGGATGTGGAGACAATTGAGCAGAGTGTGTAAAGCAGATATATAAATAGAAATTATAAAAACCAGAAGACAGACTGGGGAAATAAATGTCATAAAATATATGTCAGACAAGCATAAAGGGATCACCCCCAGGCATATTAGACTGGGACAGTGACCCCCAACACTCCCAAGGTGGAAGACACCATCATCATGGAACTGGAAGGCTGTGTCTGGGAGATTAGATGATTTCTAAGATGTAAAATGGGAAAAGCTCACTGGACTGTTGGCCTATCTGGCTGTACCTATTAAACTTCAGTTCAAACATTCTCTTTTCCATTTTTATTAGTATTTTGGGAAGAGAAGTAAAGGAAGCTGAGTGCTTTGTTGGAGGTGAAAGCAATGCCTAGAACGTCTGGAGGTCAGAGGAGCATGGTACAGGACTGGGGAGGCCAGGCAATTCAGAGGACAGGCAATTCAGAAATACAGATGGGATGCATAGAGTCCAGCACAAAGGCCCTATTAATTTTTACCTCCTTCAGGCAGGGGTGGACAACTGTGGCATATGCTCAAAGGCGTAGTCAGAGTAGGGAACTCTCAGCCAGGTTGGGAGTGGATATTAATGCTCTTCCACTATCTCATACCATAAATTTGGGTGAATAATTTACCCTTCCTGAGCTTCGGTTTCTTCATCAGAAAAATAGGGTTAATCACATCTTCCTCATTGCCCTCAAATAGAATATTATATGTATAAATGCTTGGACATGGTGGAACTCTGAACACAAGTAAGCCAGATGATGTAATGTTGCGTGGAAAGGATGATGCTTTTGGTTTTGGAAACCTTCCAAGCCCCTCTGAGGATCCTTTCTTCCTTTTGGATTAATTGCCTCTGTCCCGTAAAACACTAGGCTCTATCTCAAGTGACTGTCAACTATTCTCCACTAAGATGTTTATTGACCAATAATTTATGAAGGGTCTCCCCCATGGCAGGCACTGTGCTAGCCATTGAGGAGTCAAAGGTGAATTGGATGCCATTCTTGCCCTGGTAGAACTCACAGTCTAGGAAGAAAGAAATAATGTAATAGAAGATGAAGTCCTATAATAGAAGACCTAATAGCATGTTGTGAGAGAGATAGGAAAGATGGGGAGGAGGAGCTTGAGGCAGAAGAGGAAGTTTTCTCAGAACAGAAGAAGTTATCTGTTCTAGGATGTGAAGGGTGACTAAGTGTTCCCCATTGAGAGAACAAGAGAGGACAGTGTTTGCAGGGGAATAGCATGGGCAAAGGCATGAGCATATGGAGGTAACATATATTTAGGAAATGGAGAGAGGCTGATGCAGATAAATCCTAAGTTAGGGATGGAATGGGGAAAGGTGGAAGACGATATAGGATGGGTTGCTGGAGGCCAGGTCTTTTAAAGGAATTTGGAGCAGGTTGGAAAAGCAATGGAATATTAAACCGTAACAGCTTTCCTGGGTTAAACCCCATTTGGTCATGATGAATTATCTCCTTTATATATTGTTAGATTGGGTTTGCTAAAATGTGGTAATGACATTTAGTGTTTATATTCTGTGGCTTCTTTATTGTAATGTCATTGTCTGGTTTTGCTATCGAGATAATGCAGGCTTCATAGAATAAGCTGGAAGTGTTCCCTCTTTATAGTATTAGTTTTTTATTGCTGCTGAACAAATTAACACAGATTTAATGGCTTAAAACAACACAAATTATTATTACACAGTTCTGGAGATCCGAAGTCCAAAATGCATCTTACTGGATGAAAATCAAGGTGTTGGCAGGGCTGACTTCCTTCTGGAGGCTCTAGGGGAGAATCAGTTTCCTTGCCTTTTCTGGCTTCCAGAGGCTGCCTGAGTTCCTTGGCTCACAGTGCCTTCTTTCATCTTCAAAGCCAGTAGTGTAGTATCTTCTAATCTCTCTCTCATTCTAAGTCTCCTGCCTCTCTCTTTCACTTATAAGGACTCTCTCTTATGATTACATTGGGTCCACCAGGATAATGCAGGATAATCTCTCCATCCTAAGATCCTTAGTTTAATCACTTCTGCAAAGTCCCTTTTGCCATGTAAGGTAACACTTCATATTCTTCCTTCCTACTTTTCTTCAATTTTTTTTAAAAGAAGATTTTGTGTAGAATTGGTATTATTTCTTCCTTAAATGTTCGGTAGAATTTGCCAGTTTGGAGTTTTCTGCATGGAAAGATTTTTAGTTACAAATACAGTTTCTTTAATAGGTTTAAGACTATTCAGATTATCTACTTCTTTTTGAGAGAGCTTCAGTAGATTATGCCTTTTAAAAGAAATTTGTACCATTTCATCTAAGTTGCTGAATTAATTGGCATGAAGTTGGTCATAATATTCCTTTGTTATCTTTTTAATTCTATAGGATCTATTGTGATATCCACTCTCTCATTCTGATATTGGTTATTTGTGTCTTCTCTCTTTTTTTTGGTCGTGATCAATCTGTGTAGAAGTTTATGAGTTTTATTGATGTTCTCAAAGAACAAGCTTTTGTTTCATTGATTTTATCTATTGTTACTCTCTTTTTTATTTTATTGGTTTATTTTTTATTTTTTTATATGTCATGTATTTATTAATATCAGATATTTATTTATTTATTTTAAAATATCAGGTATTTATTTATTTATTTTTGGGTGAAGTAGAAAAGAATAGCTTTGTTGCTTTGCCAGGCAAAGGAAGCCACAGCAGGCTAATGCCCTCAAAACTGTGTGTCCCAACCTGGAGAGGGTAGTGAGAAGTTCTGTGTTTGTTTTTTTTTTTAACTTTTTATTTTATATTAGAGTAAAGTTGATTAACAATGTTGTGTTAGTTTCAGGTGTACAACAAAGTGATTCAGTTATACATATACATGTATCTCTTCTTTTTCAAATTATTTTCCCAATTAGGTTGTTACAGAATATTGAGCAGAGTTCCCTGTGCTATACAGTAGGTCCTTGTTGGTTATCCATTTTAAATATAGCAGTGTGTACATGTCAATCCCAGACTCCCTAACTATCCCTCCCCCCAACCCTTCCCTCCTGGTAACCATAAGTTCATTCTCTAAGTCTGTGAGTCTATTTCTGTTTTGTAAATAAGTTCATTTGTATCATTTTTCTTTTAGATTCCACATATAAGCGATATCATGTGATATTTCTCTTTCTCTGTCTTACTTCACTCATTATGACAATCTCTAGGTCCATCCATGTTGCTGCAAATGGCATTATTACATTCTTTTTAATGGCTGAGTAATATTCCATTGTGTATATGTACCACATCTTCTTTATCCATTCTTTTGTCGATGGACATTTAGGTTGCTTCCATGTCTTGGCTATTGTAAACAGTTCTGCAATGAACATTGGGGTGCATGTACCCTTTCGGACCATGTTTTTCTCTGGGTATATGCCCAAGAATGGGATTGCAGGATCATATGGTAGCTCTATTTTTAGTTTCTTAAGGAACTTCCATACTGTTCTCCATAGTGGCTGCACCAATTTACATTCCCACCAACAGTGTAGGAGGGTTCCCTTCTCTCCACACCCTCCCCAGCATTTATTGTTTGTTGATTTTTTGATTGTGGATTTTATTCTCAAAGAACAAGCTTTTGTTTCACTGATTTTATCTATTATTATTCTCTTTTTTCATTTTATTGGTCTAGACTGTTATTATTTGCTTTCTTCTTACACTAGATTTAATTTACCTTTTTTCTAGTTTTTTAAGGTAGAATCTTAGGTTACTGATTTGAGACCTTTTTCTTTTCCAGTATGTGTTTAATGCTATAAATTTCTCTCTGAGTGTTGTTTTCACTGCATTTCATAAACCTTGGTATGCTGGGGTTTTTAAAATTTCAGTTCAAAATATTTTATATGGTGCCTTGTGATTTCTTCTTTGACCCATGGTTTATTTATATGTGTGTTGCTTAATGTATAGATATTTAGAAAATTTTAGGTTGACGGTTTTTTTCTTTCAGTATTTTAAAAATGTTGCTCCACTTTCTTCTGGCTTATATTGTACTCAGAGAGAAATCTCCTGTCATTCTTACCTTTGTTCCTCTATATGTGATATGTCCTTTTGTTTTTTAATCTGGGTTTTTAAAAGATTTTTGTTTTATCATGGGTTTTAAGCAATCTGATTTTGATGTGCCTTGGTATAATTTGGTAATGTTTCTTCTTCTGAACTTCTTGGGTCTGTGTCTACAGTTTTCACCAAATTTTGAAAAAAAAATCTTCACATTTCTTCAAAAAATTTTTTCTACATCTTCTTCCTCTTTCCTTTTCCTCTCATTTATGGCCATCAATTACTTATATATTAGACTACTTGAAGTTCTTCCACAGCTCATTTATACTTCGGTCATTTTTTCAATAATTTTTCTCTCTGTGTTTCATTTAGAATATGTCTATGGTTATACATATTACTATTTACTAAACTTTTCTTCTACAGTGTCTAATCTGCTCTTAATATTTTTGATTGTACTTTTTCATCTTAGGTGTATTTTTCCTCTATAAAAGTTCAATTTGGATCTTTTAAAAATGTTTTTTTATATCTCCTCTTATCATGTCCATGATTTCCACTACCTTCTTGAGTATATGGAATGTAATAGTTTTTTTTTAAATTTATTTATTTTACTTATTTATTTTTGGCCGTGTTGGGTCTTCGTTGCTGTGCATGGGCTTTCTCTAGTTGCGGCGAGTGGGGGCTACTCTTCGTTGCGGCGCGCGGGCTTCTCATTGTGGTGACTTATCTTGTTGTGGAGCACAGGCTCAAGGTGTGTGGGCTTCAGTAGTTGTGGCACGAGGGCTCAGTAGTTGTGGCTCATGGGCTTAGTTGCTCCGTGGCATGTGGGATCTTCCCAGACCAGGGCTCGAACCCGCGTGCCCTGAGTTGGTAGGCAGATTCTTAACCACTGCACCACCAGGGAAGTCCTGTAATAGTTGTTTTAATGTCTTTGTTTAATAATTCTTTCATCTGTACCATTTCTGGGTCTATGTCTATTGACTGGTTTTTATCCTCCTGGATCATATTTTCTTGTTTGTTTGTATGTCTGATAGTTTTTCATTGGATGCTAAGCATTTACATTTTATGTTTTTGGTACAGAATTTTTTGTGCTCCTTTAAATGCTTTTGTGCTTTGTTCAGGGAGGCAGTTAAGGATCAAACAGTGTGATCTTTTGAGGCTTGCTTTTAAACTTTATTAAGTGGGACCAGGCAATCTTTCACATGGGCTAATTTGGCAATACTCTTTGGAATACTCTTTGGAATACTCTTCCTTATACCCCAACATATTACAGTTTTCTCCACTCTAATTTTGGAGAACACAAACTATTCCCAGCCCTGTATGAACTTTGGGAGTTGTTTCTCCTGCTCTTTTCCAGTGGGTCTTTCTCCTATCTCAGCTAGTTTCCTCATATGTAAGCACTAATCAGTATTCAGCCAAAGAATCAATGGGAACCCTCTGCAGAGCTCTGGAGCTCTTTCTGTATGCAGGTCTGTTTTCTTTGATACTTTGCTCTGTGAACTCTAGCTGCCTTGGGCTTCCCAAACTCCCAACTCTATCTCCTCAACTCAGGGAGACCCCTTTGCCTGGGGCTCCCATCTCTGTTCTTTGTCCAGGAAACTTTTTCTAGGCATCAATTTAGGACAACCATAGGGCTCCCTTTGTTTGCTTCTTCTCTCTTGGTGACTCTGTCTTTTACTGCCTATTTTCCAATGTCTAAAACCATATACTTTGTTTTTTTAGTTGTTTAAGGAGGGAGGGCAACTAGTCATTTTTACTTCATCTTGGTTGGAGGTAGAAATAGACATAAAAATAGCTTAAGATGAGATTGCTTAAAGATTTGACTTTTTAAGAAGATTTAGATCCAAAAAAATAATGCCATGGTCACAAAAACCTAGAGCATGGAGATCTAGGGCATGGTAGGGAGCAAGTGACTAATATCAGTATGCCTAAAATCTATATAATCAGTTCCACGCTGCCTCAGATCAGAAGTCCCCACTAGACCCTCCTGAAAGCTCTGCTGGAGCAGGACACAGAATCCCCCATCATCACTGGGTGCTGGGTGTTACCTCACTTTTGGTTCTAGGGAACCCACTTGCCCTAATATGCTAGAAGTTGATGAAGTCATCAGGCAGGGTTGGGCCTGGGCCCCTGGTCACAGTGGACTTGCCAGGCTTCCTTGAAGACTATTTCTGCCTGTGTTTCCAGGGAAACAGTCCTGAGCCCCATGGAGCCTCCTAACACCTCAACACTGAAACTCAAGACTAAGAAGTGAAGCCATCCTCCAGTGTCTCACTTCTGCACATTGGGATCATGATTAACTTTGTGGCAGCAGAGTTAGGATAAATGACTTTCTTTCCTTATAGTAATTCAGATCTCCTAGGTGGAGCAGCTCTGCTGGGATAAGGAATAAGAGTTGGGCAGCTCCCTGTGCTGGAGCTGGTGGCCTGGATGGCTGAGCATATCCCTGCTGACAGCCCTCTGGGGATAGGCAGATGGGGATACAGTTATCTATAGGCTAAGCCTCTCTCCCAGGCCTAGAATCCTCATTTTAAAGAATGTGGAGCTAAATAGCCTAGAAGATCCTTACCTTTTATCTTCTTGAAACTCAGTTTCATTTCCCTTTTGGTTTCTTTTTATTGAGGCAGAGTCCATAGAAACCAGTGCTAAAGAAGTGTAGCCAGGTGGCCCTGCAAGGGAAGCTCTCACCTCTTTGAATGACCATGAAGGGCTCTTCCTCAGGGCCAGTTGTGATGGCTCCTATAATGATGACAGATTATCATAGTGATGACAAATGCCAGGCATCACCTCTGTACACTTTGCTTAGAAGGCCTTGTTGACTGCAGGCAGTAAGCATATGTGTGTCCAATATGTCTGCTGAATCAGCTGCAATGCCTAATGTGGGTCAGGACACACAATAGGCACACAGGAAATGCTCACTGAGTGAATAAGCAGAGAGACTTTTATAGTTGTCATGGGCTTGGAGATGGATGCATTTATTGAGCTCTTCCTGGGTGCATGGAACCAATATTATGGCACACGAAATTAAAAATGGCACCTCACCTGACACAGGGAATTTTCCAGTCTGGGGCAAAGAACTGTAGTACAAAGTAAAAAAGCTGTAATGTCTACAAAAGCAGTGATTCACAAAACCCAGGAGGAAGAAAACCCTTAATTCGAGCTTCTTCTTAAAACAGTAGCCCTCTAAAGTTAATGCTTGTCTATTTTCTAATCAAATGTTCTCAAACCCTTCCTATATTTGGGGCATTTTCTGCATTACAAGTCTCCCCTCCCCTAGGGGAAAGTCAGGCACTCAATTTTCCAGCCTTCCTTGCACCTGGGGTGTGTCTATTCACAGATCCAGGTACTGCCAATCAGTTATGCTGATGGGAACCTCTGATTAGGAAAACACTAGAGTGAGGAAGCAGGGGCTGTAACCCATTTTCTGGTGTGGAAGATTATGGGACACTTGGCTATTGGAAGCAGCAGAGGCAGTTTTAGTCTTCCAGGGCCCAGTGTCAGGGGTGTGAACTTTGTGCTATGTCACTCCCTTCTGTGGAATCCCCAAGGGAGACCTCAGTGTGGTTCAAATGTTGTCCCTGGTCATGTCACCTCCAAGGCTGGCTTTCTGGCCCTCCTAGAGATTTTCTGAGCTACCCAATATCCTTTAATAATTATTTTTTCTGCGTAAGGTAGCTGCAGGAGGTTCTGTTATGCGCAACTGAGAACCTGAGTGAAAAAACTCTCCGTTGTTGGCTGATAAGGGCCAGTGCTTCCTTTTCAAGTGAATGTGAAGAGAACTCATTTGTTTGTTCTGTGACTCAAGGTACAACTTCCTAAGAGCTGCTTAGTCAGAATGAGCGAGTAGGTCCCAAACTTACCCTTGAAGGAGTGAGCATACTTCTCACTTCTGAAAGCTTCCTTGCGGTTTCTGCACTCTAAATATATGGACATGAATGCTCTTCTGCCTGCACCCCCCCATTTTCGTTAGTATCCCTGGATGCACAGCCTGAAGTGTGCAGTCATCCCAGACCCTTCTTCTCCCTCACCTCCCAGTGACAAACTTTCAGAATTTGACCTTGTTATTATGGCTTAAATGATTGCCCTTCTTCCCATCTCCACTGCTGTTTCCTTAGCTTAGACCTCCATCTATTGTATTTGTCTCCCAGTTCAGTCCCTGTCTCCATCCTCTTCACATTTCAGGCCATCTTCCATGCCACTGAATTTAATCAGGTCATCCTTCCTTCCGAGATAAAACCCTTCACTGGCTCACTATTTCTTGTAGAATAATGTCCAAGCTGCTTTGTGATCTTGCCCCAGAAAATCATTTCTAATTCACTTCCTGTCATACCCTCATCACCTCCTGCGTCTAGCCACCCACCAGTCTCCTAGCACCAGGTTCTCATATCTGCATCTCAGTGTGCACTACTCTCTTTTCTTGAAATGTCCTTTGTCACATTATGCATTTGGCATACTCCTACTCATCCTTCAAGATTTAGTGAGAATGCTACCAACTCTGGGAAATGATTTCTGCCATTTCCATCAAAGTGTAGCACTTTTTTTTCTGTTCTCCCAGCCATTTTCCCATGCCTTTCTCCATCCTTCTAATATAGCACTTACCGCATTATTGTGTTTATTGACTCCTACGTGTGTGTATCTTCCCACTAGATGGTGAGGTTGTGAGGAGTAGAGGCAGAGCCTTCTTCATCTCTGCGTCTTCAGGGCCAGGGACAGTGCCTGGTACTTAGTAGATACTCAGATGATGCTTGTGAAATTAGCAAATTAATTAATAATAAAAGCACTTCCAGGAATGAATCTTGAAATTAGTCAAAAACATTGGCAACATGCATTCCCAAATAGAGGCTGTTATTAAAATAGTGAGATTCTAGTCACTCCGGCCACAGCTGTCCCCTCTCCAGTGAACCATGTGCATCTCCCAAGGGAAATCTTTCTGCACAGACAGCCTAAAGGCAGACCCAGAAAAGGAACTGAAGCACCTGCTAATTTACAAACACCTAGGTATTTAGAATAGTAATTAACACAAAGCTCACTAATAGTTAGGGAGTAATTAATAGCTAAATGTTGGCATTTAACAAAATGTTTTTCCCTTTTTCTACCCAAGCAATGATTTTAAGTTGAGGATGCTCAAAATGGCTTGAAATGGGAGGAAATCATTCCAGACACCACGTGTATTTAAAAGGCAGTGCTGCTGGTGGGCGTCCTTCATTGCCATCATTAACCACAGTGGGAACAGCCAGCGTTTGCTGAGCCCCCGCCAGCCAAGGCAGAGGTGCAGGCTTCAAGGCAGGCCTGCTTTCACAAAAATCTCTCATATGAAAACAAATTACAGTTGCAAAGCAAGTGAATTTAGAGGGAGGTGGGTGATCATTCACAATCAAAGAGACCCTGTGCTATACAAAAGGACCCCCCCCCCCAGGGCTCCTTTAAATAGGAAACTGGTAGGGAGCACTTAAACTATCAGTGAGTTTATAAGGAATCGATTAAGGACCGATTCTTTCAGAAACCAATCTATTGCACAACGGGGGTGTAGCTACCTTTAGAATTGCTGCTCCAACCTTTGCCTTGCCATTAACCTTTGTCAGCAACCATTACGCAGCAACAGTGTGTAGAGGAAAATACATACACAGGGTCAAGAGACCTGGATTTGAATCTGGCTTTTGACCATGCTGGTTCGGCCTCAGTGTTCTCACCTGGAACTAGGGCCAACAGTCTTGGGGGCAAGGATTAAAAAAGAGTATGAGTTTGAAATAGCCCATGACATGGGTGGTTGTTCACGCATGTACTAGTTTGCTAGGGCTACTGTAACAAAGTACCACAAACTGAACGGCTTAAACAACAGAAATTTATTGTCTGAAAGTTCTGAAGGCTAGAAGTCCAAGATCAAGGTGTTGGTGAGGTTGGTTCCTTCTGAAGTCTGCTCCATGCCTCTCTCCTAGCTTCTGGTGGTTTGCTGGCAATCTTTGCTGTTCCTTGTCTTCTGCTGCATCACCCCAATCTCTGCCTTTATCATCATATTGCTTGTTCTCTGTGTGCATGTCCACTATGACCCCATCTTAACTAATTACATCTGCAATGACCCTATTTCCAAATAAGGTCACATTCTGAGATACTGGGAGTTAAAACTTTAACACATGAATTTTGAGAGAACACAATTTAATTCATAACAACTCATTATTGCTCTGGCCTTAAGTCACTGAAATGACAGACATGCCATGTTTTTTATTGGTAGATATTTTGCTTTTCTTGGCTAAGATGTTGCCAAGTGAAAGGCATTTTTATAGAAACAACAGCAAGCCACAAAGAGAAGATTTTGAACATAGAAATCAAGACAAAAGGGAAACTTTAGGAGAGAGCATATTAGGCAACAGCTCCAATAGCAGTTTTCTTCTTCCTGACAGCCTTTTATCTTTTCTCTCATAGGGAAAGGAGTGTACTCACCAGGGATTTGGTCACATTCTCCTTGCTACATGAGGAGTACAAAGGAGGTCTGGCACTCTATTCTCTTTTTTTTAATGATTTTTTAAATCCTTTATTCTGTTAATTATGTGAATCATTATTTATTTATTTATTTATTTATTTATTTATTTATTTATTTATTTATTTATGGCTGTGTTGGGTCTTCATTGCTGCGCACAGGCTTTCTCTAGTTGTGGCGAGCAGGGGCTACTCTTCGTTGCGGTGCGTGGGCTTCTCATTACGGTGGCTTCTCTTGTTGCACAGCATGTGCTCTAGGTGCACAGGCTCAGTAGTTGTGGTTCGTGGGCTCAGTAGTTGTGGCTCATGGGCTGCAGAGCACAGACTCAGTAGTTGTGGCACACGGGCTTAGTTGCTCCGCAGCATGTGGGATCTTCCCGGACCAGGGCTGGAAACCCATGTCCCCTACATTGGCAGGTGGATTCTTAACCACTGAGCCACCAGGGAAGCCCTGGCACTCTATTCTTATCATGACTCACTTTTTGCAGGAAGAAGATTTCTCACACCTAGCGGAACCATCTTTATGTCAGAAGGAGAAGGCTCTCTGCCTCCACGGTTCTGCCAAACCAGCCACAGGAGCAACAAATTGGTCATTTCCTCCCACGTGTGGCTTCCAATAAACTAAAAAAAAAAAGAAAAAAAAAAGCCAACTGATGTTATAAGCCCATAGATTATATTACCATTGGATTGCTGGAGGTTTGGAGGTCAGAGACTGGAAGAAATAATTTGGGGAGCTTTAAAGTCTAGGACATGCTTGTGTTATGCTCTGGTCTCCACACAGTGACCTTTGGATATTGGGGTAGATTGATTGTAGTAATGACCTAATTTGTTCCTACCACCTGTATCCAGGCATTTGCTAATGCCCTCCCACACTGACTTTTGGCATAGCTATGTGTCTTTATATGGCCAAAGGGAGCAGCTTGCAAAGTGCTTGTACATGGGGGCTGGTCCTCTTGCTGCTCTTGCAGCCTCTGCTGCTGCCACCAAACAATCAAGCTCAAGCTAGCCTCCTGGAGGAAGAGACACCACATGAGCAGAGATAAACCATCCCAGCTGAGCCATCATAGACTAACCAGTTGCCAGCCAACTCCACAGCTGATCACAGATGTATAAGTTCCCAGCTGATATTAGCAGAGTCTGTCCCCAGGCTGGAAGAACCACTCAGGCACAGGTGGCCCAAACTGCAACCTCTCAAAATTGTGAGCTAAAGTAATGTTTTCCTTTCCCTTTTTCTTTTTGTTGTTGTTGTAAGCCATTTGGTTTTGAAGTGTTTTGTTATGTAGCAAAATTTAACTGACACAGATATTTTCCTAAGGGTTCTTCTAGAGTCTAGTGTCACTGGTGAGATCATGTGTGTTGGGATTTTAGGGACAGTTTTCTATCTAGCCAGGTGTAATTTGGGTGAACTTGGCTAGGAGGTGGGATATATTACCAATCATGCTCTGTGGCCTTTGAGAGCACAGGCTTTGGAGTCAAACTGACCTTGATTCAAATCATGGCACTGTGTCAGTGTGTAGTAACAGCTGTAATAACATCAAAATCTCAGTGGCTTCACACCATAAAGGTGTATTTCTCTCCTATATTACAGCCCATCTGTATATTAATATATTTGGTGTCCTATACAGCTGTGATAATCTGCAGTGCTGGCTGGGGGCTGGCTAGTCTAAGAGGGCTCAGCTGAGATGGCTTACATCTGCTGCATATGGTATCTCGTCCTCCACCTAGCTAGCTTATGCTTGATTACACTCGTGTATATCCATGTAGAGATTCAGGGACCCAGGCTCCTTCCATCTAGTGTGTTCTCTGAGTCCTCCACTGGATCCTCTGCATCCAGCCAGGAGACAAGAAAAGAAAAAGAACATGGAGAAGCTGGTGGGACTTGGTTTAAGGGCCAGGGCTGGAAATGCCACAAGTCACTTCCTCCCTCATTCCATAGGCTAGAACTAGTCACATGATCCCACCTAGATATAAAGGGACTGGGAACATGATCCAGCAGTATGCCAAGGAAAGAGAGAAGATTGGTGAGATCCAGAAGTCTGTCTCATTCAGCAATTCATTAACTAGGTACTTGGGCAAGTTATTTGACTTCTCTGCTAGTCAAACAGTCCCGTGATTATGCAATTTTTGCAGAAGTGGCTTCACTCCAAACTGTGTCTTTTCATTCTGGTCTGTATCCATTCACTCTGGGGACTGAGGCCGTTTAGTGCCACATCGCTATGCTGTTGTTTTTCAGAATCAGGCCCTATCTGGCATACCAAGGACAGGGGAACAGGAATGGTCTACCCTGGGTGCAGGTAATGAGTGGGTGTGTTTTCTGTAGAGAAATTTTTTAAATTATAAAACTAATTGAAAGTTGGTCTGTTTTTTATTATTGTCATGTGCCAGCAAGTAATAATAAAATACTTGTTCCTAAAAGAAAAATTGTTATCTAAGAGCTAAATAATTACTGCATTACTGTTGAGATTTAGTGATATTGTGTAGCTAGAATTGGCCTCTAACATACAAGGGCTCAGCTGCACAATTGAAGAGTACGTTAGAGAAGTATTTGGATTTCAGATTGATTTGAGCATATTTTCAAATGATCACTCTAGTCACTCTGTTTCACTGTTTTAAACACAAATAAACTACAAGTGGTCACGTAGAATGGCAGAACTAAAGGAACACAAGTTCTTTTTCATCACCTTCACAAGCATTGTTTATTTTTGCTTTACAGCTTAAATGCAGGAATATCTAGTACCATGGGTGTTAGAGACATAAGCTGCTCCCAAAGGGAGCTTGAACTATGCTAAACCATTATAAGCTTATTGGGAATTCATGTAGTTCACTTCCGTGTAGAATATAGTATCTACTTAAAGGATGAGTGACTTAGTCAGCTTGGGCTGCTATAAAAAATACCACAGACTGAGTGGCTTAAACAACAGACATTTATTTCTCACAGTTCTGGAGGCTGGGAAGTCCAAGGTGAAGGTGTTGGCCACTTTGGTTCTTGGTAAGGCTCTCCTCCTGGCTTGTAGATGGCTGCCTTGTTGCCATCTGCCATCTGTGTGTATCCTCACATGGTAGGGAAAGGAACCTCTGATGTCTCTTCCTCTTCTTATAAGGGCATTAGTCCCATCATAGTGGATTCACCTTCATGACATCATCTAAACTTAATCACCTCCCCAAAGCCCCACCTCCTAATGCCATCACATTGGAGTTAAGACTTCAACAAATAAATTCAAGGTGGGACACCAACATTCAGTCCATAAAAATAAGTAATGAAATTGTACCATTCTGAAGATAATTTAGGGGGAAGAAGTCAGAAAATGATATGCTTTGGGTTCACAGTTACTAGCTTAGTCACTGGTCACTCCACAGAGGGTTGGTCTTTGGTATCCTCTCCCTGCTAGCACTCCACCCTCCACTGTGTTCCCTGGGTCCTCCCAGATGTATTAGATCTTCATAGGAAGCAGGGTGACTGGACAGGCCTGCAGAATTCCAGGTCTCAGATCTAGACATTAACTGTGGCCTGGACCACACTGTTCACTGGCTGGTGGGGCAAAGCCATGTTGAATTCAGGGGAGTCAAGCATGGAAATAGATCATCAGCTCCTGAATCCCTATCCTTCTCTCTCTCACCCATAGTCTGCTGCTCTAGTCTTTTTGTTTGTTTGTTTTGTTTTTAAATTAACCACTGGCTGCCTATCAAATAGGCAATTGTCTCCCTATCCAAATGATTAAATCCAAATCTGTATGGATCTGTTCTTCCCATACATGTCTCCCTTTCCAAGTGTCCCACATTCTTCGTTTTTTTGTTGTTCTTGATGATGATGATGGCACCATTATTCTCCCAGTCTCAGTTATCTTTGACATGTTCTCTTTCATTTTTTGTAGTTCACCAAGATATGTAATAAAGTTCTCTGCTTTTCCATTTACCCTGCTTTCGACCTGCGTCAACTTGCATCTAAGATCATGCCTCACTAACCCTGTTTTCTGCTGCCAAATGAACCTTCCCAAATACCACTTTCATTGTGTCACTGCTCCCCCCAAGAGTCTGCAATGGTTTCCTGTTGCTAATGTATCAAAACTACCTCCCCTGAGGCCTGACAAGGCTGGAGCCAACAATAAAGAGATTAAAATTTTTTCAGCTAAACATTCCAACTTTCAATTAAAGATGCTTTTCCCTAAATCAAAATCCAAGCCTGATTCTTCAGGAGATAACATGTGAGTGGGGCAAAAGAGACACCATTTTTCCTCCATACATGAGAAGGATGTGCTGACTGATGCAGAGATTCAGTAAATATTTCTTGAATAGAGAAAATAACTTTATGGATAGTATGTGAAACTATAACTCTCTCAAATAAGATACTTTGTCCATAGTCATTCATTGATATTGTTTTATTTATCTGTAGCTGCATTAATAAGCTATCATAAACTTGGTGGCTTAAAACAACCATTTTATTATTTTTCATATTTCTGTAGGTTGACTGGGCTCAACAGGGCAGTTCTTCTGCTGGTATCTCTTGCATTCTCTCTTGCAGTTGTAGTTAAATGGAGGCTTGGCTGGGATGCTAGGACAGCTGGGTCTCTTTCCCTCTTTAAGTGGTCTCCTCTCCCCCTCCATTTGGCCTCTCAATGTGGTCTTTCCAGAAGGAGAGCCAGATTTCTTATGTGGAGGATCAAGGTTTCCAAAAATAAAAATGTGGAAGCTGCCAGGCCTATAAAGCTTAGGCCATAGCTGGTATAGTGTCAGTTCTGCCACATTCTGTTATTTAAATCAAGTTTCAGGGAATCCCAGCTTCAGTGAGAGAGGGGTCTGCACATGGTGTGAATACAGGAGGCGTGGTTCATTGAGAACCATATTTGGAGGCTAGCTACCATCCTCTGGCTCTGAATGATTCATGGACTTCCTACACGAAAAATACACTCACCCCTGCAAATCTCATCCCAATATAGCATCAGTTTAAAGTCCAGGATATTATCCACTAAATCAGGCTAGACTCCTTGAGGGCAGCCCTTCATAGGCACTTCCTCGGGTGCAGAGACCAGTGAAGACACCCCCCACCCCCATCACCCAATATGTGATGGTGAAAGAGACAGAAAAACCTCAGTGGACTCCCCTGTTCAAAAAGAGGGGAAAAGGGAGACGTGAGCAATTGCTGATTTATAGCGATTCTGAAATCCAGCCTGGCACACATCCCAATTTCTCTGACTCGAGGCAAAGGATAGTCCTTGATTAAGGCACAATATTGCTTTTTAGGAATGGTTTTCCTCAGCTCTTGGTTTCATCCTCTGGGCTCTGGCTCTGAGTCATTCTTCCTTTTTCATAAAAATGGCCCATGTTTGTAGCTGTATAACTCTAAGACTCTTTCCTACCTCTTTGGAAGTTAAGGGCCCAAAGTGAGGGCAAACTGGGATGGCTAATCTATGAAAAATGCCCCAGTGAATCACACCTCCTGTTCATACCCTTCTGTGGTTCCCTTACTCATTGAATCTGGGCTGGCCCTGTGACCTGCTTCAACAAATGGGCAATGGCAGAAAGGACACTGTACCAGCTCTGGGCTATAGTCTTAAGAAGCCCTGGCAGTTTCTGATTTTGTACTTTGGGGATCCCCAAGCCACCACCATGTAAGAAGTCTGGCTCCCCTGCTGCAAAGACCACATGTAGAGTCTACATAGAGAAGAAGAGACTTGAGACTATACAGAGAGGTAGAGAGGCCACATCATCCCAGCATCCCAGGTGTGCCTCCAGATAAACCCATGCCAAGCTGTCATCTAACTGCAAGCAAACCAGAGAATCCAAGTGAAACCACCAGAAGAACTTCCCACTAAGCCTAGTCAAATTTTGGAACTGTGAATGATAAAGTCACTGTCGTTTTAAGCCATTAAATTGGGGTGGTTTGTTATGCAGCAGTAGATAACCAAAACACATGTATCCATTCACTGAAAATTATTTAACTATCCATCTGTGCCTGATACTGCATTAGGTGAAGTGGATGCAAGACTAAATAAATTGATTCTGAACTCTACCTCATTTATATGTTTGTTAGTGAAAAAACTTTTTAAGAGGAAATATTTCAATTTTTTATTTTAAAGGTGAAAGATTTCTATTTAAAATATACTTGCAGTGAATTCTTTTGTAATAAAGAATAATCACTCTGAGATTTTTGAAATTTTTAATTTTTTCATGTTAAAGCTTTAAATAGTGAACCATACCAGAGATCTTAATAATAGCATTTGATTCAGCAAATATTTTCTGAGCCCTTACTACATGCTTCCTCTGTATATTTTAAAAATGCACGTTGATTCAGGTGCTGTTTTCCACCTGGCATCTACTAGCCTGCATGGGGCTTATTGCCCTAAGTTACTTGGGGGGGATCCTGTTTTTGTCTTTTAGCATATATTCTTGTTATGATTATGCATCCCCTGGCTGTTTTCTTATTGCTTCAGCAAGAATTACGTTCATTTGTTCAGTTTCTAAATGACCTAATTAGCAGCACTTTTTCCATTTTTTCTTAAGAATTCTTTCACTCTACAGTTGGACTCCCTCCCCATTACTCTCTTTTCCTCCCTGAGTTTTACTCAACATTCTGCTAATGAGTTCACGTTCCACTCTTGTCCCTCCATGGATTGCTGCCCAGGCATTTGGAGGCTTCCTTGCCTTAATTATTGGGGGAAAACAATCTCTTCTTTTTCCTTCCTTGTTAGACTCTGCTGGCTCTGAGTTTCTAGCTCTTACCTCTCATGTGTCTTTGTTTTTCACAGAAGTAGAGACCATAAAGCAGAGAGAAACCCCAGAGGTCATATAATTTTATGGATGTTCAAACTTTGGCCAGAGAGCCAAATGACTTATTCAAACTACTACAGCCAGTTAGTGGCAGAGCCAGGGCCAGAACCCATATCTCCAAACCAAGAAGTTCTGGCTTCACTAAAGTAAGGAATGCACTATCAGACCACATCAAACTAATCAGACCAATCAAACAGACTAACTGAGGCTTGATCAGCCAGTTCTATTTACAGTTAATTAATGGGTTTTAGTTACCTCTCGATTCTCAATCTTGGGCTACAACTGAGGGAAAATAAGAAAAAAAGAGAAGTAGAGTGGGTTCATAAGCTGTAAGGTGTACAGCAGCAGTTCGTAATATTTTTTTACTGTTTGGGATTTTGATGAACGCTCTTGAGCCTCTCATTAATTTATTCAATACATATTTATTGAGTATCTACTATACACACATCTGTATGCATGTGTGTGCACATACACACATACATAATTCCCTTAGATCCTCTTTTAAGGGGACACCATGTAAAGTAGTGTCAATATCCTCATAAATAACATTACAATACATAAAAGTTTCATGCCCATAGCAATGTACCACAGCTTTGTTGCTTTTTGGGAAAATGGACACTGTGATTCCTTTTAGGTAGCTTATCTTCATAATTATTCCCATGTCCCCAATTTTAGACTCATCTGATCCTTATATTTCTTTGTTAAATTAAGTAATTTATTTATTTATTTATTTTTGGCTGCTTTGGGTCTTCGTTCCTGTGAGCGGGCTTTCTCTAGTTGCAGCAAGCAGGGGCTACTCTTCGTTGCAGTGCACGGGCTTCTTGTTGTGGTGGCTTCTCTTGTTGCGGAGCACGGGCTCTAGGCGCACGGGCTTCCGTGGTTGTGGCTCATGAGCTCTAGACTGCAGGCTCAGTAGTTGTGGCTTATGGGCTTAGCTGCTCCGCAGCTTGTGGGATCTTCCCAGACCGGGGATCGAACCCGTGTCCCCTGCATTGGCAGGTGGATTCTTTACCACTGCACCACCAGGGAAGTCCCGATCCTTATATTTCATATTAGGGGACCTCAAACTCAAATGCCTTCAAGGGCCATGCAGTTAAAGCAAATGAGTGAAGCAGGCTTGGTGTTACACAGGTGGAGTGCTGGGGAGTGTGGCAGCGTTCAGAGTACAAATCCCATTTAAAGGGGGCAGCTGCCACTCCATGCCAGGTAATTTTTGTCATGTGGGAATTCAAGGGCCAATATTTCTAGAACTTCTGTATTTTAAAGAGAGGCTGGAAATCTTTATTTTATGTGAAGTCTCCTGATTTTTAAAATGTTGGTGATCAATTAAAACCATTTAAAACCTCTGTGTTGGCCAAATGAAATGAGTGTACCAGATTCAAATCCTGGGCATGTAGTTTGCCCTACCACTCTGGTGTGTGCCTTCTCCATTGGCAGAGACAAACAGCAAGATCCAAGCCTCCCAGCCACGGGACTCTCTCATTTCCTAAGAATTCTGGAAGTAAGGGCTCAGGGGCAACAGTTCTTTCTCACTGACCTCTGAGTGGTCAAACAACCCACCCACTAATTTACCTGGTCAGTTTCTACTTAATGTCACTGAGAAAATCAAAATCCCTTTCTAGAGAAAATGAATGGGATGAATGAATGAAGTTGTTGCTTTTGCAGAGATCCAAATAAGGGAATATCTTGCTTTTATTAGTTCAAAATATATTAATTTTTCTAGAAATTAAAATGTAGTATTGGCATGCATGCCACCCAGTGACTGTGTTTGATGCATGTTCTTACATGGGTCATGCTAACACAAATCTATACATGGCATCTGCAATCCTATTTCTCCAAACCCAATAATAAGTGTCTAGTATTAGCTCCAACAGTTCAGTTCAAGGTCCTCACTAATCTTCTAAACTTCAAATCTAATTGCCTGTTCTCATTACTTGTCTTATTTCATTTGCTCATTTGTCAAATATTTATAGACTGCCTTCTAGGGGTCAGATATGTTTTAAACACTAAAGATATGACAGTTAATCACATAGACATGGTCTATTCACCCACAGAACTTACCTTCTGTGAAGGCTAGGGAGACAACAGTCATGTAAACAAATGAATAAATAACAGTTTCAAATAGTGATAATTGTTATGAAGAAAGTAAAATGGGGAAATGGGATAAGAGTGATTGAGGAAAGGCTTTACTGAAGAGTCATTTGGATTGAGACCTGAATGGTGAGAAGCTGACAGCAATGCAAAGATATGGGGGCAGAGGTTGCAGTCAAGGGAAACATCTGGTGCAAAAGCCCGTCATAGGAATGGACTTGAAGCATTCAAAGATCGGAAAGACAACCTGTGGCTGAAACATCTAACCTGACTTCTTTCCAGTATTTGCACTGTTTACAATCCTGGTGTTGACAGCCCTTGCCTAGTTCTATCTATCCGCTACCTTTGCTGGTTCTCTCCAAGGTCCTGAAGAATGATTGTGCCCTTCTTTGGAGAGATTATCCACTTCTAGAGTCTCATCTATCACCTCAATGTTGTCCTCACCTGAGGACACATACTAACTTATGAATTCAGGTAAATTTTATATGCATGGAATTGGCAAGAAGACTTACTACATTTACAGCTTTCATCACTCTGGAAGCCAGAAACACTTGAAGTCGTCCAGAAAGATAATGTCCTGAACTAAAGCAGTGTCAGAGGTAGAATCATTGGTACCTGATAGCCTACTAGACATGTGTATCTAGATGTAGATGTATGTTATGGGAGTGCGGGGCATACTGAGGGAGGACGACTCCAAGGTGTGAATCAGTGGGTGGACGATGGTGCCACTCACTGAGGTTCAGGAAACAGGAGGAGAAGCAGGTTTTATTTGGGTGCAGATCAGGGTGGGTAGGTGGATACAGGTAACGGAAGGTAAGGCAGAGTAGGAGAGTTAAGAAGGAATTCCCGAATCTGAAGTTAGGACTCCAGCAGGAGGTCTCTTTCTGCCATCTTAGACAGGAGCTTCAAATAAATGTTGCCAAGCAAATATGATTACAATGGGAATACAGTTCTTCTTCTTTTTTTTTTTAATATTTATTTATTTGGCTGTGCCGGATCTTAGTTGTAGCATGAGGGATCTTTGTTGCCGCGTGTGAGATCTTCGTTGTGGTATGCAGCCTCTTTCAGTTGCAGCATGTGGGCTGTTAGTTGCGGCATATGGAATCTAGTTCCCTGACCAGGGATTGAACCCGGAGGAGCGTGGAGTCTTAACCACTGGACCACCAGGGAAGTCCTGGGAATACAGTTCTATAATACTGTTGAATGCTATTACTTTTCGGTATTCAGATAAAATATTTTTACGGGTTGATCTAGAAACTCACCCACTAATAATGGAATTGCTTCCATTAAATCAGAATGCTACAAGCCACGTAAGTTAAAAGTTGAGGCAATTCCCTGGGAAATTCAGGCTAGAGTCGTTTGAAGTAATTTCAATGTCCCTTTGTTCAACTAAGTATATTTTATTAATATAATCATAAACATAATCATTGGTTTTAGAGAACTGGAGCACAGTGGCAGGCATGGCCATCATTGTATCCTGGCTACCGTTCACTAATCATTAAACAAAACTTATTGGGCACTTACAATGTGCCAGACATTATGCTGGGTGCTGGGGATGCAAAGATGAATAAGACATAGTCCTTGCACCCAAATTATCAACCAACCATACCTAGGCTGACCTTTCTTCTTCAAACTAGTGACTCTTTTTTGTAACTGATGGATACTGTCTTTTAAAATGGTCTGTTATGTATCAAGGTCATGTGGGGTCAACTTGTGTTTACTTTTTTATTCCTAAAGCTAAGTGCAAATTCCCATCTCACCGCAGAGCCCTGTGAGGCCAAGAGACTCACTGTAGGTCACTTGGAAGAGGAAAGAAGTCTAGTAATTGTCAAGATCTGTAGCATTTATTATTTTAAGAGTTTGTTCCACTTGGAAATAGTTTCCTTGGTTATTACTTATGAATCCTCTCACCTGGTCCTCTGATAAAGCAGCTCGAGGGCCTACATTCTGGCATTTTGATGGAATGGCTTTATTTTCTTCACCCTGGACTCCAGGTGCTACTGGCTAAAAAGAGCAGAGGACTGAATCTCTTCCCTTAAGGGTCCTGGCCACTCTGCAGCAAATTTGGCCAATGAGCTACCCAGGCTCTGTTACTTCCCTCTTAATGGGCTTCCCTCCTTAATGTGTGTGTGTGTATGTGTGTGAGGGTGTGTGTGCATGAGAGAGAGAGAGGGAGAGAGAATGTGCTTTAATGTCCCTATTCTCAAATGGAGATGTTGTTCTCTGCCTTAGTTGTCTCACAGCATTGGTCTGAAAGTAAAATAAGATAAAACAGGACAAAAATATGACTATGCCTAGGAAAAATGGTTGTGAAGTTTAAAAATATTACTAACTAGTTTGTGGTATTAAATCCTTATTACTCTACATTCTTGTGAGAGATGGGATAATCTAGTGGTTAGCACCAGTTCTTTAATTTGGCTTTTGCTGGTGTGATCTTGGGTAAGTTACTTAATCTCTCTGAGCCATAATTTCTCTTTTTTTTATTTCCTTTTTTTTATTTTTATTTTTTTAACATCTTTATTGGAATATAATTGCTTTACAATGGTGTGTTAGTTTCTGCTTTAAAACAAAGTGAATCAGTTATACATATACATATGTCCCTATATCTGTTCCCTCTTGCGTATCCCTCCCTCTCACACTCCCTATTCCACTCCTCTAGGTGGTCATAAAAGACTAAGCTGATCTCCCTGTGCTATGCGGCTGCTTCCCACTAGCTGTCTATTTTATGTTTGGTAGTGTATACATGTCCATGCCACTCTCCACTTTGTCTCAGCTTACCCTTCCCCCTCCCCGTATCCTCAAGTCCATTCCCTACTAGGTCTGCATCTTTATTCCTGTCTTGCCCCTAGGTTCTTCATGACCATTTTTATTTTATTTTATATTTTTTTAGATTCCATATATATGTGTCAGCATATGGTATTTGTTTTTCTCTTTCTGACTTACTTCACTCTGTATGACAGACTCTAGGTCCATCCACCTCATTACATATAACTCAATTTCATTTCTTTTTATGGCTGAGTAATATTCCATTGTATATATGTGCCACATCTTCTTTATCCATTCATCTGTTGATGCACACTTAGGTTGCTTCCATGTCCTGGCTATTGTAAATAGAGCTGCAGTGAACATTGTGGTACATGACTCTTTTTGAATTATGGTTTTCTCAGGGTATATGCCCAGTAGTGGGATTGGTGGGTCGTATGGTAGTTCTATTTTTAGTTTTTTAAGGAACCTCCATGCTGTTCTCCATAGTGGCTCTATCAATTTACATTCCTACCAAGAGTGCAAGAGGGTTCCCTTTTCTCCACACCCTCTCCAGCATTTATTGTTTGTAGATTTTTTGATGACGGCCATTCTGACCGGTGTGAGATGATATCTCATTGTAGTTTTGATTTGCATTTCTCTAATGATTAATGATCTTGAGCATTCTTTCATGTGTTCGTTGGCAATCTGTATATCTTCTTTGGAGAAATGTCTATTTAGGTCTTCTGCCCATTTTTGGATTGGGTTGTTTGTTTTTGTGATATTGAGCTGCATGAGCTGCTTGTAAATTTTGGAGATTAATCCTTTGTCAGTTGTTTCATTTGCAAATATTTTCTCCCATTTTGAGGGTTGTCTTTTCATCTTGTTTATGGTTTCCTTTGCCGTGCAAAAGATTTTAAGTTTCATTAGGTCCCATTTGTTTATTTTTGTTTTTATTTTCATTTCTCTAGGAGGTGGGTCAAAAAGGATCTTGCTGTGATTTATGTCAGAGTGTTCTGCCTATGTTTTCCTCTAAGAGTTTGATAGTGTCTGGCCTTACATTTAGGTCTTTAATCCATTTTGAGTTTACCATTATTTCTTTATCTGGGAAAAGATAATAACTTTATCTGCTTCATATATTGCTGTGAGGGTTGAATAACTCCTTATAGGTAAAGTACTTACTCTGGTGTCTGGCAAATGGAAGACGTTAACTTAATCAAGTATTTGCTTTCCTTATCCCTGCCCCACCCAAGAGGACCTTACAGCTCTTTCCAAGTGTATTTGTACAGAAATGACCACCTACATCCTCCCCTGACCCACTGAAAAACAAAAACAGTTGCAAAATGGAGAGACCTCATGTGTCCAAGACAATAAGCTGTCGAAGGACCAAGACTTTAATTCTGATGTTTTGACCAGTTGGCTGGATGACCTTGGACATACTCTTTGTTTACAGTTATATTAGCATTTCTGCCACATGTGAATAAAGAAGCTGAGGACCTGACTCACTCTCCCCAAGATAATAGAAATACTCATGTCTCCCACCTCTAAAATCAACCAACCGATCAATATCCAACCAAACATTTCAAGAAAAGACTTTCTCTTTTTGGTGATAGTCAAGCTTCTTAAAACGTTGTCTGCACTAATTTTCTCCACTTTTCACCTGCATTCGCTTCTTAACAAGACATGACAATCTATCCTTGGCCTCTATCACTCTATTACACCAGCTCTGGTTAAAATTACCTTTTTTATTAACAAAAACCAATGGCTATCTTTAGAACTTCATCTTCCTTAACTTTTGGCCACAAAGAGAAGAAGGTGAATGACCTTCATGTGTGGGAAATACATTTTTAAGTTTGAGTCCAGGCATACCAAGACTCAATGCTGAAATAAAAATTGCCATTTAAAGGGGTTTTGTTCTGCTGAAAACATCCCATATTCAGAATCAAAATGTGAATTATTCAAGTAATCAAGGAAACTAGGTCTACTAAAATACCTTACTGTGACATCAGACACCAAAATTGAAATCTGATGACAGGAAAATGATTAGAGCACAAAGCAATCTGTTGCTTTGTTCTGATATGAAATGATGATGGTGAAGTAGGCACCTGCTGCTATTTGTACCTGATGGGTCCTAATACATTTCAGACCATTGTCTGGTCATCCTACCCCTGTCCAATCACAGAGTATTTGTCTGGTGTCACATACCATTAAGACCTTCTTTGTTAAGGAGTCTCTATCCAAACAAAATGTTAAAGGCAATCATTTGCATTACAACAGACATTTTCAAGGTTTAATTTCAGGCACACAGGCAGGTGGGTGCAGGCAATATTTTTGGTCAGAGGAACATTTTCCAAGCCCCCTGCAGCCCCCTTTTTCAACCTCCCCCTAGAGTTGACTGCATTTTAATGGGACATTTGGTGAAGTTGCTACCCTGAGCTGAGTCAGATCATTTCAGAGAAAGTTTATCGTTCTCAGAGGCTGTCAAGATGATTAAATAGGGCTGTTGTGCAATAGGTCCCAAACCACAGCAGCAATGGAGTGGAGTAAAGACTGGACTGTGAATCAGGGGAACTGGTCTAGTCTGGTTCCTTGACTCTGGGCAAGTCCCTTCCACTCTCTTAGCAAGTCCCTCACTCCCTTCCACTCTCTAGGCCAGCCCCTCCTTTGTCACCTGCAAAAGGAGGGGCTGACCTAGATAATTTCTAACATCATGTCCAGTTCACTGATTCTAAAGTCAGTTTTAAAAATTTCTTCTCTCTCAACTCTGCACTTCTCCTAATTTCTTTGACCTGCTTTTACCTTGCCTGATTTTACCACTACTTTCCAAAGTGATTACTTCTTATCTCTCTTGCTTCTTCACTTACTTTCTGGCTAGTTCACTCAGATAAAACCACAGGAAATATGTATCTCACAAGCAAATCATTTTCTCCTTTGGAGATAGTGTATCTCTATGCTATGTTCACAGTGGAGCAATTACGTGGTAAATTTGGGATGTGTCCAGAATATTCACTCTTGTAAAGTAAGGCTTTTCAGCCTGAACTTTTGGTTCTTTCCTAAGATTGTTCATTGATATTTGTGTGAAATGCCAGTTGGGTGACAATGCTTGAAACCAGATAACTCTACTAGATAACTGGGCCCTGTATGAAGTAGACTATAGTCATCTCATGCTTCTGCTCTGATAATTACTCTCTCTAAACTCTAACAAACTCTTTCAAACTCTAGCATTGATGAAACTTTTTACATTTTTTTTTTTTTCTTGCTCCAGTTCCTCAAACTAAAGGTGACAGAAAGCCAGAGCCTGGAAGCAATAGTGACTCATCATTTAAACATGTCAATAATAACCATACACTCTTTCTTGGGACTCAAGCACTAAAATAATGAGTTTTTTTTCAAAAAAGACTCACAACTAGAAGTACTGTGAAATTTCAGAACATTAAGGATAAAAAGAATATCCTAAAAGTGTCCCAGTAGTGTTAACTTATAAAATATAGGACAGCTAGTTAAATTCGAAGTTCAAATAAACTATAAATAATTTTTTAGAATAAGTATGTTCCAAATATTTCCTTGTTTATCTGAAATGCAAATTTAGTTGGCTATTCTGTATTTTTACTTGCTAGAAGTGGCAATCTTATTTCCTAAAATAAAACCAGATCACCCAAATATCCTTTCAATAGCAGTGGATGGTAAAAAGCAATTGAATGATGTTTTCAAAATTCATAGATTTTAAGATTTTCAACCTAGAATCCCATACCTACTCAACTCGTCAATGAAGTATAAGGGAGAAATGATAACATTTTAAGACATTCTAGGGCCTAGAAAAAAATTTCTCAGAAAGTTATCCAGTATGTATCCCGATAAAATTGGCAAGTAAACCAAAGAGGAAGACATGGAGTACATAAACGTGTGACTCAGGTTCAGAAAGGCAGTGTAAGGAGCTCCTAAGATGGCAGGTATGCAGCAAAAGTAAGGTAACTGGCGAGATTCTTTGACTGCAGGTAATGGAAAATCCAACTCAAATTGGCTTAAACAAAAACCGAAGATAGGGAGGTCTCCCAGATTGATTTCGTGGTTCAAAGATCAACAAAGATCCAGGCTTTTACCATCTTTCTGCCCTGTCATCCCTGGTATTACCTTCATCCTAAAGCTGCTTTTCCTCCTGATCATATATGGCTGCCAGAAGCAACCCAAGCAAATGCTTCTATGTTCATATCTAGCAGGAGAGGGACTGGCTTTTCTTTTCTGACAAGTTTCTTCTCACATCTTATTGGCCCAAACTGGCCTATGGGGGCTGCGCATTGCCGGAAGAGTCTCTGGCAAGGGAGATGGAGTAGTTTTGATTCCTTCATTCAGTGCCTATTGTGTGACAGGCACTGTTTTCAGCACCGGGGATAAAGGAGAAAATAAAAGACAAAGCTGCCTGCCTTCATGGAGCTTCCATTCAGGTGAAGAGATGATAAGCAACTATGCTGTAAGTTGATATGTGCTGGTGTGATCAGTAAAGCAGAGGAGGGAACAGGAAATGCTGTAGGATGATGGAATTTTAGGGAAGGTGTCTGGGAACATCCTCACTGAGAATGTGACTGTCTCCTCAGTCTAATCGTCGGCAATGGGATGGATTTGGGGAATCAGCCACACTGTCCATGGCACCTGGAGAACATACAACTGAGGTCGAAGCAGGAGGACAGAGAGCCCTGGGAAAGAGTTCTCCTGGGACAAAAGGAGACTTTGTAGAGTACCTGATGTAATGGAAAATTTTAAAATAGTATGAGAATCAGAAGAAACAATAAGTATAAGAAAAAAGTAAACTCACAGAATACTACTTTACTCCTCCATGAATAATGCTTACACAGCCATAATAATGTAAATGCTGTCATTAGTTTTCAAATTTTAAAATGAACTGATAGCTGATTCACTTTGTTATACAACAGAAACTAACACACCATTGTAAAGCAATTATACCCCAATAAAGATGTTAAAAAAATTTTTTTAATGAACTGATAGAGAAAGCATGGAAGATTTAAATTACAGAACCAAATGTAAAAGTTATCACCTGGAATGCTCTGAGATTGGAATGCCGAAAAAGGGAGATAGCAGAGCTAAAGATAAGGCTAGGAGCACCAGTGTTCTCATTGTACCCATGGGGATGTTAAGAAACAGACTGAATTTGATGGAATAAGAAATGATGGTGTATGTTTATTACCTAAAATTTCAAAGGTAAGCCAACAGTAGAGAAACAAATATGTGTTATAATTACATTGGGAAGTTGGGGAAGGCACATGGGAGGTGATATAAGTGAGCTAAATCTTATAGCAGCAAGCTGAATGTCTAAAATGGACAAATTCAGACATAGTATACAGATTCACGTATGGTATAGTACCACAGAAGAACTACAGTATTAGGGTGTAACTACAGAATAAACAAGTTAGAGAGTTAGTGGATTGACTTTGGGGGGTTAAGACTGAGGGTGGGAGTGAAGAACAGAGTATTGTTTTCACTGTTAGTCCTTTGGGAAAATTTGACTTTTGAACTATGTGTGCGGATTACATTGATTTTTAAAATATCTGGTCTTCACTTTAGAAAAATTTCTTTCTGTACTCCTAAAAGTGATACATTCTCATTATGGAACATTTAGAAACTATAGAAAAAATTTCCAGGATTTAGAGGCAACTCTTAGAATATTGGACTATAGTCTTTTAAAATCAATTATATTTATACACATTTGCGATTATGTGGAGTAAGGATACAACTTGATGAATTCAAATTTGTGAATCTAAACTGATAAGCTTAGATTCCATAGATAATTTGTAACATATAAAATCTCCCTTAGGATTGAAAACAAAACCAAAACAAGCATGATATTAAAGTCTTTATATGAAGAGACCTTTGACATTAAACAGTAACAGTAAAATTAGCCTGTTCACCAAGGAGACTAGACCCCAGCAAACTAAGGTCAAGTTCACTCTGATGTTAATCAGACAGAGAGTGCTATGAATTGCCAGGCAAAATTAAATGACATATTTGTTTCAAAACTGAAGACAATTACATGGACACCATATATAATTAAGGCATGGTATTCAGATCCCGCCTTCCACACTGGCCTTGCCTGCCATTCCTCCCCAAACTTTGCTCAATGCCCACGCCACTTGGATCTAGTTCTACATCACAGAATGTACCAGGCTTCTCTTCCCACCTTTGTGCTTGGGCCATGCTGTTCCCTTTACTTGGAATGCTCTTTGCAAGCTATTCAGTCTGGAAAAATGTTACAAATCCATTAGGTCTCAGCGCAGATCCTCTCTCTCCTGTGATGCTTAACTAACTCCTTCATGGATATAGTACTACTTCTTCCCTTGTGCTGTCACTGAACTTTATCCATGCCATGACTAGTGCATTCATACAGAGTATGAGTTTCAAAGCTAAGAGTATGTGTTGTGGGGTTAGACTGCCTGAGCTCGGCTCTCAACTTCACCTCTAACTGGCCATGTGAGCTTGGGCAATTTACTTAACCACTTGGAGCCTCAGTTTACTCATCTGTAAAATGGCATTAATAATAATACCTACCTCATTGGCTGTGGGAAAGATTAAAAGAAATAATACAAAGAAGGCACTTGGCACAGTGCCTGGACTATGGTAAGTGCCCCAAAATGTCTGGTATTATTTGTTGCTACTGCTGTTGCTGTAATGGTTGACGTTCAAGTCTAGCCACTGAGTTCAGAGACTATAACTTTTTATCTTTACATCCTCTGCACCACTGTAGAACTCGGCATTGTGTCCTTGAAAGTTTATAGACTGAATGAATGGATAAGTGAATGTTTTAGAGAGTAAATTCAGCTGACTTTTTGTAATTATCATTTTTAGAGGTAGTATAAGAGTTCCAAGAATGGGCCTCAGAGTCATGCAAAAAGCTAACCAGCATTAATTCAAAGAACCAATATTTTTCTTATTAAAACAAAAAACCACTTCCTGAATACATTTACTATATTATCAGCCATGAGAAAGATTCATCTGAAAGACATGAGGTCCCTCAGCAGTGCAGGACCTTGTCTCTTTCTTGTAAGATTTCTCAAAGCCCTAGAGTTGCTAGTACTTCTGATCTACAGAGACTGAGGACTAATGGGATAGTACATTTCCTGAAGAACTCCTAACCACAGTACAAGTGGGAGCAACAGTAAAGCACTTTTTTTATTATCTTGTGAAATATTGTCTTGTGAATTCATGTCTTCTATTTGATTGCTTTTCTCCCCACTTTATAGAATTACTGTTCCATTCAAGCCCAAGTACAGTATATTTAATGCCTTTGCAGTTGTGTAGGGCTGACTTGTGTCCTCAGGGACTGTAGGTACTAAGGGTGATTCAGTTCTAGGCCTTACCCAAAAACCAACGCTCCATAAGCTCCACCATCAGAAGGAGGAGAAGTCTTACTCTGCCTGCAAGAGAATGGGATTCTGTTGGCATTTTTCAAGTCTGAGTCCAAGCCAGAAAGTCAGCAGTTACTTGGGAGAATAATATTTGTCCTGCTTGTCTGCAAAGGCTGCTGGAAGACTCTAGTGAGCCATTTTATAAAGTACAAAGAGATCTACAAATACAAGCATTTTTATTATTATTAAAAACACATCTCATCTTCCACTGGAATGTCTAGATAAAGGAATGTTGCTGTGATAAAGAGCTGGAGCTGAAGGGGGAGAAACACTAAAAAACCTATTTACCAAATATGGCAAAAGTACCACAGATAATTACTTGATTAATTAATGATAGGGTCCCTACTTTTAAGTCTTTCAGTTATATTGGCATCAACGATCTTCGCCTATCAGGACTGGCTTATTTCTGCCGACGAATAACTATCAAACCACTGAGGCCTAACTGATGTGTGATTAATATGGGCTCTGTTAATTATATGGCTGAGTTTTATGCATGAAGCTGTATCCTTGATTTTTCTCCCTTAATTTCATCCTGTTTAACTGTTGGTCGTAAAACAGTTTCAAATATATCTGCTGAGCACGAGCACGAGCACAAATTTTGCAACTTGAAAAGTGCCTGAGTCAGTTTGGGCATTTCATGTACTAAAACAGACTGGGGGGAACTCTTCGGCTGAAAAATGGATTGCTGCTTGGCTTCCACTCCCAACCTGCTGGCTCCTTTTCTGCAGCTGCTCACTGGCACTGAATCTCATCTGTTATCATTAAGCACATGCATAGCATCAATAGTGGCAAAAGGCTTAATCACTTTCTTTCTGCCAGCCCATCGATGGCCCTATTCAACCTCATTCTAGACAGATGGAGATGATCACATCTGCCAGTCTAGTCTTCCCAGCATTTTTTGTTAGTAGCACCTGATTTTCTTTTGGGAACCTACCCTTCCTCCCACTCCTTCTCTGCTTATATTCTCCATGGTTCAAGTAGAGCTGATCTCACTTCCCTTGCTCCAGGACTGGCCTCACACACTTAGAAGTCCAGCGATTAGTTTAGGGATGGGCATGTGACGCAAGCTGAGCCAATGAGAGGCAACCCTGGGACTTTAGCAGAAACTATTGGGAAAGAACAGCTCTCTTTTCCTCTTGAATTTTTCGATTGATAAAACTTTAAGCTTAGAGTTTCTGGTCTCTTTGCCACTAACCAAGGAGAGTTCAGCCAAGAATGCAGCCAACAAAGAGGAAAGGAGAGGCAAGAGATGGAGAGAGACAAACTCCTGCTGGCCTTGTTTGAATATGTGGATTTAGTCATGCCTGAAGACAAGCCTGGACCTGTGTTTTTCCATCATTTGAACCAGTTTGAATAGATTTTTTTCACTTATAACCTAGAGTCTTGACCTGACTGATAATGCTGATCACAACACCTTTCTGCCTCAGCATGTCATTTATGCACAGATCTTTAAGACAAATGAGAATGAGGCAGAAAGAAGTCAGTCTGCAGGAAATAAAATTCAGAATTTTAGAAATACATATACATTAAAAAAATATATTATCCCCCCTAGAAAAAGTGTGCTTGGGTCCACTGTACATTTCCCTTACCTTGCTGAAGAGCTCTGATTAAAATAATTCTGTGATATCTCGCTGGTAGGAGAATGCACTCATTCACTGGGGGATACCCTGAAGTTCATTCATTCATTCAATGATGGATGTCTGCTTGTGCTAGGTGATAAACATGTGTCAGGTGAACAAGATCTCTATTTACCTAACAGAGATTATGATCTAATAGATTTTAGTCAATCAAGAATCTAGGGGATGCATAGAGATAAGGAAAATCAGCAGATTTTGACAATATCCTTTATTGGTGTGTAGTACCACCTGGGGATAGATGGTATGACTTTGAAGGTGCATTAATGATATCATTAGTTACAGAAACCTTCCTGCTTTGATATTCATTTTATTTTATGATAACCCTCAGGTCTTTTAGTTTTCATTCTCAAAAAAGAAAAGTTTTCTTAAAAAGGAAATTGAGGCAGCTCAACAATAAGAAGGTTGTAAGGACTGAAAAATACCACCTGATAATCCCACTACTCTAAAACAATTGGCTTTCTTTGGGGCTGCTAAGATTGTTGTAGCTTTAGGGCACCTTTACTCCAGTGAGCTGTAAACGCTTTACGTGGTTGAATGCATTTTATTTTCCCCAGCTCTGCTGATTGTATCAGAGACCAGAGTTATATTCCCCAATTCACAGAGGGAATAACCAATGCAGAGAAGGCTAGAGGACTTGTCTGAGTTATCACAGTTGGATGCTGAGACAGCATTCTGGTCCTTGTGAGAAGCTGGTGTCCCCCAGAGTTCCCAGCCTACACTGGGCTGGTGTGCCTACCCATGTGCGCCTTCCCTTGCATCCCCACTGCTCCAGCCATGGTTGAGGTCCGAGTCAATGTAATGTGGGGATTTGCAATTTCCTCCTAGTGGTTTTCCCCACTGCCGCTTCCACTAATCTGTTCTACTGTGTGTTGCTGCCAGAGGAAACTTGCTAATACAAAGCAACAAGTAGGTTACTCCCCTGACTGGAAACTTTTATTGGTTCTTTTTTGCCTGCAAAGCGAAGTCCAAATTCTTTAACTAGGTGGGCAAGGCCCTGCACAATCTAACCTCCATCTACCATCTCATGTCTTTCTTTCGATGACTCTGTCTCTACTTCTAGGCTCATTGCTCTGGCCCAATTCACTATTCCCCAAACATGCCCTCTACTTTTCCATGCCTTTGTTACCACTGTTCTTCATCCTGGAATGTTTACACCTCTGTGTCCTCTCTTCCCTCTACATTTTCACTTATTGAATTCCTACCTGCCCTTCCAGACCTTGAGAAAAAGCCTCCTCTTTCATAAAGCTCTCTGAGATCTTTCCTAGATAAAAGCAATTTCTTCACACTCTCTCTTCTCGTTACATTCGATTTTTCCTGCAGTTTTAAATCAAATTTAGCCTGATATTTATTTACATACCAGTCTATCTCTCCTGATGACATATAAACTCATTAAGACAGGGAACCCCTTCTGGCTCTTCTTTTGTGACTCCCATTGCATGTACTGTTTTAAAAGAGAACTAAATAAGCATTTGCTGAATGGATGATGAGTGGGTTCTTTCCCATCTTAAAAATGAGGCTAAACACCCCATGCTTTCTCTCACCACTGAGCCTTTGCAGAGGCTGTTCCTTTTCTGGGATGTGCTTCCATCCTCCTTACTTCTCCCACTGTCTAGTTCACAGCTCACAGTAAGAAATACATTTTATATTCAACCCAGTACAAACATTTCATGAAATGATACTAACCCTTGCTACCTGTGATACATTCAGATCTATTTTCTATCTTGTTTTCTTCTCTTCTTTTCTCTTCTACTGAACTATAGTCCAGTCTATTATTTCACTTCAAAAGACATTAGTTGTGACACACTAATTAATTTCCTTAGCCTACTAATAGTTTACAAGAAGCACTGGCCTAGTTGATTCCTACTTATCTTTCAGATCTCTGTTCACAAGTTGCTTCTTCAGGAAAGTCTCCTGATATCCCAGGCTAGATTGAGCCTCTGATAGAGCCCCCTCTTCTTCGTAGAACTTAACCATGCCTTCTTGTGTAATTGTTTGGCTGTCTTTTTTCACCATTAGATTCCAAGCTTCACGAGGATGGGGCTTCTTTGTTTTTTTTTCAATCATCATATTCTCAGTGCCTAGCACAGTGCCTGGGACCCATCTGTGCACATTAAAGCTTTGTTGAATAAATTAACTAGGTATTTTTAAATTGGGGCTTGAGGGACTGACATGGTCACATTTGTGCTTTAAGTAGATCACCTGGGCTACACACATTTCATTGTTCAAAGGACAAGCTAAGTTGGGAGAGGGGAGGGATTCGAGACAGAGAGGCAGGGAGATTAGTTTGGGAGCCTGTATAGAGGGGATTTGAACTAAGGGATAATCAGTGGTGTTGAAAAACTGGGGACAGATCCTTGAGATTATTTGAAGGGAGAACTGAGAGAACATAATGATCTGCTTTGGAGGGTAAAGCCAATTCTCGAAGATTTTTTTCTGTCATGGTCATGAAGCAGGAAGTCACCCTTCTGACTTATAAGGGTCCCTCCGAGGCTGATGATTTTCCTCACCTGGGGTTCTGCATCCCAGGGGGAATGTGGTAAAGGTATCACAGCCTCTGCTGGATCTACTGATTTCCTGGTCCTCACAGCCACATTCCTTGAGCTAATTATACTCTGGCTGTCTTTGTTTTCTCCATTGATGTTAGTTTTAAGCCAATTAAGTTGGGGAGGGATTTCAAGTAAGATTGTGTCTTTATTGATCAGGTTCAAACTAAAGCCTTAGTTCTTAATTAAGAGGAGTCCATCGCTCTTGTCTACAGACACAAAGCCTCCTGAGGTGACCTGACCCACAGGAGGGGAAAGGCAGGCTCTAGCAGCATTCAGTTCAGAGATGCAGCCATAGCACTGATCCCTCAGCACCCACCACCAGCTCTGGGCTGGAATATGTTTTTCAGCAATAGCTTTGGAGACCAAATCTGTGTCTATGCGGTGTGACTGAGACCTCCCTCTGTAGTAGATTTGGTATTTGTGCTTGTCGTGAGGGCACCGTGCCCAGCAGTGGTTCAGACTGTCTGTGATTGTTCTAATTTGGTTATTAAAACTGCCAAAATAATGACTAATGTAACTGACAAAAATATTTTTGGTGCACAATTACATCAACCACTTGACCACTGGTCTCTATTAGTGTTGGAAAATCTAAATCAAGCAAAAAATGAGCAGTCCATAGGATGAGAAGATATTTATCAGTGGTCATCCCATGAGGAGTTATCTCCTTTTCCAGGGGTCATGCTATGTAGAACAGGGACACTCTGGCCATATCTCTGTCAGTGCCCTTTCCTCTCTCTGTTCATTATCTCTCTTTCCCTGAGATACACACTTCTTCCCTTCCAGGTTGAATATGTATTGAACTATTTCTTCTTAGATAAACTAGTTTGCATTTTTCTCCCGAGGTAAATCTCATTTTATTATGTGCCGTCCATATTTCTAATCGGCTAAGTTCATTTATATTATCACTTGGCCTTGCCCGATGCTTGGCCTATTTCTCAGTTCAGTGTTGCCATGACTTCAGAGTAGCCACAGAACAAGCCAGGAGCATAATTCCTTCCATTATGGAAAAAAGGTGGGAAGAAGAGGAAGAAAAGCCAATGAGAAGAAAAATAACCATCTGTTTACTTACTGAACAAGACCAGCTGTGGTTTTGCACAAAATTTGCAGAAAGAACCAGCCACATAGAAAGTAATAACAGCAAACACAATTTGAATGTTTTATACATATTAACTTTCTCAATCCTTCCAACCACTCTCTGAAGTAGGTACTATTATTATCTCTTTCAGCCGAGGAAACTGAGGCACAGAGAGTTTACGTAATGTGCCCGAGATAAGTTGCGCTAACATAACTACCGACTGATGGAGACTGTATCCTGTGAAGCTAACATATAAATTATACAGATCCTAAATTTCAGTATCTTTAAAATTTTCAGTTTTTAAGCTCAGGTGTCAGACACGTAGCTGACTTCAGGATCTGATTGGAAAACCCATCCAGTATCATTTCCCCCACAACTCCAATGACTCACCCACTCCTGGGGCATTCTTCCATACCTCTCTTTATGCTTTGATGATCATGTACAGCATTTGCATGTGTGTGTATGTGTGTGTGTGTGTGTGTGTGTGTACATATATACACATGTATGCATAGGAAGCAGGTATTTGAATCTTTTTATTAAAATTTTAGTCTTTTTATATTATAAAAATGTACCACGTTATATACACAGTTATGCAATTTGTCTTTCTCATAAAAATTCATGGAAATTCTTTAAAGGCAATTGTTAGGGAATGAATTCTTGCTTTGTAATGGCTGTATCATATTTCATAGCATGAATGTACTATATTCACCTAAACACTCTCCTATGGATGGACAGTCACTTTATGTCTGTAGTCTTAACTGTAATTCTAATTATAATAATTATGGTGTTAGTATGAATAATGATGCAGTAAACATCCTCAAATGTATATTCTTTTTTTTTTTTTAAAGAAATTCACGTTCTTTTATTTATTTATTTATTTATGACCGTGTTGAGTCTTCGTTTCTGTGCGAGGGCTTTCTCTAGTTGCGGCAAGTGGGGACCACTCTTCATCGCGGTGCGCGGGCCTCTCACCATCGCGGCCTCTCTTGTTGCGGAGCACAGGCTCCAGACGCGCAGGCTCAGTAATTGTGGCTCACGGGCCCAGTTGCTCTGTGGCATGTGGGATCTTCCCAGACCAGGGCTCGAACCCGTGTCCCCTGCATTGGCAGGCAGATTCTCAACCACTGCGCCACCAGGGAAGCCCTCAAATGTATATTCTTATGTACTGGGAATTGTATTTCTGAGGAAAACAATTCAATGGTTTTTAGAATATTTAAGAGTTATGCAATCATCACCACAACAAAGTTTAGAACATTTTTATCATCCCACGAAGAAACTTAATACCCAATGACAATCACTTCTCATTACTCCCTAGCCCTCCATCTTTAGACAACTACTCATTTACTTGCTGCTTCTATAGACTTAACTATTCTGGACATTTTATGTAAGTTGAATCATACAATATGTGATTTTTGTGGCTGGCTTCTTTCGCTTAGCATAGTGTTTTCAAGATTCATCCATGTTGTAGCATATATCAGTTCTTTACTCCTTTTGGTGGCCAAATAACATTTTTGTTTATCCGTTCATCTGCTAATGGACATTAGGGATGTTTTCACCTTTTAGCTATTATGAATAGTGCTACTTTGAATATGGTGTACAATACAAATACCATGTGATATCACTCATATGTGGAATGTAAAATATGACACAAATGAACTTACCTATGAAACAGAAACAGACTCACAGACAAAGAGAACAGACTTGTGATTGCCAAGATTGGGTGGAGGAGGGATGCACTGGGAGTTTGGGATAGCAGATGCAAAGTGTTATATACAGAATGGATAAACAAAAAGGTCCTACTGTATAGCACAGGGAATCACTGAACTGAATCACTTTGCTGTACAGCAGAAATTAACACAACATTGTAAATCAACTATACTTCAATAAAATAAATTTTTAAAAAAGAAAAAATAATATGGTGTACATGTATTTGTTTGAGTCCCTGTTTTCAATTCTGTTTCTCTAGAGAAAAACCTGACTAATATATACCACATACATACTATATTAGTCAGGAAGTTATTTCTAATTTCTAAAAGTTAAGATTTTCTTTTGATTACTTTATAATTATTCATTTCTTTTTTAATGGCTGAAAAATAATAGACTGTTAAATCCTGTTAATTTAATCCTTAAATTTTTCCAAATAATACATTCTTTGTGGACAAATGCATGATTGATTTTATAAATATTCCAGGGACATAAGAAAAAAATGAGTAGTTTTTGTTTGTTGGATTTGGGCTCTAAATATATCTATAATTTTATTTTCCATTTCCTCAATCTCCTTGTTTGTTTTTGTCTACTGGATCTGTCTAAATATGAAAGAGGTATAATGAAGTCTCTCACTATATTTGAAATTTTATTAAATTCTCCTTATATTTCTAATAGTTTTTTCCTTAAGTGTTTAGCTGCTGTAATTGCTTTAAGCACACAGATTTATGACTCATTTTGTCTTCCTAAATTATATTGTATGCCTTGTCTCAATACATAATATTCCTTTGTTCCTGTTTAATACTTTTAAATTTAAATTCTACCTTCTTTGATGTTAGCTCCTACCTTTAAAAATTAGTTGTTTGGTGCTCATTCCTTTAATTAATTAATTTGTATCTTCACTTTGTTTTTAACATATTTATAGTAAACAGTATATGACTACTGTTATCCACTCCCCACGCCAGCATTGAACAGTCTCTGCTTTTTAATGGGAATTCAGTCATTCCACATTTATTGGAATGAATGATAGATTTGACTTTATTTCATTCATATTTATGCTTTTAAAAAATTTATTTTATATGAGGGAGAAGAGACAAAGCCTCACTCCAGTATTCCAAAAAAAACCCCCCAAAATGTAGATACTCCCACTCCAGTAGGTGGAGCTTAATTCTCCCACCTCCACCCTGGCCCCCGCCCTTGAAGGTTGGAGAGTTCTTGACTGGCTTCCGAAAAATCGAGTAGGGAAAGAGTAATGATCATTTTACAGCAGAGAAACCTGGTAAACACTCCCTTCACCAGTGATGTCATGTGAGTGTCATCTGTCACCTGATATGATGTGACAGAAAGGATATTTCACTTTTGTGGTGTTCTTTCCAAAAACCTGTAACCCCAGTGTAACCATGAGAAAACATCAAATCCATTTTGGGGACATAAAGTATTATTTTACATTGTTATTTCTCTTCTTATATTGGAAGGTTTGTTCAAGCTGCTCTTTATTCCATTCCCCACTCCACTTCCCTTGTTAATTTGAAAGTTCTACTTTGCTTTCCCTTTTACTAATGTTTAATTCATTTTCTCTACATTAATCATCAGACAAATATGTTTCTTACATTGTTTGAAAACAGTATACTGTTTCCTCCACCAAAATGCACATTTGGCCTTCTAAGACAGTTCATCCCCAGCTTCACTCCATTATAATATCCCCAGCTTCACTCCATTATAATAAGATGAGAACTCTGGAAAGCTTTTACTTCCCCTTCTTTCCCTCAACTGCTGGGTTTTGCTCCTTCCAGGTTTTTAAGTACTTTTAGTTTAGACAGTTTTTTTTTGGAAAGAGACCTTTTAAAACACATATATTTCATATCAGGCTGTTCATTATTATTCATTTAGCTTCAATTACTCACATATTATTGCTCAGCTCATTGTTCACTGTCTTTTCCCTTGTTTTCCTCCTTCCTCTCAAAAGTATAGGTTCTAGTTCATTTGTTGTTGCTTAAAGTCCCCTCCAGATTATTTGTTTAATGTGGCTTGTGCAATTGAAAATACTAATTTAAATTTAATCTTAAACATATTTAATGAGATATATTTCATCTAAGGGTACATTTTCATGGTTTTTAGTATATTCAGTCATGCAACTATCTCTACGATGTAACTTTAGAACATTTTCACCACACCCCAGAGACACTCCCTACTCCAAACTCCTTGCCCACAGCCGTCATGCCCATTCCCATCCCTCCCACTCTCACCAGCCCCAGGCAACAACTGACATATTTTCAGTCTTTATAAATTTTCCTATTTGAACATTCCATGTGAGTACAATAATACAATATGTGCTCTTTTGTGACTGGCTACTTTCACTTAACATAATGTTCTTAAGGCTCTTCCATGTTGTAGAATGTATCAATACTTCATTTTTTAAATTGTCAAATAGAATTTTATTTTATTGTATGGATATGCTATAGTTTTACCCATCCATTAGTTGATGGATATCTGAGTTGTATCCATTTTTTGATTATGAATAATGCTGCTATGAATATTTGTGTATAGGATTTTTTTAAACATCTTTATTGGAGTGTAACTGCTTTACATTGGTGTGTCTCTGCTTTATAACAAAGTGAATCAGCTCTACATATACACATATCCCCATATCTCCTACCTCTTGCGTCTCCCTCCCACCCTCCCTATCCCACCCCTCTAGGTGGTCACAAAGCACGGAGCTGATCTCCCTGTGCTTTGTGGCTGCTTCCCACTAGCTATCTATTTTACATTTGGGAGTGTATATATGTCCATGCCACCCTCTCACTTCGTCCCAGTGTACCCTTCCCACTCCACGTGTCCTCAAGTCCATTCTCTATGCCTGCGTCTTTATTCCTGTCCTGCCCCTAGGTTTTTTATAACCATTTTTTCTTCTTTTTTTAGATTCCATATATATGTGTTAGCTTACGGTATTTGTTTTTCTCTTTCTGACTTACTTCACTCTGTATGACAGACTCTAGGTCCATTCACCTCACTACAAATAACTCAATTTCGTTTCTTTTTATGGCTGAGTAATATTCCACCGTGTATACGTGCCATATCTTCTTTATCCATTCATCTGTTGATGGACACTTAGGTTGCTTCCATGTCCTGGCTATTGTAAATAGAGCTGCAATGAACATTGTGGCACATGACTCTTTTTGAATTATGGTTTTCTCAGGGTATATGCCCAGTAGTGGGATTGCTGGGTGGTATGGCAGTTCTATTATTAGTTTTTAAAGGAACCTCCATACTGTTCTCCATAGTGGCTGTATCAATTTACATTCCCACCAGCAGTGCAAGAGGGTTCCCTTCTCTCCACACCCTCTCCAGCATTTACCGTTTGTAGATTTTTTGATGATGGCCATTCTGACTGGTGTGAGGTGATACCTCATCGTAGTTTTGATTTGCATTTCTCTAATGATTAGTGATGTTAAGCATTCTTTCATGTGTTTGTTGGCAATCTGTATATCTTCTTTGGAGAAATGTCTATTTAGGTCTTCTGCCCATTTTTGGATTGGGTTGTTTGTTTTTTTGATATTGAGCTGCATGAGCTGCTTGTAAATTTTGGAGACTAATCCTTTGTCAGTTGCTTCATTGGCAAATATTTTCTCCCATTATGAGAGTTGTCTTTTTGTCTTGTTTACAGTTTCCTTTGCTGTACAAAAGCTTTTAAGTTTCATTAGGTCCCATTTGTTTATTTTTGTTTTTATTTCCATTTCTCTAAGAGGTGGGTCAAAAAGGATCCAGCTGTGATTTATGTCATACAGTGTTCTGCCTATGTTTTCCTCTAAGAGTTTTAGAGTGTCTGGCCTTACATTTAGGTCTCTAATCCATTTTGAGTTTACTTTTGTGTATGTTGTTAGGGATGTTCTAATTTCATTGTTTTACATGCAGCTGTTCAGTATTCCCAGCACCACTTATTGAAGAGACTGTCTTTTCTCCTTTGTATATTCTTGTCTCCTTTATCAAAAATAAGGTGACCATATGTGTGTGGGTTTACCTCTGTGCTTTCTATCCTGTTCCATTGATCTATATTTCTGTTTTTCAGCCAGTACCATACTGTAGCTTTGTAGTGTAGTTTGAAGTCAGGGAGGCTGATTCCTCCAGCTCTGTTTTTCTTCTCAAGATTGTTTTGGCTATTTGTGGTCTTTTGTGTTTCCATACAAATTGTGAAATTTTTTGTTCTAGTTCTGTGAAAAATGCCATTGGTAGTTTGATAGGGATTGCACTGAATCTGTAGATTGCTTTGGGTAGTATAGTCATTTTCACAATGTTGATTCTTCCAATCCAAGAACATGGTATATCTCTCCATCTGTTTGTATCATCCTTAACTTCTTTTATCAGTGTCTTACAGTTTTCTGCATATAGGTCTTTTGTCTCCTTAGGTAGGTTTATTACTAGGTATTTTATTCTTTTTGTTGCAATGGTAAAGGAGAATGTTTCCTTAATTTCTCTCTCAGATTTTTCATCATTAGTGTATAGGAATGCAAGAGATTTCTGTGCATTAATTTTGTATCCTGCTACTTTACCAAATTCATTGCTGAGCTCTAGTAGTTTTCTGGTAGAGTTTTTAGGACTCTGTATGTATAGTATCATGTCATCTGCAAACAGTGACAGCTTTACTTCTTCTTTTCTAATTTGCATTCCTTTTATTTCTTTTTCTTCTCTGAATGCTGTGGCTAAAACTTCCAAAACTATGTTGAATAATAGTGGTGAGAGTGGCAACCTTGTCTTGTTCCTGATCTTAGTGGAAATGGTTTCAGTTTTCACCATTGAGGATGATGTTGGCTGTGGGTTTGTCACATATGGCCTTTATTATGTTGAGATAAGTTCTCTCTAGGCCTACTTTCTGGTGGGTTTTTGTCATAAAATGTTTTTGAATTTTGTCAAAAACTTTTTCTGCATCTACTGAGGTAATCATATCGTTTTTATCCTTCAATTTGTTAATATGATGTATCACATTGATTGATTTGCATATATTAAAGAATACTTGCATTCCTGGGATAAACCCCACCTGATCATGGTGTATGAACCTTTTAATGTGTTGTTGGATTCTGTTTGCTAGTATTTTGTTGAGGATTTTTGCATCTATGTTCATCAGTGATTTTGGCCTGTAGTTTTCTTTCTTTGTGACATCTTTGTCTGGTTTTGGTATCAGGGTGATGGTGACCTTGTAGAAGGAGTTTGGGAGTGTTCCTCCCTCTGCTATATTTTGGAAGAGTTTGAGAAGGATAGGTGTTAGCTCTTTTCTAAATGTTTGGTAGAATTCGCCTGTGAAGCCATCTGGTCCTGGGCTTTTCAATGGATAAATTAAAACCTTTACAGATGAGCAAAAGCTAAGAGAATTCAGCACCACCAAACTAGCTTTATAACAAATGCTATAGGAACTTCTCCAGGCAGGAAACACAAGAGAAGGAAAAGACCTACAATAACAAACCCAAAACAATTAACAAAATGGTAATAGGAGCATGCATACTGATAATTACCTTAAATGCAAATGGATTAAATGCTCCAACCAAAAGACATAGACTGGCTGAATGGATACAAAAACAAGACCCATATATATGCTGTCTACAAGAGACCCACTTCAGACCTAGGGACACATACAGACTGAAAGTGAGAGTATGGGAAAAGATATTCCATGCCAATGGAAATCAAAAGAAAGTTGGCATAGCAATTCTCATATCAGACAAAATAGACTTTTAAAAAAAGACTATTACAAGAGACAATCAAGTATACTACATAATGATCAAGGGATCAATCCAAGAAGAAGATATAACAGTTGTAAGTATTTATTTATGCACCCCACATAGGAGCACCTTAATACATGAGGCAAATGCTAACAGCCATAAAAGGGGAAATCAACACTAACACAGTCATAGTAGGGGACTTTAACACCCCGCTTTCACCAATGGACAGATCATACAAAATGAAAATAAATAAGGAAACACAAGCTTTAAATGATACATTAAAGAAGATGGACTTAATTGATATTTATAGGACATTCCATCCAAAAACAACAGAATACACTTTCTTCTCAAGTGCTCATGGAACATTCTCTAGGATAGATCATATCTTGGGTCTCAAATCCAGCCTTGGTAAATTTAAGAAAATTGAAATCCTATCAAGTGTCTTTTCCAACACAATGCTGTGAGACTAGATGTCAATTACACGGAAAAATCTGTAAAAAATACAAACACATGGAGGCTTAGCAATACACTATTTAATAACCAAGGGATCACTGGAGAAATCAAAGAGGAAATCAAAAAATACCTAAAAACAAATGACAAGGAAAACACGATGACCCAAAGCCTATGGGATGCAGCAAAAGCCATTCTAAGAGGGAAGTTTATAGCAATACAATCCTACCTCAAGAAACAAGAAACATCTCAAATAAGCAACCTAACTTTACTCCTAAATAAATTAGAGAAAGAAGAACAAAACATCCCCGAAGTTAGCAGAAGGAAAGAAATCATAAAGATCAGATCAGAAATAAATGAAAAGAAATGAAGGAAATGATAACAAAGATCAATAAAACTAAAAGCTGGTTCTTTGAGAAGATAAACAAAATTGATAAACCATTAGCCAGACTCATCAAGAAAAAAAGGGAGAAGACTCAAATCAATAGAATTAGAAATGGTAAAGGAGAAGTAACAACTGACACTATAGAAATACAAAGGATCATGAGAGATTACTACAAGCAATGATATGCCAATAAAATGGGCAACCTGGAAGAAATGGACAAATTCTTAGAAAAGCAAAACCTTCCGAGACTGAACCAGGAAGAAATACAAAATATAAACAGACCAATCACAAGCACTGAGATTGAGGGTGTGATTAAAAATCTTCCAACAAACAAAAGACCAGGACCAGATGTGTATAGAATTTTGTGTGGACAAATGTTTTCATTTCTCTTGAGTATATAACTAGGAGTGGAATTGCTAGATCGTATGGTAATTACGTCTAACATTTTGAGGAACTGCCAAACTATTTTCCTAAGGGGATACGCCGTTTTACATTCCTACTAGCCATGTATAAGTATCCAATTTTCCCCTATCCTCCCTAACAACCATTATTATCTGATTTTTTAAAATGTTTTAAAATCGATTTTTTAAAATTATAGTCATTCTAGTGGTTGTGAAATGATATCTCATTGTGGCTTTGATTTGCATTTCACTAATGGTTAATGATGTTGAACTTCTTTTCATGTACTTATTGGCCACCTGTATATCTTCTTTGGAGAAATGTCTATTCAGATCCTTTGCCCATTTTTAAATTGAGTTGTCTACTGTTTAAATATTGAATTGAAAAGTGTTCTTTTTATATTCTGGATACAAGTCTTTTATTAGATATATGAATTGTGAATACTTTCTTCCAATTTATGGGTTGTCTTTTCACTTTCTTCATGGTGTCATTTGAAACACAAACATTTTTAATTTTGATGAAGTCCAATATTTCTTTATTTTCATTTGTTGCTTGTGATTTCAGTGACATATCTAAATAACCATTGCTTCACCCAAGGTCATGAAGATTTACTCCTATGTTTTCTTCTAGGAGTTTTATAGTTTTAGCTGTTATTGATCTATTTTGAGTTAATTTTTTGTGTGGTGTTAAGTAGGCATCCAACTTCATTCTTTTGCATGTAGATATCTTCCTTAGATTCTTTTCCTAAGATGAACTATAAGGGTGATATACTCTCTAATTTCTGGTGTGTTCCCATGCATTTTCCTTTCATTCTAATAAGTGAATAATCTTGATTGTGTGTAGAATCTTGGTTGCAATCTCACAGTGTCTGTGGCTGTTATTTTACTGTTTTTCAACTTCTGTGGTTGCAGTAAAGAAATCTGATGCCATTATGATTAGTTTTCTTTTTATTTGAATGCTTGGCAGGCTTTTTTTTTTTCACCCAAAGTTTGGAATATTACCAAAATATTTCGTCATGTATCCCTTTACTCTACAGTCCCAGCAGAACTCAAACAGTCTTATTTATCATAACTCTCCTTTTTCTCCTTCTGGAACACCCATGATTCACATATTGGGTCTTCTGGATATGTTCTCCATGGCTCTTATATTTTCCTTCATTGTTTCCATCTCTTTATATTTTTCCTTCGTGCTTTGAGATATTTCTTATAATTTGACCATCCAGGCCGCTAATTTGGGTCTCAACAATGACCACTCTCTATTTTGATTTCTTTCTTCAATCTCTTAGTTGAAATTTTTTTTTTAGGCTCCAGAAGACTATCTTGTTGTTGTTTTTGTTGTGTGTGTTGCATGTGTGTCTCCTCAAGTACTCATTATTTTTATATTAAAAATGTTGGCATTCTTCTTCAGCAGCTCTGTTTCACTGTACATACGTTCAGTGTCTTCTGATGGATATTTTCTCCCAGACAGCCAGGTGAGAGACACTTCAGCCCCCTGAGACTCAGATCTGCTTGTATAAGCCCCTAATGTGGCAGCAGTCCTAGCAGTGGTGGAAGTCAAAGCTGTCCTTTTCACTGTGGCCAAGGGTGGTGTGTAGAAGCTGGCAGATTACAGGGCCCTGGAAGAAGCCTCCTTGCTCCCTAGTTTTCACATGCTTTCCTAATCTCTAGAGCAGAGAGGACTCAGTCTACTAGTCCTATCCTTCTTGGTCTCTTAGGGCCTGAAAGCCCAGGCAACTTCCACCAGGGTCCAGCTCTTACTGTGATCGACTGTTTATGACCTGACTCTGAAGCTCTTGAACTCTGGCTTCCTGTGCTCTTGTTCGGTCCATTGTGGAGAAAGTTTGCACACAGTCTCTCAGCAGAGACTCACAGTACCCAAATCTTCACTCGAACCTGCTATCCAGACGCCTCAGAAGCCATTAGAAGTGGGAGAGGCAGAGAGATTGAAGGTGTGCCTGAGGGAGGGAAGGAGTTCAGATCATCATCTTCCGAGGACTCTTGCAACAGGTTACACCAATTTAATTTCAATTTCTGACCTAATTCTCTGCCTCTTCAAGCAGAATGTGTCCTCTTAGGCCTGGGCCTGAATTCTGTTTGTTTTTGTACACCTAACACTTGGCATAGTGCATGGGGCATAATGGACTTTCGTTAGCTACATTTGAAATGCATGAATGCAAATGTGAAACTGCAATGAATGACTTGATCAGGCCTCAGGAAGTTCATCTAGACTCTTGCATTGCACACAAAGTTTCTGACTCTGGTAATTTAGACAAAGGAGATTTTATTAGAATGATATTGAGAGAGTCCAAGAATTGAGAAAAGTCTAGAGAACTAGGGCTGGAAATGGGCAGGAGGCAAAGCATCCCTTGAGGGCCAGGAGCTAATCAAGCAGTAGGAACACAATGATCAGGGTTACATTACTGGGTGAATGTCCTCTAATTTTTTTTTAATTGCTCACTCAATATTTAAAGTCCTGGGAGAGAGCCTATTAGCTGTGCTGCTATATGACTGCCATGGCAGGAAGGATTTGATCTATTGACTTCCAAAGCAAGAGCCAGGCATCTGGATTTCCCATCCCACCAAGGCTACCCACAAAGAGGAGAGTAATTTCCTTTAGGGGACAGGAGTGTGTTAGGAAGGGGAACATAGTGTTGGATAACCACAAAACAGCATATATTCCCAACAAGGGAGTATTTTAGAAGATGGGTCTCTGATTTCCAACATGGTACAAGTGATCCCTCTCTGAACCCCACCCCTTCTCCCTGCTGTTGGAGCCCCTGACATCACTGTCAAGGCTGGAGTGAGGGAAGGGAGGGGTAAAGGCTAATGAAACTGCTACCAGACTCTTACCCTCCACCTCCATCTTTCAACTCCTGCTCTTCTGAAGTGGGACATGTCCCCTTGGGAGCCAAGGGAATTCCCAGAACTGGTTTTATGGAGAGGCAGATGGGCTCCTGGGGCCCTACGATCAACCCCAGCTCTTCCTCTTCTCTCATAAAAACAGTATAGGAGATGACATTTTGATTCTTAGATTAAACAGGCTTTTGTGGGTTGGCTTGAGATGCTTGTCACTAAAACGTGTTACTAGTTTCCAAGCAACCTTCCTTTCTCCCTGTCTCCTTTTCTCTACAAATGTTTATTGAATGTCAGTCTTTGGAAACCAAAATAGCCCCTTTCTTCATGGAACTTATAGTCTAGTGGGAGAAAACAGATATGAAACAAACAACCACACAACTAGGCAGGTATTTGCAATTGGTTCAGTAGTATACATAATAAGTAGTGTCATGACAGAGACCTAATTTAGATGGGAGAGATATGAAAAGGAACTGACACATAAACTGAAGACCCGAATGTCCCAGGCAAATTGCTTCATTCTTAGATTTCCATCTCATGGCAAAAAATTCTCTGTCTTATAGTTCTCAACCATGGGTGGTACTCAGGTGTGTCATTTTGTTGTTGTCACAATGATTCAGAGGGGTATAACTGGAGGTTTGGGCACAGAAGCAGAAATGCTAAGGGCTAATGCTGGTTCTGCATAACAAAGAGCTGTCCTGCTCAAAATGCCAACAGCACCTTCATCTGAGAAACCCCATAGGCAGCCAACCTCATCCGGAGAGCTGCTCTTCAGTAATTGTGGTTCTAGAAGTCCTAGAATGGAATCAGATTGGCACAGCTTGAGTCCCCTGTCCACCTCTGAACCAAGCACAATAGCTGGGGATCAAATGGTGACTCAGAGTGAGAAGGGGTGAATCTGCCAAGGAAAATAGTGGTGCTGTTGGCAGAACTGCTGCTGGGCAGGCAGAAGAGCTGATGACCATTACATGGGTGAGAAGGGCGGTGGTACAAGATGAGGCTGGATGGGGAGGGGGGACCGATCGTTCAGGGCCCAGTCAAAGATTTTACACTTCTCTCAAGTGCCCTGGAAGATCACCGACAGGCTTTAAGCAGGGGAAGAGGGTGACAAAATTTGTGCCAAACTTCAGAGCCTGTACATTAAGGTTTAGTGGGCATCTTGCCCAGGCTTTCCTTCATGGAAGAAACACTGTATCTCCCCTCCCTCTCTCACCTTCTCCTTTCTTATATCTTTTTAATAAATAGATTCCATTGTCTTCTACCTAGAAATAAGGGACAAAGGCACAATTGTGCTCTGGGAAAGCACTATTCTTCCATACGCCTCTATCAAGTATGGTTTTATGAACTGCATCACATTTCAGAATTTGTTTTCTGCTCTACAGACAAGAGTTGGAAATGAGCAAGTGTTCTTATCCCAGGAAGTCACTGGTTTAATCCAATTAACTACCTAGTGGAAAATCTCTCTCTATCCCAGCTATACTTATGCTGTTACAGCCAAGTCCAGGACATTGCCAACATATCTTTGCAAATTTCATTAGTAGTGGCTATTTCCGTTTTCTTCTAGGTCATTAATGAGTTTGTTAAATGAGGCCAGTTCCAACACCAGCCTCTGACATGCCCCAGTGGACCTTTTGCTTCCAGCCAGACATAGTTCCCATTTATCCCTGATTACGTAGTGTTTTCACCCTGCCAGCATTCCATTTAGATGAGAGCATTCAAAAACAGGCCAATTTAACTTGGACCACAACTTTTATGGAAGTGGTTGTTAAATGCGTTTCTGATGCCCACATAATGTTGCTGTACTCCTGTCACCTGCTCACTCTTCCGTTCTATCTCTTTTGTACTTCTTCCTATTGCTATTTGCCTAACGTTTTTTTTCAACTGTAGTAAAATGTACATAACATAAAACTTACTACCTTAGCCATTTAAGTGTACAGTTCAGTAGTGTTAAGTATATTCATATTGTTGTGCAAGCAATCCCCAGAATGTTTTTGTCTTGCAAAATTAAACTCTATACCCATTGAACAACCACTCTCATTTTCTCTTCCCCCAAGCCCCTGGAACCTATCATTCTACTTTCTGTTTTTATAAATTTGGCTACTCTAGATACCCGATATGAGTGGAATCATACAGTACTTGCCTTTTTGTGACTTACTTCACTTAGCATAATGTCCTCAACGTTCATCCACGTTGTAGCATGTGTCAGAATTTCTTTCCTTTTTAAGGCCGAATAATATTCCATTATATATATATATTCCACTATATATATATATCTACATATATGTATGTATACCAAATTTTGATTATCCATTCATCTGTTGATGGACACTTGGGTTGCTTCCACCTTTTAGCTATTGTGAATATTGCTGCTATGAACATGGGTGTACAAATATCTCTTTGAGACTCTGCTTTCAATTTTTTTGGTTATATATCCAGAAATGAAATTGCAGAATCATATAGTAATTCTACCATTTACTATTCCTACCAACAGGGCACAAAGTTTTCAGTTTCTCCATATCTTTCTCAACACTTGTTATTTCCTATATTTTTGATAGTAGCCATCTTAATGGGTATGCAGTGATATCTCATGGTGGTTTTGATTTGCATTTCTCTAATGATTAGTGACGTTGAGCATCTTTTCATAGCTTGTTAGCCATTTGTATATCTTCTTTGGAGAAATATCTATTTAAGACCTTTGCTTATCTTTTAATCAGGTTATTTTTGTTGTTACATTGTAGGAGTTCTTTATATATTCTGGATATTAATCTTTTATCAGATACATGACTTGTATTTCTCTTATTCCATAAGTCACCTTTTCATTCTGCTGATGTGTGTTTTTTGACACACAGAAGTTTTAAATTCTGATATAGTCTCCTAATGGGTTTTATGATTTTAGAAATTACCATGTTTCCTATAAAAATTATCATTCTGTGGGCTTGCCATACACTTTTCTCTATCATCCAATTCTGATTCTTTATCTTCATTAGGGTTAGCATTTCTGAATCATAACTGTTGGTATCAATTTCCACAATATGAAAGAAATCCTAGTAACAGCTTGAAATAAGAAAAACAAGTGGGATAGGTAGTTTGTCACTTCATTTGGAAAAATTAAGAAGCGGCAGGGGTTAGTGAAAACTAACTCTAATATTAATCATTACCACTGTGTAACATTCCACAGCGAATTGTTTCTTTTTTCCAATGACCCTGTATAATAGAAATTGTAATTCCCACTTTACAGGTGAGAAAACTGAGAATAAAGAGCGGTACCTTGTTCAGCTTCACACAATTAGTATGCACGCATACACCAGAAACATTTATATGTTCTGTTCCAGATCTCCCAGGAAATATTATCAAATCCCTCTGAAAATAAGTGAATTACCTCTTACCTCATTCCTCTCATTTGAACCTGCCCTGTGTTACAAAATTGAGACTAGCTTACCTATCACATGCAGGCATTGCTTTGTAAACTACACATGCCTTAGTTCATTAATCCACACCTTATTGTGAAAGACAGCCTGAGACGCAGAGAAGTTAAAGAATTTTGCCCAAGATCACACTTCTAAAAAGAGGTAGAGCAAGAATTTGTATCAAGCTGGCCTGATTCCAGAGCTGCCTCACCTCAAGTTAAGATCATGAAAGAGAACGTTAAGTCAGAACATACTCTGCTTAAATTGTCCTTATTATAAAGTATTTCAGAAGACCCTTTTATTGACCCACTTACTTTGCTTAGACTTAAAGGTCCCCTTTCATTTGTTATAGAAAGGAGATGTAGCCTCAAATCTCTGCTCTGCAATGAACTAGCTGTGAAACTAAGTTGTGAACTCCTCTCAGCCTTGATTTCTGCATCTGAAAACTATCCATTATATCACCTACTTCATGTGGTTGACTGGAGAAGTAAATGAAATAATGTATGCACAAGTGCTTAGCAGACAGCCTAGCGCACAGTAAGCACTCAGTAAATTCCAGCTATTGTTATTATTATTCCAAATTTGATCCATATAATATATACCATAATAGCTGTATGCTCTTAACTTAGTTCTTCATAATTTTTCCTTGCCAAACATAGTACGTAAAAGGAGACCCATAGTGAAATTTTTGGCAGGAAAAGTTAACTACAGACAAGTTCTGTATCAGTTAGGACTTGATATAGCTGCAAATTATAGAAAAACTTAGGCAACATTACATTAGACACACAGAGCTTATTATCTCACATAAAAGAAGTCCAGAGATAAGAAATGAAGAACTGGTATGGCAACACCATGAAGTCATTCAGATACGGGATCTATATATCATTTCTTTCTCACCATCTCTAGAGCATAGCCTCCAACATCAAAGTAACCTAATGGTCCAATATGGCTGCTGAAGCTCCAGCCATCATGCCCATATTTGAGAAAGCAGGAAGGAGGAAAAACAGAATAGAAAAAGCATAGCTCCCAGTTTTAAGGAGTCTTCCTGGGAATCTCATATAACACTCCCATTTACATACCATTGGCCAGACTTTAATCAGTACTAGCTTTATGTAGCAGCAAGACAGGCTGGGAAATGTCATATTTTAATTGGTTTCATTCCCACCCTTATTAGAATTCTGTTACTAAGAAAGAAAGGGAAAGGGATACTGGGATGGTAATTTGCAGTCTCTGCCTCAGAGGCAAAAATTGGTGCTGATTGAGGTGTTTTTTTTTAAAATTAATTTATTTAAATTTATTTATTTTATTTATTATTTAGTTTTGGTTGCATTGGGTCTTCATCACTGCATGCAGGCTTTCTCTAGTTGCAGCAAGCAGGGACTACTCTTCATTGTGGTGTGCAGGCTTCTCATTGTGGTGGCTTCTTGTGTTGCAGAGCACAGGCTCTAGGCACACAGACTTCAGTAGTTGTGGCACATGGGCTCAGTAGTTGTGGCTCGTGGGCTCTAGAGTGCAGGCTCAGTAGTTGTGGCGCATGGGCCTAGTTGCTCCGCGGCATGTGGGATCTTCCCAGACCAGGGCTTGAACCTGTGTCCCCTGCATTGGCAGGCGGATTCTTAACCACTGCACCACCAGGGAAGCCCCTGATTGAGGTTTTAGATCAACTGTGTTCCTTAGATTCCAGGGTGGGTCCAGAAGCTGGAGAAAGTCTGCGGAAAGAACAGACTCAGAGATCTCTGTTTATGTGTTTAAAATATTGGAGTCGCATAGAAAGTTTATTTTGCCAAAAGTATTCCACTGTCTATAGTAACTCTGCAAACCACTATTATGAAACAAGGACAATGCCAGTCCTTTCAAAACAAGACTGAAGGCAGGAATATTACATACAGGAATGGGAAGGGGATATACTGAGATGTATGAGAAACAGAGAGGCAAAGGGGACCTTCAAGATGGCAAAGGAGTAAGACGTGGAGATCACCTTCCTCCCCACAAATACATCAAAAATACATCTACATGTGGAACAACTCCTACAGAACACCTGCTGAACACTGGCAGAAGACCTCAGACTTCCCAAAAGGCAAGAAACTCCCCATGTACCTGAGTAGGGCAAAAGAAAAAAGAAAAAACAGAGACAAAAGAATAGGGACGGGACCTGCACCTCTGGGAGGGAGCTGTGAAGGAGGAAAAGTTTCCACACACTAGGAAGCCCCTTCACTGGTGGAGACGGGGTGTGGGCTGGCGGGGGGAAGCTTTGGAGCCACAGAGGAGAGAACAGCAACAGGGGTGCAGAGGGCAAAGCGGAGAGATTCCCCCACAGAGGATCAGTGCTGACCAGCACTCACCAGCCTGAGAGGCTTGTCCACTCACCTGTCGGGGCGGGTGGGGGCTGGGAGCTAAGGCTCAGACTTTGGAGGTCAGATCCCAGGGAGAGGACTGGGGTTGGCTGTGTGAACACAGCCTGAAGGGGGCTAGTGCACCACAGCTAGCCAGGAGGGAGTCCAGGAAAAATCTGGAACTGCGTAAGAAGCAAGAGACCATTATTTTGGGGTGCATGAGGAGAGGAGATTCAGAGCACCTCCTATATGAGCTCCAGAGATAGGCGTGAGCCGCAGCTATCAGCGTGGACACCAGATATGGGCATGAAATGCTAAGGCTGCTGCTGCTGCCACCAAGAAGCCTGTGTGCAAGCACAGGTCACTATCCACACCTCCCCTCCCGGGAGCCTGTGTAGCCCGCCACTGACAGGGTCCCGTGATCCAGGGACAACTTCCCCGGGAGAACGCACGGCGCACCTCAGGCTGGTGCAACATCACGCTGGCCTCTGCTGCCTGCAGGCTCGCCCTGCATTCTGTACCCTTCCTCCCCACCGGCCTGAGTGAGCTAGAGCCCCATAATCAGCCGCTCCTTTAACCCACTCCTGTCTGGGCGAAGAACAGATGCCAGAGGGCGACATACATGCAGAGGCGAAGCCAAATCCAATGCTGAACCCCAGGAGCTGTGCAAACAAAGAAGAGAAAGGGAAATTTCTCTGTGCAGCCTCAGGAGCAGAGGATTAAATCTTCACAATCAACTTGATGTACGCTGCCTCCCTGGAATAACTGAATAGACAACAAATGATCCCAAAATTGAGGCAGTGGACTTTGGAAGCAACTGTAGACTTGGGGTTTGCTTTCTGCATCTAATTTGTTTCTGGTTTTATGTTTATCTTAGTTTAGTATTTAGAGTTTTATCATTGGTAGATTTATTTATTGATTTGTTTGCTCTCTTCCTTTTTAAAATATATATATATATATATTTTTTCCTTTTTCTCTTTTTGTGAGTGTGTACGCTTCTTTGTGTGATTTTGTCAATAGCTTTGCTTTTACCATTTGTCCTAAGGTTCTGTCTGTCCTCTTTTTTTCTTTTTTTTTTAGTATAGTTTTTAGCGCTTATTATCATTGGTTGATTTGTTTATTGGTTTGGTTGCTCTCTACTTTCATTTTTTTATTACTTTTTAATTTTTTAATTTTAATAATACATTTTTACATTTTTTATTTTAATAACTTTATTTTATTTTATCTTTTTTTTTCTTTATTTTTTTCTCCCTTTTCTTCTGAGCCATGTGGCTGACAGGGTCTTGGTGCTCTGGCTGAGTGTCATGTCTTAGCATCTGAGGTGGGAGAGCCAAGTTCAGGACAGTGCTCCACCAGAGACCTCCCAGCCCCATGAAATATCAATCAGCGAGAGCTCTCCCAGAGATCTCAGTCTCAATGCTAAGACACAGTTCCACGCAATGACCAGCAAGCTACAGTGCTGGACACCCCATGCCAAACAACTAGCAAGACAGAAACACAACCCCACCCACTAGAAGAGAGGCTGCCTAAAATCATACTAAGTTCACAGACACCCCAAGACACACTACCGGATGTGGTCTTGCCCATCAGAAAGACAAGATCCAACCTCATCCACCAGAACACAGGCACCAGTCCCTTCCATGAAGAAGCCTACACAACCCACTGAACCAACCTTACCCACTGGGGACAGACACCAAAAACAATGAGAACTATGAAACTCCAGCCTGCAAAAAGAAGACCCCAAATACAGTAAGTTAAACAAAATGAGAAGACAGGGAAATACACAGCAGATGAAGGAACAAGGTAAAAACCCACCAGACCAAACAAAAGAAGAGGAAATAGGCAGTCTACCTAAAAAAGAATTCAGACTAATGATGGTAAAGATGATACAAAATCTTGAAAATAGAATGGAGAAAATACAAAAAATGTTTAACAAAGACGTAGAAGAACTAAAGAGCAAACAAACAATGATGAACAACACAGTAAATGAAATTAAAGATTCTCTAGAAGGAATCAATAGCAGAATAACTTAGGTAGAAGAATGGATAAGTGACATGGCAGATAAAATAGTGGAAATAACTATTGCAGAGCAGAATAAAGAAAAAAGAATGAAAAGAATTGAGGACAGTCTCAGAGACATCTGGGAAAACATTAAACACACAAAAATTCGAATTACGGGGGTCCCAGAAGAAGAAAAGAAAAAGAAAGGGACTGAGAAAATATTTGAACAGATTATAGGTGAAAACTTCCCTAATATGGGAAAGGAAATAGTCAATCAAGTCCAGGAAGCACAGAGAGTCCCATACAGGATAAATCCAAGGAGAAATATGCCATGACACATATTAATTAAACCATCAAAAATTAAATACAAAGAAAAAATATTAAAAGCAGCAAGGGAAAAACAACAAATAACATAAGGGAATGCCAATAAGGTTAACAGCTGATCTTTCAGCAGAAACTCTGCAAGCCAGAAGGGTATGGCAGGACATATTTAAACTGATGAAAGGGAAAAACCTACAACCAAGATTACTCTACCTGGCAAGGATCTCATTCATATTCGATGGAGAAATTAAAACCTTTACAGATAAGCAAAAGCTAAGAGAATTCAGCACCACCAAACCAGCTTTACAACAGATGCTAAGGGAACTTCTCTAGGCGGGAAACACAAGAGAAGGAAAAGACCTATAATAACAAAACCATAACAATTAAGAAAATGGTAATAGGAACATACATATCGATATTTACCTTAAATGTGAATGGATTAAATGTTCCAACCAAAAGACATAGACTGGCTGAATGGATACAAAAGCAAGACCCATATATATGCTGTCTACAATAAACCCATTTCAGACCTAGGGAAGTAAGGGGATGGAAAAAGTTATTCCATGCAAAAGGAAATCATAAGAAAGCTGGAGCAGCAATTCTCATATCAGACAATATAAACTTTAAAATAAAGACTATTACAAGAGACAAAGAAGGACACTACATAATGATCAAGGGATCAATCCAAGAAGAAGATATAACAATTCTAAATATTTATGCACCCAACATAGGAACACCTCAATACATAAGGCAAATGCTAACAGCCATAAAAGGGGAAATTGACAGTAAAACAAACAGAGTAGGGGACTTTAACAGCCAACTTTCACCAATGTACAGATCATCTAAAATGAAACTAAATAAGGAAACACAAGTTTTAAATGACACATTAAACAAGATGGACTTAATTGATATTTATAGGACATTCCATCCAAAAACACCAGAATACACTTTCTTCTCAAGTGCTCATGGAACATTCTCCAGGATAGGTCATATCTTGGGTCACAAATCAAGCCTTGGTAAATTTAAGAAAATTGAAATCTTATCAAGTATCTTCTCTGACCACAAGGCTGTCAGATTAGATATCCTGTAGATACTACAGGAAAAAACCTGTAAAAAATAGAAACACATGGAGGCTAAACAATACACTACTAAATAACCAAGAGATCACTGAAGAAATCAAAGAGGAAATCAAAAAATACCTAGAAACAAATGGCAATGAAAACATGATGACCTAAAACCTATGGGGTGCAGCAAAAGCAGTTCTAAGAGGGAAGTTTACAACAATACAATCCTACCTCAAGAAACAAGAAACATCTCAAATAAACAACCTAACTTTACACCTAAAGCAACTAGAGAAAGAAGAACAAAAAAAAACCCCAAAGGTAGCAGAGGGAAAGAAATCATAAAGATCAGATCAGAAATAAATGAAAAAGAAATGAAGGAAACAATAGCAAAGATCAATAAAACTAAAAGCTGGTTCTTTGAGAAGATAAACAAAATTGATAAACCATTAGCCAGACTCATCAAGAAAAAAAGGGAGAAGACTCAAATCAATAAAATCAGAAATGAAAAGAGGAGAAGTAACAAACTGACACTGCAGAAATACAAAGGATCATGAGAGATTACTACAAGCAACTATATGCCAATAAAATGGACAACCTGGAAGAAATGGACAAATTCTTAGAAAAGCACAACCTTCTGAGACTGAACCACGAAGAAATAGAAAATATAAACAGATCAATCACAAGCACTGAAATTGAAACTGTGATTAAAAATCTTCCAACACACAAAAGCCCAGGACCAGATGGCTTCACAGGCAAATTCTATCAAACATTTAGAGAAGAGCTAACACCTATCCTTCTCAAACTCTTCCAAACTATAGCAGAGGGAGGAACACTTCAAACTCATTCTATGAGGCCACCATCACCCTGATACCAAAACCAGACAAAGATGTCACAAAAAAAGAAAACTACAACCCAATATCACTGATGAACATAGATGCAAAAATCCTCAACAAAATACTAGCAAACAGAATCCCACAGCACATTAAAATGATCACACACCATTACCGAATGGGGTTTATCCCAGGAATGCAAGGATTCTTCAATATACTCAAATCAATCGTGATAAACCATACTAACGAACTGAGGAATAAAAACCATATGATCATCTGAATAGATGCAGAAAAAGCTTTTGACAAAATTCAACACCCATGTATGATAAAAACCCTCCAGAAAGTAGGCATAAAGGGAACTTACCTCAACATAATAAAGGCCATATATGAGAAACCCACAGTCAACATTGTTCTCAATGGTGAAAAACTGAAACCTTTTCTTCTAAGATCAGGAACAAAACAAGGTTGCCACTCTCACCACTATTGTTCAACATAGTTTTGGAAGTTTTAACCACAGCAATCAGAGAAGAAAAAGAAGTAAAAGGAATCCGAATTGGAAAAGAAGAAGTAAAACTGTACATACATACATAGAGAATCCTAAAGATGTTACCAGAAAACTACTAGAGCTAATCAATGAATTTGGTAAAGTAACAGGATACAAAATTAATGCACAGAAATCTCTTGCATTCCTATACACTAATGGTGAAATATCTGAAACACTGGTAGGAAACACTACCATTTACCATTGCAACAAAAAGAATAAAATACCTAGGTATAAGCCTACCTAAGGAGACAAAAGACCTGTATGCACAAAGCTGTAAGACACTTGTGAAGGAAATTAATGATGATACACACAGATGGAGCTATATACCATGTTCTTGGATTGGAAGAATCAACATCATGAAAATGACTCTACTACCCACAGCAATCTACAGATTCAGTGCAATCCCTATCAAACTACCAATGGCATTTTTCACAGAACTAGAACAAAAAATTTCACAATTTGTATGGAAACACAAAAGACCACAAATAGCCAAAACAATCTTGAGAAAGAAAAACGGAGCTGGAGGAATCAGGCTCCCTGACTTCAGACTATACTACAAAGCTACAGTAATCAGGACAGAATTGTACTGGCACAAAAACAGTAATATAGATCAATGGAACAGGATAGAAAGTCTGGAGATAAACCCACGCACATATGGTCACCTTATTTTTTCTAAAGGAGGCAAGAATATATAATGGAGAAAAGACAGCCTCGTCAATAAGTGGTGCTGGGAAAACTGGACAGCTACATGTAAAAGAGTGAAATTAGAACACTCCCTAACACCACACACAAAAGTAAACTCAAAATGGGTTAGATCTAAATGTAAAGCCAGACACTATAAAACTGTTAGAGGAAAACATAGGCAGAACACTCTATGACATACATCACAGTAAGATACTTTTTGACCCACCTTCTAGGGAAATGGAGATAAAAACAAAAATAAATAAATGGGACATAATGAAACTTAAAAGCTTTTGCACAGCAAAGGAAACCATAAACAAGATGAAAAGACAACCCTCATAATGGGAGAAAATATTTACAAATGAAGCAACTGACAAAGGATTAATCTCCAAAATTTGCAAGCAGCTCATGCAGCTCAATATCAAAAAAACAAACAACCCAATCCAAAAATGGGCAGAAGACCTAAATAGACATTTCTCCAAAGAAGATATACAGATTGTCAACAAACACATGAAAGAATGCTCAACATCACTAATCATTAGAGAAATGCAAATCAAAACTACGATGAGGTATCACCTCACACTGGTCAAAATAGCCATCATCAAAAAATCTACAAACAATAAATGCTAGAGAGGGTGAGGAGAAAAGGGAACTCTCTTGCACTGTTGGTGGGAATGTAAATTGATACAGCCACTATGGAGAACAGTATGGAGGTTCCCTTAAAAACTAAAAATAGAACTACCATATGACCCAGCAATCCCACTACTGGGCATATACCCTGAGAAAACCATAATTCAAAAAGAGTCATGTACCACAATGTTGATTGCAGCTCTGTTTACATTAGCCAGGACATGGAAGCAATCTAAATGCCTATCGACAGATGAATGGATAAAGAAGATGTGGTACATATATACAATGGAATATTAGTCAGCCATAAAAAGGAACGAAATTGGGTCATTTGTAGAGACATGGATGAATCTAGAGACTGTCATGCAGAGTGAAGTAAGTCAGAAGGAGAAAAACAAATACCATATGCTGACACATATATATGGAATTTAAAAAAAAAACAAAATTGTTCTGAAGAACCTAGGGGCAGGACAGGAATAAAGACGCAGACTTAGAGAATGACTTGAGGACACGGGGAGGGGGAAGGGTAAGCTGGGACGAAGTGAGGGAGTGGCATGGACATATATACACTACCAAATGTAAAATAGCTAGCTAGTGGGAAGCAGCCACATCGCACAGGGAGATCAGCTCGGTGCTTTGTGTCCAGCTAGAGAGGTGGGAGAGGAGGGGTGTGAGGGAGATACAAGAGGGAGGGGATGTGGGGATATATGTATACGTATAGCTGATTCATTTTATCATACAGCAGAAACTAACGCACCATTGTAATGCAATTATACTCCAATAAACATGTTAAAAAAAAAAAAAAAAAAACAGAGGGGCACTAGGTAAAGAAAAGTTTACCTGTCTGTTTGTCCCTGTAGCCATCCAGAAAGGCGATCACCTTGATTTGTTGCACTGTGCTGTGGAAGCTGTGTAGAGAAAGGTGAAGTCTCTTTCCCTTGTACAGATGGCTGTACCCATGTTTTGATGCTGGAGTTAAACTCATGCTATGATTACACTGAATTTAACCCCATGTGTGCAGAACCAATTAACTGTTTTGATCAATGATTCCACTGACCCTTCCAGCCTTATTACGAGCAAACAAATGTTTTGGCTTTTCTGAAGTAGACCTGTATTAAAATTTTCTGTTCCAGCAGATTCGCAAGGACAGTTATGCTTGTCAGATCAAGTGTTCTGATTTCTGGTACTCTATGCTCTGCCAAAGGATTGATTCACTTTTGCCCACATGTTCCTCAGGCCTAGCGCATCAGTAGATATTTGATAAATGTTTGTTGACAGTAATTGCTACTAATCATGCAATGCAATTGAGTTTCAAACTGCATGGGCCCTCACTCTGAAAGTGTCTTCAGAATCTTATAAGATCACCTTATAATGAGGTTTTTTTTTTTCCTTTGGTGGCTAAATTTTTTTGAAGGGATGGAATACGGATCCTCCAGATGCTGAAGTCCATTCCAAAGAGAACAGAGCTTGGAGGAGGACCAAGGAGAGGGAACCCTGCAGTGAGCACTTGCTTGATAAAAGGCTTGCTCTTATGCTAGGCCTGGCCCTCCCATCCTCTTGATGGATTGATCCTCATGGGGCCCTGGCTGCTGCTGCCTTAGGGATCTGAGGCCCGAGCCCCCCTCCCCTCCCTCAAGGTGCCTCTTCAGCCCAGTGAACGTCTTTTCCCTCTCTCAGTTCGGAGCCCTGACACTGTGAAAGAAGCCACTTCCTGGGGCCCTTTCTATGAAAATCTTGCTCTTTGCATCCCCTCCTAATTGGGGACCCACTTCCTGGTTCTGTGGAAGGTTACCTTTCTGATATCTTTCCCAGTAGCTACCAGAGCTCTGGGCTCCCTCTGTCACCACCTGACCTTCCCCTCCTGCCACCAGCCCCCCAGAAAGGAGAGCAGTCAAGGTTAGCCTCTTGTTGCCCAACCTCAGGGAGAAATTGTTCCTGGCAGATCCAGTGGGGACTTTTGTGTATATTTTCTCACAAAATCACTTTGCAAAGACCTGCAAAGCTTTGGAGCACTCTCCCAGGCGCACAGGGATCTCCCAGCCCTGTTCTCTGGGGAAAGCATTCTGAGCTGCACACCACCACAGACTAATATAATTTTGAAATTCACAGGGTTCAGAAGCTGAGGATTGCTTGTGTTCCTGGGACACCATGTTGTCAGGAAGACCAGATAGTAGAATGGGAGTTGGGAGAATATTCCTGTTCCTGTGGGCATGAGTGACTCTGTAGTTTAATTCTAAAGCCCTTGTAGTGTAAAGCAGTGCTTCAAAACCTGACTATGCCTCAGAATCACCCGGGAAGCTTATTAAAAATGTGGAATCTTGGGTCTCACTCTAGGATGCTCTGATTCGAGAGACTTGTGTGCAGACCAGACATCTGTATTTTTGACATGTTCCTTGCGTGGTTCTGAAGCAGTCACTGGTTAAAGGATATACACAAAGAGAGCAGCTTTGCATGAACAGAGCAGTGCATATCCATTGCATGATGTTGTGGAAGAGCATGGGCTGTGCATCAAAGGACTGCACCAAATGCTGGTGTCATCCATACTTGTAGAATGCACTTGGCAAGTCAATGGGAAAACTGGAGAGAGAGACCTTGGAGAGGCTAAACTTTCAAACTAATTTAGGTTACACAGGGCATGAGACCACTCCCCAAGAGGCAGAATAGAACCCAAAGGGGTGAACTAGAATGGGGAGGAGGCAGGAGTTTTGTTAGAACATTTGGGGAAGATGGAGATGGGGATATTTCTGGGGCTGTGGGAGGATTTTAGGAGGAAAGATGGGTAAAAAGGAGTTTCTGCTGTAGGTTTTGCCATATAATTGTCCCTTTTGCCATATCTTTCAAGACTTCATTAAAGACCTACATAAGTTTTCAAGTTGTTGGGTTTGGGTTTGGGTTTATTTTGGATGTGACACCATGCTGAGACTGGCCTACAGGCGGCCCAGTTTTTAATTCAGGTTATAGATGTAAAAATACTGCCCTTGCAGGATTATTGTGAGGAGTTGAGATACTCTATTTAAAATCTTTGTCAAATAGTAGATGTTCAAAAAAAACGATACTATTATTGGATTACCGGTAATTACTGAGAGCCTGCCATGTACCACATGGTGTGCTGGGTACTGACGAGAAGCAGAGAAATGAGGAGCTCACAGTTTGAGTCAGTTAACGTTTAGCATAAGTATGTGCTCCAGAAAGATCTTCTGTGTGATTCAGACATCGTCAGGACCTGACTGCATAAGATTTGCAGAAAGTCTATGAGGATTAGAACCACATATTTAAGAATCTGGCTGGATTCAAGAGTGTGTGAGCTGGAAAGGGCCTTAAAGAGCATCCATTTCATTTTCCACGTGTTCCTGATAAGGAACTGAGACTTGCAGAGGGGAAGGACTTAGACTGTGATAAATTGTTATGATTTTATTAAGTGTTTAAGGATGCGGTCATTATTTACAGGGCATCTCTAGAAATTATTACAATATAACCCTTCTTAATAGATAGATAGATAGAGCATGAAGCATAAAATGTCAGTGCTGAAATTTTTCTAAGGATCACCTGGTTCATATGGCTTATTTTACTAATGAGGAAACTGGGGATATATTTTATTCTGTTTACTGCTGAGTCATAGCCTGCAGATGAATGCAGCTAAGCAAGATTTGGGGTAGGGGATTGGTAAACGATAGTACCGATAGCAGTCTTGAATTTTTTTTTTTCCAAAACAGTGTTGATAAACTGCTGCTCAAATGTATTTCCTTTCCTTCCTTGACTGCCTGGTTTTAGTTGACCACATAGCTACAAGTCAACTGAAATAAAGAAAGGTGAAAAATGTATAGCTATAACATATATCTGTATATAGATAAAGGATATATATATAGAAGTTAGGATGCATTTAGAGGCAAAGTGACATAATGCCTTACAATGGCTTAAGAAATAAAGATGTATAACTATCCTTGTAGCAAGAAATCTGGAGATAGAGGAGTCCAGGTTTGATGTGTAGGCTCCATCTGTCATTAGAAACCCAGGTTTTAAAAAATCTTTCTGTTCTGCCATCCTCAGCATGTTGGCTTTTTTGTCCATAGGCTGACAAGCCTAAAATAATTGTCTCAACGCCTAGCATCATGCTTTACACACATTCAAAAAAGGAAAAATGTGGCGGACTCTCTCAATATATCTATTTATCATGGAGCCAAACCCTCCCCAGTCACCTCTAGCAGAATTTTGCCAAGGTCTCATGGTTGGATCTGTGTCACATGTCCACCAATCGCCAGCAAAGAGAAAAGAAATAACCCTGCATGGCCCAAACCAATCATAATCCCCCTCCTAGGTCTGAAAAAGGGTACCTCTTTCTTTGAGATGTTGCTTCTCCAACAGTGCAAAATTCTATAAACTACAGACAAGGCTAACTATAGCTATTGGGGGGGAAAAAGAGGTGTGTGCTCTATTATAGGTGAGACTCATAGATCCTGAAATCTTTTTGGAGTAATACCTTGCAAGATTACTTCCTAGATAGATTAGTAGTTATGCTTATGAGCTTTAGAGTCAGAAATCTGAAGTCTGAATCTTGGCACTAGCACATACTAGCTATTATTCAGTTTTCTCGTCTGTAAAATAAGGATAGTAATAGCACCTACTTCACAGTTTGGGGGAGATTGTTATTATTATTACTTTGCAAATAGTGAGTTGGTAAGATTGTATAGTTATTAAGTACTTGAAACAGTGTCAATCACATAGTAAGTGCTCAATAAACCTTAGCTGTTTTTATTTTGGAACCATTGGTACTATAAATTTAAATTCTGTTTGTCCTCATTCAAGTCAAAATCGTATAAGACCCTTCCCCATTCCCTAAGCCTGTGGCTGTACTTTTCTAAATGTAAAACGTACTGTCTAGTATAGATGGGTCCCCTTGCTGGGTGGGGTGGGGCTTCCCTTTTTTAGCTCAGGAAGCATAGGCAGAATTTTGCTGGTGCAGCGTTCTGATTTTCAGACTGCTCTAGAGTGAATCCTATTTTAAAAGCTTACTCAGGCCCAGAACCCATTTATTTGATCTCAAATTGGATGTTTGCCTCTCAGGTCCAAACCAAAACAACAATGCAGTTTACCTTATCTACATTACATTTCTGGCTCCCAGAGAGTGGTCTGGTAACACCTCAGCTCCCAGGGTGTTGGGGCACACAATCCGATGAGCTTTCTTTCCTAGGCCCAGGAAACTGAGCTGATCTGGACAATTTGGAAATCTTCAGAGGACTATTAAATCATTGCCTCCATTCAGTTTAAGATATTGACAGGAGGGCATATTTGCTCAGAATCCAATCACCAGTGTTATATATGTATCTGACAAGAAGTGGAGCTGGTTCTCAGAGGACAGGCCACTGTCACTCTCATTCTTTACAAGATGGCAGGTGGGTAGATCTGTTCAAGGTCCTTTTGCCCATATGGCCCTTGACAAGCTTTGGCGTAATCAGTTGTCTGGACTTTACTGCTACCCTTCTATGTATTCCTGAGAGCCTCCTTGAGAGTTCTCTAAACAAACAAGATGTCCCCTGTGAGGGACTCAGTGCTAGGAATTGATGGTCTGAAGGTAGATGCTTCCTGCACCATGGGCTTCAGACAATAATGGGCAAACATCTGGCTTCCCACTGGTGGGAAAAGGAACACTTGCTCATACAGATTCAAATGTAAACTCTGCTGGGTCTTACATGCAGGTGCTTTTATTGACCTTGAGAAAGGTCAAAAAACTGGTGAACTTGGGTGCTAGGTGATCATCTTGGAGAGTGGGAAAACCCAGGAAATACATTTTTTATTTTCCTGTGTATTCTTCCTTGATTTCTCCTCTCCTTTTATTTTTTAATTTCCTACCTTTTGGTGAACCTATCTTTTTCCTTTCTGTCATATGTCTGCTAGTTAGGAAACTAGAAATTATATTTGTATTCTTTTGGTGGTTATTCACAAAAGGTGGCTGTGGCCTTGTCCTGCTGTGATACTGTGTTTCATGTAGGTACTCTGATCACAGAACCATATGTATGCCATGACCCCAAGCAACAATTTGTTGTAGCTTTTCTCAGCTTCCTTGCAAGGGCAGTGGATCCTGGGTTCAAGAAGTGACCTAGGTTTTGTTTGCTTCACATGATGAACTTTACCTCTTGGGAGCTGACACTGGGCCACCTCTGCCTCCTTCTGGCTCCTGGCCCAGCAGGTGTGCTTTAAGCTTCCTTCACCACCTCAAATTTCTTTTCTATTTCTGGCATGAATAAATGATCTCTCTCTCTCTCTCTCTCTCTCTCTCTCTCCCTCCCTCCCTCCCTCCCTTTCTGCCTCTCTTTCTCTGTCTCTCTCAATCCGTTCTTGCTGTGTGCTGGTGGCTGTGATGGTGCTGAAAATATGATCTTCCAGTCTCATCCTTACTGGAAGTGCTTGACTTGTAATAGAAGATACAAGTCACAACCCATCACTCACATCACTAAACAGACTGCCAGCCTGCTGGGGATCATAACAGGTCAAGCCATCAGATACTGGCTCACTCTATCAGATACAGTGGTCCCAAACTCGAATTCCTTCAGAATCCAGGTGTGCAGAAGTGGGGGACCATTGCTAATTGGGAAACGCTTACCCCCACCTAAAGCTGCTACTCAGCACCAGCTGATTATTGCAATGAAGGAATGAAAACACTGTATAGTAGGAATATCCGATTTTTCAAGAGAAAAAACTGTGAATATTAAAAACATATTTAAAAAAACCATATTTTTAACACTTAGAGAAACTGTTTGGACTCTGAATTGAAATCCCCTGAGTTCTAAATGGTGACCACTGATGCTGTGTGAGCTGATGAGAACACATGTGGTGGTCGGTGTGGCCCATGTGCTTCCTGATGTGACCCATAACGTGTTTGTTATGCTTTCATCTACTGTGGTCACATCTGGACTCCAAGAGGTATGGTGCTTGCCTTACACAACTAACTGACATTTTACGTCCTATATGGTCTTTTCGGAAGAAGGAAAATATAACTTGTGAATTACAAATAAAAAAATTAAACGCTGTTCTGTTTGTTTGCATTGTTGGCAAGTATTTATATGTTCCATCTTGCATATGTCATGGGAGATATGAGAGGAAGCACATTTGGTATGAAACCTGGCCATTGACCATCAAGTTTATGGTCAGACAGCCTTGGGTTTGAATGCTGGTTCCTCTATTTTCTAGAAGTTTGACCTTGGGTAAATTACTTACCCTCTCTGAATCTCACTTTCCTCATCTCTCATGTGGAAAACAATGAAATGCCTCCTTCCCATGGCCCTGCTGTGGGTTAATTGAGATTATATGCACAGGGCAGAGTGCCTGGCACAGAGGAAGGTTCAGTAGTGGTGGCTATTATTAGTAGCTCATATTCATGCCTCTAAAATACTGAACTCATTTGTGGCAAAACCTGACGTGAACTGATAAAAAGCTGATTATAATCTCTATGTATCCCACTTGGCGTGGATATTCACAAGTTTCATGGAACAAATATTAATGTGTTTGATTATAGGTGCTACCACAGAAGCTCTATTATTCTTCTAAAATTTAAAAAGTTCTGAATTCCACAATACATTTGATTCTACGGGTTTTGGATAAAAGACAAAGAATCTGTAGTCACAAGGACATATCAACAAGTGGAGAATGACACGATCAAAACTGAACACAAAACTCACAATACTGCTAGAAGGTGACAGAGTAATATAAATTATTAGAGATGGTGGGTGGGGAGGTAAATTTGGGAGTGCTTCCTGGAAGGAGTGGCCTTTGAGCCTGATCTCAGGAGAAATGAAGGAATTGCCTTCGGTGAAGAGGCGGCAGGTTCCGGGGGAATACACAAGATTGTTGGGTGTCTTTCAGAGGTCCCTAGCAAACCAAACTGCTTTTAGGTCTGTGCAGTGTCTTAGAGAGTGCGTGATCACCTTTAGAAAGATGCACCTGGGGACTTGACAGGGAAAAGAGTTGCTGGTAGGGAGGAGTGTGAAGAAAGGAGTGAGAAGACCCACGTTATGATGAGGCGCTGTTGGAGAGAAACACATTTCGAACAGCCCCTGAGGAGTCCTTCGCCTCTCTAGGCTGAGGACCTAGTTTTGCACACTCAGAGCTCTCTTCATATGACCTCTGCATATGCCAGCAAGCTATTACTGCATTTAAGGATACTCTCCTGGAGCTGGGACCATGGCAAGCCAACATTTCTAAATCTCACATCCCAGGTCTTTCCCCACTTGGCTTGTCTGTTTTTAATGACCTGAAGATGATGCTGAAGAAATGATCTGGCTGAGCAGGGGAGTGATGAAACTTGGTTTATGTTTCAGAAAAAGCACACTGCTGCTATGTGGGTTGGAGATGGGCAATATGAGACACAAAAAATATATATAAGTCTTATTTATCACTCTCTTCCCAGCACTTAGGACAGTGCCTGGCACATGCTTGTTTAACTAATTTATTAACAAACATAACGCCCATCTCAGCACAGTCTCCTCCCTGGCATGGAAAATGAGGCATTGATGATCCATGGAAAGGCGGCACTGGGCCTGCGCTTCCTTTATTCTGTGGGAGCAGCAACGGTAGGAAGACAAGGAGTCTCCGAAGCGATATTTTTAACAGTTAGGAACAACTGAACTGCTCACATGCTACTTCTGTTGTCTACAAGTGTAAGAGGAGCGCAAAGAGGACCCTCAGGGAACAGCAAAACGCTAAGCACCTCCTGGGACATGCAACACTGAGGGGTTAGCTGGTACTGGGGAGGAGCTCTGATCTCTGAGTCCAGTATGGAATCCCCAAGTCTCTCTAATGAGACGACACTTCTATTTTCCTCCAAGTCTTCTATTCCCTGATGGAGCTGTGATTCCAGGCACATGAAGTGTTGAGATGAGTTGTGTGCGGTTTGACAGGTTGAGTCCCTGATGGTTGGACAGGATGCAGGGAAGGCACATCACGAAGGAGCCTAGGAGACCTCTGTAGATTTTGGAGAGGGAGGGGCAGAGTCACTTTTCTACTTAGCAGTGATAATTTGCTGGTTGGAAATCACTGGTTTGAGACAGACTTATTAAACTAGTTCTGGTTTATCCAGTTACCGTGTATCTGAAGTTCTCCCCTGCACATCTGCAGGGTTAGGATCACAGTTCTTCCCAATGACGTACATATGTTGGAGAAGGCTGCCTTGCTGCCATGTCGGGCGTATGACTGCCCAGCTACTCTACATTTCCCAGTCTCTGTGCCTTGATCTTGGACATCTAACTTCCAGAACCGTGAAAAATAAATGTTTGTTGTTTAAGCCCTCAGTCTGTGAAATTCTGCACAGCAGCCCGAATTGACTGAGACACTCTGACTTCTAATACTTGGCCTCTTGGATCTATGCATGCTCTTACTTCACAGCCTTTGTCTCTAGAATCATTGTCTGAGGCTCTCCTGGCAGACTGAAAGCCACAGGAATCCTGGCCTTGAGGGCCAAGAGTTAAAGTGAACAACTGCCCTGGTTTGCCCAGGACTGAAGGGTTTCCTGAGACTCTGGACCTTCAGTGCTAAAACCGGAAGAGCCCTGGATAATCAGGATGGTTGGTCACCCTACTGACAGGACATTGCAGAGCAATAATGGCCCAGGGTAATTGAGAAACTTTTGGGGGGGACTATAATCAGTAGAGCAAAGGGAGATTAGCAGACTAAACTGAGTTTTCTCTGGATTTCATATTTTCTGTTTTCCTGAATGTAGAGCTGAGAGCAAGAAAGCTGACAAGTGGGAGAATACACATATCACAGCTGTGACAATGATTATTGACACAGCTGTGACCCTGACCATTGCCCTGTCTATTCATTTCTCTACACAAATCCCTAAAGTCTAGTCTCTTAAATGATCATGTAGTCTAGAGACCCCCAAGTCTAGGTTAATGGCTCATTTATTTCCCGCAGTACTTGAGACAATGACATTCTAGCACAGTCAGGAAGTCTGGGCAGTCCCTTAGAAGGGGATGGCCTAGGACTTGACCGTTTCACCAGGTTTGGTCAAGTATTTAGAAGGGGATCAATTCAGTTCCTCTTTAGGATTGATTCCATGCTTTGCCTGGGAGAGAGGTCTGCCCTAGATTGCTGCACAAACATTTATGCTATTCTTTCTTTCTTTCTTTGGGGCCAGGAAAGGGTACCTATTTGTGGTAGGAAGAATAACATGTATACAGTGAGTTGTGTGCTGGAGTTAGCTTGTACTGGCTCAAAAAAGCCAATTGTTAAATTTTCAGGAGACTTGAGAGCCTGTTATTTAAAATTAAATTCAGCAATTATTAAAATTACATTATGCAAACTTACAATTAAATTACATTAAAACAAAGGTAACAAATACTTAAAACTCTTCACTTCCTAATTATTTTCCTATTATCTATATTCTCAAGATTATATGTATTTATTGTATCTATACGGTAGAAATTCTCTATGTTAGAATGTTACTGGGCATCTCTTCCCAAATCTGTGTTCACTGGTGTCAGGTTGGTAGCTGAAATCAGCCATGACAGGAGACACCAGCAAACAGGACCAATCCACCTCCTGCCTTCTGAGAATCAGTTATTAAACATATACCAGCACACCTCTTTGTAAAGTTATCATTCATTAAGGACCTACTGTGTGGTAGGCATAGTTCCAAGAATTTTGTAAATATTTATCATTTGTACAGCCAATACTGAGTCATTACCTGCAGTATACCAGGTTCCATTATTATTATAGTTAATATTTATTGAATACCTACTGTGTGCCTAGCACGCTTATAAATGCTTTACATGTATTAGCTGCTTAATCCTTGGGATAACTCTTGGAGGGAGGTTCTATTATTGTTCTCATTTTGCAGGTGGAAAAACTGAGGAACTGAGAAGTTGAGTAATTTTCCCAGGTCCACACAGCTAGTAATTTGCAGTCCCCATATTGAAACCCCAGGAACCTGATTCTGGAGCCCGTGCTCTTAACCACTAAGTTGTCCTGCCTCTTGTTGCCTCTAGGCACCAAGGATACTGCAGTAAACAAGCAAAGTCCCTGACTTCATGGGGCTTACATTCTTGTGGATAGGGAGACAGATGTTAAACAATAACCATGTAGATATGTTGATGTCAGATGGTGATAAGTGCCATGGATAAAAATAAAGCAAAGTAAGAGTAATAGAAAACACTGAAGTAGGGATGGTGCATTACTTCCTTTATCTTATTTTTAATTTAATACTATCCCATTTTACAGATGAGGACATTGAGGATCAGAGTGGTTAAAACTGTATCTAAGTTTTAACTTAGGATCAGAGTGGTTAAAACTGTATCTAAGTTTATCTGCTATTAAGTGGTGGAGCTGGGATTCACACCTACAACAGTCTCGTTCCCAAGTCTGTGCATATTCCCCCTACAAGCTTGCCTCCCTCTGCTTCTTGGACCTTCCAGGTTACCAGGCCCTTAGTTCAAGCTTGAATTTCCAGTGCAAACTCGGCTCAGCTGGAATCTGCCCTGTGTCCATCCTCCTTTATTTCTCTGCCCTCCAAAGCCACATGAGGGGATAAATCAGTGTTCAGCTCACAGTGATCCTGAAAGCTGGCAGGGCCGGGGACCCCTGAGAAGCCTGCATGAATGAATATAACATTTTCAGTGTGGAACCAGCCACACGATCTTCTCCACGTTGGTCACCAAAGGGGCTTTGTCTGTGAAAACAGACTTATTGTGGCTAATATAGGTCACAGGTGGAAAGGCCGGGGACTGACAGAGTTTAATTGGATTCCATTACCACTCACAACAAGTTCAGAGAATAGGCATAGCAGGGGCTTGTGGGAACTGCTCTTTCAAGCACCCCACATTGCCCCACTGGAAATACTGTATTTAATGTCAACTTAGTTTGACCTTTAGTTTTGGTGGCATTTACTAATTCTATGGAAGCAGCCATTTCTCACTTGCCCTGAAGCTTAATAGAAAATCAGACCACTAGTTAGACACAGCCCAGCTTATGCAAAGGGGAAAGTCTCTCAAATGTTTCTCCCACAACCTGAAAAAAATATATAGAACCACTTCTATTATTTTGGTTCATTTAAATTTCTGACACCAGGGAAATCAAAAGAAAGTGGTGATTTAACGATAGTTCAAAGCATCAGTTTGACATCTTTGAGAAGGCAAGAGAAGCCAGATCTCTCAAAGTGGGCCTGAGTCTTGGGTTGGAGGAAAGCTCTCTTGTTACAAATATTTGTGTCCCTGATCACTCAGTGATAGATAGCTACCGGTTGTATTAGCTTTTCATTGCTGTCACAACAAATTATCACAAACTTAGCAGCTTAAAATAACACCCATTTACTATCTCACAGTTTAGGCAGAAGTCCAAGGGGCTCAACTGGGTTCCGTGCTCAGGGGCTCACACTGCCAAAATCAAGGTGTTGGCCAAGCTGGGCTCTTGTGGGAGGCTCTGAAGGGGAATCTGCTTCCAGGCTCATTCAGGTCATTTGCAGAGTTCAGTTCATTGTAGTAGTAGAACTGACGTCCCAGTGTCCTTCCTGACTCAGTTGGAAGTTGTTTCCACTTCTAGAGGCCACCTGCATTCCCTAGCTCATGAATATCTGTACCCCATGTTCATCACAGCATCACTCACAATAAACAACATATGGAAACAACCTAAGTGTCTGTCAACAGATGACGGATAAAGAAGACGTGGTACATATATACAATGGAGTATGAGTCAGTCATATAAAAAAAAGAAATCTTGCCATTTGCAACAACATGGATGGATCTAGAAGGTGTTATACTCAGTGAAATAAGCCAGGCAAGAAAGAGAAATACTTGATGATCTCACTTATATGTAGCATTATAAAAAGTTCAACTTATAAAAACAGATAGTAGAAGAGTGGTTACCAGGGACTCGAGGGAGGGAGGGAGAAACAAGGAGATGTTGGTCAAAGACTACAAACTTCAGGTTAGAAGATGAATAAGTTCTGGGGATCTAATGGACAGCATAGTGATTATAGTTAACAATGCTGCATTATATACTTGAAAGTTGCTAAGAGAGTAGATCTTCAATATTCCTACTACACACGCACACAAAAAAAATGGTACAAATACACTTATTTACAAAACAGAAATAGAGTCACAGATGTAGAAAACAAACTTATGGTTACCAAGGGGGAAAGCAGGGGAGGGATAAATTGGGAGATTGGGAATGACATATACACACTACTGTATATAAAATAGATAACTAGACAAGCCTCTTAGATAGCCTCATCCACCAGAGGGCAGACAGCAGAAGCAAGAACTACAATCCTGCAGCCTGTGGAACAAAAACCACATTCACAGAAAGATAGACAAGATGAAAAGGCAGAGGGCCATGTACCAGATGAAGGAACAAGATAAAACCCCAGAAAAACAACTAAATGAAGTGGAGATAGGCAACCTTCCAGAAAAAGAATTCAGAATAATGATAGTAAAGATGATCCAGGACCTCAGAAAAAGAATGGAGACAAAGATCGAGAAGATGCAAGAAATGTTTAACAAAGACCTAGGAGAATTAAAGAACAAACAAACAGAAATGAACAATACAATAATTGAAATGAAAACTACACTAGAGGAATCAATAGCAGAATAACTGAGGCAGAAGAATGGATAAGTGACCTGGAAGACAGAATGGTGGAATTCACTGCTGCAGAACAGAATAAAGAAAAAAGAATGAAAAGAAATGAAGACAGCCTAAGAGACCCTCTGGGACAACATTAAACGCAACAACATTCACATTATGGGGGTCCCAGAAGGAGAAGAGAGAGAGAAAGGACCCGAGAAAATATTTGAAGAGATTATAGTCGAAAACTTCCCTACCATGGGAAAGGAAATAGCCGCCCAAGTCCAGGAAGCACAGAGAGTCCCATACAGGATAAACCCAAGGAGAAACACACCAAGACACATAGTAATCAAATTGGAAAAAATTAAAGACAAAAAAAAATTTTTGAAAGCAGCAAGGGAAATACGACAAATAATATACAAGGGAACTCCCATAAGATTAACAGCTGATTTCTCAGCAGAAACTCTACAAGCCAGAAGGGAGTGGCATGATATACTTACAGTGATGAAAGGGAAGAACCTACAACCAAGATTACTCTACACGGCAAGGATCTCATTTATATTCGATGGAGAAATCAAAAGCTTTACAGACAAGCAAAAGCTGAGAGAATTCAGTACCACCAAACCAGCTCTGCAACAAATGCTAAAGGAACTTTTCTAAGTGGGAAACACAAGAGAAGAAAAGGACCTACAAAACAAACCCAAAACAATTAAGAAAATGGTAATAGGAACAAACGTATTGATAATTACCTTAAACGTGAATGGATTAAATGCTCCAACCAAAAGACACAGGCTTGCTGAATGGATACAAAAACAAGACCCATCTATATGCTGTCTACAAGAGACCCACTTCAGATCTAGGGACACATACAGATTGAAAGTGAGAGGATGGAAAAAGACATTCCATGCAAATGGAAATCAAAAGAAAGCTGGAGCAGCAATACTCATATCAGATAAAATAGACTTTAAAATAAAGAATCTTACAAGAGAAAAGGAAGGACACTACATAATGATCAAGGGATCAATCCAAGAAGAAGATATAACAATTATAAGTATATATGCACCCAACAAAGGAACACCTCAATACATAAGGCAACTGCTAACAGCTATAAAGGAGGAAATCGACAGTAACACAATAATAGTGGGGGACTTTAACACCTCACTTACACCAATGGACAAATCATCCAAAATGAAAATAAATAAAGAAACAGAAGCTTTAAATGACACAACAAACCAGATAGATGTAATTGATATTTATAGGACAGTCCATCCAAAAACAGCAGATTACACTTTCTTCTCAAGTGCACACAGAACATTCTCCAGGACAGATTACATCTTGGGTCACAAATCAAGCCGCAGTAAATTTAAGAAAGTTGAAATCATATCAAGCATCTTTTCTGATCGCAACGCTATGAGATTAGAAATGAATTACAGGTAAAAAAACGTAAAAAACACAAACACATGGAGGCTAACAATACGTTACTAAATAGCCAAGAGATCACTGAAGAAATCAAAGAGGAAATCAAACACTACCTAGAGAAAAATGACAATGAAAACACGACGGTCCAAAACCTATGGGATGCAGCAAAAGCAGTTCTAAGAGGGAAGTTTATAGCCATACAAGCCTACCGCAAGAAACAAGAAAAATCTGAAATAAACAATCTAGCCTTACACCTAAAGGAACTAGAGAAAGAAGAACAAACAAAACCCAAAGTTAGCAGAAGGAAAGAAATCATAAAGATCAGAGCAGAAATAAATGAAATAGAAACAAAGAAAACAATAGCAAAGATCAATAAAACTAAGAGCTGGTTCTTTGAGAAGATAAACAAAATTGATAAACCATTAGCCAAACTCATCAAGAAAAAGAGGGAGAGGACTCAAATCAATAAAATTAGAAATGAAAAAGGAGAAGTTACAACAGACACTGCAGAAATACAAAGCATCCTAAGAGACTACTACAAGCAACTCTACGCCAATAAAATGGACAACCTGGAAGAAATGGACAAATTCTTAGAAAGGTATAACCTTCCAAGACTGAACAAGGAAGACACAGAAAATATTAACAGACCAATCACAAGTAATGAACTTGAAACTGTGATTAAATATCTTCCAACAAACAAAAGTCCAGGACCAGATGGCTTCACAGGTGAATTCTATCAAACATTTAGAGAAGAGCTAACACCCATCCTTCTCAAACTCTACCAAAAAATTGCAGAGGAAGGAATGCTCCCAAACTCATTCTATGAGGCCACCATCACCCTGATACCAAAACCAGACAAAGATACTACAAAAAAAGAAAATTACGAACCAATATCACTCATGAATATAGATGCAAAAAAACTCAACAAATTACCAGCAAGCAGAATCCAACAACACCAATAGGATCATACACCATGATCAAGTGGGATTTATCCCAGGGATGCAAGGATTCTTCAATATACGCAAATCAATCAATGTGATACACCATATTAACAAACTGAAGAATAAAAACCATGTGATCATCTCAATAGAGGCAGAAAAAGCTTTTGACAAAACTCAACACCCATTTATGATAAAAACTCTCCAGAAAGTGGGCATAGAGGGAACCTACCTCAACATAATAAAGGCCATATATGACAAACTCACAGCAAACATCATTCTCAATGGTGAAAAACTGAAAGCGTTTCCTCTAAGATCAGGAACAGGACAAGGATGTCCACTCTCACCACTATTATTCAACATAGTTTTGGAAGTCCTAGCCACGACAATCAGAGAAGAAAAAGAAATAAAAGGAATACAAATTGGAAAAGAAGAAGTAAAACTGTCACTGTTTGCAGGTGACATGATATGATACATTGAGAATCCTAAACATGCCACCAGAAAACTACTAGAGATAATCAATGAATTTGGAGAAGTTGCAGGATACAAGATTAATGCACAGGAATCTCTTCCATTCCTATACACTAATGATGAAAAATCTGAAAGAGAAATTAAGGAAACACTCCCATTTACCATTGCAACAAGAAGAATAAAATACCTAGGAATAAACCTACCTAAGGAGACAAAAGACTTGTATGCAGAAAACTATAAGACACCGATGAAAGAAATTAAAGATGATACAAGTAGATGGAGAGATATACCATGTTCTTGGATTGGAAGAATCAATATTGTGAAAATGACTGTACTACCCAAAGCAATCTACAGATTCAATGCAATTCCTATCAAATTACCAATGGCATTTTTTACGGAACTAGAACAAAAAATCTTAAAATTTGTATGGAGACACAAAAGACCCTGAATAGCCAAAGCAGTCCTGAGGGGAAAAAACGGAGCTGGAGGAATCAGACTCCCTGACTTCAGACTATACTACAAAACTACAGTAATCAAGACAATATGGTACTGGCACAAAAACAGAAACATAGATCAATGGAACAAGACAGAAAGCCCAGAGTTAAATCCACGCACCTATGGTCAACTAATCTATGACAAAGGAGGCAAGGATATACAATGGAGAAAAGACAGTCTCTTCAATAAGTGGTGCTGGGAAAACTGGACAGCTCCATGTAAAAGAATGAAATTAGAACACTCCCTAACACCATACACAAAAATAAACTCAAAATGGATTAGAGATCTAAGTGTAAGACTGGACACTATAAAACTCTTAGTGGAAAACATAGGAAGAACACTCTTTGACATAAATCACAGCAAGATCTTTTTTGATCCACCTCCTAGAGTAATGGAAATAAAAACAAAAATAAACAAATGACACCTAATGAAACTTCAAAGCTTTTGCACAGCAAAGGAAACCATAAACAAGACGAAAAGACAACCATCAGAATGGGAGAATATATTTGCAAATGAATCAACGGACAAAGGATTAATCTCCAAAATGTATACACAGCTCATGCAGCTCAATATTAAAAAAACAAACAACCCAATCCAAAAATGGGCAGAAGACCTAAATAGACATTTCTCCAAAGAAGACATACAGATGGCCAAGAAGCACATGAAAAGCTGCTCATCACTAATTATTAGAGAAATGCAAATCAAAACTACAATGAGGTATCACCTCACACCAGTTAGAATGGGCATCATCAGAAAATCTACAAACAACAAATGCTGGAGAGGGTGTGGTGAAAAGGGAAACCTCTTGCACTGTTGGTGAGAATGTAAATTGATACAGCCACTATGGAGAACAGTATGGAGGTTCCTTAAAAAACTAAAAATAGAATTACCATATGACCCAGCAATCCCACTACTGGGCATGTACGCAGAGAAAACCGTAATGCAAAAAGACTCATGCACCCCAATGTTCATTGCAGCACTATTTACAATAGCCAGGTCATGGAAGCAACCTAAATGCCCATTGACAGACGAATGGATAAAGAAGTTGTGGTACATATATGCAATGGAATATTACTCAGCTGTGAAAAGGAACGAAATTGGGTCATTTGTAGAGACATGGATGCATCTAGAGACTGTCATACAGAGTGAAGTAAGTCAGAAAGAGAAAAACAAATATCGTATATTAATGCATATATGTGGAACCTAGAAAAATGGTACAGATGAACCGGTTTGCAGCACAGAAATTGAGACACAGATGTAGAGAACAAACATATGGACACCAAAGGGGGAAGTGGAGGCGGTGGTGGATTGAATGGGGCGATTGGGATTGACATGTATACACTGATGTGTATAAAATTGATGACAAATAAGGACCTGCTGTATAAAAAAATAAAAAAAATACAATTCAAAAAAAATAGTAATTCGATAAAGTCAATGTCAAGATAAATTCAACACCTATGTTAAGTCCACAAAATCAAGAAGAGATAAGAAAACAAAAAACAAACAAACAAAAAAATAGATAACTAATAAGGATCTACTGTATAGCACAGGGAACTCTACTCAATACTCTGTGATAGCCTATATGTGAAAAGAATCTAAAAAAGAGTGGATATATGTTTATATATAACTGATTCACTTTGCTGTACAGCAGAAACTAACACAACATTGTAAATCAACTATACTCCAATAAAAAATTTTTAAAAAAGCAGTGGTAAGTATGTGACATGATAGAGGTGTTAGCTAACTCTAAGGTGGTGATCATTTAGCAAAGTATATCAAATCAACATGTTGTACACCTTAAACTTACAAAAAGTTATGTGTCAGTTATATCTCAGTAAAGCTGCGGGAAAAAAGTCAGCAATGGCAGGTTGAGAGTCTTTCTCATATTTCAAATCATGTGACCTTTCTGCCAAATCTCTTCTGCTTCTAGCTGCAGAAAGTTCTCTGCTTTTAAGTGCTCATGTAATTAGATTAGGTCCACCTGAATAATCCAGGCTAACCTCCCTATTATAAGATTTATAACCTTAATTACACCTGCAAAGTCCCTTTTGCTGAGCACTGTAACATATTCACAGGGGGATTAGGGCGTGGAAACTTTGGGGGTGTGCATTCTATCTGTCATACTAGGTATCCCCCTGACTTCTGTGGGACTCAGATACCTGGCTTACAGTATTCTGGAGGCAACACTGTAAAGGTGCTTTGGGAGCTGAACGTACCATATGGCTTTTAGGCTTGGGGCCTCAGAGGTGAGAATAAACAGATGTGTAATTAGGAATCAAGCTCACCAATTCTGTATGAAATGGATATTTCCAATTATGATTTTCTGCCCTTTAATATTATGACAGCTCCTGTAAGGACATTCATCCATTCATTTTCACCAGTATTTATTGAGCACTTACTATGTGCCTGGCACTATTCCCGGTTCTGAGAATATAGCAGTACAGAGCAGACAAAAATTCCTGCTCTCATGTAGCTTACATTCCAGTATTGGGAAGCACAAAATAAACTCAGTAAATAGGTTATATGAGATATTAGAAGGTAAAAAATATATATAATGAAGAAAAAAAAGTAGGGGAGAGGGATAGGGAGCAGCCTAGTGAGATGGGCATAGGTTTCATCTTTAAATAAGGGTGGTTGGGTAAGGCCTCACTGGGAATGTGACATTTGAGCAGAGACCTGTAGGACAATGTAGAAGGAATGTAGAAGGAAATGCAGATGGTGGTTAGAATGTGGGAGTGGTGTGTGTGTGCTTACACAGTTTTTAAAATTTTTTCTAAGGCATGAAACTGAATGAGTTCTTTGTGGAAGTAAATGTAGATACAGAACAGAAGAGAGCTGAGGAATAAGTCCTGAGGCACTCCACAGTTAGAGGTCAAGAAGATGAGGAGGAACCAGCAGGGGAAGTGAAAGTGAGCAGCTGGTGAGGCAGGGGGATGACCAGATGAGGGTAATGTTCTAAGAAAGAGTCTTGAGATGAAGGCTTTGTTCATCTGTGTCAAATTGTTGCTGTTGGGTCACATAAGATGAGAATGGGTAGTTGACCATTGTTTTTTAACAACTTAGAGGTCCCTGGTTTCTATGTCATGGGAACAACATCCTGATTGCAGAATCTCAACAGAATATGGGAGGACAGGATTCAGAGACAGCAATAAGTAGTGTAGACCACTTGGGAATTCTGAAGAGGAGCAAAAAAGTGGGGAAATACCTGGTGGGGCACATGTGGTCAAGAGATTAATAAAAAACTAGACAGCATGTTTGTATGCTGGTGAGGGTGAGGAAATAGGAAAAAAATAGATGACATAGGAGAGAGAATGGTCATTTCCTTGAGTGAGACGGTGTGGGATCTGGAGGAGGGATTGGCCTTGAATACAAGATAGACAACTTGGCTGTGGTAACAGGAAGAAAGGGAGAACATACTGGCATAGATACAGGTAGGCGGGTAGGTGGAAGGTATGGGTGTGCTCTTCTGGTGGCTTTTATTTTCTCAAGGGGATAGGAAGGAAGGCCATTGGGGAGGGTTAAGGAAGGGAAAGAGATAAAAGGAGTGACCCTCTCTTGGTGTGGCCCTTGGTGAATAGGAGGGATTGGCCTTGAATATAGGACAGACTCACTTCTCTGATAAATCTAAGAGTTGTTGATCTTTTTAAAGTTTGTTCAGCTTTTATTTATTGTTAAGAAAGAGTGTCAACTTCCAAGCTCTTTACATGCTGGACCGGAGACCAGAAGTCCCTATTAGTTTTTCATGTAATCCTCACCACAACTCTGTAATGTGGATATCATCAGCTCAGTTGCAAAGATAAGGGAAAAGGCTGGAAAAGGTTAAGGGACTTGTGTAAGGCCACACTTCTTGGAAGTGGCAGAACTGCGATCAAACTCAGATCTCACTTCTCCAGGGTGGCCGTTGTCCTTCCACAGTGCTGGTTGTCTCTGCTCATGCAAAACATCACAGGCTTATGCTTCATTTGACCAGATTTGTTCCGGTTCTTACCTTGAAGCTCTTTAAATTGGAACTTGAGTATTTTGACCTGGTTTTGAAAATTAGTGGGTCTTCTGGGGAAATATAGCTTTTGATCATACAGTGGTCTATTACCTAATTCTTTTTTAACGTGTGAATTTTGCTTCTCCTTAGGGAAAGAAAAAGAGTGAAAAGTGAAATATGCTCATTGTATTACTTGCTATTAGCTCCAGTAAAATGATTTAGGATGGCATAATTTCAAAGAGAGAGCCAAAAGGTAGCTGTAGGAATACACATGATTCCTATTAATTTGTGCAGAAAGGAAAAAGGGACTTACAGCCATCAGGCCAGAATCTGAGTTGAGTCCTGGCTTTGCCCCTCAGTCTGCAAAGAAGTCTGAACCTCAGTTTCCACATCTATAAATAACTACTTTCTTATGTTTGCATCATGGTTGAATTAAAAAGCATCTATCAACAGTTATTGAATACCTTTGTGCCCAGTGTTATGCAAGTGGAAAGGAATAACATAAAAGATATATAATGATGCCTGTCTGCTTGGTATTTGTGGAGAATGGAGAGCTGTGTGCTTCTGGAGATAGGCTGCAAACTGTCAGACCTTGTATTGGACTCACTTCTGCCCTGCAAAATCTGCTGAGGCATCTCACACCCTCTGCTTTGGCTCCTAAATTCTGAGGGGTTTTTTGTTTAATTTCCTAATGTCTTTGGCGACTGCTCAGATGACTGCATATTTCTGTTGGTCCAGGAGTCTATCTAATCCCGTTAGTTACAAAACTCTAGTTTCATTTAGTACAGCATCTTTCTGCAGAGATCACCACTTTCCACCTGTAGACCCATCCTGACCCAAATGCTCAGGGATCTCTTCCTCCATTAATTCCATAATTCACCTCATTTGGACTTCCTTTACCTTTAAAGAAAGCCAACATCAAAAGAATGCCTTCCCAATGTGTCCATATTAACCAATATAAAATAAGTAATGCTTATAATTGAGCACGCTTAATGTAAGACCTCCCACTCCTACACCCAATAGTGGACACAGGAAAGTCTGCCTAAATTGTGCCTGGCAGACTTGTCTGCATTTGTCATTCTGAATCCTGCTCTGGACTTGTCTGCATTTGTCATTCTGAATCCTGCTCTGATCAGGTTCAGCTCAGGAATAGAATATTGGAGTCTGCAGTGAGTTGCCTCGAGAACGTGGCAGATGAGATCATCATCCAAGAGACAAGCCAGGAAGACTCAGCAAACAGTGGATGCACTTGGCCATGCCAGAGGGGCTACCCTGAGAAGTGCTTTGTCAACGTGCTGCTGATGGAGACTTACTAAATATTAAAGTTCTGCTGAGGGTATGTCCTTAGGCTTGGATTTCACTGAAGGAAATATTTGTATAATAATCCTTTGGAAGGAGTGGTTTGGCAAAATGCCGGGCTGCGTTGGACTTGGGAAGAAAGAATTGGGCTGTTAAATCTCATCAAAACCAACCATGCAGGGCACCATATCCAGCAGCCATGAGGATGTGGGTCCTCAGAAAGGTTCTATTTTGGTACAGATTTCCCATAGCCTGTCAGGAACATCCCTCACTTGAGAACCTTGAGTGGTTCTCAAGTGGGGGTGATTTTGTCCCCAGGAGATATTTCTCAATCTTCTCTATTATCTAGTTCTCTTGAAGAGTACGTTTTGACCTAGGAAAGAGTAGAGCATCTTCTTGCCAGGTTTTCTCTTATCCTTCCTCAGTTCCTGACTCCTCAGTTTGAGCGGCTGGAGTGCCATGGTCAGAAAGAAACAACAAAACCTTGTAGAAAGTGATGAATAGAGGGTGATGGTGGTACAAACATGGTGGAAAGATGCCCAGTGGAACATTTTTCTTATTTTGACTCCTTCCTTCATCCCTTTCTTTCCTCAAACAATTACTGAGGGTTCACTGTGAGCAAGCACTGTGTGGGGCACTGAGAATACAAAGATGAATGACATAATCCCTACACTTGAGAAATTCATAACCTAGTGGGGAAGATAGACTTGTAAACCAATAATTAGAATATGTAGTTAGTACTTCAACAGAAACATAGGTTCATGAGTGATGAACTGCTGAGGGAGTTTGTCTTAGTTTTCTACTGCTGCTGTGACAAATTACCAGAAAGTTAGTGGAGTAAAATGACACACATTTTTTCTCTTCTAGTTCTGGAGCCAAGAAGTCTGAAATCAGTTTCACTGGTTCAGCATCAAGGTACCAGAAGGGCTGGTTCCTTCTGGAGACTCTAGAGGAGAATCAGTTTCTTTGCCTTTTCTGGCCTCCAGAGGCCACTTGCATTCCTTGACTCATGACCTCTTCCTTGCATCACTCCAACCTCTTGCTTTTGTTGTCACATCTCCTTCTTCTTCTTTTTTAGTCAAATCTCCTCTGCCTTTCTCTTATAAGAAGTCTTGTGATCACATTTAAGGTCCACGTAATCTAGGATAATCTCTCCATCTCAAGATCCTTAACTCAGTCATATCCACAAAGTCCCTTTTTCGCCATATAAGGTAACATGGTAACAGGTTCTAGGATTAGAACCTGGATATCATTGAGAGTCATTATTCAGTCTACTACAGTTACAGAATGATGAAAAGGGCATTGGGGCTGGGCCTTGAGGAATGAGTAGGAGTTCTGCCAATTTTCTATGCTGAAGAGATGTAATGTGGAAAGACTCACCTGCTCAGGAACTACAAAAATCTTTAAAGTAACTTTAAAGTAACTTATTAGTAATCTTTATAGTTACTTTAAAGTAACTAGACTGCATAATGAAGGAAGACAGAAGTCGAAGCTGATGAGAACAAGGCCAAATCACAAAGAGCCTTGAATACTAGACCAGGAAGTTTGGATCTGACCTTTTTAACAACAGATGGAATGGGCTGTTGACAAAGTCAAGTGGAGAGATAATGAGGTCTGAATGAAGGCAGATGAATTGGCATTCATCAACCACTAAATAACAGAGCTGTTCCTGTCGAGGGGGAATGCTGAACATTCTTAACTCCTGCCCCCATCACTATGTTCTGGTTTAAGCCCTGCCACCTACATGGTTATGAAAGCCTCCAAAATCCTCCAGTTTTGCTGCTATCACTATCCAATCTCTCACTCTGTAGCCAGAGTGATCTTCTAAAACACAGGGCTGACCACACTACTGTCTGCCTAGTTACCAATGGCTCCCATTTACATTTAGGACACATACAACCCTCCAGCATCTGGGCCCTGCTCACCTTTCCACTCTCTCTACTATGCTTTGCTTGGCCATTGTTCCTAAGTAAATCTCAGTACAGCCTCAGCTGATTACTGGGCCTAAGGCATCTCTCCCAAGGAGACTTGAAACCTTCATGTGAGACCAAGTCACCATTCCCAACCTCTTCTATTTGTGGGAGTACTTTTGAGTCCCTAGGCATCCTTGCTTGTCAGTTTGACCTTGATCAGAATCACTTGAATCCTCCCCAATATGACTTAGTAATTTTGAATCTCAGGGTCAAGGGTGGTGTCCTAGGCAGGATTCCAAGATGTCTCTCAAGTTTCACCTTCCCCAGTCTTCCCCACCTCATGCCCAAACCTGGGTAGATGCCCTGTATAATCCCATCTCCTTTGTGGGGTTGGAATCTGTGAATATAATAGGATATCACTTACATGATTAGTGATCAAAGGTTAATCAAAAGGCAGATTTCCCTGAATGGGCCTGACCTCATCAGAGGACCCTTTAAAAGAAGTTAGAAAACTATGCTCCTGCTGGCCTTATGGAAGAGGAAGATGTACTAAGTGTGAGAGGTCCAGTGGAGCTGAGTGCAGGTGGGGGATGATATGGTGAGGAACCGCAGTAAACTTCTAGAAGCTGAAAGCAGCCCCTAGCCACCAGCCAGACTCTAGGACTCAGTCCTACAGTCTCAACCAATCAAATTCTTCCTACAACATCTGTGTTTGGAGGAGGACCCCTGAGTTCCAAGAAGGAACACAGCCTGGGCAACACCGTGGTTTCAGCCCCTGAGGCAGAGAACCTAGCTCAGCAGTGTGTAGATTTCTGTCTACAGAAACCAGGAGATAATAAGTGGGTGTTGTTTTAAGTCACTAAATTTGAGTCCCTTCACACCCAACAGACCCCCCTGGTCTCCTTATGCAAACCAGTCCATTCCCTTCCCTGGGCCCTGCATAGCAAGCGGTCCTGGGGAGACATCAGGCCACAAAGTCTTTTCCCATCTTTCTCTTCTGGATACCTTCTGGTTTTAGAGTTGCATAAGCAAAAGGGTCATTCCAAAGATTCTTCTCTAATAAAGTTCTGTGACCAAAGGACTTGCTGGCTCTACCTACACAGAGAAGCAATGCTGAGCTGCTGCCTTAGGAAAACATGAAGGCAAATTGTATCATGCATGGCTAAGAGTGAGGAAAGCAGTAGAAGGAGGAATTCTAAGGAGATGGTTGTAAGTGGTTTGCACAGTGTGGTCCCAAACGCAGTATCAGGAGCAGCGTCTGGGAGCTTGTTAGAAATGTGAATTCTCGGGCCCTGACCCAGCTCTCCTGAGTCAGAAACTGTCTTAACAAGCCCTCCAGGTGATTCTGATGTACAATAAACTTCAAAACCACTGACTTAGACAAATCATTCTTGATTACATTAATGATGTATAGCATCATTTTCTTTTTTTAAATTAATTTTTATTGGAGTATAGTTGATTTACAATGTTGTGTTAGTTTCTGCTGTACAACAAAGTGAATCAGTTCTACATATACATATACCCACTCTTTTTTTGATTCTATTCCCATATAGGTCATTGCAAAGTATTGAGTAGAGTTCCCTGTGCTACACATTAGGTCCTTATTAGTTACCTATTTTATATATAGTAGTGTGTATACGTCAATCCCAATCTGCCAGTTTATCCCTCCCCTCCACCTTTCTCCTTTGGTAACCATAAGTTTGTTTTCTACATCTGAGACTCTATTTCTGTTTTGTAAATAAGTTCATTTGTACCATTTTTTAAAGATTCCACATCTAAGCAAACCCTTCTGAAGACTATCACAGTCACAAAGGATGCAGAGCATGGACGAGGCTCAACCATGCCCACACTGGCCACAAAGTGACCAGCCAGTCTCACGCTCTCATAGACTCTGATAACAGGACAGTCAGAGAATCTGTGATATTAGGGTGTCAGGGTCACCTTAGGATTTAACCCCTGCCCATGATTTAACCTTTGTCCTCATGAAGCCTGCCACATAGTTGATGTTCAATAAATTCTTGTAAGATCCATGAATAAAATAATCCTCTATGATGGGACCAGAGAGACTATATCCCTTGCTCAGGCCCTGAGGTTGGTTCACTCAGGGATAAATCCACCCTCATTAAGAGAAAAGACAGTCTCCTAACCTAGCCCCCTTAAGGAATCTTTCTGGAACATCAGAGGTATGGTGCTTGGTGAGTAGTGTCTTGGCATTCAGAAAGAAGCCACGAAGCAGAAGAAAGTATCATTCAAGAGCCTGTGGAGCCCACCTCTGCCAGCTTCAGTCCCAGTGCAGGTTACTGGAGTGGGTCTAGCACCCGCGCTTGCCTGAGTCAACGCCCTTGACCGCCATTCCCCTACAGGGAGGCTTGGACAGAAACTCCTGCACCCCTTCTTGCCTTATTGAAATTAAAAAGAAAACAATTTGCATTAGTGTGCATGACCAACAGATGGGAAACTGAATGACCCTTTCTGGGCAGCAAAGGTGTTCCCAGGGCTAACGGTTACTAGTACACATTCCAAGAGCACAAGGTACTTTTTTAGTATGGCTAACCAGACTTTTCCGGAATCATGCATTATTATGCGATTCCTGTTGCCTTGGAAAACTCAGATGATTAAAAGAGTTTATGTTTGCCACTTCCAAGAATCCCTCTTGCAATTTAAATGATTCATGCACCCAAGTTTTACAAAGAGGAAAACAACCTCATTGTTATTTGCTCTGTTAAAGCCCTCAAGTGTTCAGCTTATTATTTTGTTATCTGGTAAAAAGGGGGAGTTTATCTCTAATTCTCTAATCCTTTCCATGGGGAATTCTTATGGGATAATAAAAATTCCTTATTTAACTAGCAGAGAAAGAGCTGCTGCTCTCATCTTTTCTTCTTTTTTGGGGAGGGCGGGAGGGAGAGATAATGTCAGTCACATGCCAGTATTCTCATGCCATGTAGCAAATTTCAGGAGAAATGGGCAGAAGTGAAGTCAGAGTGATAGGAATATTCCTCTATCTCTAATCCTTGCACCAGAACAATAACACAGTTGTGGAGACTGCTAACTGTCCCCCAGCGGTCATCTCCTCCTTCTTCCTTTTTACAGATTTTTTTGAGTTTTACTTGTACTCATTTGTGTGCTTGTATTTAGCTCTATGTAATTTTATCACCTGTGTAGGTTTGTGTATCCATCACCGCAGTCAAGATGGAGAAGGGTTCTGTCATCACAAGGGTCCCTAGTGTTGCCTTTTTATAACCACACCTCCCTCCCTCCTGTCTCTTTCTCCCCTCCTCCCCCCACCATCCCATGGCCCTCCACTACTGTCCCTATCCCTGGAAACCACTGATCTATTCCATTTCTATAATTTTGGCATTTCAAAGATGTTGTGTAAGTGGAATCCTACGGTACGTAACATGTTGAGATTGACTTTTTTTATTCGGCATAATTCCCTTGAGATTCATACAAGTTGTTTCATGTATCAGTAATTCGTTTTTTATTGTTGAGTAGTATTCCATGGTATGGGTGTATCACAGTTTGTTAGCCATTCACCCACTGAAGAATATGTAATTGTTTCCAGTTTTGGGCTATGAACATCTGTGTACAGGTTTTTTAGTCAACAGTGTCATTCCTCTGGGATAAATGCCCAAGAGTGCAATTGTTAGAGCGTATGGTAGTTACATATTTAGTTTTACAAGAAGCTGCCAAGTGTCTTTCCTATCCACAATGTATGAGGGATCCAATTTCTCCACATCCTCACCAGCATTTGGTGTCACTATTTTTTGTTTTAACCATTCTGATAGGTATGCAGTATCTCCTTGTGGTTTTAGTTTGCATTTTTCTAATGGCTAATGATGTGGAGTATCTTTTGTGGGCTTATTTGCCATCTGTATATCTTATTCAGTGAATTGTCTGTTCATATCTTTTGCTCATTTTCTAATTAGACTGCTCATTTTGGGGACAATTAAAAATTATTTGTTGAGTTTGAGAGTCCTCTGTATGTTCTAGATGGTGATCCTCTGTCAGATCTGTGGTTTGCCATCCTTTTTTTTCTTAATGACTGCACTTTTTGGGTATAAGTTGGGCATCTGGCTACTTTTCCCAACTCTCTTGCAGCTAGATGTAGCCATGTGGCAAAGTTCAGACCAATGAGATGAAAGCAGAATTCATACATGCTGTGTCTGAGTCATCTCCAATGAAAACAAAAATTATGTGTTCTGAAAGTCTATCTTCTCCCCCTTCCTGCAACAAGCATCTTGCAGCCACCCAGCTTCAACCATGCAGATGAGGACTGTGCCTTTGGGCAAGGTTGGCAGACTTTTGTTGAGGGACAAATAGTAGATAGTTTAGGCTTGTGGGCCATATGGTCAGCAACTCTGCTGCTATAGCACAGAAGCAGCCCTGGACAATATGTAGACAAATGGGCATGGCTGTGTTTACATAAAATTTTAAAAAACAGGTGGTCTGCTCATGGACTTCAGTTTGCTGACTCTACTTTAGGAGTCTATCTTAAGAAAAAGCCACAGACAACAACAATAGGATCCCCAAATAGTCACATGGAAACATTCTGCCAACTTGAACTGCTTCCCTCTAGATTAACTGCTTCCCTCTAGATTAATTAACTTCTGTCTTATTTAAGTCACTTTCTGTTAGGGACTCTTTGTTGTAGCATCTCAGCCTATGCCTATCTAATAACAATGAACTTGACATTCACCGGGCACTTGCTATGCTTGATGTGCAAAGATGATTCAAAGGTATATCATCTATATTCCTTGCCCAGACAGAGCTTGCAGTGTAGTGTGAAAGGATAGCCCAGTACCATAAAATTGAGCTGTAACTGAGTTATAAAAAAAAGCGCTCTGTAAACAGGGTGGGGATGAGAATGCGGAGCAGGGAAGAAACACTAAGTGTCTAACATATGGCAGACATTTTTGTGTCATTATGTAGCTGAGGGTTCAGAGACATCTGTGAAGTATGTTGTTATATATCCATTTTAGAGATGAAAAAATGAGTCTCTGAAAAACTACTTAAGTTTCCCAGTAGCAGAGACAAATTTGAACCTTTGAAAAGTGTCCACTCCAATCATGGATTTATTCATTGTTGACATTCACAGACTGACCTGAGTCCCCTCCCTCTGGATCACAGCAAGCTCTTTCCTTCCTCCCCAAGTCCTCCCTGGTAGGTAGAGACTCCATCATCATATTCAATTAAAGTTAGCTCCACAAGCATTTATCATGCACCTTCTATCTACTCAGAACCCAAACCAGGAAAGTTAAGCGAATGAAGGAAAATGACTGGAAAGGATTTTACCTTTAAAAGAACAAAGCTTTTCCCAGAGATAAACCCACGCACATATGGTCACCTTATTTTTGATAAAGGAGGCAAGAATATACACTGGAGAAAAGACAGCCTCTTCAATAAGTGGTGCTGGGAAAACTGGACAGCTACATGTAAAAGAATGAAATTGGAACACTCCCTAATACCATACACAAAAATAAACTCAAAACAGATTAAAGACCTAAATGTAAGGCCAGACACTATCAAACTCTTAGAGGAAAACAGAGGCAGAACACTCTATGACATACATCACAGCAAGATCCTTTTTGACCCACCTCCTAGAGAAATGAAAATAAAAACAAAAATAAACAAATGGGACCTAATGAAACTTAAAAGCTTTTGCACAGCAAAGGAAACCATAAACAAGACAAAAAGACAGCCCTCAGAATTGGAGAAAATATTTGCAAGTGAAGCAACTGACAAAGGATTAATCTCCAAAATTTACAAGCAGCTCATGCAGCTCAATATCAAAAAAACAAACAACCCAATCCAAAAATGGGCAGAAGACCTAAATAGACATTTCTCCAAAGAAGATATACAGATTGCCAACAAACATATGAAAGAATGCTCAACATCACTAATCATTAGAGAAATGCAAATCAAAACTACAACGAGGTATCACCTCACACAAGCCAGAATGGCCATCATCAAAAAATCTACAAACAATAAATGCTGGAGAGGATGTGGAGAAAAGGGAACCCTCTTGTACTGTTGGTGGGAATGTAAATTGATACAGCCACTATGGAGAACAGTATGGAGGTTCCTTAAAAAACTAAAAATAGAACTACCATACAACCCAGCAATCCCACTACTGGGCATATACCCTGAGAAAACCATAATTCAAAAAAGTCATGTACCACAATGTTCATTGCAGCACTATTTACAATAGCCAGGACATGGAAGCAACCTAAGTGTCCATCAACAGATGAATGGATAAAGAAGATGTGGCACATATATACAACGGAATATTACTCAACCATAAAAAGAAACGAAATTGAGTTATTTGTAGTGAGGTGGATGGACCTAGAGTCTGTCATACAGAATGAAGTAAGTCAGAAAGAGGAAAATAAATACTGTATGCTAACACATATATACGGAATCTTAAAAAAAAAAAGGTTCTGAAGAACCTAGTGACAGGACAAGAATAAAGATGCAGACGTAGAGAAAGTACTTGAGGACACAGGGAGGGGGAAGAGTAAGCTGGGACGAAGTGAGAGAGTTCATGGACTTATATATACTACCAAATGTAAAATATATAGCTAGTGGGAAGCAGCTGCATAGCACAGGGAGATCAGCTCGGTGCCTTGTGACCACCTAGAGGGGTGGGATAGGGAGGGTGGGAGGGAGACACAAAAGGGAGAAGATACGGGGATATATGTTTATGTTAGCTGATTCACTTTGTTATAAAGCAGAAACTAACACACCATTGTAAAACAATTATACTCCAATAAAGATGTTAAAAAATATATATATCCAGCATATTACCAGAGTCAGCAGTCTGTGACTGCAAAATAATATTTTATTTTCTTTGGTATTCAAGATACAAAGATTACTAGGCCTATTGCATGGACTACCAAAAATCTATTTTTCTCCAGGGTTTCACTTTCCAATAGATTTTGGAGAAGCTCCGAGGACTGTATCTACATAAATGGTTCTCTTTTGGTGGACTCATCCACTTGTTCCTTCAGCCCATGCTCTGAACCACTGCTTCTCCAAAGCCAGTATTCTTAGTATGGAAAAAAGAAGAGACAGATGTAAGCTAGAAGAGGCTCCTGCTGGGTTTCAGGGGAGAAAAACTAGTTCAAATCGAATGTGGCCAAATACTTTTTTGGCCTCGAGGCATGTGGGATCTTGGCTCCCCAACCAGGGATCGAACCTGCAAACCCTGCATTAGAAGGCGAAGTCTTCACCACTGGACCACCAGGGAAGCCTCAAAAAAATGATTTCTTTAGCTGTTCAAAGCATACTCTGTTTAAGGCTGACCTTAATTCGTGTCATAAGCAAAGCATTGTCATTTTATTCTGAAATATAATTGAGGTGTATGGTGCACTGTTTTCTCCTTTATTAAAAAAAAAAAGAAAAAAGCTTTTGACAGTGTTGGACTTTATCTGAACCCTGAGATCCTGGAAGCTGCAGTTAAAAAATCCCTCTACATTTCTGTGTTCCTGGACTGGCTAACCACAAAGGACCCTAGGTCCTTGCATATTCTGAGGTAAGATCTGTCTCCATCCTTCCCTAGGACTCCCAAAAGACTCCTAACGACTCACTTGTTTACCTCCCTCTCTAAATCCCAGCTCCCCTTCCTTTTCCTTGAGACAGTCCTCATTAATGAACATTCTCCCTATTGTAATAGCCTAAGTAAAATCATATCCTTAATTGTCCAGTGCATTTTGCCTTTCGTGGTTTTGATGCTATGACTCCAATAGGACTGGACCTCATCTTTGAATCTTCATTTACTCCATCTACATATTGAAGCTTCTCAGAGCCATTGTGCTCCCTTCCTGACTTCTGACTTGGGACCCCAACAGTGGGCTCCACCCTGGGTCCTGTACTCTGGGCTCTTGTCTGTTACTAGCAGAGTAAGTGTTTGATGTTGATTCTTTTTGAGTACTCACTTGACCTCTGGTCCTGGCTCTTCTTGGTTTTATCATCTGACAAGTTGGTGTTCTCTGTAACAGGCTAATGTAAATGTGACAGATGTAATGTCATGAAACAGATCTTTCCTCTGTTGGATGAAAGATGGCACAGAATCAGAATTTTAGTCTTTTCTGTTTGTCTTTTTGTCAAGAGTTCAAATCAATTAAGAATTTGTAACCACTGGGAAGGGAAGAATTCCTTGATATGGACTGGTGAGTTTTGTATTTCTGTGTTTACCCTTGACCCATAGCTGAAATTTTAAATTTGAAGCTATAAGCTTTCTCTCTGTTGTGTCTGTATATTTATATGTCTGTAATTCAGAAAAATCTTCACTTTCATTGTGTGACTGTGTAATATTTTCCTACTTCTGAATTGTATTACCAAATTAGATTATAAATCTCTTATAGGAGCTCTATTTTGATTACCTTGGAGGTAAATAAGTGCTTATGTAAATGGAATATTCCTAAAATTCTAAGAAATTAAGGAAATTAAACCTCAAATATTTTCAACGTGAAAAGAGAGATATTGCTATATAAACTAACTCAGAAACGTTTTAAGAATTCAAGTTCATGGGGACTTCCCTGGTGGCGCAGTGGTTAAGAATCCGCCTGCCGATGCGGGGGACACGGGTTCAAGCCCTGGTCTGGGAAGATCCCACATGCCGTGGAGCAACTAAGCCCGTGAGCCACAATTACTGAGCCCACGCTCTAGAGCCCGCAAGCCACAACTACTGAGCCCACACGCTACAACTACTGAAACCTGCTTGCCTAGAGCCTGTGCCCCACAGCAAGAGAAGCCACCGCAATGAGAAGCATGCGCACCACAACGAAGAGTAGCCCGCGCTTGCTGCAACTAGAGAAAGCCCGATTGCTGCAACTAGAGAAAGCCCACTTGCTGCAACTAGAGAAAGCCCGCTTGCTGCAACGAAGACCCAATGCAGTCAAAAATAAATAAATAAAAATAAATTAATTTAAAAAAAAAAGAATTCAAGTTCACAGAATTTAGGTAAATCTTTGACAAAGAAGACCAGTTTAATAATTTTGGTTTAATAAAAACAGCTGTTTTTTCTGTGTTATTGACAGTAAGTATAAGAGAAGCATATATTTTTATTCTACTTTGGTATGGGTTTTCTGAACATATACATGTTCACTTATCAAATAAGTTAACAGTACTTTTACTTAATGGTTAAGGTTATGAAAAACATACATTTGTATTTAACCAAATTGAATCATTATTCTGAAAACTTTATTTCAACAATAATTATGTTTTGTAGTATGTAAGCTGGAAGATAATTTCCAAGAACATTAGGTGACTTAAAACCTTGGACTTCTACTAAATTGAGTTCATTAATGGGTATTCATTGGATACATACATCACCTCCAAGTAAGATAGAGTACTGAAACATTAATTACTAAACATACTTTTAGGTTTAAATACGCTTACCTCTTATTTTTATATGTTGCAGGGAGTCTATTTATTTTGGGTCTGTTATTGAGCATGTTCAGTTTTTGCCACTTTGAGACACTGTACTAGAAGGGATGTGTATGGTTATAGGAAGTTGTGAGCTCTGCTAATCTGCTGCACAATGCTGGTGTGTGACAGATTGTTCACAGTTATTGGCCTCCTAATTTTCTCTGTGGAATAGAAGTTACTGTGGTTAAAAGTTATAATCAATACATGTGAAGGAGATGGTAGAGAGGACCAATTTTGTATGCAAGGTAGGCAGGATATGCTTTTGTTAATGAAAGAAGAGAGTGGTTTGGTCCTAAACTGTAATGACTGGTTGCTGCAGAATGAGAGAGAAGAAAGAGGAAGGCCAAACCTAAACGGATATAAAATCTTATAGAAGATTTGTGGAAAGGAAATTTTATTTGTTGTGGTCAAAACTAGCTTGGGTTTGATAGATTTCTTTATAAGATTTCAAAAAGGACTTTTAGTGTCAAATATTATGCTGATGGAAAACTGGGATTGTTCTTATCTCTGTTAAAATGGCAAAATTTTCTTGGACCATTGGCCTGCTCTTAATATGAGGTTATAAAATGTTATTCTGGGGCTTCCCTGGTGGCGCAGTGGTTGAGAATCTGCCTGCCAATGCAGGGGGCACGGGTTCAAGCCCTGGTCTGGGAAGATCCCACATGCCGCGGAGCAACTGGGCCCGTGAGCCACAACTACTGAGCCTGCGCGTCTGGAGCCTGTGCTCCACAACAGGAGAGGCCGCGATAGTGAGAGGCCCGCGCACCGCGATGAAGAGTGGCCCCCGCTCGCCGCAACTAGAGAAAGCCCTCGCACAGAAACGAAGACCCAACACAGCCAAAAATAAATAAATAAATTAATTAATTAAAAAAAAATGTTATTCTGTGCCTTCTGTATAATCTGTCTTAGATCACAAAGGTTTTGTGTCTTCACAGAATAACCTTCTATGGTTTATGTTGATTTTAATATATCTTTGATGATTTAAGAAAATAAAAGCTTATCACTTAGGAAAGAACATGTTACCTTCAGTGTTTATTTTTGAATGTTTCATTCTCACTTTGAAATGAGAAGCAAAATGATGTGTCTCAGGCACCCATGATCCAATTCTATCTTAGGTGTTCAAATCTTCTAGCAACTTTTGGTTTTTGTCTTTCCAAAATCCAATTATAAGTGATATCTTTACACCTAAAACTGTCTTTGAGATTTCCCAGAGAGCCCCTAGAAAATCACAGAGGATTTGTTCTTTCACCTTGTAAAAAGAGAGGTGCTAGAAATAATAAAATTTATTTGATATGTTACTATTGATGAATGCAAGCAAAGAGTTGTCAAATCAGAAGAGATGCTTAGCCTTCCCTAGGTAAATTTGTATGGGTGGTGTTATTAATACAAATATTTCAAATTGCGTGTCATGTGGGAAGTTTCTAGAGATGTGGCAGTGCCCTTGCTGTCTATAATATGTTCCTATTTATCAGAGTCCTGGCTCTTCTTTGCCTTATATTAGACAACAACAGTGTAGAGTTAGTCATCAACTTTACTTCTTTAGTTTAAATCTGGCAACTTCTAGAACCTGACTGCCCAGATCCCTATCAGGACACTAGGTTTCCCTAAGATCTGAAGAGGCCCTGCAAGCTGAAGCCCAACAACTTGCCATAAACTTGTAAGGGCTCATCACTGCAGCAGAATTCTCCCTGGACAAGTTGCGTCTAGACCACTAAGGGAGTCCAGTGAGATGCTCAGGTCATACATGCTCTTTTACAAGACATAACCAAGACAGTGGACAACATCACCGAGACCACTGACATCCCAGCTGGAAAGCTTTAAGAAACTCAAAGAGTAGTGCTGAATAACTTCTACCAACCCCTTGGAATCCACTGGACTGGCTGCCCTCAGAATTCAGCTCCTGGCTCTTTAATACAATATTCAATGCTAATACTTACCTTTTTAATTTTAGACGTCCCTCTTTCAAGATGCCTGATCTCCAGAACCCTAAAATGACTGATCTTGGCCACCATTTCTCAATAGATGGTTCAACTGGTTTTACAGGAATAACACTAACAAGAATCCTTGGGAAACTATTTCTTAGACCCTACTTTGCCCTCTCAAGAGGTTTATGATCTCCTCTGAGTTGTTCATCAATGAATGATATTTGTCTGTAAAAAAAGGTTCTGAAAATGAATTATTTTCTGAAACTTGTGCTCCCAGAAAGTTGCAACAGTTAAGAAATCCCCACACTACTATATATAAATAGATAAACAACAGGTTCTACTGTAGAGTACAGGGAACTATGTTCAGTACCTTGTAATAGCCTATAATGGAAAAGAATTTGAAAAGAAATTCAGCTATATATGTATATGCATATGTGTGTGTATGTGTGTGTGTGTGTGTGTGTGTGTGCTTGTGTGTATTACTGAATCACTTTGCTGTACACCAGAAAGTAACACAACACTGTAAATCAATTATACTTCAATAAAATAAAATAAAAATGAATGCCAAAATCCAAAACCCAAAAACCAACCAACCAAATGAAAAAAGAAATCTGCTCCCCTCTTGTGTCCCAGGAGCAGCTAACCACAAAGGACCATCCTTCCTTTGTATATTCCAAGGTCCATTTCCATCCTTCCTCCTGACTCCCATAAGACACATAGATGACTTTCTTGTTTACCTGCTTCTACAAAACCCAGGTCCCCGTCCTTTTTTTGAGATGTTCCTCATTAATAAACATTCTCCTTATTGCAAAAGCCTGAATAAAATCATATCCTTAATTATCTGGTACATTTTGTCTTTCACACTTTTCTTTCCTCTCATTTCTATGATTGAGTTCTCTCAATTTTCTTCATCTCTCTGAGCCTCGGTTTCCTCATCCATAAAGGACCATTACTTCCACCTCCAAAAGGTGTGAAGATTAAGTGAGATAATACATAGGAAAGAACAAAGCTAGTCCAACAGTAAGTGGTCAATAAGTATTCGTCTTTCTCCCTAGAGGAAAACAATCTCAATGCAATTGGTGGCCAGAGTGGGAGCTAGTTAAAAGAGAGGGGATAAGTCAATGTAACCTTGTCTTCACAAGTGGGAAAACAATTCAGAACAGGTGCTCTGACAATGAAGTGAACAGCACAGGGCAGGAGCACTATTTCATATGGGGCAGAAACTATAGCACTAATGGAGGTTGGAAGTATGTCTTCCTTCCCTCTAGAAAGTAGATATCCTGTTCCATTTGGATTTGAAAGTGAGTGGAAGCCTGTTCCCATGTTAACACTGAGATTGTTAGAAAAACAGTTTACCTTCACAGCCCAATGGCAAGGAGCATCTTGAATGGTAGCCATCTTCCTACTTTGGAGTGGCTGGCTGGGTAGGTGCCCACATTGGAGGTTTACTAAATATTTCCAGGGACATCCTGGAGACTCTGTCTGGCAAGTAAGGGTGCCAGGTGTGTTGGTTGTGTTCATATCTCTGGCCAGAAAAACACAGGTCTGGGGAGAAGTTAAGAGTGATATTTCTGACAGTGTTGTATAAGGTTTTCCATAATTCTCCCAGCTCTTTGTGGAGCCCCCTCCAGTTTGGCTGACAGAGACTGACAGCTTCTAAACACACTTCAGGATTACAGGAAAGGAGGAAAACTGAGGAAACCATGAACATTATGTGGAAATTTAAAAATGAGAGAACAAAGTCGCCACTTGACAATTCAACTGGAAACTCAAATTGCAGCAGTTAGCATTCATGGAATTCCAGTTTTAGATACGCAAATGCAAAGTAATCAGAAAAACATTTGCTTCTGAAAAGTGATCACCTTGGTGCTTCGTGTGAAGCTGTAATCAGCCTGAATGTAAAATGAACAAATTCCGAAGACCTGGAGATTTTAACCTCTGAGAATGTGAGACTGCATTTGAGGACCTTACAGAATTTGGCTAGCTTTTTTGCTGCTTTCTCTAACTTACCACTCTATGGTCCTCAGCGATGTTTATTTTTTTTCATATCTCCAATCCTCTCCTCGCTGCCATTGCCTTTTTAAATTTCTCACCGCATCTGAGCCAAATTATCTAGTAAGCACAGTAGGCACAGTGCATAGGGCCCATAAAACTGTTTTCATTTCTTTTAAAATCAGGAAAAAATGAATTTTTTAGGTCAGAGAAAATGTTTTAATATATTCATCTTTATTCCAATGCATAAATATAATTTAAAATATTTTTTTATGGAGGAAGGAGCCCATGGAAGTCATAGCACAGTCCTGAGCAGTTGGATTTGCTTGTAATTTGTAAGTACTCTTAAACCTGTAGGGACACAGAAACTAAAGTGGTATACTTGTTTTGTCCTACGGTAAAGCCAACATAGGCCAAGGCTAATTTCCAGGTCACCTGCCCTGGGCTGGGGACACCTGCCATTTGCAAGCAGCATCTTTCACCTTAAGATTTCCGAAGTTTCCCTCCAAGCTCCAGGTGTGGGCTCTTTTTTTTTTTTTTTTTTTAACATCTTTATTGGAGTATAATTGCTTTACAGTGGTGTGTTAGTTTCTGCTTTATAACAAAATGAATCAGTTATACATATAGATATGTTCCCATATCTCTTCCCTCTTGCATCTCCCTCCCTCCCACCCTCCCTATCCCACCCCTCTAGGTGGTCACAAAACACTGAGCTGATCTCCCTGTGCTATGCGGCTGCTTCCCACTAGCTATCTATTTTACGTTTGATAGTGTATATATGTCCATGCCACTCTCTCACTTTGTCACATCTTACCCTTCCCCCTCCCCATATCCTCAGGTCCATTCTCTAGTAGGTCTGTGTCTTTATTCCCGTCTTGCCACTAGGTTCTTCAGGACCTTTTTTTTTTCCTTAGATTCCATATATATGTGTTAGCATACGGTATTTGTTTTTCTCTTTCTGACTTACTTCACTCTGTATGACAGACTCTAACTGGCTCTTGGTGTCAGTAGCCACACTCCAAGGTCTTTGGAAGCTGGCAACTTTCTGGTGTCAGTGACCATTAGGAACCCTGATTTGGGTATTGTTGACTGAAAAAAAATGCATATAAGAGTTGTGAGTTAAGTTTTATTTGGGGCAAAATGAGGACTATAGCCTGGGAGACAGCATCTCAGATCTCTCTGAGGTACACGCTCTGAAGAGGTCAGGGGAGAGGTCAGTATTATGTATGATTTTAGTGAAGGGGGTATGTGCAGTCAAGCACACATTTTGGCAGAGGCTTGCTGCTAGTCATGAGGAGCAGATGTCGCCATTAATGATTTTAGTGCTTTTCTAGATATGAGAAGATGCAAGAATTTGGGCTCATAAAATCTTCTCCTGAAAATATCTGAAGTCCTGTTCTGCCAGTTTTTCCCAGAGCACAGAGTGCCTCGTTCCTGATCTCCACCCTGAACTCCTTTCAGGGTGTGTTGAAGGTCAGAGGTTACAGTGGCTTGTGACTTAATCCTTATAGAGGCAGATGGCAGGTGACAATTTTTACTTGGCAGTATTATGGAGAAATCAGAGCTATGATTAAACTTACTATTGTTCAGAGCAAAAATCAAGGCACGTAGTCCGATGTGGGATTTTCCCCCCACTTTCACGAAATTAAATTTTAAAATTTATGTAATACAAACTCTAAAAAACAGTCACATAATTCACAAATGGCCTTTATGACAATAATAAAATGATGTGAAAATAAACAACAAAACTGGCAAGTAGAGCCTATTTACTAATCCAGTGTTTGAATATTTATTACCTATGTGGCCCAGAAGGTCCAGGACCCAGGGACACAGGAGGCAGCAGTCTCCTTCCTTCATGAGAACAGTGCCAGAGGTCATATGGAGAGCCTGGTTTCTCTTCCCCATCTTTTTTTAAGGAGCATAGTAACCTGGCCCAAGAGTAATAGTAACTACCATTTTGGGGTGCCTACTCTGTGTCACACCCATTTCATAAATTATATCTGAACAATATAAACACTCTGCAAGTATCAATAGATATTAAAGTTTTCATTTTATAGACCAGAAAAATTGGGTAACTGGTCAATGACATAGAGCTAGGAGTGCAGCAGGAAATTCTCCAAATCCCTGCTATATTTCTGGAAATGGAGGACTCTCTGCTTTGTGTTAGGCAGGAAGAAAGATCAAATCCACATCCTCATGGGTTTCAGTTCTGAGAGATCCAAAGGAACAGTGAAGGAAGGTATAAACTCTCCCTGACCATCATTCCCCCCATTGTTGACACCCTAATGTGAAATCAACTTTTCACCCCTGAGAGGGCCTCTGGATATTATTTATCAGCTGACTCCCCCAGCACACTGAGAAACAATGCAACTGCTCTCAGAGATTTTAAGTTTCCTCTTTTCTCTCTGAGTTTCAAGGGAACACAAGAGCTCTGTTTGAAAGCTATGTTGCAGCCTGACTAAGGAAGGTCATTTAATACAGGCCCACTGGTGCCAAACTCCTAGACATTCTTCTAGCAGAGACTGAATGTTCGGAAAACTGTTGGTCATTGAACATGGATGTGTGATGTCAATTAATAATCAAGCACAAATGTGCATTTTCTCTGGTTCTTTTCCTGTGTGTTTTTAAGATCTTACCAACTAGACTTGTAAATTCCTGGTGGACAGAGATGAGTCTTACATTTCTTTTGTGCCATAGGCTTCCTCTCTTTCACTTACCAGTGTTCAATATGTGCTTAGTAAGGATTTCATGCAATGGATGACAGGATGAACTTATTTTTACTTTTTCTGCAATACTGACTTAGGAGTATAACTTCTCTTGGATCGGAGGAACAGACAAACAAAAAACAGCTTATCTAGGAAAACCTATTCCTAGTGGATTTCGTTGCTCTAATCTAGAGATTAGAACCCAGTGGAGGCTAAGGGAGTGTGGCCATGTGGCAACCCCTAGATCCCCTGGAATTACACTTTTCCTGTGCCGGCAAGTCTCTGTATTCTCTTCATTGGAGCTGCTAACAGTTCTGAATGAAAAAAAAATAGGTAATCCTAAAGATTAAATTTGATCACAATTTTTTTAAAAATGCATTGGGTACTAATAACATGAGAATAAAAGCAGAGACTATTTTAAGAAATGTTCCCACCCATTTCCAACCAGGCTGTTTCCCAACCTCCTTCTGATCATTAATGAGGTTATTAAGCTTGACCAATCTGTTGGGACCTGCATGGAGACTCTGGTACCTCGCACTAATTTCTGTTCCATCTAGCCCCAAGTAAGCTTAGGGCACAATGGCAAATTAGATTTCAGGAGACAATGGATTTTGTAACCAACAAAACCCAAATAAATCATGTTTACTGCCCTAGAGAAAGGACATTGCTTTAGTCCTCATGTCAAAGTCCAATGACTTGTTTTGTTCAGTCTCTTTAAGGGTGGTTTAGATCAGCAGGAGTGGTGAGAAATGGGGTAGCGGACCCTTCCCCTGTCAGGGTGGGGCAGTCTGCTGATCAGTGTCTCAAGAAAACCTCTGAGTTGGCAATTGGTCTGCAACAGGTCCTTGGACCTCCCATTTTTCTGCATTCCCTCCTGAACTCCTGAGTTACATCTCATTTCTGTAGATCCTTGGTACCAACAGAGTCAATGATCTACTAGCCTCAGAACTGATGGGGCTTAAGTTAAAGACCCAGAAAGCTGACCAACTGGTACATCCCAAAGCTATACAGGACTGATTTTTAAATCCTCAAGAATCAGAGAAATGGATCTTGAACCACAGCAGTTAGGGGAGAGCCATGGGCAGGGGATAGTGATAAATAATTCTGAGCCATTTTGCTCAGAATTCAAATCCCCTAGCGAGCTCTCATATCATTTTCTCTCTTTTTAACACTTAGTCATTTATTTTTAAATAATAATATGAGTATGGTACAAAAACAAAAATATTCAAAAAGGTTGATAATAAAAGGTAGGATTATCTTCCATTGTCACACCTCCTACTTAGTTTCCTTCTCAAAAGGTAACTGCTGTTATCAATTTCTTGTGTATCCTGCCTATCAAATTCTATGCATAAGCAAAAACATGTATAAGTGTTTCCTATTCTTTAAGAAAGCAGAAGTTGGCATTCTGAACTGACTCCTTTACACTCTGATCTTTTTTATTTAACAATATATAATACCTTGGAGATTAGTCCATTTCTATTCATATTGAACAGTCTTATCCTTTTTTAAATAGCTGTATAGTATTGAAATATAAGAATGTATCATAATTTTTTTAAAGTTCTCTATTGGTAGATAGTTTCCAACAGATTGCTTTTATAAACAATGCTGTAATGAATAACTGTGTACATATCATTCATAGGTATGTTGATATATATATGAGATAATGTCCTAAAAGTAGAATTCCTGGGTAAAAGAATATATGCTTCATAATTTGATAGAAATTGCTTTCAACATAGATTCTATCAATTTACCTCACCACCAGCTATGTGAGGAGAGTGCCTGTTACTCTATATTACTGCCAACATAATGTTTCCAAATATTTGATTTTATATTATCTAGCTGGTAAAAAAAAAGGATAACATTATCATTTTACATTTCACTTCTTTTACCAATGAGGCCAAGCATCTCTTTACTTTTAAGAGTCCTCCGTGATTCATTCTCTTGCTCATACTCTTTGATTTTTAAAAAATTGGGTTGTTGACCTCTTATTGATTAGGAGGAGTTCTTTACTTATTTTTAAAATTTTATTTATTTATTTTTGGCTGTGTTGAGTTTTTGCTGCTGTGTGTGGGCTTTCTCCAGTTGTGGCGAGCAGGAGCTACTCTTCATTGCGGTGCATGGACTTCTCATTGGGGTGGCTTCTCTCATTGTGCAGCATGGGATCTAGGCCCACGGGCTTCAGTAGTTGTGGCTTGTGGGCTCTAGAGCGCAGGCTCGGTAGTTGTGGTGCACAGGCTTAGTTGCTCCACGGCATGTGGGATCTTCCTGGACCAGGGCTTGAACCCATGTCCCCTGCATTGGTAGGTGGATTCTTAACAACTGCGTCACCAGGGAAGCCCAGTAGGAGTTCTTTAGATATTACTTAGCCTTCTATCTGTGACTTGAGTTGGACTTTTTATTTTTTTACTAGTTTGTCAATGTCCTTTGGCTTTTTAAGTGGTATTTTTTTTCCAACACAAACAATTTTGTATAGAATTTATCAGTCATTAAAAAAATATCTTATTGGTTTTCTTTTTGCTTAAGAATGTCTTTTCTACATCATTCTACCTTTTTAATGTTAGTTGATGTGTTGGGTCTTTTTTTTAATTTTATCCTTATTCTATTTTCTAAATTGTGAATTTCTGTTTTCATTTATAATATTTTCTTCCTTTGCTTTTTAGACATTTTATTGTTCTTTTTTTACCTTCTGGATTACTTTTATTCTTTCATATTTATTAATGTAAATTTATTTAAGTATATTTTCTTGTTTATTATTAAAATATGTAAGCATAAACTTTTCTTCTTGTTTATTAATATAAATGTACATTTTTGAGCACTGCTTATAGATTATAACACTATTTTAATTATGGTTATTTTGTTGATGAAATGCAATTTCACTTTTCTTATTTGAACTAATTGTTGTATAAGGGAGAGATTTTCTTATATTTTTCTAGCTTTGATTTCTAGTTCTATTGTATTGTGACCAGAGAATAATGAGTATATTTATTCTACATTTTGGAATGTATTGACTTTCTTTTGGGCCTAATAAATGGTCAATTTTGCAAATATTTTTGTGTTTTTGTAAAAAAAAAATATGGTCAATTTTACCACAGGATAGAGTTATGCATATTTTAGAATTACGTATTAAAACTCATATGACCCTAAAATTTTACACACAAACACACACACACACACATCATACTATTGTATTAGTCAGAGTTCTCCAGGGAAATAGAGAAAGAGATTTATTTTAAGGAAATGTCTAATGCAAATGTAGTGGTTTGGCAAGTCCAAAATATGCAAGGTTGACCAGTAGACTGGAGACCCAGGAAAGAGATGCAGTTTGAGTCCCAGGGCAGTCTGCTGGCAGAATTCCTTCTTGCTCGCAGGAGGAAAGTCTTTGTTCTATTAAGGCCTTTATCTGATTAAATGAGGCCCACCCATATTATGGAGGGTAATCTGCTTTACTCAAAGTTCACCAATTTCAATGTTAATCTCATCCAAAACCACTTTCACAGAAACACACAGAATAATTTTTTACCAAATATCTGGGCACCATGTCGACAAAGTTGACACATAAAATCAATCATCACAATTATACAAATTATGTAATACATAAGTATGTATAATATATATTTTAGAGTTTTATGTATTTTGTTCTAGCAGTCATTTTTATATCTCTACCTTTATAAAATACACCAGTCTTCTACTTCTGCAGGTAGCATCTTGATTATCTTCAATAAGGAAATAACATTAGTATACTTCCTCTTTCTCCTCTTATCCTCCCTCTTCTAAACGATTCAATTTCTACTGCCTATATAATTTTTTAAGTTAAAATTCCTGTTTTTCCCATATATTTATATATTTATGGCTTGGTTTAGCAACTTTAAATAGTATATTTTTTACCTAGCCATAAAAGATAAATCATAATACATTATTTCCACCATTTGTCTTCACTTACCCTCCTAAACTTTGCTAGTTATTTCATATGTACATTGTAGTAAAGATTCCTAACATTTCATTTTGTTCTGTATCTCTAATGTCCACATCTGGTTGAGATTGTGACAAATTTAAGGATTCAATGCTCATTGCTGCCTTTTGCTGCAGTTTCTCCATTTATACTTAGTTGGCTAAAGTTTGTCCTCATACTTTCTCCAAGAAGTACTCATGGTAAGTATTCTAAGTTCTAGCATGGTTCAGTAGAGATTTTCATGCTGTCTTTATATTTGAACTAATTTTTTCAGAGTATAAAATTTTGGGGTCATATCTTTCTTCAAGGACTTTGGAAGCATTTATTACTTAACTTTTTTTTTGTTCTTTTTTCATTGCTTAGCCATTTATCACTTAGTCTGCTTATCATTTAGCTTTTTTTTTTCTTTTTAGGTGACTCAAACGTTTTTGTCTAGTTGCCCAAAAGATTCTTTATCTTTGAAGTCCTGTAATTTTATCAGATTATCTCTGCTGTTGGTTATGGGGCAGTTTGTCTTTTCAACAGGTAGAGCCAAAATTTCTTTCATATTGTAAAATTTTATTTAACTATATCTTTAAATAATGTTTTTGTCCCTTTATTTGGATTATATTCTTTTGGGTCACTAATTATGTGTATCTTTTACCTTTCTTTTTTTCTCTCTAATCCTCTTTAAGCATTTATTTACTTTGATTTCATTTTGTAAAATTTTCAGCCATTTTGTTTGCTGTTTCTCTGTTCTGTTCTTCACATCCTTGCTATGTTTTCAAAAGGGTTTCTTCACATTTGTAGTGCTTTCAATTTGTTTTTTGTTTTTGTAATAGTTTTTACTTTTCTTTTTTGCTGGCTCATATTTTATCCACTTCTATTGTCTTGACATGTTTCTCTGAACTCTTTGATCTTTGCTCTAAAGACTTGTTTTTATGGAGGTGATTAATTATTATTATTTTTTAAATGTGGTATTAGTTTGGTCAAATTTTCCATCTGCTCTGTTACAACAGTTTTCTTGTGCATGTGTTTTCAACTGCTCTTTCTTTTCCTGTTGCTTTTATTCTTAACCATAAGTTAACCATAAGTAACTGATGGTTTTGCACTTATTTAAGCAATCATCTTTGAATGAGCTGTATCTTTTCTGGACCAGTTATTTGCAGAAGATGTGTGTCCGAGAGGGCCAGGGCTCCATCCAGGCCAACAGGAAGTTTCTCTATGATGGGACTGTGTCTGCATGAGTGCCTTCCTCTAGTGTTCCTTTTCCCGAGCCAAACCAGGTTGGCACAGCAGAAGATTCCCAATTTAGAGCCTCTCTCTTTCCTCTTGGCATCCTGATAGACTGCTTCTCACAAACGTTGCTTGTCTGTGTGATTCCTCGTTTAGCCGTACCTTCTCAACTTCTCAAGGATTTGTACCAAAAAGAAACTACGGAAAATCCTACTACCACACTGTGGTTTTGCCCCTAATAATGTGCCCATGTTTTTAGAACTCTTTTCTGCTTGCTTTGTCTAAACTGTAAAGCCACGAGCATCCTCTCTTGCTCCTTTGAGCACCCCTATTAAACCTGTCCTAGAATCTGGGGACTCTCCTCTATCTTGTGGTTTGGGTTACAGATGTCTTTGAATTTTATGAAAGAAACAGAAATTATCTTTCTTGTTTGCTCTTTGAAGATTTGTTAAGGAGAGAAAGGGACACCATCAAATCAGAAATGTTCTCAGACTTATATGTTTGGCTAACCAAACTCTGGGATGTTTCCAATTATCCTTGCCTCTGGTACTCACAGAGTAATTCCTTTTTGGAGTGTGGGCAGGACCTGTGACTTGCTTCCTACCAACAGAATATGGCAAAGATGATAGGATGTTATTTTTACATAAGAACATAAACTGTCATTCTGGGAGACCCTTGTTGTGTTTGATGTAGCAAGAGGCCATGTGGTGGAGGCCCATGTGTCAAGGAACTGAGGATGGCTTCTGGCCAAAACCCATCTAGGAACTGGGAGCAGCCTTGGTTCTACAGCTGGCAAGAAACAGAGGCCCTCAGTCTATAGTCTGAAGGACCTGAATCCTGCCAACCACCATGTGAACTTGGAAGGGGCTCTTTTCCCAATCAGGCTTTGAGATGAGCCCACAGCCCTAGCAAACTCCTTAACTGCAGCCTTGCAGAGGATCCAGACAATAAGTATCTGGACTTTTGACCCACCGGAGCTGTGAGATAATACATGTGTGTTGTTTTAGCTCCTAAGTTTGTAGTGATATTGTCATACATCAATAGATAACTAATACAGCATGTCAGGGCTATGTTGGAAACAGACCATGACTCTGTAGGCTCTGGAAGGACACCTTCATGTCTTAGTGTTGAAGAAGATTGGTTTTGTAATCAAATGGATATGTGTTCAAGTATCAGGTCCAGCTTGGGTCACGTGTTTCCCAGAACACTTAGTTGCCGTGTAGCCTGGGATAAGTTGTTTAATCTGAGCTTCAATTTCCTCACTTTTAAAATACAAGTGTTATCTAGACTCACATCCTAGGATTGAGAAGTTGGCTTAAACAAGATTAATAAAATAAAATGCTTTATGTAGTCCCTGGTAGAAAATAAGTGCTCATTGAGTATCAATATTGCTGTCCCAGAAGTGCTGTGAGGTGCAGGCTCCTGGTTACAAAACCACCAGCAGATTCCAGGGTTTGATTTTTTTCCTCAGGGGAGGCTGCTATAGCACAAAGAGCCCTGGAGTGAGAGTCAGAAGTTCTTAGGTTTAATCCTTTCTATGTAACCAGAAAAGCTGGGTGACACTGGCAAGTCATTTCATACCTCTGAGCTTATTTTCTCATCTGAAATTAACAGTGTTTGCACCTACCTATGTCATAAGAGTCCAAGGAATGGATGTATATCAGATGCTTTGTGAGCAGTAACAGGGTACACAGATATGAGCATTTTTACTTTAATAAAATATTATATTATAAATGGTAATTAAATTTTTGAAGGGCGCCTTTAGAATGAATACCCATGGCATTCTTGGCTAAGCCAGGACAGGAGCTAGCTCTGACCACGCCAGAGGTGGCCCAGACATGGCACAGTGGTTAAAAGCTTGGGCTCCAGAGCAGGACTGCCTGGGTTAAAAACTCCTGGGAAGCTATCTACTTCTCTGTGCTTCAATTTCCTCAGCTATAAAACGAAGGAAACAGTCACCACTCACCTCACAGTGTTGTTTCAAATGTCAAATGTAATGAAGCATTTGAGCACCATGAATTCTCTTTTTTTCTCTTTTAAATTTATTTTTTATTGAAGTATAGTTGAATTACAGTGTTGTGTTAATTACTGCTGTACAGCAAAGTGACTCAGTTATACATATATATATATATATATATATATATATATATATATATATATATATATATATATATATATATATATATATACACATTCTTTTTCATGTTCTTTTCCATTATGGTTTATCACAGGATATTGAATATAGTTCCCTGTGCCATTCTATATATACCCGTTTGCATCTGCTAATCCCACGTCTTAGGAAAACATCTACATAGTCAGTGCTCAGTAAATATCAGCTGAAATCATTCTTCTCTCAGACCATTGTATCAATAGGAAGTGGAAGATGTTAGTCTTGGTTGCTATCACATTTCCTTCATTTCTACATTTTTGGTGGGGGAATGAAGATCGAGTTTTGTTCCAATTCAGCCATCTGGCAGTTCCTGTTTGTCTCCCTATGAGGATTCTGCAATAACTGATTAAGGGGGGGACTGATTTTGACCAAATCAAGTATTATAAAGGACATCAAGAAACTACCTAAATTCAATTTGTGATTTCACCTGCTCTCTTGAAGTAAATGATGGCTAATAAAGGATTTTAAGTTGGTATGGGAAAGAAGTTACAAAGATAAATGCTGGCTGCACTAAAAAAATATGTAAGTTCATTGTCCTAAGGCAAAATAGCATAAATTTCCCCAAATATTTCTATTACATGAACACACTCCCTTTATTGGAAGTGATTGGGTAATGCAACGTTTTACTTCAATGAAAACAGATTCCCTTTGGAAGATAATTTCCTCATTATCCTCAGAGGTTCTGGAATCTGCTATTAGATTCAGAATTCAATTTTGAGTGACTTAAGGGAATAAAGCCTTTATAACTTTTCTTTCTAAATTGTGGAATATCAAAGGCTGAATGCCCCCTTTAAAGTAATTTATTATTACAGCATCTCACACTCTATATAACACATTCAGAAACTAATGATTTTTCAATAAATTTAACTTATTACATTAATTTTAAAAAGATTTTTCTTTCATAAATTACCTTTCGGTTTTCATGTAATTACAGTCAGGTCAATTTATTTTAGACTAAAATTATAGAATATTAAAGCTACTGGGCACCATTGAATTCTACAATAGCCCTATGAGTTGGGTGTGATTTTTCCTCTTTATGTATGTGGAAACTGAGGCACAGATGGGTTATCCAGCATCCTGGTGCTGGAGGGATCTAAACTCAGTTCTATCCAAATTCTAAACCTTTGTTCTTTCTACCATAGATGCCATCCACATACTACTGAAGAACTTCTAGTGACACCTCATTCCCATTACATGGCACAAATGTGAAAAAAAATCAAGGCTATAGGAAGTGAAGGGACCCATTCTGGGTTCCACTGTGAGCTGGGGACAGGATTGAGGCTTGCTTGGTGGCACACAGATCTGGGTTGTCTTTCCTCTGCCATGTACTAGTGATGTGAATTTATAAAATTCATTTAATCTCTTTGAGCTCCAGTTTTCTTACTCGTAAAATGAAAATAAACTTACACCATAAGGATGTTCTGAGAGTTTAAGGAGTTTATTATATGTAGAATGCTTTAGCACTAGCGCCTGGTACATGGTCAATCATAAATTAGAGGTAATTGTTTTCAGTAACACTGGAAATAATAACAGGAAATGGAATCTAGCCCCCTGAATTCTGATGAAGGACTTGTTCTAATTTGTTATCACTCTAGTCCAATTATATAAACATACCAACTTTATGACTGGTATACTTTATCTTACTTACTTATTTCTTTATGCAGTTGTTTAAACAGATCAGCCTTGCTTTAGGTAGCATTAACTTGCAGATAGAATGTATTTACATATATTCTCCATGGACTATGAACTCACAGAGATACAGCTTGATGCTACTATTTCTTGGCACTGGCCACTTGTTTCTTAGGCCTCTTGAGAAATTTGGAGTTGCGCTTTTGCTCTCTGCAGTCCCCGGGACCCCACCCTACTGTTCCTGCTGATGAGTCAGCTGTGACAGTCCAGGTTCATTACAAATTCCCTGGGCTCTCTGGAAATCAGGGCCCTGCTAATTTGCCTGCATCCCAGCTCCCCAAGCCCTCCCCCTTTCTGGCCTCTGCCCCCACCGCTTTCTGATGTTATCACAGTATTTCTCAATTGTCCACTGCTGCTTCTCTGTCTTTTTCTCTGCGAGTGAAGCTCAGTGTGTGGATCATTTCGTACTAATCGTTTATTTAATACGCCTCCCATTTGTCAGTGGGCTCACATCCGCACCGTTCTTGCCTTCCGTGCCAGGGCAGGTATACAAAAAAGCCTTTATTATTCTCTTAACCGCTTTTGTGGTTTTTTCCTGATCCTTATCTTCCTTCTTTACTGACACAGCAGATTCTTACCTTGCTCCCTTCGATTTTCCTAAGTACAAATGGTTGTTTAACCCCTTGATATCAGATGCTTTATTTATAAAGCCATCTAAGTCTTTTCTATTCTTCTCATGCTCCTGCTTCCCTTCATCTGACATTAATTTCAAAAGAATTTGCTTAAAAAGACAGTCAGGAAACTAAGGCGAGTACATGGAGGCTGCTTCTCTTTGCTTAATATCTACATCTATCCTGTATCTATATCAACTACATTTATTCTATATCTATATCATCTACATCTATTCTATAACTATACCATCTACATCTATTCTATATCTATACCATTTACATCTATTCTATATATCTACATTTATTCTATATCCATACATCTACATCTATTCTATAACTATACCATCACCATCTAGTCTATATCCATACCATCTACATCTATCTATAAGTATACCATCTACATCTATTCTGTACGTATATCATCTACATCTATTCTACATCTATATCATCTAAATCTATATCTATATCATCTACATCTATGTGTGTATCTACATCCACATCTATACCACTATCTACATAAAATTTTTGTTGATGTGAAATATAGCAGCCTGGGAGCAAACTGTGGGAATGGTGAGTGTTCAGAAAATCAAAGGCAGGTGCCTAAATCCATAGCCTTACAGCAGAACCTCTACCTCCCATGTTGTGGCAGAAATGTAAGATTGTTATCTCTAGTCTGGTCCTCACCAGGTTACAATATTGCTTATAAACCCTCTGACATTTCAAAACACGGTAGAGATAAGAAACATATTGTCCTGAAATGTCCCTTCCACCTCTGCCAAGAAAGTTCTACTAGCTCTTGGGCTTCCCTGGTGGCGCAGTGGTTAAGAATCTGCCTCCCAATGCAGGGAACACGGGTTTGAGCCCTGGTCCAGGAACCGCGGAGCAACTAAGCCCATGTACCACAACTACTGAAGCCCGCGTGCCTAGAGCCGGTGCTCCACAACAAGAGAAGCCACCCCAATGAGAAGCCCGCACACCGCAATGAAGAGTAGCCCCCGCTCGCCTCAAATAGAGAAAGCCCGCGTGCAGCAACGAAGACCCAACGCAGCCAAAAATAAATTAATTAATTTTTAAAAAAAGTTCTACCAGCTCTTAAAGACACATTTTCATTTCAAGTCTCACTCCTCCATTAAGTCATCCCTGATGATGTCTGAGAACCACAAAGGCATTTGCTATTTGACTCATGGATTTGACATTGGATCAGATTGTTTTACACATTACTGTGTGCTCTTTTCTGTTGTATTTATTTTCATTCCTAATTGTTTAACGTGCACAGCTTTTAACTCCTAACACATTCTATTAATTACTTAAAGGTAGAGCTGCTAATGTTTAGGCATCCTTCACCCTTTCGTTTTAATCTACTGCTAGATTCTTTAGCATGCATCAGAATGCTCTGGGGATCTGAATTTGAAAGATTCCTGGGTCTTTTTACAGCTCAGCTGAATCAGTAACTCCAGGTGTGGGGACTTGAAATCTGTTATTTAAATGAACTCTTTGGGGCTTATGATATCAACCAAAGTTTGCTAACAGCTACTTTTGGAGATGCCTCTAAAACAACTTGAAGATTTCTCTTCCTTTCTATTCTCACTATCATCTCACTAATCCAGCCCATATCACACAAAACACACACATGAAGGCACACACACACGCTTCTTTTTTTAAAAAAGTTTAACTTTTGAACACCTAACAAACATTGATGAGTACTTGATATGCACCAGACACTGGCAGACGTAGAGAGTAATAAACCATGATCCTGAGGAGTTTACAGTACAGAAAGGCACACATACACATTGCATGCTTAAGTAGAGTACAAGGCTAAAAACAAAATTTTAACTAATGAACTAGCCTGCCTCATGTCCTGGAACACATGTTTTACAAAGTACAATTGTCCATCTTGTTCCAGGAATGGCAGGCTTGAAGACAATATGTCTTCATTTTTTGAGGTATGGGAGATGGAGCCAAGCAAAAAGAAAACAAAGGAAGGACATCAATGTTTTGTTATTTTCCACTGGATCAGTACTTGCTCCTGACTCAGACCTGAGCATATCAACCTTCATTCGATGTTAACATGAGTAGGAAGCTATAAGTGGTCTTTGACTGGCTGAGGTCTCTTAGCTAGCTGCATGGCCAGAAGAGAGAGATGTCATGATATCCACTTGGGACTCAGGCTTGGGGTAGATTGTCAAAACATACGTTCTCTGCTCTCAGGAATAAATTCCTGATAGAGTGACCCTACTGACTTGTGACAACCTTGTTGGTGCATGAATGTTGGAAATTTTTACTGACCCCTTCAGCATTCTTATTTCTCAAAACAGAGCCTTTCACTTCAGAATATCTAACACTTGAAAACAGCTTATTGTGGTGGTGCCATGGCAACAAAAAAGGCTTTCCTTCATTTGTACCAAGCAAGAACTAGAGGTGTTTGAAGAGCACAGAAACAGTCTGTAGTTCAGTATGGGAAGATGGTTAGAGAAATTGGCAGGAGAAATTTCTGCCCCTGCAAATTAACAGAGTTGATTTCTCTCCTCTGTCTCTCATGCTTGTGAGCTTTGAAACGTGGCAGGAGCTTGGATTCAGGGTGGCTGGCTTCTGTGAATCATTGTTTCCCCATTTGTCCATCACATGAGCATTCTCTTCTGGTGATGTGGGGAACATTTATGCGAATGCCTTGGTTATGGGTAATATTTTGGTGTGGCAACTGCTCCTTATCCCTGGCTCACTATGTCCAAGTAGTACACCCATTGCTTCTGAGGTGGCAGCTTCCTTTGCATCATGAGAAGTTTAGATTAGATCAACACGTATTTTCCAAACAGGGTTGCACATTAGAATAGCCTGGGTGCATGTTAAAAATACAGTTTCCAGAGACCTATTAGGACCTGCTGATGCAAATCCTCTGAGGGAGGGATGCAGGAAACTGTCTTTTTAACCTGTTCTCTGATGATTTCTGTGTAAGCAGACCTCTGCCTTATGTTGAGACCCTTTGGCCCAGATGTTCCAAGGCCCCTCTAACTTTGCATTCTATGGATTCAAGATCCCACAGCCAGGTGACACCCAATTATCCCTCCCTGCTCCTAACCACTGCCCCCCACCCACCCAGAGTCTTTCGCTGGTGATCCCTTTGGGTGCTAGGAGGTCTAAGAATTTTGTCAATATTCAGCAAATGAGCCCTTTCCTACACTCTATGCAGGTAGCTCATCAGTACTGCTGTCAAATTGCTGAGTAATGGTGACTCTTTCCAGAATAATACACTACCTTTTTAGAGCACTTAAAGCTTATTTTTAGGCACTTGCACACACTTTCACACAGGACTGGAATCGTGAATCATTTCTGTCTTTCTAGCTGTGTGAGTTGGAATCTACAGAGAGGACAAAGACCAGAATGATGCTGACCTGGGAAATCTGTGAGGAAAAATCAGAGAAGGGCTTGGAAGCATTTTCTGTCTATAAATCATCCAGTCCAGTGTTTCATTCCGAGTAAAGCAATCTCCTAGTCATCCAGGAGAGTAAGATTTATGTCAGGTGAGAAAAAACAGTCAGCTGATTTCCTATCTGTGGACTCCTTGAAGGGTAGAAGGAATAGAGATGGGAAAAAAACAAAAACAAAAAACTACCCTTTAATTTGTCAATTTTAAGTCACCGTTCCAGTCTGATTTAATCACCCCGAAGCTAACAATGCAGAGGACACACTTTGAAAGTGAAAATTAGCTAAAATCGATTAAAAGGAAGCTTGCTTTCGCAGAAGGGAGTTCCCTAAGAGACGGTTTGCTGGTGGAGATTTGGCAAACACCTAAATACAATCAAGGTGACTGGGGTGTGTTCACAAGATGGTCAAGTTTCCGCAGAGAGGTGAAACCTTATCAATAGCGCTGTAACCTGTCTCAGTGGGGGGTGTGGTCTGTATGGAAAAGAGAGTTGGGCAGAAAGGGTTTATCCAGTTCTATCCATGAGATGGAGGGCCTGTACCTGACAGACACAGATGATGTGGTCCCTCAGGGGAGCGCTGTAAGGGGAGTGGTGACAGATACTAAAACTATATTACATTATATTTTATATTTATACATAAAATGTATTAGCCATATTATTGCATTTGCTGAATACCTGTTATAGGTCAGGCCCTATAGGTGCTAAAGTGCTTTAATAGATTTTTACATGTAACCTTTAAAATATCCCTGCGACATAGGACCATTATCATCTACATTTTGTGATGAGAAAACCAGTCCCTAGTTTTCTAAGCCAGTCACTTAGCTGGTAAGTGGGAGACCTAGGTTTTGAAGGCAGGCCCATCTGCCTCTAGGGCTCTCTTTGGCACTCTTCTCTCCGGCCTCCTGACACTGTTCATCATTTTTCCTGAAATACATTCTGAACTATCCAACTCCTAGTTGCTGATTCTCCGTGCGTCAGCTTCCCCAAAAAACTTGATACAGGGAAGGGTGGTGTTCTGGACATGGACATGAGTGTGATAAATAATTACACTGGCATTTGGTATATATATTTGTCCCTTATAGGTTTAGTTAATTTATATGAGGGAATCATCATGGATGAACTGAAAGAACAAATTATGAACACATTGGAGCTAACTGGTTAAGAGTTTGGGCTCAAAATTGGAGTGGTCTGGGTTTTATCCATGGTTCCATGGTTTATGAGCTTTCTGAACCTGGGCAAGTTCACACCTGAGCCTCAATTTCCTCTGTGAAACAGACACAACCATAGTATACACTTACAGGGTTGCCATGACGATGAAGTAGAATGATGCTCAAATGTACTCAGCACAATTCTTGGCATGTGGTGGGCACTCAAAACACATTAGTGGTTTTCATTATTGGACCTATGAGTCAGGGAGCCAGGTCTTGGTCTGTGGTTATCTCTGAGGGGCTGCCACTCTTAGTGGACCTGCCACTGCAGGGCTCTGTAAGCCCTTCTCTCTGATGAAAACACTTTGTCTTTTGGGGGCTCTCCTACTTGCAAAGTCTTATGACCTTTAGTTGTCCACATGCCCCCTTTTCAAAAACTTAATTTTTTTTCATTTTTAATTACATATTTTAAAATATAAAAATTATATTTATTTTTTTAATTTAAAGAATATAAAAATATACAAAACCAAAAATTAACCTCCCTCATTCTGAAGTTTCATATGTAACCTTCCAAATTTTTCTGTATATTTATATAATATATAAGATATAAGATTTTCTGTTTCTTTTCTCTTTCTTTTCAAAGCTGAACTTACATCATACATAGTGTCCCACAATTTTTTGTTTTTCTCACTCAACAAGTACCATGAATATTCTTTCATTTTGTGAAATACTCATTTTTAGACATGGCTGTATGGAATTTTAGAGTGTTGTCTCCACATTTTTCTATTGCAACAAATCCTGCAATGAATGTTCTTCTGCATATACCCCTGGGCATTTGTTGTGAGAGTGTTTTTGTAGAATATATTCCTAGAGGTAGAACTTCTGTGTCAAAAGAGTCAATATTATAATAAACCATTGTTTTATTTTCAGACAGCTATGTTTTAAATTTTTTTCTCCTTTACTGAAAATATTGTAATGATAACCTTTGGATTTAACTTTTCTTTTGAATTATTTTCTTAGAGTTTATTTACTAATGAAATAATGATAACTATCATAATAGGATATAGTATAAGCCAGGAACTTATCACATGCATTTTCTCTCTTATCCTACTTCTGGGCATGTAGTAAGCAGCCCATCTTACAGATGAAAAAACTGAGTGTCGAAAGGATTGATCCAGACTCATAGCATCCAAAGTGACAGATTTAGGGTTTGAGCTCAGGTCAGTCTGATTTCAAAACTGATGCTTTTTATCACAGCACTCTGTCTTTAAACATTGTGAGCTGATTCTGGGATTCTAGGGTCTTAGGGGTTCGTTGCTGGGGGTGAGAGGGAACCAACGTTAGGCCGATGAAGGCAACATAGTGAGTTAAGTGCTGTGATGGGGGAGTCACAGGGTTTTGTGTCTGTGTACAGCCATCAAGCCTAGTCCAGGGTAGGGGCAACCCCTGTTAAAATGATAAAATGGCATTCATGGTCTCAGTGCACTGACTGGGGGTAGATAATAATTAGCCATTTTATACATGGAGAAGATGAAGAGGGGACAGTTTATAATCACTTTATACCTGTACACTTCTGATTAAAACTAAAAGCTCTGCCAGACTGTTTTCCATTGAGAAACCTTGTTCTTTCTCTTATAGAACAATGATCTCAGGAAATACTATGCCAAGAACAGAGCCGTCAGTCAGCATTAAAATGAATGAGGAAAATCCCCAGGAGGCGAAGCCTTCCTGGCAAAAAAACATTTCCTAGGTGAGACTTCTTCTGGGAAAACGTGTGTGAAGTTGCTTCCTGGGTCACTGGTTACTCAGTGTTCTCTGGAGCCGTTGGTTAATGCTGAAAGGGAGATACTCACAAGGAGGGGCAGACAGGTGGGTGAGTTCCTGGGCCACGAGGGCTGTCAGTGTTTTATTGAGCACCTGCTGTCGGTCTCACGGTGGTCCACACCAGGGATCTAGGGGTGAGCAAAGCAGATATACATGCGGCCCTCAAGGAGCTCAAGGTTCACCAGGGCAGAGATCTGTTAAGCCTTGAATTACAAGGCAGAGAGCTGTGGGTGGTCACAGCGTTTGTACAAGCGCTTCTGAATCTGAGGAGGGGCCCTTGAGCAGGCAGGCTGACTTCTGTTTAGGGATCACAAACTATTCTGCCTGAGAAGTGGGGATGGGACATGGGAGTTAACGAGAGGGCTTGGCTGGCATCATGTAACCTGGCACGGTATAAAGTGGGACAAATCCAGGCCATGCAGGGCAGCCTCACACTGACAAAGTGAATGCCCAGGAGACATGGTCACGGGGGGAGGGGCTCTTTGTCTGTGATCTGCAGCCATCTTGGTGCAGCCTAAAAGGAGCCACTGAGAAATGTCAGAAAGAGAAAGACAAATACAAAATGATATCACTTATATGTGGAATCTAAAAAAATACAACAAACCAGCGAATATAACAAAAAAGAAACAGACTCACAGATATAGAGAACAAACTAGTGGTTACCAGTGTGTGTGTAGGGGAATACAGGAGTGGGAGGCTGGGAGATACAAACTATTGGGTGTGACATAGGCTACAAGGATGTATTGTACAACACGAGGAATATAGTCAATATTTTGTAATAACTGTAAATGGAGTGTAACCTTTAAAAATTGTATTAAAAAAGGAGCCACTGAAATGTGGGAGATACCCCTGCATGAATGCTTCAGTGTTTGCCTAGGCTGAAGATGGTGGGGCAGTAGGACAGCAGGCACATATCTATATCTATATCATCTATATCTATATCTATATCTATATCTATATCTATATCTATATCTATATGAAACCAAAGCCAAGTTCTTTGGTCTATGTATACAGAGTGCTCCCAACTCCACTAACTTGCTCCCTGACTTTAGTCAAGTCACAAATTTCTTCAGGCCTGAGCACACTCTTCTGTATAATGGGTATGTAAAATGCATCTCCTTCTGAACAGAGTTCCTGAGGGGATAAGATAAAGCCTGAGAGTGAAGCAGAACTAGGATTTTTCTTTTTGCTCCCTGCATCCACGGTACCTAGCACAGCATCAGGCGCCACGCAGGTACTCAAGGCTGGATGATCTATATGGCTCAGCGAGGCCCCAACAGCTTCCCAAACACACTTCACACTAGCCATGCCCATCCTGAAATGTCCATGTTAGTGCCATCTCTTTGGCAGGACATTGTTCCAGATAGATTTTGTTGAAATGTATGCCTCCATCCCTGGCCTGATGTGGGGATGTAAAGTGTAGAAGAAACGACCATATTTTCCATGATCAAGAATTCCTTTGCCCCTCTCTGCCTCTACCTTCCTTCCTTTTCTTTCCTCCTTCTGCATACACCTTAGCTCCTTTCAAAATTCTATTATTTATTTTCAAAAATACCCACTGGACATCAAAATCATATAGTGCATCTGCTTGACACAAGAAGTGACACACTCAAATGTCTCCAGACCTCACTTTATGGCTTGAGGGTTCTCTGCTGTTTTACTCTTTCCATTCCTATTCCAGCATCCCAATTGGCAGTCAAGTTCTGTCCTGTTTTAGGTTTCTGGTTCTTATTCTCCAGCACCCTCTACCTATCTCTTTCCCCAGAGTTGAGATGAAAACTAGGGGGCTGCAGGCATGGTCCCAGCCATCAAGGAACTCACAGTCCTCAATAGTGCCTTCAAAGAGCATGGTGGCATAGAGGCACCGTCTGTGAAAACTGCCACGAAGGGCCTTCACAAGCAAGCAGAGATGCTTCTGGAGGGATGGATGGAGTTGCTTACCGTCTCAGCAGGACTGGCATTAGGGTATTAAAGGGCACAGAGCTGGGCCTCTGAGGAAGGAGTGTGTAAAGCCTTCCCATCCTGTGCAGCGTATTTGGATAAGGCTTGCCACTTGGCTTAGGGGCAAGACCCATCCCCTGCTTCTAGTGGATGCTTATTTTAATCCCAGGGATGTTGGGTGCTAACCCATTGCTCCCAGAAGCAGCATTTTGAGGGGCCACCTGGACCTGAAGTACATCTCCCCAGGGTAGTTTTAGACCAGAAAAGTGACCCCAGCACAGCCCCTCTCTCTTCTTTCCCCAGCCTTAGGATGGAGGTGAGGGAAGCTTCTTGGGAGTGGCCAGCTGCCTGTAGAACAGTTTCATGAGAGTGTAAGGACTCCGCGTGGTCATCCAGACATCCTATCCCTGTGTAGAGCACCAAGAATCAGAGCCAGATTTTTCCTTACTTGGGGTGGAGCTGCAGAGTGAGCACGGGCACAGGGTAGCCATGGGGAGTCTCTGCACTCTTCCTCCCCACTGAGCCCCCTACAGCTCTAGGCTGAGAGAAGCTCCCCTTAGAGGGGACATACTGAAGGATGTACTCAAGCTAACTAGTCAACAGAATCAAGGGGTTGCCAGGGAAGCAGAGCCATTCTGACTTTTGGGGACTAAGGAACTTATTAGGCGAGTTAGTCCTTAACACAAATGTGGGAAAGCCTGGGGAAGTAAAGGTCTGAAAAGGAGATTTGAAAGTTCAGAGAAAGGTTGTTAATCAGCCCTCCTGGAGTGCCGGTGTGAATGGACAAGTCAGAGCTTGCAGGAAAATCTGGATGTTAGGCATGTCCAGCTAATGCACTGGGACCATGAAAGGGGGCTCCTGTCTCTGGAAGACTGTCTCTTTGTAGCATCTGTATCTGGGAGTTCACAGCCTGATCGTAGGCCTGGGTTGCTGTTGGTGGGCAGGAATGGGAGTCAGGAAGAAGAGCAGGGTGTGTGGCAGGGGGAAGAGCAAGGCAAACTGGGCTCCATCCATACCACTTCATCCGTCATCACCTCCATCCACGTAACCTTTGGAACATAATGACTGCTGCTTTACTTATGCCTTCCAAATCTTGTCTAAATTCTCTTTTGGCCAACTCTAACCTGGAACCATACAGAGATGAGCTCTGGGAAAAATCATTCCAGCTTAGCCAACTTCACACCATATTAAACCACCACAGCCTATCAATGTTCTGAGCACTGTGTTAGTCACTGGTGGGGACCTAGAAGGTCCTGGGACATTAAAATGTGCAAAGTTTCAGAATCTACCAACATGATGGTGCCTTTTGGGGATCTGTAAATAGCTGAGTGTGACTGGGCCATGGTGTACAAAATGGTGAGAGTGATGAAGGGATGGGAGATGGGATGTTGGTTGGGGACAGATAATTTAGTGAATTAGACATCATATTATAAAGTTTAGGTTTATCTTATGGAAAAGGTATTACTTGGAAGAGTTTTAAGAAAGGGGAGAAAAATGAGCACATTAGTATTTTAGAAAGATCACTCTGGTTGTAGGGTGAGAATGGTTTGGGGGGAGGACAAACATGATGGCAGAGACTGAGCAGTGGCTCAAGAACTGTGAGGGACATGACCTCGTGTCTAAAAGATTGAGAGAAGCAGACCAATGGAAGAGATGTTAAGAGGGGAGAAATACTGGGGCCTGGAACTTGATTGGACATGAGGCTGTGAAAGAGAGAGGGGATCCTAAGTTGACGCTAAGATTTCTTACTGGGACACCTGAGCCAATGATGGTGCTCTTCATAAGGGAAACAGAGAGGCTTGGATAGGAAGAGGATGAGTTTCATTTTGAGCATGTTGCATTAGAGATGTCTGTTGGATAAACGAGTCTGGCGCTTAGGGAGAAGAATGACCCAAAGATCTAGATTGTGGAACATCTAGAACACATGCCAGGGTTCTTAACTTTGTGTGATTGTGGACTCCTTATAGAATATGAGGAAAACTATTTTCATCAGAAAAATGTGTATATATATATATATATACACACACACACATACTTATATATACAAATATTTACATAGATTTTCAAGAGATACACAGATTACCTGGAGCCCAGCTACAGATCCTTTAGGGATCAAGAATGTGCCTGGAGTCTGGTGGAGTGAGAAAAGGAGATGAGAATAAAACCTTGGGGAGAGTAATGGATGGGGGAAGGAAAGAAGCCTGCAAAGGATGCTGAGAAGGCATAGCTCCAAAAGAAAGAGATAAACCATCCATTCTGTAGGGTGTAGACAGGTAAAAATCAAGGGAAACAATTCAAGAAGAACATGGTAATATGTAACTGTAGAAAATGCAAGTAAGAGAACGACTGAACAATATCCATTTGATTTAGCTAAAAGGGAAAAATTTAAATATCAAAGAGAAAGTGCAGCTCAGCCCAGTCTGCATCTCACGCTGGACTCTACAAAAAGGGGTGCCTAGTTAAAACTCTCCAAAAGGGGGGCAGAGCCCCAAACTAGTGTCGTGGCACTTGTCTCATGCTGTCATGCCTCTCCAGGGTGCCAGCCTTGCTCTTTACCCATCTTTGCCTCCCCTCTCAGATTTGATGCTGAACTCTATTATCTTCTCAGGAATGACATTGACTTTCCCAAATCATCAGCTCACTCTAGATAATCTCAGGGAATACTCCCGAGGGTGCAATCCAGCCCTAAGACCTTTCTACCAGGCATCATTGATCCTTTCATGGGCCCCTGTGTAATACAATTACAAGCCTCAAGAAATTTGATTGTCTTGGATCAAATGAAAAAGAAACTACAGTTCACGCTTGTATTTAGTGAGAAGACTTCGAAAAATAAACTTGTTGACATAAGTACTTAAGAATTTTAAGTGCTATGTTGGTTAATATCTTTCTTAGTGATATAGAGAAGGGCAGGTTGGAGAGTATTTATACTTGGGCCTGTGGGGAGCACAGTGAACAAAAAGGCCAAGGGACTCTTACCAAAAGTCAGTGGGGCAAAGCTCTCAGTTTTATTCATGTTATCATGATTATAACACCTCTCTTTAACTTTTAATGATATGCAACAGGAGATTCTCCATGATATTGAACTATGAAGTTCTGTTTTACAATTTCCTACTTTGAAACACAACTACAACAGGAATAAAGACTATTTCCCACCTGAACTGTTTGAAAGGAAATTGTTAACCTGTTGCCTCATCACCTTCTAATACTCTAGTATTTCCTACAAATGAGCATATTCTCTAAAACCTCAAGTCCATCATCAAAATAAGGAAATTAACATTAATATAGTACCATCTAACTCTCAGATCCCCAGTTGCTCGATAATGCCATTTACAGCAAAAGGATCCAGTCAGAATCACACATTTGCATTTGATCGTCATGTCTTTCAGTCTTCTGTTTAGAACAGTTCTTTAACCTTTTCTTGACTCTCAATTCTTAAATTTTTGAAGGAACAGGACAGTTATTTTGTTGCATGACCCTCATTTTAGTTTTGGTGATTCTTCATGCTTAGATACAGGTTATGCATCTTTGGCAGGAATATCATTGAAGTGATGATGCTGACATTGCATCTTATTATCAGGTGGCTCATAATTTTTATTTGTTCTATTATAAAGGAGTTCCTTTGATCATTTGATTAAGGTAGTGTTTGCCAGACCTCCACTGAGGAGTTATTCTTTCTCCCTTTTTACTTATTATATATTTTATAGGGAGGTACTATGAAACTATGTAAATATCCCATTTCTCATCAAACTTTCTTTTTTTATTATAAATGTATTATTTATTTATTTATTTATTTTTGGCTGCGTTGGGTCTTTGTTGCTGCACACGGGGTTTTCTCTAGTTGCGGTGAGCGGGGGCTACTCTTCGTTGCGGTGCGCAGGCTTCTCGTTGCGGTGGCTTCTCTTGTTGTGGAACACGGGCTCTAGGCGCGTGGGCTTCTGTAGTTGTGGCACTTGGACTCAGTAGTTGTGGCTTGCGGGCTCTAGAATGCAGGCTCAGTAATTGTGGTGCACGGGCTTAGTTGCTCCGCGACATATGGGATCTTTCCAGACCAGGGCTCAAACCCGTGTCCCCTGCATTGGCAGGTGGATTCCCAACCACTGTGCCACCAGGGAAGTCCCTCATCAAACTTTCAATGTACCTAATTATTTATTTATACTTGTATGTGCTCATGGAAGTCTATGGTATTCAGTCATTTATGACCCATTATTATCATTATTTATTTTTATGCTCAAATTGTCTTCAATTTGACCAGTGAGAATTCCTTGAAGTATGCTTCTGTATCCTTCCGTTATGTTTCCTTTGTTTTTGAATGCTTTCTTATTTTCTGGTGCAATAATATATTTTAGTTTTATCTTTTACTTTTGCTGTCTTAAATCTGGAATCAGCCATTTCTCCAAGGGGACCCTGGTTCCCTTTTCGTTGAGAATAGTATTTAGAAGTCAAGATCTGGGTACCAAGTGTGTTCATTGCAATTGGGTTGTCACTGTTCCCAGGCTCTTTCTGAGGACAGAGCTAGGGGATTATATGTATGTTAATATATACATTCATGCACACATTTACTTTTATATTTTTTTCTTTATTTCTATATATTAAAATTTTCAAGTTCGAATGAATAACTCTAATTCCAATCCAAAACCACTGAACTCATTGTATCTTTTCTCCTTCTAGTACTTGTAACTCTCTTCTTCAACAATGCAATCCTGGCTCCCATGATCTTTAATATACCTACTTACTTCATTATCTCCCCTCCTTATATCAGTTTTTCATCTCTGCTGCCACGCCCTTTCCCATACGGATGTCCTCTTCCCCCCACTTGAATTCTGCAACACTGTGCCAGACTTCCCTCCCCACTTGGACACTCTTCTCACACTTTTTGGGCTATGACACCTTGTGCCAGTCTACCACCCTACATGGATGCTGACCTCATCTTGCCTTTGCTGACTCCCAACAGCAGGGTTCCCCCCAGCACAGATGCCCTCCTTATTCTTTTTGGGTTCTGACACTCCATACCAGACACCCGTCTTCTGTGATACACTGTTTAACCTGCCAGGGCTCTGACATCTCATGCTGGCTACACCCTTGCCATGTGGACACCATTCTTACCCAGTTTGGTGTCTAACACCTCATAGCAGCCTGCCTCTCTTTGAGGCTGACTTCCTTACCCACTTGGGCTCTGGACTTCCACCTAGACCATTCCCTTGCCCTCTGTGTTGATGGCCTCTTCACCCTGCTTGGTCGCTGATTCCCCAAGCCATGTGCCCTTATCTGGACACTTTTCTCAATGTTTTTGAACTCTTACATTTTATACCAGGCTACCTCCTGTCAACCTACACCCAGCCTCCTCCAGACATGGGTGCCCTTGTCAAAATTTTCAGACTCTGTCATTTCATGCCAGACTGCCCTTCTGCATGGACACTTTCTTCATTCTTCCTGGGCTCTGATACCTCATGCCGGGCTGTCCCCATACGTGAATGCCTTTTTCACACTGCTTGGGCTTCCATACCCCATATTGGTCCAAGTCCACGCATGAACACCCTACTTGAGATTTGACACCCCACTCTAGACCACTGAAGCCTATTCCTTATGTCCCTTCAGCGTGGACACCTACCTTTCTTTGCTCTATTTAGTGGCATCCAGAGCATTAGTACTGAATTTTGGGGGAAAGAGAAGGATAGATGAAGAGAAAGAAGAAGAATTAGAGGAAAAGCAATCACAAAGTTTTATCCATGAAATTTGTTAAAATCTTATAAAACATGTTTGTTATAAGAAATTGTATTTGTTCACTTAATCACTTAATCAATTATAGAATAAATTGGATTGAATACTGAAATTGCTCCTTATAACTATATATGAACTCACTAGCTCTCTTTTAACTAATAACCCATCACTATTTAGACCATGTAAGGTCTCCTGAGAGCCAGAAGCCCCTGACTCTATGTGTCCTTCTGGTATGTCCAGCAGATTCAGATCTAAAGACCATCTTTTTTAAAAATTAATTTTTATTGGAGTATAGTTGATTTACCATGTTGTGTTAGTTTCAGGTGTACAGCAAAGTGAATCAGTTAAGCATATACATATATCCACTCTTTTTTAGATTCTTTTCCCATGTAGGCCATTACAGAGTATTGAGTAGGTTCTTATTAGTTATCTGTTTTATATATAGTAGTGTGTATATGTCAATCTCAATCTCCGAATTTATGCCTCCCCCCACTCCTTGGTAACCATAAGTTTGTTTTCTACATCTGTAACTCTATTTCTGTTTTGTAACTAAAGACCTTCTTAAGCCTCATTCTGCATAGTCCAATCAGAGTTGATGATTCTTCCAGTATTAAATTATAAAATAAAATTCTCACTTAGGATTATACTTTTACAATTCTCCTGATACTGGTCCAGAGTTTGGAGAATGTGCTTTTAGGGACCTGGGGAGGATATCACATCTTCAAGCAACTTTCTGGCTTTTTATCATTTTTATCCATTGGGATTCTCTGTAAGATTCCCTTTGAGGAGAGGGTTTTATGCTGAATACCCCTTCCTAGCATCCTTCCCAAACACGTGTGCACACACACATGCACGCGCATGCACACACATGAAAAGAAAGTCACTGCTTTAGTTAAAGTCTTTGTTCTCAGTTTAAATAAGGAGCCCTCCTGTGGGGTTATTTTTTAAGCTTTAACAAACATGTTTTAAACTTTAATTTGAATGCATTTCAGATTTTGTTTTCTGTAGAGCAGAATTTTTCTTGAGTAAAAAGGAGTGTGTATGCCTTAGCCATTGCCACAAGCATGGTGTGTTACTCATTGCCCTCAGATTTAGCTTAGAACATCAGTCATGTATCCTCATTGATCTGCACATTTGCTGCCCTAGGCTGCCCTTGGCTGGGTGACCACGTCGATTTTCGTTGGTCTCTCTCACACTGTGGATCTGCTGGGGCCGACTTTGCTCTGTCACGCATCATTTTCCTGGGACCAGCAGGCTTGTCTGGGACCAGTCTGAGCAGGTTCTTCTCTTGGCTAGGGAGAAGGGAAGTCTTAGCTTGCAAGTGTTTTTCAAGTTGAGGCTGGCCTTATGTCTGATTGAGAGGGCACTGAAAACTGGCCGTGGATACAGGGAGGGGTAAAGAATGGGGCCGCTAATTCACTTTGCTGCAGAATGCCACATAGGGAACAGGAATGAAAGAGAGTCCTGCCAGGGTTTAACAATGTTACCTAGAATGTTGGCTGGTTTTGACTCTTCTTAATCTACATTTTCTCATTTGTTTGAGCTGGAAGAGCTCCCTTGGTGGTTAGCCCCTCTTCTTTCTGAAGGCCTTTCACTTTTCAGGGGCAGCTCAGTTTATCAGACTGGCACTGGCAAGTACTCACTTGAACGAATGAATGAATGAATGAATGATACCATGACTTCAACATTCCTGGGCCCTCCTATCAAGTGTGGGTACAAAGGCTGTTACTGTAATGTACCTCCATAGGTTGAAATCAGGAACTAACCCTGCTCCAAGAGCTCCATTTTCATTTTCAATCCCTAAATTCTAGGTATCCTTGGATACTGCCAAATAATGATTCCTAAGTGTTCTAAGGCAGCCATGATTTCTTTTAAATTTTAAGTCTATAAACCTTTGTGGGTGTGTGTAAGTGTGTGCATAGGGCAATTATTCTTGTTTTAAATCACTTGTTGTTTTTCAAGAAAAGTTTTACTAATTTTTTAAGTTAACTGTGAAAGACAGAGATATGACCATTATGATATACTGTGTCATTGCCCATTCAAATGACGGGGACCATTTATTAAGTACCTCAATGTGCTAGGCACTGTTAGCTGTTTGATATATTTTGCTTTACTCTCCAAAACAATCATACAAAGTAGGTATTATTTAATATTCTTAATTAATAGTGGAGGACACAGAAGTTTAGAAAAGTTAAGTTACTCAAGGTCAGACAGCTAACAAAAGGGTTCATCTGGGCTACAGGTTGTGCCAGATATCCAGGCAGGTTTCTTTCCAATACACTCTATTGCCTTGATTTCTTAATTGGGTTGGTCTCATGGGTACCTCCCACTCTGCAACCCTCCCAGCATCTTCTCCCAGAGAAAACTATCATGCCCATGGCATACAACACATGCTTTGGTGAGTGGTGTTTGATAAAGACAAAACCACAGCAAGAAAAAGGTTTATAATTTGCCTCCAATAAGCAAATCATTACTGTGATGAATTCTCCTTCATCGTACCAAGGGCAGGGGAAAGAAAAGGGGCTTATGCTACTGAATAAGATATTTAGGTCAGATACAAGAAAGGACTTTTGCACAGGTTTGTTAAAACGATCATGGGATCACTGGAAAGCTGGCAAATATTTTCACTCAGAAGAGACATTACAAACCTTCTCTTTCTTTCTTCCTCTTCTTCCTCCTCCCCTTCTTATTCTCCTCCTCCTCCTCTTCCTCCTCCTTCTTCTTCTTCTCCTTGTTTCTGTGGAATGTTTGTTTCCAAATAAAATCTCAGAAGTAATTCCACCCATCTGTTCACTGATTCAGGAAGTATTAAGCACCTACTATGTGCCAGACACTGTGTTAGGTTGAAGACACAGTGGTAAACAAAAGACACCCCGGTCCTCAGGTTTGGTTACAGGCTGCCGCTCTGGTTGAAAGGTAGGCTTCTCAGAGCCTCCCCCACTTGCCCTTCTCTGCGGAGCACCGGCACTCCGCAAAGCATTGTGAAAATCATTGTCCTATAGGCTCCTACTGCGAGGACAGAGATGCCGGCCCTAATCTCCACTGCCATCTCCAGCATATTTCCCTTGAGGATGTCAAAAGAAGAATGTTTATTTTACAAATGCACACAAAAGCTTGTGTTTGGAGGATTGTTCAGCACAGAGCTGCCTGGAAGAATGAGGTGGACTGTTTTCTTGGGATCTTTCTCCCTTGCCTTCAGCTCTCCTGCCTCCAGTCTCCATCAATCTGCTTTACCATCCCATCTTCCAGGCAGCTGCTGGAGTTGTCTTCATAAAACTTTCAATGGCTCCCTGTTGACTTCTTAATAAAGTTCAGTCTTTTAAACAGGCATTCAGGGGCCTCATGTTCTACCCTAACCCGCTGCCCATTTTCCGGCCTCATTGTCCATCATATCCGTTTGTGTATTCGGCAGTCTTTTTCTCTGATCACCTGCTTGATCCCCAAATATGCAGGACGTTCAATCCTCCTCACCTTTGTTAGGCCCAGAGTGCTCATTACTTTCTCCACTAATCAAAAATCCATGCAACCTTCAAAGTATAGCTCATTTGCAGGTTCTCCCAGAGACCTTCCCTTATCGCTTTATCAGAATTAATTGCTTCCTCCTTTGTGCTTCCACAGCCCTTTCTTTTACTTCTGTTTAACACATTTTTCTGTTCTGCTTCATCCAAATATGATATGTTTACACGTCTGTTTCCTGTTTCCTGTTTCCCCCTCAGATACTCAGAATTAAGGTCACAGGTCCATGTCAGTTCATCATTGTATCTTCTGGTGCTTTAGTCATAAAAGGGCCTCCACAAAATATCTTACATTACCATATCTTAAAAAAAAATTATCATACTAGGGTTCTGGAAGGTCAGGTATGGTCATAGAGGTGCTATGACTTAATTTTAAATTTCATCTTTAAGAGGTGTGCTAGAACTTGGTATAAGAGGGACCTGGGCTAGAATGCCATATCTATACTCATTCTGTGAGCTACATTTAACTTCTCTGATCCTTGGTTTTCTCATCTGAAAACGGGGATCAGAACTTACCTCAGAGGATTGTTATGAAGATTAAATGACATGATGTGTGTTTAACACAATGCCTGTCACATAGCAGTGAATAGTAAACAATAGCCACTACTAATGTTTTTCTCCTAGAAGAAATCCTAGCCTACATGATTGAACTCCTACTAAGTGCCAGGGGCTTGTCTGCGTCTGTATTATCTCATTTAACCCTGATAACTACCTTCATGAGGAGGTGCTATTTTCTCCATACCCCTGTTCCAGATGAAGAGACTGGGAGGTTAATAGCTTCCTTGAGGTCATGAAGTTAGTAAGGAGTACAGCTGGGTGAGAACCCAGTCCTCGGACACTAAAGACCATGGTCTTAACTACTGATGCCATTTGGTGGATTGGAGAAGTTAAAAAAAATATTCTGGTTTTAATGGAACAGGTGACACCATCCCTAACCAGGATCTTGGAGAAAATCTGTCATTATGCTGGCCACCCATAAAAACAGCGGGAACTTGCCAACAGGATGAGTTCTTCTGGTTGTTCAGAGATAAGCATCAGAGTGTAATCACTGTGTTATACAATCTATCAGATTCTCTGCAGAGTCTATACTTTCGAGAAGATTTTCTGTCCTTTAGATTTTCAAATGACTCCCTGCATTTGTTACAGTTGTAATATTTCAAGGCAAAGTTGGCTTATCAGTTTCCTCAAAACCTTTCCCCAAAAGAGGGCAAAGGGAAATCAGCTCTGATTACATGGTAACATCCACATGTTAGATTGCACTAATCAGCTCTAAAATTTCATTTAGTTCCCTGGGAGTTAGTGTGTGATCTATTTCAAAATGAATAAAAAAGTTGCTTCTTGAACCATTAGTCTCTTTTATTTGCCAGCATAATAATTCCAATGGTTTGTTATCTGACTCGCACTGGGACTGGTTTAATCTGAATTATGCATATTCTACTGTGTTGCTATAATTTAGCCAAACATAACTTCGTTTTTATATTTTATTTTAAATAAGTCCATCCCCTGGGGATCCAAACAAGAAAAACTCAAGCCTTTCTCCTCTCTGAAACCTTGGGATTTGCATATTTCACACCTTTTTTTCTTTGTGTTTAATTCTTTGTTTTCTCTCAAACCAGAGACATTAGATCCATGGGGGCTTGTGGTTGGATTCTTGACTTTTCACAGTGTCAGATCCAGGAGGTTTTCTCTTCCCTTCTCTCACCCCTACTTCCTTCTTTCCTTCCACAACTTTATTGATGTCTAATTTACATACCATAAAATTCATTTGTTTTATATTCACAATTCAATGAGTTTTAAGTAAATTTTCAGTGTTGTGCAAGTCTTTCAACAATCTAATTTTAAACATTTCCATCACCCTAGAAAGGAATGACATGTCCAATGTGCAGTCACTTTCCATTCCCACTCCCAGACTCAGGCAAATATTAATCTATTTTTTGTCTCTATAGATTTGACTTTTCTGAAAATTTCATATAAATGGAATCATATAATATGTGGTTTATTGTGTCTAGATAATTTCACCTAGCATAGCATTTTTGAGGTTAGTCCATGTTGTAACATTTATCAGTACTTTGTTCCTTTTTATTTTAGAAGAGTATTCCATTGCATGGATATATCACATTTCATTTATCTATTCACCAACTGATGGACCTTATGTTTGTTCCCCCTTTTGGCTATTATGAATAATGCTGCTACGAACATTCATATATGTCTTTGTGTAGATATATATTTTTATTTCTTTTGGGTAGTTTCCTGTGAGAAGAATTACTAGGTCATATGGCAAATTTATGTTTAACATTTTAAGAAACTGCCAAAATATTTTACAAAGTAACTGGAACATTTTACATTTCTATAGCAATGTATGACGGTTCCAGTCAATTCACATCCTTGTCAATTGTTGCCATCTCTTACAATTGGTGAGATGTTTATAGTCATAAAATGATGAAAAAATGGTAACTAGGTATACTTTTAATTTCAGTGCTCCTTCTGTAAGTAGCATTGAGCATCCTTTCATGCTTAAGGGACAGTTGTAAACTTTTATTTATTTTCTTTTATATATTTATTTTTTAAACATCTTTATTGGAGTATAATTGCTTTACAATGGTGTGTTAAGTTTCTGCTGCATAACAAAGTGAATCAGCTTTACATACACATGTATCCCCATATCTCCTCTCTCTTGTGTCTTCCTCCCACCCTCCCTATCCCACCCATCTGGGTGGACAAAAAGCAGCGAGCTGATCTCCCTGTGCTATGTGGCTGCTTCCAACTAGCTATGTATTTTACATTTGGTAGTGTATATATTTCCATGCCACTCTCTCACTTTGTCACAGCTTACCCTTCCCCCTCTCCATGTCCTCAAATACATTCTCTACATCTGTGTCTTTATTCCTGTCCTGCCCCTAGGTTCCACAGAATCATTTTTTTTTTTTTTTTTAGATTCCATATATATGTGTTAGCATACTGTAGTTGTTTTTCTCTTTCTGAATTACTTCACTCTGTATGACAGACTCTAGGTCCATCAACCTCACTACAATAACTCAGCTTCGTTTCTTTTTATGGCTGAGTAATATTCCATTGTATATATGTGCCACATCTTCTTTATCCACTCATCTGTAGATGCACACATAGGTTGCTTCCATGTCCTGGCTATTGTAAACAGAGCTGCAATGAACATTGTGGAACATGACTCTTTTTGAATTATGGTTTTCTCAGGGTATATGCCCAGTAGTGGGATTGCTGGGTCATATGGTAGTTTTATTTTTAGTTTTTTAAGGAACCTCCATGCTGTTCTCCATAGTGGCTGTATCACCTTACATTCCCACCAACAGAGTAAGAGGGTTCCCTTTTCTCCACACCCTCTCCAGCACTTATTGTTTGTAGATTTTTTGATGATGGCCATTCTGACTGGTGTGAGGTGATACCTCATTGTAGTTTTGATTTGCATTTCTCTAATGATTAGTGATGTTGAGCATCCTTTCATGTGTTTGTTGGCAATTTGTATATCTTCTTTGGAGAAATGACTATTTAGGTCTTCTGCCCATTTTTAGATTGGGTTGTTTGGTTTTTTGATACTGAGCTGCATGAGCTGCTTGTATATTTTGGAGATTAATCCTTTGCCAGTTGCTTCGTTGGCAAATATTTTCTCCCACTGTGAGGGTTGTCCTTCCATCTTGTTTATGGTTTCCTTGGCTGTGTAAAACTTTTCAGTTTCATTAGGTCCCATTTGTTTATTTTTGTTTTTACTTTCATTTCTCTAGGAGGTGGGTCAAAAAGGATCTTGCTGTGATTTATGTCATAGAGTGTTCTGCCTATGTTTTCCTCTAAGAGTTTTATAGTGTCTGGCCTTAACATTCAGGTTTTTAATCCATTTTGAGTTTATTTTTGTGTATGGTGTTAGGGAGTGTTCTAATTTCATTCTTTTATATGTAGCTGTTCGGTTTTCCCAGCACCACTTACTGAAGAGGCTGTCTTTCCTCCACTGTATATTCTTGCCTCCTTTATCAAAAATAAGGTGACCATATGTGTGTGGGTTTATCTCTGGGCTTTCTATCCTGTTGCATTGATCTGTATTTCTGTTTTTATGCCAGTACCATACTGTCTTTTTTTTTTAAATTTAATTTATTAATTTTTTAAACATCTTTATGGGAGTATAATTGCTTTACAATGGTGTCTTAGCTTCTGCTTTATAACAAAGTGAATCACCTATGCATATACATATATACCCATATCTCCTCCCTCTTGCGTCTCGCTCCCACCATCCTTATGCCACCTCTCTAGCTGGTCACAAAGCACTGAGCTGATCTCCCTGGCTATGGGGCTGCTTCCCACTAGCTATCTATTTTACACTTGGTAGTGCATATATGTCCACACCAATCTCTCACTTTGTCCCAGCTTACCCTTCCCAATCCCAGTGTCCTCAAGTCCATTCTCCATGTCTGCGTCTTAATTCCTGTCTTGCTCCTAGGTTTTCAGAAACATTTTTTTTTCAGATTCCAGATATATGTGTTAGCATATGGTATTTGTTTTTCTCTTTCTGAATTCCTTCACTCTGTAGGACAGTCTCTAGGTCCATCCACCTCACTACAAATAACTCAATTTCATTTCTTTTTATGGCTGAGTAATATTCCATTGTATATATGTGCCACATCTTCTTTATCCATTCATCTGTTGATGGACAATTAGGTTGCGTCTATGTCTTGGCTATGGTAATAGGGCTGCAATGAACATTGTGGAACATGCCCCTTTTTGATTTATGCTTTTCTCATGGTATATGCCCAGTAGTGGGATTGCTGGATCGTATGGTAGTTCTATTTTCAGTTTTTTAAGGAAATTCCATACTATTCTCCATTGTGGCTGTATCAATTTACATTCCCACCAACAGTACAGAGGGTTCCCTTTTCTCCACACCCTCTCTAGCATTTATTGTTGGTAGATTTTTTGACGATGGCCATTCTGACTGGTGTGAGGTGATACCTCGTTGTAGTTTTGATTTACATTTCTCTAATGATAAGTGATGTTGAGCATCCTTTCATGTGTTTGTTGGCAATCTGTATATCTTCTTTGGAGAAATGTCTATTTAGGGCTTCTGCCCATTTTTGGATTGGGTTTTTTGTTTCTTTGATATGGAGCTGTAAGAGCTGCTTGTAAATTTTGGAGATTAATCCTTTGTCAGTTGCTTCCTTTGCAAATATTTTCTCGAATTCTGAGGGTTGCCTTTTCATCTTCTTTAGGTTTTCCTTTGCTGTGCAAACGCTTTTAAGTTTCACTAGGCACCATTTGTTTATTTTTGTTCTTATTTCCATTCCTCTAGGAGGTGGATCAAAAAGTATCCTGCTGTGATGTATTTCATAGAGTGTTCTGTCTAGGTTTTCCTCTAAGAGTTTTATGGTGTCTGGCCTTACATTTAGGTCTTTAATCCATTTTGAGTTTATTTTTGTGTATGGTGTTAGGGAGTGTCCTAATTTCATTCTTTTACATGTAGCTGTCCGGTTTTCCCAGTACCACTTATTGAAGAGGCTGTCTTTTCTCCATTATATACTCTTTCCCGCATTCTCAAAGATAAGGTGGCCATATGTGCATGGGTTTATCTCTGGGCTTCTATCTTGTTCCATTGATCTATATATCTGTTTCTGTGCCAGTACCATACTCTCTTGATTGCTGTAGCCTTGTAGTATAGTCTGAAGTTAGGGAACCTGATTCCTCCAGGTCCATTTTTCTTTCTCAAGATTGCTTTAGCTATTCGGGGTCTTTTGTGTTTGCACACAAATAGGGAAATTTTTTGTTCTAGTTCTGTGAAAAATACCATTGGTAATTTGATACGGATTGCATTGAATCTGTAGATTGTTTTGCATTGTATAGTCATTTTCAAAACGTTGATTCTTCCAATCCAAGAACATGGTATATCTCTCCATCTGTTTGAATCATCTTTAATTTCTTTCATCAGTGTCTTATAGTTTTCTGTATACAGGTTTTTGTCTCCTTAGGTAGGTTTATCCCTAGGTATTTTATTCTGTTTGTTGCAATGGTAAATGGGAGTGTTTCTTTAATTTCTCTTTCAGATATTTCAACATTAGTGTATAGGAACTGAAGAGTTTTCTGTGCATTAATTTTGTATCTTTAAAATGGACAACCTGGAAGAAATGTAAAAATTCTTAGAAAAGAACCACCTTCCAAGACTGAACCAGGAAAAATAGAAAATATAAACAAACCAATCACAAGCACTGAAATTGAAACTGTGATTAAAAATCTCCCAGAGAATAAAAGCCCAGGACCAGATGGATTCACAGGGAAATTCTATCAAACATTTAGAGAAGAGCTAACACCTATCCTTCTCAAACTCTTCCAAAATATAGCAGAGGGAGGAACACTCCCAAACTCATTCTACGAGGCCACCATCACCCTGATACCAAAACCAGACAAAGATGTCAAAAAAAAAAGACAACTACAGCCCAATATCACTAATGAACATAGAAGCAAAAATCCTCAACAAAATACTAGCAAACAGAATCCAACAGCACATTAAAAGCATCACACACCATGATCAAGTGCGGTTTATCCCAGGAATGCAAGGATTCTTCAATATACGCAAATCAAACAATGTGATAAACCATATTAAAAAATTGTAGAATAAAAATCATATGATCATCTCAATAGATGCAGAAAAAGCTTTCAACAAAATTCAACACGTATTTATGATAAAAACCCTCCATAAAGTAGGCATAGAGGGAACTTATCTCAACATAAGAAAGGCCATATATGACAAACCCACAGCCAACATCGTCCTCAATGGTGAAAAACTGAAACCATTTCCACCAAGATTAGGAACAAGAAAAGGTTGCCCACTCTCAAAATTATTATTCAACGTTGTTTTGGAAGTTTTAGTCACAGCAATCAGAGAAGAAAAAGAAATACAAGGAATGCAAATTGGAAAAGAAGAAGTAGAGATGTCACTGTTTGCAGATGACATGATACTATACGTAGAGAATCGTAAAGATGCTACCAAAAAACTACTAGAGCTAATCAATGAACTTGGTAACGTACCAGGATACAAAATTAATGCACAGAAATCTCTTACATTCCTATATACTAATGATGAAATATCTGAAAGAGAAATAAAGGAAACTCACATTTACCATTGCAACAAAAAAAGAATAAAATACCTAAGAATAAACCTACCTAAGGAGACAAAGACCTGCATGCAGAAAAATGTAAGACACTGATGAAAGAAATTAAAGATGATACAAACAGATGGAGAGATATACCATGTTCTTGGGTTGGAAGAATAAACATTGTGAAGATGACTTTATGACCCAAAGCAATCCACAGATTCAATGCAATCACTATCATACTACCACTGGCATTTTTCACAGAACTAGAACGAAAAATTTCACAATTTGTATGGAAACACAAAAGACCCCAAATAGACAAAGCAATCTTGAGAAGGAAAAACGGAGCTGGAGGAATCAGGCTCCCTAACTTCAGACTATGCTACAAGGCTACAGCAATCAAGACAGTATGGTACTGGCACAAAAACAGAAATATAGATCAATGGAACAGGATAGAAAGCCCAGAGATAAACCCACGCACATATGGTCACCTTATTTTTGATAAAGGAGGCAAGAATATACAATGTAGAAAAGACAGCCTCTTCAATAAGTGGTGCTGGGAAAAGTGGACAGCTACATGTAAAAGAATGATATCAGAACACTCCCTAACACCATACACAAAAATAAACTCAAAATGGATTAAAGACCTGAATGTTAAGGCCAGACACTATAAAACTCTTAGAGGAAAACATAGGCAGAACACTCTATGACATAAGTCACAGAAAGATCCTTTTTGACCCACCTCCCTAAGAAATGGAAATAAAAACAAAATAAACAAATGGGACTTAATCAAACACAAAAGCGTTTGCACAGCAAAGGAAACCATAAATAAGACAAAAAGACAACACTCAGAATGGGAGAAAATATTTGCAAATGAAGCAACTGACAAAGGATTAATCTCCAAAATTTACAAGCAGCTCTTGCTGCTCAATATCAAAAAAACAAACAACTTAATCCAAAAATGGGCAGAAGACCTAAATAGACATTTCTCCAAAGAAGATATACAGATTGCCAACAAACACATGAAAGGATGCTCAACATCACTAATCATTAGAGAAATGCAAATCAAAACTACAATGAGGTATCACCTCACACCAGTCAGAATGACCGTCATCAAAAAATCTACAAACAATAAATGCTAGAGAGGGTGTGGAGAAAAGGGAACCCTCTTGCACTGTTGGTGGGAATGTAAATTAATATAGCCACTATGGAGAACAGTATGGAGGTTCCTTAAAAAACTAAAAATAGAACTACCATATGACCCAGCCATCTCACTGCGGGGCATATACCCTGATAAAACCATAATTCAAGAAGAGTCATGTACCACAGTGTTCACTGCAGCTCTATTTACAATAGCCGGGACATGGAAGCAACATACGTGTCCATCAACAGATGAGTGGATAAAGAAGATGTGGCACATATATACAATAGAATATTATTCAGCCATAAAAAGAAATGAAATTGAGTTATTTGCAGTGAGGTTGAGGAACCTAGAGTCTGTCAACAGAGTGAAATAAGTCAGAAAGAGAAAAACAAATACCGAATGCTAACACATATATATGGAATCAAAAAGAAAAAAGTGGCCATGAAGAACTTAGGGGCAGGACGGGAATAAAGATGCAGCCCTACTAGAGGATGGGCTTGAGGACACGGGGAGGGGGAAGGGTAAGCTGGGACGAAGTGAGAGAGTGTCATGGACATATATACACTACCAACTGTAAGATCGATAGCTAGTGGGAAGCAGCCACATAGCACAGGGAGATCAGCTCGGTGTTTTGTTACCACCTAGAGGGGTGGGATAGGGAGGGTGGGAGGGAGGGAGATGCAAGAGGAAGGAGATATGGGGATATATGTATATGTACAGCTGATTCACTTTGTTTTAAAGCAGAAACTAACACACCATTGTAAAGCAATTATACCCCAATAGAGATGTTAAAAAAATAATTTTGTATCTTGCTACACTACCAAATTCATTGATTAACTCTAGTAGCTTTCTTGTAGCATCTTTAGGGTTCTCTATGTATAGTATCATGTGATCTGCAAACAGTGAAATGTTTACTTATTCCTTTCCGATTTGGATTCCTTTTATTTCTTTTTCTTCTCTGATTGCTGTGGCTAAAACTTCCAAATCAATGTTGAATAATAGTGGTGAGAGTAGGCAACCTTGTCTTGTTCCTTGTCTTAGGGGAAATGTTTTCAGTTTTCCACCATTGAGAATGATGTTGGCTGTGGGTTTGTCATATATGGCCTTTATTATGTTGAGATAAGTTCTCTCTATGCCTACTTTCTGGAGAGTTTTTTTTCTTTTTTAACATCTTTATTGGATTATGTCACCCCTCTAGGAGGTCACAAAGCACTGAGCGGATTTCCCTGTGCTATTGGGCTGCATCCCACTACCTATCTATTTTACATTTGGTAGTGCATATATGTCCATGCCAATCTCTCACTTCATCCCAGCTTACCCTTCCCACTCCCCGTGTCCTCAGGTCCATTTTCTATATCTGCGTTTTTATTCCTGTCCTGCCCCTAGGTTTTCAGAACTTTTTTTTTTTTTTTTTAGATTCCATATATATGTGTTAGCATATGTTATTTGTTTTTCTCTTTCTGACTTACTTCACTCTGTATGACAGACTCTAGGCCCATCAACCTCACTAGAAATAACTCAATTTCATTTCTTTTTATGGCTGAGTAATATTCTATTATATATATGTACCACATCTTCTTTATCCACTCATCTGTCGTTGGGCACTTAGGTTGCTTCTATGTCCTGGCTATTGTAAATAGAGCTGCAATGAACACTGTGGTACATGACTCTTTTTGAATTATGGTTTTATCAGGGTATATGCTCAGTAGTGGGATTGCTGGGTCATATGGTAGTTCTATTTTTAATTTTTTAAGGAACCTCCATACTGTTCTCCATAGTGGCTCTATCAATTTACATTCCCACTAACAGTGCAAGAGGGTTCTCTTCTCTCCACACCCTCTCTAGCATTTATTGTTTGTAGATTTTTTGATGATGGTCATTCTGACTGGTGTGTGGTGATACCTCATTGTAGTTTTGATTTGCATTTCTCTAATGATTAGTGATGTTGAGCATCCTTTCATATGTGTGTTGGCAATCTGTATATCTTCTTTGGAGAAATGTCTATTTGGGTCTTCTGCCCATTTTTGGATTGGGTTGTTTGTTTTTTTGATTTTGAGCTGCTTGTAAATTTTTGAGATTAATCTTTTGTCAGTTGCTTCATTTGTAAATATTTTCTCCCACTCCGAGGGTTGTCTTTTTTTTTTTTTAACATCTTTTTTGGAGTATAATTGCTGTGCAATGGTGTGTTAGTTTCTACTTTATAACAAAGTGAATCAGTTATACATATACATATATCCCCATATCTCTTCCCTCTTGGTTCTCCCTCCCTCCCACCCTCCCTATCCCACCCCTCTAGGTGGTCACAAAGCACCGAGCTGACCTCCCTGTGCTATGCGGCTACTTCCCACTGGCTATCGGTTCTGGAGGGTTTTTATCATAAATGGGTGTAGAATTTTGTTGAAAGCTTTTTCTGCATCTATTGAGATTATCATATGCTTTTTATCCTTCAGTTTGTTAATATGGTGTATCACATGGTTTGATTTGCCTATATTGAAGAATCCTTGCATTCCTGGGATAAACCCCACTTGATCGTGGTGTATGATCCTTTTAATGTGCTTTTGGATTCTGTTTGCTAGTATTTTGTTGAGGATTTTTGCTTCTATGTTCATTAGTGATATTGGGCTGTAGTTTTCTTTTTTTGTGACATCTTTGTCTGATTTTGGTAGCAGGGTGATGGTGGCCTTGTAGAATGAGTTTGGGTGTGTTCCTCTCTCTGCTATATTTTGGAAGAGTTTGAGAAGGATAGGTGTTAGCTCTTCTTTAAATGTTTGATGGAATTCGCCTGTGAATCCATCTGGTCCTGGGCTTTTGTTTGTTGGAAGATTTTTAATCACAGTTTCAATTTCAGTGTTTGTGATTGGTCTGTTTACATTTTCTATTTCTTCCTGGTTTAGTCTCAGAAGGTTGTGCTTTTCTAAGAATTTTTACATTTCTTCCAGGTTGTACATTTTATTGGCATATATTTGCTTGTAGTAATCTCTCATGATCCTTTGTATTTCTGCAGTGTCAGTTGTTACTTCTCCTTTTTCATTTCTAATTCTATTGATTTGAGTCTTCTCCCTTTTTTTCTTGATGAGTCTGGCTAATGGTTTATCAATTTTGCTTATCTTCTCAAAAACCAGCTTTTAGTTTTACTGATCTTTGCTATCATTTCCTTCATTTGTTTTTCATTTTTTTCTTTATGATTTCTTTCCTTCTGCTAACTTTGGGATATTTTTGTTCTTCTTTTTCCTTCTTGATTTTTTAGTTACCCACTTAAAAATTAAAGTATATTTTCTCCATTTTAAACACAGAGTATGCTCATTTTAAAAAGTTGAAAACAAAGATAGGCAGTGAGACTTCAAATTAATCAGGTGACTTGACTGCATTTGTTTTTATCCTCTCCAGAAAGTACACCAAAGTGGTTGTGAAATGATTTTTGAAAGGAATTAAACTAGTAGGAACAAAAGAACAGAAATCATCAAGTTTTCAGAAATGGAAAGCAGATGGAGGACAGCTTACTGACCAAGCAGAGTGGAGAAGTTATATTCAAGTGCCTATAGAGAGGGAGTCTGATGAAAAGGAGACCCACTCACCTAACAGATACCCTAAAGAGACTCAATACAGAAAAAGGCTCAGATTTTGGAGTGCCTAAGAGAGGATGAATGGTTGAAAGGTGTTTTACAAGGAGATTAGACCTCCCACCAAATCCTCTTACGGACCCTGTACAGCCAAGTGACTATATGTCTCCTCCAATCTGCCCCTGCCCCCAGGGTGTGGGAGATCCTAAGGAGAGGAGTGGGGGGCTAAAAAGGGGAACAGTAAGTCTATGTATTGAACCAACGGCTCCTCAGCACCACTTCCTCTTCCTCACCAGAGCATGCTGAGCCCTGCCTAATTATCCTCCTCTACTCACTGTCCCTAGGCAGGAAATTGAAGAATCTTTTCTCCAGAGAAAAGACCTCTACATACTGACTTTTGGAAGCCCCAAGTGAAAAACCTGCTTTGCTCCTTTTTCAGCCTATTCAGATGTTCAAAAGCTGACAATCACCTCTATCCCCAAATTAAATAGGAACATAAAATAAAGAACCATCAGATATTTGAGGAAAGCTTTAAACGTAAAAGAAGGAGCAGGAAACAACAACATAAACAAACAAGGGAGAAAACCTTCCTGGAGAAAACAAATAGTTCTCCAGGGAACAGAAAAATTTCAACAAACAAAACCACACGGTATCCTTATAAACATAAGAAAAAATATTGTAATCACAAGTCAAATACAAGATACTATGACAAAAAAACAGAAATGCAGTAAGAGCTTCTAGAAATTAAAAATATAATAATAAAAAATTAAGTCAGTGGAAGGGCCCTTAGAAATATCCCAGAAAGAATTATAAAACATGGAAGAAATGGGAAATAGCAGGGAAAAAAAACAAATAAACTTGTAGGATTGACTCAGAATGTCTCCTATCATCCTAAGATTTCCAGAGGAGACAGCAGAGAAAAATGGAAGAAAATATCTGAGAAATACAGAAATTTCTCAGAATTGAAGGGCATGCATCTTCAGTTTGAATGGGCCCAGTAAGTGACAACATAATTAATGGGGGGGGGGGACATATAATTTTGAAATTTTAGGACATTAGAGATAAAGAGAAGCTTCTAAAGAGAGGAAAAATATGGGTCTTAAAGACAAGAATGTCACTGGATTTTTCGATAGTAGTACTAGATTCTGGATATCACTGAGGGTAGCCCTTCAACAGCTTTCAATGTAGAATTCTATATCTGGTTAAACTCTTTATCAAGGATGAATGTAGAAACTATCTTTAGATATACAAATACAAAATTTTTACCCTCAAACATCCTTTAAGAAGCTACTTGAGGATATTTCAGCAGAAGAAGTGAGGAAAACAAGAAAGAGGGACACTGCTTGGCCAAACAGTAAACTGTGTTTAACATCATCATCATCATATAATCTCTCTGTACTTAGATCATATTTATTTTTTATTAAAAAACAACTTCACATTTTATTTTAAGGAATATGGTCATTTGTTGAGTTGAAGGCATGAAGTACAAGAGCTGCTCTGACACAGACTCTGAGCAGAAGCCCCTCCCATGTGCACTTTTAAAGACTCGCTCAACATTTTGTACACAAGACATTTCACCCATCAGAGCTGAAGATGCTTAACGACATTGGTAATTTTAAAAATTCTGCAGAAACAAAAAAGACATCCATGAGGCAACCTGCCACTGTTGACTACAAATCACTACATGTTAGAAAGTTGCCTCTGAAGGAGAGTTCACTTATTGTTAACTTATTGTTATTGTTAAGTTAGGAGCATGCTTAACACGTAATCAACCTTGAGTTAGAAAAACCACTCTTTGGGGGACTTCCCTGGTGGTACAGTGGTTAGGAATCTGCCTGCCAATGCAGGGGACACGGGTTCGAGCCCTGGTCCAGGAAGATCCCACATGCGGTGGAGCAACTAAGCCCGTGCGCCACAACTACTGAGCCTGTGCTCTAGAACCTGCGAGCCACAACTACTGAGCCCATGCACCACAACTACTGAAGCCCGTGCACCTAGAGCCCATGCTCCCCAACAAGAAAAGCCACCACAATGAGAAACCTGTGCACTGCAATGAAGAGTAGCCCCCGCTCGCTGCAACAAAGACCCAATGCAGCCAAAAATAAATAAATAAATAAATTTATAAAAAAAAGAAAAGAAAAGAAAAACCACTCTTTGGAAGGCACAGTTTGTTTCCAGGTCGACTATGAAAATCTAGATCTGTCTTCCAGGCCCCATGTGGCATGAAGGACAACCCTGGCCGTGCACCCCCGTGTCTCCCTGACACGTGCGTCCAGAGGACAGAGAGTTTTCCTCTGATCACAGTCTTAGATAATAATTTTAATATAATCACTTAGGGACAATAGGGAGAAGAAAATGTTCATATATATGGTTAAATGACTTTAAAGGGTTAAATCTTCAAATACTAGGAAAGGAAATGAAGAGATACAGTCTAAACTGAATAAACCAAGACATAGAAATATAAGCATATTATTAAATGCGCTATATGTAGCATATTAAACTACTACGTAGAAGAGATAGCATGAGAGTTCAAAGGGGCAGATGTGGACAGTGGGACTGACAGGGTAATGGGTGTTGGTCGTGGGGGGAAAGAGACTCCTGCTTTTAGACACTAGGGCACTGCCTTGATAAAAATAAAATAAATAATTTAAAAAGAAAAAAGTTTTCAGGCCAGATATAAATTACTACCGTAAAAGAAACAATAACAAAACAGAGAATATAGGTAGAAGAAAAATCACTAATTGTAACACAACCGAAAGATAAATAGTGTTCACATTTGGTGCAGTTTTTTTTTTTTCCTGTCTTTCCTCTATGAAAAGGTTTTTGTTTCTTGCTTTTACATGGCTGTGTTCATACAGTTGACTATTCTGGTTTTCTTAATCTATTATCATGGTGAAAACATTTTCCCATGATCATATTAAAATTTAAACCTACTTTGAAAGCGTTGCATAATAGTCCAATTGAGTAGCTGTACTATAATTTGCTTTTTAAAACTGAAGTATAGTTTATTTACAATATTATATTAGTTGCAGGTATACAACATAGTGATTCAATGTTTTTGTATATTATACTCCATTTAAAGGTAGTACAAAATAATGGTTATGTTTCCCTGTGCAGTACAATGTATCCTTGTTGCTTATTTATTTAACTTTTGTCACTGTCATTTGTTGTTCTCTCTGCCCAAAGCACCAACATTCTTGGGAACAACTGGGCAACTGCTCTTCTTCCCCTTCAACCACGCGATTCTAGTGGACGCGGCCAATCACCACCCAGCCCTCTGGCCCGAGGCGTGAGAATGTGGCCCAAGCCTGGCCAACAAGACTCCTACGAGTTTTCTAGCTGGAACCGGACTGAAGCGCTTGATGTGAGGATGTAAGCCTGGAGCAATGATGTGAGCTTGGACTCCTGGGACAACAAGCCTGAAAGCATAAAGCACAGGGAAGCAGAGATGAGAAAAGGGGCAGGAAAGGGAGACAACAACTAGGGCAAGAGGGGAGAAAGGGAGATAGAAGAAAGAAATCAACCTGACAACATTAGAATCTCTGAACCTAGTGATCCCCGAGGCCACTCTTACTCTCACGCTTTCCATAATTGGTTACATTTACTAATAAATACTTCCTTTATACATGTTATACTTAAGATAGGTTGAATTTGCTTCTATTATTTTTAAATGAATGAGCCTGCACCAGAGTGACCTCAGGAACAGAACATAATATTCAAGTTTTTTGGAGCAAATACTTAATAAACACTTATTAAACTGAATTAAATGAACTCCCCCAGAATCATAGTGGGGCAGTATAAAGAGCATGGGCTTTAGAAACTGGCTGACCTGTGTTTGAATTACGGCTCTGTAAGACTTTGACAAATTATTTCATATATCAGACCCTCAACTTCTCCTCCTCCTTTCACATTCTCATCAGCATTATAATCTCTAACGTTTGTTGAATTGTGTCCCTATGGCTCACACTATGCTAAATGCTTTGCATATGTTATCTCATGGATAAAATAATTATTATTATTGCACTTCATGATCTTCAAATAGATAATCAGTATAAAGCATTAAGCCCAAATAGTAATGATATTTTTTCTCCCACTTTTTCCTTCCTGACTTAATCCTGCCTCTTACGCACTTTGCCAGTATTCAGAGTTATGGCCCCTTCACTTTTGGACAGGTTAATATGTTTGCTTTATGTGATCATAACTTGTTAGTCTTGTCCTTTTGCCTTTTTACTTGTGAATTACTCAGTGTGAAATATGCTCAATAATGACACACAAACAACATAAAAGCAGAACTCAACAAATGCAAAAGTAACTAGGTTCTCGCATGGAAAGACTGAGCATTGTAAAGAGGTCAGTTCTTAATTTATACAATTAATTTAATTCAAATAAAAGCAATAACAAAGACCTCCCCCTCTCCTTCCCTGGAGTTGAGCAAGTTGACTCTAAAGTCCATTTGGAAAAATAAACAAGCATGGATAATCATAAAAATTCTGAAAACAAAGTGCAATGAAGAGATTTTAGCCCCTCTATAGATAATAATGCATATTATACAACCTCAATAATAAAAACAGGCTGATAACGATACCTAATGGGAAAACAAAACATAACACAACCTATAAAGTTTAGAAATTGAGCTGATTAACAAAATGATTTAGCAGAGTAAGTGATGAAGGTGGTATCAACATCCAAAGTTTGACAGCACAGTCTGTTGGCAAGACTGTGGGGATGTAAGCTGACGAGAGGGCCAAACAGTACAAACCCACATTCCATGGCTGGAAATTTGCCAATATTTATCAATATTACAAATGCATTTACCCACTTCTGGGAATTCAGCCTATAGAGTGAAATGCACACATACAAAATGATGGGCATACAAATGTATTCATTGTAGCATATTTACAAGAAGAAGAACTCCAAATGTCCATCAATAGGGGACTGGATAAATAAACTGTGGTATGACGCTAAGAGAATAGATCTCATCACAAGAAAAATAAATTTGTAAATATGTGTGTTAACAAAACTTACTTTGGTGATCAATTTGCTATAAATACAAATATCGAATCGTTCTGTTGTATACCTGAAACTAATGTTATATGTCAATTATGTCTCAATAAAAAAAAACTACGGTACAACCACACAGAAGAATCATATTCAGTTTTAAAAGATAGAGAAAAAGTTATCTAATTAGATATATGAAAAGAAGAAAGTGAAAAAGTCAAGTGCAAACAAGTGTATATCATACATTACATTTCACCTAAGAAAGGTGGAATAAGAATGCAGATTTGGGGGCTTCCCCGGTGGTGCAGTGATTAAGAATCTGCCTGTCAATGCAGGGGACACGGGTTTGAGCCCTGTCATGGGAAGATCCCACATGCCGCGGAGCAATTAAGCCCGTGCACCACAACTACCGAGCCTGTGCTCTAGAGCCCGTGGGCCGCAACTACTGAAGCCCGCACCCCTAGAGCCCGTGCTCTGCAACAAGAGGAGCCGCTGCAATGAGAAGCCCGTGCACCGCAACGAAGAGTAGCCCCCGCTTGCAGCAACTAGAGAAAGCCTACGCGCAGCAACAAAAACCCAATGCAGCCAAACGTAAATAAAATAAAATAAACAAAAATTAAAAAAAAAAAGAATGCAGATTTGTATTTGCTTATACCTGCATAAAGAAATTCAAATTACTAACAGTAGTTACCTGTGGGGGAAGGGAGCATCTGCTGGAAGGGAAGAGACATGAGAGCAAGACTTGTCAATGTGTACTTTATTATATTGATTTAGTTTTTTAATCATGAGTTTATATTATTCTTTCAAATAAAAAAAAAAAACAGTTAAGGGTTAAAAAAAATCAAGCAGTGAGTATTTACTGTGTGTAAGACATTGTGCTAAGCTTATAAATACATCATCTCATTTAATCCCGACCAGAGCCCTGTGAGATTTTATTTTAATCTTCATTTTACAGATGAGAAAAAGAGTTAGATTGCTTAAGCAATTTGTTCATCCTTTCTATCAATCCACAGCCTTCATTTCTTTCCTGTCCTAGCTCAATACTAACTGTCTGCAAATCTCCCTGGATTATTTCCACCCAACTCCAGTTAGCTGTTGGAATCTCTTTAGCATTTAAATACCTAGTTCTCACTATATTCTTTTAACATAACAATATTCTTACCTTCTACCTGTACATGCTCTGTCTCTTGAACTAGACTGTAAAAACCATATTATACACCATAGTTTCCATATTTGTCTTTTCAACTCTGGTGCTGCCAGGCACACTGAATCACCACTCAGTAAATCACAGAATATAAAATAGTATTTTTATTCATGTAGTTCCATAGAGTTTACACCGTCTCTAAACTGAATCTCCCTGACACCCTGTCAGGAAGGTTTTATTATCCCCATTTTACAGAATAGGAAACTGAGGCGCAGAGAGACTCAGCAAGATTAACTGGGAGTCATAGCTAAGACCTTTGACTCCAAGATAAGTGACCATTTCATTACACCACAGCTATCTCTAGTTAGCCTTTCAGAAAATATCTGGTCGAACCATATTTATTGCAGGAGAATGTCTAAGTCAATTATTCTAGGAATGAGGACACAGAAATAACTCAAGGATAATGAAATGTTACACTTTCTCCCTCATACCAGACATCACTAATGGATCATACCACTTTTCTTCTGGGTCTTGAAGTTTCTCCACGTACTTCAAAATCTTTCTTAAAACCAGGTTCCGGTTCCACAATCAATAGATCTTAATCCAAGATGGACACTCAAGAAGAAGCCTACTTATCATTTGAGGGCCAGATGATCTCCAGTACCTGGCTACCCAAAATGCGGTCCTCAGACCAGCAGCATCAACATCATCCGGAAGCTTGATAGAAACACAGAATCTCAGGCTTCATCTACAGAATCAGAATCTGCATTTTAATATCTCCAAGTGATTCCTATGAGCACGAAGTTTGAGAAGTTCTGCTCGAAGACACTGTTCAGTGACAATTCTAAACAGTGATTTTATGACCTCTTATCTCTCCATCTCAGAGAACCCACTACAGAGTTGCTTCATCAGCCTTCCCTCAGATCTGCTGGTTCTGAGGGGCATCCATTAAATGCATCTCTAAAACATCTTCCAGGACCTTTTGGTTTGAATGAGATGTTGGTTCTATTTGAAAAGATCCTTCTGAGACCAGACGCACTCAGCTGCAAATTGAGAGTAATGAGGGAAGTTGAAACTCTCTTGTTTGGCTGTCGATGTATCTCGCCTTGCCTGGAGAGTTACTCTCTTCTTTGTGTTGACAGTATAGAGGTGGGACATTTCTGCCCTGGAATTCCCAGTACCGCAGTAAAATGGAATCCTAGACTGCTTTCCTGGGTGTTCCAGTGTTCTAGCTAGCCTGGCTCAAATTCCTTAGGGGAGGAAGAACTTTTGTCTGACACATTATCTCTGTGATCACTAGTGTACTTCCTGTTTCTGTACTGCGAAAGCTACTGCTGTGTTAGTCAATTTTACAAGCTTGTATACTTTGCTGACATTTAAAAACAATTCTTTATATGTTTGTTTGTAGCTATCATTTACTTTTAATTTTTTAATTTTTAAAATTTTATGTCTGTTTGTGGTTATAATTTACGGCATGGGAGAAAGATGTTTCTGATCTCAAGAATGGGGTTAAATTATGAAGATCATTCACCAGTGGGGAGCACTAGAAAAGGTTATAATTGAACAGAAGTAATCATTGTCTGTATTTTCCTAAAAATCTCTCGTGAGTAATTTCCTTATGTCTAAATGTGTGTATTATTTTTCCATTTTTATTTTAAATGTGTGTAATATTTTATCTAGTTATGAAAGAAGAGCAGTTTTATTTTGAAAATCTAGAAAATTCAGAGAAATATAAGGGGAAGTAAAAAAACAACTCTATGTCCAATACTTAACATTTTGTTCTATTTCTTTCCACTCTTTTTGCTGTAACAGGAATCTTTTCTTGCTTATTTCTCTCTGCAACTTATCGTGGGGAAGCTTGTTTCAAGATCTCTTATTTCATTACGACAAGGACAGTGACTGAGCTCCTTCACAGAGAACAGCAGGAGGAGTCAGCCAAAGGGACATGGAAGGGACACAAATAGAGATGGAATTGGACCATCTCCAGAGGAGCTGGGGCTCTCATCTTCCTCTGACTCTAGGACTTCAGACAGTTATCCAAGCACCAGCCGCTGTGGGTCTTTCTGCACTGGACCCCATGTGCCCACATCTCAACCTCCACAGTTGTGAGGCTGGGCTCTCCATGACCACCCTCCTAGCCGGAAAGACATTACTCCCACAAGGCCCAGGATCCTCTTGCTGTGTTAAGTGCTGTTTCTCTGTCCCAGCAGAGATAGGATACACATGTTCTCCATCCTTTGGATGATGTATGGGCCTATGGAAAGGACTTGGAATTCAGGGCCAGGCAGCCCTGATTCTAATTCTAACTCAGTCACTTAGTAGTTTTATGATTGTAAGCAGGGTCATTTAAGTGCTCTGAGTCTTAATTTTCTTAGCTATGAGATAGGGCTACTAAAACCTACCCTGCAGGGTCATTGTAAGGATTAGATATGATTGATGTTCAACGCCTGTGGCTTAACAGGCATTCAATGAACAACATCTACTAGTGTCACTGTCTGTCTCTTCAGTCATCTCTTTTGTAGGCTTATGTTAAGGCAACTCTTTCAATTTTGGCTTCATGCTCCATTTTTCTACGTCCATGTCTTTTAAACAAATTCCGTCTGGAATTATAGAATCCCAGAATTCCACCAGCGCTCTGCTAAGATTCTAAATTCTCTTTCTCAACATATATTTTCTTGCCAGTGGTAAAAAGATACAAGGGAAGAATCAAGTCCTTCGGGAGCCTTTAATCTCATTGGGTAGACAAGACTTAGACACAAGATACGATTAGAGTATAATAAAAGAGAGCGAGAGCCCTCAAATGTGCTGAGTTTAATGTTCTATGCCTCTGTGTGTTTCCAAATTCCATTCTTGCTTTATTAAACAATATTGCCGTGCTGCTGACTCATGTTGAGTTTCTAGCCCCCTAAGGCTATAATATTTCTCTGCTGTATGTGCATATAACGAGTCAGAATATTCTATTGTTGTATAATATTTCTGCAACATATTATATTTGGGCAGTTTTCCCCGAGCATTCTCTATGGCACTTGTCTCCATCAAAGTTTACCATTTGCGTCTGATAATTTTCTTTTCTTTTTTGTTTTATTGTTTTTTTTTTTTTAATATCTTTATTGGAGTATAATTGCTTTACAGTGTTGTGTTAGTTTCTGTTGTACTACAAAGTGAATCAGCTATAAGTATACAAATATCCCCATGTCCCCTCCCTCTTGAGCCTCCCACCCATCCTCCCTATCCCACCCCTCTAGGTCGTCACAAAGCATCAAGCTGTCAACCTTGTAACACAATGCACCAGCTTTCTAGCAGAGATTATCTTGGACTAAAGCTCTTCAAACAACTGCCCTTGCCTGCAGTCTCTGGTATTTCCACATTTTCTCTCTCTGCTTGTAATTCAAACTCCTAGAGTACTGGGAGTGGAAGGGAGGGATGGATAGATCCTAATTGCCATGTCCCTAACCAGATAGATGAACTTAGGGATATCTCTTCTTATCTTAAGGCTTTGGTTTTCTTACAAGGGGAAGGAGGCTACTTGAGAACTTCTGAGACAGACATGTTGTGATTCCACATAGGGGCACTGGTTTTGACGTGAGTGATTTCTCCAACAATCAGCTCTGTCAATGCGCAGTGAGCACCTTTTCTGAGATAGGGCTCAGCACAGCCTTTTCTCCTATTTTCTTTCCCACCAAAGGACAGGTCTGTCTGTGGAACTGTAGGTTTTCTCTGAAAATGGTGGCAGGACAATCCTGTCTTTCTCACCTCATGATGGGTCAATAACACAGATCCATTAGACTAGTGGGATTAGCCATAAAGCAAAACAGAGGAGATGCTTGTAGGAGCAAATGTTGGTTTCTTGAGTTTGTTAAAAATGGAAAGAAACAGTTTGCCAGGTGCCAGCTATGTAAAGTGAGTGCTCCCTGAGGCTATGTCCTGGGGACGATGTTTCAAAAGCAGCATTGGCTGTACCATCTACCTTAAAGATGTTTACATCTAGTATAAGTGATGGGAGAAGGAGCGAGTGTAAGCAAGTACACAGAAAAGTGACATAGGAACAATGCATAGCTACATTCACCTGGGGCATGTATATGAACACCAAAGAGAATTTTAGAAATGGAGGAGACTTACAAGGTCATTTCAAAATCCACACTTTGCAAAACATTGAAATGAAGCTTAGAGGGCAAATGGCAGGGGACAGGTCATGGAGCTGGTTAGCAGCAGAATTGGGATGAGAACCCAGGTCTTCTGTTGATTGATTCAAGGTTGTATCCACCACCATATTCTGCCTGTGCTGGGACTGGTAGATTTGGGCTGGTTAGTTAAGGTTACCTGGGATGGCTATATTCGAAAATTATTCTCAAATGTGAGTGGTGCAATTTGTCTGGGAGGCACATATTTGGATCTGTATAGGCAGTTTTATGGCAACAGGAGGGTATACAGAAAGTTTTGGCTATATACTATATCTTGAACTTAATAGGCATTCAGTAATAGTTATTAATTTTTTTTAGATTTGCTGAACATACACATGAAAATAAAACTCCTATCATCCTTCTCAGTATTTCTTGATTGAGGTGGGAGTGACTGAGTCATATTCATAAGTAGGTTTGCCTAATTATAGACAGTACCAGCTGGTGAGCGTACTGGCAGAGCCAGATAAAAAGCCTCACATCCAGTGTGGTTGGAAGGGCCAGATGTTAAGGTAAGAATGGCTGCCTCAGTCAACTTTGGGTGTCTCTGCAAATTCCCAGCTGTGCAACAGAGTTTAAAAGGTGGGGAAATAGTCACATGAAAGGTACTTGTGCCCTGGAATGAATGGGCCATTTTACCTGGGTGGTTGTTTTCCTCATTGATCTATTAATAGTGCTAAAATAAAATAACCTAGCTCTTCATTAAGCGATCATGACCAGACACCCACTTCTGATGGAAAAAGTTTGCAGCAGCAGCTAGTAAGGAAACTTGGATGCATATCTAATAACAAAAGACTTTTTTGTAAAAAAACAGTCTGGGCTTTCCAAAAATCTGTTAGTTACATACATCATAATTCACGTCGTCATTTAATTATTCATTAAATATATTTCGAGCTCTTGATAATTATGTATTATGTGCTAGCTTCCAAATGTTTTTACATTATCTTATTAGAGTCAAAACAACTTTCTGAGCAGAGTACGTGTAATTTGTCCCATTTTACAGAAGCAGTAGAGAAGCAGTGGATTTGGGAGTCCAAGGAGGTGAAATACTGCCCAGTTTTGGTCTTGGGTTTTTCCCAGTCACATTCTGGGCTTAGAAGACTGAACTATTTAGGGACTTCAGTGCTAAGCTAAGAGAGATTAAGTGACTTTTCCAAGGGCACACACTGTTAAATGGCAAATCCAGAATGCAATCCCAGACTTTGACTCTGGTCAGTTTCTCCCTCCTCCATGCCAGTGGCTCTCCAATATTAGTGAGTGTCAAAATCCCCAGAGGGCTTATTCAAACATAGACTGCTGGTCCCATCCCAGAGTGTTTGATACAGAGGTCTGGCGAAGGCAGGCCAAAAATGTGCATTTCAGTAATTTTTCAGGAAACACTGATGCAAAGGAAACCGTGCACTGAGAACTACTTGCTGTTCACAGTGTGGTCTCAGCAGGCATCAGCCAGGAGCTCCTCAGAAACAGAATCTCACAGAATATCAGGTCCCATTCTGGCGCTGCAGAATTAGAATCTGCATTTTAGCAAGACCTCCAGATCTCACATTAAAATTTGAGGAGTGCTGGTCTTCTCCACAGCTGTCGGTTTGCAGGCCCTGGACTAGGTGTTAAAGGGAGATGACAGGATAATAATAATAACTGTTTTATCCGGCACTTTCTGTATGTCAGACACTCCTCTAAGCCCTTCAGGTATTTTATCTCCTTTTAATTCTAACAATAACACTATGAGGGTGATACCAATATTATTCCCATTTTAAAGTTGAGGGAATGCCAGGGTACAGAGAGGTTGGTATCCCGCCTCAGGCCACTTGCCCAATAAAAGGTGGATCCAGGTTTTGAAGCTGGGCAGTTTACTCCCAAAGACCACACTCAGTCACGATGCTACATTTTTGTAAGTCCAGTTGCCACTCGTATACATGGGGAGATAAGAAGGAAAGGCGTGTAAATAAGTTTAGAGCAAGAGAGAAGTTCCAGTTTGAACAGATTTCCTGGGTCAAGGTAATCTAGTTATGTGTCCCTTTTAAAGTCAGGAGACCTGGGTTTGGTTGGGCCTCTGCAGAGCTTCCTGATGATGTAGACTTTGGTGCATTCTGCTTCTTCGTAACTTCACTTGTAAAACTGAAATAATATTAATAACAATTGATAAAGAGAAAAAGGATCCCACTGGCTAGACTATGGAGGGAATGTGCTGAGAATTGAAAAAGAAGCCACAATTTTTCAAAATGGACTACACTATATTTGGCAAAAGAGATAAGCTGTACCAAATCAAAACCATGATGTTCATCACAAACTAGCTGAGCTCCAGCTCTCTCAACACCAGTCTGTTCCAATCCCTGAGTCCAAGATAAGACCACAGACAAACTGATTTAACAGTGACTCTGAACGGACCCATGTGTTCTAAATACAAGGCTATGGACTGTTCCAGCAACTTTCTAGTTGATTCCTGCCAAGCCTAATAACATGGCTAACTCAAGCTCCCACAGCCCTAAAAGGACCTGTTTCTTGTCTCCTTCCTTTTGGGACACCCGACAGATACCCATGGTATATAGTTTCCTTGCTGCGGCAAATAATAACCCAACTTTATTCACTACAAGTGTTTTCCCAGAGGTCTTTGTCTGGTGGGCTCCAACACAATAATATTTTCCTACCTACCTTGTATACTTCCTATGAATATCAAACGAAATAAAGCATAGAGAGCTCCACACACATGTGAGCTTCTAAATTTGTTTTTTTTTTTTTTTTTTAATTTTAAAAATTTATTTATTTATTTATTTATTTATTTATTTATTTTTGGCTGTGTTGGGTCTTCGTTTCTATGCGAGGGCTTTTCTCTAGTTGCGGCGAGCGGGGGCCACTCTTCATCGCGGTGCGCGGGCCTCTCACCGTCACGGCCTCTCTTGTTGCGGAGCACAGGCTCCAGACGCGCAGGCTCAGTAGTTGTGGCTCACGGGCCCAGTTGCTCCGCGGCACGCGGGATCTTCCCAGACCAGGGCTCGAACCCGTGTCCCCTGCATTGGCAGGCGGATTCTCAACCGCTGCGCCACCAGGGAAGCCCTCTAAATTTGTTACTGTAATTATTTATGTGCTGCTCCATCTTCTCCCCCAAAACAGTGATGCTCGTATTAGAAGAGGAGATATCGTCTTATTTTCTTTGTGTTCACAATGTCTAGAATAGTTCTTAATACTCAATAATTATTGATTGAATGAAAAAACAAACAAATGGGCAAATGAAAAAAATCTTGTTCCAGTTCTTCTTTCCCCAGGTCCAGCCCAGTGAGTCACCAAGACTTCCTCCAGTCGGCTAAAGGAGTTCTTAAGTGTTTAGAAATGATTGTTACCACCTGGACAGACTGTCACTAGCACTTCCTAACAGTTACAGATAACCTTGTTTGCCTCTTAGAAGTTTCTCTTCTTGCAAGCTGCTTGGAATTGCTAGTGGGAATACTACTCCCCTTGCCCACAGCATCGATCCTGGAGCAGTAACTGTGCAGCTAAACAGCAGCACATTTTATAGGCTGTGGAGCTGGTGTGTATCAGCATATTAGCTGAGTGCCCCTTGCAATCTCACCCCATGTTTAGCAGAATGATATTCTTAGGTGCTTTTGTAATAGACTTGCACCAAGCAGAAATCATGGTGCATGAAACACGGTGACTCCATCGAACACTCTAAAATCCTTTTGGCACAGTGAGTTCCAGCTGTGGCTGGAATCTCTGGGGATACCTCTGATCAATCAGAAGCTGTCAGAGATTCTTTGTACTCAGAGAGCACAGAGGCTGTCCAGTGCTGTACAACTTCCTTTCTCTCCTCTGGAGCTGGCTCTGTCCCCCTAAGCCCACTTCCGGTTGTCATGACTTCTGAGAGATGCCCCCAGAGGAGTAGGCAGGCATTTGCCCTGTTGTGGGAGGCAAGTTAGTGGGCATCCTTCAGGGGACAAGCGAAACAGTGTCTGAGGGAGCACAGGCCCTACAAGTTGGAATTCAGACCAGTGCCCTCTGAGACCATATTCTCCGTTAAGACCACCCTGCGGGGCTTTTCCCAAAGGAAACACCTGCAGTAGTAATGTGTTCCCTCTCCAATGCCCTATTCCTGGGACAGGAGTGAAGACAAAGGAAACACTGTATTTGTTTCCCTTCTCACTTCCAGCCATCAAAGGAATGCTGCACCTGAAACAAAAATAAAATGCATCCTTCAGCGGATCCCAGAGCTCCCCTCCCCAGTCAGAGAGGACGAGGATTGTCCCAGCCAGGCCCTCCTGCGTCCTGGGCTCCAGCCAGGAGTTTAGTGGCTCCTATGTAACTCCCAGTTTCTTCTCCTTGCCCAGAACCTCCTCTCAGCCTGGAGAAGTGAGAGGGTAGGGTTTCTTTTTAAGCAGTTTTCTTCACCCCTCAACATGGATGTCTGATTGACCTTGAGTTTGGCCAGTTACTCACACCCCCATTTCCATTGCTTTTTCTGTTCATTTTTCCCTTATATTATGTGTGCACATGCCCCATCTTCTCCATTAGAACGTAAGAATCATCTCTTTCCCTTTTCTCTACGTTAGAGCTTACCATAATATTAGCTTAATTTGTAACAAGTGCAAGTAAAAATACACGTATTTAAAGAAACACGCATGTGGCCAAAGACTGTAAGACTGTGGGATTGTGGCAATTCCAAGAGATTTAAGATTTTTTTTTCTGAAGATAACTTTAATAAGACATGGTCTGACTCTTGCTTCTTGGAATTAAAGGTCAAAGAGGAAGGGCATCATACCTGACTGACTCATGCACTGTGGATACTTTCTAGCCAAGGGGAGGCAAGGCGCAAGCCTCCTCTGCAGAGTGGCTGTGTCCTTCCTCTGTCAGCTTTCAGAGCAGGATCAAGGCCACGCTCCAGCCCCACCCTGCATGCTGACGTTCTCAAAGCTGTCTCAGAAACAGACATGGTGACAGGTGGTGTTCTTCCAGCCTTCTGGAACCGGCCTGAAAACAGAAATGTTGTTGAGGGAGACTGTAGCTCTGTTGCACATTGAGGCCACAGGCGAACTTAAATCCAATATAATAAAGATGGATTATCACTCAGTATGATAATCTCTAGGCCCATCCATGTTGCTGCAAATGGCATTACTTCATTCTTTTTTTATGGCTGAGTAATATTCCATTGTATATATGCACCACATCTTCTTTATCCATCCCTCTGTTGATGGACATTTAGGTTGCTTCCATGTCCTGGCTATTGTAAATAGTGCTACAAAGAACATCGGGGGGCATGTATCTTTTAGAATTAAGGTTAGTCTGACAGAGAAAGATAAATATCATGATATCCATTATATGTTGTATCTAACAAAAAGGGTACAAAACAACTTATCTACAAAACAGAAATAGAGCCACAGATGTAGAAAATGAACTTATGGTTACCAAGGATTAAGGGGGGGAGGGATAAATTGGGAGATTGGGATTGACATACACACACCACTATACATAAAATAGATAACTAATAAGGACCTACTGTATAGCACAGGGAACTCTACTCAATACTCTGTAATGGCCTATATGGGAAAAGAATCTAAAAAAGAGTGGATATATGTATAACTGATTCACTTTGCTATATACCTGAAACTAACACAACATTGTAAATCAACTACACTCCAATAAAATTTTTTTTAAAAAGATGGATTATCAGCCTTACTTGGCATTTCAATGGGTTTCCTCTCACACCCTGAGAATAATAATAAACTTTTTTCTCAAATGGAGATGGAGTCCTGTGCTGCTGGGAGAGAGAAAGGGAAGGAGAGCAGTTCTGTGCCCAGTGCTGGTGAAAGGTCTACAAACACATTCAAAAAGTGACTCCCTTGTAGCCCCTCCCCAAGGGGGCAGCCTCAGGGCTCCTGCAGAACTTTCAGTACAGAACTGCAGAACTTTCAGTACCTGCCCACACATTATCTTGCCCCTTGCTTGGTGGACTCCTCAATAGTTTCACAGATTCAGTTTAGAGATTCCTGTGCTCCCGTCAGGGACACACTGCTAGTGGCTCTACCTCTCCCAGGGGATTCCTTTCTGCTACCCCCAGCGGTGGCATTTTGATAGATTTTATAAATTATTTATCCCTCAAGGACTTATGGCTCACTTGGTTTTTGTCTATCATTTCCCATGGTTCCTGGGGTGGATTAGGGAGGTGGTGCAACTCCTGGGTTTGAGTTGCTGGCCCTACATTAGCGTCTGAATATCCCGTGCAGTGAAAGCATGGGTGGTAGGGAGGGAGTGAGTGCCTTAAGTAATGACTGCCCCAGACTTACGCACTAAGACTTTGATGCCCTTTCAAACCGATTAAGTTAATTTTTTAAAACTTTTATTGAAGTATAGTCGATTTACAATGTTGTGTTAGTTTCAAGTGTATAGCAAAGTGATTGAGTTTTATATATATATATATGTATATATTATTTTTCCAATTCTTTTTCCTTATATGTTATTACAAGATATTGAGTATACTTCCCTGTGCTATATAGTAGGTCCTTGTTGGTTACCTATTTTATATATGGTAGTGTGTGTATGTTAGTCCCCAACTCCTAATCAAATTGATCAGATTTAAGAATTTGTTTACCATGTGTTTAGTGGGAGTAGGAGGAAAATGCCATGGACCTTGGGGTCAGAATACCTGAGTTCTTATTTCACTTCTATCACTTGCTAGTTGTGTAACCATGGACATATTAACCTCCTGCTATAAAATAAAGATAATAAGTACCTCAATTGTTCCTGTGAGAATTAAAGGAGTTAATATATTTAAGATGCTTCAGACAATGGCCCATGGTAAGTTCTTATTATCAGCTACTGCTTTTATTAAAATAAAAATTGTATCAATTTTCTTTGTGTTCAAAGTAGGTTATTTTAAAACTTTCTCTGAATATAACATAGTCTTTAAACTATTTTTATATTATGGCTTTTTGTTGCTTATGACTGAATTCATTAACAAACAGTATGCACGAAGGATAGTGTTAAATTACTGGATTTAAGGAGAAAGTCTTATTTTAAAAGAAGAAAATCTTATTCTAGAAATAAGATTCCTTCACCAGGGAACTTTTGGGTGGCATGTTAAATCATTTTGGTGGAGTTAATGAGGTAAATCAGTCTTTCCTGGTAAGCATTAGTTCTCAAATTTCCAGCAGACTGCGGGCCTGGGAATGGGTGGATTGGCTTGTGGTGGTATGAGGTACCAATTTTCACATTTTTATAAGAAAATTCTAAGGGAACAGAAGATGTCAATGCCAAGAAGAATGCTTATTCCTTCTACTGGAAGGCACTGTCTCTTTTGGTGGAAGGAACCTGGCCACGTACCAACTATTCTGGGAGGGTACATTGTGTCTGGACATTCAGCTTTATTCTTCTGGTGTTTTAGGGCTTGCTGTGAACGATGCTCCAAGATACTGGCTTTGACCCTCAACTAGACTCTGCCCTGAAATCATTTGCGCCCACTGCTGAGAAATTGGAAAGGATGAAAGGTGAAGTCTGGGAGATTGTTTGGAAAAGCTCAAGTTCACATGCGAATGTTGTCATTGTTATTATAAGTTCAAACTCAAAGTGATATTATTACTACCAATTACAGTTAGCTTCCTTTTTTTGCAGAGAAGATGAAAGATGAAAGCTATACATTTTATAAATCATTTACTAATATTCAAAGTGTTAGAATGTAAGATCACACACCATGTTCTTACTCTATGGAGCATAATTCAAATTTCCTTTGATTCAGAAAGCACTTCAGCATCTCACAGTCAGTCTGCTAACATTACACTATAAGAAATGTTGATTTTTATACAGTTATTGAGTTTTGGATAAACCCTAGCGTACCATATATTTAGTAGTATTATTAACGTATATTTAATTATTGATTAACCAGACAGTTGTTGAGGACTTATTGTGTGCAGGATATTGTGACATATGATAACAACAAATAAAAGTCTAGATGAATAAAACAAAACTATGAGACAGAATGAAGGACAGCTCAATTGAAGAGAACATAAAGCAAAAGACCTGGGGATAGAAAAGTGCAAGGGGTATTTAGGGAATAGTGAAATGATGAGTGTGGTTGAAAGTCTGGGTTCCTGCAGGTAGTAATAATATAATAGTAATAGTTACAATGAGGTACACAACGTTTATTGAGCATTAGTCACTTGTCAGGCATTGTGTTAAGTGTTTTATATTAAGAAATCATTGAATCTCAACAGCAACTCTGAGGAAGGTAAAGTTTTGTTTCTCATTTCACAGATGAGGGAAGTGAGGCATGAAGATTATTAACTGACTTGTTGCTTCAGTAAGTGGTGAAGCTAAGATCTGTGCCTGTACTGTCTGACTCCAGAGCCTGTGCTCATGGGAGGTATGAGGGAAAAGGGTCAGGCAGCAGAGGTTCTGTGTGTCAAGTAAGGAAGGAGTGGGGGATACACCTGAGCAGAGAAACATGGGTGAAAATGTACAAAAATGTCCCCAAGCCCATTATTAAGATTATTAAGGGTCCCTCCTCCCAAGCTGTGCTCTTGGGCCCAGAACAACCTACCTTTCCCCCTCTGCCATTTTGCACCCTTCCAGGAATAGCATAATAGGAAGATGTGGGATAGAACTGGGTTTAACTCTGTTTTGCTGCTAGCCAAACCTTGGATATGCTATTTAGCCTCCTCAAATCTCAGTTTCTTCAACTCTAAAATAGGAATAATGGGACTTCCCTGACAGTCCAGTGGTTAATACTCCTAGCTCCCAGTGCAGGGGGTATGGATTCAATCCCTGGTTGGGTAACTAAGATCCCACATGCCAGGTGGTGTAGCCATTAAATAATATATTAATTAAATAAAATAGGAATAATAATTCCAGGGTTGTTGTTCACCAGAACTTGAACTCATTAACAGTAGCTTGTAAGAGTGGCTCCAAACATTCTCTTTCATGAAGCTTTATCCATCCTAATTATATATAGTAAGAACTTTTCCTTGAATTTTGATTTACTCATCTTTCTCCCCATCTGAAATGTGAGAGCGTCAAGGCTGGCCACCGTATCTCCACTGTATGGCCACCATATCATCGTCCCAATGCCAGTACAGCTCCTGCTGAACCCTGAATGACTCCAGAATCCCTTCCCACTAGGATAGGTCTTGGGACCACCAATTTCATCAGCCTCCTGTGATGTCAGCCTTGTGGATGACCAGACTGAGAAGAAGGAAGAGGCTCACCTGTTAATAGTTGAGTAAGGCTGATAAAGTTGGGAAGAGTTAAGGGGAAATAATGTAAAACTCAGTGCTCTGTGGACCACTGGAAAGTCTGTGCATCACAGAAGGAATTGCAGAGCAGATAGATGTTGGTTGGAGGGAACACCAAAGAAGAATTATCCAAGGATGCCCCATTTGGTCCAAAGCTGGCTGTACCAGCATCCCCCTCCCCCCCTTCCCATTGCCCCCAGCCTCCCCCGCTATAGGGTACTGATGTCGTTTATGAATTCTGTTTGATAAGTTTTTTTTTTTTTTAAGAATTTTTCTATCGGAGATTTTTTTTTTTAAGTTTTAGTAATTGTTTTTTTTTTTCCCCCCCTTTAAATTTATTTATTTATTTATTTTTGGCTGTGTTGGGTCTTCGTTTCTGTGCGAGGGCTTTCTCTAGTTGTGGCAAGCGGGGGCCACTCTTCATCGCGGTGCGCGGGCCTCTCACTGTCACGGCCTCTTTTGTTGCGGAGCACAGGCTCCAGATGCGCAGGCTCAGTAGTTGTGGCTCACGGGCCCAGTTGCTCCGTGGCATGTGGGATCTTCCCAGACCAGGGCTCGAACCCGTGTCCCCTGCATTAGCAGGCAGATTCTCAACGACTGCGCCACCAGGGAAGCCCGATAAGTTTTTATTTACATCTCTCTGTACATGTCATTTCTGCTGCCAGAATATAGGTTTTTTAATAAGAAGGATCATATTTAGAGGTGATTTAGTATAAAATAAGGCATTCATTAGTCCTCTATTCTGAGCCAGGCATTATGCTAGATCCTTTAAGAAATGATCTCTAATTTTCATCAAAACTCCAAAAACAGTATTCTTATTACTGCCATTTACTGCCCAAATGATACAGTTGGTAAGTGATGGGATCGGAATTCTAAACTGATTCCAAACTCTAAGGGCCATGATTTTATAGTTAGAAACCTTTGTTATGTTCTGAGCTGTGTAATGTTGAGAGCTTTGCAGGCCCCTCAGTGTTTTCTCTATAGATTTGGAATAATTATACCTGTTCCACTTTACCACACCGAGCAGTTATGAGGACAAAGTGAGATAGTGTGACGGCATTTTGTCAACCACTCATAAAACAAATGTTTATTGAGCATCTACCACATGCTGGCCAATGGATATCAGTTTTTTAAATCATTTTATTTTATTTCTTCAAGTCTGTTTTTTTATTTTTTTAAACATCTTTATTAGAGTATAATTGCTTTACAATGTTGTGTTAGTTTCTGCTGTATAACAAAGTGAATGCAAACCTAGTGGCACATGGCCCCGTATGCTGTGCCCTCTGTCCTGAGGTCGTACTTCTGTTTTGCTTACACCATAATTCTTGGGAAATTCCACCCCTTCTCAGTGTATTATTATCAGACAAAACTATAACTTCCCTGCTCATCAATTTTCTCATCTAGTAAATGAGGATGAGAATAACAACTTCTCTGAGAAAGCTCTGGGGGAAAAATGCTATCCGGATGCAAAGTATTATTCAGGAAAAAATCCATCTAACACCGATGTGTGTGAAGTGTTTTTAACAAGTGCACTGACAGGAGAGAAACACAAAGGGGGAAACAATCCACACAGACATTTTGAATGGCCTGAACTGTAGATACAGGACAAGGCTTTAGCTGACGGTGGGAAAATGTGCTTGCTACAACTGCAGATGCTGAAAATACTAAGTCCAAGTGAAACTAGTACCTTGACCCTCACAGGGCTTTCCTGGGTTCAAGGGCTGTCATTATCCAAAGCCAGGAAGAAACAGATCTGGTGGGATGCCCTGAGGGAACTATGTGACACTCTGTGTCCTGATGGCAGATGGGCGTTTACAGCAGAGCATGGGGCTGCAGATCAGATCAGGCAGGAAGAATGCAGTCTTGGCCCCATCTGCCAGGTGATATTACTAGAAGGAAAGGAACACAGCATTCATCTTCCATGATCCATAATGTGACTCTCTTCAAACACATGAACATGAGAGTATTTACATGACCTGGGTGCACCGAGCACTCTCTGGATTTGAAATCACGTTATTACCAATGGCCCTGGCTGCATGCCATGCTGTAGACCTTAGACTTGCTCTTGCAGGTTCACAGTGCAGGGAGAAAGGAAGGGGCCCACAAAGTATAAGAAACATTACTCTTGTTTTGTGGTCCTCCCACTGAGAGGCAAGAAGGCATCAGAAATCCTGGGAAAACTTGTTGGAAATCAAGGAGGTGAGAGAGGGAGTGGAATAGAGACAAAGATTCTGTGGCTATAGAAGGAAGAAGCTATCGCTTAAAGAGTAAAGGGTTAAATATTGGGGCTTGAGTTCTGGCTTCTGACATTATTAGCCATGTGACCTTGAACAACTCAGTTAATCTCTGGGAGTGTCAGTTCCTACATCAGACATTCCTGCCTCATAAGGTGAATGTACATTGGAGCACTTTGCTGTTTACATGTACGGTATTAGACTGTGGGAAAGATGGTGTTAAAATGGCTCAAAGTAACAGACACCCTGCCATCTTCGTGTTTGCAGCCCAGCACCTAGGTCACTGCCTGGCACAGGGTGGACATGTAATTATGTTTGAGGGACTAATGAGGTAAATCACTGAACTGCAGGAGATGAGAGTGCTACTGAGCTTGGCTGACCTGGAAGACAGAATTACCAATGAGTCACATCTGCATCACATCTGGACAGACGAGAGGTTGAGGTCACTCTGATACAGGCAGCCCTAAAAGTCCAAATATGCTCTAGCTCAGTATTCAGTATTTTGTCTGAACTTTATGGGTTTTTATTTTTTAATTTATTAAACACCTTTATTGGAGTATAATTGCTTTACAATGGTGTGTTAGTTTCTGCTTTATAACAAAGTGAATCAGCTATACATATACTTATATCCCCATATCTCCTCCCTCTTGCGTCTCCCTCCCACCCTCGCTATCCCACTTCTCTAGGTGGTCACAAAGCACTGAGCTGATCTCCCTGTGCTATGCGGCTACTTCCCACTAGCTATCTATTTTACATTTGGTAGTGTACATATGTCCATGCCACTCTCTCACTTCGTCCCAGCTTACCCTTCCCCCTCCCCGTGTCATCAAGTCCATTCGCTACATCTGCATCTTTATTCCTGTCCTGCCCCTAGATTCTTCAGAACCATTTTTAATTATTTTAGATTCCATATATATGTGTTAGCATATGGTATTTGTTTTTGTCTTTCTGACTTACTTCACTCTGTATGATAGTCTCTAGGTCCATCAGCCTCACTACAATAACTCAATTTCGTTTCTTTTTATGGCTAATATTCCATGGTATATATGTGCCACATCTTCTTTATCCATTCATCTGTCAATGGACACTTAGGTTGCTTCCAAGCCCTGGCTATTGTATATAGAGCTGCAATGAACATTGTGGTACCTGACTCTTTTTTTTGTTTTTTATTTATTTATTTATTTATTTATTATTTTTAAAACATCTTTATTCGAGTATAATTGCTTTACAATGGTGTGTTAGTTTCTGTTTTATAACAAAGTGAATCAGTTATACATACACATATGTTCCCATATCTCTTCCCTCTTGTGTCTCCTCCCTCCCACCCTCCCACCCCCACCCCTCTAGGTGGTCACAAAGCACCGAGCTGATCTCCCTGTGCTATGCGGTTGCTTCCCACTAGCTCTCTATTTTACGTTTGGTAGTGTATATATGTCCATGCCATTCTCTAACTTTGTCCAAGCTTACCCCTCCCCCTCCCCATATCTTCAAGTCCATTCTCTAGTAGGTCTGTGTCTTTATTCCCGTCTTGCCACTAGGTTCTTCATGACCTTTTTTTTTTTCCCTTAGATTCCATATATATGTGTTAGCATACTGTATTTGTTTTTCTCTTTCTGACTTACTTCACTCTGTATGACAGACTCTAATTCCATCCATCTCACTACAAATAACTCAATTTCGTTTCTTTACATGGCTGAGTAATATTCCATTGTATATATGTGCCACATCTTCTTTATCCATTCATCCGATGATGGACACTTAGGTTGCTTCCATGTCCTAGCTATTGTAAATAGAGCTGCAATGAACATTTTGGTACATGACTCTTTTTGAATTATGGTTTTCTCAGAGTATATGCCTAGTAGTAGGACTGCTGGGTTGTATGGTAGTTTTATTTTTAGATTTTTAAGGACCCTCCATACTGTTCTCCGTAGTGGCTCTATCAATTTACATTTCCACCAACAGTGCAAGAGGGTTCCCTTCTCTCCACACCCTCTCCAGCATTTATGTTTGTAGATTTTTGATGATGGCCATTCTGACTGGTGGGAGGTGATACCTCATTGTAGTTTTGATTTGCATTTCTCTAATGATTAGTAATGTTGAGCATCCTTTCTTGTGTTTGTTGGCAATCTGTATATCTTCTTTGGAGAAACGTCTATTTAAGTCTTCTGCCCATTTATGGATTGGGTTGTTTGTTTTTTTGATATTGAGCTGCATGAGCTGCTTGTAAATTTTGGAGATTAATCCTTTGTCGGTTGCTTCATTGGTAAATATTTTCTCCCATTCTGCGGATTGTCTTTTCGTCTTCTTTATGATTTCCTTTGCTGGGCAAAAGCTGTTAAGTTTCATTAGGTCCCATTTGTTTTTGTTTTTATTTCTATTTCTCTAGGAGGTGGGTCAAAAAGGATCTTCCTGTGATTTATGTCATAGAGTGTTCTGCCTATGTTTTCCTCTAAGACTTTTATAGTATCTGGCCTTACATTTAGGTCTTTAATCCATTTTGAATTTATTTTTGTGCATGGTGTTAGGGAGTGTTCTAATTTCATTCTTTTACATATAGCTGTCCAGTTTTCCCAGCACCACTTATTGAAGAGGCTGTCTTTTCTACATTGTATATTCTTGCCTCCTTTATCAAAAATAAAGTGACCATATGTGCATGGGTTTATCTCTGGGCTCTGTATCCTGTTCCATTGATCTATATTTTGGTTTCTGTGCCAGTACAATACTGTCTTGATTACTGTAGCTTTGTACTATAGTCTGAAGTCTGGGAGCCTGATTCCCCCAGCTCCATTTTTCTTTCCCAAGATTGCTTTGGCTATTCGGGGTCTTTTGTGTTTCCATACAAATTGGGAAATTTTTTGTTCTAGTTCTGTGAAAAATTCCAGTGGTAGTTTGATAGGGATTGCATTGAATCTGTAGATTGCTTTAGGTAGTATAGTCATTTTCACAATGTTGATTCTTCCAATCCAAGAACATGATATATCTCTCTATCTGTTGGTATCATCTTTAATTTCTTTCATCAGTATCTTATAGTTTTCTGCATACAGGTCTTTTGTCTCCTTAGGTAGGTTTATTCCTAGGTATTTTATTCTTTTTGTTGCAATGGTAAATGGGAGTGTTTCCTTAATTTCTCTTTCAGATTTTTCATCATTAATGTATAGGAATGCAAGAGATTTCTGTGCATTAATTTTGTATCCTGCTACTTTACCAAATTCATTGATTAGCTCTAGTAGTTTTTTGGTAGCATCTTTCGGATTCTCTATGTATAGTATCATGTCATCTGCAAACAGTGACAGGTTTACTTCTTTTCTAATTTGGATTCCTTTTATTTCTTTTCCTTCTCTGATTTCTGTGGCTAAAACTTACAAAACTATATTAAATAATGGTGGTGAGAGTGGACAACCTTGTCTTGCTCCTGATCTTAGAGGGAATGGTTTCAGTTTTTCACCATTGAGAATGATGTTGCCTGTGTGTTTGTAATATATGGTCTTTATTATGTTGAGGTAAGTTCCCTCTTTGCCTATTTTCTGGAGGGTTTTTATCATAAATGGGTGTTGAATTTTGTCAAAAGCTTATTCTGCATCTATTGAAATGATCATATGGTTTTTCTCCTTCAGTTGGTTAATATGGTGTATCACATTGATTGATTTGTGTATATTGAAGAATCCTTGCATTCCTGGGATAAACCCCACTTGATCACGGTGTATGATACTTTTAATGTGCTGTTGGATTCTGTTTGCTAGTATTTTGTTGAGGATTTTTCATCTATGGTCAACAGTGATATTGGCCTGTAGTTTTCTTTGTGATATTTTTGTCTAGTTTTTGTATCAGGGTGATGGTGGCCTCATAGAATGAGTTTGGGTGTGTTCTTCCCTCTGCTATATTTTGGAAGAGTTTGAGAAAGATTGGTTTTACCTCTTCTCTAAATGTTTGATAGAATTTGTGTGTGAAGCCATCTGGTCCTGGGCTTTTGTTTGCTGGAAGATTTTTAATCACAGTTTCAATTTCAGTGCTTGTTATTAGTCTGTTCATATTTTCTATTTCTTCCTGGTTCAGTCTCGGAATATTGTGCTTTTCTAAGAATTTGTCCATTTCTTCCAGGTTGTCCATTTTGTTAGCATATAGTTGCTTGTAGTAATCTCTCAGAATTCTTTATATTTCTGCAGTGTCAGTTGTTACTTCTCCTTTTTCGTTTCTAATTCTATTGAGTTGAGTCTTCTTTTTTTCTTGATGAGTCTGACTAATGGTTTATCAATTTTTTTATCTTCTCAAAGAACCAGCTTTTAGTTTTATTGATCTTTGCTATCTTTTCCTTCATTTCTTTTTCATTTATTTCTGATCTGATCTTTATGATTTCTTTCCCTCTGCTACCTTTGGGGTTTTTTTGTTCTTCTTTCTCTAGTTGTTTTAGGTTGTTTATTTGAGATGTTTCTTGTTTCTTGAGGTAGGATTGTATTGCTATAAACTTCCCTCTTAGAACTGCTTTTGCTGCATCCCATAGGTATTGGGTCATTGTGCTTTCGTTGTCATTTGTTTTCAGGTATTTTTTGATTTCCTCTTTGATTTCTTCAGTGATCTCTTGGGTATTAAGTAGTGTATTGTTTAGCCTCCAGGTGTTTGTATTTTTTACAGATTTTTTCCTGTACTTAATATCTAGTCTCATAGCATTGTGGTTGGAAAAGATACTTGATATGATTTCAATTTTCTTAAATTTACCAAGGTTTGATTTGTGACCCAAGATATGATCTATCCTGGAGCGTGTCCCATGAACACTTGGGAAGAAAGTGTATTCTGTTGTTTTTGGCTGGTATGTCCTTTAAATATCAGTTAAGTCCATCTCATTTAATGTATCATTTAAAGCTTGTGTTTCCTTATTTATTTTCATTTTGGATGATCTGGCCATTGGTGAAAGTGGGGTGTTAAAGTCCCCTCCTATGACTGTGTTACTGTCAATTTCCCCTTTTATGGTGGTTAGCATTTGCCTTATGTATTGAGGTGCTCCTATGTTGGGTGCATAAATATTTACAATTGTTCTATCTTCTTCTTGGATTGATCCCTTAATCATTATGTAGTGTCCTTCTTTGTTTCTTGTAATAGTCTTTATTTTAAAGTCTATTTTGTCTTACATGAGAATTGCTACTCCAGCTTTCTTTTGATTTCCAATTGCATGGAATATATTTTTCCATCCCCTCACTTTCAGTCTGTATGTGTCCCTAGGTCTGAAGTGGGTGTCTTGTAGACAGCATATATATGGGTCTTGTTTTTGTATCCATTCAGCCAGTCTATGTCTTTTGGTTGGAGCATTTAATCTATTTACATTTAAGGTAGTTATTGATACGTATGTTCCTATTACCATTTTATTAATTGTTTCGGGTTTGTTATTGTAGGTCTTTTCCTTCTCTTGTGTTTCCTGGCTAGAGAAGTTCCTTTAGCATATGTTGTAAAGCTGGTTTGGTGGTGCTGAATTCTGTTAGCTTTTTCTTGTCTGTAAAGGTTTTAATTTCGCCATGGACTCTGAATGAGATCCTTGCTGGGTAGAGAAATCTTGGTTGTAGGTTTTTCCCTTTCATCACTTTAAATATGTCCTGCCACTCCCTTCTGGCTTACAGAGTTTCTGCTGAAAGATCAGCTGTTAATCTTGTGGGGATTCCCTTGTATGTTATTGGTTGTTTTTCATTTGATGCTTTTAATATTTTTTTCTTTGTATTTAACTTTTGATAGTTTGATTAATATGTGTCTTGGTGTGTTTCTCCTTGGATTTATACTGTATGGGACTCTCTGTGCTTCCTGGACTTGACTATTTCCTTTCCCATGTTAGGGAAGTTTTCAACTATAATCTCTTCAAATATTTTCTCAGTCCCTTTCTTTTTCTCTTCTTCTTCTGAGATCCCTATAATTCGAATGTTGGCACATTTAATGTTGTCCCAGAGGTCTCTGAGACTGTCCCAAATTCTTTTCATTCTTTTTTTTTTTTTTTTTCTTTATTCTGCTCTGTGGTAGTTATTTCCACCTTTTTATCTTCCAGGTCATTTATCCATTCTTCTGCCTCAGTTATTCTGCTATTGATTCCTTCTAGAGAATTTTTAATTTCATTTATTGTGTTGTTCATCATTGTTTGTTTGCTCTTTAGTTCTTTTAGGTCCTTGTTAAACGCTTCTTGTATTTTCTCCATTCTATTTCCAAGATTTTGGATCATCTTTACTATCATTACTCTGAATTTTTTTTCAGGTAGACTGCCTATTTCCTCTTCATTTGTTTGGTCCAGTGGGTTTTTACCTTGCTCCTTCACCTGCTGTTTGTTTCTCTGTCTTCTCATTTTGCTTAACTTAGTGTGTTTGGGGTCTCCTTTTCACAGGCTGCAGGTTCGTAGTTCCTATTGTTTTTGGTGTCTGCCCCCAGTGGCTAAGGTTAGTTCAGTGGGTTGTGTAGGCTTCCTGGTGGAGGGGATTGGTGCCTATGTCCTGGTGGATGAGGGTGGATCTTGTCTTTCTGGTGGGCAGGACTGCATCCGGTGGTGTGTTTTGGGGTGTCTGTGACCTTATTATGATTTTAGGCAGCCTCTCTGCTAATGGGTGGGGTTGTGTTCCTGTCTTGCTAGTTGTTTGTCATAGTGTATCCAGCACTGTAACTTGCTGGTTGTTTAGTGGATCTGGGTCTTAGCATTGAGATGGAGCTCTCTGGGAGAGCTTTTGCCATTTGATGTTACATGGAGTCGGGAGGTCTCAGGTGGACCAATGTCCTGACCTTGGCCCTTCCACCTCAGAGGCACAGACCTGACACCCGGCCAGAGCACCAAGACTGTGTCAGCCACACAGCTCAGCAGGAAAAGGGGGGCAAAAAAGAAAGACAGAAAGAAATTAAAATAAAGTTATTTTTAAAAGTTTTTAAAAATAAAAAAATTTAAAAGTCATAATAAAAGATATAGAGAAAGAAAGAAAGAAGAGAGCAACCAAACCAGTCAACAAATCCACCAATGATAACAAGCACTAAAAACTATACTTCAGGGCTTCCCTGGTGGCACAGTGGTTGAGAATCTGCCTGCCAATGCAGGGGACACGGGTTCGTGCCCTGGTCTGGGAAGATCCCACATGCCTTGGAGCAACTGGTCCCATGAGCTGCAATTGCTGAGCCTGCGCGTCTGGAGCCTGTGCTCCGCAACAAGAGAGACCGCGATAGTGAGAGGCCCACACACCGCAATGAAGAGTGGCCCACTCGTGCCACAACTAGAGAAAGCCCTCGCACAGAAATGAAGACCCAACACAGCCATAAATAAATAAAAAAATAAATTAAAAAAAAAAGACCAGTAGTATAGCCATCCTGCCTCTGTCAGCAGGAACTGACTTAATGATTCCACTTCCTTCATCAATAGCAATCAGGATAGGGCTATTTACAAGGATAGGGCCTCCTCTGAATCCAGAGAGGAGGGAGGTCAGGTTTTCTTCTCTTAAGATCCACAGATCCTCTTAGAATAATTCTGTGTTCTTTGTCCTCCTGAGACTTGATTCCCGACAGCCTAGAGAGAAATTCTAAAAAAAACCAAAAAACAAAAAACTATACTTCAAACAAACAAACAAAACAAACAAAAAAACAAGGACAGACAGAACCCTAGGACAAATGGTAAAAGCAAAGCTATACAGACAAAATCACACAAAGAAGCATACACATACACACTCACAAAAAGAGAAAAAGGGAAATATATATATATAATATATATTTTTTTTTTAAAAAGGAAGAGAGCAACCAAATCAATAAACCAATCTAACAATGATAAAAACTCTAAATACTAAACTAAAATAAACATAAATCCAGAAACAAATTAGATGCAGAAAGCAAACCCCAAGTCTACAGTTGCTCCCAAAGTCCACTGCCTCAATTTTGGGATGATTCATTGTCTATTCAGATATTCCACAGATGCAGCGTACATCAAGTTGATTGTGGAGATTTAATCCACTGCTCCTGAGGCTGCTGGGAGAGATTTCCCTTTCTCTTCTTTGTTCGTACAGCTCCTGGGGTTCAGCTTTGGATTTGGCCCCACCTCTACATGTAGGTTGCCTGAGGGCGTCTGTTTCCCACTCAGACAGGACAGGGTTAAAGTAGCAGCTGATTAGGGGTCTGTGGCTCACTCAGGCCGGGTGGAGGGTGGGGTACGGAATGCGGGTGAGCCTGCAGCGGCAGAGGCCGGCATTATGTTTCAACAGCCTGAGGTGCACCGTGTGTTCTCCCGGGGAAGTTGTCCCTGGATCACGGGACCCTGGCAGAGGCGGGCTGCACAGGCTCCCGGGAAGGGAGGTGTGGATAGTGGCCTGTGCTCGCACACAGGCTTCTTGGTGGCGGCAGCAGCAGCCTTAGCGTCTCATCCACATCTTTGGTCTCTGCGCTGATAGTCACGGCTCATGCCCGTCTCTGGAGCTCGTTTAGGTGGTGCTCTGAATCCCCTCTCCTCACTCACCCTGAAACAATGGTCTCTTGCCTCTTAGGCAGTTCCAGACTTTCTCCCGGACTCCCTCTCGGCTAGCTGTGGCGCACTAGCCCCCTTAAGGCTGTGTTCACGCAGCCAACCCCAGTCCTCTCCCTGGGATCTGACTTTCGAAGCCCGAGCCTCAGCTCCCAGCCCCCACCCGCCATGGCGGGTGAGCAGACAAGCCTCTCAGGCTGGTGAGTGTTGGTCGGCACCAATCCTCTGTGCGGGAATCTCTCCACTTTGCCCTCTGCACCCCTGTTGCTGCACTCTGCTCCATGGCTCCAAAGCTTCCCCCCGCCACCCCCAGTCTCCACCAGTGAAGGGGCTTCCTAGTGTGTGGAAACCTTTCCTCCTTCACAGCTCCCTCCCAGAGGTGCAGGTCCCGTCCCTATTCTTTTGTCTCTGTTTCTTCTTTTTTCATTTGCCCTACCCAGGTACGTGGGGATTTTCTTGCCTTTTGGAAAGTCTGACGTCTTCTGCCAGCGTTCAGTAGGTGTTCTGCAGGAGTTATTCCACATGTAGATGTATTTCTGATATATTTGTGGAGAGGAAGGTGATCTCCACTTCTTACTCCTCTGCCATCTTGAAGGTCTCCTATGGGTCTTTTTTAAAGGAAAAAAACTTCTATGGATCCAGAGGACTAACTTAACTTATTATTTTGTGTGTGTTTTAAATAATGAGTATATATGAAACTACTTCTTATGCTTATTAATCTCTATACAATTATAAAACCAAAATAAATTTATAGATAAAGTCTAAATGAAGCTAAAATGTAATTCAATTCAAATGGGCATTACTTTAATGTGATGGTTGATGTTGGTTTGTTAAAATAATTTGACCCTCTAAAAGTGAATAAGGTACTGAGTGCTAAGGGGTAATTCTTTTGAGTTCATCATGCTTATCTCTCATCTGTCACATGAGGACTCATTTCTGTCACTACTTTTTAAAAGTCAAACAAGTGTGAAACACTTACCCTGTGACATCATATGCTTTTCACTTGATAAGAAGACATCATTTTTGTAATACATCCTCCTAAATTATTTTCTTCTTAGCTTAGGGCAAATAAGACAGTATTATTTAAAATTATTTACTGAGCACCTACTATGTTCCAGAGAGTGTTCTAGGTGCTCAGACTACATCACTGAACAAAACAGAAAGAAATACCTTTGCCCTTGTGGAGCTTACATTGTAATGGGGGAGACAGTCAATAAACAAGAAGATTAATAAATATGTAAAGTGTATAGTGTGTAAGAAGCTAAGAAGTATTATGAAGAGAAAAAAATAAACAAGGTACATGGATTGAGGATCAGTGGTGGGGATGTGGGCGAGTGCTGCAATTTTAAATAGAATGGCACCATTAGGACTCATCGAGAAAGTTAAATTTTAGCAAAGACTTGAAAGAGGTAAAGAATATTTGCAGGGAGAGGGAAGAGCCAGTATTGAGGCTGTAAGTGCCTGGCAAAGAGGCTGGTATTGCCAGATGGGAGTGAGTGATGGGGGAGAGTAGTCAGAGAGGTAACGGGGAAGCCAGATCCCCTGGGTCCACATGGGTCATTGTAAGAACTCTGGCTTTTATTCTGGAAGAAATGGATCTCATTGGAGGCCTCTAAGTTGAGGCATGACATGTCTGACCTACCTTTAAATTATAGCACCCTGGTTTTTGTGTTGAGGTTATATTGTGCGGAAGACGGCTGGATTAGAAGACCTTTGCAAAGAGGTGTAAGAAAGATGATGGTGGTACAGGCCAGGATGGTAGCAGCCGAGGGGGTACAGCTAACGGTCAGATTTGAAGAACGAAGGGATTTTCCCTTTGGTTTGAATGTGGAGTGAAAGAAAAAGAGGGGCTAAGAGTCTTTGGCTTGACAACTGGATGGTTTTAGCTGCCTTCGACTGGAAGAGGGAAGACAAGTGGATGGGGCCATTTTGTGGAGATCAAGTGTTCAGTTTGGACGTGTTAAGTTTGGGAAGCCTGTTGGCAGGGTGATCATATAACTTACTGTCCAAACTAGGACACTTTTGAGTGTGGAGGAGAAAGTAGACACAATTAATAATCATGCTGGGGCAACAGGAGTCATCCAGAACTGTCCCAGTTCACCCAAGACATAAGGTCACCCTATAGGATATCCAAGTGGAGGTGTTGAGTAGGCAGTTGGGCTGAGGTTCAGGAGAGAGCTCTGGGTCAGAGGTATACATTTGGGTGTTATCAGCTCATATATGATACTTAAAGCCATGTGATTGGATGAGATCACTAAATGAGTGAGTATAAATAAAGAAGAGAAAAGGACCAAGGGGCAGAGTCAGAGGCATCAACAGAGTAAAGGCAGGGGACATTCTCGCTTTGAGAGGTCAAGGAGAAGAGGACAAACCAGCAAAGCCATTATATACAAGCCTACATGTGGGTACAGGGATCAAGGGGCAGGACTAGGTCATGAGATTTTATTTAGATAGTTTTTAAAAAATGGTTAGATGAATATCTTTTAGATTACTATCAAAATGTAAATGTAAAATATGAAACTTCTTGTAGAATCACTTACACTCTCGAGAATATTCTTGGGTCCTGGTTTGAGAGACAGTGTCACATTAATTGGCGGCAGGCACACATGGCACAGATGACTACTAGTGGCCTCGAGGCGATCGTTGGCTGCAGTAGTACATCAAGATCACCACATGATCTTGCTGGATCCTGAAAATAATCCCTCAGTTATGCAGGGAAAGACAGTCCCAACTCATTTCATGGATGTGGGAACTGAAACAAATGTTGAGTGAACTTCCTACTCTCATTTCTTTATGTGCAGATATCTGCCTCCTGTGAATTAATTTTTATGTCTGTTTTCTTTTTCTTCTTCACACTAGCCTTTCATCATACTTCCTTTAAAAAAAAAACACTGCAGGATTTTTAAGAATCTACTTCTGCTTCCATCTTTTTTCTTTTTAAATTTCTTTGCTCCTGCCTCATGTTAAGCCTATAGCTAAAACTCTCACCCCCAGTGGCCCTCCAGACTCAGGAAGCTGGGGTAACCCCTCACCTCTGACCTCAAAATGACTCTCTTTCAAGCATCTCTTTCATGTGACCAATTTTCCTCGACTGGGAGCCACTTTCTCCATGGAAGTGATGGGCCCATTTTTAATGGATTAGCTTAGAACTCAAGATATGGGTCCCCTTGTCAATGAAGAATAGAAGATTCAGAATGAAAAGTTGGAAGGGTTCTCCATGTTCTTACCACCTAGAGGAGTGCTGTGTCTTGGCTGGAGATGTTCTGGGTTGAGCGACAAGAGGCCTGGCTTCTCTGGGTTTGTGTTAACCAATTTCCTTGGGGCCTCCGTCTCCCAATCCTCTAGTATGAAATTCAGAGCAATACATACCCCTGTGGCATCCCGGGGATTCTTTAAGAAATAATTTAAAAAATCAAAACTTATGAGATTTGGATGCAAATGATTTGGAACTGAGATTTTCATTTACCTACTTACCAGCTATATATCCTTAAACAAATACCATAATCTCTTTGTGCCTCAGTTTGTTTGCCTATAAAAATGGGTTTTTACAAATAAAAATGGGTATTTACAAATGAACTTCACAGAATGTGGGAAATAACCGGGACAAGTGTGAAAAGCACAATTAAACATTATACAAATGTTAGCTGTTATTGTTGCTGTTGCTATTATTAATTTTAATATATCGAGCAAACATTAGTAGATTTGTTGTGGCTGGAGATCGAGAAGCAGCTGGAGGAACACAGAGGAGCAGAGTGCTAGGGCTTCTATTCTGTCATTATGGAAATGCTAACCTAATAGCCTGATTCTTTGAGTCAATACTTTCAATTTCTCTCTCTGCTGATAAATACAGGGATTTACTTTGTTCTCTGAGCTCAAGAAAAGCTCACTCTTCATTACGCCTATTGTTTTCTTCACCCTAAACCGGAACCTGGTTGACTTACCATTAGATAGTGCCTTTCTTTGGAAAACTCCAGTTATTTGTTTATTTACTCAACAAAGATTTGTAGAGGGATCATGGGGCACACAAAACCTAATCAGATTTGGAAACTCTCCTCATGTGGCGAAGACAAATAAAATCAGTCATTAAGGCAAAATGAAGCAAGTGCCATAGCAATGGCTCCAATGATATGCCATGGGTGTGAGGGAAACAGTGCTATTTTGGCTGAAGGACTTCAGAAAAGTTTCATTGAGGAAATGATAGGGGCCATTACAGGAAACAGAGGGCAGAGGGATGGCATTTTAAGCTCAGGTGGGTAGGTTGAAATAAGACACTAGAAGTCAGAAGTTCAGGGAAACAGAAAGCAGATGATTGCTGCTGCAGTACTCGCTCACGTGTGTGTGTGTGTGTGTGTGTGTGTGTGTGTGTGTGTATGAGAGAGAGCGAGAGAGAGAGAGAGAGAGGGAGAGAGAGAGAGAGAGGAGACAGGGATAGAGCAAGAGAAAGGGCTGACTGGCAATTGCATATTAAATAAATGAACAGCAGAGGCAAAATATCTGTCCCTTCCACAGGGTGGTTTCTCCTGATACTGACGATTCATCCACTTTTGCAAACTTCATTCTGGTGCTTCTGGCTATATGCCAAGCACTGTGCTGAATGCTAAGGTTAAAAACAAGATAAGACATTGAGGATAACAAGATCATCCAAAATCTTGATTCCAAGCACAAAGTTCTACCCTTTCAGCTAATTTACTCAAGTGTTACCTTCTACCCCATGAAGATCACCAACCATTGGGCTTACCAGTTTTTCTACTGTCCTTATCTTTATCACGTCATCATTTCTTCTTTACCTGATTCCATATTCTAGTACTGCAGCTGCTCCTTTATAAAAAATTTAACTTCTCTCCCCATCCCTTCTGGTAAACAACTGGCAAAGTTCCAACTTGGTTAAAATCAAGCTTCCATTTACTGTACGCCCATAGCAGAGAAGCTGAACATTGCAGAGAGAGACAGACAGACAGAGAGAAGGAAGGAGAGGGTGAATAAAACACACACAGAACTCTTCTTACTGGACTTCATCAAACTTATGACCAAAAATCTCAGAAGAATACATTAGCCAAACAATCCAACTATATTTTCCTAAATGTAGAAATTCACCTTCCCACTCTCTGAGATGACTATTTTACACTTTCCTTCCTTTCCCTCCAGTCTCTGCCACTATCCCCTATCTGGTGATCTTACTTCAAAGATACAGTTGGAAAAAAACAAGGTCCTTCTCATCCAGCCAGTTCTTCCAAACCACTGAATCTGTACCCATATACCCTGCCTTCCAGCCTGTTGAAATGGAGGTAATGCCCCTGCTTCCATTTAAGGCCCATCTCTCGTTTTGTGCTTTGTTCCCATCCCCTCTCACCTTCTCAAGAACTTTGAGAGAAAAGAGGATAGAGAATAATTTAAATTTTCTAGTTTCAGTGTGGATTGATGTGTTATTTTTCCAATAAGGTTTTCCCCCCTTGGGAGAGGCCTATGTGACTAGCCTCTGAGTCTCAGCTTTCTTATCTGATGGAGCTTAAGAAATGGGGATAACAACCCACCCTGCCTAGGTCACAGAATCCCTGTGGGGCTGAGATGTGTTGGAATTGGAAATATTTTGCAAAATGTGAAAACACCATAGAGGGACATGATATGAAAAAGAATAGCAAGGGACCACATCCTCTGACTTGAGACAGTAGGGTGTATAGGTATTCATCTCAGATGGCTCAAAGTAAGAAATCTGAGTAAAAGTTCTGTTTAAGGAGGTGTGGGCAAGGTTAAAGCCACAGACAAGATAAATTGAGGCACCCAGAGATTACCCACAGTGGGAAGCTGTTACAGCCCCAAGGACTCAGGGGCAAGGGAAAGAGATTGTGTACTGGAGCTCAATGAGAGCCAGCAGGGAGGAGCAATAGCCCTAGAAGCAGGCAGTTCCTGCTAGGGAACTGGACACTGCAGCAAGGTGGGGCAAGAGAGGACTCGGACTCCCCACCCTCTGATCTCGTACTGCTGATTGGTGGCCAAATCCAGCAAAAGCCAGAGGGAAGGAAGCCAGCCTCTGGGTCCCAGAGTAGGGCAGAGGAGAGCGGAGAATGGGCCTGGGGAGGGAGGCAGTTAGCAAATAGGGAATAACCAGCACAGAAGCCATTCTCTGAGGGAAGTGCTCTGCTTCAATAAGCAGACTCCTATAGCAAAAACTCAAATTACAAATTGAAACATTGATAAGGATGGACTGTTCAACCTTCAACCTTGCCTTTGTATTCAGAGTATATGTTTTCCTGCAGAGTGTGTGGCTGAGGGGTGAGCCAGTAGCCCAGTAGGTCCCTGGTCTCAACCTGCAAGGCAGAGTTTCAGATTATCAGTTTGGTTCATGGACCTTGCCAGAAGCTTAGAAAAGAAAGTACAAACAAACAACTTTTTATTGCTCATCTTAAAGCCATTCCTTTCCCTTTATTCCCTTTCTTTTCTTTTCTCTTGAAAGAGAGCTTAGATATTGACTAATTGTTAACACATAGAATGTATTTGATGCTCTCCCAGGAGAGTTTCATCTTTGCTTGGTAACAGTCAATCAGCATGCTTCCTTCTCAACAATATTAACATCCAAGATGGTGAGATAAACAAGCTCATTAAGAAACAAGTTGTTACATGAAGCAAACACCTTAGATTAATAAAGCCTGGCATCCTCTGTGGTACACCCAGGCAAAACAATATTAGCAGCCTTGATAGCAGGCTGCATTTAAGAGAAAAGCCCAGAAGGCAGCCAGTTTATCCTGTAGAATTGTTCAGGCAGCCTCATCCATTTATGACACCATGGGGAAATGCTAGGCCTACGTGCTCAGAGGTACAATGTTTAGATGGCGTGCTTACAGGAGGAATTTTTCATTCATTTAGGGGACTTATTTCATTCATTCAACAAATATTTATTGGGCACACATGACATGCACTGTGCTGGCTACTGGGCATATAAAGATGAACAAAACACCTTCCCAGCCATGAAGGAGTTCACGTTTTGCTGGGTGAGACTGGCTGATGGGTGAATGGACCTAGGCTCCAGAGAGCTAAACGCAATGACTGAGATGCCCAGAGCAAACCAGTGGAAACATAGAAAAGGTGTAATTAGCCCAGCTAGGGTGGGAATAAATTTGGGGGGCCTGTGGCTTTCTTATTTATATCAAGGAGCAGTTAATACAAAGCACATGTGAGGTTATGTCTAAGAGATTGATGGCCTAGTCTTTCCTTCTACTTGGAGACTAACTGAACTTGTAGGCAAAATATCAATATTTCACTAAGGACTCTATGGTTTGATGAAACTGGGAGGTGGTACCCATCCTGAGGCTGGAGCCATCCAAGAACTGGGTAGAGAGCCTCAGCATGCATGTGGTACCCATGCTGGCCCAGGAAATCATATACTGAATGTGTAGCTGGAGATGTTAGGATCCCAGAGAGGACAGGGTGCTGGGGACTAACCTGGGCTGAAGAGGGGGGTGGGTTGAAATGATTAAGATGAGACTTGTAGGTTTCTATCTAAACTGTTCTGATTGAGGAGAAATTTTGGACATGCAAGACTTACCTGGGCCTGTTTCAGGGGAGCCAAGACCTCTCTAACTTTGGAGAAGAACCCCAGAGTAACTTGTCCATATTGGAAGAGCAGAGGGATGTGAGGGAGAAATTGAATGTTTTCTCAAGTACATATTTACACGCTTTGCAACTCTGGCTAATGTTTAGTTCATTTAAATTTTCTATTATCCCCATAAAGAAGATTTTTTTCTTTTATATCTCCATCATAGAAAGGAATTTGAGGATCCAGTGAGCTTATAGAACTGGACCCAGCCACAGAGGAGATAAGAGATGGGAGGTTTTGAATCAAGATCTAACTGACCCTCCTTGCTCCATATTCCACAGATCCTGAGCTAGGGATGGGTAGCATTTTGGCTCAGAATTTACCTCCACGGTGGCTGCATTCAGTGATGTCCTTGGAGTAAGATTTGGTTGGCTGGTCAAGAATGATAATGAGTCAGCATATTATTAAGCTGGCCTGGTGTGAGTACTCAGGGCACAGTTGAGACAGATTGATCAGGCCCGGGAACACCAACAAGAAGGAACAACAAACTCCCAGATCTCTGAATCAATTTAGAAGAAAAAGAGTTGTGAAAACAGCCACATTTTCGTGTATTTTCACTAAATGTATTAGCCTCAGAAGAAAACTAAGATTTTGGTTAATTTTTCTAGAAAACACTCTTTTTCATTTGTACCTTCCTAGGCTGAGATTTATTCTGTTGATCACTATAGAAGCTATGAGATTAGATCTTTTCCAGTAGGCACTGAATCTTTAAAAAAAAATTTTTTTTATCTTCTGTGAAAGGCATTGAGTCTGTTTTTCTGTACCCACAGCATTGAGTGCGTTATTGGTGGGTGCCCAATAAGTATTTGTTGAATTAATGAGTTCTAGAAACATTAACTAGAAATGGCTACCAATGCCATTTGTGAGCTCACAAATGGTTTAGGTTTGGAAGAATGAGATCAGTGGAACCTAATGTAAATTGTCACAGATGGAAATAAAATCATGGCATTATGAGGTGCCCATGATGTCTCCCCCTGGTGCCCTCTTTACCTCTAATGCACCCCAAGTGGAGGTGGAGAGGTAAACACAGAAAAAAAAAAAAACTCTGATAACAGGCAGGAAGCAATACCTATATCTCTCCATTTATTTAGGGCTTTGATTTTTTCCATCAGTGTTTTGTAATTTTTAGCACACAAATTGTGTACATGTTTTGTTCAGTTTATACCTGAGCATTTCATTTCCTTTGGAGTAATTGCAAATGGTATTGTGTTTTTATTTTAGTTTCTACATTTTTTTGTTAGTATATAGAAACACAATTGTTCTTTCTTTTCTTTTTTTTTAACATCTTTATTGGAGTATAATTGCTTTACAATGGTGTGTTAGTTTCTGCTATATAACAAAGTGAATCAGCTATACATATACATATATCCCCATATCTCTTCCCTCTTGCATCTCCCTCCCACCCTCGCTTTCCCACCCCTCTAGGTGGTCACAAAGCACCGAGCTGATCTCCCTGTGCTATGTGGCTGCTTCCCACTAGCTATAGATTTTACATTTCATACTGTATATATGTCCATATCATCCTCTCACTTTGTCCCAGCTTACCCTTCCCCCTCCCCGTGTCCTCAACGCCATTCTCTAGTAGGTCTGCATCTTTATCCCCATCCTACCCCTGTGTTCTTCATAACCATTTTTTTTGGTTTATTTTTTTAGATTCCATATATATGTGTTAGCATACTGTATGGACGTAGAGTCTGTCATACAGAGTGAAGTAAGTCAGAAAGAGAAAACAAATACCACATGAGGGTTGTCTTTTCGTCTTGTTTATGATTTCCTTTGCTGTCCAAAAGCTTTTAAGTTTAATTAGGTCCCATTTGTTTATTTTTGTTTTTATTTCCATTTCTCTAAGAGGTGTGTCAAAGAGGATCTTGCTGTGATTTATGTTATAGAGTGTTCTGCCTATGTTTTCCTCTAAGAGGTTTATACTGTCTGGCCTTACATTTAGGTCTTTAATCCATTTTGAGTTTATTTTTGTGTATGGTGTTAGGGAGTGTTCTAATTTCATTCTTTTACCCGTAACTCTCCAGTTTTCCCAGTACCACTTATTGAAGAGGCTGTCTTTTCTACATTGTATAATCTTGCCTCCTTTATCAAAGATAAGGTGACCATATGTGTGTGGGTCTATCTCTGGGCTTTCTATCTTGTTCCATTGTTCTATATTTCTGTTTCTGTGCCAGTTCCATACTGTCTTTATTACTGTAGCTTTGTAGTATAGTCTGAAGTCAAGGAGCCTGATTCCTCCAGCTCCGTTTTTCTTTCCCAAGATTGCTTTGGCTATTCGGGGTCTTTTGTTCTCCATACAAATTGCGAAATTTTTTGTTCTAGTTCTGTGGAAAATGCCATTGGTAGTTTAATAGGGATTGCACTGAATCTGTAGATTGCTTTGGGTAGTATAGTCATTTTCACAATGTTGATTCTTCCAATCCAAGAACATGATATATCTCTCCATCTGTTGGTATCATCTTTAATTTCTTTCATCAGTATCTTATAGTTTTCTGCATACAGGTCTTTTGTCTCCTTAGGTAGGTTTATTCCTAGGTATTTTATTCTTTTTGTTGCAGTGGTAAATGGGAGTGTTTCCTTAATTTCTCTTTTCAGATTTTCCATCATTAGTGTATAGGAATGCAAGAGGTTTCTCTGCTTTAATTTTGTATCCTGCTACTTTACCAAATTCATTGATTAGCTCTAGTAGTTTTCTGGTTGCATCTTTAGGATTCTCTATATATAGTATCATGTCATCTGCAAACAGTGACAGTTTTACTTGTTCTTTTCCTATTTGGATTCCTTTTATTTCTTTTTCTTCTCTGATTGTTGTGGCTAAAACTTCCAAAACTATGTTGAAGTTGTTGTCAGAAAAGATACTTGATACGATTTCAATTTTCTCAAATTTGCCAAGGCTTGATTTGTGACCCAAGGTATGATCTATCCTGGAGAATGTTCCGTGAGCACTTGAGAAGAAAGTGTATTCCGTTGTTTTTGGATGGAATGTCTTATAATTATCAATTGTCCATCTCATTTAATGTATCATTTAAAGTTTGTGTTTCCTTATTTATTTTCATTTTGGATGATCTGTCCATTGGTGCAAGTGGGGTGTTAAAGTCCCCTCCTATGACTGTGTTAGTATCAATTTCCCCTTTTATGGCTGTCAGCATTTGCCTTATGTATTGAGGTGCTCCTATGTTGGGTGCATAAATATTTACAATTGTTATATCTTCTTCTTGGATTGATCCCTTAATCATTTTGTAGTGTCCTTATTTGTCTCTTGTAATAGTCTTTATTTTAAAGTCTGTTTTGTCTGATATGAGACTTGCTACTCCAGCTTTCTTTTGATTTCCATTTGCATGGAATATCTTTTTCCATCCCTTCACTTTCAGTCTGTATGTGTTCCTAGGTCTGAAGTGGGTCTCTTATAGACAGCATATATATGCGTCTTGTTTTTGTATCCATTCAGCCAGTCTGTGTCTTTTGGTTGGAGCATTTAATCCATTTACATTTAAGGTAATTATTGATATGTATGTTCCTATTACCATTTTCTTAATTGTTTTTGTAGGTCTTTTCCTTCTCTTGTGTTTCCTGCCTAGAGAAGTTCCTTTAGTATTTGTTGTAGAACTGGTTTGGTTGTGCTGAATTCTGTTAGCTTTTGTTTGTCTGTAAAGGTTTTAATTTCTCTATTGAATCTGAGTGAGATCCTTGCTGGGTAGAGTAATCTTGGTTGTAGGTTTTTCTCTTTCATCACTTTAAATATGTCCTGCCACTCTGTTCTGGCTTGCAGAGTTTCTGCTGAAAGATCAGCTGTCAACCTTATGAGGATTCACTTGTATGTTATTTGTTGCTTTTCCTTTGCTCCTTTTAATATTTTTTCTTTGTATTTAATTTTTGATAGTTTGAATAATAGGTTTCTTGGCATGTTTCTCCTTGGATTTATACTGTATGGGACTCTCTGTGCTTCCTGGACTTGATTGACTATTTCCTTTCACATATTAAGGAAGTTTTCAACTATAATCTCTTCAAATATTTTCTCAGTCCCTTTCTCTTTCTCTTCTTCTTCTGGGACCCTTATAATTCGAATGTTGGTCCATTTAATGTTGTCCCAGATGTCTCTGAGACTGTCCTCAATTCTTTTCATTCCTTTTTCTTTATTCTGCTCTGTGGTAGTTATTTCCACTATTTCTTCTTCCAGGTCACTTATCCGTTCTTCTGCCTCAGTTATTCTGCTATTGATTCCTTCTAGAGAATTTTTAATTTCGTTTGTTTTGTTGTTCATCATTGTTTGTTTGCCCTTTAGTTCTTCTATGTTCTTGTTAAAGGTTTCTTACGTTTTCTCCATTCTATTTCCAAGATTTTGGATCATCTTTACTATCACTACTCTGAATTCTTTTTCAGGTAGACTGCCTATTTCCTCTTCTTTTGTTTGGTCTGGTGGGTTTCTACCTTGTTCCTTCATCTGCTGTGTATTTCTCTGTCTTCTTAATTTTGCTTAACTTACTGTGTTTGGTGTCTCCTTTTTGCAGGGTGCAGGTTCGTATTTCCTGTTGTTTTTGGTGTCTGCCCCTTGTGGGTAAGGTTGGTTCAGTGTGTTGTGTATGCCTCCTCTGGAAGGAACTGGTGCCTGTGTTCTGATCGATAAGGTTGGATCTTGTCTTTCTGATGGGCAGGACTACATCCGGTATTGTGTTTTGGGGTGTCTGTGAACTTAGTATGATTTTAGGCAGCCTCTCTGCTAATGCGTGGAGTTGTGTTCCTGTCTTGCTAGTTGTTTGGCATGGGGTGTCCAGCACTGTAACTTTCTGGTCATTGATTGGAGTTGGGTCTTAGTGTTGAGACAGAGATCTCTGGGAGAGCTCTCACTGATTCATATTATGTGGGACCCGGAGGTCTCTGGTGGACCAGTGTCCTGAACTCAGCTCTCCCACCTCAGAGTATCAGGCCTGACACCCGGCTGGAGCGCCAAGACCCTGTCAGCTACATGGTAGATCAACAGTGTATTATAAAAGGATATAATTCAGGAATAGCCAGATGGAAGAGGTGCATAGGACAAGGTACGTGGGGAAGCGGTGTGAAGCTTCCATTCCCCCTGGGAGCAAAACTGTCTTCCCACATCTCCACGTGGTCACCAGCCTGGAAGCTCTCCCTTTTGTTTTGTTTTGTTTCTTTTTACTGTGATCAGACTTTTTCATTGTAATCATCTGGAGAGATGAGCTGTAGCGGGCTAACTCCATTTTGGCCAGCATCTGAAATCCCATCTGGTTTTGAGATTCCATCAGATACCAAGTAAAAAGTGGCATGTTGAAAGATCCTCATCCTTATAGGACTAGACCCATGCTTTAACTGCCTTGCCCTACCACCACCTGAGGAAAGGGAGCATGAAATGAGACTTGGAATATGTCCTCCATTCCCAAAGGAAAGCAGCTGCCTCTTATGCTTTCAAAAGGAATAGAGACTTATGCACACCAATGATCACTGCAGCACTGTTTACAATAACCAAGACATGGAAGCAACCTAAATGTCCATTGACAGATGAATGTAAAAATAAGATGTAGTATACATATACAGTGGAATATTTCTCAGCCATAAAAAATAATAAAACAATGCCACTTGCTGCAACATGGGTGAACCTAGAGATTATCATACTAAGTGAAGTAAGCCAGACAAAGACAAATATCATATGATATTGCTTATATGTGGAATCTAAAAAACAAGGGATACAAATGAACTTATTTACAAAACAGAAAGATATTCACAGACATAGAAAACAAACTTATGGTTACCAAAGGGGAAAGGGGGAGGGATAAGTTAGGAGGTTGGGGTTAACATATACATACTAGTATATGTAAAATAGATAATCAGTAAGGACCTACTGTATTGCACAGGGAACTATACTCAGTATTTTATAATAACCAATAAGGGAAAAGAATGTGTAAAAGCCCATATGTATATGGGCTTATATATATGTATATATATGTATATATGTGTATATATATATAAATATATATATATGAATCACAATGTTGTATACCTGAAACTAACACGACATTGTAAATCAACTATATTTCAATAAAAAATAAATTAAAAAATAAAATGAATAATAAATTTCAAAAAAAGGAATAGAAACACATATGCAGCTGGCTTCTGCCCTGTTGAGATCACAATTGAGAAGCTCTGGCCAGTGAGTGACGATAGAGGAGTAATAGGAAGTACCCCGGAGCAAACACTCTCCATCTGTGGATACTCTAGTCCAACTGAGATCTCTACTTTTCCTATTTTCTTGCCTTTCTTTCCCTCTCTCTTTCTTTTTCCTTATCCCGCTGGAGCACTAATTGTGTAGACAGTGGTGTCAAAAATTTTAATTGTATATCTCTATAATTAAAAATAATTTGGAGTGCTCACCACACACACATTATATAAATATAGCAAATCCATCTGTAATGCTTACTATGTGTGCTAGCCACATATAAGTTTCTAAGCGCTTTTACAAAATTAACTATGCTAATCTATTAAATAATGATAAATGAAGCTTAATTTTTTTCTTTTTTAGATAAAAAGTACATGTTAATAGAAATTATAATATTTTCTTCTCACACTCCTCTGAGGCATCTTGCACACCTGGGTTGCATGCATCCCCCACCTTTGAGACCACTGATTTAATCCATCCATTTGGAACCATGTGATAATCAGTCTTCTACTGTTTACTGAGTGCCTGTTATGTGCCAGGGACCTCTTTGTCACAGACAGGAAACTGATTCAGAAAGGGGTTTAGTGACTTGCTAATAAGGTACTGGTACACACGTGGTCCCACTGATAGAAAGTGATAGAGTTGGGCCTTCAGCCTCTAGTCGTCCAATTCCCTTTTACCCAAATTCCCCAGAAATGGCATTTTCTACAGCCAATCAAGATCCTATTAACAGAGAAGTAGGGTATGTGTGTTGGATGGGAGGGTGGTGGGAAGATGGGGGACACAGGGTTACAGTTATACTAATGGTCACTCTAGTAAGAGGTAGAAGTGCCAGATCTGCTGAGAGGGTCATGAATCCCAATTCAAAGGAGGAAGTCATTTTATCCCTCCCTGTCCCTGAAGTCGACATCGCCATCTTCCTTCCAGTGTGGCACAGAGGGACAAACAGCTTCTCCCTTTACATACTGCTTCTTCTCCCCTTTTTCTCCCTGCCAATACCTATCAGCTCTCACCAGCCTCTTCAGTTCCAAGCTATTCCTTGCAATTCACTAATGAAATTTCTGTTTCTTTTGTAATTGTATTTTAACATGGTTCATGCTCTGACACCAACCTTAAATCAAACTCTGCAGAAAGACTATCAGAGGGTGACAAGCTCCTTTCTGCAAGTCTCATTACTGAAACATTTATTCAGGGCTTCTTGGATGATATGAATGGCTGCCTTTGAGTGCTGCAATGACTTAATACATTACAACTGAAGGGTTTAATTTTCTCTTCTGGTCTCCTTACTTTGGTACCTGGGTTTCTCCCTTATTTTGGATGCACAGCTGTGGTGAGGTGGTGGGATTTCACTTGGGCCTAGAGCCTGGAGAGGGCCTATTCTAGCCTCGGAGCCTGGGGCATAGATTAAAGAAAGAGGCTGCAGTCCTGGGCCTGTATGATTTGTCCAGATTCTGGCCAGTTGTTTTAATCATCATGGCACCTGCTTTCTCCAAAGGCAGCTAAATTTAAAATGGAGAATAAAGCTCTCAGAAAGGGGAGGGCATGATGAGAGCTTCAATCTTCTTGGGTACCCAGGCAAGGGATTCATATCCAGGATACATTATGAATTTTTGTTCAACAGTTGAGAAATCTGCTGGACTCATCAGGGACCTCAGACATGGAAACAGGGCCATGAGGGTAAAACCACGATGAAGAGATGAGAATGATCTGGAGATGACACAAGAAATATAGAATTCTGGACCGAGACTTTCCTGTGCTTTTTTGTAATGGAGCAAAATATCACTCCGGAGAAGAGCATAGTAAGAGACTGAAGGGGATTTCTCTTTTTGTTCCAGAATTAGCAACTGGGACTCAAAGAAGATGATGTGGAAGATCAAGTGTCCATATATTCTAAGAGTCAGAAACAATTACATCCGTACACCTCTTAAGGCTTAATAAAAGTCTTAATATTTATCCTTGCTCAAGTATTACATGTTTATAGAACAATTTGAACTCAACAGTATATAAACACCAAACAAGTTTTGTTTTCTGATCATTGTCTTCAATTCTACTCTGTTGACTCTCCCTTTCTTTCCCTTATTGACCTCTCAAGCAAACCCCATAGTTTTCCATTCATTTTCAGTTATTAAAAAGTCCATGTCACTCCAATTTAAGATGCTCATCTCCTTTCCTCCCCTCTCTCCAGCTCAGGCTTGACCTGTGGCCTCAATAAACTAGAGGGGAAGAGCCTTATTCTCTCTTCCTATCCTAGTTCCAACTTAATTGGGATTGAGAAATGAGAGGCAGGAATAAGAAGAGGGCAAGGGTCATCCTAGGTTGTACATAGAATGACTTTGGAGTTGGTGAGTTAGGGACAGACCAAGCCATAGAGATATCCAGAATTCAATTGGAGATCAATTAATTAACCCATTGATTATCTTTTATAGATATAAATATTTTGTGGCCGAAGAGATAGAAAACATTAGGCAGGGATGCATATAAATATCTTAAGGGCCAAATAAATACAAATCCAGTCAAGTGAAGAAGCAGGTAGGTGGAGGATTCAGAATTCCATGAGTGACCTGGGACCTGAATAGTGTGGGCTCAGAGGGCTATGTACCCTTGACCCTAAACTGATTATCTTTCAATTTCAACTATTGAGAAGGGTATCCTTCAAATTTCTTGGATGACCAAATTATTTTATTAGTGAGAAACTACATTTTTAGCCCAAAGATTTAGAATTAGTATAAAAATTTTAAGAGAATTAAACCTATAGCATAGTATTTTTATAAGGAATCTGTATACATTTATGTTTTAGGTACTTGCACTGTTTAAGAGAATTTACCTATTAGAGTAGCAGTTCAATCTTGTGATTCTATTTCAAAATGGTTAATTGAGTAATAAATTTGAACTTCTTCAAACAATAAATGCTGGAGAGGGTGTGGAGAAAAGGAAACCCTCATACATAGTTGGTGGGAATGTAAATTGATACAGCCACTATGGAGAACAGTATGGAGGTTCCTTGAAAAACTAAAAATAGAACTACCATATGACCGAGCAATCCAACTACTTGGCATATACCCAGAGAAAACGATAATTCAAAAAGACACATGCACCCCAATGTTCATTGAGGCACTATTTACAATAGCCAGGTAATGGAAACAACCTAAATGCCCATCGACAGATGAATAGATAAAGAAGTTGTGGTACATATATAAAATGGAATATTACTCAGCCATGAAAAGGAACGAAATTGGGTCATTTGTAGAGACATCATGCATCTAGAGACTGTCATGCAGAGTGAAGTAAGTCAGAAAGAGAAAAACAAATATCGTATATTAACGCATATATGTGGAACCTAGAAAATGGTACAGATGAACCGGTTTGCTGAGCAGAAATTGAGACACAGAAGTAGAGAAAAAACGTATGGACACCAAGGGGGGAAAGCAGCAGGGGGTGGGGGGGATGTGATGAACTGGGAGATTGGGATTGACATGTATACACTGATGTGTATAAAATGGATGACTAATAATAAAAAATAAATAAATAACAAATAAACATTTAAAAAGATAAAAAAATTAAAATGGGCAAAAAAAAAAAAAAAAGACACATACACCCTAAGTTCATTGCAGCACTATTTGCAATAGCCAGGACCTGGAAGCAACCTAAATGTTCATCAACAGAGGAATCGATAAAGAGGATGTGGTACATATATACAATGGAACATTATTCAGCCATAAGAAGGAATGAAATTGGGTCATTTGTAGAGACGTGGATGGACCTAGAGACTGTCATACAGAGTGAAGTAAGTCAGGAAGAGAAAAACAAATATCATACATTAACACATATATGTGGAATCTAGAAAAATGGTACAGATGATCTTATTTGCAAGACAGAAATAGAAACACGGACGTAGAGAACAAACATATGGATATCAAGGGGGAAAGGTGGGGATGGGATGAATTGGGAGATTGGGATTGACATATATACACTATTGATACTATGTATAAAATAGATAACTAATGAGAACCTACTGTATAGCTCAGGGAACTCTGCTCAGTACTCTGTGGTGACCTAAATGGGAAGAAGATCCAAAAAAGAAGGGATATATATATACGTATGGCTGATTCACTTTTCTGTACAGTAGAAATTAACACATTGTAAAGCACGTATACTCCAATAAAAATTAATTTAAAAAAATGAACTTGTAACTTTAAGTAAAAATCTTACTGTTTATCTATTTGCATTAGAACATTTAAGAAGTCTTAAATTACCTTTTTATAAGTTTAATTTATTAGATTGATAAGAGTTATTCAAGCACATAGAAAGGTGGATTTTGTTGTTGTTGTTGTTGTTCAATCAGACACCTCGGGAACTTAAAAAGGAAATTAGGTATATTTAATAATTTAATGTATGAGTGCAACTTAAAATATTTAAAGGAGTTGAACTAAGTTTGCAAATGACACTAAATGTTAACTACAGCTTCTTAAAAAGCAATTGTTAATTATGGCTGGAACTATAAATAGAATAATAAGATCTGTAGGCTGAACTTAAAAGCTTCAGAAAGAACTGGGTTTTTAATAAATGGAGTATTAATTTAAAATCAAAGTAACCTCTGAATAATCTTTTCTCTGCACCCAATCTGCCCTTGTCAGCCACCTGTCAGGATCCTCTTTTGGCTGCTGCTTCTCCTCTGGCTCACACTGCCCCCAAAATCCCTGTGTGTGGCAGGCCTGAATGCATCCTTTGGGGACCCTGCATGGGAGTGAAGATGGGTGAGGGAGCTCCCCACTCCTTAGCTCTCCAACATAGGACAGTTACATCTGACTTGATATCTTCCAAGAACCTCCTGCAATTTCTGGCTGCAGGACCTGACGTACCTGCAGCTCAGCCTTCTTAGTTGGGGTAACAGCAAGATGCCCCAAACCTTGTTCAAACCTTCTGCAGTGTCTGTGTGGCTCACGGGAAATTCATGCACCCATGCTGTGACCAACAGTGGGAGCACAGGCTATTCTACCATCACCTGCCCTAACTTCATATTCATCTCTCTCTTCCTCTGCTCACATAGGCTCAGTTGCAAATCAGCAAATCTGTCCCTTACGCAGATGTCCAATTTGGGGATAATACATCACTTTGCCCTTCCCACACTTACCCACAATTTCAACAAGTGATTTTCTCGGGACTCTCTTGCATAGTCTGGGTTAGAGAAAACAACCCACAAACTTATGACTCATGACTTCAAAGATGACGTCAATCTCTTTCTGCAATGCCCCAGGTTTGGTTTTAAAATAGACTAAAAAGAGTGGGTGGGGCCTGTACTGTTGGTTTGTGTTAGCAGACAGGTTTGGTTCCCTCTTAATCAGCCTGAGAGAGGTGTCTGGCCATCGTTGGAGGCCATCTTTACAATACACCTTCTTTGTCTACAGTCTTGAAATCTGGTAGCCAATTTCTTGAACAGCATGAAACACCCAATCAGCATCTTATAACTTGGTTTATAGCCCCAGCTCTTAGTTCAAGCCAGCATTATAAACAGGCGATGAGATGACATGTAAGGCTCCAATTCTGACTTTTCCAAGGACAGATGACCGTCATTCCTTGGAAACCTGGAATGTTCCCATTAAGCATGACTGGAGATATCATTGCCCACCTAATTAGACCACCCAGTTTTGGGGCCTCACGTACAGGCACAACTGGCAATTGGACCCAGGATGGAGACCTGGCTGCCAGATCATGTTCAGGTTCACCCCAGCAGGACTTCTTTTTCAAGCATCTCTGGAGTTGCCTTACCATGCAGAAGCAACATTTGAGACCTGCTGTTGTTACTGAATAACGTTCTCTTGCTTTGCTGTACCAGCCCTCCCTTGAGTTCAGAGTCACAGTTGGATACCTGGCTGTGATGATGTGATGCACAGGGATTCTGAGAAAGCTACTTTCCTTTCATTCCAGTTTTTACCTTCTGAGGGCAACAGCTTTAGTATAGCTCACCCTTACGCACCCACCCAGGACAGTTAGGTACTGTTGGCAATGACAACAGTGACTGTCACTATAAAAGCAAGTTGACTAATAGTACATATATTTATTGAGCACAAATTCAATGCCAGTGTTGTTATAAGTGCTTTACACATGCTAACTCCCTTGGTTCTTATAACCACTCCACTTCCACCAGGTAGGTACTATTATTATACCAATTTTGTAGGTGAGGAAACTGAGGCACAGTGAGGTTGAGTGACTTGCACAAAATCTCACAGCCAGAATTGGAGTCAGAATGGAATCCAAGCATTCTGACTCCACCACATTCCCTAGAAATAGCAATCCTCATACTTTGTCAATATACCCCGGTCTCAAAATAATTGGGCTTTCTCTAGAGCTAAAGTGTTGACAGAGAATCTACTTGGCCCAAACACCTTCAGACAATCCCATATGTTTAAATTGGAACTTACTAATAAGAATAAAACAAGACTTCCTTATTTTATAACCATGAGTTTATAAAATGCACTGAGAATGTAATTTAATTCACCAAAATCTAAATTGCCCACAATTTTCCTGAAAAGATCTCTTAGGTAGATGCGCTCTCTCTCCACAGAAAGAGGAAATTCTGTGGTGAGGTCTCACAGTGAGTTGCTGGTGAAGTCAGAAGGGAAATCAAATTTAGATTCAACCCAAGTTCAGTTGTGGGTGCATTTAATAAATTTCTGCCAACAACATAAGACAGGAAGACCTTTAAATATGCTATTTTTTAGTAAAGAAAAAAAAATCCCAGGGCATTATATTGTTTAACTCATTTAAAACTTAATTCTTTCTCTAATAGTCTATGAAGGTAAGCTGAGAGTTTTGTAAAGTTAATTAGTTCAAGAGCAATGTCAAGTCATTGAAGGTAATTTGTCAATTTCCCTCAGGTCCTTTCACCACTGTTGGGAACAGGAGTTAAAGAAATGTTAGCCAATAGCTTGCTGAAATCCAAGAGAGATTTTATCAGTTGTGTTTAGAACTATGGCAGTCAGGAACCATTGCTGAAGCTGGCACTGTCAGTAAAAACTTCACAGTAATGGTCAGGAAGTCTAGGGCGGACATAAAGGATGGGAACTGGATTCAAGGGAGTGCTAAGAAAGAACTTTTAGATAGTAAGCAGTGTTGAGCATGGTGGTTGCTTAACCAGGGGAGTTGGGAGAAATTTACTGTTACTCCCGGCAAGAAATGTGGCAACTGAATGCATGATGCTTGTGTTGACGTGTGAGCAAGGTAGAATGGTGCAGATTTTGAGCCTGGACTCTTAGATTTGTTGTTTTCTTCTTTTTTGAAAAAATTGAGATAAAACTGACATATAACATTGTGTAAGTTTAAGATGTACAAAGTGTTGATTTGATATATTTATATATTTGCAATATGATCACTACCACAGCATTAGCTTACACTTCCATCATATCACATCATTATTATGCTATATTTTGTGGTAAGAAGAATTAAGATCTAGTCTCTTAGCAACTTTGAAGTTTATAGTACAGTATTGCTGACTATAATTACTATGCTGTGCATTAGATCTCCAGGATGGACTCCTAGATTGAATCCTGGCCCTTCCTCTTAGTAGCCGTGTGATCTTGGGCAAATCTCTTAAACTCTCTGCCTCAGTTTCCTCATTTGTAAATTGTAAATAGCCTTTTAGGGTTGTTGGGAGGATTTAATATGCATATAAAGTACTTACAACAGTGCCTGGCTCAAAGTAAATACTATGCAAATAGGTAGTTATTACTATTGTTCAGGATAGTTTTTTTAAAATATCACTGTGGTATTGCCTTTGAAAATCTCAGTCAGTGGCATAAATCCTGATCCGTTGAAAATTTTGGAATAGTCCGTCTGATAGTATAGGTATCCACTCTAACCGATGTCTTAATGGTCAGTCCAGCTCTGGGACTTTAAACTTTTGGAACTTCCCTTTCTTGAGGCTTCAAGCTGAGGCTTAGAGACAAATACTTCCTAGATGGACTCATTTACTCAAGGCTATGGCACCCTCTAGTGTGTGATGAATGTTGATGTTTTCAAGTTCTCCCCAGCACCTCAGAAAATCTGAGAAACCTGGAGCAGAAATCACCCCACTGTTCATGGTTGCTGGGGAAACCAGGCTGCTGGAAATGACCTCTTTGGATCATTCCAAAGAGAAATGTACATTCTTCTTTGTACACTGAATCACTGTACATTCGATACCTCAATGTACATCTAAGATCCTGGACTCTTCACCATTAGCAGCAGCGATGGCTGGTAAGAGCCTCTCTACCCATGATAGGCTTTGTACTGTCAAGTCCTTTCTCTGTGTTGTTGACAATGTGGGAAAGGGACACCATGGTCGTGTGTCAGCCTGCAAAGAATATGGCGACAACCAAACCCCAGACAAATGCTGCAACTAAACAAAGTCCAGACATTGGTCTAGCAAAGATGTAGCTGCATTTAAGTGGTAAACATGAGTGAAGATGACTCTGTGGGAGTTTAAAGAGGAAGAGACCAAGGAGAGCATTCTTTCAGGACATCATAAAAGGTTACACGCAGGAGGCAACATTTCAAAAGCTATTTGGATGACTGAAGAGAGACAGAATTGTTTGCTGTAGAGTTGGTGAGAGTGGGGAGGGCAGAGCCTGAGGTGTGGGTGGGCTGAGAGACAATGGACAGTGTCCTGCTTTTAAATGGTGAACATCATTCGTCCGGAATACCTTCTTTACTGTGCTGGTCCTCATGACATTAGAGGTGACAGGAAATTGGAAGTGGAGTAGGGGGAAGAGTGAAGGCTCCCTTTCTCCTCCTTGCTATCCTAGGATTAAAGAATGGAAGAGGCAGAATGGCCAAGCACAGACATGTCTGCCTTTGAGCTGAGCAGGATTCTTGAGTGGAGGCTTGGCTCCCTTGTGGCTTGGACATTTTCCCTGAGTGCTTTTCCTTCCTGTGTATGGGATGTGTTCCCCGCCCCTGCCCCCCACCACATACACCTAGGTACAAGGTGCAGCGACTACTGCTTTATCTGGGCACCTTGACTGAGCATGGTGTTGCCAGTAAGCTCACCCTTCCTTCTTTACTGCCATTTTGGCAATGTTCACTAAAACTATGGGAAATGCTGCATGTGTGTGTGTGTGTGTGTGTGTATGTGTGTGTTTGAGGAGAGGATGGATGTCAAAATTTATCATATATCATCAATTCTAAGATATAGAGGGTTTTATTCACATTTTCCCAACTCTGAAATTGAGATGCTTCTTACATTTAACATTGCATTTCATAGTTTAATTGGTGCTATTTTTATTTCTCTAGTAGTATATAAAGTAATAATAAAATTGAAATTATCTTATAATTGTTGACATACTGATGATTATAATTGATGAAATGTGGTAGTAATGAAGAATTTTTTACCTATGTACGCCCAAACCCCTTCCAGAAGTCTGCTTTTCCAAGGCCACCTCAAAATTTCTGAACGTAAATTTCACTCTCCTGAATTATTGTATCTCAGATCAAAGGCATTGGTATTTGTAATGGATGTCATGGTGATCTGCCCAGGTCACCCCTCCAGGACTGAAGCACTGGACACATTGTTGGTCAACAGCTTTCGGATGAAGAGAACTGCCTTCCTGAGACTTAATCCCCATCCTGGACCCAGGCTCCATTCAATGGCTAGTTGATGTGGGAATATAAAGTTTTATTTTTTTTTAAAGATTTTTTTATGTGAACCATTTTTAAAGTCTTTATTGAATTTATTAAAATATTGCTTCTGTTTTATGTTTTGTTTTTTTTGGCCGTGAGACATGTGGGATCTTAGCTCCCTGACCAGGGATCAAACCCACACCCCCTGCATTAGAAGGCAAAGTCTTAACCACTGGACCACCAGGGAAGTCTCCGATGTGGGCATACAAAGGTTTAGCCTCTTCCCTCAACTGGGGATAATTTTGAAGGGCCATCCAACTTCAGAGCCTCCTGTAAGATTGGCTGAGGTCTCTGTTGCAACTGCCTTGCAGCTCGACTTCTTTCTTTGCCCAGGCGTGCTGCCTTTTCTCACTCACAGGTGTTAATTCCAAGAGCATTTCCCTGTATGCTTAGCTCCATATCAGAGCCTACTTCTCAGGAAACCAACCTGTAACAACTGGTACCAGGAGCAGCCCAAGAAACTTTAATATGGGGTTTTGAAGCTGGATCAGTTGGTGGGCCAGCAATGGGTTGAGGACCTGGGTCACTATACCAGGTAACCCATATTCACTAGCAGAGGTACAGAGGGTGAAGGGACTCTAGAATGGGGGAGGTGGAAGTGAGAGCTGATGAGTATATGTTGTAGCCTCAAGAACAACTGTAGTGGCAGGGGCTGGAGTTTAAGCTACTGATCTTCCTCTTACAAGTTTCTATCAGGAAAAGAGGCCTGACAAAATCCTGGTGGAGCTTTTCACAGAGCCTATTTTATGAAGAGTGGGGATACAGAGAGCATAAGGAGTGGACTTAGTGGATGTCGTGGTACATCTCTTAGTATCCCCTCCAGGACTGAAGCACTCATATTCCCAGCTGCCAGGGGTGCTGGTGGCCAAGAGCTCTCAGCTGAGTGCCTCTTGATGACTTGCTCACAGCTGATTAATATGTGGTCAGACTTGCCCAGGATTAATATGAGGTCAGAATGCCTCCAGTGACTGCTCAGTGTTAGGTAAGTGCCTAGCCTCTTCCTTCCAATTTGGGACATTTCTGAGGGGAATGTTTAGCTAGCCTAGGTCTTATTAAATGGAAAATATTATTCACTTTAGACTTTAGAGTTAGCTTGACAAAAATAGTATATCATAATGGTCGAGAGCAGAAGTTTAGAAGAGCTTACACTAGGTTTAGAGTTACTTTGTCTGTGCCAGAGTCTCCTATCTGAAAATGAGGTTGATAATAATACTTTCAGCTTGTAGGGAAGTTGTACGTTTAACTTTGATAATATATGTATCCTAATCTCCAGACATGTAGTAGGCAATTAGTCTATGATTGATATTATTATTATTACATATCCCATCTTAATTGTAAGGCATAGGTTTCCTACTTCTCCCAGCTGGGCCAAGTTGAGTCCATGTCTTTCTCTGCAGAGCTGACTGAAGTTTCTTAACCCTCTCAGTAGTAAGGTCTCAGTGAAGAATTTTAGATGTATTTTTAGAATTCTTTTGTCAAAAGATAGTGAAAATTCAACCGATAGTGTGGAAAAAAAATATTTACGGTACTTATACTTGACAAAGGGTTTATATCAGAGTATATAAAGAACTCCTACAGATTAATAAGGCAAAAAAAACTGTAAACTCAATAACTAAAATGGGCAAAAGACCGTAACAGAACACATCCCCTGGAATGGCTGAGTTGAAAGACACCAAGTGTTGGGAGGTTGCAGAGCAACTGGAACTCTCCATGGTGCTATTAAATATATTAATAAATGTGTTTATATTAAATAGTGTATTCCTGTTGGAAAATTGGCAGAATCTACTTAAGCAGAACATATGCATCCCCAATGACCCAGCAGTTCCACCGATAAGCTCATACCCAAAGAAATACATACATATTTTCACCAAAAAATATATGAGAATAGTCATAGCAGCACTATGTATAATAGCCAAAAAATGGAAATTGGCCAAATACCCTTCAACATTGGAATGGATAGACACATTGTGGTATGTGGTATAATCACACAACAAAATACTATACAGCAATGTGAATGAATAATCAACAACTAAATAAAACAATAAATCTCATGAACTTAATGCTGAGAGAAAAACATACAACATACATACTGTAGAATTTAATTTTTATAAAGTACGTGTCAGACAAAATTAACCTATGCTATTAGAAGTAAGAGGGTGACAGCCTTGGGGGTTCTAGCGACTAAAAGGGAGCAAAGTGTTGGCTTCTGGATGCTGTTAATGTTCTATTTTTCATATCTGGGTGTTAGTTACATGGATGTGTTCTGTTTTTGAAAATTCATTGTGTTTATACCTATGTGCACTTTTATGCATATATCTGTGCTTAGATAAAAAGTTTAAAATATGCATCATTTATACATATATAACTCTTGCAAACCACATTTCTTTGGCCTCTAGGATGTTCACACCTTGTAGAAGCAAGGTGGAAGCTGAATTATGTTAATTATCATCATCGTCATCATCTTCATCACCAAAGGAAGAGATCTGAGAGATTGGTATACTTGGGGGTAGGGGCAGGGGCAGGGGAGAATCCTACAAAAGGGAAATAGAAAGTTTAGAGGCAAGATTTTGGATATCACCGAACTCAGAGCTTTGTTCTAATTTCTCAGGCCCACCTGGGTTTCTCTAGGCCCTGGAGCACTAAGCCAGGACTTATTTTGGCAGTTGTCATTGACATATGCAAACAGGCTAAGAGCTTTCCCCTGGCTTTCCCAAATGTGTTAACAAAGCTGACTTACAAGCAGCAATTTATTTTTAATCAACTTTTGAATGCTTGATAGTGTGGATGATGTTGATGATGGCAGCACGTTGATGAGCCAAGTTAGATACTAGGCTTGGGTGTGAGTTGGAGAAGGAAGAGGTACCTAGAGAAAGCAACCCATAGAGTATCCTACAGTGGTAAATTCCCTCTCCTCTCTTCTTCACGGTCTTCATCCTCCTCTCAGAAGACTATATCAGATATCCTTAGCTGTTGTTCCATCAAGGACTGGTTACTGTTCTTCCTCCCCATCTCCAAGATTCCTGTTTCTCCAACTCGTATTTCTACATTTAAAAAGTGACATATATATGACAGCAATTATCAGTGGCCAAAAACTGACATGTCAACCTTTTGAAAACAAGATGTTCAGTCCCCTCTGCAGGAGTTCTGCAGCAACCCACAGATTCTGCAATGTACCCCATGCATCCAGAGTTGATCTGGGCATCACCTGTACTTTCATTTATATTATCTTCATGTATATGACCAATGACATTGACTATCTCTAAAATTTATTTCTAAAAAGCATATCTCTAAAGAAAAGATTCTTTCAACACATTTTTTTTTTTTAGGATCCAAGTGTAAGGCCAGTAAAGGATAGGGTATTTCCCTGTTTTTGAGCCCAGGTCCTAGAGGTAGCTACTTCTATGTGAAAGTCAGAACAATGTATGTCACTGGTGGCTCTATGATTCCCCATTGGATCTCACAAGAGCAGCCATCAGAATCCTTAAAAGGTCACTTTGAAGATGGCTAATTCACTAGAGCATATTTCTAATGAAAAGCTCATGATTATATTTTTTAAAGAAAGAAGAAAAAGAAAATGATAGAAAGTTCTGTTTCTAGATGAAGTCATTGTCTCAAATGCATCTGACTTGGGAAAATATCACACAGATGCCATCATACCTGCAATATTCCTTCCAAAGCATTCATCACTTAACCTAAGCTTAATCTCCCCATCCCACTACTGAATTCTTATAATATCCCTCGTATCTTCTGTGTTTCTCTTCCATACCTGGCCAGGAGAGCTGGGAATTTTAAAGAAACAGAGTTGGTGTTTTGAATTTAATTCCATGAGTGGAAATTTTCTTGGTCTCTCACTCAGATATTTTTAAACCACTGTTTTAAACAGAATTATTTACTAGAATCTAGACAAGATATAAGAGTGGTGATATAGTGACAAGAGCATGTCTTAGGCATCAGGAAGCCTGAGTCTTGTCCTGGTTCCTCTTCTCATGAGTGATGTGATCTTTGATCAGTCCCTTCACTCCATTAGAACTTAGATTCCCCTTGAAAAACAAGAACTCTGTCTACCTTACCTCATGAGATTTTTTAGAGAATCTCATGAGATTGTGAAAGTGATTTATAAACTGGAAAGCTCTAATCAAACAAAGAGAGACTGTTAATATTTTGCACGCCTGTCCCACCAGTCCCTAGCTTCTTCACTATCATTTCTGCCTCCATCACCTCCTAGGGAGAAAAATTGATTGTAGCTAAGAGGAAAAGAGAACACCAGGAAATTCTAGTCTTAATCTTTTCACTCTTTTTCCACTCAAGGTTATTCATCAATATTAAAGTTTGAACTTTAATTCTAAACAGCATAGTCCCAGGGGAAAGGAAATGTCTCTTTTGTCTTAATTCTGCTTGTTAGAGAGCAGAGAACTGGCCATCCCATAGCAATGGGAATTTAGGAATCCACATTCTTAGAGTCATATTTTTTCCCTAAACAGCCCAAACATCCACAGGCCTCCTGGTCTCCATGACTGGGGAGACTTGAAATGAGGCTTATGTGATGTAATTGTTAAGTGATATTCTCTGAAACTTTCAAGGCCATGGATTCCCTGTGTTTCAGGATACAACATGCTGTTGTGATGTAACATTTATTTTAATGGCCTCAGAGATGCACTGAGCAACAGTGCAGCAAATTAACACCATCCTCTTGTTTGCCTGAAACTGTAAGAGGCAGTTTGAACCACATTTGGTGTTTATAATTATTTTGTGATCTGATTTGCAGAACTGAAGCAATTATTAGGTATGTAGATAACATATAAATCTTAAAAAGAGATTCTGATTATTTTTAAAAGACATACATACCCATTTGGTCACTAGTAGAAGAAAGAAGGAGGAATATTTATCTGACTGTCTCTGCTTTGATTCTCTTTTGACTGTCAGGGGAAAGTGGCAGAGAACTTCAGGAGAGTAAATGAGAAAGAAGACAAGATATTCTATATAGACTCCTCTCAGAAGTAAAAACCCATTGTAGAGACAGAAGCTCACGTTGGTTATTGGGACTTGTAAGCATTTTACCCATTGTAGACTACACTTGGCTTTCCAAAGACTTAGATCAACTAAAATCCATTCCAGAACAGCTTCTGTTAGGGAGCTGCCTTCAGAAATGATTAAACCTTTCAGTAGCTTCTCATGCTGAGATAGTGGAGCAACCAGATAAAAGTACCCTAGATCACTGAGTGCTCACATTTAAAAAAATTTTTATTGGAGTATAGTTGATTTACAATGGTATACAGCAAAGTGAATCAGTTATACATATATCCACTCTTTTTTTAGATTCTTTTCCCATATCGGCCATTACAGAGTACTGAGTAGAGTTCCTTGTGCTATACAGTAGGTCCTTATTATCAATAGTTACCTATTTTATATATAGTAGTGTGTATATGTCAATCCCAATCTCCCAATTTGTCCCTCTCCTCCTTACCCCCTGGTAATCTTAAGTTTGTTTTCTACATCTGTAACTCTATTTCTATTTTGAGTGTTCACACTGAGGGCAGTTGTTCTGTAGAATTGCCTGGTACCACAGCTACCTTCGAGTAAGCAGGGAGTACATCTTTGTTGCCTTAATCCTCTGAGATTTGGCGGGGGGGGAGGTATTGTTTGTTATAGCAGTATAGCAGTATTAGTCTGCTCAGACTGCCACAATAAAATATCATAGACTGAGTGTCTTAAACAAGAGAAATTTATTCTCTCACAGTTCTGGAGGTCGGGAAGTCCCAGATCAAAGTGCTGGCCAGTTCAGTCTCTGGCAAGAGCTCTCTTCTGGGAGTAAATGTGGCAGCCTTTTCTCTATGCCCTTAGAGAGAGGGAGGGGCAGGGCTTTCTTGTCTCCTCTTACAAGGGCACTAATCCATCATAAAAACTCATGAATTCATCTAAACCAAATGATCTTCTAAAATCTCCATCTCCAAATACAGTCACATTAGGGCTTCAAAGCATGAATCTTGGGGGAACCAGTTTAGTCCATAGCAATTATCTAGCCTGTCCTGACTAATTCAGTAATGATTTTAGGATTTCTTAGCATCTTTGTACCTCCTTACTGAGGTACATAAAAATGTCAACATCAGCTTTATCTCTGCAAATATTACCCTGTCTTCCTTGGCTATGATGGAAATGACCTCAGTAGAACTTTTCCTACTGTTATGCTTAAGAAAGTATGTCATTAACTGTCTCCTAAGGTTTCTAAAGTTCTTAATGTCAGGCTCTTGGAATGTTACTATCACACTTCCTCCTCTCGGATTCTGCTCTGAGTGGGGAAAACTAGGACATGCATGCCTAACCAGTTCACACCCTCTTTGTCTCCTTCTTCTCTCAATAATAAACTAGGATGAATAAAATGGGATTTCCACTTTCTTTTCCTGTCTATCAGAATTTCCCCTGTCACATTCTTCTTCTTTTTGAGGAGGTGTTTGTTTTGCTCTCTTTCTCTGGGCCATAAGGGCATGTGCAGTGAGGGAAACTAACTTATTGATAAGGGAAAATAGAAATATGGTATCCATGTTTCCGCTTTGTGTTTATTAGTGGAATTATTTTATTAATATTATATTCACTACTAAGTGACGAGGTACATAAAAAGAGGGATTGGGTCTATTTTTTCTCACATTGTATCCCTAGACTAGCACATTGCCTAACACAGAAAAGGAGAGTTATACTCATCCTTCAGAATGGAGATGATTCTATACCAAGCAGATGTTCTTGACCTCATGCTTCCCTCTCTCTCCACTCTAATGCCTCCTTCACAGTTCTTCTCCAAAGCTTGGCTCCAATGCTACTTCCTCCATGAGCCCATTAGTTAGAATGAATAACACGTAAGAGTTAGTCTGACAATACTACCTTGACTTAGTTGTTTCTATGACTATTTCCTTGAGTAGTTGTGGAGAGCAGACCACTGTATTATTAAGCTTGTGTATCCCTCCCTCTCCTTACTATTCTCAATGGTGCCTTGTTCGTTGACTTTAGTAGGTGTTTGATGAACATTTTTTGATTTAAAATGAATTCCCACTCTCATTTTCTCTCTCTCTTTTTATAACTTCTTAGGAATAGATCCTGTAGAACTCCCCATTATTTCTACATCAATTTGCATGTGTGTCTGTGTCTATCAGCAGCATCTTTGATCTGTTTGCCAACCTGACATCTGAGAATGTCTAGCATAGTTCTAGTATAGGAATGGCTCAGCAAATACTTTGTGTTGATAAATAGATAATGAGACACACAAGGGCAAGAAATTGGCCTGGGGTCCCACAGTGACAAATGGAAGCTGAACTTCTCGTGTAGAGTTTAAACCCTGGATCCATGCCTGGTCCTCATTTATCATCCTTTAGCTCAGCGAGCATTTATTTAGCCTAGCTGGACAGAGAATAATGCTAATAAGGACAAAGTCATAAAATTGGTTCTGTAAGAACATTTGGCCTGGCTCTGTTCTATAGCCATAGAGTGGAGTACCAGCCATAGCCACAGCTATCTTGTAAATGCAACATCCAGATACAAGGGGTTCAGGCAAGAAAGGGACACCTCCAAATGCATATACCATGCATGTGCCCACAGCATTACTTTTGTAAAAGAAGAAATCTTCTTCCTACTAAATATATTGAACTCCCAAGAAGAGCATTGGCTGAAAATCTATCCCACTACATACTGATTAAGCTTAGGGTGGTTGAATCCCTATTGTGCTGTGGAAAGTTGGTCTTCATACTCATGTCTGTGCTATCAAAACAGCCTCTCACTTGTCTCCATGAAAATGGTGACACCATTCTCCAAACTATCCTTCACACTAACTCCAGAATTTTCTTTGAAAAACAAACAAGCAAGCAAAAGACTTCATATATCTGATTACGAAAGTAACTCTATTCATGGAAGAAAATGCGGGACCCCAGAGTTGGGAGAAATTGCCAAGGGTGCCTAAATTGGTCTGTCACTTCATGCTTTGGAACCTACTCTCTGATTTTTCTTTCCAATGGGGACTTTCCATTGAGAGGAAACTCTCCACTCCCCGAGATAGCCAGTACTTTCCATCTTTGGGAAAGTGTGCATGACACAATTAAGCAGAAAATGTAAGTATGTGGGTCAGTTAATGCAAAGGTTCTAAAATAGGAAGGAGGTGGCCTTCCAGAGAAAGAGAAGTAAGGCCAGTGAGATTGCAGTGCTGGAGTTAAGGCGAGGTAAGAGAGGCAGGCCGGGGACACAAGATATAATTATAAGCCAGGGTTAGGAGTTAGAAGTTTATTCTAGTTGCAGAGAAAGTCACTGGAGGATTTTAGGTAGGAGAGTGATAGGATCTGAGTTATGCATTGGAAAGATTATTCTGGCAGCCCTGTGGAGCATGGACGTGGGAGGGGAACATGGCCTGAGTGGAAATAGGGAGACCAGTTAGGAGGCTGCTGCAGTAACCAGGTGAGAGATGATAGTGGTTTGGATCAGGGGTACAGTAGTGGGGATAAAGATAGATGTGGGTTCCAGATATATTTTGGAGAGAGAGGCAGTAGGGTTTTCTGATATATCTAATGTGGAAACTTTGGGCCTGAGCAGCTGGGTGTAAGATGGTATCCTTCGGTGAGATGGTAAAGACAGGGTGAAGAGCAGGGTTTGGTTGGGTTAGGATGCTGTATAATGACCTCCTTGCCTTCAGCTTCCCAGCCTCTACTCCTTCTCCAGGGGGAAACCCCTGTTCCACCTTCTCTGCCCATGGAAGCATCTCTTCTCAGCTTTTCCATTACTGAACCTGACCCTTTACTGAACTAAGGAGCCACAACTGTTTCTTTCTGGAGCCTCTGAAGTGGGCTTTATGCAGAGCAGGTGCGCCCCCTTTTGGAACACATGGTGAGCACTGCTTCTGGGAATCATGCAGACACCCTCCCACCTACTACTACAGGCAAGCACACCATGGGATAACTAAAAATAACAAGGGATCCCCTGGAAACACTTCTGCTCCTCCCAGGATATACTTTCATTCAGTGACACCATAAGATAAGACAGATGAGGCAACAGGTGCCCACAGTTGTTGTTCAGGTTACTGTTTACACTAATCCCAATCAGAGTTCTGGAGCCTGTAGGCTCAGTTTAACCCTTTTATATAGAATCCCCCCCACCAATATTTCATGAAGATCTCATCCTGTGTATGTTACTCTAATCCCTTCCAAACTTTGGCTCAGTAATTCCCCTTATGAAAGATAATCATAGTAGCTAATATTTGCTGAGTGTTTATTCTGTTGCTAAGTGTGTTACATGGATTATCAATTCAATCCCCATGAAAAGCCTATGAGTAAGTACTATTATTTTCACCATTTTACAAAGAATGTGACTGAGGCTCAGAAAAGTTAAATTACTTGCTCAAGGTCACACAGCTAGTGGGTCACAGAGCCAGGACTTGAACCCCCTTCTGTCCTCAAAGCCACACAAAAGTGGTTACACATAAAGATATTCATTGCTGCATTGTTAACAGTGATGAAGAATGGAAATAAAACATCTGATAATCTGGGAAGAGTGAACTAAATTATGTAAAGCATATGATAGTTTTCAGCCATTAAAATCATGAGCTGGAAGTAAATATTGTGGAGAAAATCTCAGTATTTCATACATGAAAAAACAAGTTATATAACTATATTTAGTGTTGGGCAACATTTCTAGGATATCTGTACTCATATGTACACTTTGATAAAGGAAGGGCATACAATTAGAGTTTTATCATAACATTTATGGGGCTTATCCAAGTAAACCTACTTTCAGGTATGATGCCTTTCTGTTGGTTAGCTGATCTGGAAGAGTGGTTGACTGGACCTAGCACAACTCCAACAGCAGCTTAACTGGGCAGCCACAGACAGGAAGACACATGAACAGGCATCTTAATTCTCTAATTCTGAATTTGTTTTCAGGAGGATAAAAAAAAGTAGACTTAGATGTTTAACCCTGCTGTCTGTTTTCCTTCCCCAGTGAAGACTTGCCAGTCATCTTCTCTTCTAATCTGTCTCTCCCTTTATTAGAAGCAGGTCAGCCTTGCCAGGTGAGAAGTGTCCTGCCCCTCCTGGCCTGGATGGCTCTCATTCTGCTTGAAATACTTTCCTCTGATGCTTCATAGTTGCTATATCCTCACTACAACCCTGCTCACAGGAGCTTGCTCACCAGGCTGCTCTGGCCTCTCCATCCTAAAGGTCTCAGGATGCAGAGCTGGATACACTGGCATCAAAAAGTCCTGACATTGAGAATATACAAGTGAGAAGGGGATAAAATGGTGGGCCAAATAGATTCTAAGTAAGATTCTAATTTGCCCACTTACCAACTTTAAATGGAGCAGTAGTGAGAATCCCTTGCTTGGAAAGCTTATCATGTGACCACTATCTCAGAATCCAACAAAACTACACAATGCCTAAGCATAGACTTGGATGGATTGGCTTATGTACTTCAGTGCAAGTGCATTAAAAGGAAAACAAACAAAAAAGCAGAAAACCAGTATTACTGCACTTCTTTGTTCCAGGTATTTCTACATGCATTGTCTCCTCTAATTGGCATAATCAAATGAGGTAGGTATTATTGTCAACATATTACAGATGAAGAAAGTAACAATTATTGAGTTTAAGCAGCTGTTCAGGATTACAAACTTAGTTGGTGACAGGCAAGATTTGAACCTGGGTATTTGACCTCCATTATAGCAATCTCTTGCACTCACAAGTGTTCAAGCAATGTTCAAGCAAGAACCAAATTTTGCAAGTGGGTTTACTTAAAATGCTCTCCAATCAGGTAACATGTTTAGATGCAATTATTTTCCATGAAGAATAGATTAAGCAAATATAATCCCTGGATAATATACCTGATTAGCCTTATTCTTTCCAACTTCAGATAAGCTTTTGTGGGACTCTTCTTGTCCATTAAACTGACTTCCATGATTAAATGCCATGCCACTGGACTGCTCTGGTTCAGAGAATCTATATTTGCTGGGCTCCTGATTTGTAGGATCATCTATATTGCCTAGTTTTTTCTACTCTGTATATTGGGATTCATGCCAGAAGGTCTTTGAGGGTAATTCTAATTAGCTTTCTTTGGAGATTATTATCTTGCCAATGTCTCTTTCTTTCATCAATATTCTCAGTGCAGTCTCATGCTTTTATCTTTGTCCAGGGCCTAATTTCCACTTGCCTGGTCTATTCTAATAACCTCCTAAGTGGTCTCTCTAGACTTTCATGCTATTACTTTTGTACAAAAACTCCTCTCCCCAGCCCCAAATCATAGGCTATACCTATGGAAAAGTTTAAATTCCTTGTTATGTGTTTAAAACTCTCGAATTTCTTGCTTTAGGATAATTTTCTAGATGTATTGCTTTCTATTCCCCCTCAGGATACTTGTTCTAACCAAACTGTTCCTTTGCTGTTCCCAGCACATGTTTTATGATTTCCTTCTCTCTACCTCTTGCTACATGCTGGACCTAAAGTGACCTTATCCCCGTCTTTGCTTGATGACATCTTACACCTTCCTAGCCCAGTTCAGATTCTACCTCCTTTGTGAGACCCTTCTCATGCTTTGCAAGTCCACCTACTCTCTCCTTCATTTCAGCTTCCCTTGCATTTTGAGTTTCTTACTATTATACATTTGATAGTTTCAGCCTTGACTTACAGTTGCTTGTAAATATATGAGTCTGTCTCACCACTCTATAACTTCCCTAAGGGAAGGACCATTTCTTCTTCATAGTTGTATCCTCTGCGAAGCTTAGCACAGCACCTTGCTAATAATAGGTATTCAGTAAATGCTTGATGACTTAAATACATTCTAATAAAGTTAGTGTCTGAGTGTGTGACAAAGGTTATGAAACCATTAAAACTGGATGTTTAAGAAGTAAGAGCTAAAATTATTTTTAGATTCTGCTGTCTTACTGACAGTATGGTATGTTTGGTCAGATGCTTTCTTTAATGTTATCCTTCTGAAACACCCAAGATCTTCATGCAAAGGAACTCACTATAATCTGCTTCTTTTTCTAGATGTCACACTTTGCCTGTTTACTTGATGAGTATTTTGGCTGCCTTTGGATAAAAGCAGAATAATTTAATCTAACCTGGGTCCATTATAGTGCTTTGTTATGATCTTATTGGCTTGTAAAAACTATGAATTGTTCTCTCACGATAATAGAGTTCTCTAAACTGTCAATGAGATACAATTCATGTCACAAAATTGATTATTGGGGGCCCTCAATTTTCACCCTTTGCTTCTTTCCAAATTTTCTTCTTTCTATTTTCCATTTCTAATAAAAGAAGGCTTGTATGAATGATAATATATATGTATATATCATTTATACATATTTATTATGTATCTGGTGTATTTTATATATACCAGCAGTGGAAAAACTCCAAAGAATGACAAACTTTGAAAGATAGTAATAACAATTTTTGGGCACAGTGATCTTAAAATGAATGTGCAAGTGCTATGTAAATCCTTTGTAAAATTAATTTAAGGTCTTTTTGGCCAAACTGTGCCAGACTAAGGCCAAGAAGAAAGTGTCCTTCAGTACCATGTAACATGCTTGTGTTATGTAACTCACCAGTTTGGTCCTAGACTAATGAATGAAGAGGCACATGGAGAAGTTGAAATGTGTTCTGAGAATAATAATGAAAATGACAAGGCTTTTGAAATATGATGAAAGGTTACCAAAGTGGATTAAGTAGCAATGAGAGGGCCTCCCTTGAGGCAGCGTTTTCAAAGTTGTACCTCTGTCGGCAACCAGCCTCCTTCTCCAGCCCAGTGGTCAGGTAGGTCTTTTCAATATCAGACACCTACCAGCTGGTGGTGAACCATCATTTCCCCTGCACAGTCCCTCCTGGACAAGACACTGACCTCTTCTCTCTTGAGACTACACACAGTAAACCCTACCCCCCTTCCTTTGTCTGTGATCATAAATGTGACACTTGCTTGTGACTATACCTATATCTCAGTGAGTTTTCATCTTTTGGGCAATGGCCCCTGATCAGAATCAGCTAAAAGGTATTCACCCTGCACTCTGAAAAATGCACATGCTCCCCAAAGCTTTGTATGTAATTCTGGGAGTTCACAGACTCCCTGAGCCCAGTCCATGGGCTCTAAGCTTATAATTCCTTCACTAGACCGTAAACTCTAGTTGAGCAGAGATTGTACTTTAATCACATTTGTATTCCCAATGAACCTGGCATGTCATACATACCTGGTGAATGCTTGATGAACTACCAAAAATAAGAAATTTGAACAATTATTTTGGAAAAGAAAGAGGGAAGATCTGCTCAATTAGTTATAAGAATGTCTATTACATTAGCTCTTATAGCTATTAGTTTCTAGCGCCATTGAGTATATAAAAAGGAGAAATAGGATTACTCCCACTAATTTAGTTTGACATTTAAGCTGGCTATAAAGGAGGCCTTCCAGTAGAAAGGCTGACATCTTCACGCTGAAGTGAGTTTAAAAGGCAAGAGAACTTCTCTGGCTTCCTTTTCGAGCAGGGTTGTTCTCCATGGTGGAACACAGCAGCATGAAGGCAGGGGAGCCAGGCTACTGAAGGACCAGTCTGGAGATGCCACCATAGATACTGCCTTCACACATGGGGGCTCTGCAAGCACCAAACTTCGAAATGAACTCTCTGTCCCCGAGGGCTTAGAACCCTAATCTGAGACCAAACATCAGAATGAATAGGACCCCAAATCAAGTGCACACTAGGTGACCAGAACGACACTGGAGGCATGAGGAGAAATCCACTTCAAGGGGTGAGGTAGGGGCTAGATTTAGAGGCGTGTGATGACACAGACTTGGAAGTTTGGTCCTGGCAATGAGGAAAAGAAGGTAACAGGGAATAACAGGAAAAAAGAGGCATCTGCTGCAGTCACTACTTGGTAAATGTCCACTCGCCATTAAATTCTACATCCTGGAGTCTACCCTCAAGGTTAGGAAGGAACAGAAGTCATTCCAAAGACCCAAAGTGTTTTACCAATGTTATTCAAAGGCTTAAGGTTTCCCAGAAGCATCATAGTTCAAAATCAAGTGTGGAATGCATCCAAAGAATGACTGGGGTCTCAAACAGAGAATGTTGTTGTCAACTCTCTCCTTGTTTTTCCTACCCTTTGCCTCTCTATGACCTTCTCTAGTTCTTTCTGCCACTCTTCACCATCTTCCTATTTCTTCCCTTTCCAACTAATTTTTGTTACTTTTCCAGGTGTGTGGTTTACTGGAAACAGAAACATCCTGGTTGGCTTCTGCAACTGTATGATTTGGAGCAAGTCACTTCACCTCTTGTAGCCATGTTTTGTCATCTGCTCAGTAAGGGCACTGGACAAAAATTTCTAAGTTGTGATGGTCTATGGATGGCTAAGGCTTACCCTCCCTTTCTCTCTATTCATTTCTCTTATCCCAATTTCTGGGCCCAGGAGAGGGCATCCCTCAGGGCTGAAATCTTTTTTACGAGTATTAGGCCATAACATTAATAATAATTATAGCTGTGGTAGATCGTATCTTCTGAAGATGGCCACCACCATATACCCCACCCCACATGCTCTTATTACACCATGGAATTGACATCCTCCCATTAGGTTGTGATGTCTGTGTCCCTTCCTCTTGAATTTGGGAAGAACTTGTGACTGCTTTGACCAGAAGAAGACAGAGGAAGTGATGCTGTGCTAATTTCTGGGCCAAGATCTTCGGAAACTCTCAACTTCCAATTCCTGCCTTTTGGGATACTGAGTCATGAAAGCCAGCCACCATGCTGAGAGAAACCAAGTACCCACACGGAGAGGCCCTGTATGGGTGTTTGGACCAACAGACTCTGCTGAGTTCCCAGCCAATAGCCAGCATCAACTGCCAGACCTGTGAGTGTAGAAGCCTTCAGATGATTCCAGCCTCCGGCTATAGAGTCACCCTCTCACTTCCCAGCTGAGGTTTCAGACTTTGTAGAGCAGAGGTAAGCTGTCCACACAATGCATTTTCCAAGTTCCTGATCCACAGAATCCAGAAGCATAATAAAATGGTTGTTGCTTTATGTCATTAAGTGTGGGTGGTTTGTTAACACAGCAGTGAATAACCAGAACAGTAGCTAACCTTTACTGAATGCTTGATGTGTGCTTAACACTATTCCAAATGCTTCACTTGTAATAGCTCATTTAATGCTCAGAGCAATCCTGTGAGGTAGGTACTGCTATTCTCATCCTTTACTGAAGGGAAATTGCGGCCTAGAGAAATTGAATAACTTGTCCCTATTTACCCATCTGGTAATCCAACGGAGGTGGTCCAGCCCTGGGGCCATACACTCTTAACCGTTATGCTATTATGCCACTCAAAAACAGGATTTTTGAGAAGATACAGATGTATTTCAACCATGGTTTATATCTGGAGGAAATCACGGGATCAGAAGCCTGGTATCTTGATGATCAGCTAAATAAAAAGTTAGGGAAAGGGCTTCACATGTGTTAACTCATTTAAATATCAAAGGACCCTGCCAGAGAGGTATTGTCATCTTCCTTTTCTTATGGATGACGAAGGGAGACCCAAATATAGGTTATATATAACCTGTTGCTTATATACATACAACTGGTTGAGGGAAGATTGGATTTGAACCCAGGCCTGTCAAAGTCTAAAAGCCGCTTTATCCTGTTAAACTATCCACCCTCCCACTAGGTCATGTAGGCAATAAGGACTGGAAAGATGAAGAAATAAGAGAATAACATAAAGAATACATTTTTTCTTATTATAAAAAGTCCTAATTACTATAATAAAAATATAGTATCAGGCAACTAAGCTCCCTGAGGGGTGACATTGTGCCTCACTTTTGATTCCATGATTACATGGCAGGCACTTAATCAATGTTGGTTTAATGTATGAATATGACTATTTTGTAGTTGTTCTATGCTAATGTAGATTCCTATTATTCAGATTCATTATTTATTTATTATTCAAATTTATTAATATTAAATTATTCAATATATGTTTATCTGCTTCTTCTCAAGTAATAGTTTAACCGTGTTAGGATACAGTTTTCAACAAGAAAAATGAGGTTTCTGCTCTCATGAAACTTATATTTTAGTTGGCAAGCAAACAAAAAATTGTATCTGTGTATACACAAATTATTTATATAAAATATGACAGTGACATTTAAGTTGAAGGCTGAATGACTAGGAGATGCCTATGTAAAATCTAGAAGGCAAAGCATTCTAGGCACTGGAAACAGCGCATGTAAAAGTGTGTTTAAGGGAAGTAGGAAAGCTAGGGCTCTTAGAATTGGGCACGAACCCAACATGTTTGACGAACGGTGAGAAAGCAAGTGGGCTGGAAAGAAAGGTGAGAAGAGTGGTATCAAGGGTCAGAAAGGGGAGCAGGGACTTGATCATGTAGGGGATGGATTTTATTCTGAGGATGGTGGGGAGCCACTGATGGTTTCAAGCCAGGAGTGGTATGATTAGACTTACATTTTAAAAAGGTCACTAGATGCTGTGTGAAGAATGGATTGAAGGGCCCAAAGTGGAAACAGGAAGACCTGTTTGGAGGTCATTTTAGAAACCCAGACAAGAGAAATTGTGCTTGGGACTAGGGTGATGGCGGCAGTGATAAAAGAGACAGCAGATGTTAGATACTTTTGAGAGGCAACGTCAATATAATCTGCTATTGTATTGGTCATGGGGGAATGAAAGAATGAAGGAAATCATGGAAGGCTTCTAGTTTTGTGTGAAGCACTTGGCAGGGGTGATGGTGCTAATTGATGAGGTAGAGAAGATGGTGTTGGTGGGGAGCAAGTTGGAGGAGAAAATAAGAGACATATGGTAGTAAAAACATGTCACAAGAGACTAAGTAAGTACTTAATGATAATGGCTGTAATTTCTCTAAACTGTGATCATGTGTACGATAATCCATAGCTCTTAGAATGCCCCCACAGTGCATTATTCAGCATCCACATTTTATTAATGACCTTACTGAGGCTAAGAGATTAAAGGAAGTATGCGAGACCACTCAGCTAAGAAGGGGAGGAGCCGGGATCGGAGCCCATATGGTCCGACTGAAAGATCTTCATTAAACCACACTGCCTTCCAACACCAGCAGGTTTATCCTCTAGGTCTTCATCTTGTGCCTCAGATTTTTTTTTTTTTGCTGGATTTGCTGCCCCCTGCTGTTCGTTCAATGTAACCATATGTAGTTAGGAAGGGTTATTCCAGAAGCGGCCATGTTCAATTAAGCTCAACAAAATCTACTGGGCACAAACTAATCACAAGCTTTTGTGGAAGGCTTTGTGGGAAATATACACGAAGAGGAGACAGGCTCTGCCCTCAAGGCATTGTAGAAGTGACAGACGTTTCTTGAGCAAAGCAGGGAAATGCCTTAATAGGCACAAAGAGGAGAGGAGGGAAGGAAATCCCAAAGGGAGGTGAGGGAAGTAGGGATTAAGGAAGACTTCTGGGACACAGTAGCATTTGAACTGGATCCTGAAGGATGGGCAGAGGTTTTGGGAGAAATGGCATTCCAAACCAAAGAGGTCGCTTGAGCAAGGGCAGACTGGCATCAGCAAGTCCCTGGAACACAGTGGGCAGTCGTGGTTAGAGCCTGAGCAGTGCAGTGAGAAGGCCTCCACCAGGCTCTATCACCGACCTCATAGGTGACCCCGAAATTTATTTAACCTTTTTGAGCCTCAGTTTACTTTTCTGTAAAATGTTGATAATAACAGAATCTACTTCATAGGGTTCTCATGAGATATAAATGTTATAATGAATTTGAAGGACTTAACACAGTCCCTGATTCATAGGAAGTGCTATAATTCACCTGTGAGTAATTGTGGGGGAAGGGAAGCCAGAAAGTCGGAATCAAATCTTGGAGAGTCTTGAGTGCCATATTAAACATTTTAAGCTTTATCTGTAGCCCACAGTAATTCATCAAAGGCTTGTGAGACGGGGACTGACATGAGTAGTTGGCCTTTTGTATTTGTGGATTCCACGTCTGCAGATTCAACCGAGGGTGATGGAAAATATTTGGGAGAAAAAATTCTGTAAAGTTCAAAAACTCAAAACTTGAATTTGCCACAACTGTTTACATAGCATTTACAGTCTATTTATAACTTTTTACATAGCATTTACATTGTGTTAGATACTATAGGTAATCTAGAGGTTATTTAAAGTATACGGGAGGATATGCCTAAGTTATATGCAAATATTACATCATTTTATTAAGGGCCTTGAGCATCCATGGATTTTGGTATCCCTGGGGGATCCTGGAACCAACCCACCGCCTCTCCCTCCCCCCAGACACTGAGGGAGGACTGTAATCTTCCAAAGATAATTCTGGCCTCTATATGTAGAGAGATAGGAAGCAGGTGACCAGTTAGAAGGCTATCAAATTGCCTCACTAAGGTGTATGTAAGGTGTGAATGTGTGTGTGCCTTGTATTTTCTTGCCTTCACAAATGTTATAACTGTGAATCCACATGAATCAAAGACTGATTTAACTTGTTGCAAAGGGACTGTGACTAGATGTGTTTACTAAGGGAAATATTTTAATTTTTCTAGAAATGCTTCATCAGTGGAAATCTATGTAGTACAGAAACTTCACAGTAAGACTGGGGCTCACTGGATAAGACAAATTTCTGTGCAAATATCTTTCCAAAGTAGAGATAAGGAAAGGAGTCACTCTCTTTTCAGAAATGCAGACAGAAATGATATCAACAAGGGCAAATAGAAAATATCTTTCTTGGTTTCATTGAACAAGCAGATTCAGAAGTGATCCCCCAACCCATGCAAAAAATTTTCCCCCAGGCCGCCCCTAAAAGGAGTTAAAAAGAGAGAGGAACAAGGTGATAAACACACTTGCTTTTTTTTTAATTTTTGGCTGTGTTGGGTCCTCGTTTCTGTGCGAGGGCTTTCTCCAGTTGTGGCGAGCGGGGGCCACTCTTCATCGCGGTGCGCGGGCCTCTCACTATCACGGCCTCTCTTGTTGCGGAGCACAGGCTCCAGACGCGCAGGCTCAGTAGTTGTGGCGCACGGGCCTAGTTGCTCCGTGGCATGTGGGATCTTCCCAGACCAGGGCTCGAACCCGTGTCCCCTGCATTGGCAGGCAGATTCTCAACCGCTGCGCCACCAGGGAAGCCCCACACTTACTTTTGAACTTAAGAAAATTTGTCTCTTTCACCACAGTTGTTCTCTTAACAAATTAATTTTTTAACCCGAATTAGTGAGGTTATTTGTAAATGTTTCGTGAGCAACTTCAACAATAACTCACAGGAAAATTGCTTGGGCAAAAATCAAGCAAACTGATTCACGAAAACAATACTTGCTATATGCAAAGAAATACATAAAACTGTTTGCTTTTTTTGAGCGTCATAGAGCAGAAGTGAGTGTTCTGATTTCCAGAATCCATAAAAGCACCAAAGCTGAGAAAGTTGTGAACAGAGGAAAGAATTACTGCCAAGATATGTTCCTGTTTGACCTAATGATTATAATTAGATTTAACATAGCACCTGAATGAATGTTTATTTTCATTATTGTCACTTTGTTTTGTTTTAAAGCAAACATTTACTGTCTTCTATTACAGGCATCCTCACAATATAGTCTCCTAGGCAGGAAAAAAAAAAAATCTGTGGCTTGATACATTGATTGGACTGTGACCTGACCTTGGGTGAAAAATGATTCTTACTACCTCATAAATTTCTAGCAATAATTTCTTGGTTTAATTTGAATTCAAAACATGCAAACTGTTCCAAGAGACCTGGATTTTAGCAATTGTACTGGGATGTGTGGTATCTGGTTTGAAAGATTGCACCTTTGTCTACCACTGGTTGAAATCACTGACCCTTTTATTGCCTTGAATATAAAGTACCAAGGTTGGTGACTTCTTTACAATCTGCGTACCTAAGCACATACCTACACTTTTTTTTTTTTGTTTTCCTGTTTATTTGTCCTGCTGTTATCACAGTAAGATAATAGCCTCTGCTTTACCCTCCATTTCTGTGTCTGTGATCATAAAAAGCCTGATGGATCAATACGAGGCTTTTAATGTACCTTTTCTGCCTTTTTCATTACAGGTTTGCAGCCAGAATACTAAAATACAGTTGAGACATAATCTCTTTCTAGTGTTTGTTTCCCAAGAAGTGCTTCCCAGGGAGAATGAGGGTCTACACATGGAGGCTTTCAAGAAATAAAGCCGTGGAGCTCCAGTTCCAACAATTTTATGGGACTTTTTCTTTCTCAGGCATTAGAGATTGTTGAGCAGATGCTTACGGCATCCTCCGTGTGCATTCTAAAACACTGTCTTCGTTTGAATGTTTCATTCTCATTGTGAGCCAAGTAAATCAATAAGCGTTTATTACAGTGCACATCAGTGGTGTGCTGGCAATGATTAACAACAGGTTCTGGGGGCAGGGGATAGCCCTGATTTGTAGCATTCGCTCATTTCTAGAGTGTAAATACTCCCACCAAGGCCAATTTCAAGCTACCAAATGATATCATCGAATGTGGAGTTGGGAAAGAGAGGCATAGTGGTACATCATTATGTAGTATGGTACAAATACAATGGATATTAAAAAAAAAAAAACCCTCACTAGTATGGATAATAGTAAAATGTAGCAAAACAATTAGGAAGTGATGGGGGTTGAATTTTCACTGTCTTTGTTTTTAACAATATTCATTTAGTTGTAAGTTTACATAAATTTTACTAATAACTGTTGTGGTCTGAACACGGGTCAGAAAAGAATTTCCAGACACAAGGCAGAACGTAAAGAAGATAGAATTTGTTAAAGGGAAGGGTCGCTGCCAGAGCAGCAGGCCGACTTCCTGATGATCAGGGAGAGTCAACCCCGAGCAAGGGTTACTGCTCTGTTTTTATAGCCAGGGAACAAAGGAACCTGCAAGTCATCTGCTGATTGGGCAGGATATGTATACTTTCAATGTGCAGAGCATGAGAAGAATGGGACAAATACCTTTCCATATGTGGGACAGGAAAGGCACAGGGCATGCTGCTTGGGAAGGCTCTGGGACATTGTAATGGTCGCAACGTGACAGAGTGATAGGAGTCCTGTAACTCTTTGTTCTGGTAATGTTGGCCCTTTGAGTTTATCTTGTTCTTTGTCCCTGGAGCACCACATTTCCTCCTCTCTTTATTTATAGGGCCAATCCTTTGGCCCTACTGGACACCCTGCTCATGCCTACATATCTGCGTAGCTCCTTCTCAGGTGTTCGGGAAACCTTTTTGTAAAGAGAAGGGGCGACGGTCTCTCTCCGGCTACTTCCTGCTGGGCAGGGAGGGCGTAGGGGCCCTGGGTTTCTGATGCCTGTTCTCTGCCAGGGTATTTCTAGAGAGGAGTAGGGGCTCCATGGTGGAAAGTGATGGTGGCTTGTTCAAGCGCTGTCCGGGTGTTGACTGGCTGGTATTCTTGTTGCCTTTCCATTTGGAGGTTCATTTGTTGTATTCTAGAAGAGACAAACTTAACAAGGAGGTTAAAAATACATGGCCCAAAGATCAGTAGAAGTAGGAAGGCTATTACAGGACCTAGGAAAGGGGTTAGCCAAGAAAACCAGGACCAGATATTAGTCTTGAAATCTCACCAGTCAAATCCCCCTGAGGCTCCCTTCGTGTAAAACCCGTTATCTCTTTTGATAATATTCCTAAGGTTAGTTTGAATTTTGCCCAATTGGTTGACAAAAAAACAGCAATTCTTGTTTAACATTGCACAGGTCCCACCTTGGTTAGCTGTTAGTAAGTCTAAAGCTCTCCTATTCTGTAAAACCACTCCTGCTAGAGAATTTATTTCTTCCTGTAGAGTGTTAATTTGAGCTGCTAGGTAGGCAGTCCGTTGTGTGAGTTCAAGAGAGAGTTATCGGGCAGTGAAAATAGAGTTTAAAAGTCCAGTTGAGCCTGTTCCTATCCCAATGATAATCCCTAGGACTGATATTACAGTGAGGGCTGCCCACTTTTGTTTATGTGATTCAGAGTATAAGGGAAGCGGAATGCTGTCATTTATAAAGGTAAGGTTAGGAATAATGTATGCAAGGGTACAGGCCCCTGTTCAGTTGGCTGGAAGGCATAAATAGGCATTGGATCTGCAAAGGAAATAGGTGTGATTTGTAGGGTCTAGGCAGACATCTAAAGTGATGTTGAAGTAGGGTTTTCCTAAATGGGTACGGGAATGTTCTATGCCCTCATAGGTAGTAGCTAAAGTCATTCCAGCTATAGGAGAGAGGCAAGCAACCTTTGAGGGATAAGAGGAAAAGTTATAAGCCCAGTTGAAAGAAGGAATAGTAGGGTTCCACCTTATGTCATAATCCTTGGGTGTCTTGAGTTTTTTGCAGTCCTCTTGCTTAATATTAGAGGGTTGGAACCAAAAATTCTGGTTCTGATAGGGACAACTTGGGGACGGGGTGGGGCAGATGGAGGTCCCAAAATAGCTAGCTTGTGTCCAGTCGGTGGTAATATTGGGAGGTCTGGGGAAGTACATGTTGTAGAAAGGGGAATCAAAATAGTAAGCATGGGGATAGTTAGCTTGAGCAATGTGTCTCTTCCCAGAGGTTAGCACTAGCCCTAGGAAAGTGACCTGCTGGGACGTGATTTGTGCCTAGCTGGGGAAACCCCATATCCCCGGTCCGCTAGATGTTTAAGAACAAGAATAGTATTATTGTCTGAGGTGGGTCTGTCTGGGCTACAAATTAAGAGATCATCGACACATTGGAGTAAGCAGTTTTTGCCTTCTAGTGTCAGTGATGAGAGATCATTTGCTAGTGCTTGGCCAAACAAATGAAGGCTGTCTCAGAATCCCTGGGATAGGACCGTCCAGGTAATTTGTCAGGTACATTTGGTATTGGGGTCTCTCCATTCAAAGGCAAACAGGAATTGGGAATCAGGATGGACTGGGATACAGAAGAAAGCATCCTTCAAATCCAGGATAGAGTACTACTGCATCTGTGCTGGGATCTGGCTCAGGAGGTTATATGAGTTAGGAACTATTGGATGAATAGCGACCACAACCTGATTAATGGCCCTTAAGTCTTGGATTAGACGGTAGGAGACATCAGGCTTCTTTACTGCTAAGATCGGGGTATTACAGGGAGAATTACAGGGGGCTAGTAGTCCCTTTTGGAGGAACTTGGAGATTAGAGGCTGTAGTCCCGTCAAAGCTTCTTCCTTAAGAGGATATTGTGGTACCCTAGGAAAAGAGTTAGGGTCCTTTAAATGGATGACTATTGGGCTGGCAGTGGTGGATCTGCCAGGAGTGGAGGTGTCCCACAGCTCCAGGGGAATTTGGTGGAGGATATGGGGTGGGACTTTAGCTAGAGTAGGCTTTGTGGTGGCTGTTAAGGCCATATTCACTTGGTGTAAATGATAAAGTAGCTTTACATTTTGTTAAAAGGTCCCGGCCTAACAGAGGTGTAGGACAGGCTGGGAGGACTAGGAAAGAGTGCGTGAATAGAGTATTTTCAAGAGAACAGGGTAAGGGAGGTGTAAAATGGCCATAAGAGGGTTGTCTGTCTACCCCTGTTAGGAGGATCTAGGAACGGCGAGTGGGGCCAGAGCAGGAGTTCAGGGCTGAATAAGTAGCCCCAGTGTCAATCAGAAAGGTTATAGTAGCCCCTGCCACATTTACCCAGGGCTCCTCCAGTCTTATGGGGAACATACGGGCCTGTAGGTTAAGCCCTGGGCACCTTCAGTCATCTGCATCCAGGAGCCCTAGATCTAGAGCACAATCCAGTTCTTGCTCCTGATGGTCAATTACCACCAACAAGGGCAATTGGTCTTGACTTTGGCCCAGGGGGCCGGGACCCGAAATACCCTGGGTGTTGGTGGTTGTGGCATTGGCCTACCCGCTGGAGGAGGAACAACTCCTCTTCCAGTGGCCCTTTGGGTGACAGTAAGGGCATGGGGTATGGGGTGGCGGCGTGTGGCAGTTCCTGACAGTGTGCCCCTGCTGACCGCACTGGTAGCAGGTCAGTGGTGGTTTTTGAGAAGAGGAGGGGATTCCCGTAGGTCCCTTTTGTGGCAGGGACCGAGTAATGGCAAGGGCTATATATTGAGCATGTCACTTTAATTATTCTTCCTCTCTTAGTTCTCGCCTATTCCTGGAAATTTCCTCCCTGTTGTTAAAGACCTTACAGGCCGTGTCAAGTAGGACAGAGAATGGGGTTTGTGGGCCCTGTTCTAATTTTTGTAATTTTTATCCGATGTCAGGGGATGCTTGGCTTATAAAATGAACTGCAAGTATGGCCTGACCTTCAGGGGTCTCAAGGTCTATGTTGGTGCATTTCCTCATAGCCTCTGCTAATCAGGCCTGAAAAAGGGCCGGATTCTCAGAGGGTTCCTGTGTAACTTCTCTGAGTTTATTATAATTGACAGGTTTGATGATTGCCTTTTTCATACGTTAGCAACCTCTCATGGGGGAAGCATATTGGGACTTGGTTTGGAGCGTTGGGCTGTCCATGACCGCATGTGGGGAGGGGAAAGAGGGTCTGCGTCCGGGTGAGGAGGTGGAGGTTGAGGAGGAGGCGGGTGCAGCGGGGACAAGAAGGGTCATCCAAAACACCTGATGGAGGGGGAGATGGAGAGGGGCAAGGTGGTAAAGTTGGCGGAGGGGGAGAAGGAGGAGGACGAGGCAGTAGAGTGGCAATGGAGAGACACATGTGGCAGGAGTCCCTCAGGCTCAGATTCTGACTAAGGGCCACGAAGGCCTGGATGTATAGAACCTCAGAATCCTTTCTCAGCCTCCAACAATAAAGATCAAGTTAGAGGATCGTGTTATAATTTAGCATCCCATTAAGAGGCCATGGTTCTTAGTCCCCCAGTTTGTACGGGGGCCAAGCCGTGTTTCAAGAAAATGAGCCTCTTCTTTTTTGAGATTGTCTGGGTCAAATTCCTTCCAATTCCTAAGAATACAACCGAGAGGTGAGTCTAAGGGGATAGATGTACCTGAACCCATTCTTAGCCCCAGTGCCATAGAATGGGGGTACTGAGAATCACTGACAGACAAAAAGGCATCCCTCTTTGTCTCAGTGATGTCTCCGTGCGACTAAGGCACCAGTGAGAACCGTGCCACTAAGACACAAAAATGCCGACCGTCTCAGCAGTCGCGTCCAACTGAGAGAGGTGGCCAGAGCAATGAGAAACCGTGCAACTGGGGCACCAAAAACCAGAGAGGGGAATTCCCATAGCCAGCCAGGAATTGACTCACCGTTAGAAGATCCTTGGGGACGGGGAAGAGTTTCTCAGGACGATCTAGAGGCGGCGAGGTCCTTTGGAGTCAGTCCGGGCTGGAGAGGAGGAAGCGGAAGTGACAGAAAAGAGGACTGAAGATCCCGCCTTTTAACCTTACTGAGGAGGCGGTGGCCAAGGGACTGTGGGCTTTGTGTTTTGCTTCAACCACTATGTACCTCACGTTGCACGGAAGTTGTCCTGATGGAGGCAGACGCTGTAATAGCCTGGTCTGTTCCATGACCCCCTTATCCTTTCATGGGAGTCTTCAAGCGGCAGGCGCCCTAATGGCTTTTAAATGCCTGACCCCTGCCTGCACAATACCAATCGGCCTCAGTCAGAAGGAAGACAGAGGGCTTCCCCGGTGGCGCAGTGGTTGAGAGTCTGCCTGCCAACGCAGGGGACACGGGTTCGAGCCCTGGTCTGGCAAGATCCCACATGCCGCGGAGCAGCTGGGCCCGTGAGCCACAACTACTGAGCCTGCGCGTCTGGAGCCTGTGCTCCGCAACAAGAGAGGCCGCGATAGTGAGAGGCCCGCGCACCGCGATGAAGAGTGGCCCCCGCTTGCCGCAACTAGAGAAAGCCCTCGCATAGAAACGAAGACCCAACACAGTCAAAAATTAATTAATTAATTATAAAACAAAAAGAAGGTATGGGGAAAAGTTTCTTTAAAAAAAAAAAGAAAGAAGACGGAGGGACCCTCACCTATTCTGGGCGGCAGTTACTGGGGCGAAGTGAGCTGTGGAGCCTTCGGAACACACCAGGGTGTGGCCCTGGCCAGAGTTCCTCTGTTGCTTCCCCGGCAACTTGCCTGTTCACAGAGGGTCCCAAGGAATGAGGGGAGGAGGTGGGGAAAGAGATCCCCTGGAGATCCCCGTAATGGCCTCCAGAAATGTTGTGGTCCGAACGAGGGTTGGAAAAGAATTTCCAGACACAAGGCAGAATGTAAAGAAGATAGAATTTATTAAAGGGAAGGGTCGCTGCCAGAGCAGCAGGCCGACTTCCTGATAATCAGGGAGAGTCGACCCTGAGCAAGGGTTACTGGTCTGTTTTTATAGCCAGGGAACAAAGGCACCTGCGGGTCATCTGCTGATTGGGCAGGGTATGTATACTTTCAGTGTGCAGAGCGTGAGAAGAACAGGACAAATACCTTTCCTTATTTGGGATGGGAAAGGGACAGGGCATGCTGCTTGGGAAGGCTCTGGGACATTGTAATGGTCACAATGTGACAGGGTGATAGGAGTCCTGTAACTCTTTGTTCCGGCAATGTTGGCCCTTTGAGTTTATCTTATTCTTTGTCCCTGGAGCACCACAATAACTGTGTTTAACAGTAGGTTTGCAAAATTCCTTAAAACTTAACAATTGGGTCTGACAGGCTAATTCCAACAGGCTGGTGCACAGGATTTTCTGATCAAAAAATTACGTTTTCCTAGGTAAATGATCACTTCCACAACGCCTCTGGCCCTTAGGGGAGAAATCCCTGCAGCCATTTTCTGGAAAGCTGGTTACATTTACAGAAAGCAATCAGAAAGCAAAATCAGTTGTGGTAGCAGGCTAATGCTCATCATTCAGAGGGCAGACCATCTGAGCCCAGTGCTGGGAAGGCTTCAGATGGCATGGCTATAACCCAGTCAGCAGTGGTGTTCTATGAAAAAACATGGAAATTTTACAATAGGGTTCAAAACTTCTGCCTTGGAATTCAACTTGAAGGAGACATGCTATATGCTGTTAACATATTCTTTTAATGGAGGTAGGGGGATGGAATTGGACTTTAGGTCAGTGATAAGTTTTTCACATTATTTGCTCTTGGTTTAAGAGTACACGTTGGCCTCATTTCCTGAGGTAAAGCTGTCTTTGGTAACATGCTCATTCATTCTTCACATACTTATTGGCTCCCTATGGCAAGCAAGGTGAGGCATGAAGCACAGTGTGTTTAAAGACAAGTAAACTAGTCTCTTCTGTCCTGGAAGTCACAGTCTAGGGTGGAGACAGATATGTATATAAATCACAATTTAACATATTAATATTTTATTGCAGAAATAAATAAAGTGAGCCATGGGGATGAACAACTGATTGGAACTTTTCATAAACTTCTTGTTAAAAATTTGGGGAACTAAGTAATAATTTAAAGAAATATCCCAAGAGGTGCATGATGAAGAAAGGACCCACTGTTTCAGGCTAGTTTTATTTCCTGCTTCTGTTTTGGTAAAGCTGCCATATGTAGTGGCATCTGAGTTGTCTAGTCAGCACCGTTTGTAGGAAGGGCTCAGTACTCTGACCTCACTGGGACTCAGATTGACCATAAATCATGGCACAGAGTCTAGCTAGCTAAAGATATTTGGGTTATTTCAAGATACAGAGAACCACAGGTGTTTGGGGAAGCCAAGGACCTATCTCCTTCTTTAAGAGCTGGGCCATTACTCTTCTGCTTCTCTTGTCTTTTCCTCTCTCCCTGCTGAGTGATGTCCTCACTTTACCTTACCCATGGCCCAGAAAGGCTGCCCTAGCCTCCTCTGCAGCATTGTAGCTCTCCATATGTTACATCCCTTTGACCGCTCTCCCTCAATGCCAAACCTTGAAGGGCTAGGGGCTCACTCCCCGTCTAGTAGGCTGATACCAGGGCTGGGAAAAAACACACTGTCCAGAGCACAACTGTTTAGGACAGTAGGTGGTCCAGGCAGGAATTCCCCAGAAGGAAGTGTGGATGGATGGGCATTGCAAACTCTGGTGGGCAGGTCCCAGGAAGTGCTGGGGAAAAGCATCTGGCCAGAAGTCAGTCAGCCTGTGTCCTTGGCCTTGCTTTACTGTTTGCTACTTGCAGACTTTAAACAAACGACTTCCCTTCAACGAGTCACAGTTTTCCTCTTCAGGAAAATGGGCTTGTAGCAATACTTGCCTTACCTACTTTTCCTGAGGACCAAATTGGAAAAAAAAAGTTTACTAAGTGCTGGGAAGATGACAACTAAGCATTGAACGAATATAAGATTGCTGTGAGAATTTATCTAGGTACATATTCAGAAATAGCCACAACATGGGCAGTTGCTGCAGACCAAGGTCCCACCAGGTAATATCAGCCAGGTCCTAGGGTTGGAGGATCTAGGACTGTGCTGAGCTACACCATTGGCCCTAGGGGTGAGTCAGTAATGCGCTGAGTCCCAGGAAAGTGATAACACTCATCTGTCATGAGCTGACAGAGATGTGTTGGAGGAGGATGAATAGAATTCAAGTTGAGAAAGCATGCAACAAAGGTCATTGTCTTATAGAACAACTCCATGGAGTCCTGTGGATGCTCTCTGCCTTGCAGGTACTGGAGAAGTCTAGCAGAAGTTCAGATTCGCACATGCCTCTTAAAACACAATCTTTCTCTTCTGCGTTATTCATCAGGAACTCGTTGGGAATGTTTCCCTTTGCTTTCTAAAAAAGAAGGAGAAGTCAGAAGAAGGAAAGCCCAGCATCATAGATCTGTGAACATCAACACTTCCAAGAAGTGACCTGCTTCAGTGTCTTCCCCATACCTGGTCATTTTCCAAATTACATTCACAACTCACAGCTCCTGGAGTATTTGAGGCTGTATGCCAAGCACCTTGACCTTGTGAAATATATCTGTTTCCAGGTAAACTTTAGAATTTTTTGTCATCTTGACCCTTGAGAATCTGATGAAAGTAATTGTCACCTTTCTCCAGAATTGGACACATAAATTCATTTTTCATGCAATTTCAGGGATTAAGTCCACTGGTTTAGAAACACTGACTACTGGGGAATTCTCTGGCGGTCCAGTGGTTAGGATGCCATGCTTCCACTGCCAGGGCCTGGGTTCGATCCCTGGTCGGGGAACTAAGGTCCCGCAAGCCGCGTGCGACCAAAAAATAAAAATAAAAGATAAAAAAATAAAAAATAGAATCACTGACTACTGAATTAGAGGCAATATTGTGTTTATTTGCAAAAGCTTGTTGCTCGCATAGTTGTCTTTTTCATATATGCACACATCAACCATGTAATTTTCTCATGTGTCATTTTCTTTGCAGAAACTGAGACTATTGATACAGTCCCCTTGCAGAGGGGTATCTTTCCAGATTAAATGAATTCATGCATAGAAAACACTTAGGTCAGTGCTTATTGTAAGAAAAACACTCAGTAAGCATTAGCTACTATCATCATCATCATCATCATTTTTCTAGACTCATAGAACCTTACATTTGGAAATGCTTTGCCAGAGTTATCTCTCTTGCAATTCATTTATTTGATAGATGGATATCTAGTTCCTGCTTGATTACTGCCCACAGCAGGTTTTTTACCACCTCACAGGAGAGTTTCATTTAGTATTAGGATTAGCATTATTAGTATTAGCATTTAATGTGGCATAAATCTCTAAAAAGACAACTTTTAAACATGTGTCCATACATTTACCATCTCATCTGTCTGTTAATCCAGTTTTTAGATCAGTGGGTCTCAAACTTTGATATAGTAGAAATCACCTGGAGACTTTGTTCAATCACATTGCTGGTTCTAACTCCCTGAGATTCTGATTCAATGTGTCTGGAGGATTGTAATGTAATGTTTTGATGACTGGCCCATGGATCCGCCCTTGACAGGGTTCCCAAGTGCTGCTGCTGCTGCTGCTGGTCTGCAAATCACATTTTGCATAACAAGGCTGTATTACTATATCATGCAAGCTTGGACCAGATGACTCTAATTCTCCAATTACGGGCATCCATAATAATAATCATAGAAAAAAACATAGTACACTGTATGAATTTGGGTATCATCAAAATGAATTTGTAAAAGTATATATAAAATAACTTCATGTGTATACTATGGTAAATCAAATTTCCGTTAGTAACAATTGATGTTTGTGTATCATAGAAGGACCAATGGAAAAGAAGTTGAATGTGATAATATATAGATTTTAGTTTTAAAGTGGGATAACTATGCAACTGTGCAAATACAATGTAAGAGCTAATGTCAACTTTTTGTTTCTAAATCTAAACTGATATTTTCCATTTTTTTGTTTACAAAGCGATTGAGAAGTTCGAAGGTCAGTATTTCCACAGCAAGGCATATGCAAGTCAGGAGGGGTTTATGGGGAAGAAAAATCCTTGTGATTGGCACTGACCTGGCTGTGGAGTTCAGCCACACAGCAAAGCTGGTTTGTTTTCGTATAGTTGTGTGTTGTTGACAGGGGATTCTTCACCTGCCTGTGCAGATGCACAAACCTAGGAGAGCTAAGATTCAAGGCTTTTTAAAATCGTTTTCCACTAAAAACATACATCTATACATGAGAGGCAGGAGAGGTTTGAGCATGTTGGCTGGGCCAAATGGTGGTCAATAATCATGAACAGAAATAGTCAGCCCTTTTGCTCTTTGTCAAGATCCCTACTACTTAACACATTTATATTAGGGGAGACTACATGCTCGTTAGAAAGAATGAAGCACAATTACATGTGCAGATATCAGAAGATACTCATTAAAAACTCAAATTGTAGGATCATGTACATTTGTGATAGCATTTTCAGGAAAAAAACCTTAATACCCATGGTTGCACATGTATATACAACTTCAGGAAGATGCAAAAAAACTGTTAACAGTGACTTCCTCTGGGGATAAGGAATGTGTGTGTGTGTGTGTGTGTGTGTGTGTGTGTGTGTAAAATAATAGTGAAGCAAAATAGACAGCAACATGGATAATAAATTCAGCCCATCACTTTGCTATCCTGACTGGCGTGGTTTAGAAATATCCCTACCACCTGCAAAGAAGAGTTGAGCAGGGACGAGGAAGGATTTAGAATGATCTAGATAGATGACTTAAATATTTCAAGTTTTCCAAATAGGTATTTAACATGCCACTCACTTTGAGGTCTGTGAACAATTTTTACACATGTGTTGTTGTGCCTATTTAGTATGGTTAATATGGTGCAAATAGATCAGTTGTTGGAAATGTGTTAAGTAATGGACAATTATTGAGTTGTACGCTGAGGGGAGCTAACACACCGAGGTAACTCATCTGAGCCAAGGGTCAGTTTTGTCGATGTACAAGCTCGCCCTCTGCTGCCCATTCTTGAAAAATAACAGCTATTCTAAAGCGACTGTGTCTTCTCTATGGTCCAGATCATTCATTCATTCCGAGTATTGATCACCTACCATGTGCCAGGTGCATATATGAATCATCATACATGATACTTGTATGTCTGTTGTATGAGTCTATTTACTTTTTTATACATTTAAATATTCTTATTAAAAAACTATCCAATGTTAAGAGGAAAAAGGGTCAGAAAAATATATGATAAACAAAATTTCATATCTTAAATTCAGATGGTAGTTCTTTGGACCAATTAAATGAGGTAAAGTCAAGTAATATATAAAATATCATAATATCTTAGAACTGCGTATGGCTTAAGAAATTATTTAGTTCAACTCTTTTTATTTTAGAGCCAAGAAAACTGAGGTTCATGGGCATTAACAGCCAGTGTAGAGGCAGGCAGAAAATTAGAAAGAAAAAAAAAAGCCAGTACTAAAATTTAGATCGCCTTGTTAGTGGATCTGCCACATTTTCAACCTAAGAATAAAAGAAATAATCAAGTTGTGTGTGTGTTTGTATTTTTTTGTGTTTACACAATGACCACTGGTTTGACAAAAGAAACGAATAAAGACCAGTTCAAACTGTTTGCATAGAGATGTATATTTAAGGTTAATCCACACAGAAGTAAATAGCTGACATTAGAGAATGGATGAGGACACCAGGGTGTGAATTGAGAAGAAAAAAAGAGGAAAGCTAATCCCAGACCTTTGCAAGATGTAAGATTTAGGAGATCCAGCTGAGAAAGTGCTCATATTAATCCAGGGCTAGAGACTGGCAGCGTTCAGGACACCCAGGGGGTGAGAGGACCCAGGCGCTGCTGGGGAATTTGATACATAAAAGACGAAAGCACTTGATCTTGAGAAGTCTATAGATTAGGAGGAAACATATAGTTACTCCATCCAAATATTGAAAAGACTTGGTTTACTAAGTCTTTTTTAAAAAGAGGAACACACACTAAAGTTTGGGGAAGAGTTGAAGGCATTTGTCTTTTTCAGCCCTTCTGTCAGTTCACAGGCCACCATCCTCAACAGGATTTACAAAGCAGTGAGAGGGCCAGGTTATGTTCCCAAGAGCCAGCAGCAGGTGTTGAAGTGATGGAAAGGGGAGGAATTCTGGCTCATGCATAATTCCCAGACGTTTACATCATTTACCTGGTGAAGTAGATCATATGGTTTTGTTTTTACTGAAGAGGTCAGAAACTTCTATGTCTTTGCCCTGCCCCACAACTGCCTGACTACTCCACTTTGAACACACTTTATTTTATTGTAGATATTTCTTAGATGCAGACAGCCTGGGTATTGAACTATGTATGGGATGAAGGCTAGTCCCATGGACACTGTCCTTTTCACTTGCTTTAATATCATCAAGAAGACCATGGAGGCATTTATATTGAATAATTGGGCAAAGAATGAATTATTTTTGTTTTTATCTCCACTACTCTAGGAAACAGATCAAAAAATATATTGCCGCAATTTATGTCAAAGAGTGTTCTGCCTAGGTTTTCCTCTAAGAGTTTTATAGTATCTGGTCTTACATTTAGGTCTTTATTCCATTATGAGTGTATTTTTGTGTATGGTGTTAAAGAATGTTTCAATTTCACTTTTTATGTGTAGCTGTCCTGTTTCCCCAGCACCATTTATTGAAGATACTGTCTTTTCTCCATTGTATAGTCTTGCCTCCTTTGTCATAGATTAATTGACCATTGTTGTGTGAGTTTATCTCTGGGCTTTCTATCCTGTTCCATTGATCTATATTTCTGTTTTTGTGCCAGTACCATAATGTTTTGATGACTGTAGGCTTGTAGTATAGTCTGAAGTCAGGGAGCCTGATTCCTCCAGCTCCATTTTTCTTTCTCAAGATTGCTTTGGCTATTTGGGGTCTTTTGTGTCTCCATACAAATTTTAAGACTTTTTGTTCTAGTTCTGTGAAAAATGCCGTTGGTAATTTGATAGGGATTACATTGAACCTGTAGATTGCCTTGGCTCGTATAGTCTTTTTGACAATATTGATTCTTTCAGTCCAAGAACATGGCTATCTTTCTATCTGTTTGTGTCATTTTTGATTTATTTCATCAACGTCTTATAGTTTTTGGAGTACAGGTCTTTTGCCTCCTTAGGTAGGTTTGTTCCTAGGTATTTTAATCTTTTTTGATGCAATGGTAAATGGGACTGTTTCCTTAATTTCTCTTTCTGATCTTTTGTTGTTAGTGTATAGAAATGCAACAGATTTCTGTGTATTTATTTTGTATCCTGCCACTTTACCAAATTCATTGATGAGCTGTAGTAGTTTTCTGGTATCACCCTTAAGATTTTCTATCTATGGTATCATGTCATCTATAAACAGTGACAGTCTTACTTCTTCTTTTCCAATTTGGATTCCCTTTATTTCATTTTCTTCTCTGATTGTCATGGCTAGGACTTCCAAAACTATGTTGAATAAAAGTGGTGGGACTGGACATCCTTGTCTTGTGATCTTAGAGGAAATGCTTTCAGCTTTTCACCATTGAGTATGATGTTAGCTGTAGGCTTGTCATATATGGCCTTTATTATGTTGAGGCATGTGCTCTCTATGCCCACTTTCTGGAGATTTTTTTTTTATTATAAATTTGTGTTGAATTTTGTCAAAACCTTTTTCTGCATCTATTGAGACAAACATATAGTTTTTATTCTTCAATTTGTTGATGTGGTGTATCACACTGAGTGATTCGCAGATATTGAAAATTCCTTGCATCTCTGGGATAAATCCCACTTGACCATGATGTATGATCCTTTTAATGTATTGTTGGATTCAGTTTGCTAGTATTTTGTTGAGGATTTTTGCGTCTATGATCATCAGTGATATTGGCCTGTAATTTTCTTTTTTTGTGGTATCTTTGTCTGGTTTTGGTATCAGGGTGATGGTGGCCTCATAAAATGAGTTTGGGAGTATTCCTTCCTCTGCAATTATTTGGAATAGTTTCAAAAGGATAGGTGTTAAATCTTCTCTAAATGTCTGATAGAATTAGCCTGTGATACCATCTGGTCCTGGACTTCTGTTTGTTGTGAGTTTTTAAATCACAGTTTCAATTTCAGTACTTATGACTGGTCTGTTCATATTTTCTATTTCTTCCTGATTCAGTCTTGGGAGATTGTACCTTTCTAAGAATTTGTCCATTTCTTCTAGATTGTCCATTTTACTGGCATATAGGGCTAGTAGTAGTCTCTTATGATCCTTTGTATTTCTGTGATGTCCATTGTAACTTCTCCTTTTTCATTTCTAATATTATTGCTTTGAGCCCTCTCCCTTTTTGTCTTGATGTATCTGGCTAAAGGTTTATCAATTTGTTTGTCTTTTCAAAGAATCAGCTTTTAGTTTCATTGATCTTTTCTATTATTTCTTCATCTCTATTTCGTTTATTTCTACTCTGATCTTTATGATTTCTTTCCTTCTACTAACTATGGGTTTTGTTTGTTCTTCTTTCTCTAGTTGCTTTAGGTGTAAGGTTAGGTTGTTTATTTGAGATTTTTCTTGTTCCCTGAGGTAAAAGTGTATTGCTATAAACTTCCCTCTTAGAACTGCTTTTGCTGTGTCCCATAAGTTTTAGATCATTTCCATTGGTCTCTAGGTATTTTTTTGATTTCCTCTTTCATTTCTTCACTGATCCATTGGTTGTTTAGTAGCATATTGTTTAGCCTCCATGTGTTTGTGTTTTTCAGGTTTTTTTTCCTTGTAGTTGATTTCTAATCTCATGGCATTGTGGTTAGCAAAGATGCTTAATATGATTTCAGTTTTCTTAAATTTACTGAGGCTTGTTTTGTGGCCCAGCATGTGATCAATCCTGGAGAATGTTCCATGTGCACTTGAGAAGAATGTATTCTGCTGCTTTGGATGGAATGCTCTATAAATATCAATTAAGTGCATCTAGTCTAATGTGTCATTTAAGGCCTGTGTTTCCTTATTGATCTTCTCTCTGGATGATCTGTCAGTTGATGAAAGTGGGGTGTTAAAATCCCCACTATTATTGTGTTACTGTCGATTTCTACTTTTATGGCTGTTAATATTTGCCTTATATATTGAGATGCTCCTATGTTTGGTGTATATATATTTACAATTGTTTCATCTTCTTCTTGGGTTGATCCTTGGTCATTATGTAATGTCCTTCTTTGTCTCTTGTAGCAGTCTTTATTTTAAAGTCTATTTTGTCTGATATGGGTATTGTTACTCCAGCTTCCCTTTGATTCGCATTTCCATGGAATACCTTTTTCCTTCCCTGTACTTTCAGTCTGTATGTGTTCCTAGATTTGAAGTGGGTCTCTGGTAGACAGCATATATACAGGTCTTGTTTTTGTATCCATTCAGCCAGTTTATGTCTTTTGGTTGGGTCATTTAATCCATTTATGTTTAAGGTAATTATCAATATGTATGTTCTTATTGCCATTTTGTTAATTGTTTTGGATTTGTTTGTTTTTATATTTTATTTTATTTCTTTATTTTTTAACACGTTTATTGGAGTATAATTGTTTTACAGTGGTGTGTTAGTTTCTGCTTTATAACAAAGCAAATCAGCTATACATATACATATATCCCCATGCCTCCTCCCTCTTGCGTCTCTCTCTCCACCTCCCTACCCCACCCCTCTAGGTGGTCACAAAGCACCAAGCTGATCTCCCTGTGCTATGGGCTGCTTCCCACTAGCTATCTATTTTACATTTGGTAGTATATATAAGTCCATGCCACCCTCTCACTTCATCCCAGCTTACCCTTCCCCCTCCCTGTGTCCTCTAGTCCATTCTCTACGTTTGCATCTTTATTCCTGTCCTGCCCCTAGGTTCTTCAGAAGCTTTTTTTTTTTTTTTTTTAGATTCCATGTATATGTGTTAGCATACAGTATTTGTTTTTCTCTTTCTGACTTACTTCACTGTGTATGACAGACTCTATATGCAAATTGATCAATGTGATACACCATATTAACAAATTGAAGGAGAAAAACCATATGATCATCTCAATAGATGCAGAAAAACTTTTGACAATATTCAACACCCATTTATGATAAAAACTCTCCAGAAAGTAGGCATAGAGGGAACTTACCTCAACATAATAAATGCCATATATAACAAACCCACAGCCAACATCATCCTCAATGGTGAAAAACTCAAACCATTTCCTCTAAGATCAGGAACAAGACAGGGTTTTCCACTCTCACCACTATTATTCAACATCGTTTTGGAAGTTTTAGCCACAGCAATCAGAGAAGAAAAAGAAATAAAAGGAATCCAAATCAGAAAAGAAGAAGTAAAATTGTCACTGTTTGCAGATGACATGATACTATACATAGAGTATCCTAAAGATGCTACCAGAAAACTACGAGAACTAATCAATGAATTTGGTTAAGTAGCAGGATACAAAATTAATGCACAGAAATCTCTTGCATTCCTATACATTAATGATGAAAAATCTGAAAGAGAAATTAAGGAAACACTTCCATTTACCATTGCAACAAAAAGAATAAAATACCTAGGATAAACCTACCTAAGGAGACAAAAGACCTGTATGCAGAAAACAATAAGACACTGATGAAAGAAATTAAAGATGATACAAACAGATGGAGAGATATACCATGTTCTTGGATTGGAAGAATCAACATTGTGAAGATGACTATACTACCCAAAGCAATCTACAGATTCAATGCAATCCCTATCAAGCTACCAATGGCATTTTTCACAGAACTAGAACAAAAAATTTCACAATTTGTATGGAGACACAAAAGACTCCGAAAAGCCAAAGCAATCTTGGGAAAGAAAAATGGAGCTGGAGGAATCAGGCTTCCTGACTTCAGACTATACTGCAAATCTACAGTAATCAAGACAGTATGGTACTGGCACAAAAACAGAAATTTAGATCAATGGAACAGGATAGAGAGCCCAGAGATAAACCCACACGCATATGGTCACCTTATTTTTGGATTTGTTTTTGTAGGTGTTTTTTCTTCCTTTCCTCTCTTGTTCTCTTCTATTGTGATTTGATGACTAACTTTAGTGTTGTGTTTAGGTTCCTTTTTCTTTTTTGTGTGTATCTATTGTAGATTTTTTGGTTTGTCATTACCATGAGGTTTTGGTATACTAGTCTATAGATAAACAAGATTATTTTAAGTTGCTTGTCTTTTGATTTCAAATGCATTTCCAATATCCTGCGTTTGTGCTCTCCTCCTCTCACAATTGCTGGTTTTGATATCATATTTGTGTGCAGATTATTTCCTACCTTTAATGTATGTTTGCCTTTACCAGTGAGCTTTTCCATTCGTAATTTTCTTGTTTCTAGTTGTGGCCTTTTCTTTCCCACCTAAAGAAGTTCCTTTAGCATTTGTTGCAAAGTTCGTCTGGTGGTTCTGAATTCTCTTAGCTTCTGCTTGTTTGTAAAGATTTTGATTTCTTCATCAAATCTGAATGAGACCCTTGCTGGGTAGAGTATTCTTGGTTGTAGCTTCTTCCCTTTCATCACTTTAAATATATCATGCCACTCCATTCTGGCCTGTGGAGTATCTGCTGATAACCTTATGAGAGTTCCTTTTTATGTTAGTTGTCATTTTTCCCTTGTTGCTTTTAACATTTTTCCTTTGTCTTTAATTTTTGTCAGTTTGATTACTATGTGTCTCAGCATGTTCCTCCTTGGGTTTATCCTGCCTGGGACTCTCTGTGCTTCCTGGACTTGGGTGACTGTTTCCTTTCCCATGTTAGGGAAGTTTTCAGCTATTATCTCTTCAGATATTTTCTCAGGTCCTTTTTCTCTCTTCTCCTTCTGGGACACCTATAATGTGAATGTTGGTGCATTTAGTGTTGTCCCAGAGATCTCTTAGACTGTCCTCATTTCTTTTCATTCTTTTTTCTTTATTCTGTTCTGCAGCAGTGATTTCCACCATTCTGTCTTCCAGCTCACTTATCCATTCTTCTGCCTCAGTTATTCTGCTATTGATTCCTTCTAGTGTATTTTCCATTTCAGTTATTGTATTGTTCATCTTTTTGTTTGTTCTTTAGTTCTTCTGAGTCTTTGTTAAACATTTCTTGTATCTTCTCATTTGTGCCTCCATTCTTTTTCCAAGAGCTTGGATTATCTTTACAGTACGTTCCCTACATATGAACGAGTTTCATGCTGAGAGCACATTTGTAAGTCCAATTTGTTCATAAGTCCAGCAAAGTTAGCCTAGGTACCCAGCTAACACAATTGGCTATATAGTACTGTACTGTAATAGGTTTATAATACTTTTCACACAAATAATTCATAAAAAACAAACACAAAAAATAAAGAAAACATTTTTAATCTTACAGTACAGTACCTTGAAAAGTACAGTAGTACAGTACAACAGCTGGCATACAGGGGCTGGCATCGAGTGAACTGGCAAGAAGAGTTACTGACTGGAGGAGGGAGAGGAGGTGGGAGGTGGTAGAGCTGAAGGATCATCAGCAATAGGAGATGGAGGGCAAGCTGCAATTTCACTCATGCCTGACATTGATTGCACAGGTTCTGCTTCCTTCCTGGATTCAATTCTATCTACCCTCTTGTAAAAATCAGCCAGTGATGTCTTTTTTTCTCATCATAGATGACAAGGTAGCACTGGATTGCATTCTGAACCGCTGCTGCAAACTTCATGTACTGTTCTATATTCGGGTCCTGTGCCTCAAAAACTAACAGTGCCGCCTCAAATAAATTCCTTTGCCATTTCCTGTGCTGTGAATCTCTTCAGTTCTTCAGTTACTTCTTCTTCCTTTTGTCTCTCTTCATCCTTTCTCTGGGCCTCTAATTCCATCAGGTCTTCATTAGTAAGCTACACAAAGTAAGTATACAAAAGCACAACCACTTGTAGAGGATGCACACACATGACAACGTACGCCAGACAACATGAGCTAACTTACGTGATTGGACATGAGAAAGCACGTTCTCATTTTTGAAAGCTCACAACTTGAAGGTTCATATGTAGGGGACTTACTGTACTATCATGACTCTGAATTCTTTTTTGGGTAGATTGCCTACCTCCACTTTACTTAGTTGTTCTTCTGGGGTTTTATCTTGTTCTTTCACCTGGGACATATTCCTCTGCCATCTCATTATGTCTAACTTTCTGTGATTGCAGTCTCCATTCCACAGGCTGCAGGGTTGCAGTTCTTCTTGCTTCTGTTGTCTGCCCCCTGGTGGATGAGGCCATCTTAGAGGCTTGTGCAGGCTTCCTGGAGGGAGGGACTGGTTCCTGATCACTGGTGTGTGGAGCTTGTCCCTCTGGTGGGCAGGGCTGTGTCAGAGGATGTGTTTATCGGGCAGCTGTGTGTTCAGGAAGACTTTAAGCAGCCTGTCTGCTGGTGCGTGGAGCTGTGTTCCCACCCTGTTGGCTGTTTGGCCTGAGGCATCTCAGCATTGGAGCCTACAGGCTGTTGGGTGGGGCCAGGTCTTGGTGAGAAAATGGCGGCCTCCAAGAGGGCTCACGCTAATGAGTACTCCCCAGAACTACCTCTGCCAGTGTCCTTGTCCCCATGGTGAGTCACAGCTGCCCCCTACCTCTGCAGGAGACCCTCCAATACTAGCAGGTAAGTCTGGCCCAGTCTCTTATGAGGTCATCATTTTTCTCCCTGGGTCCTGGTGCACACAAGACCCTGTGTGTGTCCTCCAAGATTGGAGTTTCTGTTTCCACCAATCCTGTGGAATTCCTGTGATCAAACCCTGCTGGTCTTCAAAGCCAGATTCTCTGGGGCTCCTCCTCCTGTTGCCAGACCTCCAGGCTCAGGAGCCTGATGTGGGGCTCAGGACTTTCACTCCTGTGGGAGAACTTCTGTGGTATAATTATTTTCCAGTTTGTGGGTTGTCTACCCGGCATGTATGGAATTTGATTTTATTATGATTGCATCCCTCCTATCATCTCATAGCTTCCTCTTTGTCTTTGGATGTAGGGTATCTTTCTTGGTAGGTTCCAGCATTTTTTTGGCAATGGTTGTTCAGCAGTTAGTTGTGATTTTGGTGTTTCTGTAAGAAGAGGTAAGCTCACATCCTTCTACTCTGCCACCTTTTGTCCCAGGCAAAGAATAAATTAAATTCAAGATACAACCATGTAAAGTACAGTTTAAATCCTTAGAAAAGATATTCATGTTGCCCATTAGGGTGCAATTATTTTGTCTCAGCTGATGTGATTATAAGAACTGGAAAGGCCAAACAGACTTCTATACATTATGGCCTGTACACTTCACTAGTGAGATGGAATTCAAGACAATCCCTCAGAAGATATTGATTCTTATTTTACAAATAATTCTAACCATGAGTTGTCTTGTTTGTCAGGTCAAAGCTACAAAAGAGAAGGGAAATACTTCTGGCTACAGATGCAGTGACAAGAGCCATAATAATGAAAAACATAGGGAGGAGACATTAAAAAGGTATTACAGCACTTAGGCAGTAATTAAGTTGCTTATAATGAGAATGAGCAATAAGAGAAGGTTATGCTCATTATGCATTGTTTAAGGAATAAGATGAATATAATAAATTTTAGAAATATTTTCATCAAAACATAAAGTAAAAAGTAAAAGAAGGATTTCTTCACCTGTGTAAATTTCAGTTCCTCAAAATTCTGATTATATGAAAGTGCCTGGTAAATGAAGCTTTACTGTATATACACAATCACCACCACCATGTGAAATTCCTCTGAAGCTCTCAGCACCTGGCAAGAGCTGTGTGCTAGAGCTGAGGCATCACAGCACAGAGAGAATGAAGAGTAGGTCATTGTGATAAATGCTTGACCAGAGTTGAGAATCAGAATCAAAGATAAGAATGGGACCCTCACATTGCAGTGTTTATCTATGCCACTGTCTTGTGCTAGTGTAGATAGCTATCTTTAAGGGCGGAAAGCTAGACAAAGCCTTTTGCACTGGAGGACCAGAATTTTGTTTTCCTGGCTTTTTACTGGCTTCTTAGTATGAGAATTGCCTTATAAAGGAAGAATAAAAGAAGAGGAAAAGGATAACCCTGGAGTCTTAACCTTTTCTAAAGAATATTTTCATCTCATTTATAGAAACAGAGGGGAGAAAAAGAGTAGCCAATAAAATTTTCTGGAATGAATAAGTGGTTAAGTGAATGAATAAATGAAGTGAGACAAAGGTTAATATGAATCATCTTCCCTGTTTTTACAGATTTCTAAACTCTCAAATGAGCATTCATGGCAAGCTTTCCAATCACATCATTTCTGGAAGAATACTGGTCAAATCCAGCGTGAAAGACTAAATGGAAATAGCCAACACTTTGAAGATGGTAGCACTGTGTATTGACGTGTTCATTTTTACCACAGGATATACCTTCTCATTTCTTTTCTTCAATGATATGTGAATATAATTTATGACCAAGTATCTTTATATCTTTGTGTATTTCCACTTCATTTGGAAAAGTTAACTTTGGCTTACATTGGTTTAATCCAGCCAGTGGTAACACCAACAATGGAACCCCACAGTCACTGGACCGGATGTGTATTTAAAGGTAAGAGAATGTTGCTGAATGAATTCCCATGGTTTCTCTGCTACTGTTAGGTACGCTGAACCAGAGGAGTATTAAAATCAAGCCAGTTTAAATTAAAGGACTGGACAATTACAACCAACATTACTATTCACTCATTTCTTTCTTTTAAAATAATTCCATCTTCCAGTCAGATTTTATTTAGCTTAAAGGTCATAACAAGGCCAGATTTTTTGTTGTGTTAGTTGCTGCTGTATAACAAAGTGAATGAGCTATATGTATACATATATCCCCATATCCCCTCCCTCTTGCATCTCCCTCCCACCCTCCCTATCCCACCCCTCTAGGTGATCACAACGCACTGAGTTGATCTCCCTGTGCTATGCTGCTGCTTCCCACTAGCTAGCTATTTTACATTTGGTAGTGTACATATGTCAATGCTACTCTCTCACTTCGTTTTGGGGAATTTAGAAATGTCTTAAAAAGAAAAGTAGGAGAAATCCATTTATAACAATTTTACAAATGTGGAAGACTTTCCCATCTTTTTCTTTTTTAAGTGATTCTGCTTAACAATATAAGAATAAAAACTCCCATCTCTGTTGCTAACCCGTAAAAGTCAGGTATGTATTTTCTTTCAAGGGGTCCTCTCTCAGGTCCTTTTAATCAGCTTTGGAGAAGCTCAGCACGAGAATCCCACTTTTTTAATTTCCTGGAACCATACTCTGTCTTTCCCTAGACCCTTCTTTATACTATATTTCCTTTCATAGGACTGAACATGTTGCCCTTCTCTGAGGACATGATGGTTGATATTGTCTGGAGAAGACAATATCTTCTTTGTGGGAAAAGGTGGGGCCCTCCACCAGTGGGCAATTACTGAAAGCAGGGTTTATGGGCTTAAGGAAGTGGGGTCTAAAAAGGCAAAATCGCTGAGTCAGATTTTAGACATAACTTCTAAAACCAGGGAGGCAGCTTCCAGGAATATTCAAAGAACAGATTGAAAGCTCCTTACTGTAGGCACTTATTCTGTCCTTGGCTTTAATATTCAGGTATAATTTGATTATCCTACAGGCTAAGAGAAAATATTTCATAATGTAGAAATGATAGAAACAAAGCAGAAATTCACTGATGAAAAATGTCAGAGTGCTTGCTATGTGCCAGAAACTTTGCTAGTCAGATGGGATCAAGGTATCAATAACATCATTCCCAACAACAAAGAGCTCCCACCTGATGGTGATTAAATGTTTCCCAACTGAGAGAATGAATCTTCACAGAAGCTAAGACAACAAGTGTGTCCTAAGAGATATTCTGAAGGTGGGAGGAATAATTTTAATGCTCTGATCAGGAAAAGACCTAAGGCAACTAGAACAGTTTTTAGACTCCTTTTTGCTATCTTTTAGGAGACTTCCACATAGGTCCATTTTTAAGTTTAGTAATGAAGGATAATGACCTTAACACTTAGAACAGGAGAAGAAAAAAGCCAAATTCAACCTTTTGTGGCCAGATTCTCCAAATGTATCCTTAGATAATTGCAGTGAATGGTTAAGTAAATGTCTACTCCATACCTAAATATTTGCTGAGACCTCTGTAGACTGTAAAAAAGACTATAAGATCTGATCATTGCCCACAGACAGCTTACAGCACAAGACTCCATGTGCACAGACCACACCCAGACAGTATACAAAGTAGAGACAAGCAATGGTAAGAGCAATTAGTTAGGGCAAGGGCGGCTGGCTGGGGAGAATTCAAGTGGTCAGAAGGGGAGGACTTGAGCTTTGCCCTGAAAATAACAGTTGTTTATGCAAAAGGGAAGGAAAGAGGCTGAGCCTCCCAAGATGAAGTGTGACCCCAGAAACTGCAAAGTCAGTAATGGTTTCTTTTCTCTCTGCACAGCCAATGAGAGCCATGTGGTTTGTTTACAGGTATACTCAGAATCTTTAGCAGAGGCTTCAGGAGGATTATAACTCCATGGACAGAGTTGTTTCTCTGGCAGGAATGAAACCCAGTTTGCTATCTCTCTTATCCACTGATCCCAAACTAGCAGTGGACGTTGTCTTTGGGCTATGTACCCCATACCAGTACCACCGGCAGGGACTGGGGAAATGGGATGGAGTGCAAAGAACCATTCTGATACACAGTGGATTCTCAAACCCATAAGGACCCTTGGAGGTACGTGAAGACATCTGCCAATCTGATAAACCAACCTGGTTCCAGTTTCTCTGTGCCAGCCTGGCCATCTCAGTGTTCATGATCACCTATTAACATGACAGAATAAAGCAAAGGCTACAGGGGCCCAAGTGTCCATCCACTTCCTAAGGCAATCCCTGCTGCCTTTGGATGGCTTAATTCCCCTTGCCTGGCTTGCTCCCAGAAAGGCATTTACTCATCATAGATCACTGAGACAGAAGGTTTGACTGGTTGTCATTGTCTTCCTCTATCACTGTCTATTAAGTGCTCACTTATGCACATGGCACTGTACCCAGCAATGGTAAGAACCCACACTGGTTGAGCATCAGTTAAACGACAAGTCCATTGTGGAATTTTATTTGAATTGTATCTCCATTCAGTAAGAACATTTAGATAATGGTGCCTTGACCGTATGATCTCTATGTATTTATTTGTAACAGAGTGGAATTTAAAAGATACCCACTTCCCTTAGTGTATGGCAGGAGTCTTGTGTAATTTCAATTGCCCAAGATTCAATGATATAAATATAAATAAATGAACATTTATTTTTCTACCATGAGCTAGCCACATTCTAGGTGCTTTACATGTGTTATCTGATAAACTTCACAACAGTATATACAAGGGAAGAATTTTAAATTCCTCTTTTAGAAGGTGTTAGCTAAGATTGCCCAAGATTATATATTATAGTAAATGGTGGTTCAGGGTTTGAACCTGATACCAAAGACAGTGTTCTTTACTGTATATCATGCTCCCTCTCATTCATTTTAAACTGCTACATAGTTTACATACTAGAATATTTAAAACCCTGCTAGTGTGATATGTTTTTTCTTTATTGCTGATTGCCTGCTGAAGTAAGCAAATTGTTACATTGTACATAGGCAAAAGATGTATTTTTCTAACAACACATAAATATTTATAACAGAATGCCTTGTTGAAGTTTCTTTCTTCCATATAATTTACAAATTGCATATTACCATGATGTGAAGCCAAAAATATTTTCAGTCAAACTATATTTCCTAACATGAAAATGTTTATCATCTCAGTCCATTTTAAATGTTTGAATAAAAGAATGTACATTTTTTTTACATCTTTACTGGAGTATAATTGCTTTACTATGTTGTGTTAGTTTCTGCTGTATAACAAAGTGAATCAGCTATATGTATACATATATCCCCATATCCCCTCCCTCTTGTATCTCCCTCCCACCCTCCCTATCCCACCCCTCTAGGTGGTCACAAAGCACCGAGCTGATCTCCCTGTGCTATAAGGCTGCTTCCCACTAGCTATTTATTTTACATTTGGTAGTGTATATATGTCCATGCCACTCTCTCACTTCATCCCAGCTTACCCTTCCCCCTCACCGTGTCCTCAAGTCCATTCTCTATGTCTGCGTCTTTATTCCTGTCCTGCCCCTAGGTTCTTCAGAACCTTTTTTCTTAGATCCCATATATATGTGTTAGCATACGGTATTTGTTTTTCTGTTTCTGACTTACTTCACTCTGTATGACAGACTCTAGGTCCATCCACCTCACTACAAATAACTCAATTTCATTTCTTTTTATGGCGGAGTAATATTCCATTGTATATATGTGCCACATCTTCTTTATCCAAGGAAGGTGCATTTTAAAGAATCTCCAGTTAAAAAGCCTTTTTTTGAATGATTAATATGGTATATATCACCAGCTCCCAATTTCTGGCTCACAAGTGAAACCTGAGGTAATGATAGTGTAAAATGTGTATTAACACTTATTTTCACATTATAAAATATTTGAAAAGGCATCTATAAATCCACCAATCTCATTGTGAGATTCGTTAGTGTTGTTCATCAAATATTTCTGGTTCTCCCTCTCTGATCACATAGTAGGAATTAGCTTTCTTGCTCCCTTTGAAGTTTGGTATGATGATGTGACTTGCTTTGGCCAAATAAATGTAAGTGGATATGAAATATTTCACTCCTGTGTAGAGTCTTTAAGATATAGTGGCAACCACATCTTTCTTCTGCTGAGGTTGAAATAATTGAAGAAGCAGTTGTACAGATGGAACCTTCCTCAGTCTGGGTCCCTGAGTGGTTACAGTGAGCAAAGTCTGATTTCATAGAATGAGGTTTGTTGTGAGTGACTGATAGGGAATGCATAATCTGTCTTATCCTGACTGATACATTGTTACATCAAGGGTCTCTATTTCTTCATGTTCCCATCACACTTTATATACATAAATATACAGTTTTAACGTGGACGTAATCCATGATAATGGACATAATCATAATCATATCTTCTTTGTCACTTTTCAAAATATTATATTGTAAACATTTTTCTCAGTTTTTAAATGAACATTGTATTTATCATTTTAATAGTTACATTGGGACTTCCCTGGTGGTGCGGTGGATAAGAATCCGCCCACCAACGCAGGAGACACAGGTTCCATCCCTGGGTCGGGAAGATCCACATGCCACAGAGCAACTAAGCCTGTGTGCCACTACTACTGAGGCCGCGTGCCCGCATGCCTGAGTCCGTGCTCCACAACAAGAGAAGCCACCACAAGGAGAAGCCCTCACACTGCAATGAAGAGTAGCCCCGCTCGACACAACTAGAGAAAGCCTGCGCACCGAAGACCCAACACAGCCAAAAATAAATAAAATTAAACCTTATAAAAAGAAATGGTTGCATAATAACCTACCATAGCAACATGCAATTATTTATTAACTATTTGTCTATTATTTAAGTTGTCTCTGTTATTTTATTTCTATCATGAATAACGCAGCTAAAATTATCTTTGGACATGTAACTTTTTTCTTTTTCAAAATTATTTTCTTGGGATAAAGGAAAGAAATAATTGCTTTCTTTTCAAGTTTATGGTATGGTATTTTACAGTCAAACTTACAGTACCCTTATCTTAAAATTGGCATAAGAATTTTGGTAATAATAAAATTGAGAAAAGATTATTCTTTATTTTGTCATCCTTTGAAATTATGACACTAATTGGTTCAAAAGATAATGTCCAGAATATTAAAAAGCTGTCTGAAAAGATATTCTTCTGAGATAAGATCAGGGCACCCTTTAAATCTGACATCCTGATAAAATAAACTACCTGATCATAGAATTTTTTACTTACTGTAAATGACTTAAAGTTATATGAGCATGTGTCCTAAAGACAGCTAAATTGTTTCTGCTGAGACTAAATTAGCAGTCTTTCACCCTCATGCTGAATGAAAGAAGCAATATTTCTATAGACTTTTTTTATTGGTGGTAAACAACTTTACACTACATTAATCCTTAGGAAAACCAGACTGGTTACCCTGCCGAGAAGCAAAAAACTCTGCTTTCTTCACGTTATACTGGTCATTTTGATGAATAAAGCAACTTTATTTCTTCTAATTCAGAGAATATATATCTGAGATTGTCTTCCACTTTTATACACCCACTATTTTATATTTGTCTAATACTATTTTCCAAGGCACTCAAAATGCTTCTTAGATATTATCCCATAAATGTTTAGTAAAATGATGAAGTCAGCACTTTACACAAATATTTGCACCATCCAGAGCCACCATCTGTGAAATTTTTTACTACTGCTAAGGTTTTCTCTTCTTTCCTTCTTCTCTTCCCTCGTTCTCACCTTATGCATTATTTTAGCTTTCTCTTAATTTTCAGTGACTAAGAGATTAAGATCACCGCATCTAACACCCTGACAGTAAAGATGAGTGCTGCACAGAGAGACGTGGGGGGCCCTTATTTCCCTAGTGCCCACTGATTTATGAGTGCCATTTATAAGCCAGGCATCTACTGACATTACCTAATCAGCACTTGTATACTGATTCCCCATGTGGGCACTATCTCTAGACTGAGCGTCTAAGAGGTGCTCCTGGGCAATTCTGTGAGACCTTGGTTGATCACATGGTCTTTTTAGCATTAGATTCTTACCTCTCAAATGGAACTAGTCACTCCTATTTTGCCATTCTAAAAGAGTGGCTGAGAAAATCAGATGAATAAAACATGCAAGAGTGCTTTGAAATTGTCTAGGTACATACATAACCACATTAATCTGATAAAATATAACTGATGCTATTATAAAACACTCTACCACTAAGGGAGAAACAAAAAATTTAAAAAAAATTTTTAAAGCTGCTTTCTCCAGAGGAAAAATCTTATGATATATTATACCCTATTGTGGGAAAAGAGAATGTGGCAGAAAAAAAACTTTGTTTTGAGAAATAGACATTTTACACTCACTGGCATTTTGCATTTATAAAAACTGAGTTCTTTAGAGACCCAGTTCTAAATTAGTTTTCTGCCACCACCCCAGTTATTCTCATCCACTGCCAGCAAACCTGAATTAAAATCTTGGGATATTCCTTTCGTGACTTTGAGAATAATCACCCTATCCTTTGGAGTCGGCTTCATTGTTAATGTGAGAATACTGAAAACACATTCCCAAAGATCAAAGGTGAAATTTTACATCGAAAACATTTTTATAAATTAAAAATAAACCAACACCTAACAGCATCCACCTCCATAAACTCAAAACAACATTTTAAAAGGGTATCATTAACGAATTCAGGTACCATTTCTAAATCAAAAAGAACTTGATCATCATCAAATGTTAGTAGAAAAAAAGGGAAAAGATGAGGTCATCATCACTCATAGAAATGTAGAGATCAAGTCCTCTTTCATTTTACAGGTGAGGACTCTGGGAAGGAGAAGGGGCTTGCCCTATGCTCTTGTGTAGCCTGACTAGGATCTGGCTTAACAGCGCCCTGATCAGGGTTTCTCCTCTTCTCTGCCCAGCCTTGCTCTGAGCCAACTTCCCACATTACCCTTCCCACTTCCTGCCCACCAACCCACTCACACCTGAGCCTACCCCTCTTCTCCCTGAACCGCAGCTCCAAAATCACCAATGAACTTCCAATTACCACAGCCGATAGACATTTCAATCCTTCCTGTTTTTAGTCTCTCTTTGGCATTTGTCATATAACTGCTCCCTCATTCTTTAAACTGTCTCTCCCTTAGATTTTGATGTTCCCACAGCTGCCTGCTTTCCTCTTACTTTCTTATCATACCTAGTTTACTTAATTTTTTAGAGCTATTTTCTTCTGTCCACCATCAAATATTAGTGTTTATATATTAATTTTCACACTTGCATAGACTTTACTTCTTGCCACGCACTGCCCTAAGGGCTTGACAAATATTCATTCATTTAAATGGCATGACATACAGAGTGAAGTAAGTCAGAAGGAGAAAAACAAATACCGTATGCTAACACACATATATGGAATCTAAAAAAAAAAAAAATGGTTACGAAGAACATAGGGGCAGGACAGGAATAAAGACACAGATGTAGAGAATAGACCTGAGGACACAGGGAGGGGGAAACATAAGCTGGGATGAAGTGAGAGAGTAGCACTGACATATGTATACTACCAAATGTAAAATAGATATCTAGTGGAAAGCAGCCGCATAGCACAGGGAGATCAGCTCAGGGTTTTGTGACCACCTAGGGGGGTGGGATAGGGAGGGTGGGAGGGAGATGCAAGAGGGATGAGATGTGGGGATATATGTATATGTATAGCGGATTCACTCACTTTGTTATAAAGCAGAAACTAACACACGTTTGTAAAGCAATTATACTCCAATAAAGATGATAAATAAATAAATGTCATGACAACCCTATAATGTAGGTACATATACAGTTGGGGGAGAGTGGGGTGTAGGAAGAATAAGTAACTTGCTGTGCTGCTTCCTACTATTCTATGCTAGCTCTGAGGTTATCAGAGCTCTCCCATTGGTCCTCCTGGCTCCTGACTTCATCTATTCTCATGAGGTAGTAGTAACATTGCCTGCCCTGGTCTTCAAAAGATCTGCATCCCAAACCTATATGTTTAGTCTCGACCCCTCTCCTGAGCTCTACATTCCAACAGCACATTGGATATCAGAATCTGGATTTACCATGGGCATCACAAATGTAATACAATCCAAACAGAATGCATTGTCTCTCCTCCCCAAACTTGCCCACCACCCAGTCTTCCTGTCTTTTTACCTCTCTGGGCCTTGGTTTCCTCATCTGTATAATTAATGGGTTGAAGGAAATAACCTCCACAAACATCCTTACCTTCACATTGTTTAATTCTCTAAATCTCTGTCCCTGCACTGTCTCCAGGTTTTATTCTCTCTCTTCCCTTTAAGTTTTCTTTATTCATTTATCAATTCTATAAGCAATAATTGAGCCTATTCTGTGAACCAAATACCGGGCAAGCACTGGTTGAATAAGAGAAGAAACGTGCACTGGGGAGCGGAATGTAAGGGAAGAAAGGCAGCTCATAGACTTCGACAGGGCGGACACTGTTGTCCCATGTGTCCAAACAGAAGCCAGGAGATGGGAGCATCACCACAGAGCCAGGTGCCAAACCAGAGGCCCACCAGTCAGCTTGACGCCTCTTTCTCCCTCACCAATCACTCCATCGGTCGCTGAGTTCTGTATCTTGACCTCTTCAATGTCGGTCTTATCTGTAACCTCTGCCTATGCAGGTCCTTGTTTCACGATGGCTCACCTCCTTCAGTTCTAGCTAATCAGTTTTCCTTCCTTGATATTTTCTCCACTATTTACAAAGTAATCCTTCCAAAACCCAAGTCTGACCACGGCACTGTCTTGTTTGAAATCCTTCAGTGATGTAGGAAAAGTCTTGTGAGTAGCAGACTCCTTCCCCATCAGGCCATGGAATCTGCCCCATCTTCTTTCAGCCCCTTTGCTCTGCCCTCCAGGAAAGCCTTCAACACTTGTAGTCGCCTGCCTGCCTGGACTGCTGTTCCCTTCTGTGTCTGTGTACACACAGATTCTTCAGTCAGTCTGCCTCTTATCTGGGTAATCTATTTCTATTTCTTCTTAGAATCTCAGCTCAGATAATGCCCCTTTTGAGCAAACTTCTCTGTCCCCACCTCCCTTGGAGTCATAAATTTCTTCTTCTTGTGCCACTTCTCTTCTATAAATGTACTTCTGTTACTGCCTGCAACATTGTACACATTGTAACATACACATTGTAGCTATTGCTTATTGTTTGTTTCCCAGCTACAGCAGGGCATTCTCTAGGGTGTGTACTGGGCTAGGTTAATCTCTGAACAGCCAGAGATACCTGGATAGCAACACATCATCAGCCTGAGATAAAGGTTTGCTGACTGGATGACGGAGAGGCACCACTTGGAAAAGTCGCAAGGGCCAGAACTAGAGTATGCTAGGACATCCGGACAAGAGTCCAAAATCTAAAGTCACAAAATGCAGTCAGTTTGGGCTACATCACTGGCATCAGAAGAAAGGAAAGCAGAAAGCAGCTCCAGGATGTGAATGAGATGACAACCACTCTCACATACCCGAGCCCTTCTGCACTTCATGTCTCAACTCATCTCTGGGACAGAGGTGTGGGTTTGCCTCAAGAGACAGATGGGGTCCAGACGGACTCTGCACTCTTTAGACACATGTGCAGAGCAATATGAACCACCTTACCCCAATATTCCACTGCCATTTAGGGCCAGGGTTGGGAAATGAAATTCTGTTTATGCAGTGAGATAGTTCTGCGGAGGCAGAAATTTGACTGACTCAGGTCCTTAAATATGTAATTAGAGAAATAATCTTTCTGCAAATTGAGGGTGGTGCAAAGGCTTTGTATGTGTCAGAAGGGATAAGCAAAGTCTTAATTTGTTGTTCTGCAATTCTCATGTCCTCCCCAGGCCTCAGCCTAAAAAGGCACACACAGGCTCATGTAGGCTCCTGGCAAATGCCCCAAATGCCTTGCACGCTATGGGCAATCAGAAGGTGACCCTTGGGTGAACAAGGTAGAGAGTACTTTAGCCCACAATTATTTTGTTTGTTCACTTGTATGGGCATCAAGCCAGGAAGACAGGCTGACTCCACATGGAATGAAAGCCTTTTTGAGAATGTAACCTTATCTTCTCTGTATTTTTGTGGCAGAGATAGGATGAGCCTATGACATGACACCAGTAGTGCAGCTGCTAAACCAGTGCTCAGATATTAGAAAACTGCTAAGCTCAATTGCTTTCTCAGAGGGTCAGCTTCTAGATTTCCTGTGCATTATGCAGCCACTCAAGTGATGAGTAAAGCCCCAGCTTTATCCTCTGCCACCCTCCTTCCCACCTCCCACTTGTACCCAACACACACTCAAGGCTCTGGCCTCTATAGGGGTCACCCTCTTGAAGTGTATGAGCTGCTTTTCTTCACTTACATTTCTCTCCCCTGTGCATGTTCTGAGGGCAGGGAACTTACCTTATTTAACCACATATTCCCAGAGCTCAGCCCAGGGTTTGACCCACAGAATATGCTTAATCATTGCTTGTAGAATTAATGAATGAATGAAAAAAGTTTAAAAAAGGAGAGAGATCAAGAGTAAAACCTGGAGACAGTGCAGGAACAGAGGTTTAGAGAATTAAAGAATGTTAAAGTAAGAATGTTTATGGAAATTATTTAGTTCAACTTAATTGTACAGATGAGGGCCATGGTAAGGAGCCTCACTTATTTTGGTGAAATGAAACTAAAATACACCTGTTATAACAGGAATACTATTAGGCTATTAGGTAGGTGGTTTTTGAACAGGGGATTTTTACCCTCCAGGGAACATCTAATAACGTCTCCTTTTGGTTTTCATGACTGGTGGTGGGTGGTGCTACTGGCATCAAGTGGGTAGAGGACAGGAATGCTGTTAAACATCCTGCAGTGCCCAAGACAGCTCCCTCCCCACCCCATCAACAAAGAATCATTCAGTGCAATATGCCAATAGTGCCGAGGTTGAGAAACCCATAGTGGGTCAACAAGATGAGTCTACTGGTGTTGGCTTCAGTCAAGTGTGATTGTCTCACCTTGTGCCTTTCTCTCCTTGCAGCCCTTTCACAGTCATCTACGATCTAGGATCTGCAATACATAGCCTAGAGTGAACTCAGAGGCAGCTGCTCCCATGGTGATATAATAAATTGTGATTTTTTGGAATCCATTATTAACTTAATTCATTTGGATTAATTTTATAGTCTATATAGAACTGGAAGGCTTTCATATAACATGATTGTTGGTTCCTAGTTTAGTGGGTAGTCCAATTACATGATATAGTTGCTTCTCCCTCTGCTGTCAAACAAGAAGCAAATGATGAAATTCTGGGACTTGTAGCTTCCATTTTCAAGGTTAGAGGAAATTATTAACAGATATGGGAAATATGTCCTCAGGACCATCTCTCTGGGTGCAAAGATCGGGTTGTTATGAGATCCAAGAAATGTAGAATGGCAGATGCCAAGCTTTTACAAGTATTTTTGTGTATGCCAAGTTTTTGTAATAGGCTTGTATATTTCAGTGCTTTTTGCCACTGTCGTATTTGCTTCGCTACTTTTAGCCCTATATGTGATAATTAGCTGTTTATGTGTTTGCCTCTTCTCCAGACCTCGGGTTCCTTGATGGCATGAGTTCCACATCTTATTCCCCCGGCTTGGCACGATGCCTGTGAAATACAGGCTCCTTGTGCTAAATAGTTATGATAAGAACATTCTGGATTCAGGCCCAGATTTAGAGTCCAAATTAAACTACTAATTAAAGGAAGAATAAGGATACAGGGTTTCAATTGTCAAGCTGAGGTCAGTTGGGATACAAGGAATGATGTCAAGAGTTAGTTTTGCTAAACCAAGATCAAGCACACTCAAAGTCAGAGTTGGAAGCTGTCGAATAAGCACTCTAACTTAGGGTCACAGGTAAGTTGAGAGCTGTACCTTTATCAGAAAGGGGTTAGGAGCTTTAAACACCTGGCCACAAATGATAACATCTTCCATTCTTATTCACCCAGTTGCAAAGGTTGACACCTGGTGCTCAATTTGCTTGCTTCTCCAGAGGGTTCTGACACTTTCAGTAAAGCATCAAATACTATTGTATATCTGCTATGTCAGGCACCAATGATATAGTAACGAACAAAAGAGGGACCCTGCTCTCAAAAGAAGTTTACTCACACAGGACTTATATACCATATTTACAAATGTTATACTTGCTGAGGAAGCCCAGTCTGAGGGTGGAGATTAAGAAATGGGTAAAATCTCCAAAGTCCTTCGCCCCTTTGTCACTGACTTTGCTTTGTAACTTGAAGCCAGATCTGAAAGTGGAACTTTGATTCTTGAATATGGTCTTTTCTATTCTCTGGAACTTTTAAAACATGAACACTATTATTAAATCTAATTGAAACTTTTGTTGCAAATATAGAATTATTGCTTGGAACATGTTAAAAATATTTATTGGTACTTTGTTTAGTTAAGTTTTGTTTTGTTTTAGTGGATGCTATAAGGTTGTAAAATATATTTTTAACTTACTGCACTCTCAAATAATGTTTATGGTACAGCCCAGTATACTTATTTTCTCTCTCTGTCCTTTGTGCTATTCTTATAATATATTTTATTTCTACATATATACTTTAATCTTTACAATACACAGCTGTTAACTGTACCCTCAGACATCTATTATCTTTTTTTTTTTTTGGTTGTCCATGGTCATATGATTTTTTTTTAATTGGAGTATAGTTGCTTTACACTGCTGTGCCAGTTTCTGCTGTACAGCAAAGTGAATCAGCCATACATATACATATATCCCCTCTTTTTTGGATTTCCTTCCCATTTAGGTCATCACAGAGCACCAAGTAGAGTTCCCTGTGCTAAACAGTAGGTTCTCATTAGTTATCTATTTTATACATAGTAGTGTATATATGTCAGCACCAATCTCCTAATTCATCTCACCCCCACGTTTCCCCCTTCGTATCCATAGGTTTGTTCTCTACATCTGTGTCTCTATTTCTGCTTTGCAAATAAGATCATCTTTACCATTTTTCTAGATTCCACATATATGCGTTAATATAAGATATTTGCTTTTCTTTTTCTGACTTACTTCACTCTGTATGACAGTCTCAAGGTCCATCCATGTCTCTACAAATGACCCAGTTTCATTTCTTTTAATGGCTGAGTAATATTCCATTGCATATATGTACCAAATCTTCTTTATCCATTCCTCTGTTGATGGACATTTAGGTTGCTTCCATGTCTTGACTATTGTAAATAGTGCTGCTATGAACATTGGGGTATATGTGTTTTTTTGAATTATGGTTTTCTCTGGGTATATGCCCAGTAGTGGGATTGCTGGGTCATATGGTAGTTCTATTTTTAGTTTTTTAAGGAATCTCCATACTGTTTTCCATAGTGGCTGTATCAATTTACATTCCCACCAACAGTGTATGAGGGTTCCCTTTTCTCCACACCCTCTCCAGCATTTATTGTTTGTAGATTTTTTGATGATGGCCATTCTGACTGGTGTGAGGTGATAGCTCAACGTAGTTTTGATTTGCATTTCTCTAATGATTAGTGATGTTGAGCATCTTTTCATGTATTTGTTGGCCATCTGTAGGTCTTCTTTGGAGAAATGTCTATTTAGGTCTTCCACCCATTTTTTGATTAGGTAGTTGGTTTTTTTTTAATATATTGAGCTGTATGAGCTTCTTGTATATTTTGGAGATTAATCCTTTGTCAGTTGCTTCGTTTGCAAATATTTTCTCCCATTCTGAGGGTTGTCTTTTTGTCTTGTTTATGGTTTCCTTTGCTGTGCAAAAGCTTTTAAGTTTAATTAGGTCCCATTTATTTATCTTCGTTTTAATTTTCATTACTCTAGGAGTTGGGTTTAAAAAGATGTTGCTGGGCTTCCCTGGTGGCGCAGTGGTTGAGAATCCGCCTGCCAATGCAGGGGACACAGGTTCGAGCCCTGGTCTGGGAAGATACCACATGCCGTGGAGCAGCTAGGCCCATGAGCCACAGCTACTGAGCCTGCGGGTCTGGAGCCTGTGCTCCGCAACAAGAGAGGCCACGATATTGAGAGGCCCATACACCGCGATGAAGAGTGGCCCCCACTTGCCACAACTAGAGAAAGCCCTCGTACAGAAACGAAGACCCAACACAACCAAATAAATAAATAAATAAATAAATAAAAATTATAAATAAATAAATAAATAAAAAGATGTTGCTGTGATTTATGTCAAAGAGTGTTCTGCCTATGTTTTCCTCTAGAGTTTTATAGTGTCTGGCCTTATGTTTAGGTCTTTAATCCATTTTGAGTTTATTTTTGTGTATGGTATTAGAAAGTGTTCTAATTTCATTCTTTTACATGTAGCTGTTCAGTTTTCCCAACACCACTTATTGAAAAGACTGTCTTTTCTCCATTGTATATTCTTGCCTCCTTTGTCATAGATTAGGTGACCATAGCTACTTGGGTTTATCTCTGGGCTTTCTATCCTATTCCATTGATCTATATTTCTGTTTTTGTGCCAGTACCATACTGTCTTGATTAATGTAGATTTTAGTATAGTCTGAAGTCAGGGAGCCTGATTCCTCCAGCTCCATCTTTCTTTCTCAAGATTACTTTGGCTATTCAGGGTCTTTTGCATTTCCATGCAAATTGTAAAATTTTTGTTCTAATTCTGTGGAAAATGCCATTGGTAACTTGATAGGGATTGCACTGAATCTGTAGATTGCTTTGGGTAGTATAGTCATTTTCACAACATTGTTTCTTCCAATCCAAGAACATGGTATATCTCTCTGTTTGTGTCGTCTTTGATTTTTTTTTCATTGGTATCTTAGAGTTTTCTGGTACAAGTCTTTTGCCTCCTTAGCTAGGTTTATTTCCTGGTATTTTATTCTTTTTCTTGCAATGGTAAATGGATTGTTTCCTTAATTTCTCTTTCTGATCTTTCCTCATTAGTGTATAGGAATGAAAGAAATTTCTGTGTATTAATTTTGTATCCTGCAACTTTACTAAATTCATTGATTAGCTCTAGTAGTTTTCTGGTGGTATCTTTAGGATTTTCTATGTATAGTATCATGTCATCTGCAAACAGTGACAGTTTTATTTCTTCTTTTCCAATTCAGATTCCTTTTATTTCTTTTTCTTCTCTGATTGCCATGGCTAGGACTTCCAAAACTATGTTGGGTAAAAGTGGTAAGAGTGGGCACCCTTGCCTTGTTCCTGATCTTAGAGGAAATGCTTTCAGTTTTTCACCATTGAGACTGATGCTTCCTGTGGGTTTGTCAGGCCTCTATTATCTTTTAAAGGTATTGTTTAATTACGAAAATACCTTTTATATTTATTTCCATATTTATCATTTTTGATGCTCTTCATTCCTTTTGTACATCTAATTTTCCATCTGGTATAACTTTCCTTTTTCCCAGGTAACTTTTTTTAACATTTTTTCATAGCAAAGATCTGGTAGTGAGGACTTCCTTCAGTTTTTGTTTGTCTGATAATGTTTTTATTTGACCTTCATTTTTGGAAGTTATTTTCACTGGATACAAAATTTTACGTTGATCTTTTTCTTTAAGTATTTTGGTGATGTGTTCCATTGTCCTCTGCCCAGGAATCTGCTGTCAATTTTATCTTTTTACCTTGAACACAATATGTCATTTTTCTCTGGTTACTTTTAAGATTTTTAATTTATTCCTTGTTTTTCAGCAGTTTGATTATGATGTATCTAAGTGTGGTCTGCTTTAAGTTTCTTCCAACTTGGGGTTTTTTGAGCTACTTGGATCTATTGGCTTACATTTGTTATTAAATTTGGAAAATTTCTGACCATTAATTCTTTACCTACTTTTTCTGTCACCCTCTCTCTCTTCTCATTCTGGGACTCCAATTGCATATTTAGATTGCTTGATGTTTTCTCACAAGTCACGAATACTCTGCTCATTTTTTCCTGCACTTTTTTCCCTCCCTGCCTCATTTGGATAGTAGCTATTACTGTGTCTTCAAGAAATTCACAGATCTCTTTTTCTGCAGTATTTATTCTGTTATTAACCTCAAGCATGTATTTTTCATTTCACACATTGTATTTTGCACCTCTAGAAGTACCATTTGTGTCTTTTTAGGTCTTCTATTTCTCATGTCTATGTTTTCCTCTACATGTTTTGAGCATACATAACTTTGCTATGATAGCTGTTTTAATTTTTCTTTATATCATCTCTTTCATTTTTGGTAAAAAAAATATTTTTTTTTATTTTTCTCCTGGCATGGGTCTTATTTTCCTGCTTCTTAGTTTTTCTGATAATTTTTTTTGCATACTGGACATTTTAGATTTTATGCTTTAGGATATTAGATTTTAATGCTTTTCTTTAACTAATTTTTACATTTTGCTCTGATATGCAGTTAAGATACTTTGAATCAATTTAATTCTTTTGAAGTTTGCTTTTAAGTTTGGTTATCGTTGATCTAGATCTGGTTTTAGCTTAAGACTAATTTAACCACACTGCTAAGGTAACACCATGGGGGGAATAGCGAAAGATATATCTAAACAGTTATACAGGTTGTTCAATGGTTCCAGTTATTATCACCATGTAGCAAGTTACCCCCAAACTTAGAAGCTTCAAATAACCATTTTTTATAATGCTCACAGGTTCTATGCATCCAGAACTCAAAAAAATGGTGTAGTAAAAATGACAGTCTCTGTTTCACTATATCTGGGACCTCAGATGGGAAGACTTGGCAATTGGGGGCTAGCAATCTGGAGGCATCTTCACTCTCAAGTCTGGTGGTGGACACAGTTGTCAGTTGGGATCTTTCCAAGTGTCCTGAGCTTCTTCATAATATATGGTGGCTTTGAGATAGCTGGACTTCTCACATGGAAGCTCAGGCCTCCAAAATGGGTGTCCCAGTGAATAAGACAAGCTGAATCACTTTTTATGATCTGGCTTGAGAAATCATGTGTTCACTTTCATTACATTCTATTGGTTATAAGTGAGTTAAAAACCCACCCAGATTCAAGGGTAGGAAGCACAGGCCCCACCTCTCAATAGGAGAAATATCAAAGAATTTGAGGCCATTTATTTGAAACCACCACAGCAATCATTAAAGGAGCTGATAAATCAGAGTGATGAAGAAAGAACTTGAATTTGGATAATCAAGGGTTTCCATTCTATCTCTACCATTTACTGGACAATTAATCTCCCTTGAGTCTCTTTCCTTGTCTATGAAAGGAAATAATAATTTTTGTAATTGAGTCGTTGTGGGGATTAAATGAGACTATACTTACAAAGTGCTTATTAACTTAGCACATAGTTAATGCTCAATAAATAATAGCTCTCTCCAACCTAAATTAAATCAAAACACTTAACTACAGTAATAACCTATGCTACAGAAATATTCCAGGGTGTAATTTTGAAGTCAGATTTTAAGAAAAATAAGAATTTTTGGAAATATCTTTTTAAAAATAGCAAAAATTAACTAAGAGGCATAAAATATGCTTTATATATTGAAGACAGGAGAAGAAAAAAGACTAAAGAAGATGTTGACACCACTATCAAAGAAACACTTCCCATCCAGAGTCCTGGGCAAAGGAACAGGAAGAAAAGAGTTCCCTCTCTGGCCTAGTGTACATCTCAGGGACATTAGGGGAAAGGGTCCCCAATGTCTCTCTTGCCAGACTTTCAGGCACCACTATGTGAAATGTCACCCTAATTAAAGAGCAGACCAGGGTCTCATCCCACATTGGCAGAACATTCCAACTTCTGACAGAAATGCTTTTTAAAGTATTAAATGCGGTATACATGGGGGAAAAAAATATAAGCTCAAATGAGGCTAAAGGACCAGTGGAAGAAGAATAAGCTGTGAACCATTTATTGTGCTCTCAAATTTTGGCCGATGTGCAAAATTAAGTTTTGTCAAACTAAGTGCCTATACTGTTAGGACAGTGAATATTAGATGGACATCGAGAATATTAATGTACGTAAGAAATGAAAGGCACAATGCCGTAGGGAGCCTGCACCAAAGAAAGACACACCATCATGTGTCTAATGGAACATGAAATGACTCTACTTCATGAGAGGGTGAGGGTTCAGTCAGGCAGTAACATTCTGCTCCAACAGCGTCACACTGTAAATGGGCAGCTAAGTGACACCGACCTGTTTAGAAGGGCACCGTTATACTCTGGCCATGGCTTGTTCTCTTATTGAGTCTTGTAATCCTTCCATATACACTGCTAGAAATTCTGACCCTAAAATATGCTACAAACACCCAAAAGTTGAAAACCAATGGCCATCTGACAGTCTTAAGTTTCTAATGAGGTTTCCACCACTTGAGAGTTGTGTGACCTTGGGGATCTTGGACATGTTATTTAATCTTTCATCATATGTAAAATGGGCATAATAATACCTACTTCCAGAACTCTTGTGAAGTCTAAATGACATATCAAGTATGGAAAAAGTGCCTACCTTTCAAAGTATCTATACCGTAGTATCTGACAAATAATAGCTATTCTTTTATTAGTGATATAGGTCTGTAGTACCTAGGTAGCTTAATAAAAATATTGACTTGGGATTCCTCCTTAGGGCATCCTGATTTAGTAAGTATAAGGTGAAGCCCAGAGAGAATTCACCATGTACTTATTTTGAGTTCCTTAGTGATTCTAATGCTCAGCTAGGTTTGAAAACCACCAAAATAAACTTCTAAAGTAATAAAAACCAAATGTGTAGCTTATGTTCCACTTTTGAAAGTATCTTTAAGTATAGCTTGTTATCCAAACCATATCATAATTCTGTGAGGTTGGTATTCATATATTATCATTCTTACTTTATATATTTTTTAAGAAAGAGGCATTGCTCTAATTCACACAGGTAATAGCAAAAATTAGAGAGATGAGAAATTCTTCTGACTTATAGTTCAATGCTTTTTCTCTGCACAATATTTCTAACTGCTTCATTTTGAATATTTACTTTCTGTTGAAACAGATGGATTTAGCTGTGTTTAAGGAAAGAGGCAACATATGACTGTCAATTATCTATAAATGATAGTCAATATTATAGTCATAATATGTCTATATACACTGTGTATGTAAATTACTTGTTTTGGATGTAACAAGAAAATTAACTTCCAGTTTTTACCTTTCTACACTCACTTCAGGAGGTCTCAAAGGAATGGAAGGTGTTGATTTTAGGGACTTCACCTTCTTCATATTCCATGAAATCACTAAAAAAATACCCTAGTTCAGTGTCTTTTTACCTTGTCTATTCTTAATTAATTATAATAATCACAATGTCCATTAAACAGACTCACTGGTTTTAACTAACTGAAGAAATATTGGCAATGATTTTAAAGGGCTAATAGATTTAATAAAAGTTATTCAGATGTGTCATAATGTTACAGTTCATTATCATGAAATAGAAAAACTTTATTATATAAGCTTCAATCTATTTTTTCATCACCTATAAAGCAAAACTTGAGTCAGCACTTGAGAACATGAATGTAGAAATTGGGATGGATTCAGTTCTTAGAACCTCTCCCATAATTAGGTATACCATTAGTCATTTCAGAAGTTTGTGCTTTTGACTAAGAAAACAAGCCAAGATGAGATGCTGGAAACAAGACAGCTGGAGGAGTTTCCATAAATTTCAACACCCTTATTAGTATATTTGTTCATTGTGTGTCCTGAAACTTTTGATTTCTAAACGCTCTTGATATGCTTCCACTATACATTTGATGCCGAGTGGGTCCCCACTCGATTGACTATCAAAACAGCCCTAGGTCAGCCCTCTGCCTACTTCTTTCTTTCCACCCAAGGATTTGCTTCCTTTGCTTTCTGCTTTAGACCTGTTAATACTCATTTTATTTCTGGGGGTTCCATGACCGTGGAGTGAGATATGGAGTCATTAAATAAGTAAACTAGGTGATTTTTTGTTTGTTTTGAGATCTTCCATTCTGGGAAATGGTCAGGGAGTAGCAGCAACAACACAAGTACAGGGGATTAAGAAAGTTTACTCAGGTCTCATGGTGAAGATCCTTGATCCACAGCTCCTAAGTTCAGTGGGAAGTCCTAATGGTCTCCTGTTCCCTCAAGAACACTGGAGCTCATCAAGGTACACTGCCCTTCCCTGAGTATACTTTATCTTTCATCAATTTTATGTCTCCATCAATTATCAATGTTAACTGACTAAATAGTCAATAAATATTCATTACCATCTCCTATGTGGTAGCACTATCCCAGGCACTGCTAGGTGGGAAAACCTGCTCTCTAATGCCTTGATCTTCTTTCAGCTTCTTTTTTTGATAATTTAATTTGGTCATCTAGGATTCTAAGATTTTTATAAGTTCTCTATAGACAAGAACTTTTTAACTTTTTTGGGTTTCATATGCCTTTAAGAAAGATAAACACTTTGGATAATTTTCCCAGAAAAATGCACATTCACACGTGCATGACCTTTGCAAACATCCTCAGGAAGTTCATGGACTCCTGACACCCATCCATGACACCTTGGATAGCCACGGGTTTCAGATTTAGAACCACGGACACAGGCATTTCTGTATATTGTTTTCTGAATCCCAGAGAAGAGTTTTGGACCAAAGGAAATAGGGGGAGGGACAGAGAAGGAAGAGCTGCAACAAGAAGATGGAGGACAATTTTCTATTTAAGATTTTGGTTCTGAAAATGGCCCTGGGAATGATTTGGCCACCATGTTGGAAGCATAGGTAGAGAATATTTTTGTCTTTGCAGAAACTTCTATTAAACAGCACTTCGCTGGAGAATCCTGGATTGGACATAAACTCTATGAGATGACCATCATTGGAAATTAGTGTAAACTTACATTACCCAGAGATGGAAAATGAGGAGGTGTCACACATAGCCTTGTGTAGTGGAAGCTAGAGGGCACAACTCAAGTTTCAAGAAGTGTTAAGACCAGTTGGTAAAGGGGTTGATGGTAATTACTGTAAGAAAATAGAAACTCGTGCTAATGGTTTTAAATGAATATAAGATGATTATCGTCTCAAGTTTTCTCCACCATTTTAAAAATCCATCTTTTCTGCCATTTATGCCATGTAACTCTACCACCCACTCTTCCTATTCTATGCTATCGTCTATTAACCTTCTAGCATCTTGGCACTTCCCTCATTCACTTCAGACTTTGGCACCTGCATTATAGCTTTCCTTTGCATCCCAAATTTGGGATGACTTCTGTCATAGTGGATGATCTATATAACACCCAGGTTTCTCTATTCCTTGACCTTCTCAGGTACAATGATGTTTTGTATTTAATTTTGCTCACTGACTTCCATAGCCACTCTGTGAATTACCTATAGCTTTCTAAACTCCAAAATAATTAATTCAGGCATTTCCCTTCCTCAATAAAACCACTTACTCTTCCCGTTTGTTTTCTTAAAATTCCCTTCTGTGACTTTCTGAAACTCTTTGGCACTTCTAGTCCATAGAATAATACTTCACTTTCTCTTTCTGCCATCTCTACTCTGCCTTCACTCCTTTAATCTATTCTAGAGTCCATGGTGTATAATTTATAATTTCTTAAAAATATACTAGCTATCTTTGTTCCTCTAGTCTTTGCCACTTCAACCCAAATCTTTGTCTTTTCTCTACTGTCACTTGGGCAAAAGCATCGCTGTTGAAAGTCATACAGCCAACTAGATAAATTCTGTTGTAAATTCATGGTCACGAATATCAGTCTTGTGTTTATTTGTTTTACATCTTACTAGTGAGGAAAGAAGCTAGGTCATATACAAAAAGAGAAGCTGCTGGATGGATGTTAGGAAAATAATAGAGACTGAATAATTAATCATTGGAAATAGGTTTGCTAGATAAAATACAGGATGCCCAAATCACCAAAACTTTGCCTACTCTTTGGCACATAGAAAGCACTGAATGTGCCACCTATGGTGAGAAGTCTAGATTTGCTTACTGAAGTAGCCCACACTTTTAAAAAAGATAATAACCAATGGGTTGAAGATTTTATTGTTGGCAGAAGTTTTGTATTGGACTGATCCTAGTTTGTTCTTTCAGTTTGAGCATGAGTGGCAATTAGGAAGCTCATCTTATCTTCTGTGCCCAAAAGTTCTAGGGGAAGAAGTAGAGGAAATGTGTCTTCAGATCTCAGAGGTACTTCCAAATCTTCATAAATACCTCTGCTTATGCTGGGTTAGGGTCTTCAGGAATTTTTGACCTCTCCGGAAATAGGCCTGATTGCCAAGTTATAGTTCAGACAGTCTTTAAAATATTAAGACTCTGCATATGTGGTAATTCTCCTGTCACTAAAAAGCCTGAGTATTTAATGTCTTTACTGGCACCAAGTTGTTGTCTTGCCTCTTTTTTTTTTTTTTTTAATAATTTAACCATTGAGGAATAATTTTCTATTAAAGTTTTATTTTTTCCATTATAAACATAAGCATCAAGGGAGAATTTCCTATTAAAATTTTATGTTTCCATCATAAAGATAATATAATCACATTATAAAATTTTTAGGCATGTGAGAAAAATATCACACATAATCTTACCTCTCTAACTCAAAATTACTAGCATTTTGGTGTTTTTATTTCAGTCTTTTTTCTTACACATTTTTAACCTCGCCATAACCAAGGGATACATGGAGTTTTGCGTTCTGCTTTTTTCTTAACATCATGTCTAAGCATTTTTTCACATGATCACATAACCCACTTAACCATTCCTTTAAATGACAGCATTATCATGACAGTTAATTTTATGTGTCAACTTGGAAAGGCTATGGTGCCTAGTTGTTTGGTCGAACACTTGTCTAGAGTTGCTGTGAAGGTATTTTTTTTTTTTTTATTGTGATTAACATTTACAATTGGTGGATTTAAATAAAGAAGTTTACTTTCCATAATGTGGGTTGGTCTCACCCAATCAGTTGAAGGCCTTGAGTAAAGACTGAGATTTCCCAAAAGGAAGAAATACTGCTTCAAGACTGCAAGATAGAAATCCTGTCTGAGTTTCCAGCCTACTGGCCTGTCCTATAGATTTTGAATTCAAGACTGCAGCATCATCAGCTCTTACTTGAATTTCCAGCCTGCCCTACAGATTTCAGAGTTGCCAGCTGCCACAACTGCATTAGCCAATTCCTTAAATAAATTTCTCTCTCTCTTTCTCTCTCTCTCTCTCCTCTCTCTATATCTTCAACAAGATATATATACTATAACTATCTCCTGTTGGTTCTTTTTATGTAGAGAATCCTGACTGAAACAATTGTATTCTACTGAGTTGTTAAATTTACTTAACTGTTATGCTATTTTGGATAGTTTAGTTTTTTTCCAAATTGTGCTACTATAAAAAACGCGTCAATAAACATATTTATGCACGTCTTCATATTTTGGATTACTCTATCTTAAAAAAGATTCCTAGAAGTTGAATTATGTATCTTCATAGTATGCTTACATACTTCTGCCAACAATATAATCTTCAACCCATTGATTATTACCTTTTTAAAAATGTGGGCCACTTCAGTGAGCACTCCAAACCCCTTACCATAGGTTACACATTCAGGGTTTACTACATGCAGGCTTTGTCTAGGTACGAGGAGCTTGCAAAAGTAAACAGAAAATTAAAAAGAAAGAGAATCTCCCCCACGCATGCCAGGCAGAGAGAACAGGAAGTGCAAGGCTAAGATCCTTCAGCAGAAATGAAGTTTGGCTTGATGAAAGAAGGCCAGTGAGGCTGGTGCAGAGTGAGCAATGGAGAGAGTGGCAGCAGATTGCCTGGACTGAAGGGTGTGAGGGTTATATCCCAGGGGTTTTACAAGCCATTGGAGAATTTCAAGCCTGCCATGCTGGCATGATCTGACTTATGCTTTTAAGGATGACTCTGGCTCCTGATTGAAGAAGCAAGAGTAGAAGCAGGTGGCCAGTTAGAACGCTATTTCAGTAGGCAGGTGAGGGATGATAGTGTTTTAACTGGAGAGGGAGAGATAAAGAAGGCAAAAAGTGTTTGGATTGGGAAACAAATTTGAAGGTAGAGCAGAAAGAACTGGCTGTTGGATTGTGTGGAAGTGATGGTGAAGGAAAGATAGGAGGTATAGTCTGTACATTTGTAACCTTTACCCACCACTGAATGCTAGAAAGCCTGTAAGACAATCAGCAAGAGAAGAATACCACCTCCCCACCCCCATACACACCCACTGGAGATAAGGACCAGCTTACATTTTCCTGAATCAAACACACACTTACCAGGCCCTGATAAAGTTTCAAACAGTTTTTCAATAAAGAGTTACCATAGTTGTTTCCAAGTTGTACAGAGGTGGAAACAGGAAAGACCTTATATCCATTAGAGTGACTGCTCCTTTATTAAATGACCACTGCCAAGGTCATTTGCCTTGGATTCTGGTGAGGCATAAAGGCTGGGTTTCATGGTTATGCCTTTGTTCCCTGCCTCCTCATCCTTTCCTCCCTGCAGCTTTCTCTCTTTAGTACTTTCCTCCAACTTATGTTTTCCTCCAAGATCTGCTGCCCCTCATCCTAGAATCAATTCTCATCCTCAACAAGCCCTTCCTTACGTCTTGATCATTTAACCATATTAGGCACAGACTAACTATTGATATCAGTGACTTTTCTTCTCTGCCCAATTACTGCTATTCCACAAAGGGAAGATGATTGCATTTGTGGGCTACTAATTTACGGATGAGTGAAGACTCAGTTTTGGTCCTTTGGATGAGACTAGGTGGTGACAGTAGAAATGATGGTGGAGACTGTGGTGGTAGTGTGTTATTAAAGTGTGTGTTATTAAAGGCAGTTTTCTCCTAGAGGTTTCCAAAACACTTTTCACAAACCACAATGATGAATTTCCTTTTCACCTAATCTCATCTGACCCTTATAAGAGGTATGTATTCCCCTTATTAACATAACATTGAACCATTGTTTTAATGAACTAGTGACCTTGCCTTTTAATATTGAGAGCCTCTTTCCTTCTTATTTTGAGCTATATTGCTAAGCTTTCTGCATTAATTGACAGTGAATGGTACCATTCACTTCTTTTTTTGTCTTCTTTCCAGTTACTTCTTTTTAATTAACAATTTTCTCCAAGCTAAGAGGAAAGGTGGACAATGAAAATTTTGGACATCTTACTGTGTATGGCCTAGAAATTCTCACCTCTGTGGAGATCACAAAATTCTGTCTGCATATTGCAAACAAGAGAAACACCATGAGGGTTATTTGGTGTTCCAAAGTTCTGCTTACTAAAGTGAGCAGAAGTTTGCATGGCATGCACCTAGAGAAAGAAGGAAACTGAATGCAGCTTCCACCTGTTCTTGGTGCAAGAGCCAGGCAAAGTGAAAGCCAGAACTTATGAGGAGTAACTTCTTTTTTTTTTTTTTTTTTGACAAATTTCTCTTTATTTATTTATTTATTTATTTATGGCTGTGTTGGGTCTTCGTTTCTGTGCGAGGGCTTTCTCTAGTTGCAGCGAGCAGGGGCCACTCTTCATTGCGGTGCGTGGGCCTCCCACTATCGTGGCCTCTCTTGTTGCGGAGCACAGGCTCCAGACGTGCAGGCTCAGTAGTTGTGGCTCACGGGCCCTGTTGCTCCGCGGCCTGTGGGATCTTCCCAGACCAGGGCTTGAACCCGTGTCCCCTGCATTAGCAGGCAGACTCTCAACCACTGCGCCACCAGGGAAGCCCAGGAGTAACTTTTTGAACATCACAGAGAAGAAATGACGAGGAGACAAAGCTGGGACTTTCCAATTCCGGTTCTCTTCCCACTCCAACTCAGACAAAGGATCACTGATGTGATTGTGTATTTTTTTTAAATGTATTCTTTTTCCTTCTTTTTTGGTCTGAGTTGTAAGAATTCAGATATTTTCCCTTCAAAATCTTAGACAGGGACATCCCTGGTGACGCAGTGGTTAAGAATCTGCCTGCCGATGCAGGGGACACGGGTTCGAGCCCTGGTCCGGTAAGATCCCACATGCTTCAGAACAACTAAGCCCGTGTGCCACAACTACTGAGCATGCGCTCTAGAGACCACAAACCACAACTACTGAGCCTGTGTGTTGCAACTACTGAAGCTCACGTGCCTAGAGCCCATGCTCTGCAATAAGAGAAGCCACCACAATGAGAAGCCTGCACACTGCAACGAAGAGTAGTCCTTGCTTGCTGCAACTAGACAAAGCTCACCCTCAGCAATGAAGACTCAATGCAGCCAAAAATAAATAAATAATAAATAAAAAGAAAAGAAAAAAACAGAAAAATCCACAAAATCCATCCCCTCAGACCAAAAGCTAGTTCTTTGAAAAGCACGATGAACTTGATAAACTCTAGACTGACAAAGAAAAAAAAACCTTAGGCAGAAGACATGTCTACCTAATTATAATCCAATACTTGGTGTGGCAGAGATATGTAGTTATTAATCAAAATCCATTTACTGGTTCATCTTTCAATATTATTCCCAAGTTTTAGATGGGTAAATGATTACCTAACCAAAGATTCCATTTCCCGGCCTCCCTTGCAGCTAGATATAGCCATGAGATTAAGTTCTGTCCAATAGGATGTCAGTGAAAGTGATGGGTGTATCCTTCCTGGCTGTATCCTTCCGGGCTGTATCCTTAAAGAGAATGAGCAAATTGGCCTCAATTCCTCCCTTCTTACCAGCTGAGATGCAGATAAGTTTATGAGAGCTATACAAAATACCCTAGAGCCAAAGATGAAATCTGTGTGTTGAGGATGGCAGAGGTGCCCTACCACGGATTGCCTGCTTCTTCACTGTTGTATGAAAGAGATAAAATTCTACCTGCTTAAGCCATCCTATTTTGGAGTCTCATTTTCAAAGCAGATTAAATTGAACTTTAATTAATATATAAGGTACGCACTACAATTGCAAACACCTAACATTTGAAGGCATTGTCTAGGTGATTGGGCAGGGAGCAGTGAAAACATAGATATTGTGGCTGAAAAGCATATGGCCCTTATTATACAAATAAGAGCAAAATATTTGTTAGAAGTATCATCTATGATACCTTAGAAGGATGATCATGTTCTTACTCAGCCTTGAGTTCTAGAAAACGTCATTGGAAAATATAGGAGTTTATTGGATATTTTTTGGCCTTTATGTTAAAAATTCTTCGACAGAGAACTCCGGCAAGAAGTAGCTATTTTTCAAGCAAAGGGAAAAGATATACAGCTCTGTTAAGGGAGGCTCATTCTTCCTTGAACCAGGAATTTAAATACCCTGGGATGACAGCTTTGAAAAAGAACAATTTTTCTCTCCCACCAACTTAGGACAAGAGACTGTGTCTTTCTCAAGTGCCTCGTTCTAGTCTTCTCTGTAAGACAAAGGGAACCAGCCCAGGAGCAGTATCAGACTAAGGGTGTTGTCTTCCCACCCAAGCCTGTTGTTTCAGGTGACTTCAAGATAGGCACCACTGAACTCAGTGAAAGAGAGATGGGTAAGGCACAGAGACCAATGAATAAGAAGAGAGTCAACAGGTTTAAGAATGTTGTCTGAGGAAGCACTTTGATTATGGTTATTTATATTTTTCTGGACATAAAACAAGCCTGGAGCTAATAACCTAAAATCCGATGAAGTCTTTGAAGAGATTATAATACTGAAGGAAACACAAACATTGTTTTCAAAGGTTTGTGACTATTCAACTCTAAAGCATCACCTGGGCTCCCAAACCTGTACCATCAGAAAGTGAGTTGTGAAATCTGAGAAGCCCCTACAGAAGGCATATTATTCCATGTCTACACCAGATGTAGCTGTGGAGTATAGGAAAGAAGAGAGCTCCACAGATTGTAGAAGCATGGTCTAAGCAAGACCCTTTTTCCAAAGCTCCATCTAACTCATTGTAGCAAAGAGGGTCTACCCCAGGTGCAAAAAGCCAAGGACACTGGAGCTCTGATTGTTTCCATTCCCAGCTCCTGCTTGTAGGGCAGAGTGTCCATGCCATAAGGGGAAATACCGAAAAATAGGGCTGCTACCCTCTTACATCTCCAATTGGTAGGGTGTGGTATTACTCTACAAAAGGTAGGCCACCCCGTTACCCTTGTCTCCACCTCCAATGGGATATCACAGCATATGCCCAAGAGCTGGCATGCTGCAACTAAAAGATCCCGCGTGCTGCAACTAAAGATCCCGCACGTGGCAATGAAGATCCTGAGTGCCGCAAATAAGAGTTGGTGCAGCCGAATAAATAAATAAATATTTTAAAATATATATATAAAAGAAGGGGGAAAAGTCTGAGCAGTGACATCAGAGGTTACACACCGCAAGGAAAATATACTTCACAGAATTTGTCCACGCAAGCCACCAAGCAAATAAACTAACAAAACCCCCCAGCAACATTAAAAAGCCCTGGAATGGGAGAAGGGAACTAATCAGAATCCAGACTTACTACAATAACTTAAATGTCAAGTTTTCAACAAGAAATCATGAGACATTTGGAGAAACAAGATAGTGTGATCTTTGTATGGGAAAAAAAAAAATAGCAGGCAATAAAACTACCTTTGAGGGGACCCAGATGTTAGACGTAGCAGACAAAGACTTCAGTGCAGCAATGATAAATGCATTCAAAGAACTAAATGAAACCATATTTAAAGAATTAAAAGTAAGTATGATGACAATGACTCATCAAATAAAGAATATCATTGAGACAGAAATTATAAAAATGAATGAAATAATAATTCTGTAGTTGAAAGTACAGTAACTGAAGTGAAAAACTCACTATAGGGCTCAATAGTATATTTGGCTGGCTGAATACAGAACTTGTGAACTTGAAGCGAGATCACTGGAAACTATATAACCTAAAGGACAGAATGAAAAAAATAAAGGAAAATAAACAAAGCCTCAGAGACCTCATTTAGTGCACCAACATATGTGTAATGAAAGTATCAAAAGGAATGGAGAATGAGAAGGGGGCAGAAAAAATATTTTAATAAACGGTTGAAAACTTACCAAATATTGTGAAAACATATTAATCTACACTGCCACGAAGCTCAACAAATTCTAAGTAAGATAAACACAAAGAGGCCCATGCCTAGACACATTATTATTAAAATGTTGAAAGTGAAAGCCAAAGAGAAAATGTTGAAAGCAGCAGGGGAAGACTGACTTATCGCAACAAGAGAACACCAATAAGATTACTAGCTTAGTTTTCATCAGAAATAATCAAGTGTGGAGGCAATGAGATAATATATTCAAAGTGCTTAAATTTAAAAAAAACAAAAAACTGTCCACCAAGAATCCTATGTTCAGTAAAACTATGTTTCAGAAGGGAAGGTGAAATAAAGACATTCTGAAACAAGGGCTGAGAAAATTGCTAGCAGGAAAATCACCTTACAAGAAATACTAAAGGAATTTCTTCAGACTGAAAGGAAGGGACACCAGATAGTATTTTGAATCTACATGAAAAAAAAAAAGACTGCCTCTGTAGGAAATTATGTAAAAATAATAGAAGACCATATATTTAAAAATTGGAGAGAATAACACTATAGTAGAGCAATGAAGTGACATCAATAATAACTTGAATCCACACAAAAAATAAAGAGAACTGGAAAAATCAATATAAAAACTTTATAAAGATATTTTTTCTTAGTTTCTTCAAAGACATATGATTATATAAAACAACAATTATAACATTGTGTTGTTGGGTTTGGAATACATATAGACATACTATATATGACAGTAATAGCACAAAGAAGGGGACAGGGAATGGAGCTATAGTAGGACATCTTTTCTACATCTCACTGGAATTAAGTAAGTATAAAATATGAAGTAGCCTCTAATAAGTTTTTTATTCTAAACTTACAGCATCTATTAAGAAAATAACTCAAAAATATAGTTAATAAACAAAAAAGGAATTAAAATGTGTATTAGAAAATATCCACTTACTAGGAAAGAAGTCAGTAAAAGAGGAACAGAGGAACATTAAATGAGACATATAGAAGACAAAAAGTAAAATGGCAAACATAAAATCACCTATAGCAAAATAACATTAAATGTGTATGAATTAAAGAATTTGATCAAAAGAAAGAGGTTGTCAGAATTGACTTTAAAAAAGAACAAGATTCAACTATGTGCTGTCTATAAGAGGCACACTTTATATTAAAAAATATAATTGTCTAAAAGATGAAACAATGTATAAGATATACCATGAAAATAGCAACCATAAGAAAGCTAGAATAGACATACTGATACCATATCAAACAAAATAGAATTTAAGATGAAAATGTTAATAGAGATAAAAGGGACTATTTTTAATGATAAAGGGGTCTATTTATCAGGATGATATAACAATTATAAATATATATATGTATCTAACAACAGGCCCTCAAGATATATTAAGCAAAAACTGACAGAACTGAAGGGAGAACTAGAAAATTCAACAATAATAGTTGCAGACATCAATATACCATTTAGAATAGACTAGAGTAGAAAAGAATAGAGTAGAACAGAACAACTAGAGAGTAAATCAGCAAGGATATAGAAGACTTCAACAACACTATTAAGAAATCAGACATAACTGATACCTATAGAACTCTCAACAACAGAACATATAATCTTAAGAACACAAGGAATGTTCTTCAGTATAGACCATAAGCCATAACAGAAGTAGCAACAGTTTTAAAATAATTGAAATCATTCAAAGTATGTTTTCAGACCACACTGTAATTAAATTAGAAATCAACAACAAACAGAAATTTGGGAAATTCATGAACATGTGGAAATTTAAAAACACATTCTTAAATAACCAATGGATCAAAGAAGAAATCAGAAAATATTTTGAGATGAATGAAATTGAAAATATAACATTCCAAAATGTTTGGGATATACATTGTGATAAACATTGCAAAAGCAATGTTTAAAGGAAAATTTATAGCCATAAAGTCCATGGTAGAAATAAAGAAATTAAATAATCTAACCTCCCAACTTAAGAAATTAGAAAAAGAAGGGCAAAGTAAACTCAAAGAAAGCAGAAGTATGGGAATAATAAAGATTAGAGTAGAAACAAATGTAATGGAAAATTTAAAAAAATAGAGAAAATCAACAAAGCCAAAAGTTGTTTTTTTGAAAAGATCAACATAATTAACATACCTTTAGGTGGACTCAGAAAAAAAGAGCAAAGATTCAAATTAGTAAAATCAGGAATGAAAGAGGGAACATTACTACCAACCTCACAGAATTTTAAAAATATTTACAAAAGAATACTATAAGCAACTGTATACAAATTTGATAACTATATGAAATGGAAAAATTCCCAGAAAAAAATAAATTACCAAAATTGACTCAAGAAAAAATTGAAAATCTTAATAGAACTATAACACACAAAAAGATGAAATTAGCAATAAAAATCTTTCCATAAAGATAATCCCAGGCCCAGATGGCTTCACTGGCTAATACCAAACATTTAAAGAAGAATTAATAGTAATTATTAGCAAACTCTTGCAGAAAATAGGAAGACTTCTAATTCATTCACCATTCATTCACTACCCTAATATCAAAAACAAAGACATCATAATGAAACTACAGGCCAATGTCTCTTATGAATATAGACAAAAATCCTCAACAAAATACTAGAAAATTGAATCCAACAACATATTTTAAAAAATTATACATCTTGAGCAAGTGGAATTTTTCATAGGCATGAAAGTTTGTTTTAATTTCTCAAAATGAATGTAATCCATTGTATTAGTAGAATTATGGACAGAACTACATAATATTTATTGATGCAGAAAAATCATTTAACAAAATCCAACACCCCATGATAAAACCTTATAGGACTATAAGTAAAATTCTTCAACCTGATAAAGGTCTTCTATGAAAAATCTACAATCAACATCATCATACTTAATGCAGAAAAACCGAATGCTTTTCCTCTAAGATACGGAACAAGGTAAGAATGTCTGCTCTCACCACTCTTATTCAACACTGTACTGGAGGATATAGTTGGGTCAATTAGACAAGAAAAATAAATAAAAGACATTAAAACTACTAGAATTAATAAAAAATTTGGAGAGATTGTAGAAAATAAGATCAACATACAAAGTTTAATTGTATTTTTATACACTAGGAATAAATATACTGAAAATGAGATTAAGAAAACAACTCTATTAACAATTGCATTAAGAAAAAGAAAATACTTAGGAACAAATTTAATGAAGGAAGTGCAAGACTTGTACATTGAAAACCATAAAGCATTGCTGAAAGAAATTAAAGAAGACATAAATAAATGAAAAACATCCCATGTTTGAATGAACTTAATTGGATTAGAAGACTTAATATTTTCAAGGTAGCTATATTCCCTAAATTATTGTAAAGATTCAACATAATCCCAATCAAAATCCCCGGTGGCTCTTTTGCAGAAATTGCTAAAATTCATATAGATAGGCAAGGGATCCAGAATTACCAAAACAATCTTGAAAAAGAAAAACGTTGGAGGACTTACACTTCCCAATTTCAAAGCTTACAACAAAGCTACAGTAATGAAGTCAGTATCAGTGTCTTGCTAGCATAGGTACGAACATATAAATTGATGGAATAAAAATGAAAGTCCAGAAATAAGCCCTTACATTTATAGTCAACTGATTTTCAACAAAGTTGCCAAGATCATTCAATGAAAAAGAAATAGTCTTTTCAACAAAAAACTATGGGACAATTGGATACTCACATGCAAAAATATGAATTTCAGTCCCTACTTCATACCATACACAAAAATTAATTCAAAATGCATCACAGACCTAAAATTACAACTCTTACAAAAACATAGGAATGAATATTTATGTTGTGGGTTGGGCAGTAATTTCTTAGATATGATACCAAAAGCACTTACAATAAAGGAAAAAATTAGTAAGTTAAACTTTGCATTTCAAAAGGCAAAGTCAGGAAAGTAAAAAGGAAATCTATACTGAGATGTATACTAATCAGGAATGAATGCTTATCCTCACTATAAGTATATATAAGCATATTTATGCCATCATTATTCATAGGAGTTGCAAACTGGAAACTCCTCAAACAGTAGAATGTATAAACAAATTGTGGCATACTCATATATTGAAACACTATACAGAAGTGAAAAGGAATACACCATAGATTCATATCTCAACACATAATATTGAATGAAAGAAGCCCCACATAAAATAATGCATACCATTTAATTTCATTTATTATTAGATCATAGTTGTAGAGACTAAGATATGGTCATTGTTGGGGGAAAAGGTGGGTAGTGATTGAGAGGTCATGAAAGGAGCTTCTGCTATCTGGAAATATTTTATTCCTTGACCTAGATAGTGATTATAAGGGTATTTGCTTTGGGATAATTCATTGTGCTGTAATATGTATACTTTCAGCACTCTTCTGTGTAGGTATTATTTCAATTAAAACAAAACTGATTTCAAAACGTATATTAGCAGAAATAAAGAACAAAAGAACAGGGAAATCATGGTACAGATGAATTAATAGCAAATAGTAAAACAATTCAAATGTTCCAGTCTTAATAATTGTTCTCAGTACAGTCCCCCAAAGCATGAAAATGGCATTAAGAATTCTTTTATGAAGAATAATTCCTTTTCTAAAGGAATTATAATTTGTTTAAAAAACTAGTCCAAAAATTTTAAAACTCCAAACAAGTACTGGGAAAAGCAGGGGAAGGTTCAAAGAAGTGAAGTTGTGCTGAATAGACTCATCCTGCCTAGTCGGGGAGGTCAATAAAGAATTATAGATTACGTTTTATTTTGCTTTGCTTTTGAGGTTTTTAAAAACAATATACTTAAAAAAACATCTAGCTGTATATTGCTTACAAGAGATATACCATAATAAAATGGCTCAGGAAAGGTATAAATAAAGACTTGGACAAAATATATGAACAAATATAAACAAAATGAATTTCATAGGAATGTAAATTGAGACAGCCACTATGGCGAACAGTATGGAGGTTCCTTAAAAAACTAAAGGTAGAACTACCATATGACTCAGCAATCCCATTACTAGGCATATATTCTGAGAAAACCATAATTCAAAAAGACACATGTACCCCAATGTTCATTGCAGCACTATTTACAGTACCCAGGACATGGAAGCAAACTAAATATCCATCAACAGAGGAATGGATAGAGAAGATGTGGTACATACATACATTGGAATATTACTCAGCCATAAAAAGGAACAAAACTGAGTCATTTGTAAAGATGTGGATGGACCTAGAGTCTTTCATACAGAGTGAAGTAAGTCAGAAAGAGAAAAACAAATATAGCATATTAATGCATATGTGTGGAATCTAGGAAAGTGATACAGATGAACCAATTTGCACGGCAGGAATAGAGATGCAGATGTAGAAAACAGATGTGAGGACACAGGGGGAAGAGGAGGTGGGATGAATTGGGAGATTAGGATTGACATATATACACTACCATGTGTCAAATAAGTAGCTAGTGAGAACATGCTGTATCGCACAGGGAGCTCAGCTCGGTGCTCTGTGGTGATCTAGATGGGTGGAATGGGAGGGAGGGAGTGGGAGGGAGGTCCAAGAGGGAGGGGATATATGTACACATATAGTTGATTCACTTCGTTGTACAGCAGAAGCTAACACAACATTGTAAAGCAACTATACCTCAATAAAAAAAAAGAATTTCAAAATAATAAGCAAAGTAAAATGCATGAAATAGTATAAAGGATTCACAAGTCATTTTATGCACAATAATATATAAAAAGAGCTTGATCCACAATGGAGATATATCAGAATTGTGTGCTAAATAACAGAGTCAAAATATGTGAGACAAAATCTCTGAATAAAAATATACTGATAACACTCCAATAATGATTTTATTTCTTAACAGATAATCAAGATAATTTAAATAAGGACACTAAAGATGATAAATTTATACTGAACTCCATACCCTAGAAAAAACTACCTTCTCTTCCAGAGCTTATAGGTACATAAAATGTATAATATGTTATGTATCAAAGAAAGTATCAATAAATATCTGTCAATTGAAATCATTTAGGCAATATTTTTCAACAATCGACAATCGCACAAGTACAATTTGAAATTAAGAGCAAAAGTACAATGTAAAATGAAACAAAATTTCACAAAAGATCTGGCAAATAATTCAAGTTAAAGGAGAGAAATTTGACCATAATTACAGAACATTTTAGAAAATAATGAGCATAAGAATACTATATCTTAAAAACTTAAGAGGGGACATGGCCAAAATAGTAATTGAAGGAATATTTATAACCATACAGAAGATTAAACTATAATAAAATACATAAATAAATAGGTAAATAAAAAAGAAGTCAGAAAACAAGAAATCAAACCTAAGGAAAGCATAAGAAAATAAATAAAAATAAAAGCATAAATTCATGAATTAATAAAGCAAAATCTGTAGACTTCATGGGTAAACTGAAAAGCTGATTTTTTAAGGAGTGCAAAGTAAAATAAAATAAACAAGGTTCCAGCTCTAGCTCAGTGTGGTTGTATTCTCAAATTGACTGCAACTTATCTACTATGAGACAAGGGGTTTGTGCAAAAATGTAAATTGACTAAATCACTAAAGACACTGCTGATGCTCACTAACTTTTTTGTGTCATTGCTAGCTTCTCTTGAAGCTGTGCATTGATTTACATCCTGATACAAGCCCCTTATCTCACTGTGAACTGATTGGACAAGCCCTGCTATTAGTCCAATAAAATTAAGATAATGCACAATATACAAAATTAATAAAGAACATAGAGACAGTTACAAATCAATAGAAATCTAAAAGTCATAAGATTATACATAATAGCAGATGAAACTTTTGAAACTCATATAAATGAATAATCTTCAATGAAAAGAGTAATTAACTGAACGGATACATGAAAAAATATAAAACCTATAAAATGAAGAGATTAAAGAAGTAAAAGAAAATAACTGGGCTCATACAGTTACCCAGGAAAATGGGTATTAGCCTTCAATATATAGATGATTACCATACCATGTAAACTGTGCAAAGTATAAAGCAACTATGAAAGCTTTTTTGTAACCCTGGTAACAAAGATAGCATAGCCTTGACAAAGACAGCACAAAAAAGTAGTAACAGACCAATCTTGGGTATAATTTTAAATGCAAAAACTCTTAACAAACGTCTAAGAAATAGAATACAACATTTTTGAATACTAGTATATCAATACCAAGTAAGATTTAATGTAGAGAAGAAAATATGAATCAAATGATGAAATCTATTAATATAATCCATTACAGCAACAGATGAAAATGAAAAAAACTATATGATTTTCAATAGATTCAGGTATACATTCAATAAAATCAATATTATTTCCTGATCAGACACACATGGGTGCACACACACACCCACAAACAGAGTTACCTAGAAAGAGAAAAAATATTTCCTTAATATGATATAGAGTATGTTCCTCAGACCAAGAGCCAGCATCATACTTAAGGGTGAAACACACAAGGGAACATATTCAGTAAGCACATTTGTTGGAAATTGTTCTGAAAATTCTAGACAACTCAGTAAATGAGAGGGAAAACATAGGAATACTTATCAGAAATGGAGAAAATAAATTATATTATCATTTTGATTCTTTGATTTTTTTTAATGTGAACTGACATGAGAATCTATGAAATACTTAGAATGAATGTGTTTGAAATGATTGACATTATATGTGTATGTATGAACTATTAAAAGATAACATATGTATAGTTTTCTGTATAATATATAAGTAAATGATATAGTATATAACTATTAACTAATATGCCAGCAGTAAGTTTAAAAAATACAATGGAAAAATTAACATTGCCAATAATAATCAGATATGCAACTAGAAATCAACAATAAAATTTGTGAGCCCGTGTAAAAAAATTTTTACAATAGGATACAAAAAATGTGAATAAACAGAGAAGTTCCATGTTATAAAGATGTCAATTATCCCATAATTAGCTGATAAATTTAATAAAATTTTTCTGTTGGACCTATGAAAAATTAATCCAACTTTCATTGAGCAAAATAAATGATAGAAAAGTCAAGGAAATATCGAAGAAGAAGAGTAACAATTGGAGACTGCACAGGGAAATATCATAAATCCTTTAAAGCAACAATAACTAGTGTGGTTTTGATATCTGAATGTAAAGAAGCATTCGTGGAGAGGAAATAAAGATTTACAATAAAACCAAAAGTATAAATATTGAATATATTATAAAGGTGTCATTTCCAGTATGGTAAGGAAAGGATGATTTGTTCAATGAAATGGTCAGAGGCACCAGATGAACTATTGAAAAACAGGATCAAGTTGAAACATTGACTTACACCATATGTCAAAACTGAACTCTAGAAATACCAAAGAGTTAAATAAAAACATAAAACCATAAGAAGAAAACTAATATACATGAATAATTTCACAATCTTGAGACAGAGAAGATTACAAGTATGATATAATAGCCATTAACTATAAAGGAAAAAATATATATCACTTGATCAAAATGGAAGAAAAATCTGTAATTTTTAAAAACTAATGACAAAATGAGAGAAAATATTTGAAAAATGTATGAGAGGAAGAATGGTGTCTATTAATAACATTAAAAGATTCCTTTAAACAAAAAGAATAGAAAAATGTAGAAGTGATATTCATCAAATTCACCAAAGAAGAAATACAAATGGACAAAAATACATGTACAGAGCTTAGACTTATTGATATTCAAAGAATTGCAGATTCCATTAAGAAAATTGAATATTTTGTAATTAGCAAGGAGAAGGAAAAGGTATCTTCAAACATTTTAAATCATAATGAAACTGCTTTAATCTTTATAGGAGATGATGAATTGAAGATCTGAAAAATTGTTCCTCAAATGCCTTTTGACTCAGCCATTGCAGTTGTAGGAATTTACCATAAAGAAATAGAAACATACAAAATGTGTACAGGGTGTTTTTGGTCAATTCCTCCTGTTCCCTATTCTAGCTTTGGTGATAATGCTCTATCAATTGCAATGCATTTACATTCATTTTTATCACCCCAGGAGATAAAACGTTACCCCCTATTTTCCGAGTTTCACTATAGATCAATTCCCTAGCTGTGCCCTCTGGGCTTCATCATACCTTTGATTTAATTAGACTTTGTGAGATCAACACAATTACTGTTTAGAAAAATTTGATGACATGCCAGTTTCTTTACCTGGACCCCAATTTTAAAAGCCAGGTGAAAAGGAGGGAGACATGGGGGGGAGTTTTGCAAAACAGCCATCTTATAAAACACCTGGTGGGCTACCTCATCACAGAAAAGAGCAAAGAAGAAACCAGTGGTCTCCTTAGAAGACAAGCATTCTGGAGCCCATTTCTTACCACAGCGCCTGCAGACTTCAAGAGCAAATCTGCTTTTATTTTTCTTCTTGCTGCAGGTTAGTTCTATGACCTTTATTTCCTCGAAGAACTTGGAGCTTAACAGGTACTTCAAAATTTTTATTTTATGGCATATAATTGCATAATTAGAAAAATATCTCTGTGTTCTATATAGGCAATAGAAAGAAAAAGGCTAATTAGTATGGAATATTCACAAGGGAAGGAAAAAATAGACCAAGAATTCATCAAAAGAGCAACTTATTACCATTTCCCGCAGGGTATAAGAAGGGTTGGGAATAGCATCTGCTGCATGTATGGAGAGGGATTTGGCCTGCTGAGAATTTATTTGGGCTTGTTTCAGATGAGAGGATAAATGGACAGACATGATCAGAAACTAGAGTTTAAGGGGAGCTGCCGGAGTCCTGAGGCGATATAAATGATCAAGGACACACCTATAATATACTAAACACAAATCACATGTGCTAATAGCTTTTCATTTCAACAGCCAAGGAATCTAAATACCCTGAAAAAAAAGTATTTGACTAGACATTTTTGACATTTGAAAGGTGATTTTTCAAACAAATTTATATATCTTAGTGGAAATGTAATAGCCTTGGCATTTAAAAATGGACAGTGAGTATTTGGGTCGACTTTTGAAATTAATAAATGCAATGTTCTTTATCCATGTATTTCTGTGATTCATTTTCCTTGTTAATATAGGCTCATTCTGCTATTGTGTGGTCCAGCGTGCGGCTGACATTATAATTCTGCTAAATACTTGGAATACCTATGCTATGCATTAACTGGTGTACTCAGGGGGGATTATTTAGGTGCTTGCTGTTGTCATTGGCTAAACTCATTGTTATAGTCTCTGGATACATTTTCAAGTAGTAACAAAACATCAGTGGTACAGGGTAATGTTAATAAGCCTTAAATGAAAAGAACTTACCAAGGAATCTAGATTGGAAAATAGTCATATTTTAATAGCTGCTCTAATCCACTATAATAAAAACTTATTGAAATGCAGTACAGAGTATCATTCAGTTTCTCTGTCAATTCAGAGTAGAGAGCAAAGACACAGAGAGAAAATCACCACATCATAAGTGAAGGAAACATCCCTTAAGAAAATTCTATTACTTTGTGGTTCAGTTAAGTGGTAGAGGATAAAGCATAATGTTGTAGAGTAGAGAGGATGAGAATAGAAGTAGTGTCCTCAGAGGCACTTACAGGTAAGTGGCATTTCTGAATACCATATATTTTCTTTGCTCCATCCTTTGAAAAAGCACCCCGCCTAATCTGACCCCTGATGTTGATACTGCCTCTGATACTGGTGCCTAACACTTCCTGTCCAACCTCATTGTACCCCTTATGTCCTTTTGGTCCAGTCATAAAACTTCCCTTTCTTTTCTTCACATAAAGTCCAACAAGTGCCTGCCTTAGACTCTCTGCTTGAAATTCTCTTTCAGATATACACGTCTTGATTCCTCACTTCCTGCTTAAATGTCATCCATGAGTCCTTCTCTGACCATATTGTATAAAATAATATCCTCGCTCCTCTATTTCCTATAGACCCTACCCTGCTTTGTTTTTCTCCAAAGAATGTTATCATCATCTGGCTTACTACTTATTTGCTTATTTGTTTGGTCTCTACCTCATTAGAATGTTTTCAAAGAACTGTGTCTGATATATTCACTGGTGTATCTGCCCCACTAAGGTAGTGTCTGGTACATAGAAGGTACCCAATAAATATTTATTGGATGAATGAATGGCAGAATATTAATCTCTGGTGTGAAGGCAGTTGGACTAGTTTTCTAAAGACCCCTCAATCTTACGTAGTGCACACTCTGCCCCAAGGAGAATGTAACGAATGATACTTATATGATGAAATCTCTGTTGGGTTTTTCTTTTTTCCTCCTACTTCAAACCCTATCATGAGACAAAAGTAGGGATTCTCTGACCTAAATAAAGTAAACTGTGCAGAAGTACCCAACATAAATGTTTCTATAAGCAGATAGTAGTAGTGAAAGGAATTAAAAGTCAGTTTGGACTATAATTCAAAAAGACACATGCACCCCTATGTTCACAGCAGCACTATTTACAATAGCTAAGACATTGGAGCAACCTAAATGTCCATTGACAGAAGCATGGATAAAGAAGATGTGGTATATATACACAATGCAATATTACTCAGCCATAAAATAGAATGAAATAATGCCATTTGCAGCGACATGGAGGGACCTAGAGATTATTATACTAAGTGAAGTAAGTCAGAAAAGGAAAAACAAATACCATATGTTATAACTTATCTAAATATGGAATTTAGATAAGTGGAATCTAAAATATGACACAAATGAACTTATCTACAAGACAGAAACAGACTCACAGACACAGAGAACAGACTTCTAGTTGCCAAAAGCAGGGAGGGGATGGTTGGGTGGGGAGTTTGGGACTAGCAGACGCAAACTATTACATATAGAATGGATAAACAACAAGGTCCTACTGTATAGCACAGGGAACTATATTCAATATCATGCAGTAAACCGTAATGGAAAAAAAAAAAGTCAGTTGGGCAAAATCTGTGTATAAAGAGGTTTTTCATGGTGTGTGTGTGTGCGTGCGCACGCACGTGTACGTAAACGTATTAGGTAGAAGGAAACTATCAAAAAAAGAAATGTAAAAATGTGAAGTCATATGACCAGGAAAATTTTAGGAGTCAAACCTTTTTCAAAAACAATCTCCTTCGTACTTAAAAATAAGAAAGCCGGGCTTCCCTGGTGGCACAGTGGTTGAGAATCTGACTGCCAATGCAGGGGACACGGGTTCGAGCCCTGGTCTGGGAAGATCCCACATGCCGCGGAGCAACTGGGCCCATGAGCCACAGCTACTGAGCCTGCGCGTCTGGAACCTGTGCTCCGCAACTAGAGAGGCCGCGATAATGAGAGGCCCGCGCAGCGCGATGAAGAGTGGCCCCCGCTTGCCACAACTAGAGAAAGCCCTCGCACAGAAACGAAGACCCAGCACAGCCATAAATAAATAAAAATAAATAAATTTAAAAAAATAAGAAAGCCCACGTGAGCTAGGATTTTCTGTCATTCGACGTGCCTTTGAAAGGCATAACAGCTTTGAGTAGGATATTCCTTAAATGCATTAACTAGCAATTTTAGGGAAAAAAACTAATCTTGTATGATAGAAAAAAATTACATGGCAATAAAAATCTGATTTTATACTAATATGTTTCCAAATACAAGACACAATGCCAGGAGAAAGAATTGCGGTGATTGGTACTGGGGTCAGTGGATTAAGCGCCATTAAGGTCTGTCTGGAGGAAGGACTGGAGCCCATCTGTTTTGAAGGAAGCAGTGACATTGGAGGGATGTGGAGATATAAGTTTGAATAGACTTATGCTTCTATATGTGTAATGACATTTTTTCTTATCTGAAAAATAGGAATGCAAGGATTACAGCACTGATTTATCCTTCAACTACCAGCATAATAGTTGCTATCTTTATCAGTACCTGCACATGTGCTTTGAATCCCACTCCTTCCTTCCTCCTAAGGATGATGTTCAATTAATCTTTCTTCCTTTCAGGGTCTAGCTCCTTGAAGGAGAACTGTGTGCTTCCTCTTCCTTCATCTCTACCATCACTACATGATGGTCATCCCAGCACTTCCCCAAAACTGCTGTCACTGCCATTACCAATAAAAGTTGACAAATTGAATGGACTTTCTGCCAAGAATTTTATTGCCTTCTCAAGGGGATCCAATGATGTTAAAAACCAGCTCCTTTTTGAAACACTTGTCACTAGCTTCTGTGATTTCACTCTGTTTTCTTTCTGATTTTCCTTCTCAATATTTTTCTACTTGGTCTCTAAATGTTGCTGATTATAGCTCTATTCTCAGTCTTCCAGTCTTTTAACGTTTTGCAGGTTCCTTAGGATACTTCCTTATCCCTCCTTGGCTTCAGTTATCAAGGTGTCCTTTATTTTCTTGGTAGGAGAAGACTGAAGGTGGCAGGCCCAGTGTCTATAAATCTGCCACCAGCAACACTTTGAAGTGATTATCCTTTCTCTGATCATTTTCCCAACTACTTGCACAATTCCAAAATCATGGAGTATCTCCAGATGTATGTCAAACCCTTTCACCTCTTGAAGCACATCCGGTTTCTGGTAAGTGGGGCAGAGACCACTCAGCATGCATGGAACCCTCTTGTTAGAGCCAAGAGCCAAGCCAGAGCAAAATGCAGTAAAGCATCCATTCAGTCTTGGAGGTGAGCTTTACATAAATCTCCAGAGAAGTCGGCGAGAGCTTCTCTCCTCACTTTCCTCAGGAAAAAAGTATGGTGGATTGGCTGAAATGCCAGACTGTACACGCGGTGTTGGCTCACCCCTAACTACATTCAGGACTGCAGTTGGAACAAACTGAGATACATCTCTACTTAAAAATGCCTTGGTAGGGAGACCAGTTATAAATGAACTCTTTAATGAAAGCCCAGAGGAGAGTAGCTGTAACCAACCTTATTCATTGAGGCAAAGAGTTCTTGGGCAGGAGGGCAGCTGGGAAGAGCGGTCACAAGTCTGAGTTAGTCTCATTCCCAGTCGAAGCTGTGCAACGTGAGGAAGCGCTCTGACTTCTCTTGCACAGGACAGTGAGATGTTGTCGTCCAGACCGAAGGGAAGCAGGAATCCTATGTCTTTGACGGGATTATGGTGTGTAGTGGCCTTGAAACCGATCCCTTCATGCCACTCCATAACTTTCCAGGTATGTCCTACCGAATGCTAAGGCACTGGTGTTATGGGGTTTTATCATAGTGGCTATTGTTATTTTGGGAGAAAGTTTATAACTCTGAAAGGCATCTTAGTTTCAAAATAAATATGATATTTTCTGATTATAAAGAAATGCATGTTCTTTCAAGTTCCATTCAAATAATACATATTATAAAATTGAAAATAAAAATTACTAATACAACCACCAGTTCTGGGCTATTTTAAGAGGAAAGTGCTACATTTTACCACAGTTGGAAGGCAAAATGTGGGAATTGTTTTGTGTTGGTAGTAGTTTGGAGTAAATAGTAAGATCAAAGATACAGAAAATATATTAATAATTAGCTTTATTCCTGAATGTGTATCTATATGCATAGCATGATGAATATAAATAGCTCTGTGCTAGTGTCACTATACATCTTAGAAAAGACTGCAGTGCTATTGTTTACTATTTGGAAGCTTAAGCACCTTGAATATAAGGAATGGTACAGGAATGATTTACCTGCACAAGATCTCCTTCTTTATCTCTAGAAGCAGGATATATACTTGGTCTTTTCAAAGAGGGCTGGACCTGAGGCTCCATTGGGGTCTAAGGAGATGCTAGACTCCCTCCACTTCCATTGCTCTGAATGTCTGTTTCCCAGTGCATGAGATGATAAAGTTAAAATTGGTCAAAAGAAGTCTATTAGTTAGTTATTAGCTTATTAGATGTTTAAATATTCCTGTATTCATTCATTCAGCATTCATTCAAGAAATATCTACTGAGCACCAACTGTGTACCAGAGACTTAGCAGAGAATAAAACAGAAAAAATCTCTGTCCCCAAGGAGTGTACATAGCAGTAGATGGAGAGAGACACAGAAAGAAATAAATACGTGGAAGGTGATGACTGTGAAGAGAAACAATTGCCAGGGGAGGGCAAAGGGGTGGGTGGTTGGGGAGAAAGGCTTGTGATGCAAGATTAGATAAGATGGCCAGGCAAGACTTCAGTGAGAAAGGGGCATTTGAACAAACACCCCAAGGAGTTGAGGAAGTGATGCAGATATATGAGGAAAGCAGATCGTACAGAAGGAAGAAAAAAGTGCAAAGGACTTGAGGTGGGTGTGCACCTGACAGGTCCAGTGTGGCGGAAGTAGAAGAAAGAGTAGAAAGAGATGATGTCAGAGAGTCAATGTTACGCCAGATCAAGAAGGACCTTAAAGGCCATTGTTTGGACGGTGGCTTATGTTTGTTTGATTTGATTTGTTTGATTGATTTCAAGGTCTCCTCCCATATTGAGCCACAGGGCAAAGGGTTCATTTTGGAATAGAAGAGAAACATTTTATCTTGGGGAAAGGAGACAGAGGAAGAATAGATGAAAACATAGTAACTTTTAGGTGTTGAGGGACGCACCTCAGATTTTTATTGTTTCATAACAAAGGAGAAGAAAAGGTTATCTTCAGAGAGTGAGAGGAATTTCAGTAGGGTCAAGGGGAGGAGAAATAATTGAAAGAGCTGCAGTCAGAAATTGAATGGAAAACTGAACTTGACAATGATTGAGTTCAGAAACATTTAGATCTGTGCCAGGAGTTCACTAGGTGATCAAAGAACTGCTTCCAGGGGAAAGCTGAAGTTTGGGAGCATATTCTCTAGGGAAAAAGGAACAGGGCAAGGAATGAACCACAATTAAGATGGAGTAGGGCTGTTCAGTGTCACAGGAGGAGCAATGAAGGCCACATGTGCATGCCCCAATATTGTTTAAAAGATGAAAGACTAAAATATCAACCAGCTATTATGGCTTTGCCATATGAGGTTTTTGTTTAAGTCAGAGCATATTTTTAAACAAAAATAATAAGCTCTTATGTCCTCTCAGCTTCAGGGTCTGTGAGCACTTGTCCCTAGTAGGAGAGCAGAGTGAACACTGCTAGTGTTAGAAGGAAGGGTGTACTGGGCCTAGAAAGAGATGGAAACAAGCTAGACAGGGATGAAGCATGGTTTGGGAAAGCAAGACAGGGAATTGGGTCAGAGCAGTATTTGTAAATAACAAAGATGATGGATAAAGAAGATATATTACTTAATGAGGAGCCAAGCTCTTCTTTGAAGTCTTGGCAGGGTACAGGTAAGTAAAAAGGAGGCAGAAATAAAATATCTGAGTTTCTAGTAAACCTGAGATCATAAAATTTTTGGTCCAGAACAAAACTGTAGGAGAATTAATTCTGTCTGATAATGTTCGGCAAGCACAGTTCACAGACCAGGAACAGTAGACCAGAAAATGAGAGGTTTAAAGAGCATAGCATTTGAGTTTAGCAATAAGCTTTAGAATAGGCCAGCAGTTAAAAAATAAAATAAAATAATGGTCAATACTTGAGCAATTCAGGAATCACAAGTTTCAAAGGTCAGTGTGTCCACAGTTGGGAATACAAGAGTCCAGAGAAATTTCATGGCAAGAAAATCATTGTGATCAGCATTGGAAATTCTGGAGGTGATTTGGCGATTGAGCTCAGTCATGTAGCTGCACAGGTTTGGTGCCTAAATTCTCTTTCCTGAGATGCAACCTGCCTACCACCTTCTGAGATGTGATCATTGCATGAAATATGTGTAGTGTGTATTCATACACTGCTTCAATATTGATTAATTACCTTCTCACACCAGTTTCCTCAATAGACATCTTGTTAATCCATTCCAAAAAAAATAGAGAATGGAATACAAATAAATATTTCAAACTTTAGTGACTTCCATAATGTTTATTTTTAACAGAGTGTGGAGGCTTTACCAGCTCAGCTAAGAGTTACAAAAATGAACTTACCAGAAAACCATTTTTAAAATCCCTTAATATTTTTCATTGTCATGACACTTGACACCGTCTTCCAACTCCAATTCCTTCAACAGGGATACAGATTAACTAAGTGTTCTAGATACTACAATACAGTAATTAACAGATGGATGGGATATTTTGTGTCAGTTTGTTGATCTCTAGTCTTTTTGCATCATTGTGTTTTTACAGAATTTGGAATTTAAGAGATTGCAGGCATCAAAGACTGCCTTGGAGAAGGTTCAAAAGGGATAGTGGGTGAGGTCCAGAGGAAAGCTTGATGAGATCTCTGGAGCTATAAGCAACAAGTTAGGTGTTTCCGTATGTGGGAATGTGTGTGACTATCTGTTGGTCTTCCTGTCTTGAGAAAGAAGAACTCTTCAAGCTAAAATGACAAGAGAGTTCTTATCCATTTCTTCTCATGAGCCAATGAGACATATCTGAAGAAGTGAGAAAATGATCCTATGAAAGTAAACTGTTATATTGGGAAGCATCTATTGTGCATTTATTTGCATTCTCTCCTAGGTATTTCTCAGCACAAGGCGTGGTGCATGGATTTGGAACTGGGTCTGGGATTATGGGATGCCCATGGACACTGTTCTCTTCACTCATTTTAACTCTGTTGTCAACCAAGTTTACCCTACATTCTTAATCAACAGATGGGCAGAGAATAAATTAAATGCTTGCTTTAACCATGACATTTATGGTTTGCTTCCTCAACACAGGTATGTTCTAGGATTTTTTAAGAATAGTTTTGCTCCTGCCTTTTGGAGTCAGCAGGTCAAACTTGGAACATAAGGAAGATTTAGAGTTCAGTTTTACCACCTTGAAAATAGACTTCAACTATCTTAGGAGAATGTTAATCATTTCTTTTCTCATGTTTCTTTGGACCTTTCTATTTACTAACCTTAGAAGAAAAAAATTGAATTTCAGGACATGGTAGCAGCTTCATCTGTCCCCACCCTTCATGTTTTCAGGCTAATATGCACGTCTTTAGGCTCTGAGACCTTAGATGGTGGACAAGCAAATGGTATATTATGTCATAAAAATTAACTCCATTTTTCCAAGCCAAAAGAAAGAATCAGGAATCTGGTAAGATTCCAGCAATAAGATGGGAGACCTTGGGGAGAGTCCTTTGAAATTCAACACATTCTTTCTTTGTCTTGAATAGAACTCTGAATCCAGACAGCTGTGGTTTGGATCCTGGCTTCACCACTTTCTAGCTGTGTGATATTGATCAGATTTAGTTAACTATTTGTGCCTCACCTTCCTTATATATAAAATGGCTATAACATTAGCACCAATTCAGAGGGTTGTTCTGCACATTAAAGAGGAAAATACATGTGTAATTTATACTAGTCCCCAGCACATAGTAAATGCTCAACAATTTTCTGTTGTTTTATTATATTATTAATTTTCTAACTATATTAAAATTATACTCATGGGATTTTAGTTTTTGGAGATGATTGAGCGACAACATGGAGAGGTCAATGCCATTGAAGGAAGAATGTATTACTTACATTTCCTAAGAGAAGGAGACATGCCAGGCCACGCAGGGCCACATGGGAGCACTGGGTTTGTTCAGACAGAAACAGGAACAAGAGAAAAGCTGAGGCCAGAGCCTTTATTGGGGTTTCTGTGGGACAAGGAAAGCAGGGCATGGTAAACAGTTTAGGATTGGCTAGTTTGAATAATTCCCATGGGCTTTAATCTATAGAGATCTGCCTGGTTCCTAGCCCTGGGATGATTTAGGGCAGGAGAAATATTGGGTTGGGGTATGAGAGTTAGGTAAGTACTTGGTTGGGGCTACAGACTTGGGAGAATTGTTTGGGGCTATAGACTTGGGCTTGGCTGGTTCGCATATGAAAGACATGCTCCTGGCAGAGCTTTTCGTTATCTTTAAAACAGGCTAGCCCTCTCCCTGGCCAACAAGCTTTTTAAGATGTCAAAACATCATAAAATATAGAAAATAAAAGCACGATTATACGCTGACATCCAGTTTCTAGCTTGAATGATTGAGTAGAGAGTGTACCATCCTACAAAGGTAAGTAATTCAGGAGGAAAGCAACTTTGGAAGATCTTAGGAGGCTTGCTGATGACTTAAGGTTTAGAAAACTGTTTGGGACACTTGTGAGGTATCCCAACAGAGATACATGGCAAGCATTAGGATAGATGATTCTGAAAATCAAAGTAGAGATTAGGCTTGGAGTCATCAGCCCTGAAGATGTATATCAGAGTCTCAGTGATGGAGTATGTGATTGTCAGGATTAGGAAGAAGGAGACTGGCAAAGTTCGAACAGGTACTTCTGTTATTCTCCTTTGTGTGCACGCGCACACACGCCCTTCTTCTCATGCTGCCTTAAGAAACAATAATCTTGATTGAGTGTGGTTCTGGGGGAGAGGTTCTAGGCCAGAAGCTAAGGAATCCCAAATATTAAAGAGGAATCTGAAGAAGAGTAGCCATTAAAAGCACTGAGAAAGAAATTACAAGGGAAGAAGTAGGAGAATCAATAGTAAGGACAGGGAATAAGAAGGGGAAATTTTCTAGAAGAGAATGGTCAACAGTGTCAAGGGTAATGAGTCAACACATATTTTCTGAACCCCTTCTGTGTGTTCATTATTATGTAGGTAGCAAGTGTGTGAATTAAAAGAGTGGAACTATCAACTCCCAGGAATAAGTCATGCTCATTCCTGCCTTTGGACTTGGTATTTCTTCTGCCTGGAATGTTATTCTCTCAAGTTCAAAATATAAAAAAGACAAGCAGAGTCACAGAATTATGAACTGTGAATTATGAAAATTGTGGCAGAGTCATAAAGTAACTGGAATAGCACTACAGCACAATTAAAAGAGCAAGAGCTTTGTAATCAAATGAACTCGGAATTAAAACCCAGTTCCTCCATGTACTGACTGCATGGCCTTGACATATTACTTGACCCCAAAATTCCCTCACTTATAAAAATGGGAATACTTATATGCACTTTGCCGAGTGGTGAGAATTAACAATTAAGCACCTGACTTTTGTAGGCATTCAATAAATATTGATTGAATGAATGAAGATAAGCCATTGTGGTTGAAATTCTTTATTATATCATTAATTCTAAGGCTGAGAATAAAGTGATGAAGACAGATTCAAACCTACCTTAATGAAATGATGTCAATCACGTTATAATAATTCTGCTCATTTGTTTGCTTCTCCTTTAAAACGTCTCACATATTTTCCTAGAATATTCTGTTTCTCAAAATGTAGGATGTCACCCATCAAAGAAATGAAGATATAGGAAAGTGTCTTCCATGCGTTAAGATGGAAAATTAAGAAGAAATCTCTATCCAATGAAAACAATCAGGAGATACTGAGTCACCATTAGTAGCTATAATACAATATGTATCAGAAAACTAAGGGATAACATAACTGAACAAGTGTAACTCACTATTTAAAGGAGAGCCAGAGTGAATACTCTGGTAATGGGACTACACACACATTACCTTGTGTCTTGTCATGGGATGCAACTCCTTTCAGTCCATCCTTCTTCGTGAGCTTTGAGGTCTGCTAGTGAACTCATTAAACGCATGTCTTTGCATCTGTAAGGCACGTGCACCTGATAAAACAATGAATGGAGGGCATTGCAAAGCAACTCCTGAATCCATCTCCCCCACTCCTGTGTTACCTCACTCATGAGGTTCTCTACCAAATTGACTCTCATAGTACCCATTTCTTCCTGAAACCATGTCTTTTCAATAAGAAAACCATGTTCACATTTGAAATTTCTTTCCTAGGATTGAACAAATTATCCTCAGGGAGTGGCATGATGGCTGACGTAAGAAAGAAGAGAAAAAAATTTTGAAAAAGAGTAAGAAGCTGGCTTCTTGATGAAAGTCAATTGGAAGTGTTTAGGTGGAGCTGTTTGTCTTTCTAGTATTCGTTATATTTTTCTCATGATAGAATCTGAGTCTATTTGCCTGGATGAGATCTCAAATTATCAACTTTTAATTTCCTCTTAACCAAACATAAATATCATATATGGAATATTTATGGAATGGAATGGATAGAGAATGGTCTAACCTGGAAAATTCAGAATTTTGTTTAAAGTTCATGGAACACTAAATACAACATACAATTATAAATTTATGTCTTACCATAGCCTTAGAGATGTAAAGCATGTGAATATATGTGTGATGAAATGGAAAGATTGTTTCACCCTTTTAAGGTGTTGAGAAGATAAACCAATGTGAGAAATGAGATAGCAAATCATTACAGAATCCAATTAAAATTCTGATGTGAGGTCAGAAGCTTGTGGGTTGCACCAAATCTTCTTAATGGAAAATTATTCTCAACCACTGGGGCTGGGAATGTAATTTATTTCTATTCAGCATATATCTATTGAGAATCTACAATGTGAAGGTCACAGCGTGTTTGGCTCTATGAGCCAAAGCCTTCATCCTAAGAACAGTCAATTATCCAGTAACTTTGGTTTCAGAAGCTGGGCCAAGAACTGCATTTCATTAATATTTAAAATCAAATTAATGTCACACATATCTAAATAACTTGCCTGGACAATTCACATAGCATATTTCTCACCACCGATTTACCAAAATGAGACTAGATCCTAACTGAGAATTAATTTAATGGCCAAAGTACAGGATTTAGGAAAAGACAGAAATCTTCCAAAACCCACCTATTACTATCCAAGATCCTTGGAAGGATTTAATGGGGAAAAATACACTGCATGAATATTTTGTTAGAAACCACTGAGACCATAGTCAATGAAAACAAGAAAACTCATTTTATCTCTCAGTTTTTGGAGAAATCATCAACCAATGTTTAGAGGAAATTGTGCTTGGAGAGATGGAGGTTCTGATACTTTCCCCTTCTGGTTTCAGATTCCTGAATAATCCCTGTGATACACGCAGAATGCAGTGTAAGGATTACGTGGATGAAATTGCCTCTGAAATAGGAGTGAAACCCAACCTGTTCTCACTTTTCCTGTGGGATCCAAAGCTGGCTCTGGAAATTTTCTTTGGGCCATGCACACCTTACCAGTACCACCTACAAGGGCCAGGGAAGTGGGCTGGGGCCCGGGGAGCCATCCTGACTCAGAGAGAGCAGATCATCAAGCCCCTGAGGACTCGCATCCTCACCAGTGACCAGGCTCCATACTCTGTGCCATTTTGGCTTAAAAGTGTCTGTGTAGCCCTTCGCCTCTTTGTTCTCACTTTAGTCATTATTAAAGGATAATCCTCCTACAATCATTACGATATTAGAGATTAACAGTGACACACACTAATTACGAAACCGGGCATGTGCAAGTGTTTATCCCTCAGTTCAGATTGGATCAGTGCAGTGAATTGTCTAATAATTCCAAAATTACTCATGTATGAGTATTTGGCAAAATTGGACATTTCAGAAGTCCAAAGGGACAGAGTAACAACTTGAGCTAAAGCCGACCTGAAAATTGGCGATTTCTAATGAAATGGTTTATATGAAATCTTGCCCTGGCAAAGTATATTTAATTTCTATAATATGACAAATGTTCTAAGTTACCAAGTTCTCCTAGCCTCCTTTTATATGAATTGGCAAATTCTTTGTTTTATATGTAAAACACAGGCTAGGAAAAAGTATCTCTTCAATGATTTAGAAAAGTTAACAATGAACAAACGTCTTCACCAGAAACTCTTTCCACTAGGGTCACATTCATAGAATCATGGATATTGAGGTAGCAGGTTATTTCAGGTATTATCGAGGGTATTTTCAGGATATGGGGTGTGCCAAGGAGAGAAAAAGAGGGACTAATGGAAGTCAGGGAAAGAAGAAACAGGGAGAAAGAGCAACTATTTACAACATTTACAGAAACTTTTACAATTAATCAAAGAGATGAAATATTTTAGTCTCTGGGTCAGTCACTTATATTACAGGCTATGTCTGAGCTTAGTCCTGATACTCTGTAAAACAGATTTCTCCCCCAAATTTCTTAAGATATGATTGATAATAAAAAATTGTATATTTTTAAAGTGTACAATGTGGTGTTTTGATATACATACACAAAGAGAAATTATTACCACAATGAAGCTAATTAACATATTAATTACCTCATAGTTACCTTTGTGTGTGTGTGTGGTGAGAATACTTAAGATCTGTCCTTCTAGCAAATATCGAGTATACAATACAGTACTATTAATTATAGTCACCACACTGTACATTAGGTCTCCAGAAATTATTCATCTTATAACTGAATGTCTGTTCCTTTTGACCAACATCTCTCTATTTCCCCACCAGACCCCGGTAGCAACTCTTCTGCTCTCAGTTAATAAGAGTTAAACTTTGCAAAATTCCACATATAAGTTAAACCATGCAGTATTTGCCTTTTCATGTTTGGCTTATTTCACTTAGCATAATGTCCTCCAGTTTCATCCATTATACTCAAATGGCAGAATATCCTTCTAAGACTGAATAAAATTCCATTGTGTATATGTATCACATTTTCTTTATCTCTTCATCCTCTGATGGACACTTAGGTTGCTTCCATAACTTGTGATTAACACTGCATTGAACATGAGAGTGTAGATATCTCTTCCAGATCCTGTTCTCATTTCCTTTGAATATATACCCAGAAGTGGGATTGCTGGACTATATGGTAGCTCTATTTTTCATTTTTTGAGGAACCACCATACTATTTACCTAAGTGGCTGTACCAGTTTACATTTCCACCAACAGTGTACAAGTACTCCATTTTCTCCACATCTTCACCAATACTTATCTGTTAACTTTTTTATAATAGGCATCTTAACATGTGTGAGGGGATACCTCATTTTACATTTGCATTTCCCTAATGATTAGTGTTGTTGAACATCTTTTCACGTACCTGTTGGCCATTTATGTCTTCTTTGGGAAAATGTCTAATCAAGCCCTTTGCCCATTTTTAAATTGTTTTTTTTTTTCCATTGAGTATGACTTCCTGATATATTTTGGACATTAATCACTAACTGAATATATGGTTTGCATATATTTTCTCCCATTCCATAGATTGCCTCTTAATTTTGTTGATTGTGTCATTTGCTGCATAGAAACTTTTTAGTTTGATATAGTCCCACCTGTTTATTTTTGCTTTTATTGCCTGTGTTTTTTGTGTCATATGAAAAAACAATTGCCAATACCGATGTCAAGGAGCTTTATCCCTATGTTTTCTTCTAGGACTATTATGGTTTCAGATCTCACATTTAAGTCTTTAACTCACTTGAGTTGATTTTTGCATATAGCATAGGATAACAGTCCAATTTCATCCTTTTGCACAGGGACATCCAGTTTTCTCAGTATCATTTATTGAAAAGGTTATCTTTTCCCTGTTATGTATCCTTGGTATCTTTGTCAAAGATTAGTTGACTGTATATGGTTGAGTTTATTTCTAGGCTATATATTCTGTTCCATTGGTATATGTGTTTGTTTTTATGCCAGTACCATGCCATTTTGATTATGATAGCTTTGCAGTATATTTTGAAATCAAGGAGTACAGTGTCTCCAGTTTTGTTCTTCTAGCTTGAGATTGCTTTATCTACTCAAGGTCTTTTGTGGTTCCATACAAATTTTAGGGTTGTTTTTCTATTTCTCTAAAAAATACTATTGGAATTTTGATAAGAATTGCATTGAATATGTAGATTGCTTTAGGTATCATGGATATTTTGGCAATATTAATTATTCCAATCCATGAACACAGGATATCTTTCCATTTATGTGTGTCTTCTTCAATTTCTTTCATCAAAGATTTGTGAGTTTTAGTGTACAGATATTTTACTTCCTTGGCTAAATTTATTCCTCACTCTTTTATTCTTTTTGATGTTATTGTAATGAGATTTTGTTTTCTTAATTTCTTTTCAGATGGTTTGTTGATAGTATATAGAAATGAAACTGATTTTGTGTGTTGATTTTGAATCTACAACTTTACTGAATTCATTTATTAGCTCTAACAGTTTTTGGTGTAGTCTTTAGGGTTTTCTGTATATAATATCAAATCATCTGCAAACAGAGACTTTTACTTTTTCCTTTCTGATTTGGATGACTTTTATTTCTATTTCTTATCTAATTGCTCTAGCTAGGACTTTTAGTACTATGTTGAATAGAAGTGGTAAGAGTGGGTATCCTTATATTGTTCCTGAACATATGTGGACTTAATTATGTTGAGATATATTCCCTCTACACCCAGTTTGTTGGGAATTTTTATCATGAAAGGCTATTGAATTATGTCAGATGCTTTTTCTGTGTGTATTGAGATGATCATATGATTTTTATCTGTCATTCTGTTAATACGGTGTATCACTTTGGTTCATTTGTGTATATTGAACCATTCTTGCACCCAAAGGATAAATATAACTTTATCATGGTGTATGATCCTTTTAATGTGCTGTTTAATTCAGTTTGCTAGACTTTTGTTGAAGAATTTTACATCTGTGTTCATCAAGGTTATAGGCCTGTAATTTTCTTAGAGTGTCCTTGTCTGACCTTGGTATCAGGTTAATGCTGGTCTTGTAAAATGAGTTTGAAAGTATCCCATCCTCTTCAATTTTTGGAAGAGTTTGAGAAAGATTCGTATTAATTCTTCTTTAAATGTTTCGTTGAATTCACCAGTGAAGTCATCTGGTCTGGATTTTCTTTGTTGGCATGTAATTGTTAGTAGTCTCTTGTGATCCTTTGCATTTCTGTGGTATCAGTTGTAATGTCTCCTCTTTCATTTCTGATTTATTTTTTGAGTATTCTCCCTTTTTTCTTAGTCTAGAAAGGTTTGTCAATTTTTTGATCTTTTTAAATAACTCAGTTTTGATGATCTTTTCTATTGTCTTTATCGTTTCTATTTCATTTATTTTTGCTCGGATCTTTGTTAATTCCTTCCTTCTGCTAACTTTGGGCTTTGCTTGTTCTTCTCTTTGCTTTCTCTTCCCTTTATACCTTGAGATATAAAGTTAGGTTGTTTATTTGAGATTTTTTTCCTCCTTAATGTAGGCATTTATCATTTTATTTTTTTAACATCTTTATTGGAGTATAATTGCTTTACAATGTTGTATTAGTTTCTGCCGTATAACAAAGTGAATCAGCTATACGTATACATATATCCCCATATCCCCTCCCCTCTTGCATCTCCCTCCCACCCTCCTTATCCCACCCCTCTAGGTGGTCACAAGGCACTGAGCTGATTTCCCTGTGCTATGCAGCTGCTTCCCACTAGCTATCTATTTTACATTTGGTAGTGTATATATGTCAGTGCTACTCTCTCACTTAGTCCCAACGTACCCTTCCCCCTCCCCGTGTCCTCAAGTTCATTCTCTATGTCTGTATCTTTATTCCTGTCCTGCCCCTAGGTTCATCAGAACCATTTTTTTCTTTTCTGTTTTTTTTAGATTTTAAACTTTCCCTCTTTGTACTGTTTGGGCCCATCAATGGCAACAGATCCCCCAACTCTATCAGCGTCTATACACAAAACACCTCCCACAGAGCTCACATCAGTGGAACTCACAATAAATACTTATACCAGAATTATCAAGTTCCATTGAACCCAAATATGCTGGCAGGATTCAGGGCAAGTGGAAAGTAGTTTTGAAATTTGTTTCTTGCTATATACTCATCCTGGATCTTCGGTGGTGTCTTTTTCAAAGAAACAATAATTGCATGTATATTATAATTTTTGACATCAGATAATACTTTGTACAAAATCCTTCAGAGCTCAGAAAGTGTTAATATCCTTTCCTCCTCCAGAAATGAAGCATATATGTTAAGCTGTCTGGCCTAAGGCTGCACACTGAGTCACTGCAGGGTGTGGAGATTAAATACCCAGGAAATCTTAAGAGCTACATGTTGTGCCTGAAACAATACAGCTGCCCAGTCACAGTTCCTTCACTTTTCTTGAAGAAATTACTAAATGAATTGAAGAAAATTAAGAGCTCAAAAATAGAGAAATCAGGGGCTTCCCTGGTGGCGCAGTGGTTGAGAATCTGCCTGCCAATGCAGGGGACACGAGTTCGAGCCCTGGTCTGGGAAGATCCCACATGCCGCGGAGCAACTGGGCCCGTGAGCCACAGCTACTGAGCCTGCGCGTCTGGAGCCTGTGCTCCGCACCAGAGAGGCCGCGACAATGAGAGGCCCACGCACCGCAATGAGGAGTGGCCCCGGCTCACCGCAACTAGAGAAAGCCCTCGCACAGAAACGAAGACCCAACACAGCCAAAACTAAAATAAATAAATAAATAAGTTGCCATTTAAAAAAAAAATAGAGAAATCATAAGAGTGGAATTATTCTCTGAAGCCAACTAAACATAGAAATATCTAATAATTATTTCAATTCTGAGTACAATACTGAACACAAATGCCAATGTTATTTTCTGGGAAAAAAAAGTTACATAATGACCCTGGTTTTTAAAAATAACAAGGAAACCTGGTCTAAAAATCTCAAATTATGTCAAGACAAGTTGGGATGGAGATGAAAGGAGACTAAACTTGTGGTAAACGCCCAGTCTTAATAAGGGGTATTGAAAATATGCCATTTACTTATGACCACACTGTGGTAATTCTGAGATACCACTGGGCGTGGGTAATGTTTCTGATTTGGTTCTGATTCCACTTTCTGGAAGTTTGGTGTTCTGTGCCCCTAGCTCCACCCCCTGGCAGTTCTGTTTGTTCAGTTATCCTCCGTGGCCACACCTGAAATGTGCTTTAGGGACTCTGCCCTCCCTCCTGACTAAGCGGTTTTTCCTGTGTGTTGTCTACATCCATTGATGTTTGGGATCCCGAGGATCACTTTCAGTCTAAACTTTTACAGTCTATTTTAGTCTAGACAGATGGTTCTTCTGGCAGTACGACTCTATCAAAAATTTAGCTTCCTGTCTGTTCAGTTCCAGTCAGCTCCAAGTATCAGTAGCCACGACCACAGCCTTCTCTGTATGTACTTTCTATACTGCTGTATTTCCTTGCCTTCTCCCAGCTATACTTCTTCCCCTGCCCCACCCACACCCATACATACTCCCACCTCTTCTGTTTCTCTCCTTCTCTTTCTTCCCCACCCCTGTCTTGAGTGAATTACAAATTCCTTGGCCCTGCAGATATCAATGGGAGAGCAACACCCTGAGCTTTTTTGCTCAACTGAATGGATTTACTGGGCACTAGTGCCCTGGCTGGACCTTGATACCTTAATCCACTCAGAGGCTATAACAGTGGGTGGGATGGCTGCACCTTTAATTTGATGCTGATCCCGAGGCTGAGTTTTAATCAACGTTTGTCATTCAAAGATCTTCCCAGTTTTATATATTTTTTAATTGGGTTAAGAATCAGTTGCCTCTTCCAATTCTGTAAGCCCCCAAATTTTGGATTCTCTTTATTCCTTTTTCTAGATTTTTGGCAGCATCCCACTTCAAAGCATCAGTTTCTCCATCACTCAGGATAAGGTAGATTTTGCTGTGGTTCAAACAGTCCCCAAGCCTCATCACTCAGAATCACAAATGTTTATTTCTACTTGTGGCAGGTCAGCAGGAGGTCTCCACACGTCATAGTCAATCAGGGACCCAGGCAGAAGCTGCATCTCTACTCATGTTTCCAAAATTGTTGAGACATGCAAAAGCAAACATGGTAAATTGTGTACTCACTCTTCAGTCACCTCCTGAAAGTGACACATGTCACCACCATTCACATATTATTGGCCAAAGTACATCATGTAACTTCATTCACATATTGTTGGCCAAAGTAAGCCACACCTAACTTCAAAGAAGAAGAGAAGTACAATCCTACCACCATTAGATAAAATGCTTTCGCAGGAAAACCAAGAACTGGAACATTTTTGAACAGCCCTGATGTCTAGGACACAGAGATAGGTTAGAGAATACAGCTGGAAAGTTTAACCAATAAAACTAAAAAACAACAACCACAATATGTACAACTTTCTAAATGCCAGAGAAGAGACAAGCAAAGAAAGCATTGTGCATATAGCTAAGGAAAATATATGGATACCTTAAAAAATGAAAGCCATAAAACACAGTAATAGAAATAAAGTCCAAAGGTATCACTCCTGAAAATATGTAAATGTAAATGTGTTAAACTCTCAAATTGGCTGAATAAGACAAAGTCTAACTATAGAAGACACAATAAAGTGACACCAAAAGTTAGAACAAGGGACAGAAAACTATGACCCACAGGCCGAATCCAGGCCAGTCCACTGCCTATTTTTGTAAGTAAAGTTTTATTGGAGTACAGCCATGCCCATCTGTTTATATATTATCTGTGGCTGTTTTCTGTTGACTAGCTGCCACAGAGACCGTATGGCCCACAAAGCCTAAAATATTTATTTGCCTCTTTAAAAAAACAGTTTACTGACCCTTAGGTTAGACAATAAAGGATAGATTAATATATGTAAGACAAATAGGGATAAATCAATTGTTATAATATTATTAATAAAGTGGAATAAAATGTCAACCTTCATTAAGAGTCTGGAAAATCCCTGAGTGTTAAAAGGGAAAATGAGCTCAGAGTAGAACAACCCACACTTTTCAATTTCTTTTTAAACTACACTATAATCTCCTTTATGTAGAGACTTATTTAATTTCCCAAATCATAGTTCTTCCTTTACATTCAATAAAGGTTAAATAATAGTCTTTCTTTCTATCTAAACCAAATCTTCAATCTCTAATTTACCTCTTTTCAGAGAAGGGTTAATGAACCCAGCAACACAAGACTTTGGGCACTGTGTTTGACAATGCAGAGATGACTTTTTGTTAAACATATGAAGAGTTATAGGAAATTTGTATAGCATACATTTACAACATACAAAAGAATTTTAACAACTTCATTAAACCAAGATGCTTTGGATAAAATGTTTTTTTTAATAAGGTAAATGCAACGTTTCTCTATCTTTATTCTTGTATTGGATAAAAATTTTTAAACTGCAATCTGAAAACACCATGAATCTCCTATTTGCAATATATGCTCCTCTCTTTTAATGTCTTGGAGGGCTCTGTTCTAGTTAAAAAGAATTCTCCACTGGAGCTGGCATGGGCTACATGCCAAGATCCAAGACAGTCCTACTCTAGAAGAAACCAGCTCCTTTAACACTTTTGAGTCATCAAAACAAAGAGCCCACATATACATTGCATATATTTTAATCCACTGACTAGTTTTTTAACATCTGTGAAAGACAGTGTATATATCTATGAGTTCTTCAGGTAATTAATATCATGAAATAGTGTCTTAATGTAGAATATCCTGCCCCAACACTCCTGGACAATATGTTTATTTGGAACAAGCAGGGTTGTGCCACAACCCCACTCTCCCTCCTATTCATTCATCTCACAAATATTTTTTGAATGTCCACTGTGTGTGTTAGCCAGGGTTCTCCAGAGAAACAGAACCAATAGGATATATATATAGAGAGAGAGATAAATAGATAGATATAGGTAGATTTCTATGCATAGAGAGAGTGAGATATAGAGACAGAGAGAGGGAGAAAGGGAAAGAAAGAGAGAAATCTGTTGTAAGGCATTGCCTCTGTGATTATGAAGGCTAGCAATTCTGAAATCTGCAGGACAAGCCAGCAGACTGGAGACCAAGGGAAGAGTTAATGTTGCAGTCTTGAGTCTGGAGGCAGAATTCCTTCCTTCTCAGGGGATCTTAGTCTTTTCTCATAAGGCTTATCAACTGATTGGATGAGGCCCATTCACACAATGAAGAGTAATCTGATTTATTCAAAGTCTACTGATTTAAATGTTAATCACATCTAAAAAATACCTTCATAGCAACATCTAGACTGGTGTTTGACCATGGACACCATAGCCTAACTAAACTGATGCATAAAATTAAGCATCACACCCACTGTGTGCCAGACACTGAAAATATAGAGGTGGATAAGGCTAAAAAACCCGTGATTTCAAGTAGCATGCAAACACAGGATTATAGAGCTAAACTGAATTAACACAAAACATATAGAGAAAAGAAGTATATCCAGATGTTTCATGTGGAAAGAGCAGAAAGACCTGGCAAGTGTAGTAAGGCAAACTTGGCCTCATGGTCACTGATGTGGAACAGATATGCTGTCCTGAGATTCATCTATGACACATTCTCCAGGAAGCCCATCACCGTAGGTCCCTGAAACATTCTTCTAGGGCCATCTTTATTGCATGCACTGCTCCCTCGGGTTACTGAGAGTTGTACTGTACATGCATATGGGGAAAAGTCTCAGCAGAGTGGCGGCTGTGTTTTTTCTGTCTCTACCGACTATGTCTCCACCTTCTTTCCAGTTTCATCTTTTTGCACGACTCCATGAGAAAACAGGACAAAATGCACACCTTTGTGGAAGTGTCATTCAACTTAGCCACCAAAACTTGGCCAACATTCCCTCTGGTGACAGGTGCAGTGAATTCCAATCATTGCCCTGAGTTGCATGTTGTCTATTTTGCTCCACTGGAGTCAGACGTGACATTTTTTTGCATGACTGCCATTCCATTTTGAAACAGGAGGGATGGAGGCAGGGCACAACCTTTGAAAGAATGATATAGCCTGAGAACATGACACAAACTGATTAGAACCAAATGGGTCCAAGATGGTGGATGAGTCAACTTCCACTAGACCTTGAGCCTCAGTATACACTCACATCAGCAAGCTAAATGACACACCCACAGGCGCCATGACAGTTCTAAGACTGACCATAAGGATCAAAAAGTGGGCAGTGACCCAATTTCTGGAAATCCCCGCCCCTTCCTAAAATAGCTGGAATACTCCTCCCACTCATTAGCTTATGAAATTACGCACTCCTATAAAAACTGACAACCCCATACCCTGGTGCCTTCTGAGATGGCCCACACTCCGTCTGTGGAATGTATTTCTCTCTAAATAAATCCATTTCTTACCGATCACTTTGTCTCTCACTGAATTCTTTGTGATACATATCAAGAACCCGAGCTTCATTAAGTCCTGAAACCAGGTGGGTGATCTCAGTTGGAAGACTGTGGGTTTTGGCCGGATCTGAGTCCCAGCCATGTGGGTTCAAGTCCCAGTCTGGGTTTTGGCTGGGTTCGAGTCCTGGCACATGGGTTTAAGTCCCAATCTGAGGTGCACAGTTGCACTTTTACCAAGCATATTAGTCTCATATGACCTGAAAGTGATCTTTGTAATTACATAATCTCCTCAACCCTTTCCCAGATATGTCATAATATGTTTATCATCTGGAAGGAGAGAGAAGTATTATGTTAACCAACAGTTGAGTGACAGATAACGAATTACTCAAGCGTCAAGAGGAACTTGCTACTGTGAGTTTTGAGAGAGAAAATGTAACCAAAAGTGGGGTCTGCGGCTTCCCTGGTGGCGCAGTGGTTGAGAATCTATCTGCCTGCCAATGCAGGGGACACGGGTTCGAGCCCTGGTCTGGGAGGATCCCACGTGCCGCGGAGCAACTGGGCCCGTGAGCCACAATTGCTGAGCCTGCACGTCTGGAGCCTGTGCTCCGCAACGGGAGAGGCCGCGATGGTGAGAGGCCCGCGCACCGCGATGAAGAGTGGCCCCCGCTTGCCACAACTAGAGAAAGCCCTCGCACAGAAACGAGGACCCAACACAGCCATAAATAAATAAATAAATAAATAAATAAATAAATAAATAAATAAATAAATAAAATTTAAAAAATGAGGCAATAACACCTTCTGGGGTGGATCACTGTGAGGGTCAATGGATACATGTGTATAAAAGCAAAAAAAAGAAAAAAAAAGTGGGGTCTGGCTGCTCACCACTCAAAGACCAATAAAGGGCTTCCCTGGTGGCGCAGTGGTTGAGAATCTGCCTGCCAATGCAGGGGACACAGGTTCGAGCCCTGGTCTGGGAAGATCCCACATGCCGCGGAGCGGCTGGGCCCGTAAGCCACAATTACTGAGCCTGCACATCTGGAACCTGTGCTCCGCAACAAGAGAGGCCGCGACAGTGAGAGGCACACGCACCGCGATGAAGAGTGTCCCCTGCTTGCCACAACTAGAGAAAGCCCTCGCACAGAAACGAAGACCCAACACAACCATAAATAAATAAATAAAAATTAAAAAAAAAAAAAGACCAATAAAGAAGGCAGGTTGATGGAAAGGAAAGTTTGCTTTATTTTGGATGCCGGCAACCGAGGGGGAGGGCAGACTCCTGTCCAAAGGCTGACTACCTCCCACTGCCCATCAGTGGGCAAGAACTTTTATAGATGGAGGGAGGGAGCTACATGTAGAAACAGCACAGTCATCTTGAAATTGGTCATTGGTGGTCTGATCAGTGTCATCTTGATTGTTTTAAGTACAGTTAATCTTTAGTTCCAGGGTTGGTTTGTTCCCATTTCCTGAGGCCAGTTCTCGGAATTGTGGCAGCTTATGTCATGGCTACATTCTGATCATCATGTAGTTAACTTCTTCCTCCTGGTGGGGGTTTCAGTATCTATAAAACAGCTCACAGGATATGGCTCAGAATATTATCTATAGCCCTTGAGAAGGAACTAAAGGTCCTTGACTATGCTTAATGACTAAACTATTATTATTTGGTCTCCTTTGACTGTTTTCCTTTGTTTCTGCATTTTCTCACTTCTCTGATTAAAGGTATTCGTTGACTAAAGTTTTTCCACAGACAAAAGTCAGGCTGAGGACATGGAGCGTAGGGAAAAGGACCATAAGGTCCTACTCTGTTTCAAAAAGGGTTTGTCAGAATAATCCGATCTTGTCAAGACCCTGCAAGTTCCCTAGCGGGGAGATGATTCCACCAGGTGGGGTCAGCTGTTTTAAGTCCAGGGCACTCTAATCTGGGATTTGCTTCTGTCTTTTTTTTTGGCTGTATTGGGTCTTCATTGCTGCATGGAGGCTTTTCTCTGGGTGCGGAGAGTGGAGGCCATTCTTCATTGCGGCACACAGGTTTCTCATTGTGGTGGCTTCTCTTATTGTGGAGCGTGGGCTCTAGGCGCGTGGGCTTCAGTAGTTGTGGCACACAGGCTTAGTTGCTCCGCTGCATGTGGGAACTTCCCAGACCAGGGCTTGAACCCATGTCCCTTGCATTGGCCACTTAACCACCAGGCAAACCCCTCTGTCTTCTTCTGTTCCTCTAGTGACCCTATATTTCTTCTCCTCCTAGTGTTAAGCTTCTGAGTTCTCATCCTTATTTCTTAACGACTTTGCCTGCTGCTCCTCAATTCCATCCTCTAGTCTCTCAACCTGGTAACTTCCTTCTGATTTCTTAATGGCTTTTTTGTTTCAATTTTCTGTTCCCCATGGACTGTATATGACTTGCTTAAACCTAGTAATTCCACACAAAAAAACCCAAGCTTTTACTCTAAACAAATATCTTTTAAGGACAAAAACTGAGCCTTGTACAAAAAGGGAAGAAATAAATATATTTTGTATTGATTATTAAATAAAGTATCCGATTCTGCTCCACATAATATGCATATTTTTATATTAGGTAAACACTAATTAAATTAAAAAATTGTTTTATATGCTTAATTCTGAAAACTTTTTCCCCCTTCATATAACCATTACCTTAAAATAGTTAATTAATATGATAATATGACACCTCTGTAAATTTAGGCATTGCATATTATATTCAAGTAATAAAGCAATCAGAGTGAAAGTCAGCAGGGAGAAAAATTGTCTAGTAGTCCCTGAAGAGAACCTCATCACATTACAGGTGACTATGGTACAGGCACTCAACTAACGCATTATTCAATCTACAGAGGTGCTTCTAAAAGGATAACTGAAATATTATTGAGTTGAATGTAATGAAACTTGAGGACATTATACTAAGTGAAGTAAGTCAGACAGAGAAAGACAAATACCATGTGATCTCAGTTATACATGGAACCTATAAAAAATAAAAAATTTCTTTAAAATCTCATAGATTTTAAATTTTTATTTATTTATTTGTTTTCTTTCTTTTTTCCCTCCTGAGCCGTGTGGCTGATAGGGTCTTGGACAGCTTGGCCTGCTGTCAGGCCTGAGCCCCAGAGGTGGGAGAGCCAAGTTCAGGATATTGAACCACCAGAGACCTCCTGACCCCACGTAATATCAATAGGTGAGAGCTCTCCCAGAGATCTCTGTCTCAATGCTAAGACCCAGCTCCACCCAATGGCCAGCAAGCTCCAGTGCTGGACACCCTATGCCAACAATTAGTAAGAGAGGAACACAATCCCACCCATTGGCAGAAAGGCTGCCTAAAATCATACTAAGTGCACAGACACCCCAAAACACACCACTGGACTTGGCCCTGCCAACCAGAAAGACAAGATCCAGCTCCAATCACCAGAACACAGGCACCAGTTCCCTCCACCAGAAAGCCTACACAAGTCACTGAAACAACTCACCCACTGGGGGCAGACACCAAAAACAACGGGAGTTACGAGCCTGCAGCCTGTGAAAAGGAGACCCCAAACACAGTAAGTTAAGCAAAATGAGGAGACAGAGAAACACACAGCAGGTGAAGGAGCAAGGTAAAAATGCACCAGACCAAGCAAATGAAGAGGAAATAGGCAGACTACCTAAAAAAGAATTCAGAATAATGATAGTAAAGTTGATCCAAAATCTTGGAAATACAATGGAGAAAATACGAGAAATGTTTAACAAGGACATAGAAGAACTAAAGAGCAAACAAACATTGATGAACAACAGAATAAATGAAATTTAAAATTCTCTGGAAGGAATCAATAGCAGAATAACTGAGGCAGAAGAAAGGACAAGTGACCTGGGAGATAAAATAGTGGAAATAACTACCACAGGCAGAATAAAGAAAAAGGAATGAAAAGAATTGAGGACAGCCTCAGAGACCTCTGGGACAACATTAAATGCACCAACATTCGAGTTATAGGGGTCCCAGAAGAAAAAGACAAAAAGAAAGGGTCTGAGAAAATATTTGAAGAGATTATAGTTGAAAACTTCCCTAACATGGGAAAAGAAATAGTCAATCAAGTCCAGGAAGCACAGAGAGTCCCAAACAGGATAAATCCAAGGAGAAACACGCCAAGACACATATTAATCAAAATATCAAAAATTAAATACAAAGAAAAAATGTTAAAAGCAGCAAGGGAAAAGCAACAAACAACATACAAGGGAATCCCCATAAGGTTAACAGCTGATCTTTCAGCAGAAACTCTGCAAGCCAGAATGGAGTGGCGGGACATATTTAAAGTGATGAAAGGGAAAAACCTACAACCAAGATTTCTCTACCCAGCAAGGATCTCGTTCAGATTCAATGGAGAAATTATAACCTTTACAGACAAGCCAAAGCTAAGAGAATTCAGCACCACCAAACCAGCTTTACAACAGATGCTAAAGGAACTTCTCTAGGCAAGAAACACAAGACAAGGAAAAGACCTACAAAAACAAACCCAAAACAATTAAGAAAATGGTAATAGGAACAAACATATTGATAATTACCTTAAATGTAAATGGATCAAATGCTCCAACCAAAAGACGCAGACTGCCTGAATGGATACAAAAAGAAGGTCCATATATATGCTGTCTACAAGAGACCCACTTCAGACCTAGAGACACATACAGACTGAAAGTGTGGGGATGGAAAAATATATTCCATGCAACTGGAAATCAGAAGAAAGCTGGAGTAGCAATTCTCATGTCAGACAAAATAGACTTTAAAATAAAGACTATTACAAGAGACAAAGAAGGACACTATATAATGATCAAGGGATCAATCCAAGAAGAAGATATAAGAATTGTAAATATTTATGCACCTAACATAGGAGCACCTCAATACATAAGGCAAATGCTAACAGCCATAAAAGGGAAATCGACAGTAACACAATAACAGTAGAGGACTTTAACACCCCACTTTCACCAATGGACAGATCATCCAAGATGAAAATAAATAAGGAAACACAAGCTTTAAATGATGCATTAAACAGGATGGACTTAATTGATATTTATAAGACATTCCATCCAAAAACAACAGAATACACTTTCTTCTCAAGTGCTCATGGAACATTCTCCAGGATAGGTCATATCTTGGGTCACAAATCAAGCCTTGGTAAATTTAAGAAAATTGAAATCTTATCAAGTATCTTTTCCGACCACAAGGCTGTCAGATTAGATATCCTGTAGATACTACAGGAAAAAATCTGTAAAAAATACAAACACATGGAGGCTAAACAATACACTACTAAATAACCAAGAGATCACTGAAGAAATCAAAGGGGAAATCAAAAAATACCTAGAAACAAATGGCAATGAAAACATGATGACCTAAAACCTATGGGTTGCAGCAAAAGCAGTTCTAAGAGGGAAGTTTACAACAATACAATCCTACCTCAAGAAATAAGAAAAATCTCAAATAAACAACCTAAACTTAAACCTAAAGCAGTTAGAGAGAGAACAAAAAAATCCCAAAAATAGCAGAAGGAAAAATCATAAAGATCAGATCAGAAATAAATGAAAAGAAATGAAGGAAATGATAACAAAGATCAATAAAACTAAAAGCTGGTTCTTTGAGAGATAAACAAAATTGATAAACCATTAGCCAGACTCATCAAGCAAAAAAGGGAGAAGACTCAAATCAATAGAATCAGAAATGAAAAGAGGAGAAGTAACAAACTGACACTGCAGAAATACAAAGGATCATGAGAGATTACTACAAGCAACTATATGCCAATAAAATGGACAACCTGGGAGAAATGGACAAATTCTTAGAAAAGCACAACCTTCTGAGACTGAACCAGGAAGAAATAGAAAATATAAACAGATCAATAACAAGCACTGAAATTGAAACTGTGATTAAAAATCTTCCAACACACAAAAGCCCAGGACCAGATGGCTTCACAGGCAAATTCTATCAAACATTTAGAGAAGAGCTAACACCTATCCTTCTCAAACTCTTCCAAACTATAGCAGAGGGAGGAACACTTCCAAACTCATTCTATGAGGCCACCATCACCCTGATACCAAAACCAGACAAAGATGTCACAAAAAAAGAAAACTACAGCCCAATATCACTGATGAACATAGATGCAAAAATCCTCAACAAAATACTAGCAAACAGAATCCCACAGCACATTAAAATGATCATACACCATTACCAAATGGGGTTTATCCCAGGAATGCAAGGATTCTTCAATATAGGCAAATCAATCGTGATAAACCATACTAACGAATTGAGGAATAAAAACCATATGATCATCTGAATAGATGCAGAAAAAGCTTTTGACAAAATTCAACACCCAAAAACCCTCCAGAAAGTAGGCATAAAGGGAACTTACCTCAACATAATAAAGGCCATATATGAGAAACCCACAGTCAACATTGTTCTCAATGGTGAAAAACTGAAACCTTTTCTTCTAAGATCAGGAACAAAACAAGGTTGCCACTCTCACCACTATTGTTCAACATAGTTTTGGAAGTTTTAACCACAGCAATCAGAGAAGAAAAAGAAGTAAAAGGAATCCGAATTGGAAAAGAAGAAGTAAAACTGTACATACATACATAGAGAATCCTAAAGATGTTACCAGAAAACTACTAGAGCTAATCAATGAATTTGGTAAAGTAACAGCATACAAAATTAATGCACAGAAATCTCTTGCATTCCTATACACTAATGGTGAAATATCTGAAACACTGGTAGGAAACACTACCATTTACCATTGCAACAAAAAGAATAAAATACCTAGGTATAAACCTACCTAAGGAGACAAAAAACCTGTATGCAGAAAGCTGTAAGACACTTGTGAAGGAAATTAATGATGATACACACAGATGGAGCTATATACCATGTTCTTGGATTGGAAGAATCAACATCATGAAAATGACTCTACTACCCACAGCAATCTACAGATTCAGTGCAATCCCTATCAAACTACCAATGGCATTTTTCACAGAACTAGAACAAAAAATTTCACAATTTGTATGGAAACACAAAAGACCACAAATAGCCAAAACAATCTTGAGAAAGAAAAACGGAGCTGGAGGAATCAGGCTCCCAGACTTCAGACTATACTACAAAGCTACAGTAATCAAGACAGTATGGTACTGGCACAAAAACAGAAATAGAGATCAATGGAAAAGGATAGAAAGCCCAGAGATTAACCCAAACACATATGGTCACCTTATTTTTGATAAAGGAGGCAAGAATATACAATGCAGAAAAGACAGCCCCTTCAATAAGTGGTACTGGGAAAACTGGACAGCTACATGTAAAAGAATGAAATTAGAACACTCCTTAACACCATACACAAAAATAAACTCAAAATGCATTAAAGACCTAAATGTAAGGCCAGACACTATAAACCTCTTAGAGTAAAACGTAGGCAGAACACTCTATGACATAAATCACAGCAAGATCCTTTTTGACCCACCTCCTAGAGAAAAGGAAATAAAAACAAAAATAAACAAATGGGACCTAATGAAACTTAAAAGCTTTTGCACAGCAAAGGAAACCATAAACAAGACAAAAAGACAACCCTCAGAATGGGAGAAAATATTTGCAAATGAAGCAACTGACAGAGGATTAATCTCCAACATTTACAAGCAGCTCCTGCGGCTCAATATCAAAAAAACAAACAACCCAATCCAAAAATAGGCAGAAGACCTGAATAGAAATTTCTCCAAAAAAGATATACAGATTGCCAACAAACATATGAAAGGATGTTCAACATCACTAATCATTAGAGAAATGCAAATCAAAACTACAATGAGGTATCACCTCACACCAGTCAGAATAGCCATCATCAAAAAATCTACAAACAATAAGTGCTGGAGAGGGTGTGGAGAAAAGGGAACCCTCTTGCACTGTTGGTGGAATGTAAATTGATACAGCCACTATGGAGAACAGTGTGGAGGTTCCTTAAAAAACTAAAAATAGAACTGCCACATGACCCAGCAATCCCACTATTGGACATATACCCTGAGAAAACCAAAATTCAAAGGGAGTCATGTACCACAATATTCATTGCAGCTCTATTTACAATAGCCAGGACATGGAAGCAACCTAAGTGTCAATCGACAGATGAATGGATGAAGAAGATGTGTCACATATATACTATGGAATATTAGCCATAAAAAGAAATGAGATTGAGTTATTTGTAGTGAGGTGGATAGACCTAGAGTCTGTCATACAGAGTGAAGTAAGTCAGAAAGAGAAAAACAAATACCATATGCTGACACATATACATGGAATCTAAAAAAAAAAAAAAATGTTCTAATGAACTTAGGGGCAGGACAAGAATAAAGATGCAGGCGTAGAGAATGGACTTGAGGACATGAGGAGGGGTAAGGGTAAGCTGGGACAAAGTGAGAGAGTAGCATTGACATAATACAGTACCAAATGTGAAATAGATAGCTACTGGGAAGCAGCTGCATGGCACAGGGAGATCAGCTCGGTGCTTTGTGACCAACTAGATGGGTGTGATAGGGAATGTGGGAGGGAGACACAAGAGGGAGGAGATATGAGGATATATGTATACATACAGCTGAATCACTTTGTTATACAGCAGAAACTAACACAACAGTGTAAAACAATTATACTCCAATACAGATGTTAAAAAAATGCTCACAGATACAGAGAACAGATTGCTGCTGGCCAGAGGCAGGGGATAGGAGGTGAGTGAAATGGGTGCAGGGGACGAAAAGGTACAAAATTCCAGTTATAAAATAATTAAGTCCTGTGGATATAGTGTAGAGCATGGTGACTATAGTTAATAATACTGCATGGCATATTTGAACATTAAGAGAGTAGATCTTAAATGTCTTCATCACAAGAAAAATATTTTATAACTATGTATGGTGACAGTTGTTAACTAGACATTGTGGTGATCATTTTGCAATATATACAAATATTTAACCATTACATTGTACACCTGAAATTAATATAATGTTATATGTCAATTATGATGCAATTTTTAACAAAGAGTTAAATCTAAAAAAACTGGTTACAATAATTAGTTTTTTCCAAGGATCATGCTAGTGAAAGATCTTTTTAGAGGATAGTCCCAGTACATTTTTTTCCTTGGCAAGATAAATAGAATTTATTTATACTTCTTAATGAAGGAAATAAAAATTTAAAGAAAGATTGCTGGAACAGAAATGCTGGGAGCACCTACTTTTATGAGTATTTCTTCCCCAATGCAAATTCTTCAAACACTGGGATTATATCTTCTGCTTTTATTTTCTTTCTTGTTCTTTTATTTTCTTCATTTGTTATTGTATCCTTTTTGGTACTTAGCAGATTGTCATACTTAGAAGGCACTCCGTAAGCTTGAACAAAGGGGTTTCAGAAACAAGGAGAGAGAGGTACTCTGAGGAGAAAACAAAGCTGAGTGGAACAAACCTTTCCAGCTTCACTGGACAGATGACTGGATACAGGTGACTGTGGCGATGTCAACTTCACCTGTTTCCATGTTTACCAGTGAGAGCAGAATGACTCCTAAAGAATGGTCTTAAACATATCGTACATATAACTAAAATCAAGCAAATAGTGAGAAGCAGAAGAGTAGCTTAGCTGGTAGGTCAGCTATTATTATTGATATGATGCTTCAACAGGATGTTGTGAAAAACATTACTTATTTCCATTTAATCTTACTGGAAAACTATTGACCTGTGCCCAGGGTCCAACTTAGAGGATTATGTGCATTATCTGCCAAGGAGTTTCCTCAAGCATCTTTACAATTGAGTTTCCATTTCTGGAAGTAAGTGTTCCAAGGAGTAGAATATTTTATCTGTATTTCTTCTTTTTTCCCAGCAACTCAGAGGAACACATAAGTCTTATAGTCCAATAATTCATTTTGTGTTCTATCCCATAACTTGATTCAGAAAATACTTAAAGTAAATTATTGGTCCTGTATTTTCAAAAGAAGTTTGGAGGGGAAAATGATAATAAATTACTAAATTTAGGGAAACAAATTAAAGAATAAGGCACCCCTACCCCTTATTCCACCAGCTATATTCTCAATCCTCTCTACCTTTTCTTTTTCCATAACACTCATCATCTTCCAACATGGTCTATATTTTACTTATTTATCATGTTGATTGATTTTTGGCAGTCTACCCCCACAAGAATGTAACTTCCACAAGAGCAGGCACCTTCGTTTTCTTCACTGATGTATTCCAAGCAACTAGAACAATGTCTGCCACTTACTCATGAAATTAATTTCATGTAATAATCCTGAATGCAAGTTTTAAAAAATTTATATTGAGATTTTTATTTTACATATCATATGAGTTCTACAATCTGTGTATACAATCCAAAAGGTGTCAAACTTTTTCTACAAAGAACCAGATAATAAATATTTTAGGCTTTGCAAGTCATATAGTCTCTGTTGCAACTATTCAACTCTGCTGTTGTAGTGCAAAAGCAGCCATAGATAATAGGTAAAATGATAATAATAACAATAATAATAATAAGTGTGGTTGTTTATTTTATCTGTGGATAAAACACAACACAACTTTATCTATGGATATTGAAATTTGAATTTCATATAATTTTCACATCTCATAAAATATTCTTTTTCCCCCCAACTATTTAAAATGTAAAGACCGTTCTGTGGGCTGGATTTGGACCATGGGCCATAGTTTGACAATCCCTGTTATAAATCACCCTTCACAAATCAAATCATATTGTAAATGAAAAAGGAGAGTCACTAACGGATTTTAGGAGAAGTCTGTTAACGGTAGGGAATTCTAGTACATGGTACTCGAGTGCTTTTCTACACTGACCTAACAAAAGATGTTGACAAATCTGATGGTGTCATCATTATTTTTTACCTCTAATGGAGTAGATAAAGAGCTCATACTTGGAATAAAAGAAGTGTCAGCTCAGACTTTCTTGTTAATTGATTATTAACAATTATTATTACATTAATAACATTATTAATATTATCTTCAATCAAGGTTTCTTGGCAGTAACCCTTTTTAAGCCACATGTTCTTTTGCAGAGGTTAGTTTGGTTGAACTTGATTGATATAATCTATAAACCCACATAACCCAGCTCAGGCCACAAGACCCTAAGGGCAGAAGACCAAGTGGGGGCACCATTGCCATCCCCTCCGCGTCCCTCAGGGTCACCGCAGATGGCATGTGCCTCCACCTTTTGACGCAGATATATGTCAGCATCAACACATATGTTAAATACAAAAAGGCTTAATGTAGTGCTTATATTTAGAACAAAAATACAGTAAAAGTCTAATATTTTCTTCTTGCTCCCCATTGGATGGTTTCACTCACTGACTTCTCTTTGAAGATCACTAAACTGGCATATGATTTGCTAACCAAGCCTACATAAAATCACACTATACATATATGTGTTAATATATGACATTTGTTTTTCTCTTTCTGGAAAAATGGTATAGATGATCTTATTTGCAAAGCAGAAATAGAGACACAGATATAGAGAACAAATGCATGGATACCAAAGGGGAAAGGGAGGGTTGGGAGGAATTAGGAGCTTGGGATTGACACATATACACTATTGATACTATGTATAAAATAGACAACTAATGAGAACATACTGTATAGGACAGGGATCTCTACTTAATGCACGGCGGTGACCTAAATGGTCATTTAGGAAATCCTAAAAAGAGGGGATATATGTCTATGTATAGCTGATTTTTTTTGCTGTATAGTAGAAACTAATACAACATTGTAAAGCAACTATACTCCAATAAAAATTAATTTTGAAAAAATCACATAAAGCCAGAGACAATTCTCCATTTCAAACTACCCTAATTACTTGAACATGCAATTTCCTGCCTCTTGTCTCCCTTCCCTGTTCAGTGGTAGTCATTAAAAACCTTCATCTCATTGTGCAGCCTTTCCCAGGTCCTCAGTCAACCTTGACAGGACGAAATGCATTAAGCCCAAGTGCCAAGAGTGGGTGGTGTCTGGAATGTTTTGTTTGTGCATCTTGAACTGAGTTGAACTTCAGACATCTGCAGGCTTCCCAGTCCCATTTATACCCATAGGCTACCTAAGACAAATTATCTCATAAACACTTTTACACCCTTGCATCCTGCTCTCCTGCAACATCTGTAACTCCAATCATTCCAGAGCACAGTTTTAAATCCATATATCTCACTGCTTGCTTTCCCCAACTGCCAAAGCTACTGCTCTCCATGATCCCTCCCTCTCTGCAGGGCACCTTCCTATACCCTTATCACAGCATATTATTTCTTTGTAAATCTGTATTTGCCACTAATAGCAAGACGCTTGAAGGTAAGGAGTGTTGTTTTATTCATGATTCTACCCCAAGTCTAATTCAATGCCTGCCTAACCCAATCAATTTATGCCTCAAAACTGACTACCAAACTGAACGCAATGAGGATGCCTTGACTTTCTGCTCAGTGCCCCGTAAGAGATAGAAGCTCATCTAAATTTCATTCCACCTTACTGGAGTCAACATTCTGTCTCAGCACAATGCCAGGGGCTGGTGTCTTTTCTCTCTACTTCAGTATTGTTCCAAATGCATGTTTTTTCATCTAGAGCTACTTTATCACATCCCATCAGAATTTGAATCTTGGCAGTCTAGAACCGTTAATTTTATGCCCTACTCATTGGACATAACCTCTAGAATATAAGTGTGACTTTTATTATTAAATGTATTTTGCCTTTTTCTGACTAAATATTTGCTTGAAACCAGAAAGCAATAATATTTCGAATCCATAGGAGACTTCTTTAAGAAAACTTATAAGTGTAAGCTAGTCTTTATTGATTTGACCACCTGTATGTTAGTAGGCAAAACTGGCCACTGTAAGGTGGTTTTATTTTGAGACCCAGAAAAGCTCACAGAGAATTTAATTTCTGTTGAGACCTCTTGTTTTTTAATGACCCATTTGTACAAATATTTGGATTAGCACAAAACAAGTTGTGATACCCTGATACTACATACTGGTATGCAAAGTATGGGTAATTAACATAAGAAAGATGTCTGTTCTATTTTATGTCTTACTATCTTCAATTTCCCAAATTGCTTTCCTAAAAGTCATAACTTATTAAGATGTCTTTAGTTATTATGTTATATATGATAATTATGAAGATTAACAAATTACTCTTAAAAATCTGAAACAAATCCTGACCATCTCATAGTATTGTGTATTAATTTAACTAAAGCCCCAACTTTCAACAAAAGCTCTTTTAGGAAAAGAAATGTAGGAATTCATCCATGGTTCTGCACTCTACTTTCATCTGTTATGTGGAATACTATGCACTGAGAACAATATCTTATGAAGAGCCTTAACAAACTGGAGCAAGTCAAGAAGTAAACAACTAGGATGGTAATCTGATTTAAAATCATTAAAAAGAGGAATATTTCACCAAAAAATTGATAATGGTTTTTTCAAATATTTGAGAATCGTTATATAAAGAACATGCACTCATTCTATGTCACCTGAGAAGGCAAAACTAGAATTAATGAATAGACACTAGAGAGAAATAGATTTCAGCTCAAAGTAAAGAAGATTGTTCTAATAACTAGAGCTGTTTGAAAATGAACAGGCTAACTTGGGCAGTGACACAATCCCCATTTCTAGAAAAGTTTAAGGAAAGAATGGGTGTTCCTTACTCAAGGATGTAATAGTAGACGGTAAGATATGTGATGAGAGCTGATTGATGACATGAACAGACATGAAATTCTATGATTCTCTAACAAAAAGAGATTTCAGAGCCTTCATAAGGGTTAATTATCTCATTTTCCCCAGAGTCTGGATTGTCTGTGATCTCCAAGAAATCAGTCTGATCTTATGCACAACAGCCAAGAAGCAGCTCAGACTTGATCAATGAAATAGGTAACACAGATGCTGTCCATGTAGTGAGCCAACACACACACACATTATTTCATGGCATTGAATTTTTAATAAAATCAGGTATATTCACGTGTTAATACATATATGAATACATCTGAATTTATATGTATATATAATATGAATATATATGAATATACCTGATATATATCTTAATTAATAGTGCATAATAAAAGAGGATTCTGTAGAAATTATTAAAATTCTCTGGGTTCTAAGATTAACAGGATTGAGAGACTTCTGGTTCTAACAATCTGGTAGCTTGAGCTAACATTGACAACTATTCACCTCTTCCCACTACAGATAAATATAACAATAATGATATAAAGTGGATTCAAAATAAGTAATAGGAAATTCTTGGACTCAGAAATGAAAAGGGAACTTAAAGCCAGAGCAGTACGTACATGAGCTGATATCAAGATAGCCAGAGGAAATATTGGGCTAAAGAGACCCTATGAGTTATGGGCTAGAATTTTAAAACCCAACTAAGCATAGGGAACACATGACATGTAGATTTCAAAGTATGACTCCTGCATATAGTAGGGAGCTTAGAGAGCTACCCTCTGAATGAAATGGAGTCTAGAAAAACTTTTACCTTTATCACAGGAAAACATTAAGATTTATTTTGTATGGGTTTCTGGACTGGGAAAATAGATTCCCATGAGAAATAGAAACTTCAGGCCTAAGACATACACAGGTGTGGTGTCCAAATGTACAAGATGTCTAAATTCCTAAAGCAAGAAATTGATAGATCATAATATAGCTAGAGTACACAGCAAAAGCAATTGTGGAATTGCTCTTACGTCAAGCTGCAAGGAAGTCCCAGAAGAAAAAAAAATCTCTGCTGAAGGTGAGATCAAAAATTTCAAATGACATAAGTCAGAATTGTCCAAGATGATACAGTATAAACACACAAAAATAGTATAATGCGTTCCTGAAATATTTAAGATAATAGGACATTTGAGATAAGACAATTTCAAATGGAAGACAATAGAGCAATCTCAGAACAATAGCACAATGTCAAAAATATATGAGTTTTAAATTATTAAGGAAACAAAAGAATGAATATAATTCATAAAAAGGGTTTCTTCTTACCACTAGTTCTCTTCTTTCAACCCTTGGAAACCTGACAGACTCTGAATTGTCTATTCTAGGACTAGGCCAATTACCCTCGGTGAAGAACATGATGGCAGATATTGCCCAGAGGGAAAGAGCTATGGAAAAACGGTAAATAAATAATTAGTAACAACTAGTTGGGAACCATCATAGGGATCATGGAATCCCTAATCTGGGATCAAAATCCATGCTCATCTCACTCAATTCTGTGGGGTTTTTCCTCCATATCCTAAGTAATTATGCAACACAAAATGAAGTATGAATCTTAGTCCCCTAACTCAGTTCTGCAACAAATAATCGTATTTATTCTCTTTAAGTCATATTAAATCTGAATTTCAGTCTTTAAACTCAGTCATTATTGGTTATTTCTTCCAGGGTCTCACCAGAATCCAGGAAACATATGTGATTCCCCAAAACATGGGCATAGTCTCTGATTTTCACCACATCACATTCCTTACTGGCATCCTCATTGCTTAGGTCTAAAGTACACTTTTAAAGTCTGGAGGCTTTTGACTTTCCTGCCATAATTAGGGTAAAGGGATCTTTGCTGAGGCTGGGGTCTCCAGCTGAGATGGGCTCAGAGTCCAGTCTCCCCAGGGACCCAACACAGCTATTCCCTCTGAAATCTTGCCATGGGTTCCTAGACTATTTCACACCACTCTTCTATTTCACACACTGTGTGAAATCTCCCCCTCTCCCTTCTTGTTGCCTTCAAAGATATTACATTTTCTTCCTGAGCCTAGTATTTAAGCAAACAAAAGCTAGAAGTGGAAATATTCTGCAAGGAAGCTATCTCTTTGACCATGTAACAAAAAATGTCTGAGAAAAGGAAATACAAAAAGCTCAACTACTTTGATACAATGGTGGAGAACAGTAATATACACAGAAAATATACAAATTAATATCTTAATTACTTTGCCACATCATTTTAGGATTTTAAAGACTGTAATGTGGATGTATGTGTCTCCATATAAAGAAACAAAATTCATTCTCATTAACCCACTCCACTTTATACTCAGTTTTACAAAAGTTGCAACACAAAGAACACCATTGGTTGAAGTATTCAAGTACCATTCTTATCAATATTTGGAAGAAGCGGTGAAATGTCTCTAATTCATTCAAAGAAAATCTATTTTGTGCATATTACAGCAGGCATATTGCTAAGCATTTCCTATATGACAATGGAGAGTGGTGTAAAATGGAGACACTGTGGTTTCTTCTTATGTAACAGTACCTAAAACAAGTCTTCTGTTCTCAGACGTGAAGGCCACAAACTTTATGCTATGGTGAAGGTCCCACACCATGGAACAAATGTTCAGTTCATGCAAGAGAGGTACCAACTCTCACACATCTTTTTTTTTTTTTTTTTTCTCACACATCTTTAAGATGAGGCTTTATGTGTTCTTGAACCAGGAAATATACTGTACCCTTGCCCCACATTGTACAGGTGTGCACAGGGCTGCTGATATTCCATAAAACACATATATACATATTAGAAAAGATCACTCCTTCCTCAAGACTCTTTACTTCTAGATGTGAGAAGTAAAACTGTATAATGAAAATCAAACCTGCAATATGAGGGGGCCTCTAGTGTTTTGCAGTCCTTGGATATGCATCATGCTGGATCAAGCAGCTGCATCAAGGCAGAGCCGCAAAAACAGCTGCCATTTCCCAGCAGTGCTGCAGTCATTGTGCTCCGCAAAGCAGCTACAACAACTGCATCCCTATCCCATTGCAGCCACCAAGCACCTGGGGCCATGTTCTCAGTGACTGATTGACTATCCATCCCCTAGTTGATTGCACACACACAGGGGGCTATAAGTTAAGAGTTTTCCATCCCACCTACACAACACACAGGGAAGTACTTAACCGGATTGCAATCCTTCATTTACAAAATGAATATCTTAGAGGGTACAGATCCCTGCCAAAACTAATCTGCAGTGCAGTCTCCCTGGAGCAGTGAAAAATGAAGAGACAAGAGCATGGGAACTTGAGCTCTGTGAACACTCTGCTATTCAGTGGCTGAGGGGAGCAGGGTTTGTCATTTAGCTTTCTAGTTCTCAGTTTTTCCACCTCTAAGGTGAGTAGAAGTAAACTGGTAGCTTTCAGATGATGCAAAGCTCTGTCCTCCCACTTGTTTCAGGTATGTGAAGACACCCCACCACACCATCCAAGTGGATCACATTGAGTACATGGATGAGACCGCCGCCCGGGTGGGAGTGAAGCCCAACCTGCTATTCCTGTTTCTCTCAGATCCAATGCTGGCCATGGAGGTTCTCTTTGGCCCGTGCACACCATACCAGTACCGCCTCCAGGGGCCAGGGAAGTGGGCTGGGGCCCGGAGAGCCATCCTGACCCAGAGAGAGCGGATCATCAAGATCCTGAGGACTCGGATTACTAGTCAGGACAGTCATTCATCCTCACCGCTCTCTTGGATAAAGATGGCATCCTTTGGCCTTGCATTTCTGGCTGCTGGCTTAGCATACTTTAGATATATTCATCATTGTAAATGGAAATAAATGAAAGAACATTGAGTAGAAAAAGCATGTAATAGTTTCTACTCATCCTGGATCATTATGTTTAAGTCAGTAACACATGTACAATATTATTTAGTACTACTATAACTGCTCTAAAATATATTACCTAGATACACTTTACAAATAGATTTCTTAAAAATAGGTATACATCATACTTCTAGAAGTAATATGAACGCCCAAAGAAAGTTTATCATTAAAAGGAATCCTGTTTAAGCCTTAAGAATGTTTTCCAACATAAATTGTACCCAAATTGGTTTCACAAACCTCAATTCTCCTTTTAGGAATTTATAAATAAAATTTTACTTTATCATTTTATTTTCAATGTTATTCTTTTCTTCCCTCCAAGTAAATTCTATCACATTCTCATTCAGAATGAAAGTTGAAACTTTTTTTTTTAAATTATTTATTTATTTATTTTTGGCTTTGTTGGGTCTTCGTTTCTGTGCGAGGGCTTTCTCTAGTTGCGGCAAGCATGGGCCACTCTTCATCGCGGTGCGCGGGCCTCTCACTATCGCGGCCTCTCTTGTTGCGGAGCACAGGCTCCAGACGCGCGGGCTCAGTAGTTGTGGCTCACGGGCCTAGTTGCTCCGCGGCATGTGGGATCTTCCCAGACCAGGGCTCGAACCCGTGTCCCTTGCATTGGCAGGCGGACTCTCAACCTGCGGACTCTCAACTGCACCACCAGGGAAGCCCTGAAACTTTTATTAAGCTTTTCTTTTATGCTTATGTTTACAGCATAGAAACTAAAAGTCAAAAGGAAAAATATTCTAGGTTTTAGTTTATTAGAAACTAAAAATACTTTTGAGTGCATTTGCAAACAACCTTTTTATTTTGAAGAAACAGCTACAGAAAAAAGTGCAATGTATTTCAGACATTTTCATAAATTACTCTAAACTTTCAGTATTTGGAAATAAGCAACTACATTGTATTAAGACAAAGGCTGTACCGATACCTAAGTACCAAACAAAACTACAAGCTGGCTGACCTCATCCTTTAGCTCAGTTTTCAGAGCAGCCCTCTCCATGTGTTGGGTAGGTGACTTCCTCACTGATGTCCTTTCGGGGGTGCCAGAAGGGTTCTCTGTCCACAAATGCTTTCTCTTCCTCCTGACTGACTGACCATGTGAAATCTTCCCAAGACTCAGCCTCTGTTATTTAGCTAAAGGGTACTCTACCTGTCTCCTTGTTAAAATCTAAAACCACCATGGAATAAGAGTATGAAAGTTGAGTGGGATGAGGGATGGGGATTGAGCAGCCTGTGTGACTGTAGACGTAAGAAGGAACATCCGTATATATGCTAAAAGCATCACAAAGCAGTATAAATATTTACTAAAGTCTCTTAAAGACAAACTGAATTTTAATGACAGCAAAATTTAAGCTCTTCCTATATTTCTCACAGTAGCTTACATAGCATGGCTGCTCTTTTGTTCCACTATACATACACAACCACCTTAGAACACCACGAGGAGGACTAACCTTATAATTACAGACCACTGTTTAAAAAACTGATCCTCGGAGCCTGTGAATGTATTACCTCCCATGGAAAAAGGGACTGTGCAGGTGTGGTTAAGATAAGGCTCTTAAGATGAAGAGAGTGTCCTGGATCACCCAAGTGGTCCCAGTGTAATCAAAAGGGAAAGAGGGAGGTATGAGAATCAGAGGACTTGTGATGAGACAGCAGAGGTCAATAATGCAACGGCTGGCTTTGAAGAGGTAAGAGGGCAAGGAATGTAGGGAGCCTTTGGAAGCTGGAAAAAGCAAGGAAAAGGATTCTCCCCTAGAAACTCCAGAAAGAATACAGACCTGTCCACACCTTGGTTTTAGCCGAGTAAGACTTCTAACCTCCAGAGGCACAAGGTAACAAATCTGTATTAGTTAGGTAACCAAATCTGTGGTAATTTGTTACAGCAGCGATAGGAAATTAATACCTTCTAAGTATAGAAAGACATTAGTATCAATAAAAAAGAAAAAATATATTAAGGCAGTTGATTTTTTAAGTTATGTTTAAAGTTATTGTATTTTAGTGACTAAAGAATAAGCCTTAATTTAAAAAATAAAAAGCCTTAATTCTTTAGTTTTGTGGGTTTTCCTTTATCCTTTCTTAGCTACTTTTCTTTCCACTGGACTTTATAATCATCTCAGTGGTCAGTAAAGCTCATGTTAAAGTAATATGTGTAATAATTTTTCTCCAGAATTAAAAGTAGATAGCTGAGTTTAGTATAGCAAATTACAAAGCATTTTTAACTTGTTATCTGGCTTGATCATATAGTAAGAGGATAAAGAGTAGTTTTTTGGGTTTTTTTTTTTTTTTTTTGGTCTTAATCTACCTTTTGAATAATCAAATGAACAACAACTTTGCAGGGAAAAGACAGAGGCTTAGAGATGGTTAGAAAGCATAGCTAAAGGTGGAAACTTGGACCTTCCCTGCTGAACCCTGTCTCTCCAGGTGTGTTTCATCACACAGTACCCCCACCACACTGCACTGGTATGATTTGGTACCCTCTGCAAGATTTTCATTTGTGTGTTCTCCCACAGTCTTTTAAGCAGCTCTGAAAATTTCATCCAAATTACTGAGTACTCTTATTTTTTAATTTATAATTTTTTCATCGTAGCTTAGTTACTTTTTAATCGTTGCTTCCTTTACTGTACAAAACATGTGGTTTTATGCAGTTCTCACTCAACAGTGCACATGTTTAAAGATAAGTTATACAAAAGCAACTTATGAACGTTGACCACTTGTATAAAGAGTATGTTTCAAGAACAAGGTGTAGTCAGAAGAATCTTGACGCATGAATGCTGATTTATTTTGTGATAGTACATGTGTTTCAAGAACGAGCTGTTTTCAGATGAATCCTAATTAATGAATTAATTTTTAATAGTATAAGCCCTATAAGAATAGGGTGTACCCTGATGAGTTCTCTCGGGTGAGTGAACCTTTTCCTCACACCCACCCATCTCCTAAAGATTGATGTTCCAAGGTTCCCTTGTTGACTCCTCTCTCTTATCACGCTACACCCCCTCCACAGAGGATGTCACTCAGGCTCGATCTTTAGCTACAACCTGGTGACTTCCAAATCTTTATCTTCCAGCGTAGCCTTTTCTCTTGAGATACAGTTTCATGTTTATACCTGCCTTGTGGACAGCTCCATAGGCACATCACACTCCCGTTCCTTTTTTTTTTTTTTTATTTTTTTGGCTGCGTTGGGTCTTCATTGCTGCGTGTGGGTTTTCTCTAGTTACCGCGAGCTGGGGCTACTCTTCGTTGTGGTGCGTGAGCTTCTCATTGCAGTGGCTTCTCTTTGTTGTGGAGCTCAGGCTCTAGGTGGGCGGGCTTCAGTAGTTGTACCACGGGGGCTCAGTAGTTGTGGCTCGGGGCTTTAGAGTGCAGGCTCAGTACTTGTGGCGCACGGGCTTAGTTGCTCCGTGGCATGTGGGATCTTCCTGGACCAGGGCTCGAACCTGTGTCTCCTGCATTGGCAGACAGATTCTTAGCCACTGTGCCACCAGGGAAGTCCCCACACTCCCATTTCTAAAACTGAACTCAGTTTATTTCCATTAAAACAATTCCCCAAGTACTGTTTCCTGATCCTTACTTCCCTAACCCAAGCAGAATTAGGTACTTAGTATGAAATTATGAAAAAGCAAAAATAAAAAAGATAAAAAACCTTGCTATTTACTGTTGTATTTTGGGTAAATGAGAATGGGCTAAAAACAGTGATTCATTGTCTTACCTCTGGATAAAAGAGACAATGAATTCCTTGAACCAGCAGCAACAGTCCCTCCAAATCTCTCTCATTTTGTTAATGGCTCTGTTCCCATTACTGCTATAATAAATTACCACAAACTTAGTGGCTTAAAACAATTTGAATTTATTATCTTACAGTTTGGGAGTTCAAAAGTTCAAAATCAGTTGCACTGGGATAAAATCAGTGGCAGCAGGGCTGCGTTCCTTTTGGAGACTCTAGGGGACAATCTGTTCCTTGCCTTTTTCAGCTTCTAGAGACCTCTTACATTCCTTGGTTCATGACCCCTTCTACCATCTTCACAGACAGCAGCAAAGCATCTCTTTCCTCTCTGATCTTTGCTTCCATTCTCACATCTCTCTCTGATTCTAATCCTCTTGCCTCCTTCTTATAAGAACCCATGTGATTAGATTGAGCCCCACTGGATAATCCAGGCTACTCTCCCCATATCAATATCTTTAACTCAATCTCACCTACAAAGTCATTTTTGCCATATAAGTTAATATATTCATAGGTTCTTATGATTGCGACATGGACATCTTTCTAGTTGAAAATTCTGTAATAAAAGATTCTCTGCTGATCTCAAAGGTTCAATAAGATTTCTGAACATGCCTATATAGAGTAGACCTTATACTTTTGTCAGTGTTTCCTGTGATCTTGCCATATACTGTAACTACAGCCTACATAGAATTGAAAACTGACGAGAATTTACTCCTTGGACTCATTTCAGCTATGCTATAGACCCCACTGTGATTAGTGAGAATTTGGCAGAAGTGTTTTTATACACCAGAACAACTCATTAATGAGACCACTGTTTTAGAAGAGAACGTCCAAAGGTACGGAGAAGATAAATAAGAGCTAGTTCCATCTGCAGGACCAGCAGCCCAAAAGGAAAATCTTCTCTTATTCTTGGTGAAATATCCTACTGGAAAATTTCAAGATTATGCCCCACTTGGCTTTGGATTTCTCATTAATTTTTTTTCATGAACTAATACTAAAATAATTTAGTCTACCATGAGCTATTCCTTGGTTAATTACTGGTACTTAGTTTTATAGAATCTTCCCAGTTTCCAAATTGGGTCAGATTAGATTAGGAAAGAACTGCAAAGGGGAAGCACAATAACCTGTGTCAGCTCTTAGGTGATACTATATATCTTTCTCCACAGCTGAGTCCCATCTACTGGCTCTCCACAGTGTCCAGGAACAACTCTGACTGAAATTGGGAGATATCTAATATAGAGTAGAGTAGAGTTCTGTGTGCTATACAGCAGGCTCTCATTAGTTTTCCATTTTATACATAGTATCAATAGTGTATATATGTCAGTCTCAATCTCCCAATTCATCCCACCCCTTTCCCCCTTGGTATTACGTTTGTTCTCTATTTCTGCTGTGTAAATAAGATATACCAATTTTTTCAGATTCCACATATGTGCATTAATACATGATATTTGTTTTTCTCTTTCTGACTTAATTTCACTCTGTATGACAGTTTCTAGGTCCATCCATGTCTCTACAAATGACCCAACTTCATTCCTTTTTATGGCTGAGTAATATTTCATTGTATATATGTACCACATCTTCTTTATCCATTCCTCTGTTGATGAACATTTAGGTTGTTTCCATGTCCCGGCTATTGTAAATAGTGCTGCAATGAACATTGGGGTGCATGTGTCTTTTTGAATTACCGTTTTCTCTGGGTATATGCTGGTTAGTGGGATTTCTGGGTCATATGGTATTTCTATTTTTAGTTTTTTAAGGAACCTCCATACTGTTCTCCATAGTGCCTGTATCAATTTACATTCCCACCAACAATGCATGAGTGTTCCCTTTTCTCCACACCCTCTCCAGCATTTATTGTTTGTAGATTTTTTTAATGATGGCCATTCTGACTGGTGTGAGGTGATACCTCATTGTAGTTTTGATTTGCATTTCACTAATAATTAGTGATGTTGAGCATCTTTTCATGTGCGTCTTGTCCATCTGTAAGACAGTATGAGTTTTGTTTTATTCTAAGATTAATGACTTATGAACTCCCTTTTGAAATAAGGATAGAATTTTTACATTAAAAAAGAAAACTTCCTTGAAGGAAATTAATATATAACTGTTATGAATTTGGAGGTGCTAGCAATAGACAAATATATTTCTTCCTATTGGTTCTAAGTGAGTGAGAAAAAGACATAGAAGAAAAATGTGGATTAGTATAGCATTGCCTTCCTCACCCAAAATACAAGGTTTTCCTGTTCAAGCTGGATTAGAAAATTTCGCTTAACCCACAATCAGAATCAGAATCCTATTTCTTCTCTCCCAGATATAGACTTTGGAAAGTGCCTTGGACAGTGGGTTATTCAAAGAGCTCATCTCTAACCAGATGCATGGAGGACCACAGTCTGCTTCCCATCCTTGAAGAGCAGAAGAAACAGCCTAAGTAAGACAGGCAGGGCTCCAGGTCTTCTTCAGGTCAACCAAACGACAGTCTGCCATTTCACCCATCAGAAAAGCCATTTCCCCTCCCACCAAGAGAAGTGAATGAGGATGCAGAGGGAGGAAAAATCAGAAGTAACACCCTGAAAATGCTCTCCTCCTGGGCGATAAATCAGGGCTTCCCCCATCAAGACAAGGTTAAGATACAAATGGCTTGACCTTAAGAGTATTGAACACATTTCTTCCTTCATGAATCCCTATGTTGTCCTTCAGTTCTATGATGGGGACTCAAAGAGAATGGTCATGTACTATCCTCACAACCTCACTATCTAGTTGAAGGGGAATAAGAAACAGATGAAATAATGGGCAGTAACAGAAAACTAGAAAATTACATGGTTATGTCTTAAATTGTGTATTACCAACTATAGGTATAGAAAAAAGGTCAAAGAGAATTAAAGTAGTCAAGAAAGACCTGAAAGGGGAGACAAAATCTGAGTTTTAATTACGTTTTTCTCAATTAACAGAACTGAGTCTTAATGAATAGATACAATTGGGTACATATAGAAAAGAGAAGACTTTTTGGACAAAAGGAATAACAGTAATATTATATATTAAAATCAGAAGGTCACAATGTGCTGTGTAATGTAATGGTGACATGTAAGAACAAGGGCTGGTGTCAAAGCTGTAGCTTTTTTGTAGTCTCTGTTAAATAACTCAGGTAGAATTGTAAAACTTTTCTCAGAATGTATCCTTTATTTTTCATGGACTTTGTACTTAAATTTTCCATTTGTAAATATTTAAGATTTCCTAATGTAAATTTCCACATTGTATTTTTGTTGTTTTCCCAGACTTCATATCCAGTATACAAGCGGATAGTTCTCTAACAGTTTGAATTGTAGAATGACAGAGCTAGGAGAGAACTAACTTGTAGCTCCCAACATAGTAACTTATTTGAGTTAATGTTTGTTTGTTTGTTTTTCAGATTCTGAGACCTAAACACACCTAACACAGCTATAGTAAACACTGAGATAGAAATAGGTCATGAGAAACAATAGGTAAATTCAAAACTTTAAGTGACAGGACCTGAGAAATGGATCAGACATTGTAGGTAAGGTGATGTGAGAAGTTAATCCCCTGCTCTTAACAATTTATAAAAAACACATCTAAGGCTCTGAGATAAGTAGGATAAGAAGTAAAATGATTTGGCATAACTCCTCTCTTATAGGTTTTGCTCAGCACAGGACAAGGTGCATGGATATGGAACTAGGTTTGGGATAATGGGAATCCCCTTGATACCATACTCTTTACCTGTTGTAATAAAACAGTCCAAAAATTCTTTCCCACATTGATGATCAACACATAGGCAGAGAATACATTAAATGCAAGGTTTAACCTGACAATGATAGAAAGGAAAATACCTTTCTTTGGAATATTTGATAAAGGGCTTTGGTTATGAGTTCCATAAAGATATGATTTTTTTAATTTCTTAATTTCAGGTTTTTTACATATTTTTTCTTGTGGTGAGAACTTTTAAGATCTACTTTCTTAGTGACTTTCAAATATACAACACAGTAGTATTAACTAAAGTCACTTCTGTACATTACATCCCTAGGATTTATTTATTTTATAACTGGATGTTTGTACCTTTTGATCACCTTCACTTATTCCCTTCAATCCTCGCCTCTTTTTAAATTCCACATACAAGTGAGGTCGTTCAGTATTTGTCTTTCTCTCTATGAATTTCACTTAGAATAATGTCCTTGAGGTCCATTCATACTGTTGCAAATGGCAAGATTTCCTTCTTTTTGTGGCTGAATAATATTCCATTGTGTGTGTATGCCTTTTTGATTTCTTTATTAATCTAAAAATGTAATATTTTAGTTTTTAAATATATTATAGCACAAAGCCATACAGAATATGATATATCCTAAATAGCTTTCAACTGCCCTATCTCACACCTCATTGAATAAAATTTTAGTAGCATCATTCTTAACTCTTCTTGCACATTTAATTCCCAAAATTGTAAGCAGTGAAAGGGGTCTAGACACACACATCGTGACTGAAAGGCTCAGGTTCCAAAGTCAGAATGACTCGGGTTCAAACCCCAGCCCTAACTCCTGTTACTATACAATATGGGGCAAGTTGCCTCACCCAAACAAGCTTCTGTCTTCATCTGTGACATGTGGATAATAGTTTCTACCTCACAGAAGAGTCATGATGATAAAATGAATGAAGCACGAGTGATGCACCTTAGCATTGTGCCTTATAAGTATCAGATATTATTGTGATTACTATAATTTTCTGCTGCATTTCTATCCTCCTGAGGAGTTCAGAAATTCAAGTTAGATCTTGATCTTTGACAAATGGCACACACAAGGCTATTGAGACAGCGTGGACAACAGAAGCCCCCCCGCACTCATGTAATGTGCCTTAAAGTTTATCCAAGCCAAGTCTGGGAATTCCCCAAAGAAAATACTTTCAACCTCTTTAAACTCTTCATACTTCCACTTCTTAGAGGAACTACAAACATAGTTTTCTGAATCCAAGTGCTTCCCAATAGTTATAGTTCTTTACCACAATGCAGATGCCTATCAATAATGTTAATTTTGATGATAAGTTGTTTTATGAAGGTTAAAAAACAAAAATTTGTTGAACTGACCCTAGACATAAAAGTTTTATTGGAAATGAGGATGTGGATCAAAATCTTCAAAAACCTTTTTTTTTTTAACATCTTTATTGGAGTATAATTGCTTTACAATGGTGTGTTAGTTTCTGCTTTATAACAAAGTGAATCAGTTATACATATACATATATCCTCATATCTCTTCCCTCTTGCGTCTCCCTCCCTCCCACCCTCCCTATCCCACCCCTCTAGGTGGTCACAAAGCACTGAGCTGATCTCCCTGTGCTATGCGGCTGCTTCCCACTAGCTATCTATTTTACATTTGGTAGTGTATATATGTCCATGCCACCCTCTTACTTTGTCCCAGCTTACCCTTCTCCCTCCCCGTATCCTTTTCTGTTCCCAACATACTTGGGCATGGTGGCAGCAGCAATGTGAATGCAAGGACCAGCTAAGGAATATTCTGCTGTCCTTGGTTCTCTAGACTTCTCAGACTCTATAGGCTGAGGAGATTACCCAAGGTATTTGAAGAGTTGGGACTAGATATGAACTCCAGAACCTTTCCTTTCAGGGTGAATGAACTATCAGATCCATTAGGAAACCATGAACAAATACACATAATCAGAAATATGCGTTACTAAGAATGGTTCAGTCCACTTCAGAGAGACCCCTTCAAACAAATGGATCCTTCTGTAGGGCATGAAAAAGCCTCCACCTTCTCTCCCTTGTATCAGATAATACCCAACAAGGAACTGCATCCAGTGAAAGCTCAACAAACACTTCTGACTAAATAACTCCCACTGGGCAAGCCCATTCCCAAGGGTAGTAAATGAGTAAGAAGACATGCTATAAGCTTAGTATTTTTGACATGTAGTTTTCTCTGACTCTTTGAAGGAGTCTATTTCAAAATAATGATACTTATAAATGTGAAACAATTTGAAATATGAACTAATTACTTTACATAATGTTCTTTAGATGCCAGGAAGCATTAATAGCCCTTCATGTTTGAAATGATGAAACAGATCTGTACAGTTGGCTGGCCTAAGGCACTGCAGGGAGTAGATTAAGAACCAGGAACGCCCAAAGTAGATCCTGTGGTTTAAATCACACAGCTGGCTGTCACTGTTTCCAAAGGCTTGAAGGAAATTCTAGCCAATTAGTAAATCAGCGACTCCAATGCTGCAGGAGGTGGAGGCACCAGCTGCCTTGTACTGTACACCACAAGACAGCTTCACACTCCTGCAATGACACCTCGATGACAGGGAATCACAGGTCCCAGTTTTCCCAGCTTATTGGAATTCAAGTGAGTATCACAGTAGATGGCTCATAGCTTGGTGCCCCAGCTGGTTACAATTCAAAGCATGACTAGGTCCTTATATTCTCAGAAAATCCTTCCCTTAGCTGGCTTAAGCATCCTGTTTAATTAGCAGACAAAACCAGTTGAAGCATGATCCTACTCTGAACCTAAAGGAAGCACCATTGTTCTAACACTGTGCTAGCAGTATTTTCCATTTATGCAGTTTCATTCATTCATATTCAGTCATCCGTACAACAAACGTTTCAGAGCTCCAGACGCTGTTCTAGGCACTAGGAATACAGCAGAAAACAAGAAAAACAAAGTCCCTTGGTAGTATGGAGCTACATAGTGTAAGGGGAGACAAATACTAAACAGATAGATAAGCATAATGTCAAGGAGGGAAAAGGACCAGGAAGAAAAATAAAAATTTGTTATATAGACTGGTCCGGGAAGGACTCTCTGGGGAAGAACATTGCAGCAAAGATCTGAATGTAGTGCAAGAGGCAACTATTGTGAGCAACTTGGTATCTAGTCTTTCTCATTCTTTTTGATGTATATAAATATGTTTTTCTGCAAAAATTGAAACACACCTACCTTGTTTTAAACTTACATAATTTATTTCAGTAACCCACCCATTGTTGGAATTTAGTTTGTTTCAACATATTGGAATTTATAAAAATAATTGACTGAAAACTAATTATTAATTAATTATAAAATAGTGGATAATGAAGACTGTAAGTAACTAAAAGACTAAAGGCTGGAAAATGTGCCGATGGTATATCCAAAGATCATTTTCATGTTGATCAGTTTGCTCTTAGCCAATTACTGCACTTCACCCAGAACACTCCTTTACTATTTCACCATCACCTTCATAATCAATCATTACCCTGGAGAGCCTATGAGCCACTCCAACACACAAGTAATTCAAGAGCTACCATCCGTGGCATCGAGAACCAAGAAAGAACATCTGAGCAGGAAACATCATCTGGCTCCCCTCCTTAAACAGACAAGTCCCTTACTGATAACAAAATACACCTGGAACCTTCCTAATGCTGTGGAAATTCTACCTCAGCCTAACCTCTGCTTTCATGTGGATCTACCCCACTAGCCATCCACTCTCTGCCATACCCTGCACTGCTTCTCTGTACCCCAGCTTTGAAAACTTGAGGAGGTGACCTAGATACATGACATAAGAAGTACTGAATTCCCACAGGATGCAATCCATTCTGTCACTTAGTACAAGGGAGGGTATGGACTGAAAGAAGAGTCATGGGAGCCTAGCCACTGTTCCCCCCTTAATAAGTTAGGTCTTTTCAAGGACCCTGGGGCCCTGCTGCACCTGTGATACAAAGCCTAAGGAAGAGGAGACTTCCTGTTCATCTCTTTAAGTGGGCCAACTCACTAGGCTGTCACCCGAACCCCTCCACCCTCATTTGTTCCCCACTTACCAGTCCTTACTACTGTACTTATTCCTTGGCCATTATTTATAGCCCCAGCCCATCTCTGTGGTTGCCTTTTATGCCCTCTCATCTGGGCAGCCTTCAAAATTCCCTTAGTTATTTTCCACCTTAGCTTTCTAGCAAAGTTTGATTTTATTCACTCCTCCCCCCATCAAAAAAAAAAAAAAAAAGCAAAACCTCATAAAATATAGCTATCTGGAGTCTTTTTAGACAAAGATGGACAGCCCCAAGTTCAACTAAACATACAAACCTTTTCAAAGTTAAAAAACAAATGTATAAATAATATAAACTAGAGTATAAATATTTGACTTAAAGTATCTGAGAAACTATCTCTGTAGGTGTGCTAAATATGAATTGTCACATTCAAGTAATTTGGATAAAAGCCTTTTCCCTTTCTACAGAATGGGGATGTCTGTGAATTGTGAAACTGCAGAATTTGTTCCAAATTGGAAAGAGAGTTGGAAAGAGAAAAATAGGGAGGCAGCAGGTGGGTGGTAGAAGCATTGTTGTACCAATCTTTCTGGAAACTTGTTTCCATTGCTAAGATGAGCACACCACTTCCACCTAGTTGGCAGGTGGAACTCACAGAGGCAGTTTTACAATATTACAAAGTGCCATTTGTAGCTGTATTTGCAAAATTAAGATTATGGAACGTGCCCTATTAATGTCATCTAATTTGTCTTTCAAGACAAATCTAGGACAGACGTGTAACAACAAAATATATGGACAAAAATTGGGACAACAGAGTGCAGACTTAGAACTTTGTGATATGATGGAATGTTATAAACATTTTCTCCAGATTATGAACTTCTGCCTTTTCCATTGTGTTCAGTTCAATGCAAAGGCAGACCTCTAAGGAAACCCCAGTGGATGACCCAATGCAATATCAGGACTAAAGCAATGCACCAGGCAAAGCAAATTTCCCTGTGGGTATTTCCAATAAAATCCTAGTGACAGCTGATTACATGGACTTTATTTAAATAAATAAATTACATAATTTCCAAGGAATGCTGATTAATGCTTACCAGCTATTCTTGGTCTCATGTTTCTGTATGAACAAACTGGAGTCAGGAACTAGAGATTGACCAGATGGGACTTGGGCCAAGACCCCCTGCCAGGACTTGACTGGCTCAACACAAGTAACTTCTGGAGATCCTGCCAGGTCAAAATGGTGGTGTAGTAGCAGATATTGGGTTTCCCCACCTCAAGTTGGGGGTAACGTATAGGACTTGCAGAGAGCAACAGGTCTTTGTGCAAACAGGAGCTCTGTAAAGGACAAAGTCAGAGGCACAGAAGTCAGGCTGGGAGCCACGGGGGTCTGGAGGCCAATAGCATTGATACCTCTGGTTTTACTGGTTGTCACAACCTGGTATTACTGTGATCAAAAAGCAATGTTGAGGAAAGTCCTTGCTCAAGGACATATTAAAGGGCTTACATGGGCACTGACATTATTCTCACCACACAATCCATTAGTCAGTGCTTCTCTAAAAGAATGTATGCTATTTCTCCAAAAGAATTTATAAGTTACTCTTTTTAAAATTAATATAACCATATTTGGGATCATCTGGATGACCAGTGACCAAAGTCATTTATGTTCATGACTGCATTGGTGCCAAAAGGAACAAGTTTTTAATTGTCTCAGAACAACTGAAGAGAATGTAATATGTAAATGATAAACAACTAAGTGAAGGCTAAGCAAGTTTTCTGTGGTAAAGAGAGAAAAGTAAAAAAAAATTTTTTTAACATCTTTATTGGAGTATAATTGCTTTACAATGGTGTGTTAATTTCTGCTTTATAACAAAGTGAATCAGTTATACATATACATATGTCCCCATATCTCTTCCCTCTTGCATCTCCCTCCCTCCCACCCTCCCTATCCCACCCCTCTAGGTGGTCACAAAGCACTGAGCTGATCACCCTGTGCTATGCGGCTGCTTCCCACTAGCTATCTTTTTTACGTTTGGTAGTGTATATATGTCCATGCCACTCTCTCACTTTGTCACAGCTTACCCTTCCCCCTCCCTGTATCCTCAAGTCCATTCTCTAGTAGGTCTGTGTCTTTATTCCCGTCTTGCCCCTAGGTTCTTCATGACCTTTTTTTTTTTTCTTCTTAGATTCCATATATATGTGTTAGCATACGGTATTTGTTCATCTCTTTCTGACTTACTTCACTCTGTATGACAGACTCCAAGTCCATCCACCTCACCACAAATAACTCCATTTCATTTCTTTTAATGGATGAGTAATATTCCATTGTATATATGTGCCACATCTTCTTTATCTATTCATCTGTTGATGGACACTTAGGTTGCTTCCATGTCCTGGCTATTGTAAATAGAGCTGCAATGAACATTTTGGTACATGACTCTTTTGGAATTATGGTTTTCTCTGGGTATATGCCCAGTAGTGGGATTGCTGGGTCGTATGGTAGTTCTATTTTTAGTTTTTCAAGGAACCTCCATACTGTTCTCCATAGTGGCTGTATCAATTTACATTCCCACCAACAGTGCAAGAGGGTTCCCTTTTCTCCACACCCTCTCCAGCATTTATTGTTTCTAGATTTTTTGATGATGGCCATTCTGACCGGTGTGAGATGATATCTCGTTGTAGTTTTGATTTGCATTTCTCTAATGATTAATGATGTTGAGCATTCTTTCATGTGTTTGTTGGCAATCTGTATATCTTCTTTGGAGAAATGTCTATTTAGGTCTTCTGCCCATTTTTGGATTGGGTTGTTTGTTTTTTTGATATTGAGCTGCATGAGCTGCTTGTAAATTTTGGAGATCAATCCTTTGTCAGTTGCTTCATTTGCAAATATTTTCTCCCATTCTGAGGGTTGTCTTTTGGTCTTGTTTATGGTTTCCTTCTAATTTCATTCTTTTACATGTAGCTGTCCAGTTTTCCCAGCACCACTTATTGAAGAGGCTGTCTTTTCTCCACTGTATATTCTTGCCTCCTTTATCAAAGATAAGGTGACCATACGTGCGTGGGTTTATCCCTGGGCTTTCTATCCTGTTCCATTGATCTATATTTCTGTTTTTGTGTCAGTACCATACTGTCTTGATTACTGTAGCTTTGTAGTATACTCTGAAGTCTGGGAGCCTGATTCTTCCAGCTCTGTTTTTCATTCTCAAGATTGCTTTGGCTATTCGGGGTCTTTTGTGTCTCCATACAAATTGTGAAATTTTTTGTTCTAGTTCTGCGAAAAATGCCAGTGGTAGTTTGATAGGGATTGCATTGAATCTGTAGATTGCTTTGGGTAGTAGAGTCATTTTCACAATCTTGATTCTTCCAATCCAAGAACATGGTATATCTCTCCATCTACTTTATCATCTTTAATTTCTTTCTTCAGTGTCTTATAATTTTCTGCATACAGGTCTTTTGTCTCCTTAGGTAGGTTTATTCCTAGGTATTTTATTCTTTTTGTTGCAGTAGTAAATGGGAGTGTTTCCTTAATTTCTCTTTCAGATTTTTCATCATTAGTGTATAGGAATGCAAGAGATTTCTGTGCATTAATTTTGTATCCTGCTACTTTACCAAATTCATTGATTAGCTCTAGTAGTTTTCTGGTAGCATCTTTAGGATTCTCTATGTATAGTATCATGTCATCTGCAAACAGTGACAGCTTTACTTCTTCTTTTCCAATTTGGATTCCTTTTATTTCTTTTTCTTCTCTGATTGCTGGGACTAAGTAAAAATTTTTAAAAAGAGAGAGAGAGGAAGAAGAACTCAATTTGTCACATGGCACATAGTGATGTAGCCATACCAATACCAGAAGAACTGCAATAGGTTATACCAGGTTCATACTGAAACCTTTGGAATAAGAACTAATTTGTGGTATACTGTACAGTTAAATCAATTATGAATGCCACACATTTCAGGTCCTCTGTAGGACAAGGCTAAATTAAGCAAAAGAGAGGACATTTTGATAAATGTGTACGACTACCTATCATAGGACAGACACACAGCCTGGCCTCAAGAAGAACTGGCTCCAGAAGCTGGAAAACTGCTCAAAACTCAGACAGGATCCTCTCTCTCAGGTCTCTGCTCTGACCACTGACTCCTTCTCCCCTCTCTCCACAGAGCATCTTCCTCTGCTCCCAGCCTGCAATGCAGAATATGGCTGTCCATAATTCCCCAGCTTGAGCCAAGAGGCCCAGCAATATGAGGGGAATGTGTTTCTCAATTCCTGTTCTAAATTTCCAGCGAATAAGCTAGGTCAACTTGGGTCAAGTTCTCACACCTAAACCAAGCAACCATGGGCAGAGGGCAGAGTTATTTTATACCCACATGGCTGCTGGGAGCCGCCCCCAAACCCCATGTGCATGAATTGAGAGGGGCCAGTTAAGAAAGTCACTGAAAGCTGGACAGATCTCTCCAAAAATGTTAACAGTAAATAACATATAAGGGTTCTGATTTTTGTGCAGTGCACAAAGACAAAATCTTGGAAACACTACTTCTTTATGACAGGATTGCAGTAAATTCTCAGCCTGTTTTCATTTGCTCAAAGGTTAAGTGTGAGTCCTCTTTGATATATTTCTCTCTTCCTCTATAGTTTTTTGCTAGATCTCTGCCATGCAGTTCCTTAGGAATAGCTTCTCTCTTCACCGGAATGGTCCTGAAGCTGCCCCTAGCTCCTCTGAGCTCTGTCTCTGGTACCTCTGTGTTCTCCAGAAGCCACTGTGTTCTCTCTTCTGCCCCTGGCTCCCAGGGTAGCTTCCTGACTGGACCTGGCCTGAAAGAGAGTCCAGTACACTTCCTCTGTAACACCTACACAATGTACAGTTAATCCACTCCTCACTCGGCAACCTGTGGGTACCACAGATGATGCAAATATAGGAAGTCTTGATCTCATCTTCAAATCTGCTCAACCTCTTTCATATTGGATTGAGAGTAAACCCCATAAAGAACATGATGCTGGAAGCATGTTCTTTCTATGCCATAGATTAAAGAAACTTAAAAACTAGAAAAAGGGGCAGTGTGATGTTTTATACAGACAGCAGTTTCAGAATATTTTACTAAACTTTCCAGTGGGAATTGTGATAGAAGTTATTGGTTCTGCCCAAGTAGCAGTGATTGACTTTATATAAGATGACTAGATGGGCAATCTCCCCTACTTAGAACATAGTAGAGGTAGTGCCCCTCAATTCTGCACTACCTTTGTATAATATTTCGCAGTGTCTTGTCAGGCTGTTTTCTGCTATCCAAAGAGAGGAGACCATGTCTTTTCCTCTTTTTATCCCCACCACCTAGAAAAGTAAGCAGCACATAGCAGATGCTGTATAAACATTTATTGGTTCATTCACAATATTCCGTGAATGAAAAAAAAAAAAACAACTACAAAAGGGTTTTATTTGAAGCAGGATTACAATCACTAAACAGATGAAAGTAAAGTAAACTCCACTGAGTAAAGTCCTGTTTGGGACACATTTTTTAAAATGCACTCTCAGCCATGTATAATTTGTGAATTTTGAGTGCTCTCTGGCAGGTAGGAAAGACCATGCAACTGCTTTGAATATAGATGTTTTTATAATGGGACAAGGATATTTCTTTTCACTGCTGACAACCATTTACATTTTTCCACTTGAGGTTAACCTAATCTTGTACCTTGTCATTTTGTGTCTCCTGCAGAAGTAAATCCTCTGTCTATAAATGTATACAACCGTAATCCTATGAGCTTCACAAAGACAGTGTGACAGTTTTGACTGGGTAACAATATTTAATAGCTCAAGGGGTAGCTGACAAAGAAGTAATTAAGAGAGAAAAGATTTTCACAAGCAGATCAAAATTCTTCCTGTAGCACAGTTTGCTAACTACAAAGGTAGGACTTAAATCCAGAGATAAATATTAGAGATAATTAGTTACTGGGTCCTTTCAAAGAAAGCTAAAAATAAATTTGAGTTTAAACCCACTGAATGTAATTAATGTCAGTTACACCTCAGTAGCCTTATTTCTATGTTTTTGTAATTTTTTTAAAAGTTGGCATTAAAAGATGATCAGAAACGCTAGAGTATGTTTATCTTTATTTTTTTTTTTTATTGCAGTGTAGTTGGTTTACAATGTTGTATTAGTTTCAGGTGTACAGCAAAGTGATTCAGTTTTACATATTATATATAAATAAATATATATATATTCTTTTTCAGAATTTTTTCTTTATAAATTATTACAAGACATTGAGTATAGTTCCCTGTGCTATACAATAGGTCCTTGTTGGTTATTCTATTTTATGTTTAGTAGTGTGTATATGTTAATCCCAAACTCCCAGTTCATCCCTCCCCCCACTTTCCCCTTTGGTAACCGTAAGTCTGCCCTCTCTGTCTGTGAGTCTATTTCTGTTTTGTAAATAAGTTCATTTGTATCATTTTTTAGATTCTATATATAAGTGATACTGTATGATATTTGGCTTTCTCTGTATGGCTTACTTCACTTAGTATGATAATCTCAAGGTCCATCCATGTTTCTGCAAATGGAGTTATTTCATTCTGTTTTATGGCTGAGTAATATTCCGTTGTGTGTGTGTAGGATAGATAGATAGATAGATAGATAGATAGATAGATAGATAGATAGATCTCACATTTTCTTTATCCATTCATCTGTTAATGGACATTTAGGTTGCTTCCATGTCTTGGTTATTGTAAATAGTGCTACAGTGAACATTGGGGTGCATGTGTCTTTTCGAATTATAGGTTTCTCCAAATATATGACCAGGAGTGGGATTGCTGAATCATATGGTAACTCTATTTTTAGTTTTTTAAGGAACCTCCATACTGTTTTCCATAGTGGCTACACCAATTTACATTCCCACCAACAGTGTAAGAGGGTTCCCCTTTCCGCCACACCCTCTCCAGCATTTATTATTTGTAGCATTTTTGATCATGGCCATTCTGACTGGTGTGAAGGGGTTCCTCATTGTAGTTTTGATTTGCATTTCTCTAATAATTAACGATGTTGAGCATCTTTTGTTATTGAATTTATGAGTGGTTTGTATATTTTGAATTAATCCCTTGTTGGTAGCATTTGCAAATATTTTCTCCCATTCTGTGGGTTGTCTTTTCATTTTGTTTATGGTTTCCTTTGCTTTGCAAAAGCTTATAAGTTTGATTAGGTCTCATTTGTTTATTTTTGCTTTTATTTCTATTGCCTTGGGATACTGACTTATGAAAACATTGGTACGATTTAGGTCAGAGAATGTCTTGCCTGTGTTCTCTTCTGGGAGTTGTATGGTATCATGTCTTATGTTGAAGTCTTTAATCCATTTTGAGTTTTTGTGTATGGTGTGAGGGAGTGTTCTAACTTCATTGATTTCCATGCAGCTGTCCAACTTTCCCAACACCACTTGCTGAAGGGACTGTCTTTTCTCCATTTTATATTCTTGCCTCCTTTGTTGAAGATTAATTGACCATAACTGTGTGGGTTTATTTCTGGGCTCTCTATTCTGTTCCATTGATCCATATGTTTGTTTTTGTGCCAATACCATGCTGTTTTGATTACTGTAGCTTTGTAGTATTGTTTGAAGTCTGTGAGGGTGATGCCTCCAGCTTTGTTCTTTTTCCTCATATTTGCTTTGGCAATTCTTGGTCTTTTGTGATTCCATATAAATTTTAGGATTATTTGTTCTAGTTCTGTGAAAAATGTCATGGGTAATTTGATAGGGATCACATTAAATCTATAGATTGCTTTGGATAGTATGGCCATTTTAACAATATTAATTCTTATAATCCAAGAGCATGGGATATATTTCCATTTCTTTGAATCATCTTCAATTTCCTTTATCAGTGTTTTATAGCCCTCAGTGTATAAGTCTTTCACCTTCTTGGTTAGGTTTATTCCTAAGTATTTTTTTTAGATCGCATCTAACTTGGGATTTGGGGATTTTTTTTTTTTTTTTTAATCCTAGTTTGGGATTTTTTTTTTTTTTTTTTTTTTTGCTTTCCCTTTCTGATATTTCATGGTTAATGAAAAAAAAATACAACATATTTCTGTATGTTGATCAGGTATCCTGCTACCTTGCTGAGTGTCATCCACATATAATGAAGAATGTCTCATCTCTAATGAAGAATGTCTTGTCTTTTTAAGTATGGAAGTTAAATTTTGCATCATAAATGTTTTAGTATTTTATGGTTTCACAGTACTGAAGAAAGAATAAAAACTTCCTGACATCTATAATTATTACTCAATGACCAGCAAGGACAATGACAAAGGTATCTGGACCACTGGAAAAGGGGCCCTGAAAGCTCCAGTTTTAGCTGCTACTCACTTTAATAAATCTACAACTTGAACTCCAGAGTTTTACACTTCAGTTGTGAACAATTTGACAAATTCAAACTGACTGCAATACCCTACAGTGTGAATATTTACAATGAGAAACGTTTAATTCCTTCTCAATTTCTGCAACAATTATGATCAGTGAAAGTATTCATGTTAATCTAAAATTTCTTTAGATGACAAGAGAGGCTTATTTTTGTACTAAAGACAATCCATCTTAGAATTTCCTTCTTTGTAATCATCTAAGTTCAAGTTTCTGCCCTTGGGAATTTGGTAATGGATGTTCTATATCTATTTGACTTCTTTTTTAATTTAGAAGATTACTTTTTTTCCCCTAGCCTTGATTTGTCTTGTTGTGTAGTTATTTGCTATTAGTATTTAAACATATCCTTAACAGGTGATCCCTAATGAGTAATACTTTTACAAAACAAATTATCCTTTAGCTATTTTTTGCATAAGGAAAATTTAAATTGTGTAAATTATCTAGAATGATGTGAAAAATCTGAACCTTTAGCCATCTAGAAAATGACAATATTTCCACCCTTTTCTCAATAATGTTAGTGGTTCTCAACCCCCTTTATATCCTTAAAACCACTGAAAACTCCAAAAGAATTATTTGTGTGAGTTACATCTATTGATATTTACCATATTAGAAATTAAAACTGAGACATTTAAAAAATATTTACCTGTTTATTTAAGAATGACAATAATAAACCCAATGCCTTTTAAAATAGACATATTTAATGAAAAATAACTCTTTTTCAGAAGAAAGAAATTTAAGTGTAAAGAGTGGCATTATTTTTTCATTTTGCAAAGCTCTTCAATGTCTGACTTGACAGAAGACAGCTAGATTCTAATATCTGCTTCTGTATTCAATCTCTTCTAATATGTTGTTTTCATTGAAGGTTATGAAGGAAAGCCAGCCTAATTCAGATATAGTTGGGAAGAGGAAGCATATTTTACTAGCCTTTGCACATAATTGAGGCTATTCCTCTTAGACATTAAAACAAAATTCTACAAGTGATAGCTTCTTACAGATTATTTGCAGTATGAAATCTGAAACTGCCTCAATGAACTGTTTGTAGTCTTATTACATTAAAATCCTTTGGTCTATCTTGCACTTTGAACACATCTTTTAACCATGCATAATTTTGTATCATCATACTTTGGTTTTTAGAAAATACTGGTTTCCTGAGTTGTGCAGATTTTCCAAATGTTGACATTATGTCATACAATATCAAAGAATCACATTTCTCATCAGAAAATCCTTTAAGTATTAGGAAGCTATCAAGCTTATAGTAGCAAATAAGTTTCCCAATATTTGAATCTTTGCTTGAATGCTCTAATTTTATCATTGACAACAAACGCAGTCAGTTGTTTTCCTTGAAGTGACAGGTTTACTTCATCCGTTTTATTTTTAGAAAATGTCTGCCAAATACCCAAGTCAAAACAACCATAGTTTATATGTCAACTATTCTTTCAAATAAAAATGGTGTTTCATGAGAAAAGTCAGTAGTTCAGCTCACAACTTAAACAACTGCAAAGATTTTTTCCCCCAGAAATAACCATCATATTCTAGAATGCAGCAGAAATGTTTTATGCATTTCCCATTCAATTACACAGAACGTTACAAACACTCGAGGACTGATATTTAATAAAATTCATAATTCACCAAGGACGTTGTTAGGTGAAACTGGCTTTTTTGTTTTTAACTGCAAATGTATGGCAAGGAAGAATGCAATGACTACTACTATGGTTTGGTGCCACTGCTTTGATTTGTTCTGAGGTACCAGCCCTTTTACTCTTCATTGCTTTTGTGTCATCAGTGCAAATGTCAACACATTGAAAAAGGTAAATAAAGTCGATATAATTATGAAGTTTCCCCACCCCACCCCCCAAAGACTCTGAAAGGATCTCAGGGACCTGCAGGGGTCGAGGGACTAGACTTTGAGAACTGCTACTCTACGTAATGTTCAGTTTAGTCTTCACTTCTAAGGCTCAGGTTTGAAAAGTGCTAAAACTTCAGCAACATGGTCTAGTGAAGACAGAGAAGCCAAAACTGGGTTAAAAGGGACAAGAAGAATTGCCCCAATTGGAGGACTATCCCTTCAAATAAGTGAATTCCAGTGCCAAGTGAAATTCAAAGTCAGACTGGTGGTAAGAGTGGCAGCACTGTCATATGAAGAATCAACCTGTTTATTTGTAAAAGAATCACAGCCACTAGTTATAGAGCTAGAAGTGATTTCCCCCAGAGATGCCATCTGACAAGATTTAAGCAGGATATTAAGTCTCTGACTCGGTAGGTTGAAGTCAAACACAGTGTTCACTCCTAGCAGTAGATGAATAATGTGCTGGTTAGTAAACTGAGGCAGATACCTAGCCATTACAGATAGAACCAACTGAGGAGAGAGGTTAATTCAAGGGAAGAGAGAAGAGGGTAAGCAAATGCAAATCCTATAGTATATAGAGTCCAAAGGCACACAACCAAGCTCATCAGGTCTTAGGTCTATACAAGCAGGATTAATCCTAGACCACACCAGCTGGCATCTGAGTGAGGTTAATAATAAACCTCATTCTTTGGTGAGTCTTGGTCCTGAAACTAGGAATGGTAGAGTTTACAGATTTAAAGCTTGAATGACTTCATCTACAGGGTTCTCAAGAAGGCAAAGATAGACATAATTTCCCAAACCAATTGAAATGATTTTATTTTAATGATCTTAACAATTTGACCAATTATTATTGTTATTAGAATGGAGCTATATGAAGAAATAATTTTAAACCATAATCTTCAGGGTCCCGGGACTCGGCGTGGGGGGCTATCTTATGGTATTTATAACATGTGTAGAAGTAAGATATATGACAAGAATAGCACAAAATGTGGGAGGGAAATAAATGGCTTAAACTCTTGTAGGGTTATTGCATTGTTCGGAAAGTGAAAAAGACCAATTTAAGGTAGACTGTAGTTAGTCAAGGGTGTATATTGTAATCTCTACTGTAATCACTAAAACAATAATGCGAAACTGTTTAGCCAAAATGTAGTAGAGGAGATAAAATGTTATATTTTAAAAATCTTGCTTAATGGAAAAAAGTCAGGAAAAGTGAGGAAAAAAGAAAAAGTCAGGAGAAAAGAACAAATGAGACAAATGGAAAATAAATCACAAAATGCTAGAACATGTTACCTGAAAGAAAAGACAGAGATATGTTACAATAATAGCATTAATAATTATTGAGGTGCCAGGCCCGGTGCTACACACTTCATGTGAATATTTCATTATCCTCTGAACAATTCAGTAAACAGGTATTACTATCTCCATTTTATTACTGATAGGAAAACTGAGGCTTTTAGTAAGGAGCAGAGTCAGCATTACAATCAGAGTTGCCTGACCACAAAACCCAAGTTTTTAACAATTCTGCTAGTATGCTTCTCTTCAGGTTATAAAGAAGATCCAAGTCTCTAGACAGCCAAACCTGCAAAGTGATGAATTTATCTGTACTACGGTAACGTGTTAATAGTATGTTCAGCTTACTAGAATACAGTGAAAACTAAAGACTATGATATACATATATGTATTTATATATATACCTATAACTAAATATAACCTAGTTGTAAAAACACAATAAATATATACTAAATATAAATATAATAAAAATTATTATACATGTTTGTACATAATATACATGTGGATATATATCTATTGATCCATATCCGTCTCTATCTATCTACCTTTTAGACCAGAGCGTGACATTGAAAGGACCTTTATTTTGAAACAATTACATATATATAAATAGTATTGATTTTACTTGAATGATAACGGTTTATTTTTCAAGAGGTTTTGAAATCTAGTGACAGAAAACAATAAAATTGGTTCAATGTAAAATCAGTTAGTATGTATCCAGACATAAGACTTCTGGGAGTTTAGAAACTTTGAGGAAAAATTTTTGCAAAAGATAACAGAAGTTAAGGAGAAGTGTAGATATATATTATAATTACTGTATTGCTGTTCTTTAGGTTTAGGGATTTATAATGAATTCTGCATAGCTTAATCTGTTCATTATATTTTCATTTTTACTTGTCTGGATGTATATCCAGAGAATGCCATGTACGCAATTGTCTGCCTCTTTTCTCTGCAAGTCAGAAGGAAGAGCATTCTTATTTACCCTCACTATCTGGAAAGCGCAAATACCTGTAGTGGTCAGTTAATTGTAAAATTGAGTGGTCCATCAAGTGAATATAGGAGTATCCAGGAGCAGTTTAAACATTCCTGACTCTAAGATCCTGAAGAAATATGTCATAATATTTCAACGTCACGACCAACGGTCCATTAGGTGAAAAACTGATGAGATGAGGGAGAAAGGACATGAGAGTCAATGACACAAATATAAACAGCAGGTGATCCAAAACCTGTTTATACTTCTTTATGTTCAGATTTGGCAAATAAGAGAAATGGTTTGTACCACTTCTATGTGTCCATAACCACAGGCGCAATGGAGATTCTGGCTGAAAGAACAGACAACCTAGGATTAAAATTTAGTCAAGATGGCATATCCTAGAAAGGCATAGTCAAAGGCTGGCTGGGTATCTTCTAACAACAAATATTCAAACCAAATTCTTTAAATAAAACATTTTACAGAAGAGACATAAATTTTTCTGGCTGGTCTAAATTATTTCATGCAGACTCTGAGAGATAGTTTATTCTTTACAAAATGTTTATCAATATTATATGTTTCAATTAATATATGCTTGAAGGTCCTTGAAAAAAAATTCACCAAAGCCTGGGGTAAAGAATAATTAAAATTCAGAATAACTAAACTGAACTCTTGGCATGATCTTCTAAACTTCAAATCACTGGCAAATGCTCCTTCCGTGCGTTACCCTTAAAGAGCTGTTAGCCCTTTTTTGGTTCAAATCCCTAACCTAAGTGTTTTGAGTCTTCCACGTGCCTAGCACTATGTTAGATTCATTAGGGGATGCAACTGAAGTCCATGACATAGTTCTGGTCCTAAGGAATTGATCCTTTCCTTAGGAAATCAAAATACCCACTCTGAAATGGAGAAAAGAACAGGATCATAAAATATTAAGACATGATCATTTTGACACAGAGACAGAGAGCTGTGTTTTAAGTGAATCTCAAAGGAAGGATAGAATTTTGAACGGGAAGATTGAGGAAAGGACATTCATTTTTCCATTTGTTCCCATTTCATCACCATCTGAAGGTGAGAATGAGAAAACCATATTTGGAGTCAGTGAGAAGACTGGCTTATCTAGAAGAGAGTTTGATATGAGGAATAAAGGGATGGGGAAGTACCTTAATAAATGTTGAGTGCCCCTATCATGGCAGGGCAGTATTATTAGTAGATATGAATATGAATGTGGATATAGACAAAGTTATAGATATCGATTCACACTTAGGTCTTCAGCAGCCCTTGGTAGTAAAATTGGTATTGCCTACATTTTGCAAATAGGAAAATACAACTTGCCTGAAATCATGCAGTTAATAAGTGGTGGGAGGTTAAGAGTCAAATCCAGGTCCTTCTGATGGTAAAATTACCTGTTACATAAGGCTTAGATAGGTACCTAAGGCAAGACCAGACTGAGCCTTAGAAATTACAATTTTATCTCTGTCACAACTCTGGATCAGTGGGCAAGCAAAACCCCAGCTCCCTATTTGATCTTCAGAGAGGCCTCTCATTTCCCATGAAGCACTCCTTGTGGTCAGAGGGATTCACAGAGCAGCTCAGGGTCTCCTGACCTTCGATATCTTGGCTAAAACAGAAGCCAACCAGAGATTAGCATTTAGTCACAGATTGTTTAATTCAAGATGATGACATAAGAAAGAGCTGAGGTCTAATAACTATATAAACAAACTAGATTCTTGCACTAATCCACTTTACAGAAGAAAAGAAAAACAACCCAGAGCTTCTGATGACTGGAAACATTTGGCTTAATGGACTAGTTGTCTCCTTTGCCTAACAGCTGCTGGTAATATTGACTAGAATTGTTTGGCAAATAGAGAATCTGAATACATTATGTCTAACTACACCATAATGTCACCACCTAGTGATTAAATATAAACTGACTTTCCATATTAATGTTATGAGGGAATAAGATAACACGTCCCTGATGTCCATCTCACCAAAACATTTTTTAGAAATTGAGATCAAATCAGTCTTTTCTCTGTGATGATCAGAAAATACCCCAGGATTTGTAGATGCTATACTGTAAGCTCCACAAAGGAGGAGTATATCTATGCACATATAACAAATATTTGTTGAGCCTTCTTTTTCTTCTCTGAACTTGCTCTTTTCTGAATCACCTTTAAAAGAAGTAGCTTCTCATATATGTAAAGTAATAATAGGAAAATATCTCCTGAGCGCATCTTCAAGGATCCTTGAGCTACCAGATAAAAACTGATGTGGCTAATGATTTTATCATAAAGAGGTTATCAACCCCTTAGTTAAGTATGCTGAGGAAGTAAGATGCTCTCAGCACTGTACTAAAAGATTTAAGGGAAATGTAATTCCTGGTTCCTATTCTCAAGCTTACTGGGAAGAAAAATAAACCTAAACCAAAGCATAACAAAAACTCTACACAACTAAGGAGAAAATTGTGTGTGGTATAGACAATAGATATCACAGAAAGACTAAAGAAGAGATCGTGATGGGCAGGATTGGTCAAAGAAGGCTTCAAGAATGTGGCAGATGGTATTTTACTCCCAACTTTCTGCTCCCTCTCTTGTAAGAACATTATACAGTCCTTCCCTTGCCCTGTCTCTTCATGGGTAAAATATATTTCCACACTCCCTTGTCATACTTGGACAGGTGACAATGGTGTGTAAGTGCATGTGTATACAACATGACTGACCAGAAATTCTAAATGCACATGCAGGGCTCTTTTGTTCTCTTGTGTTCCTGCCTTCTGCCATGAGGACAGTATGTCCTAGATAAGCTGCATAAGCTGTCCTTAATGAGCCAGGAATTACCAAATCCACTGAGTCATAAGATTAACAGAGAACAGAAGCAAATCATTAGACAATGGAAATAAAATATTTGGGATCCAGCCTGAGCAGGTCAGGAGAGCAAAAATAAGTTGCATGAACAGATGGTCTAAAACCCGATGTCATCTATCCTGATACATGGACATCTTTCCTTCAATTTACTTCTGGGGTGAGCGGGGCCTACAACCAGCTGATGGAGGAAGAAAATCTCAGGGCTTGTACACAGATGGATTACCTCCCTATGTGGGTGAAAGCTGAAAGTGAATGATCTGGAAGGCAGCAGTGAAGCGAAATCCTCCCAGTGGGCAGAACTGTGAGCAGCGTGCTTGCTTATTTACCTTGAATGGAGGAAGAGATGGGTTGTACTTGGACTCCTGTGTAGTGACAATGGATTCACTGGTTGACCAGGGTTCTAGAAGAAGCAAAATTGGAAGACTGGAGACACATGGGGGCATGTGGATGGACCTGTTGGTGTGAGCACAAGCATGTAAATCTATGCTTCTCACATTGATGCCCAGGAAAGAGGAGTCCCTCAATAACCTGGGAGAGGTCCTCTCTCCTTGGTCAGGCTCTTTTCTCAGCCACTCCTGGGCTTGTGCAATGGATCCATAATGGCCATGGTATCAGGCCTTTTATGAAGAGGCCCCAAAACATGGGCTCCTTCTCACTAAGGGTCCTGCCACTGATGAAAATTTGATATTCCAGTAGCAGAGCCTAACACTGGGCTTGAAGAGGCCAGCCAGCCACTTGGTGGCAAGTTGATCGCATCAGACCTCTTTCACCATAGAAGGAGCATCAATTCATCCTTACTGAACTGAAACCTATTCTGGATGGGATTGGCTTTCCTTGTCCACAGTGCCTCTCACAGGCCTACAGGGTACCTGATGTACCAACATGGGGTCCTGCACAGTGTCACTGCAGGCCAAGGCAACCACTAACCAGCTGTAAGACCTCTGACAAGTTACCCTCTCTCTGAGCCTCAATTGCCTCATCTATAAAATGAGGAATTTAATAATAATTGTATTGGTTATAATGCATATAAAGGCATTAACATGTAAGTCCATAGTGACTTTTAGTTCTGTGTCCTATCCTCATGTTTTATTTGGTCTCCTTACCATGAGCTATTAGGGAAGGATAGTAGTAGAGGGCAGGGCCTGAAACCCAATAATTGTTATATTGGGGTGTAATGTTACAGGTGTGACTTCCATGAAGACTAAGACCAACCCAGCTTCACCTGCTGACTGATGTCTGGCATTCCACCATCAAGGGCTCTCTTCCTTCAGCTTGAGGCTAATGTGGGAGAGATCCACTTTGCTGAAAATGTTTGTTTTAATTGTTCATCCCCAAAAGAAAGTTACTGTTGTATATAAGATTATGTAATAACATAAAATAGCTTTCAAAGCTGTAACCTTTGATCAGAGAGGAAATAAATAAAACAGAGACAAAAAATAGAAAAGATAAATGAAACCAAGAGCTGTTTTTTTTTTTTTTTGAAAAGATAAAACTGATAAGCCTTCATCTAGGCTCATCAAGAAAAAAAGAGAGAGGACCTAAATAAACAAAATAAGAAATGAAAGAGGAGAAATTACAACCAATATCACAGAGATTTTAAAAAATCAAAAGAGAATACTACAGTTATATACCAACAAATTGGACCACCTAGAAGAAAGGGACAAATTTCTAGAAACATACAACTTGCCAAGACTGAATCAGGAAGAAATAGACAATCCAAACAGACTGATCATTAATAGTGAAATTGAATTAGTCATCAAAAAACTCCCAGCAAACAAAGTCCAGGACTGGACTGCTTCACAGGGAATTCTACCAAACATATAAAGAAGAGATAATACCTATTCTTCTCAAACTATTCCACAAAATTGAAGAGGAGGGAACACTCCTAAATTCATTCTACAAGACCACAATTACCTTGATACCAAAACAAGACGAAGACACTACAAAAAAAGAAAATTACAGGCCAATATCTCTGATGAATGTAGATGCAAAAATCTTCAACAAAAATATTAGCAGAACAAATTCAACAACGTATAAAAAGGATCAAACACCATGATCAAGTGGGATTTATTCCAGGGATGAAAGTAAGTTTCAGTACCCCCAAATTAATCAATGTGATACACCACATTAACAAAAGGAAAGATAAAAATCACAGGATCATCTCAACAGAAAAAGCATTTGACAAAATTCAAAGTTGTAACCTTTTAAGACAGGAAATCAACACGACATTCTGCTTAGTTTTCTCACTGAGGAGAGAAAAAGACGAGGGAAACCTCTGAGGATAGTCAATCAAAGGAGCTATGAAAAGCCGCTTCACTGTACATTTAAAATGGGTGAATTTTATGGTATATAAATGATATCTCAATAAAGCTGTTTTTCAAAAAACCTATCCAGTAAACCTTGGAGTGGAGGGCAGGGAGAAAGGAGCTATGAAGACAATGGTAGATCTTAAGAAATATCTCTAGATTACCATTAACCTAACAATTATAATGGAATTAAATTACATAATTTACTCTTTCTTTCAATTTTGAACTACTAAATAATAGTCATATTTTTTCCTTTCCTAGCAAACCTATTCACATTGGACAACTCCAAAATCCATTTTTCATAAATATCCAGTACCTGATTGAGTTGTCTCCTGATGATGTGCTGGAGCTGGCTCGTACCAGCTCACAAGAGGCAACTGTTAAATTTTCAGGAATTTTGGTAAGCAGTTATTAAACACAGGTATTAAAAATTAAACTATCATTATATAAACTTGAAATTAAATAAAGTATATTAAAAACAAAAATTATAAATACTCCAAACTCACCCCATCCTAATTATTTTACTACTTTTATTTTCTGTGCTCTTAAGATTATTATTATTATTTTGTGGGGTTTTTTGGCTGCATGTGGGATCTTAGTTCTCCATCCAGGGATCAAACCCATGACCCCTGCAGTGAAAGTGCAGAGTCTTAACCACTGGACTGCCAGGGAAGTCCTATATTTCTATTAGACAGAAGAAAGCAGTCCTAAGATCAGGAACAAGACAAGGATGTCCACTCTCACCACTATTATTCAACATAGCTTTGGAAGTCCTAGCCATGGCAATCAGAGAAGAAAAAGAAATAAAAGGAATACAAATTGGAAAAGAAGAAGTAAAGCTGTCACTGTTTGCAGATGACATGATACTATACATAGAGAATCCTAAAGATGCCACCAGAAAACTACTAGAGCTAATCAATGAAAATGGTAAAGTTGCAGGATACAAAATTAATGCACAGAAATCTCTTGCATTCCTATACACTAATGATGAAAAATCTGAAAGAGAAATTAAGGAAACACTCCCATTTACTATTGCAACAAAAAGAATAAAATACCTAGGACTAAACCTACCTAGGGAGACAAAAGACCTGTCTGCAGAAAACTATAAGACACTGATGAAAGAAATTAAAGATGATACCAACAGATGGAAAGATATACCATGTTCTTGGATTGGAAGAATCAATACTGTGAAAATGACTATACTACCCAAAGCAATCTACAGATTCAATGCAATCCCTATCAAATTACCAATGACATTTTTTACAGAACTAGAGCAAAAAATCTTAACATTTGTGTGGAGACACAAAAGACCCCGAGTAGAAAAAGCAGTCTTGAAGGAAATAAATGGAGCTGGAGTAATCAGACTCCTTGACTTCAGACTATACTACAAAGCTACAGTAATCAAGACAATATGGTACTGGCACAAAAACAGAAACATAGATCAATGGAACAAGATAGAAATCCCAGAGATAAATCCACGCACTTATGGTCAACTAATCTATGACAAAGGAGGCAAGGATATACAATGGAGAAAAGACAGTCTCTTCAATAAGTGGTGCTGGGAAAGCTGGACAGCTACATGTAAGAGAATGAAATTAGAACACTCCCTAACACCATACACAAAAATAAACTCAAAATGGATTAGAGACCTAAATGTAAGACCGGACACTATAAAACTCTTAGAGGAAAACATAGGAAGAACACTCTTTGACATAAATCACAGCAAGATCTTTTTTGATCCACCTCCTAGAGTAATGGAAACAAAAAACAAAAATAAACAAATGGGACCTAATGAAACTTCAAAGCTTTTGCACAGCAAAGGAAACCATAAACAAGACGAAAAGACAGCCATCAGAATGGGAGAAAATATTTGCAAATGAATCAATGGACAAAGGATTAATCTCCAAAATATATAAACAGCTCATGGAGCTCAATATTAAAAAACAAACAACGCAATCCAAAAATGGGCAGAAGACCTAAATAGACATTTCTCCAAAGAAGACATACAGATGGCCAAGAAGCACAGGAAAGAATGTTCAACATCATTAATCATTAGAGAAATGCAAATCAAAACTACAATGAGATATCACCTCACACCAGTTAGAATGGGCATCATCAGAAAATCTGCAAACAACAAATGCTGGAGAGGGTGTGGAGAAAAGGGAACCCTCTTGCACTGTTGGTGGGAATGTAAATTGATACAGCCACTATGGAGAACAGTATGGAGGTTCCTTAAAAAACTAAAAATAGAATTACCATATGATCCAGCAATCCCACTACTGGGCATATACCCAGAGAAAACCATAATTCAAAAAGACACATGCAAAAAAAAAAAAAAAAAAGACACATGCACCCCAATGTTTATTGCAGCACTATTTACAATAGCCAGGTCATGGAAGCAACCTAAGTGCACATCGACAGACGAATGGATAAAGAAGATGTGGTACATGTATACAATGGAAAATAACTCAGCCATAAAAAAGGAACGAAACTGGGTCATTTGTAGAGACATGGATGGATCTAGAGACTGTCATACAGAGTGAAGTAAGTCAGAAAGAGAAAAACAAATATCTTATATTAATGCGTAGATGTGGAACCTAGAAAAATGGTAGACATGAACCGGTTTGCAGGGCAGAAATTGAGACACAGATGTAGAGAACAAACGTATGGACACCAAGGGGGGAAAGCCGCGGGGGGGTGGGGGGGGTGATGAATTGGGCAAAAAAAAAAAAAGAAAAGAATGAGGTCATTTTGGTAACACAAACATTTGAAATATGGGTTTGAAGATCAGGTGATCAGCAAATCATCATAAAGTTGATGTTGTTTGTCATCAACACCAGGGCATTTTTTAATTTAATTAATTAGTTTATTTGTTAAAAAAAAAAAAAAGAAGAAAGCAGTCCTGTGAAAGAGTCAAAAGAGTCCCAAGAGAAATAGGAAGAAGGGAGAAGCTGTCTGCCACTGTTAGCTCCTCAGCTAGAGGTTCAGAGATACTGAAGTCCAGTTCCAGAACACTGCGATAAAGCTACTCACACGAATTTTTGGGTTTCTCAGTGAATATTAAAGTTATGTTTTTACTATACTGTAGTCTATTAAGTGTGCAATAACATTATGTCTAAAAAAACAATGTGCATACCTTAGTTAAAAAATGCTTTACTGCTAAAAAAAATGCTAACCATCATCTAACAACGCAGGGTTGCCACAAACCTTGAATTTATTTTAAAAAAAAAGTACTCAGCATCTGCAAGGTGCAATAAACAAGAGTGCCTGTAGTATTGCATCATTGTTGCTGTTATTGCTAATGGTGAACATATAGCCCCAGAGTCTGTATCCCATAGGTTAAACACTGGGTGTTAGCAGTTGGCACCCTTCTAAGAGTTCACCTTAAAAATTCTTGCACACCATGACCCAAGAAAGCCCAGTCACAAAAGGCTCAGAACACCCAGAAGATATGTTTCTATTCTGTAGTTTTGGCCTTATTTTTAATTTCCCTTTCCAAAGATTGAAAGAGCGTTATGCAGCCCATAAGAATCTGCTGGACTCCTCCATTGGGGATAGCAATTGTTTATCCATCAGCTGTTCTCTTCTCTATGCTGAGAGAGATTGAGCTCCAGTATAATCTACCCAACTTCCACTTGTTTCTTTTACTAATCCAGTCATTCTAATGGATATAATAATGGATCACAGATTTGTGATATCATTGCTTAGCTATTTTTATTAGTTAACAATAAGTGTCTTTAAGTTTTCATCATATTGTAAATGTTCTGAAGTTTCCTTGAATTATAAATGTAATTATCGTACCAAACGGCCTCTTTCTCCAGGCTTCTCTTGAAACATCCTTTTGGTCTCTTCTGTATAACTTTCCCCTTTGGGGCCACTGGCCTTTGATCCCCTTCGTAAATCCCCAGGCTTTGAAGGATAGGCTGAGGTATATTGATTAATTTCTTCCCTTGTTTCTACCTATTTAACTCAACACTCAAGTTCGTATCCAACTCCACCTGTTCCAGGAAGCCTCCCCTAATCACCCAGCTCTGCCTTAAGCTATTCGTGGGAAGCAAGTGATAGAGTTTTTTGGTCTTTGGTTGGTTTGGTTTGAGCTCGTATCCCAGAAATGGAGACTTTTCCTCTTTTGTAGCAGAGTTGCCTTTACTCTTGGTGGCTATGGAATTGAGTAGGCAACTACTTTTAAGGACAAATCATTAATTTCCATAATTGATATGTGTCTAAAAAGATAAGAGAAGCAAAATTCCAGAATAGATATATAAAATAGTTAATGAAATAAAAATGTTATAGATTGAATACAGCTTTCCATTAAGGCAGTCTATCATTAAGAATTTTTAATGCCCACATGTCTATCTCTTCCCTATTTTCCTTTTTTATTTTTCCACTGAATGTCCATTGTGCGAGGCAGTTGACAACATCGGCTATTTACTTTTCAAAGAAGGAGAAAGTGAGGCTAGAGAAGTGGGGGTAATTTCCCCAAAGTCAAAAAACTGATCAATAGCAGAGTTAGGATTAAACTCTTGGTGTGTCTGATTCCAAAGCCCAGGTTCTTTGTAATATGAATTTTATATATATATATATATATATATATATATATATATATATATATATATATATATATATATATATATATATATATATAATATATATATATATATAACAAATAAGATTATTTCTTCTAATAATTCCACCTGAATTTCCAAGATCTTCACATATTTTTTCTAGTGATACTACAAATAAATAGGGAATATGAATTCTTTCAGACCTTGTTTCCTAGCTTATTGTTTGAATTTTGGAGTTTTACCACAATATCTCTTTCTGGGGGTAATTTAGGGACTGTGACCCTTCACTGGGACCCCGAGCTTTTGTGCAGAGCCTGCCCTACCCGGAATGGACAGCAGAGCGAGCTGTTAGCCCTCCCTCACTGCAAGGTTGGTGGCTACAAGTTGCATGCTGCCCTTCTTTCCAGTTTCAAAAGCACATACCTCAAAACGAATATTTAAGGAGACAGGCAGGGAGAAGGAGGTGGAAGAGAATACTTGGACACTCCAGAGAGAAAAGTGCTGTGATCACTGGGGCTTGGTGTGGGGAGCAGAGAAGCAGCATGTGGGAAAACAACAGTGTCTGCAAAGGTGGCAGTGGGATGTGCAGTGGGGATGGCTCCAGACAGGATGCCTATTTTAGTCACATCTGCCTCTTACTCCCGAATTTATTGTGGAAAAGGATGCTAAATCTACCTGAACCTCCGTTTTCTCATCTGTAGGACAGCAATAATATCTGCCCTGCCAATTTCATAGAATTGTTGCAAGGATAAAATAAGATATTTAGTGGGTGCAAAGGGCATGCAAAACCGGTAATGAAGGTAGTATCTGGCATACACTGAGTGCTTACCCTGTGCCAGATAAGAGCTTTACATGTACGAACACACCTAAGATAATAACACGAGGTCCAGAGACACGGAGGATTTATGGACCATCTGCTCTGCCAAGTCACCCAGATGAAAGCAGTGATGTACCATTTTTAGTAAAAGAAAGAAGTAAAAATAACTGACTTTGGAGATGGTCCTGCCATTAACTGCACGGATCTGTTACTTCATATTTCTAAGTCTTACTTTCCTTTCAGTAAAACGGGAGTAACAATACCTACTGTGATTCACAGATTATGAGAAGTAATCTAATTCCTTCCTCATTTTTCCGCATCTTCTTTTGGCTCCCAGTAGTTTCTTACACACTTGTTGATAGAACTGAGAACACAACTCCAGTCTCTGGAGTGCAGCCTCAGGCACTACAATCTCATCCTAGGGGGACCACGGCCAGCCACTGATCCGCAGTTCCTTGTGGGGTGTAACAGTTAGCACTAATTCCTCAGCGTGTTCATTTCCCTGCTTACATGAATCCCCAAGCATTGCATGCACTCCAAACAAAAAACTTCTTAACCAAGAAATTGTTTTAAAAGAAAAACTAATGATTAGATTCAAAAGTCTATATCCTTACACAGAGCATCATTTACAATTGTCTGAAAGTCTTGATTTCAAATAAGCTGCATAACTGTTGATCCACTCTCATCTCCCAGCTTGTCGTATTGGATGTTCTGATTTGGGGATTGAAAAATAAGGTCACACTATTTTTTTTATAATTGGGAATCCCTCCCTTTGACAAATTCTAAATTAATAAGTAGAAATCACTTTAAGATTAATTCGGTCTATGTCACTGTTAAGAAAAATATAGCCAAAACTTGGAAATAAGGCAGAAGGAGAACTGTGTGCCCTTTCAGTGTCATACTGGGGCTTTGTCTCACAGGCCTACTCAAAAAGTATCTAATTCTCTAGCAGACTTACCTTTGTTTGACTTGCTATTATTGATTGGGACCAAGATTCTTTGAGGTTAGAAGATAACTTGCAGATTTTCATCAGGTAGAACTGTAAATAATTTCTCTACTATGGAAAAGTTAACCACAAAGCTGTGGTTTTATTGGCCAGAATGATACTAACCAAGTTTGCATCTAACCTGGTAGTCGACATTCTAAAAGTCATGATGTGCCTAAAAGTTCTTCAATTGTTCTTGACACCAGCTTTACTACTGATTCCCTTGTTAATGAGGTTAATAACTCTTTGATGTGTGTTCATTCCGTGTTTGTATAAAAATATAATTTTTAATTATTACTAAGTTATTCTTTGACATCCTTCTCCCTTCCCTGCTCTCTACCGCTGCATCACTGAATGGTAAGATAAAATTCCTGATTGTATATCATGAGCCAGAAGTGGCTGCAAAATACAAATGGTCTTGCTCTCTAACAACTGCCATAAAAAAAATAAAAAAAAATAAAAACCTACTCTATACTGAAATGAAATGTGTTATCCTTAGGACAAGCAATCTTCACAATCTAACAGATGTACAACAAGTAACTACTTTCTGAAGGTCAACTTGTCCTGTTAGCTGAGGGTATATTCTTCAGATCTACATTCTAGTTGTATATATTAGGAGGCAGAGTTGCTTATGATGTCTTCGTCCATTCAACATTAATTGAATGAGTGCATACTACTTGCCAAGGACTATTCCGGCTGCCAGCAATGCAGCAATTAACAAAATAGACCAAGTCCATGCACTTATGGAACTTACATTCCAGTGGGAAAGCAGATGATAAAAGTTAATATAAAGGAAGAATGTCAGATAAATATAATGAAGAAAATAAAGCAGACTACAAGAGATAGAAGATGTGGAATATGGGGAAGTAGCTGTTTTTTAAATGGTAGTCATGGGAGGTCTCATTTAGATGGTGGCATTCAAATGGAGGCCTGAGGAAGTGAAAAAGAATTTTCCAGGGAAAAGGACAAGCAAGTGCCAAGATTCTGAAGGAGGAATGTGTACAGCGTGTTTGAGAAATGGCAAAGAGACCAATGTGGAGTGAATAGGAGGAAAGTCATAGGAGAGAAGATCAAAAATATGGCAGGAGCAGGGCTTCCCTGGTGGCACAGTGGTTAAGAATCTGCCTGCCAATGCAAGGGACATGGGTTCGAGCCCTGGCCCGGGAAGATCCCACATGCCACGGAGCAACTAAGCCCGTGAGCCACAACTACTGAGCCTGCGTGCCACAACTACGGAAGCCCATGCCCCTAGAGCCCGTGCTCTGCAACAAGAGAAGCCACCGCAATGAGAAACCCGCGCACCGCGTCAAAGGATAGCCCCCGCTCACCGCAACTAGAGAAAGCCCGCGCGCAGCAACGAAGACCCAAGGCAGCCAAAAATTAATTAATTAATTAATTAACTTTAAAAAAAATATGACAGGAACATAAAGACCTTAAAAGACACAGTAGTGACTTTGGATTTTACAACGCTGATTGGAGGAGTTTGAGCAGAGGGGGAGCCTTGCCTTTTAAAAATACTCTAGGTGCTGTGTTGAGAACAGACTGTAGAGGAGAAAAGTGGAAGCATGACGACCAGCTATGAGGTTATCAGCAATAACCTAGGTAACAGATGCTGGTGGTTTACTTCAGGTGGAGGAGGAACGACTAGGGATATATTTTGAAGGTACAGCCTACAGGATTTCCAAATGAATTAAAAGAAAAAGACAGGAATCAAGAATAACTTGGCCAGAGAAACTGTTAGAATGGAACTGTTACTTAATAAGATGGGAACTATAGAAGAAAAATTTGAGAGTAATATCAGGATTTAAAGTTTGGACTGATTTAGTTTAAGATGACTATTAGACATACAAATCAGTATTTCTGGTAGACAGTTGAGTGTGAGTTTGTAGTTATGCTCCAAGCTGGAACATAAATGTGGGTCTCATCTCAAATGTGGGAATTTAAAGCCAAGGGACCAGATTGAATAAGGAAATGAGTATAGAAAGAGAAATCCAAGAAATGAGCTCTGAGGCATTCAAATGTTCAACAGTGTGGCAGGTAAGAACAACAAAGAAATATGAGAAGAAGCAGTTAGTGAAATAAGAGAAAAAAACATCCTGAAAGAAGGGGTTTCAAAAAGAAAGACATACAGGGACTCAAACAGATACTTGCGTACCAATCTTCATACCAGCATTTTCCACAATAACCAAAAGGTAAAGGCAACCCAAATGTCCATCAACTGATGAATGGATAACAAAATTTGGCATACACATAGAATGCAATATTATTCAGCCTTAAAAACAAGGAAACTCTGATACATGCTACAACATGGATGAAACTTGAAGACTTTATGCTAAGTGAAATAAGCCAGGAACAAAAGGAAAAATATATGATTCTACTTATATGAAGTACCTAAAATAGGCAAATTCATAGAAACAGAAAGTAAAATGATGGTTGTCAGGGAATAGGGGAGGGGGAAATGGGAAGTTATTGTTTAATGGGTACAGAATTTTTGTTTGGGATGATGAAAAAGTTCTGGAAATGAATGGTGGTGATGGTTTTACATGTAAATGCTTTTAATGTAACTGAGTTATGCACTTAAAATGTTTTTTAAATGGTAAGTTTTATGTTATGTATATTTTACCATAATTTGAAAAATATATACATATATAAGCATGATCAACTTTGTCAAATGCTGCTAATTAGCTGAGCATATCAGCTGTCTATTATACATTAAAAACACCCCAAAACTTAGTGACTTAATCATTTTCTGCTTATGATTCTGTAGGTCAATAATTTGGACTGGGCTCAGAAGGCAGTATTTTGGATTTTTTTCCTTTAGGTTTATTGAGAAATAATTAACATATAATACTGTGTAAGTTAAAGGCATACAATATGTTGACTTGATACACTTCTATATTGCAAAATGGTTACCACCATATTGTTAGCTAACATCTGCATCACGTCACAAAATTACCATTTCTTTTTTGTAGTGAGAACATTTAAGATCTACTCTTTTAGCAACTTTCAAGCATATAATACAATATTAACTATAATCATCATGTTGCATGTTAGATTTCCAAAATTTATTCATCTTGGAAAGAAGTTTATACTCTTTAACCAGCATCTCCCCTTTTCCCCATTCCTTAGTCCCTTGTAACCTTCACACTATCCGTTTAGTTTCTATTTATGTTGGGCTTTTTTAAATTCCACATAAGCGATATTATGCAGTGTTTGTCTGATCCATCCATGTTGTTGCAAATGGCAGGATCTTCTTCTTTCTCATGGCTATATAAGATTCCATTATATGTATATCCATTCATCTACTGATGGACAGGTTGTTTCCTTATCTGGGCTATTGTGAATAGTGCTACAATAAACATCGGTGTGCAGATATCTCTTCTAACTCCTGTTTTCATTTCCTTTGAATATATTCCTTTGAAGTGGGATTGCTGGGTCCTGTGGTGGTTCTATTTTAATTTTTTAAAGGAGCTTCCATACTGTTTTCCATAGAGGCCGAACCAACTTACATTCCTACCAACAGTGCACAAAATTTCCCTTTCCTCCACAAACTCTCCAGCACTTGTTATTTTTTGTCTTTTTGATGATAGCCATTCTAATAGGTATGAGGTGATATCTCACTATAGTTTTGATTTACATTTCCCTGATGATTAGTGACACTGAGCACTTTTTCAGGCACCTGTTGGCCATTTGTATGCATTCGTTAGAAAAATGTCGATCAGTTTCTCCACTTATCTTTAATCAGATTGTTTTGGGGGTTTGTTGTTGTTGTTGTTATTGAGTTGTATGAATTCTTATATATCATGGATATTAACACCTTATTCGATATACAATTTGCAAATATTTTCTCCTGTTCTGCAGGTTGATTTTCATATTCTTTGTTTCTTTTGCTGTGCAGAAGCTTTTTTGTTTGATGTAGTCCCACTTGTTGATTTTTTTCTTTTATTACTTGTGGTTTTGGTGTCATATCAAAAGAATTATTACCCAATCCAACATCAAGGAGTTTCTTCTTTATGTTTTCTTCTAGGAATTTTATAGTATCAGGTTTTATGTTTAAGTTTTTAATTCATTTTGAGTTAATTTTTGCAAGTGGTGCAAGATCGGGATCCAATTTCATTGCTCTGCATGTGGTTATCCAGTTTTTCCAGCATCATTTATTGAAGAGACTATCCCTTCTCCATTAAATATTCTTGGTTTCTTTGTCAAATATTAGTTGACCATATACATGAGGGTTTATTTCTGGGCTCTCTATTGTGTTCCATTGGTCTGTCTATTTTTATGCCAGTACAATATTTTGTAAAATATTATAGCCTTGTAATATAGTTTGAAATGAAGATGTGTGATGCCTCTGGTTTTGTTCTTCTTTCTCGTGAATGCTTTGGCTAGTCTAGTTCTTTGTGGTTCCATACAAATTTTAGGATTGTGTTTTCTATTTCTGTGAAAAATGCCATTGGAATTTTGAGAGGGATTGCATTAAATCTATAGATGACTTTAGGTAGTATGGACATTTTAACAATATTAATTCTTCTGATCCATGAACACGGGATATCTATCCATCTGTTTGTGTCTTCTTCAGTTTTTTTCATTAGGCCATGTAGTTTTCATTGTACAGATCTTTCAGCTCCTTGTTTAAATTTATTCCTAAGTATTTTATTTTTGATTCAATCGTGAATGAGATAGTTTACTTCATTTTTTTTTCAGATGTTTTGTTGTTAGTGTATAGAAACGCAACAGATTTCTGAATGTTAATTTTATATCCTGCAACTTCCCTGAATTCATTCATTAGTTCCAACAGTTTTTTGGCTGAGTCTCTAGGATTTTCTTCATATAAAATCATATCATCTGTAAACAAAGACAATTTTACTTCTTCCTTCCTTATTTGCATGTCTTTTATGTCTTTGTCTTGCCTAATTGCTCTAGCTAAGACTTCCAGTACTATGTTGAATAAGAGTGGTAAGAATGGGTACCCTTGTTCCTGATCTTAGAGGAAAAGCTTTCAACTTTTCACCATTGAGTATAATGTTAGCTGTGAGTTTGTTATATAGAGCCTTTGTTATTTTGAGGTATGTTCTCTCTTTACCCAATTTTTTGAAAGTTTTAATCATGTAGTATTTTGTCAAATGCTTTTTCCTCATCTATTGAGATAATCATAAGATTTTTATCTTTCGTTCTATTAACGTGGTCTATCACGTTATTAATTTGCCTATGTTGAACCATCATTGCATCCCAGGGATAAATCCTACTTGATTATGGTGTATACTCCTTTTAATGTGTTGTTGAGTTCAGTTTGCTAATATTTTGTTGAGAATATTTGCATCAGGTGTATTAGAGTAATTCTGGTCTCATAAAATGGGTTTGGAAGTGTTTCCTCCTCTTCAATCTTTTGGAAGAGTTTGAGAAGGATTGGTATTAATTTTTCTTTAAATGTTTGGTAGAATTCACTAGTGAACCCAACTGGTACTGGGATTTTCTGTGTTGGGAGGGGTTTCATTACTTATTCAATCTCCTTATTCATTATTGGTTTATTAAAATTTTGTATTTCTTCCTGATTCAGTCCTGGTAGGTTATGTGTTTCTAGGAATTTATCCATTTCTTCTAGGTTATCCAGTGTGTTGGCATGTAATTATCCATAAGAGTCTCTTATGATGCTTTATATCTCTGTATTATTATTTGTAATGTCTCCTCCTTCATTTCTGATTTTATTTATTTGACTGCTATTATCTGGGGTTTAATCTGTCTGTACCTGCTCCACTCCTCTTGCTCCCTCTTGTGGCAGGATTCTTAAGCTGTTATGTCTTCTCTGGTTCCTACCAGTCACTAGGCTAGCTAGTGGAACCCTCTCTTTTACTTTCCAGAAGATGGCGCTATAGCTCAAGTTTATGGTTTCTCCTTGCCCACAGATAGTGGCTTGTTCCCTGAATGCTCCCAGTCTACTGGGGCTGTCTATCGCTGCCTCGTGTGGAAGTGCACACCAGGTGTCGGTGCAGAGTTGGGGAAGGGATGGGTTTAGCACTTGGAGCCTTGGAGGTGCCCATGGATCTGATAGATTCCTGGGTTCGGTACACCCAGAGGCTTGTGGGCGAACTTCCTGCTGAGTGCAATCAGCAGGAATGAAGTCCCTTCTCTGCTTCTTTCCCAATATCCTCTCTACCCCCTGTCATGGAGGTCCCACCTCGAGGGGTGGGGGACCTGGGAAAGTTTCTCTTACCCCCACCTCCACTGCAATCAAACTCATTTTTTTTTTTCTAGAATAGTGTGCTGGAATCTCTCCTTGGGAAAGCTGGACTTTTGCAAATTCTCCTTCATGCATGGATATCTACCCAGGGCAGCACGCTCCAGGTTTTTTCCTGACTGTGCTGAGAGAGGTCTGGGCAGGTTTGCTGGCTCCCCATTTCCACAGCCCATACCAAGGTCTGTCTGCCTATTACTGAATGCAACGGGGACAAGACTTCTCCCAGATTCCTTGGCATATGGTGCTAGATCCCACAACACCCACAGAGGCCCTTATGTTCGTGGATGGATATCTATTTCATTGTTTAAAAGGGGGGGGGATACAAAGGAGAACTGTCTTACACCACCATGATGCAGACACTGCTCTTAGGCAGCACTTCTAATGGTCTTGCTTAGGGACACTTAAGCAGCTGCAGTCAGACAGCAGGTTGGCTGGGAGCTGACTCTTTCCTGAGGGCCTCATTGATAGATCTGGTGGTCAGTTTGGACTGCCACATCTTGATTCTCCTCCACATCACCTCTCCAGCAGGAGAGCACAGACTTGTTTCCTTGGCAACTGGGCTCCAAGAGAGCCAGTACCAATGCACAAATGCTTATCAAGCCTCTGCTTGTTTCAGACTTGCTGACGACTCATTGGTCAACACAAGCCCCATGGCCAAGTCCAGAGTTGATGTGGAAGGACACCACATGGGGGTGGAGCCTGAGACACATGACCTTTTGGGGACAGTAATGTAACAATGTACCATAGTCTAGTAAGACGCAGATTGAGAACTGAGGAGGGAAATAACCAACTCCAGCCCTGTCTTCCTGTCTCACTTAAGGAAGAAGGAGGGGGAAGCTGAAAAGCACTTATGAAGGTCAGAGCCCAGGAACACAGGCTCATTGGAAGACTGAGACTTAATCACAGCAGCATGGACTTACCTGATGACCTTGACAAGTTCTGTTGTAGAAGAGTACTGGGGAGGAGAGAAAACAAGGTTGGAGAGTGTTCAGGAGGAAGGTGGGAGGTAGACAAAAAAGATAGTGAGAATAGACAACTCAGAGGGGTTTAGGGTAAAAGCAAAAAAAAAAGTTATATGGAGGGAGACGAGGTAAAGAGAGGGTTGTTTCCTTTTAATGAGAAATATTGTAACATGCCTTTATGCTGATAGAAACGACCAATAGATGATTCATGGGACTACTGTTTCTCTATAACCTCTGTAAGACAACTAGTAGCATCTGCTTGAAAGTTTTTCAAGGCAAAAATTATTCAATACTTTACCATGCTTGAGGTTTAGAACTTTAAGGATTCCACCCAGCATGGGCTGAAAGGGATCTAAAATTACTTTCATAAAGAAAAGTCTGGCTTTGCCCGCAGGTGCCCTTCTATCCAGGTCACTTAATTTTTGTAATTTTGTCACTGAATGTCAACTCTGCCCCACCCTGCCCTTCCCCGCTGATGTGGATTCCTAAGCACATGGAGTCTTCCTGTGGGCAATATAAAACACCAGCGTTTCTGTTTCTTATTTGCAAATTGTCTATCTTCAAGCTTCTAGCAAAAGCTAGGCTGGTAGCAATGCTATTCAGACAAGACTGACCCACAAATTAGCTTCCATCTACTCCTCCAGAATCTCTAAATTCACTCCTTACATCAAGAATTGGACACCTAAGGGATAAATAGTAAATGTCATCCATATATCACCTTACTGACTCACCTTTACTGAGTTACATTTCTATGTTATTCCCTCAACTTTTCCTGAGAAGCAACCATATTCAGCAGTTACATGTGTGTCATGAGAATTTCAAGCAATTTCTATTCTTTTCCATGAGAAAAAGTTTTCTTTTTTTCTAATAAGAAAAGCAGTTTCTCTCTGACATGTGAAGGGCTTGGAAGTGGTCATTCCTGTCCTCCCAAGAAGAAAAGCTAAACAAACTGAAAATCAACAACCCTTCTTAGATCTGTGAGAAAATTGAGGTAACAAGGCAAGTTGCCACACTGAAAATTAGAGAGACAGGTGAATACAGAGAATCACAGCTTCCTGGGAGCAGGAGTCCACCGCTGGAGCCAGTATGGGTAGAAACACTTGCAAGAGGCTAAGTGTGGACCAGCTATAAGTTAAAAATTCCAAGGGCCGAGTCTTAGTGGAGCCCTTAACATTCATAAGTTTTACCTTCAGGAGCCCCATCAGGTCCTCAGAGTAAAGATCAGAGAAAATTCCCCTTATGTTTCTGGCAAGGGAAGAGGACAAGTAGGTTTTTTGAAACAAGTCCATAGTGTTCTGTTCTTTTTTGTTTTGTTTTTGTTTTTTTGAATTTTTTTAAATTTTATTTATTTTTTTTATACAGCAGGTTCTTATTAGTTATCTATTTTATACGTATTAGTGTATATATGTCAATCCCAATCTCCCAATTCATCACACCACCAGCCCCCACCCACCACTTTCACCCCTTGGTGTCCATACGTTTGTTCTCTACATCTGTGTCTCTATTTCTGCCTTGCAAACCGGTTCATCTGTACCATTTTTCTAGATTCCACATATATGCGTTAATATGCGATATTTTTCTCTTTCTGACTTACTTCACTCTGTATGACATTCTCTAGGTCCATCCACTTCTCTACAAATGACCCAATTTCATTCCTTTTTATGGCTGAGTAATATTCCATTGTATATATGTACCACATCTTCTTTATCCATTCATCTGTCAATGGGCATTTAGGTTGCTTCCATGACCTGGCTATTGTAAATAGTGCTGCAATGAACATTGGGGTGCATGTGTCTTTTTGAATTATGGTTTTCTCTGGGTATATTCCCAGCAGTGGGATTGCTGGGTCATATGGTAATTCTATTTTTAGTTTATTAAGGAACCTCCATACTGTTCTCCACAGTGGCTGTATCAGTTTACATTCCCACAAACAGTGCAAGAGGATTCCCTTTTCTCCACGCCCTCTCCAGCATTTGTTGCTTGTAGATTTTTTGATGATGCCCATTCTAACCGGTGTGAGGTGATACTTCATTGTAGTTTTCACTTGCATTTCTCTAATAATTAGTGATGTTGACCATCTTTTTCATGTGCCTCTTGGCAATCTGTATGTCTTCTTTGGAGAAATGTATATTTAGGTCTTCTGCCCATTTTTTTTTTTAATTTTTTTTTTAGGTCTATTTTTTATTTTATTTTATTTATTTATTTTTAAATTTATTTATTTATTTTTGGCTGCATTGGGTCTTCGTTGCTGCGCACAGGCTTTCTCTAGTTGCGGCGAGCGGGGGCTACTCTTCGTTGCAGTGTGCGGGCTTCTCACTGCAGTGGCTTCTCTTGTTGCGGAGCACAGGCTCTAGGCGCACGGGCTTCAGTAGTTGTGGCATGTGGGCTTCAGTAGTTGTGGCTCACAGGCTCTAGAGCACAGGCTCAGTAGTTGTGGCGCACGGGCTTAGCTGCTAAGCGGCATGTGCGATCCTCCCAGACCAGGGCTCGAACCCATGTCCCCTACATTGGCAGGCAGATTCTTAACCACTGCACCACCAGGGAAGCCCTTCTGCCCATTTTTTGATTGGGTTGTTTGTTTTTTTAATATTGGGCTGCATGAGCTGTTTATATATTTTGGAGATTACTCCTTTGTCCATTGATTCATTTGCAAATATTTTCTCCCATTCTGAGGGTTGTCTTTTGATCTTGTTTATAGTTTCCTTCACTGTGCAAAAGCTTTTAAGTTTCATTGGGTCCCATTTGTTTAGGTTTTATTTCCATTACTCTAGGAGGTAGATCAAAAAGGATCTTGCTGTGATTTATGTCATAGAGTGTTCTGCCTATGCTTTCCTCTAAGAGTTTTATACTGTCTGGCCTTACATTTAGGCCTTTAATCCACTTTGAGTTTATTTTTGTGTATGGTGTTAGAGAGTGTTCTAATTTCATTATTTTACATGTAGCTGTCCAGTTTTCCCAGCACCACTTATTGAAGAGGCTGTCTTTTCTCCATTGTATCTCCTTGCCTTCTTTGTCATACATTAGTTGACCATATGTGCGTGGGTTTATCTCTGGACTTTCTATCCTGTTCCATTGATCTATGTTTCTGTTTTTGTGCCAGTACCATACCGTCTTGATTACTGTAGCTTTGTAGTATAGTTTGAAATCAGGGAGCCTGATTCCTCCAGCCCCATTTTTCTTTCTCAAGATTGCTTTGGCTATTCAGGGTCTTTTGTGTTTCCATACAAATTGTAAAAATTTTTGTTCTAATTCTGTGAAGAAAGCAATCTATAGATTCAATGCAATCCCTATTCTGTTCTTTTTAACAAAATCCTGCCCTCAAGGGAAACTATTTTACCAGAGGCTAAACAACTTGGGATTTTACCAGAGCCCAACTGACCTGGGGGAAGGGAAATATCCAGCTCCATCCCCCTCTTCCTGTCTCACTTAAGGGTGAAGGGGTGGGAAGCAGAGAAGCACCTGAGAAAGTCAGAGCCCAGGAAAACGGGCTCATGAAAAGACTGAGACCTAATCAGAGGATTATGGAATGCTTCTCCTCCCCACCATGTCTTTACACCACATCATTTGGGCTCCTAATAACAGGAAGTCAACAGAAAAGCAAATAAAGATAGCAATTTGTGCTAAATTATTATGCATTATTGGTCCCAATTCTTTATGCTCCTGTGGTATTTTACACCCACACCCTTTTTTTTTCTGGACATATTTTATTTCATTATATGATTGTTCTACAATTATTTCATACTCCTAAGATCCATAGGATTCTAATTAAAATTATTATGAAAAAATATTTATAATAATCTTAGAAAATTTTTTAAATTACATACAATTCCACTGTTCTATCATATGAATCATTTTCATTTCTCTATGTTTTCTTCCAGTCTTTGTACATACGTAAACATAATTGCTATGGCCTCAAGGTAGGCAGGGCGTATGTTTCTCTGCCCCTTGACTTTGGGCTTGGCCACGTGACTTGCTTTGGCCAAGAGGATATGCATAAATAAGTGAAGACTTGAAATGTGCTCTCTTACAGATGCTCTTGCCTTCCTGTGTGCCTGTAATCCACCATGAGAAGAGTTTTCTTCTAGTAGCTGCTGTCCCTTCAATCTGGAACCTAAAGCAAACACACGTGAGCACACCTGAGCCCAGCCCACAAGCTGGAAGCATGTGCAGCCAACCCACTGCCTAAGCACAGCTACCCAGGTGAGTCCAGCTGAGATCAGCTAAACAATAGTTGACATGCAGGCCCATGAGCATAAAAATAAATGCTCGTTTTTGTAAGACACTGAGTTTGGGAATATATGTAACACAGCAGAAGCTGACTAACACAGAAAGTTTGTGAGTAGAGGTGAGCTGCTGCTATAACAAAAGTGTAAAAAATTTGGGCTGGGAAGCAGGTGGCCCAGAAACTGTTATAAACTGGAAAATGATGACATATTTTATATAGTGGTAAAATATTTGATAAAACTGTCACCTGTAGTTACTTGAAAGGCAAGTAACTAATGAAATGAGGACAAAATTTTAAGGCAGACTGTTGGCTGTGGACTAGCTGTTACTAGTTACATTTGATAAAGTACTAGAGTAAAGACAGCTACGAAATGAGCTGAGAAAAAACTGGCCACATTTCAAGCAGAGATTAGAGGGAATATAGAGATCACAGAAATTGCAGAGTAGGGAAAACGAAACTATTTCCCATCAAATCACAGGAGTGGCTATTAAAACACAGACTCGAGAAAAAGACCAAATCAAAAGTATGGCTCTTTTTAAGACCTTGGAAAGGACTAAAGTATCACAGAGCAGATTCTTCCAACTACACAAAAGGACCACTAGAAATATAAAAAATCTTGGCCCAGAAGCCTGAAGTGCCCCACATTTCCTTAACTGTGTCTAGAGAGAGAGAGCCATATCCCCCAAAGAGTGGTAGGTGTGTCTTTGTTCACATGATGCAGATTGTAATCAAATACTTGGAAAATTCACAAAGTTTTTAGGAGGGCTGTGTTTGCAAAAGGTGCCTCACAAACCCAGAGTATAAAAAAAAAAAAACAACAACCCCGAGGGTGTTCACAATGAATAAGGATCTGTGAGCCTCTAGATTTTAGAGGCAGGGAGCAGGTTGAGAAGGCCACTCTGCCACCAAGATGGGCATGTTCCCCTATGGCCTCTTCAGAAGAGGCTAAGGAGAATGATGGAAAGTGAAGGACCTCCCAGAGTGTGGAGCCATAGTGGCAAAGGACATGAACTTTGGAGTCACTCCCAGAAGCAGACCCAGGGCCTAACCAAGAGACATTCCCAACCCCCCAGGACAGTGAAACCTGACAGCACTTGCCTATCAGAATTGCCTTTCAGAATTGCTATAAATATGCCTGCTCAGGCTCTCACTCCTCCCTCTTTCAAATCAAAGTGTGCACTGTGGTTATCCTGTCCCTGTGCTCTCATTCTATACAGGGTGTGCAGAGCTGGGGAGGAGGATAACTTGCCATCTTAGATCACAGGTCTCCTGATCAAGCAGACCTGATGTAGTCATGAAAATCTGGACTTTGAGCCGATGCTGTGATTAGATGAGACTTGGGGGTGGGGATGGATCTTGGAATGGGTGTGAGTATATCTTGCACAAGGGAGGTTCATGAATAATTTTGCAGATTGAATTACTGTTTCCAATTATTTATCCCTTGTGGTAGTATTATACAGTGACACCTACTATGGACTGAATTGCCCTCTAAAAATTCATATATTGAAGCCTTGCCCCTCAACATGACTTTATTTGGACATGGGGTCTTTGGGAGGTAATTACGTTTAAATGAGGTTGCAAGAGTGGGTCCCTAATCCAATAGGACTGGTGGCCTTATAGGAAGAGGAAGAGAGAAAGAATTCTCACTCTCTTTCCACATGCAGCACTGAAGAAAGTGCATGGGAACACACAGTGAGATGGCGGTCTCCTACAAGCCAAGAGAAGAGGCCTCAGAATGAAACCTACCTTGCCAGCACCTTGATCTTGGACTTCCCAGACTCCAGAACTGTGAGAAATAAATGTCTGTTGTTTAAGCCACCCAATCTATGGCATTTTGTTAAGGTAGCCTGGGCAGACTGAGACAACACTCTTACCATGGCCTCATGGTGGAGAGAGAGTATTTCTCCAGCTCTTGACTTCGGGCCTGGCCATGTGACTTGCTTTGACCAACAGTATGTTAGTAGTTATAATATGAGCAGAGGATTGACTTGTACTTACACAGTGGGGCTCGCCTCTTATGCTCAAGTGATCAGCCTGGTCCCATCTCCCAAAACCCAGTGGTTTATGTAAAAAGTATTTATTTTCACGTTCACTGGTCTTTAGGCCAACTATGGATCAGATGATCTAGGCTGGGCTCCACTGGCAGCTCTGCTTCAAGCAGTGAATTGGTTGGGCTTGGTTCCAGGCTGTGGGTTGAGTTAAGGTCAGCTCCACATGTGGTCCAGAGACCAGGCTCAAGGAGCAGCTACCCAGGGAATACTCGTCATAGCCAACCATTGGAGTATCAGAGGCAAGCCCCACTGTGCAAGCACAGGTCATTTCTCTGCTCACATATGTCCACTAACATCCCATGGTGCAGCAAAAGCTGACAGCTACATTATTTGAATTTTGAGACTACATTTTCTCAAACAATGTTGTTGAGGACAGTATTATGTCATTCAGTTTCCCTTATACAAGACACGTGAGAAACTGACCTAGCATTCACTGCTAGGGAAGAATTTGTTTTTTGGCGAAGAACTAGTTTGCTTTTTCCTTTCCAGTAGAAAGACTCTTCTGAATGTAGAAAGAAAACTAAATACACACAAAAATATATGTGGGAAAATTACTTTGAGGATTATGGTATTACTAAGATCTCAGGAAAATCCTGAACTACAATAGATCATAAGTAATCTCAAAGGACAAGAAACTTGAAACCATGCCCTATGAGGAACTATTGAAGAAAACAGGAACATTTAGGGGAGATTTGAAGGAACAAAACAGAAGTTTTTAAATATCGACAAGGCTGTTATGTTAGATTTGTTTTGTGGCACCTCAGAGGCTGAGACTAGGAGCAATAAATGAATATTATAGAAGGGAATGAGAGAGGGTTGTAGACATAACATATTAACTGAGAGATAAGAAGAACCAGCATGAATGGGCTGTACTGAGCTCAACTCCACTGGTGTAAAGGAAACTAGCTATTGAATTGCGTCATCTCTGAGGATAAAGGTAAAGTAGGAGATTTGCCATAGCCTTATCTGCAAGTTAAAGATAAGTAGCTTCCCTATTTAAAGAAGCCCTAGCCAGTCTGACATGTGAAGAGCTTGGAAGTCATCACTCCTATCCTCACAAAAAGAAAAAAAAAAAAAAAAAAAAGCTGAACAAACTGAAAATCAACAAGTCTTAGATACATCAGGGAATTGAGGTTTCAGGACAAACTGTCACCCCGAAAACTGGAGAGACAGACAAATATGGAGGATTATAGTTTATTAGGAGCAGAGCTGCAGCTGGAGCCTTGCAGGAACATGTAAAGGGCAATTGACTAATTACTGGTGACTGGGCCCGGACTAGCTTAAGAGAGAAATTTGTCTGGGGGCCCCCACACTTTCCTGAGTTTTATGTCCAGGAGCCTCACCAGGTTCTCAGGGTGAATATGGGAGAAAAATCCCTTCATACATCCAGAAGGGGAAGGGGAAAATTAACCATTTTTAAATAAGCCCAGCATGCTCTGTTCTCCTTAACAAAAGCCTGCTTTTAAGGAAAACTTATTTTACCAGAACTTAATCAACTCGGGTTTTACCAGAGCCTAACTGACCTGGGGGAAGGGAAAAACCCAAGTCCAACTTCCTCATCGTGTCTCAGTTAACGGGGAAGGAGGAAAAAACTGAGAAGTACTTGTGAAGGTCATAGCTCAGGAACACAGGCTAAACCAATGAGACTTAATCATAGATTATGAGATGCTTATCCTCCCCCAAGAGTTTTCAACATATCAAAGAGGCTCCTATGTAATAACATGGACTTACAGCTAAAAGAACTGCAAGCCTCCAGTCCTGTTTAAGAGAGTCTCTAGGGAAATCCAAAGACAACAGGGGAGACAAAAACAAAGACACTGTAAGAAATTTTAGCCTCTAACACCTCAGCTAGAGCAAACAGTAAACACAGCCTAACTCCTAGCCCAATAAATATTAAACCTCATACTAAAGGTCCATTTACCTCAGTTCCTTTTACCCAATAGCTCATTTCTGGCTTTTAACAAAAAACTACAAAGCATGCTAAAAAGAAAAAAATACATTTTGAAGAGACAGAGTAAGCATCAGAACTAGACCCAGATATGGCAGAGATTTTGGAATTTATCAAATTGGGAATTTAAAATAACTATGATTAATATGCTAAGGGATTTAATGGAAAAAGTATACAATGTGCAAGAAAAGATGGGTAATGTCAGCAGAGAGATGGAAACCCTAAGAAAGTATCAAAAGGAAATTCTAAAAATAAAACACACTGCAATAGAAGTCAAGAATGGTTTTGATAGGCTCATCAGTAGGTTGGACACAGCCAAAGAAAGAATAAGTGAACATGAAGGTATGTCAGCAGAAACTTCCTAAACTGAAAAGCAAAGAAAAAACTAGGGAAAAAAATAACTATGAAAAGACTACAACAGGTATAACATACACATAATGGAAATACCAGAAGAAGAAGAGAGAGAGAAAGGAACAGAAGAAGTATTTGAAGTAATAATAGTTGAGAATTTCCCCAGATTAATTACTGACAGCAAACAACAGATCCAGGAGGCTCAGAGAATACCGAGTAGGAAAATATCAAAAAACTACACCTAAAAATATAATTAAACTACAGAAAAACAAAAACAAAAAGAAAATCTTGAAAGAAGCCAAAGAGGGAAAAACTGTCTTTCCTAAGGAGAAACAAGGATAAGAATTACACTGGACTTCCCTTTAGAAACCTTAAAAGCAAGAAGAGAGTGGAGTGAAATATTTAAAGTGTTGAAAGAAAAAGCATCCCTGTGGCAGAGACAAAAATCCAGGTCCCCCTTTTCAATGTGTGGAGCTGTCACTGGAAAGTGACTGCCTAGATATACTCTATATTTCCCAGCCCCTTCTCATATAAATGTCACTATGTAACTGATCCTAACCAATGGAATGTAAGCAAAAGAGACATGTGTCACTTTAGGGCTAAAAAAAAAGGGGGGTGTACATTCTCCATTTTCTCTTTCCTCTTCACTCTGATGGTTGAAGAAAATCAGAAGGCCTGAGGGTGTGGCAGAGCCACAAGATGGAAGGAACCTGGGTCTCTAAATCACAGCATGGAGGAGAGTCACCTGTGGACCAGGAACACCCACAGAGTACTGTTACATAAATGAAGGATAAACTTCTATTGTTTGAGCCTTTATACATTTGGGAGTCTGTCTGTAGTCTCTACAGTATGCCCCCCTTATCCATGGTTTCACTTTCCACAGTTTTAGTTACCCATAGTCTACCATGGTCTGAAAATATTAAATGGAAAATTCCAGAAATAACTCATAAGTTTTAAATTGTGCACTGTTCTGAGTAGCATGATGGATTCTTGCACCATCCCCCTCCATCTTGCCTGGGACAGTGAATCATCCCTTTGTCCAGCATATCCTGCCCATTAGTCACTTAGTAGCCATTTCAATTATCAGACTGATTGTCTCAGTATCTCAGTGCTTGTTTCAAGTGGTACTTATTTTACTTAATAATGGCTCCAAAGTGCAAGAGTAGTGATGCTGGTAATTTGGATATGCCAAAGAGAATCACAAAGTGCTTCCTTTAAGTGAAAAGGTGAAAGTTCTCAACTCAATAAGGAAAGTAAAAAAATCATATGCTGAGGTTGCTAAGATATGGTAAGAACGAATCTTCTATTCATGAAATTGGCAAGAAGGACAAAACCCATGCTAGTTTTGCTGTTGCACCTCAAACTGCAAAAATTATGGTCACAGTGTATGATAAGCGGTCAGTTAAGATGGAAAAGGTATTAAATTTGTGGGTGGAAGACATGAACAGAAAATGACTCAGTACTAACTGTGGTTTCAAGCAGCCACTGGGGGTCTTAGATCATGTCCCCTGCGAACAAGGGGGGACTACTGTACTACACTCAGTATTACAATTCTCTTTGCTTTTTTTCTAGAGAAACCTCTACCTGTTCCTTAATCCTCTGAGTTGCTCTAACAACACACTGCCTCTCCAGGAACCTTCTAACCCTTCCAAGAACTGTCGGGAGCAGGGTTTTCCTTACCATTTTATCAAGATCTCCCAGGAATAGTTTCAGGCTTTACTGGGAATATGAATGTAGACCTCATATCTTGATCTTCCTCTGAAGTGCCAGAATCCCAGGGAAGAGAAAGATACAGCCAGCAGTTACATGCCCTCCCCCCATTTGGTTCTTTATTTCTCCACTCCCAATCTCGGATTCCCTTGTCCACATATCTGAGGATTTCCACCATGAAATTGCAACTCTCCTTTCCCCTGCCACAGAGCATCCCCAGGAGGGCCAATGATGGGAGCTCTAAGTCCAAGGTTGCCTGTTGTCACTGTCTCAATTAGCTTTCACCACAAAAATGCTACCTAACCAGCCACCTGAGGACTCAATAGCTTAAAACAAAACAGTGATCTCTTCTCATGTTCACAGGATGGCTGTGCAGCACAGGTCTAATTCTGGAGCCCAGGCTGGAGGGGTAGTGACTAACTAGGCATGATTTTGTCATGGCATAGGACAAAAGCTACCAGAGATATAAGTGAGAATATGTGAGACCTTCTATGACCCATGTTCAGGATTCACATGTAGTCACTTCCACCTACATTCAATCGGCCAAAGCATGTCACATGGCCATGCCAAGTGAAGGGGCATTGAAGTACATTCTGCACAACTGAGACCTCAGCAAGGTGTGCTATGTAACAGCAGGGTGTACTACCACAGAAACACAAAGAAGCAAGACCATTAATTCAATCTACCACAGTCCCTGAGAGATGGAGCAATGGGGGCCAGTAGCTATGCTGTCTGAGGGCCATGGAGCCTGTACTGAAGGTCAGAAATGTGTATTAACCAGCAGACACTACAGTTCAAGAGGTATTTTGTGGGACTTGGGCTCTTTGGAATCCCTATGGTTTGTGTATTGCAAAAATTCAACAGAAGGAAAGATGAAGTCAGACCAATCACATCATTAAAGATCTATCATGTTGATTCCATAGGTGTTCTGTTCATAATTATTAACCACTTACTAACAGATATCCATCCTACCAAAGTACCAAAGCCATGCACCATTTCAAAGACCAGCTTCAGTCACTCCCCTTTCAGACTAAGCCAAAGTCTTACGGAGAAAGGAATCACTGAATGATAGAGCTGAGGGGAAGCTCAGACAATTAACTAGCTCAACCTCCTCTTTCCGAAGATGAGGAAACTCAGGCAGAGACAAGTGATGTGACTTAGCCACAAACATGAATCTCTGCAGTGTGTTGTGCTGACCCCAGCACTTTGTTCCTATGAGTAAGTCGTGTTAGCAGTTGTGGACTTCTACAAAGGTGGGCCTATGACAATAACTGAGATCATGGGGCTGTGGGTTCAAAGTCAAGAATTCAGGTGGGACACTGTTGGTTGGCCTCTTCCCAGGGAAAACCTAATCAAAGCTGCATGAGAACAGTGGGGCTCTCAGAACCGAAAACCCTAGCATAATATTCCTCTTTGGTTATCTCATAACCTGTATCAATACTTTTTTTGTAAGAAGGTGAGCTGTCAGCAGTGCCCCTAGCACCCTTCTCCTTCCTGACTCCCTCCTCACCTTTCCATTTGAACCAGCCATTTTCTCAGAAAAGATGGGAATGTCAATCAATTTGAGCTAAGATGTCACACTTGCTCTAAAAATGTTAACTTTATACACAAAAAGAATTGTGCGTAAAAACAAACAAAAAATCCTAATATCTACCTCTCTCCCAATATTTGAATCTACTGTTCTCCATCGATTAGACCTCTTTGGTCTTGGTCTTTGGTTGCCCGCCATAATTACACTTCAAAGACGCGATTGTCATACTACATTTTATATATTGAGAGCTCCACAGTTCCACTGTAGCCTCTCCATGGCAGACAGAAATCAAAGTCACATATAAATAAATACAGGAATGGCGACAAAAACTCGGAGAAATCTTTCCCTGCAGGCACTCAGGTCTCAGGGACAGTCTGAAAATTTTGACAAAATTCTCTCCTTGACCAAATTTTAGTCAGGCTGCTCTGAACCCTCTTTTCCACTAGGCCTCTGCATGGGACACATACACACCCCCTACGGTCCTCAGCCCTCCCAGCCCAGTTTTAGCAAGAATCCTGCTAAATCAGTTTAGAGAGAACCCCCCCACCCTGGATATCCGATCAACCTGGCTTGCCATCAGCAAGCATCCCGTTAAATCGGTTTAGCAAGAGTCCCTCTACCCTTCTTGTCTCCTCTTAGTATTCCATCCACTGACCTCCTCACTCCGAGGTGGGTGCTAATTCCCCAACTAGTCTTTGCTGTATTCAGAGTTGAGCCGGAGAGCTCAGCTCTGTTGCGATAGTCTTGCCAGCTATCTCAATAATCCCGAATAAAGTCCTACTTTTCCGCTTTAACAATTGTCAGAATAATTTCTTCTTTAATGAGTTCCCAACAAAAAACCAAACCCGGGATCTTTTTCTGGAATGAGAAGAGATTCAGGGCTTCTCCGCTCACTTTTGTTGTATTGTCCACAGAGCTGCACGCAAATTCTTTGAACATTTTGGAGAAGATCCTTCTATACAGTTACTTCCTCCATGGCATTACACATTTGGGATTTAACACGCAACAACTACAAAAATCAGGAAGTTCCTTCCACATGTATATTACGTACGAAGTTCTGCCAGAATATGCATATGCATGCTTCCCGAAAGATCCTAGACCCCTCCTCACTCCCCCCAACCCCCTCGCTGGTCTACTCTTCATAACACATTCCTTGAAGCATGCCTTAGCGTGCCTCGAGTGCTCGTCCAAGCAAGTGCAAAGCAGTGGTTCATGCAAATAAGCGCATGAACGTGTGCACCCTGGCTACATTCAGTTCAAACATAAATCCGGGCTCTTCCTGCCTCATCTATGCTGAGGTTGCACATGGTGCACAGGAAACTGCACCAGGGGGAGCGGAGAGGGCAGAGAGCACCACTACTCAGGCCAGCGAGGCGGAGCCGGGCGGAGGGTCGGGAGCTCAGCCAGGAGGAGCGCGCGGCGCGGACCGGCCGGAAGCCACGCCGGGAGGAGGGTCGGGAGCTGGCGCGGGCGCCGTCCCCCGGCGCCGCAGCGGCCCGCTGACATCAGCCGCGCTCCTCCCCTCGCCTCCCAACACCCTCAGCTCCCGGCCGGACCCTCCCTCCTCCCACCACGTGTCCTCCCCGCTCCCTCCCGAGGGGCCGCGCGCACGGGAAGCCGGAGAGACGGGAAGGATGGCGCTGTGACAGCCCGGCCGGAGCCCTCGGCGTCTCCACCGCGGCCCCGGCCCACGCCCCGGCTCTCGGCCCGGCGGTGAGTGCGCGCGGGCCGGCGGGCTGGCGGGGCGGGGGCCGGGGGCGACACGGCCCCTCCCTCGGGCCCCCGGCGGTTGGGCCGCGGCGGGGGCAGGGGGTCCCGAGGCTGCAGCTGCAACTGCCGCCGCCACTGCCTTTGTTGCGGGCCCGCCGGGGAAGGCAGGCGGCGCCGGCCCCGGCCGCTTGGCAGGTGCGCTGGGGCCGGGAGCGGGCCAGGCGGGGAGACTGGCCGGGCCGGGCGCGGGCAGGGGGGCGGCAGGAGCGCTCCCGGCGCGGGGCCGCGGAGAAAGGGAAATGGGACAAGATGGCTGGAGAAACCGGAGCGCGCCCGGGGGCGCGGCAGCGGCGGCGGGCGGGGCGCCGGGCGGGTGGGCGGTGGCGGCAGAGGATACCTCTTCGCCTGCACCTTCGCCGCGGGGCGGCGCCCCCATCCCCCCATCTCCCCATCTCCCTCCCGGGAGCCGGCGGGGGAGGCCGCGGCCAAGTTCGGGCCCCAGCTCCAGGGATCTGAAGCCTGTTCCACCCGCCCCAGACCTATCCTGCCGCATTCGCCCGTCCTTTTTGAAAATATCGAAGAAGCAGACTTTGAACTCCGGAAGGATCTTTTCTTTGGAAGCCCGGGAGGATGCGGCCCACAAGATGCACGCTCACTCCACACCTAGGAATTGCCCGCGCCCCTAGAGGGCAGGAGCGCGGCCCTTTGTACTGGCCTAGGAGCTGGGCGAGAGAATTTGCAGAAGAGAGGGAATTTGCGGCCCAGAGGCAGCGAGTCTTCCCAGTGGCGGTGGGCCCCAGAGCCTGGCCCCAGCTGATTTCTGCACCTTCTTGGGTGTCCAGGCATTACCCCTCACTAAGGATCACCGACTCCTGGGCTTGGAAAGTCGCTTAAGGCAGAACACTCTTATTTTCTGACCTGGCTCATGGACAGAACCTTTGAATCTGGAAAATCCAGGCACTCTGGGCCAACCAACCTCCTGATGCTGAACTGACCCTGTAGGAACAACCCAGTTGAGCGAGTGCTCTATCTGTGTTCAAATGCCTTCACTGAAAGGAAGCCAACACCGCTGTCTTGCTGCCAATTCCATGTTTGGGTGGCACTGGCTGTGAGAAAGTTCTGCCATTTGATGCACTCTTTAAAACCTCTTTCTGGAATGTTTACTCAGCGGCCTGTTCTGCCTTTGGGTCTCTACAGAACCAGTCTGGTCTCTTTTACACAGATAGCTTTTTAAATATTTGAAGGCAGCCAGGTATGCTATCTGCCTGCAACCCTCTTCTTATCATAATTAAATATGTCACCTTCCAGCTTCCTGGTGCTTTCCCTGAAACCCTTCCTCCCCAGGCCTGGCCCTGTCCCCTTCCATTGTTCCAGCTGAACTGTGCTTGGGGCTAAAAAGGTTTGTGTAGCCTGAGCTGCCCCCATCACAGGCTTTAAAGAGTTCACACTAGCACCTGATTTTTCTGAACTGAATCTTGCTTGCAGAGATGGAGTCCACAGCCTACCCTCTCAATATGACCCTGAAAGAAGAGGAAGAAGAAGAAGAGATTCAGAGCCGGGAACTGGAGGATGGCCCCACAGATATGCAGAAAGTCCGAATCTGCTCAGAAGGCGGATGGGTAAGTAAGAAGGTGTGGAGTCCACACATAGCTGTGAGGGGCAGGCCTGGGAACCAGGCTTGTATTAAGTCTCTTCCTCAAGCAGACATAGGAAGTAAAAATAGCCTAGCCCGGTGTGTTTGCATTCCTGAGAAAACAGTTCTGTGGCTTTAAAAGGCACAGTGAAGAATGGAGGAACTGGTTATGGGAACAGTCCCTTCAGGCATGCAGCTTCAGGCACGCCATCAGGATCGGAAGTCCAAGAGGCCACGATTGTGTCTCTCTCCTGTACCCATGGGTTCCCTATGTCCTGCTCAATGCCAGGCACCTTGTAGACACCAACCAAATCTCCGCTGACCTATGTGAAAGAAAAATTGTTCTGGCATTTGTTAAGATGATAAGGAAGACTATTCAGGACTATTGAGATAGGTTTCAAGACGGTCACAATAGGGGAGAGAGATCGGGCTCAGCAACTGGGGATTTATAGCCAAGGAGCAGAGCGGAGGGCTCAGTGGATGGAAAATTACTAAGGGGAGACATCCACGGTGGGGAGTTCTTTCTAAACTGACTTAGCAGACTGGGCAGACTGAGAACCGGAGGTGGGTATGTATGTGTCCAAGATAGAGGCCTAGTGGAGAAGAGGGCTCAGAGGAGCCTGACCAAACTTTGGGTGAGGAGAGAGTCTTTATCACCTACCGCTGGTTGAAGGGAACCATTTAAACCATTTAAGTAAGTCTTGGGGCACTGAACTGACGTGAGGAGAGCTTTATGAGACAAGGCCAGTTGGTTCTGTGTGAACACCTCTTACAGTAGTTGACACAGGAGAGAGCTGCATTTCCAGCTGGTCCTGGATGGAGGGATTGGGATGGTAGGCAGCAGTGAATAGGGAGCATATCCAAACAGCATAGTGTGATAGCATTAGAGTAAACTTATAAAAGTGTAAATGCAACAGATATTTATAGTCATCGTTATGTACATTATTCACAGTACTTACTGGACTTCATGATAATTGGGCATGAATGGTAAACATTTTAAAAAAGCAACAAAATGACATTCCTTTTCTCTGCTTAGTTTTCCACTGTGTATGAATGTCATCGGTATACATATCCTTTGTTTCCAATGAGAGATCTGTATTCATAGAATCATGGTCCTTCCAAACTATCCAGTCCCGCTCCGCTCCCACTGCATGGGGTGCAGCAGGGTTATCTACCTTGCCCCTAGGATACACATGTACGCTGACATTTGTTCTTAAAAACACCTCTTGAGGTGGAACCTTAAAAGTAGTGCATTTTGTTGTATGTATGTTATACTTCAATAAAAACAATTTAAAGCAATACAACACCAGGCTCTGGTTTTGCTTATCTAGCTGTGGAGGCTGGATTGCATTTGTCTCTTCGGCCCACCCTGGCCTCCTCCCCAGTTCAGATCCATGCAGCTGGGGAGATTTTGGAGAGCAGGCGTCAGTCCCATCTAGCCCTGAGCAAGAACTCATGGCTTTGAGGCTGCATTGGCCAACTGAGAACATCTACACAGAATGGAGAAGTGCGCAAAACAGGTGCGGTAGAAGCGAACGTGAGTGTATTGGGACAACACAGAGAGGAGCAAGGTGAAGCCCATGCTTGGCTGGGAAAGAAGGAGGTAACCAGAGGAGCTGGAGGAGGGGGACTGGCATGTGTGGCACCCAGGCAGTCTGCCATCCTCCGCAGCTACTGAGCACAGTGCTGGGTGTTATTAAGGCAAGATCCCTAGTCTCGTGGGGGTACTAGTCTTGTGAGGAAGATAGGGAAGTAAATCTAATTAACTGCACAGTATCTGGAGTTCTGTGGGGGAAGTCAGCTCAGGACGGGCTCTGCTGCAGGCTGGAGAACTGGAGAAGGCAAGCAGGGACCTGGTCTGGAGCAGTAGGCAGTTTTGCCCCCAGCCCCATCCCTCCCAGGGGCGTCTGGGTGGAGACGTTTTTGGTTGTCATGACTCGGGGTGGGGCTTGGGGAGTGGGAGATCCTACTGGCATCTCCTGGGTAGAGGCCAGGGACGCTGCTACCCATCGGTGATGCACAGGACAGCTCCCACAACGAAGAATTATCTGGCCAAAAATGTCAGCAGTGCTGAGGTGGGAAAAACCCTGCTCTAGAGCATTAAAACTAGGGGAAGAAAAGAATTGAATATGTATTTTGGTTGTTTGGGATTGTGTTAGAGTGATCAGTAAAAGCTTTTCAAACCAAAGAGTCATGCTGTATATTAGGGTAATATTTCGTGGGAGAATTGGAGTAGAAATCCAATTTCAAGTAGAAAAAAGGGAAACTATTTCGAACCAAGGCTTAGGAATAGGTGGAAGCAGCCAAGGGAAGGGAGGGTGTTGCCCTCCAGGCAGCCAGAAGCAAAAGCACTGGAGAGGAAAGCTGGTGTGTGCAGAGTCAGGAGCAGCTCCTGCAGCTGGAGCCTGCAGTGCGTGTCAGGGAGTGGAGGGGATGGGCGAGAGAAGCAGAGGGGGCCAGGGGACCGAGCCAGCCCTGCGGGGGAGTGTGCTGCGCCCAGGAGTCTGAGCTCCCTCCCTAGCAGCTCTGAGGGAGAAGTCTTCGGCTCGTCTTTCTAAGGGACCCTAGGGTTTGGCTTGTCTTTCTAAGGGACCCTAGGGTTTGCTACCGCCACCAGGCAGAGGCCACTTGGCCTAAGTGGCCGGCCGAGAAAGCACGGGCTTGGGAGTCAGACTTGCTAACTCTGTGACCTTGGGCAAGATACTTATCAGCCCTGTTTCCTCACCCATAAAACTGGGATGATGATCCCCATATCCCTGTATTATTTAAAGGATTCAGTAAGATAACACATTTAACCACGTAAGAGGGAGCGCCCTACACAGTGCCTGGCATACAGCAGGCACTCTATCAGTACACCGGTCCCAGCCCTCTTAAGTGCTGTCTTTGCTGGGTGGTCATGCAGCTCTGTCAGCGAGCCTGGGCAGCGTGTAAGTACTTTAGGACGGTTACCCTTGGAGATAAGCGTTGGAACGCCAGCTCGTGGGACCGAGTGAGGCAGCGCACAGAAGCTGAAGGAAGAACACCTGTCTGATGAGTCCTTGACCTTCTGAGGGAAGGGAGGAAGGCGGGGATCAAGGGCCTCTACCTGTAAGGCCAAGCAAGGGTGTCCAGGTGTTGGATGCCGGCTGCCTGATTTCTGAGTTTGGCCCAGGGCTGGCCCTGTTTACCTTCTGCCGTGCTCGGCTAGATAAAAGGCCTCTGTGGAGAGAGGGGAGGCCTGCACAGCAGGGCTGGCTGAAGGCTTGCTCAATTCTCACAGAAGGTTGCTGTGAGGAGGATTCCTAAGCCACTGCACTGTGCGCCTCTGGAGCATAATGTGGGCTTGTCTGAGGATCCTCCGGGGCTCAGTCATAAATGGGAGGAGATGACTCCAGCCCCAGCCTCCAGCTGCCTTCTCACCACTCCAGGGCTGCTGATATTTTTACCAGGCCCAGGACTTGTTACCTTCTACAAGGATCGATACGGGTAGCCCCTCTGAAATGACAGGCATAGCCAGTCCTGTGTCCTGTTTTATCAGCAAAGGGAAAGGGACTATAAATAGGTATGGCCTAGATCTGGAATTTCCTAGGGAGAGAAAAGGCCAAAGGGAGAGTTGTTTAAAAGCCTGGGAAGTGGGATGGGGTGGGATGGAAAATTCCTGGCTGCCTGGCTTTCCAGATGGATGAAGTCTGAGCGGAGCCTAGAGACCAATCCATTTGTACCTCCTGGTATTTTACACTAGGGATTTTTGTCCATTCTTACTTCAAAGAGTAAGTTCAGTTTTGTGACAGATAAATTTTAACGATTATTTGAAGCTATTCCAAGTGGAATAAGAGAAGGGAAGTTCAGAGGTTATTTGCTTAAATCTTTGATTCAAGAACACATTTTTAAGGGATTACTACCTACAGGAAGTGTTCTAGGCTTAGGGAAACAAAACGGAATAAGCCCAGGTTCTGCCCTCAGTGAGCCAATATTCTAGTGGAAGAAGCAGACAGGTAAACCAAGAGGACTCTGCAGTGTGATAAGTGCCACCAGAGCCTTGAGCCCAGGGCGTCACAGGGCACACAGCCTGGGTTGGGACCAGTTTCCCGGGGAGCAGGATGTCTGGGCTGAGTCTTGGAAGGTGGGTGGGTGTCAGCCAGGCCAAGAATGGGGAGGACCTCCGAGGCAGCGGAGCACCATGTGCGGGGACACGGAGGGTCTGAGGATGGTTTGTTCAGGGAACTGCAGCAGCTGAGTACCGCTGAGCGTGTGTGGGGTGGGGGCGGAGGCCTGCGAGCTGGTTACCTGGGAGGCCCCTCTGCCCTCTGTAAGGGCGGGAGCCTTGAAGTCAGACAGTGCTGTGTCCCACTCTCAACCCTGCCGTTATTGGCTGTGTGACCTTGGGCCAGAAACGGGGCTGCTCTGAGCCAGTTTCCTCCTTAATTAAATGGGGCTGTGGGGGGAAATAAGGGAAGCAGTTATGGGGCCTTTTCTAGGAGGTTCTCCCTATGTGGAAGAGGCTGTGAGGGTGGGGAGGGACGAGGTGGGCTTCGTGAATAAGGAAGAAGGGCCAGGAGATCTAGATGATTGATGGCCGGGTGCCTGAAGAAGCTGCAGGCGGTGCAGACACTGAACTTTTCTAAGCAGATGAAAAACAGTACTCTGATCCCCCAGGCCCTAGATTCAGCTATGGGGAATAACTGAAAGCAGCAGCCCAGATCCCTTACCACTGAATACAATGAACTTTGGAGTAGGATTTTTAATGACTGAAAGAAAACACATAGTAAAAAGAAAAGCAGATAGTTGAACAAGATGGGGTTGGTCTGGGTGGCTTGGCTGCGTTTGGCTGCTCAGGCACCCCCTGTCCCACTGGCCCATGGGGGTGGGGAGGCAGGTGAGCCAGGAGCAGGAGTAGAGCCCTCTTCTCTGTCCTTAGGACTTCCTGCTGCGGGTCTAGGCATCAAAGCAAAGCAGTCTGCTCTAGTATCTCATTACATAAATTGAAGCTCTAATTAGCCCTTCTGTCCTTCCCCTTCCCCCTCCTCCTCCACCCCCTCCTCCTCCTCCCCCTCCCCCCTCCTCCTCCCCCTCCTCCTCCCCCCACTGGCCCCTCCCTGGCAGCTTTGGGTTCTGAGTCAAAAACTGGGGCTAGTGCCCTGCAGATGGAGACTAGTGCCCAGGAGGCCCCCAACACCCTCCTGGGCTGAGGATCTGTGACCAAGGGAGAGCAGGGTTGTGTTGGTGGGGCAGCTGTCTCAGGGTGTTTCCTTGAGCGTGGTTGGTTCTGGCTCTGGGTGGGGGCTGAGCCGTGATCAGCTCTCCCTGCTGTATGTGAGGATCCAGTGTCTCCCAACCAGTACGGGGGGCTTTTCTTCTCAAGGTGCTGCTCTCCTTATCTGTGGATGCCGGGGGAGGAGAGCACTCAGCAGGGCACGGAAGACCTTGTTTTTGTCTTGATTTTGCTTCTCGGAGGAGCCGTGTGACTGAGGACAGACGTTTCCCCGGGCCCAAGCCCTCGCCTGTGAGATGAGGGTGTGTGATCTGTGTGTGCACGTGCCTACTAGTCGTTGAGAAAGGCCTGTTCACTGTTCCAGGTGCCAGCCCTATTCGATGAGGTGGCCATATATTTTTCCGATGAGGAGTGGGAAGTTTTGACGGAGCAACAAAAGGCCCTCTACCGGGAGGTCATGAGGATGAATTATGAAACTGTCCTGTCCCTGGGTAAAGCTTTGTTTTCCTTTGTCTCCTAGAAGCTCTGAGCCCAGAGAATTGTTTCCATGTCTCTCTTCTCTGGTGTATCCAACATCCCTCTCTCCTGAACTTGGAGTCTGTCCCCTCAATGCCTGTGCCCATTTAATTTCCTGTTTTTGATTTAGGCAGGATATAAATATTGTGTCCTTCTACTCAGCAGCTTGTGCCAGCTCTCAGAACCATCCTCATTCAACCCAGGCATTCTCATCAAAAAAAAGAAAAAATAAGATATAATCTAAGAAATGTCACCATGGGTCTGGGCCTGTGCTTCATATGTTCCTTAGGAGGGAAGACAGGTCTCATTGTTACCCTGTCAGCCTTAGAAGCTTGGGGACATATTCTCAAAGAATCCTTGCTCCCTTCCCAGCATTGTTATCCATATTATTGGAATGTAACCATATTATTAGAATGTAACCATTTGGAGGGATTTCCCCATCTGCTCATCAGGGTACCAGAGTGCTCATTAGATCCATGGCTGCACTCACCCACTTCCCTGCTAAATGCAGTTCCTTTTTGTTGTTGCTAGTACATTAGCAGAGATTCATAAATCCCCTTGGACAGACCTATTTCCCATCATATTTTTTCTTTAAGTATCCCTGAGCCCTTTCCCCCCACCTTTCATAAATCTGCATATTGAGAAGACTGTGGTGGGGTGGGAGTGGAGGGGAGGGTTTCTTAAGTATTATAAAGCACTTATTTTGGCAGTGTTCCAAGACAGTAACACACAGCTGTTACCTGTTTTATTTCCTATAAACAGAATTCCCATTCCCTAAGCCCGACATGATCACTCGGTTGGAAAGGGAGGAGGAGTCTCAGAATTCTGACGAATGGCAGTTCCAGGGAGGAACCTTTGCAGGTACTATGATTAACCCAATTCAACATCCGTCCAATGGGAGAATAATGAAGACGAATTTTAAGTTTCCAGGTACATTCTGTGGGGTATTTAAGAGTAAGGCAAGGTTGTGAGGCAGAAAGATTATGGGCTTTGGAGTTTCAGAATCTCCTTTCCTATGCTATGTGACCTTAGGCGACTTCATCCACCTCTCTGAGCCTCCATTTCTTCACCTGTCGACTGTCAGTAATAAATCTCAACATGCACCTTTGTATGCAGGTGACCCAAATTGAAGTTTGTATGGCTTTGGTCCAGCGCACATCCTGGGTGCCTTGGTGGCACACCACACACCTCTGAAAACGAAGGAAAATAGTGTGGCGAAGCATGCATCCAGGGTTATTTACTTGGCTTCCTTTCTACTTAATCTTGGATAGAAAAAGCAATAGCAGCTGTAGTACATATTTGAGCAAATATGTCTAAAGAAACACTTGGTCTTATATCAAGATACATAGTTAGAGGGCAGGAGTTGGATAAATACAGCTTCCCAACAGCCAGAGTGGTTTGATTTGCCTTCTCTCTGTAAGTAATAGTTTAAAATGCTGTATTTCATTGATTCCAAGACACGTTTTTCCCTCATCACTTTAACATCTCTGCAATTGAGAATGCCTCTTAAAATTGATGGCATGTTATAGTTTCATTAGTAGCTTTTTTTTTTTCTTAATGGCATATAATGGTGCATCTTGCAATTGATGGCATCTTAGTTTTGGTGAGATATGGTAATTTCTGTGAGTCGTATTCAACTTCTGTGGCCACCTTCTAAACAGAAACATACAATGAAACCCAGTTCTGACATTGGTATGCAAGAACCATACTTCTGCCTTATAAGCTTAACTTTGCTAAGTGTGGTATTGCTATAGATTTTCTTGGTTTAAAGGATATGATTCAGCCCATGATGATACAAATTCTGTAATATTATGTGGTAATATGGGTTATAATTGGCTTCTCGTCCAGGTAAAGATTATTTTGACCCAAGCATGGCCCACACAGTTAGTATGTGATCCAAGCTTGTTGCCTGTATTCAGTTTCCAGCTCTGCCACTTCCTAGCTCAGCTACCTTGATGCATTACTTAATTTCTCTAGACTCACCTGCAAAGAAGAAATAAACAAAATAAATAAAAAAGTTATTGTGAGAATTAGATGTGGTAATCCATGGGAATTGGCACGGGGGTAAGGACTTCGTAAGTGTTATCTGTTATTAGAGCTACTGCTTTTAGTGAATTTGAGATTAAGGTATTCTCGGTATTTCGACCAAAAAAAAAAAAAAAAAACAAACCAGGGAATGAGCCAGAAATCATTTTACTTACGGGCACTATCTTTGCCCCTCCCTGTCTGTCTGCCAGAAAATGAAGAATCTGACGTGAAGCCCCCAGATTGGGTGGGCCCGGTGAACACGGCCTCCCAGTTTCCCCAGCCTCAGCACCTGGACAGCTATGGCCTCCGTCTGCCTCGGGACATCACAGAGCTGCCCGAGTGGGGCGAGGGGTACCCCTTCTACATGGCCATGGGCTTCCCCGGCTATGACCTCTCGGCAGACGACCTGGCCGGGAAGTTTCAGTTCAGCCGGGGCATGCGCCGCAGTTACGACGCGGGGTTCAAGTTAATGGTGGTGGAGTACGCCGAGAGCACCAACAACTGCCAGGCGGCCAAACAGTTCGGGGTGCTGGAAAAAAACGTCCGCGACTGGCGCAAAGTGAAGCCGCAGCTGCAGAACGCCCACGCCATGCGGCGCGCCTTCCGGGGCCCCAAAAACGGGCGCTTCGCCCTGGTGGACCAGCGCGTGGCCGAGTACGTTCGATACATGCAGGCCAAAGGGGACCCCATCACCAGGGAGGCCATGCAGCTGAAAGCTCTGGAGATCGCCCAGGAGATGAACATTCCGGAGAAAGGGTTCAAGGCCAGCTTGGGCTGGTGTCGAAGAATGATGCGAAGGTATGACTTGTCTCTGCGGCATAAGGTGCCGGTGCCCCAGCAGCTGCCGGAAGACTTGACCGAGAAGCTCGTCACCTACCAGCGGAGCGTCCTGGCTCTGCGCAGGGCACACGACTACCAGGTGGCTCAGATGGGAAATGCTGACGAGACGCCCATTTGCTTAGAGGTGCCCTCGAGGGTGACTGTGGACAACCAGGGTGAAAAGCCCGTCTTGGTCAAGACGCCAGGCCGGGAGAAACTGAAAATCACAGCCATGCTTGGTGTCTTGGCAGATGGGAGGAAGTTACCTCCGTACATCATTCTGAGGGGCACATACATCCCCCCCGGGAAGTTCCCCAGTGGCATGGAAATCCGTTGTCACCGGTACGGATGGATGACGGAGGACTTGATGCAGGACTGGTTGGAAGTGGTGTGGAGGCGGAGAACCGGTGCAGTGCCCAAGCAGCGAGGGATGCTGATCCTGAACGGCTTCCGGGGCCACGCCACTGACTCGGTGAAGAGCTCCATGGAAAGCATGAGCACCGATATGGTCATCATCCCGGGGGGCCTGACCTCGCAGCTGCAGGTGTTGGATGTGGTGGTCTACAAACCCCTGAATGACAGTGTCCGGGCCCAGTACTCCAACTGGCTCCTGGCGGGGAACCTGGCACTGAGCCCCACGGGGAACGCCAAGAAGCCGCCCCTTGGCCTCTTTCTGGAGTGGGTCATGGTGGCGTGGAATAGCATCTCAAGCGAATCCATCGTCCAGGGGTTTAAGAAGTGCCACATCTCTAGCAACTTGGAGGACGAGGATGACGTCCTGTGGGAAATCGAGAGCGAGCTGCCAGGAGGAGGGGAACCGTCCAAAGAGTGCGACACTGAGAGCCTGACAGAGAGCAACTGAGGGATAGCCAAGGTAAGCAGTCGGGAGGAACTGCCCGGCGCCTACCCTGAGGGACGTGTTGGGTTCCGCAAACACCTTTTCTCTTGCCATTATTTTCCTCCGTTTCCGAGAACTCTTCGAGCCCACGGTGCAGTGCTGTAGGTAACAGGCCATCAGCATTTTCTCCCTTATGTGAAACTTTGGTTGCTTGGCTTATTTCGTGGGTATTTTGTATAATGCATGAAGTGAACAAGGAGTGAGCTCCCAGAACATTTAATCCGAGAGCCGTAATTATCGCTGAAATTATTTGGGCCTGAAAGAGCGTAGTCTGACATGGCTCCGATAAGAAAAAGTTTTGTCTGCAAAACCAAAATTTTTCTTCCCCTTATAAATCGTGCTGAACATTTAGGGCCAGTGTGTGTACCTGATTCACTTGGAGCGGCCGTGCTCGCCTTGGCTAGCCTGTAGGGCTGGGACGTAAGGACGCATGTGCCTTCGGACTGTGTCCCCTGGGCCTCGGGTCTCCGTCCTGGGGTGGTGTGCAGTAGCCCAGTGGGGAAGGAAAGAAATAGCTTATGCCTGCTTCTCCCTGGGAGTTCAAAAGTGTGTTTTAAACCATCATCTTATTCTCATGACATTCACATGGAGTGAACAATTATAATAATTTCACAGACGTTTGAAGGGTGATATTTTTAAATTGAAACTGCACCAAAAAATAAAAAAATAGAAAAAACCAGAATGTTTATCTCGGACTACAGTGAGTAAAGTCTAAGGACTGAGGACGACAGGCCCGAGAATTTTCAGTTGAGTATAGAAGGGCAACAGCTTTAAAAGGAAGTGGGGAGTGGGGGGGCTACCAGATATCACTAGAGGAGTGAGCCTCCCCACCTGGACCCCTTAAGAGAGGAGAACAACCACCTACAGTGGGCAACGTACAGAGAGAACAGACATTTCATTTTACCTTCTTGTTCTCATTTCCCTAATTGTCAGTTCATTTGTTCCTCCAGACAGTGTTTAATATGAAGAGAGCACTCCTTTTACAGAGGACCTAAAAGTATCTTGACGGTTTCTTTTTCTTTCCTTTAAAGTATAATTAGGTATTTCCACCCTACTTGCTTCTTTCTCCAAATGAAATGCTAAGAGAAATCTTCTGTTACACCGCCCCCCTTCATGCTGTGTAAGTTGAAGAGTGACTTATGTCTCCTTCCCTGCCCCCAAATCAAACTGTACTCCTAACATTGAACCGCAGTGTTATTCTGAGACCCCTAGAATTACAGAGCCAAGGAGAAGTTCTTCCTATTACAGCCAAAATCACCAAAATTGCTTTTTTCCCCTCATGTTCCCTTATTCTTTCACTCCGTGAATTCAGCCTCCCTTTTCTGGTAATCATTACACTGCCTCCACTGGATATCAGGCTTTGAATTATAGTGACTTTTTATCCTTTTTACCTTCCCGCCCCCCCCCCCTTGTTAGATAACATTTTTGTGCATTTTTAATTTTCTAAGCTATTTGCTACCCAAAGGACTGGATCAAAAACTGCCAGAAGAGGAAAGGGAGAAAAACAATGCCGGGCTACAGCTATGTACGTAGGCATTTATGTCCGATCCCAGCCATGAGCTTTGGCTCATCTTGACAGCCACAGTTCTCTGTACAGCTGCCCTGTTTTTTAGTTGAGGAAGTGCTAGAAGTAGACAGGGATTCTCATCGAACAAGACATTTTGGAGACAACATGGGCATAAAACGGCCTCTTCTCATCTGTTTGGAAATCTAATGGAATAAATATGTTCTTGAAAAGTTATACAATGTCTAAAATCCAAGGGTTAACTCACACTTAGGTTCTCTCTGTTTTCCAGCAAATGAACTGTATTTGGAACAGTTGAGGAGGAAAATCCTCAAGAAGATTCCTCACAGCGTGGATACACAGGGAGCAGCAGGAAGAGGCCATGGGGCTCAGAACAGCCCAGGTCTGGACAGCAGCCTGAGCATCCTGTCTTGGGACACCGCCCACCCTCGCCCCACGTCCATGAGGTGTCAGAAAAGTCTAGGACCCTTCACTTCATCAGAGACATGATTAGAAAAGAAACTGCTTCTGCCTCATTTCTTGTTTTAGAGATTACTCCATGTGTCCATCAAAAGAAACCTGTAGATAGATAGGAATGAACAAAGGTATTTCCTGGAGAAGAGGCCATTTGTTCAGCACCAATAAGAGACTCATCATACGGGCCCAACTCCACTGGTATTCTTTCTGTGGAGAAAACCTCAAGTCAATGTTTTTTCTTCTGCCTTTAAAAATGCTTCCATTAGTAGAACCTGTCCCCACACAGGTCAAGACTGCAGAGAAGGCTTTGTAGAAATGATCATTTATGTACACCTGCTACTTACACATTTCCTCTTTTGGAAAAATGAGATGCTAATAATAACAACAAAATTCAGACATACTGGCCTGGTGCCAGCAGATGGCTTTTCTATAGACAAACTAGGTTAGTGTGGAAGATACAGATTAAAATAAACTATGCCGTTTCATTTATCTTCCCAATCTGGTTGGCAGCTAGACTTTTCTAGGGTCTCATTTAATGGCCCTATTTTTCATTATTATTATATTTAATGATAGGGTAGCATTTAGTACACAAGCTCTTCTGTTTCTCAGGCTGCCTGCAGAAGAAGTCACCATAAATTATCTGCTGTCTACATGGTACAAAGCTCATTGACTCATCTGATACTTGTTTTGTTAATTCCTTTAATATTTTTTTCACAAGCGTGGTGAGAGGGCGTGGCCCTTTAGCCACAGCTGTTTGAAGACTTCTATCCTGCAGAAATAGGTGGGAGGTCTTTGAATTTTTACACTAAAGTAATTTGCATTCCCACATAAGTTGAGTGTTATGAAAACATTCCTTCAAAGCTACCTGTGCTACGAAAAATATGCCAGAACCTCATAGACAAAGCCATTGTTAGAAATGTCATTCCAATGTCAGATCTGGTTAACAGGCTACCATAACCACTTTTCCTTCCTGTAGACCCAGCTCATTTGTATATTATACTGTTCTTGGCATTTTGAAACACCTATTTCTACTCAGGTATTCAATTTCCTATTAGTGATTCACCGTCCCCATTTTTTAAAACCAGTTTTCCTCCAAGAGGGGAAATTTCACCTAACTTCTGATATCTGAATAACTTTCAATGTTTGAATCATTTCCCCATTTGCTTTTACCTGTACTGTATTGTCATATCAAACGGCATCTAAATCCAGCTACTTTTCATTCCAGAAGTTTTCATTCCCTCCAATTCCACTTAATTTATCCTCCACTATCCTGGTTCCTAGCCCTTTCCTCTTCGTGTCCTACTTTACTTGCTTTGGGAGCTTAAAGGATTTTATAAGATCTAATTTTTGGTTCCTGCATTGGAGCCATAGTTGTCTTGCAGGGAAGAGTAGAAAATGGGTTCAACTCCTGTTTCATTCCACCAACACCTCCTTGAGTCTCATCGTCAGCTGATAGATGATGCCTTACAGGTTGCTTAGCACTGGAACTTCCCTAGAGTAATGGCTCTACTGTCAGGGTTCTTCTGGGCTCATTCTTCCACTGACTTACGATCTATGCCTAACAGAGCCCCAGTACAACTATTTTGCAGAATGGCTATTACCCTAGAGTTACTATAGCACATATTGAGACATAGTTGTACTCCCCAGTAGATAGGAACTGACTCCGACAATAAACTTTGATAATAAAGACAATAGGCTCTGGTGGTTTTATTATCTGCTAGCCTTATGAAAAGTCACATTTCAAACTCTTCATTTACACTTTATTCTCCACTCAGTTTGGTACCAATATATTACACCCTTGAAATGAAAAAGTCTGTTCATGGGATGGCAGTGTAAGTAATGTTGGTGTCTTTCAAGACAAATGTTTCGTGTGGTTTTAAACTGGCTTTTAAAGGTGGGGGAAAGGGCCCTGGCAAAAACAGCTTTTCCCCTCAATCAGTCGTATTTTGGATGCTCTCAGGAAAAATCACACGAAGGAAATTCATAAAGGGATATTAATTTTAAAAGGATGGAAACATGCTAGCAGCTTGATGAACAGAAAACTTGTGTCCTGTTTTCATAAATTTCTCTACAAACGAAAGTATGATGAACCTATATGCCCTTTCATGGTGTGCTTTTAGTCTTGACAATTTACCATGCCCGTAGATTCAATTAAATATTAATCTACTCTCCAAGAATAATCTAGACATTTTTCCTTTTTTAAGCCGTGAGAATTAAATGCTGAACCAATCTGTTGGCCACAGCATCTAAGTCTGACCCCTAAAACCAAGCTTCCTTACCATTATTCAGGCTGGAGGCATTTTGGTCTGAGTCAAAAGACATGATGAAACACAGGTATTTATCTACGGTCAAAGTGAGCAATCATTTAGAAGACACTTTGTGAAATTCGATCAGGGACGTCGTGATCACTTCAGGCAATGGGAGAAGTGTTAGAGAAATTGTGTGCTTGGTTGATCCCAGCAATGGGTGTCACAGGTGATAAGAATGTGTGCTAAGCCAGCACTCTGGTACCTGGTAGAAAATACGGCAGGCCTTATCAAACCTGGTTTTGCACAATGATACACCTACAGCTAAAAGACAATTAATTACTGAAATCCCTACAGGAAAACTAAGCTTTATTCTAAGCCTGAAATTATCTGGTTTCTAGTAGCTTTCTTCCTCTTTGTAATAGTTATTTTTCTAAATGATGCTTGATAATAAGCACTCATGATTTCTTAAGAACCTAATCATAGAAGAGACTGCACTCAGGATCCCTCAGTTGACCACGGTGCTACGGCTGGAGGCCACCTTTGGTGGAACAAGGCATTTGAACTCAGGGGCTCTCTTGAAAAATCCTAAGAAGTATCACTCTATCTACCTGACTGCCTTGCCCTCAACCCAATCTCTCCACTGTACAAAATAATGCTTGAGGAAAACTGGCATGCAAAGCATATCTTGGAGTGTAGGCCCGAAACTTGGGAGGCGAAAAGAGTCCTCTGGTGTCCTGTGGTCCCACCAGAGTAGGCAACTAGGGATTTAGGCCAGGTCCTATAGAGTAGTGAGGAATTTTTCTGTTTGGAGGTCCCTCTGCTATACAGATTTCTATGGAACCTGCCACTGCAATGGGCAGCAGGGCATGTCTGAGGCTTCTAGCTGCCTCTCCATCTATGGAACACATGAAATTTAACACATACTTAGCATTAAGGCTCAGATACATGGATAGGCCAAACCAAAACCACTATATGCAGTTAGATACCAGTTCAAATTCTTACAAACCCTAAAAATTCTTGAGTTATCTAAAACTCTAAAGGACTTTTCAGACTTGTGCCGAGAACTGAAACTAGGCTGTTTTTTCTTTTTAGTCTTAACCTACATATCACAAGAGGAAGAAATGACATGCCTTAATTGGAACCTGCTTTTTAATCTTTCTCATCTAGTACATTCTTTTGAAAAGTCTCTGCTAAGATCTCATAAAGCAAGGTTCTTCATATTTCTGTAGAAGGCAGTAGTCCTTATATGTTTACTTTAATAAACAAACAAAAAAATTTTTCTCCCAAAAGGTTTATTTGTTGCATTTAAAGTACAAAACCAAATACACAGATCCAGATATTGAACCATATATACATATCTATACATATATTATTCAGACCTACTTAAACCCATCTGTACATTCTAATGTATCCACCAATAACACCTCTTGACTAAAAAGCAACATATCTCTAAAGAAACAAACAGTTATTAGTAACACTGCCATTTGAAAGTATAGAAAAAGGTATTTCATAGGAATAGGAGAATTACCAAGTATAAATCCAATATGTTTACATGGACTTCTTAAAACAGTCTATAGGAATAATTAATAGATGAACCTGCCAATCAAAGTCTTTGGGCATAACAACTCTATAAAAGAAACGCGTTATGAGAAGATATTTTATAAGGTTAATTACATTCTAAGATTGTTTTGATTTGGTTTTTAATTTAAAGAAAGGACTTTATTTTGTCAAATAGCACAGCATTTCTAACTCTTATTTTCTATGGAGTTGTAATTAATCTTTAGGCAACTACCTATACCTGTTAAAAATTAAACTGGTCACAAAATATACATACATATATATATATATATATATATAAAACTTGTCACTAAAAATGATAACCAATTTTTAACACTGTGTTAAAAGCACAGTTCTTTCTTCAGGAGGAAAGCAGAAATTTTAGACTTGCCAGATACAGAATACGTGACGTCTCTAAACACACAGATGTCCTGCTGATCGTGGGGACTAAGTTATAAGAGCTTCTTTGTTCTAGAATGTCACCTACCTCACATGCAGACCACAGGATACTAGGCCTCAGATGTCTAAACAGCACCATTCCAGGCACAGAACTTTCTCAGTGCCTATTCCCATAACTGGGAACACACACACACACATACATACAGAGATATGGGTCATTATTAAAATCAGATTTGTTAATGGCTTCACAGTAGCAACACAAAATGTACTATCACATTTCCATAGGAAAGGTTATATTTACTCTACACACTTCAGTCTTGAAATGTGGACCCCCCAAAACATTTAATTCTCAATAATCAATGAATTTGAAGAGGGTCCCACACCCTCAAATCCTAATTCAGCAGAGCAAAAGCCCCTCCTTGGCTGCCAAGCGCTGGCAGTGGACTTTGTCTTGCTGCAGCTCTTCATGATTTGGATGCCAGAGTTTCATAATGATCCTTTCAATGTTGAGAGCATATACAGTGTGTGTAGGAATGACTTCCCTGTGTACCTGGGATTAAAAAAAAATCAGCACGTCTCCAATTATACTTCAGTATACTTACTTTTCCAACATAGAAAATGAAAGTAAGGTTTATATCAACAAAACACTCACACAAAAGACACACAAACCTGTAAGTTTTAAGCCAGAACCTAATTAATCCCAAATCAGATAACAAGAAAACAAGGAAATAACAAGGCTCTGAAATAGAAATAAGGGGACAAGGAGATTTTTTTTCTTTCACTGGGGAGGTGAGGGATGCGGGAGGTAAGTTAGGAAGGACTCTTGAGCCCGGGGTTTGAAAGATTAGGTTACTATTAATGGCTTTAATAACAAACAATAAAAACTGAAAAACAAAAGCCAGGAAATGGAAAAGCTAGCGAGTATCTTTGTAGACTTGAAGAAACTTTGAACCTATCCATAGATCTAGGTGAACCTTAAGGAGGCAAGAGTTACCTGCAAAGCTTCAAAAAGGTCGTACATGTTCACCGGAGGCAAAGATGTGGGCAGCGTGTCCCCCGAGCACGCCAGCAGGAGTGCAGCCTGCTGCTCGGCGTCGTCAGGGGGCAGGTGAGACGCTGGATTCTGGCCGGCACAAGGAGCAGAAAAGGCTGGAGGGCTGGAAACAAAACATTTCAGAAATATTCCCAGTAAGTAAGATGGACACACCTGAACAAACAGAATAGGGATGGGCTGCTAGAATACTTCTTATAAAATATATCGCAACGTGAATCAGAAATCCAATTATCTTTCAGCCAGTGTATACATGAGTAGTCTATAATTTTAATTTTTAAAGGCAGCCCATCTGCTGGGCTGGAAATAAAACGCAGTGCAACTGCATTTACCCTCCTCCCTCCACAGTGCTAAAATACTAAGTCAGGATACTGAGTCAAAATTGTTCCTTGCCCTTAAAGAGCTTCTAGTTGGAAAAAAATAATAGACCTTCATTAAAGGAAAATGAAATTGGAAACAACCAACTTGGAGAGGTAGGTAAATGATACTGGAGACAACAGGATCAAAAATAACAAGAAAATAAAATAAAGCACAAAAAAAGCAACAGGCAAAAATGGAGGGTGGAGAAAATTCATCCAGATCTTGCCAATTTCCCAAAATAGAACCCAGATATAACATCAGCTGGGAAGTCAGACATAATTTTTGTATGGTAATACAGTAGGAGATAACCTATGCAATTTTGGAGAGCATGCAGGAGGTGAAACAACAGTGCGGAGGGAACTAGAACGAAAGCACGAGTGGAGCGTGAGCGTGGGCTCCGGCAGCAGACAAAGGCAGCGCTGATAGAGAAACAAGCGGCCGACGGTGAGACAGGAGCCTCACAGGGACAGGCTGGCAGGGGGGGAGGGCAGCTGGAGGCCCGGCAGGGTCACACACAGGCTCACACACCGCTCCAGCGCTCACCCGCTACGAGGGGCCACTCTTTTACTCTTTTTGGTTTGTTTTTCTCTAGAGAAGAATGACTCACAAATGAGAACAAATAATCCCAAACAGATATGCCTGAATGAGATTGAGAAAGTAAATCTTCACCTATGGCAATCTAAATAGTGAACCCAGTTTACGCCAGTGATCTTCCAAATGAGCCCTGTGAGCCGTCTCAAGGTCTTCAGAACCATGAAACAGGCACCAGTACCACGGCCTCCCCATGGTGTCAGCACTGTCTGCTCCGTTCAACTCCCTGCTCAGCCTTCCCGCCCCACATCCCTCACCATCACTCCTCCTGCCTTCCCTGCCCATTACTTCTTCCCCAGTATCACTCCTGCCAGCCTTCCCAATCACACTTTTTTCTCTGAAGTTTTATCTCCCTTGTCATCTCTTTACCTCTCTTCTCCCTGAAAAGAGACAACACAGGGATGAAGGTAATCCAGGTCATCTCAGAGGGATGACTCAGAACATCAGAGAGGTCCTGGGAGCCCACAGTGGAGTGCAGACAGAGAGGTTCCAGAGATCGGAGCTGAGAGACCAGATCTGCACAAGAGGATGCCAAGAGCAACCTGACGACACCCAGCACAGGCCGCTATTTTGAGCTACAGCTAAAAAAGCCAGATAAGGACCTGGAGAATCACCTACTGCTCCTCCTCCCACCACCAAGAAACCCAACCTTGACCCAACAAGCACAGGTCACGTTCCTGAGTGAGAGCCGGCCCACTCCCCCCACCAGTCAGGTGCTGCCCCTCAGGAAGCATCCAGACGCACTGCCCCAGGGAACGACTCCACTGTACTTCGGAAAGTGGGGGGCACTCACTTTAAACCGCATGCAGCAGCCAAATTCTACAACTTCACTTCCAATATAAAGAGTACCAAAAGAATTCACTAGTTATCACACAAGGATGCAACTTAAGAAAATAAAACCATACTGCTCTCAGAGGTACCTTAGACGCACAGAGCCCCAGTAACCAACTTTAACAGTGGTCTATTACAAAAGAGTAGTGTAACCAATTAGGAAGGATGGATGCAAAAATCACAAGAAACTTCATATACCTTTCTATTAAGTTGTTGTAAGCTACTACACTATTCTTCAGGTATGGTTGTGGGGTCACATTACTACCAAAGGCATATTTAAAATGACCATCACGTAGTCGATAAGCTTTCCTTCTTGACACAACTGATGTCAGTATATCTTTAAGGTGATTCTGTAAAAACAAGAAAAAAAAGAGAAAAAAAAGCATGAACTCCTCTTTAAAAGCAAACCATAAAACTTCCTTTGACCAAAAAATGTTTATTGGCATTTAGTGGATGGAGATGTGAGACAGGCAAACAAGTGCTGAAACCAAACGAATGTTCACTAAAGAGCCACAGAGCCATACATACCAGGGCAGGAGGGTATAGAAAAGAGCAAAGGGAGACATGCTATTTTTATTTAGTTCTATTTAGGATGGGCTTGCTCTACCTGAAATTTATTAAAGTTTTTATTATCTCTGAATTGGCTCCTCTCTCTCAAAAATAATGTTCAGATAGCTTTAAATAAAGGTACAAAAATAAGTAATTTTTTTAAGCAGCAAACTACCTTGAAGCTTGGTTTAAAATGGTACAAAATGTTTCACAATCAGGAACATATTGGTTATAGTGCCCAATCTACTAAAATCCTTGCATAAAAAGAACCTTGGCTCTCTCAAAAGCCACATAAACAAAAGATATATAGGAAATAAAACAGAAAGTTACGTATTTAATATCTCTTCACCTTTGTGAGAGCCAAGCACCTAAGAGAGGGTTAGAGAATGTCTGCGAAAACAGAGACAGAACCAGTCCCAGCCTACCCTTATTAACAGGGGTGCGGGGGTCGGGGATGATGTTTCAATTCTACCAATAAGATCAGCTCATGTCAGGACTTCATGGTACCATTTATGATTCAATGTTTATAACTTCATGAGACAGCTATTATAATCTCTGAGGCACCGGCAAGGAAACGGAGGCCCAGAGAATTGGAAGGAATGACCCAACGTCTCCAGTTAGTACCTGTGCACTCTAGAGCCCAGTGTATGTTCTGTCGAGTAACTAAATGAGTAAAATGAATGAATGAAAGAGTGTGCTGAGACAAGAATCCCACAGTTCAGACGCCAAGTCTAATAATGCTCTTCAAATGCCGTACCACAGCAACATCAAGTGATTTTAATCTTTAGGATTCTCAATCTCATTTTGTTTTTTTATTTTTGCTTAAAAACTGTCCCCTTGTTGAGAAATTAAACATCCCAAGTGTATGTCGCAAGTAACCTTTCTGAAAAGCTTGGTCTGTTAACTGAAAGCAATTGTTTGGATTGTGATGTTTCTCCCCTCTAAAGAAAACAACTTTCAACAATGACAATTCTGAGATCAGAGTCATATTTTAGTTCTTTTCTTGCAGTACCAACTTTGAATAACTCATACAAGCTTGTCACATTCAATGTGTAAGAGTGTTTCTGCCACCAGCAAACCAACCTCCACCGCATAGACCACAGCTGAGACAGCCTCCTCGGTGACGTTGTCCAGCCCATGCTCGTAAGCAGTCACTATCATTCTCCCTTCAAGCTGACCCCGGGTGGGAAGCATCATTGTGTGGGAACAAAGTTTCAAGTCATCATCATCTTGGGGATCCTTAGCCACAAACTGCTGGGCTCCCGAGAGAGGATTTTGAGGCTGGAATCTATGCTATGGGTAAGAAAACTTTTCAAAATTATTCATTATGTGGCAAGTAATAAGACACAAACAAAAGTAACCTATGAATTGGACCTGAGATCCCACAAATTAATGCCACCAAAACTATACCACAAGAGTTAAAAAAAAAAAAAAGTAACTCAAGCACAACTAATCACAGATTCACACCCATTACATAGTAATAATGAGGACATGAGTTATGGGGAGTAACAGTACTATGCATAGCAGTTTATTCTATTCAATTAGTACCTCGGTAATCACAGAATATACGGCTCTGTGCTAAAAATAACAATTGGGGAGAAGGAGAAGATATAAAACTATTTTCAAACAAGTCAGAGTATTTTAAGTATACTTGTAAGTAAGCAGATTCTGAAAGTAAAAATACATAATTAATGCTTAAATAAAGCCCTAAAAAAAACCTAGCTAACCAATATAACAGATCTAATAACAAATATTCCAAGATAATGTAGGGCAGTGTAACTCTTTACTTACTATTATCTTCTACTAACAATTCTCAACACAGAATCTTTCTAAGACACAGTCGTTAGTTTTTTTAAAGATAGTTTTTCCCAATCTTTTCCACTCATAAAACCTCAGCCTTCCTCTGGGAGATGCTGATAGCCGAATTATATTCTCCATAATCAGTGGGAGATATGCCTCAGTAGCTTTTGCTTAAGCCCAACTCACAAGATTTTGTAGCGAATATGGCTTGTCCTGTTTGAAGTTTGTATTATAAAAGCAATACTTGTTGTTTTTCCATTTTCCAAGTAAGTATAAAACTGTATTTTATATCAAACATGCTTTTTTAAACCAAGCATACCTCTCTGGAGATATTGATGCCCTCCAGATCGAATATTCTTGACTTAAAACATAGAGCCAAGGTAGAAATAAATAAATGTTTGTTGATGTTAATGAATAAAGCTATCAATACCCAGTCAAATCTATAAAAGGGATGCTTTTGGGAAACTTTGTTCCCTGGATATAAACCAGAAAAAAAAAAGCGAGTTATTCTAAAACGTTTACAAATTTTATAGCCCAATGCCTCGAAGATTTCTCTGAGGATCCCCAGAAGGCTCAAGGCCTAGTGGGGGCGTCAGCAGCATCCTGCCAGAGGCCTCTGGGCCTCCTGGACCCTTGGAACAGAAGTCTTCAATCTGAATAATAATGAAACATTACTCATTCCACAAAGATATTTAAGAGGAAAAAGAGCACAGGCATAGTTGTTGAATCACTGAAAAATCATTAGGTACTAATGATAACATATTAATAATTACACAATAACAAACTAGAATAAAAATTCAGACACAATCTTTGAAGCCCTCTTCACCAAATTCAAATATAATAACACCGTTTTCTCCCCAAATCATGCCCTTTTTTTCAACTTTACTACCAGAATTGTAATATTCATTAAAAAACTAAAGCCAGTTCCATCACACCAGTGCTTATTAAATCAGTCGTTACCAAGATCTACTGAACAACCTACATCAAATTTCTGACGAACAGAAGAAAGCTTTTTCTTTCCCTTTGGTTTTCCAGGTTTGGCTGCAGAACCCCCTGTCCAGGGTAAAGATCCAGCACCCTCTATAAGACAGAAAAATAACAATCATAAGAGAAAAGAATGACAATTGATAACTGCTAAGTTTGTTTTCACTTTAGGCTAAAAAAGTATGAAATGCTCAAATGATGAAAATGAACAAATGCTTAAATTCAGATCTTCTCATTCTCCTTCTCTAAACAAAACATTCTCCTTCTCTAAACAAAACTTCTCTCAAATCACATTTTTTTTCTAGCTGTAACCAAAATTGTTCTTTTAGGAAGACAAATTTGTTTTTCACATTTTTAATTGTTTACTGGGTGTTTGTCTGCTTATTAGTAGCAGTAGTATTATAAAAGCAGGACAGAATTTTCTAGTTCAAGATGGTGAAATGAGCACATGTATTTGTCTCCTCTCTCTTCCAAGACCCTACTAAAAATTATAGTAGAAAAAAGTAAATGGCACACACCCACAACACAGATAAAAAGGAAAACGAGTGGCAGACCAAGATGAGATCTCAACAAATTTCAAAGATGGGCTAAAAAGGAGCCAACTTACAAAGCGGACAATTGGAAGCTGTGACCTAAGCTGGCAAGGTTGGTAAATAGGTGGAAGTAAATAAGCCTGACTAGTAGATATCCACAAAGAATCTGGATTTGGAGAAGGTGAGCGCAGTGGAAACCAGGAGGGATAGTACAGCTAAAAACAAGATTAATCGAAGATCTATATTGAAAAGTCATCCATACATACCCCTTCCCTCACCCGCAGGACTGAACTCAGTACAAAACAAAAATGCAGGGTCCCTTGCTCAAAAGTTAAGAATTTCAAGATAACCACAGTACAGCACTAAACCAAGTGCAGGCCCTTCCAAGTTCATGGACAGTTCCTGGCCCCATGAAACCAGCCCCACTCACTCCTATATACAGTGCAGTATAAACAGGTGGCAGGGACAGGAGAATGGAGAACTCTTCTCTAGTTAAATAGAACAAAATGTCTGGGATTTACTGAGGTAGCTGGTATGAATGTTGGTACCCTAGAGCACAGTTCTCTGCAGGCTGGCATTTGAGGAACCTCACTGTAATGGCTGGCCTCCCGTCAGCTCACTGTAAAGCACAATCTCCAGGTTTTATGCTTCATTCGTAAATGTGGATTCTCAGACATTTGATGATAATAAGCTTAACATGGTAAGAAAGACCAAACTAAAAAAATAAATAAATAAAAATTGAGATCCTAGAGATACAGAATTCAGGCAACACAACTTGAATAATTTCTAATTCAGATCATCAGAGAAGTTTGAGAAGATGGGTATCCATAAAACACAAAGAAGACGCTACAAAAATTGCTGAATTAAAGAATGCACTGGACAGAAAGGCTGAAAGAATTGAGGAAATCTCACAAAACACAGAGCAATAAGGCAAGACAGATGTTTACAACCAGTCAATCCAGAAAGACGTTTCAGCACACTCTAAGGAGCCACTGAGGTCCCATAAGAAGAACAAAAAACAAAAGCAGCTGTCTCTGAGAACAAGCTGGTCTAGAAGTGGGAAGCTTTTCATTCTAAGACCCTCTGTACTATTTTTTCTTAAACCATGAACATATATAGTTTAGTGTTAAAAAAAAAAAATCAGAAGTTATACAAGCTCATTACAGTACACTTGAAAAAAATATCCCAAAGAATTTTTTTAGGAAAAGAAAAAAAAAAATCACCCATCATTCTAGCAAAACATTATTTCATCTTGATGTTTTTGGAAGAATGAGTTTGTATAGCTTTGAAAAAATATTCCTGGTTCCTCAGCTAAGAAAGAACTGTTTGGGAAGTCAGGTTCCTCTTCTCCATCACTTTAAGTGTCTTTGGCACACCTAGATCACACCTGGTAAGGCCGGTCAATCTTAGATGATTTCCCTGAGGAATGGAACTCGATGTTAGGCAATGCTGCTGCTGAGTGGCCAAATACCTCGGGTGAGGAAGCAAAGCATGGCAAGGGCTGACTCTGACCCCAAGGAAGGAGGGCTTCACAGCAGCAGTCAGATTTTGGTTTGGATCCAACACTTCTACTTACTAGCTGAAGAGGGCCTCAGGTAAGTTTTTATTTTGTTTTGTTTTCTCTCCTCTGAAGTTTGTTTCCTAGCATATAAAAAAGAGGCCAATACCTCTGAAGAGTTGTTGTGAGGATTAATGATAATGCACGTAAAGCGTCTAAGGCACTGCAGTTACAGTATTCAGTAAATAACATTATTAAAATCATCCTTCCTGCCTGACTTAGAAAAACAGTAACCAACCTAACCACAATTATTAAAGTACAAAAAACTGTATTTCTATACTTTACTTTTAATAGAAATCTTTGTTGCAAGCAAATATTAATTTCATTTTAAGGGAAGATATTTTGGGTGTTTGAGAAATAATCCCTAAATCCCAATGTTTCTTCATTTATTTTTAACCAACAACAAACATTCAAGAATATCAAAGGCTTTATTTAATTAAAATCAGCCACCTATACTAATACCACTTTGTTTGGCATTTTTTATTTTTAAGAGCACTTTTTGCATATTCTTTCATCTGTTTTTTTTTTTTATAATCCTGCAGGGTAGACATTACTGTCTCTATTTTATAAATGTGGACGCTAAGAACACGCAATAATTAACTACATTATCTAAGCTAGTGGCAAAACCTAAACTTGAACCCAAGCCCCTTGACTCCTATCAACCAAGGTTTTTATTTCCGATCGTCCCACTGAACCTTCTGGGTGTGTGTCACTTTAGAATATACCTACCTAAAAAGTAAGATCTAATCCTCACAATGTTGGCTTTTCTGATCAAATTAAACTTTATACAATGAAGTGGATTATCTTTATGATCTAACTGGCAAAAGTCCACTTCTATTTAAATTAAATAAAACATTAGAAATGTGACACAGTGTAGGATGTGCAGTGAGGGGTGTGGTGAGGGGTGGAAAACAGCCTTCCCTCTCTAACACCAATCTCTAAACAAACGCTCACTGTTTATTATTCTTCACACCAATGGCAACTTCTTTGAGTGTGGAGAACAGGCCTTTAGGAGATCTCATCTGAATTCTCTATCTTACAACAGAGCTTAGCAGAGGGGGATGATACAAAATACTAGTCATTTCTAGATAAACATGGGCTTTTAATAAATGATCATCAGAATCACCACTGGCCCTTTAAACAAAAAAAATTCAATTTAATCTACAGTAAGAGGTACCTGTAAATTCAAGTTTTTAACAAGAGCCCAGGATAAGCTTTATCATGAGGCAAAGTTTTAATGTAGTTATTTGTTTTTGACTGATTAAAATAAAACTGAAAGAGGTGACTTGTACCACTTAAGCTCCAACAAATTAGGGACAAAGAAATCATTCTGTCTATACCTATTTATTTAGGTCGAAGTGACAGACTTCGCATCCACATACCTCCCCAACATGCTGCTATTCACTATCTTTGTTCTTCACCAATAGTTTGCCAAACACATGCTGAAGCTCCAACCTTCCAGGTGCTAATATCTCACTTAATTAAGAAGAGGAGAAAGTCCAGGTTCTCAACATATGCTGTGGTTTCCCCTCCACGTACTTTACCCTCCCTGTATCTATGGAAACGCTCTCCTAACCACCAAATTCCCTCTCTTCACTCCTCAGCTTCTTCCTCCTGACCACCTACCCTCCTCCTCACCTCTCATTTATTTAAGTAATCTAAACCCAGCTGAATGGGGGGTAAAGACCAAAAGTCAATGAAAGGACAGAGAAATCACCTGCTTTAAAAAGGTTCTATAGAAGAATCTGTACTACACAATAAAATGTTTCTTCTGAGCAGTTCAAAGAACATTTCATTTGCAAACAAGTCTGTTAAAGGAAGTGAAAGTCTAGTAAGCCCAGCATTCTGTGGTTTTACTGACTGACATCCCTGGAGGTATTTCTACTCCCTTACCTGGTGTAGACACCAAAATCTGACAACGCGTGAGAATAGCCAGGAGGAAATCGTTGTGAGAATGGACTGAAAAAGGGAAGATTGTCACAGGTCAAATACAGAATATTTACAACATAAGGAACCCACTGTTTCAGTCTAGCTTTTAAGGACTTTGGATATCCCCTACTCTGCCATTCTTTACATTTAATTTTAAATATCCACATTATTTAAATGACCTTACACACCACTAAAACCAAAAATTTTTTTAAATTTTTAATAAATTTTTAATTTATTGCAAATCTGGGAAAACTTCAGAACAGTAAAATAACTCCCCAGATAATTATTTTACCATTATCCTGTGTGAGAAGTCTATGAGCTTCAAGGTCAAACTCTTCTTTGCTGATCTTCTGCTTGAACCACAACTTTAAGTTAGCCCAGTATCTGCAGAGGCAGAAACAATATTAAGAACCTCAGGTTTTGCTTCTTCCCCAAGTTCACCTTATCTGCCTCAACTTCCAGGGAAGGAAGGAAATTTTGCATTCCCTAGTGTTATGGACTGAGCTGTGTTCCCCCCAAATTCATTCGTTGAAGCCCTAACCCCCAGTGCCTCAGAATGTGACTGTACTTGGAAGTAGGGCCTTGAAAGAGGTAATTAAGTAAAAATGGAGTTGTCAGGGTGGGCCCTAACCCAATGTGACTGGTGTCCTCATAAGAAGAGATTAGGACACAGAGAGAGAGACAGCAGGCAAGAGCCAAGGGGAGAGGCCGCAGAAGACAACAACCGTGCTCACACCTGGATGTCAGACTTCTAGACTCCAGAACCGTGAGAAGATAAATCTCTGCTGTTTAAGGTACTTAGGAGTCAGAATACCATCAGAAGAAGGAAAGTCCTCCCTAAAAGGGACTGAGCAGTAGTCACAGAATCAGACTCGTGAGTCACCAGCCAAAAACCACTGCTGTACCTTTCCTTTCTCACTGTTGCCCTTCCAAAAGACCTGCTCACCAGAAACCTACACTTAAGATTTATATTTTAAAGTATTATTAAAATTATCAAATATTGCATATTTGAAAATTGCTGAGAGGAGATCTTAAAAGTTCTCATCACAAGAAAAGAATCTTTTAAACTATGTATGGTGAGAGACGTGAACTAGAGTTACTGTGGTGACCATTTTGCAATATATACAAATACTGAATCCTTATGTTGTACCCCTGAGACTAATATAAAGTTAAATGTCAATTACACCTCAATTTTAAAAAAGATTTATATTTTAAAATGTGTATGTGTTTTATGGGCTGAGGAGTGGACATTAATACCAATTCTGGGTGACCTCTTTCCTTTCAAATGAACTCAAGTTTTAATCTATCCTGGCTGAATGGGATTCTAAAACAGCTTGCCACAAAGAAAAATACCTGAGCATATGAGAAACTTAGTGGTTTTTAAAGTGAAAACCAACCACTAATCATAAAAATTTTTAGTTAACTAGTAGGAAAAAAGGATCCAATCTTTTATACCTTAACAACATTATTAGAAACAGGAGTAAAATACTTTACTTTTCACATCCACACCCCTTGTTTCGGTGCTGAAGAAAGCTACTCCTCCTTCAAGAAACAGGGCTAAAAATTACTTAATATGTTTTACAATCACTTTCAATTCACGATTAGCTACTTTCTAATGCTCATTTGAGTTTCTAACAAAAAAGAAAAAAAAAAAAAGCAGCGATTCCTAAATGAGATGGTTTAATGCTCTTACTGCCCTATTACACCCATGGCAGGGTTTCTCCTGTTCTCCTATATGCAGATTAGCTTAAGTCTGGCTAAGTACATATGTAATTGCCTGGGTTCCTGTGCTTTGCCCTCATCCCCCCTTCCCCCCACCACTGGAGAAAACCCGTAGCTTTAGTGGCGTCTTAAAGCTTCCCAAGACCCATTTCATTCAACAGCAAAGCATGTTAGTTCTAGAGCCTGGCACCATGTTTCACCTGAGAGTCACACCCAATAGTCAATAATAACTTCCCAACAGCAAACACTTAAATGCCCCACCCCCTGCTTTTTTTTAAAGAACAACTAAAAAATGAAATAAAGCTCCACAGAAAAACAGAAGTCTTTTCCTATCCCATTTTATACAACAAAAGAAGATAGTAACATGAGAAAAACTTCATTATTTTAAAAGCCCTGTGTTTCTATTTTATAAGAAAGAGGCAAATATATTTATATTTGGAGTGTCTGAACTTGTTCCAGAACTAAGGCAAGTCTCTGCCAACATGATGCTGTCTATCTTTTCCAGTGGCAAACTTTCTAGCCCAAATAGACAGCACTGGCTATCAAGTTGAAGACTCGCTCCCCAATCCTGGTCCCTGTATTAACTTGCTGTATAGCCATGGACAAATGACTGTTTTCCTCAAAAATACCAAAAACAAAGTTAGTCAACCTCTATGTAGGTAAGAATGATGGGTGATGAGTATAAATGGGTCAGACTAGGAAGCACTTGAGATACCTGGAGAAAATTAAATAACATATGGCTAAATCATCCGAAAAACTAGGCACCCATTTGAACCCAGAACTCTACTGGGTACTATACAAAGTGAGTTAGCCAGCAAAGCTCATTTCTTTCTACAAGCTGACATGGGCACACAACCTGACATAAAGAACATTAGGACCACTGCATAAATAGAAAGCAACTCATATCTGAGTTCCTTAAACACCTTATTATATATTTTACCTATGAACAAGGACCACATTTAAATGGTCACGTTGTACAAACCAAAGCAAACTACTCATGGAGGAAATGTGAGAAATTACTGTATAGCAATATCACAGACTGTTCAACCAAGAAGCGCTTTTCAAGGAGCAGAAGGGGGAAAAGACAATGAGAGAATGGAAAAAACTAATAGAGAACAACACTGTACCATTAACTGTTCCTGGCACAAAAGCATATTTTGATTGCATTGTTAGTGGAGATTCAGCTAAAGATGCACCAAATTTAGCTTTGGCAGCTCTATTTGACCAACGTTTGATAGCCAGTGTTGACCTTTAAAGACCAAACAGGAAATGCTAACTTCAACATTTCTGGCGACCCCAAGCTTGTGTGAGGAGTGTGGGATCACAGAGTTCACCATCGCATCTAATCAATCAATTATACACACAAGCCAGGTTTATTTTAACATGGAAACATTCACTTTCAAATATTTGTAAGCATCTTAGATGTAACCAAGTGAAATGTCTTTTGTGCTTAAAAAGTGTAAATTTTAGCTGTCAGTATTACAAAAATAAGCTATAGAAATTAATGAAGGTAAAAGCAGTCAATTTTACTCATTAAAATAATTAAGAATTTTTAATTAAGTAAGCAAGGAAAGAGACAAAGTCAACATGAATATTAAAGTATAACTTTAGGTAGAACATTTTATCTTTGGGAATGCATGTTTACAAAAAATTAAATAATTATGCCAAAATAACAGATTAGATGATTAAATTTTAATTCTAGTGTTTGTAATTTGATTTATTAACGTTCCTAATATTAAAATAATTTTTAAAAATTATATTTTGTTCTTAGTTATTCCATTTAGACCATGAGTGTTCCAAGAAGTCTTACATGGGAATTCTGTGTATCTATCTTGTTAGGACGAAAAGTAGACTCTGCCACCCCAAAATTTCACAAGAAGGAAAAACTCCAAAAATCACGTATGACATCCAAGTTAAGTAACTTCAATCTCCAACCATAATGAAAAGTAGAAAGATGAGAAGGAGAAAGTGTTGGAGAAAAAGAAAGATCCCCCGAACACCTTGCTCCTCCAGAAACATCATTTCAAAGTGAGTGTCTGTTGAGTAATGCAAACATGTAGAATGTCACAGAAACCATCTAGCAGCAACAACACAAAACTTATACTTTTAAACGTTTAAAATTTGCTTCTTATATTTTACAAAAATAAAATTGTAATAACAATGTTTTGAAAATTTCCAAACTCGACCTTGTACCTCGGAGGGTTCCTTCTATGACTTCAGCCTTGTATTGAGTTATTGATTTTACACTCGGCCATTTCAGCATCTGACCCGACTGTGTACTCGGTCCCCTGCTATAACCTGGGTGAAAGTCTGTCTGAGAGTCTCTGGGGTCCTTTGCAACCCTCTGTAAGGTATCACAGCCAGAAATCAGATGCGAGGGCCCCAATCCTGCCATGACTTTGAAGAGTTACTTAACCTCTCAAAATCTCAGTTTTCTCATCAAACGGGAATGATAACTGCACCTACCTCACATCTCTGTTGTGAGGATTAGATGAGATAGTACATTTAGAGCGCTTAAAAGGTGTTCAGTAAATGTCTGCTACTGCTATCATCATTATAACTGCAGTAGTGTTCGGAGACTATTTCACCGGAGGGTCTGTCTGCCTTCCGAAATTGCTGTCCACGCTCTTGCCGACAGTGCCTCCACAACACACGCGCTCAATAAGCCTCCGCCTCCACGAAGCCCTCCGGGAGCGGGCCGCCTGCGCGGTGCCGGCTCAGACCAGGCCGCTAGTCAGCCACACGCGTTCCGCACCCTCGCACGGGCCGCAGTCGCCCAACAGGCCCTTGAGCGTGAAGGCGTGGAGTTAGCTTTTCCCGCCCCACCCAGGGCAGAGCCTCGGGCGAAGGCGCCCGCCAGGTTCCGCAGGGAACCAGGGAGGCCCGGCCCCTCCAGCCGGGTGAGTCGGGGTTGCCCGCCGGCCCCTTCCCGGGCCCGAGAAACCCAGAGGCCCCGCCACCCGCTACGCGAGGGCTGCACAGGCCTCGCGGCCGCGGGGGACAACTCCATGGTGGGTCGGCAGCCCAAAGCTGGGGGAGCACCCGCGCGGAACCCCGGAGGCTGCATCCGTAGAGTTCTTACTGTTTCACGTTGTCCCCCAGGGCCTCGCTCAAGTTCTTCTTGGCCGCCTCCAGCTCGCTCACAAAGGTCGCCATTGCTCCCCACGTCTCAGCCCGACCTCAGACCTCTCGGCCACAACGACCAGCAACCGAAAAACCAACTCCGCGAAGGCTTCGGCTCTGCAGGCTCCGTCTGCTCCCGCCTGCCCCGCCCCCAAGCTCTAAGAAGACGTTTGTTTGGTTTTCGGCTCCGCCCGCCTTTCTGGAGAGAAAGTGCTGAGCCAAACTTGGTGTTTTCGTGGTCCTCCTGCTCCCGCCCCCTCACATCACGTGACCCGCTTCACCTCGCGCTCCCGCGCCCCACCTAAACCCGCCCCGCCCGGCCCGGGCTGCAGCGTCACCTGCAGGGCTGGCGTATCCCGGGCTCTCAGTCTTACCGCTGCGCGAGTTCGGAATTCGGTCCTTTTACCTGGATGAATATCTTCCCCCTCCAGGTCAAAAAGTAAATGCAGTATTGACTTTATTCTCTTTCTTTGCCTTATTTTTTTTGCCGATCACTTATCATCTAACATGCCACTTAATTGACTTATCTTGTTAATTTTCTGCCTTCTCCAAATAAAATGTGTAAGTTCCGCGAGGACAGGATTTGTGTTTTGTTCACTGCTGTTTCGCCAAGTTCCTAGAGCAGTGCCTGGAACATACTGGGCTCTCAGTAAATATTTGCTGAGTGAATGAAGTAATTTTGAAAAACAGGAAAATACACAGAAGGATAAGAGGAAAAGAAAGAAAACAAAATGTTACCACCCCGGGAAAAAACTCTTAAGTGAGAGAGATTCCCCGTTCCCATAATTTATAATCATACTCTATCTTCAATTGTGCATCTTGGTAGAGTTTTGTTATATTTACTTAATATAATAACGAAATGTTTTCCTCTGGTATTACATTGTCTTTATAATCATAATTTTGGTGACAGCATATTAAATACCCCACAGGAGGAAGGCACACAGTAACTTGTTTCCCAATTGTTAGGCTGATTATTTCCATTTTTTTCTATTAAAAGCAATATTGTAATACATTTTATGCATAAAGCTTTTCCTCATTTAGGATTATTACTTTAGAACAGAGTCCCATAAATAGAGTTACTGATTTAAAGACAGGAGTATTTATAAGAGTCTTTGTGCATATTGTCAAATTGCCTCCCCCAAATTTGAAATAATCCTAAGTGGCTTTTAAATCTTGCGTAATTTCTCCGCAGAGGCTCCTTCAAGCTTCTCCATTCCTTCAGCAAATATATAGTGAATTCCTATTACGCGCCTGGCAATCTTTTGGGTCCTGGGGATACAAAGATGAACAAGGCAGGTAAAGTCTTCCTATCTGTGTCATAAAACTCTACAGAAAGTTTGACTTTTTAAAAAGTAGTTACCCACTTATGCTTTCCATGGCTCCCCACTGACTACTGAACAAATTCCAGACTCCCTAACCTGGCATTCAAATTTTCTTATGACCTGGACTCAGCTGACCTGTCCACCTCACACACACCCAGGCCTGTCCCCATCACCCCTTAGTGTGCCCTCCGCATTCTAGTTACTTCGCTTTCTATAACAAACCACATGACTCAGTCCTTTTATGTATATCTCCCTCTGCTAGTTTTGAGACCTATGGGTGGCCACCTACATTTTTTGCAATCAGGTTCAAGTATTAAAGGACCCATTCAGTAGGACTAGGAAGGGGCACAGATGTTTGGGTATATCTTCCAGGAACTGTCCCCACTGTATGGCTACCCCGTCTCTATGGCTACCTGTCCACTAAGAAAAACATGACTCTTATCTCTTGGAATCGATGCTTGAAAACATGCATACCTCTACACATCTAGCTCAATTAAGTAGTCCATTCTCCTTCAGCACTTTGTATACCAATTAGCATTAATTTCAGTATGGTGATTCAGGTAAATGTCCATTTAAACTGTAGTGTTAGACGATATAACAAGCACAAACGGACATCTGACCGAACAATATACTTAATAGAAATCAATACTAAAACCATTTGTAATTTGGTAGTTTACTTTAAAGAAACTAATTTTAAATCTTTTAGTTATAGACATGCTTGTAAAAATGTATACCACATATAGACAACTATTAAATAGCTTCAGAGAATGTGTGTGAAAGTCGTTTATAAAATGTAAAGAATTCTACAAATGTTAGTTTAATCTAGTTTTTTACATCTTTTTAAAATTATTATTCTATAGCAATTTGCTCTTCCCCAAATGCAGGCTAGTCTGAGAGTAACTAGTAAAGTCAACTCAATAGGATATTGGGCACAGACTATGTAAAATAAGAGTTCCCTTTATTTATATTATCCATATTTTTTCCATGTCGTTAGGATGAACTGTTGAAGGTGGGTAGTATTATTCATATATTGCCTATTCTTATGCAACATCTTTCAAAATATAATTATATAAATTATAAATATAATTGTGTACAAATACAATGCAAAGGAAAACCCCTCAAAAAGGCTATTTTCATAGCTATTTTACTTGCATATCCATGAAAGCTTGGCCTCTGCTTGATTAATTCTTCCCAATTCTTTATTTTATAAAGCACTAGTTTGTTTTTTATTTGGTGGTAGGATTTGATGTTGATGGAGTTGTGAGATATCTCAGCTCTGGAGATGACGATGATGATGATGATAATGATTTCTCCCAGATATGATATTTAGGTTCCTTAGACCTGTATATAAACCACTGACTCATTCTTTATTCTGGCTAGCGCCTAGTGCAGCAGAAATATTTGATTGACTTTCCTAGTCTGCTCATTGGCATTGATTCATTGGCTTTATTCTCAAAGCACTGACTGCAAACGTGTGAGTTGTTTCCATTTCAGACATCAGCAGCCCTGCTTTATCGGAAGGACTCTTACAGTTCAGCTTTAAAATATTGTTGATAATATTTTAGTTGCCCTGTTGAAATTACCCTCATAATGTTCACAACAATTTTTAATACTTATTATGTAGTATACTATGGTACGTATGGTACACATATATGGTACCTATATATACAGTTATACTATAGAACATAGTGGCTCACACTCAACATATCTGGTAGAATTAAATATTTTAGAAAATTCTATATAATAGTCTTCCTCTTCTATATCTATGTTGATCTACAGATATTAATATAGTTAAAGGTTATAGACTAGCGTGTACTAGGTCCTAGTAAAATTTATGGTTGAAAACACTTGGAGAGGCATATCACACTGACACCACATATATTTATTTTATGTCTGCCCAAATAAGATATAAAGAGGTTCTTAATCTTTTATTTTGCGCCATGGGCCTCACTGGCAGTCTGGTGAGCCCTTCTCAGAATAATATTTCTAAATCCATAAACTACATATGATTACATTTAAACCAGTTTTATGGAAACCCAGTTCTATCCATGGGCCCCAGCTTAAAATCCTCTGAAGCTTTATAGGTACTTAGTTTGCTCAGGCTGCGATAACAAAACATCACAGACCGAGTGGTTTAAACAACATAACTTTATTTTCTCACAGTTCTGGAGGCTGGAAGTCCATGATTAGGGTGCCACCAGCAAGTGTGGCTTCTGGTGAGGATTCTCACCTGGCTTGTAGACGGCCACCATCTCTCTAATGTCCTCACATGGCCTGTTCTCAGTATGTGTGTGGAGAGAGAGGGGGATTGAGAAGGAAAGAAGGGAGGGGCAGAGAGAGAGAGTGTGTGTGTGCGCGCGCTCTGGTGTCTCTGCTTGTAGGGACACTAATCTGTTGGATCCGGGCTTCACCCTTATGACCTCATTTAACCTTAATTACTTCCTTAGAGGCCCCATCTCCAAATATAGCCATGATGGGGTGGGGTGAGGCAAATATTCAGTCCATAATAGTACTACAGGGAGTTAATTATAGTTTCTCTTTCCTTTTCTCAGAAGCTCTTGGAGATTAAAGTTTTAGGACTCTGAGAAATGGAAGGCATCTAGGGATTCTAGTGATAAAAGACACCTAAGCAACCCCTAAGAATACTGAAAAGTGAGCACTGTTTTTACAATGTGTCTTGGCACTATCATGGTTGTAATTAACTTGGTGAAAGCATTTTCCCTGGAGTTAGTGAGTCTTACAATAGAGGAACAGACGTTTAAGGAATAGAAAGAAGAGGCATGATCTGTAATGTAGATAGAAGATAATTAGAAGCCAGTCAACTGTACAGTACATTAAAAAATGTAAACTCTACAAATATTAGCTTAGCCTAGTTTTTTAAATCTATTTTTTAAATTATCTTAGCAATTTTTCTTTCCCCGGTTAGAGGAGTATAAGTAAAAGTATAAGTATTGTTGCAGTTAAAAGAAGATTTAGAATTAGGACAATCAACTGAGAATAGAGATACAGTAGAGTTTACCTTTCAGCTAAGAGGGCAGACTACGTGGCCGAGCTGGATGACTAATTAGCTTCCGAGGACACAAAGAGGCAGCCAACCTTGAGCACAGTTCCATAGGTCTCCCCAGGATATTTCTATGCCTTGAAGGGAATCTCAGAAGCTCTCTTCATTCTGTTGCCTCTTCTTACTCTGGGAGCCTGACAGCAAAGACCCCGTTGGTCCTATGTTAGTAGTAAGAATGCTGCAGACAGTCTGTTATGAAACAGGGTCCTATTAAGGATGAAGTTAGTCCTGGGCATAATATCAGAGGTATTTATGGGATCATTCTTTAAATTTTTCAGAACATGAATTATTAAACTATGTATGTTGAAAAAGAAATCTCTGTAAGTAACCTGCCAAACTGAAATTTGGAAAACTTGGTTGAAGTCTTTGGCCAGGCTTCTTGTAGATAAGAGCTTCTCCAAGGTGCTAAAAGATATTTTTGTATAGTGATGGAGGTCAAGCTTTGGAGACATCTTTGGCACTGGGGGCAGGTGGAGATTCCAAACTGACGCACTGTCTCTGGAGTTGCTAATAACATAGGGAGACTATGCTGGATGGAGACTAGGCTCCACACGTCACCCTCTGGAAGGAAGGAAAGCCACAGTGCTGATCCAGAAAGAGGAACTGCTCTCTGCTGTTGCCCTGAAAAGTCAGACCCCAGGGATGGAACTTGATAAGTGAATTTTAGAAGATTAGGCCAGGGCTCATTGTTTGAAATCCAGGAGGTGATTTGCTGACGGAAGTTACAGCGGCAGTTGTACCACACAGAGCATCCTATCTACTTGCAGGAGTCTTGAGCCCACTCTTTACCCCTGTCAGAAGCCGCAAGCCTGCTAGAAGCCAGGGCTTCCTCCACAGTAAGGAGCTCTGTCTTGCATATCTTTTGTTAGCTTTATGCCTAATTTCTTTGAAAGTTTTTGATGCTCTTGTAAAGATATCTTTTATGTCTGTTACTTATTTCCCTTATTATGTTATCTAATTTCTTTTGTTCATGCATTGGAATGCCATGGAGGCAAAATAGCATAGTGTTAAAGTACAAGCTCTAGAGCTAGTCTGCCTGAGGTTTGAATTCTGACTTTTCCTATTTTAGGTGTATGACTCTGAGCAAGTTACTTAACCACTCTGTCTCAGTTTCCACATGTGCAAGGTGGAAATAGGAATAGTACTTACCTAAAGGTCATTGTAAGAATTAATTTTAGAGTCAAGATGGTGGTATGGGAAGATGCGGAGTTAGCATCTCCCCACAACTAGGGCACCTGCCTGCCACTGATGGGGAACTCTGACCCCCAAGGAGGCGGGAGGAACCCCAGAGTGAACCAGTAGGGTGTAGGAGGACCGAGGGGGTTGGAGAAGTGGAGGCCAGACAAGATCGGTGCCCCTGAGGCTGGGGAGATCAGAAGAGGCAGGCGGGAGGGGCACTCCAGGAGGAGTGGAGGGCGACTGCCCCGCCCACTTGGGCACGGGGAGCCTGCTGAGCTCCCAGGCCAGTCCCCTGCCCTCGAAGACCACCCCTCCCCATCACCACTGCCCACATTGGTCCTGGGGGCATAGGAGGGAGGCCTGGAAGATCAAGAGAGTAGGCGGGAGCGGCCCTCCCAGACCCCCAGACCAGAGGAGCAGCAGAGGAGGGGGTTTGCCCCACCCACTCGAGCCCAGGAAGCCTTCTGGTTGCCCAGGTGAGGTCCCCTGCCCTCTGAGACCAGGGGTGGAGGGCACGCCTGGGCCCCTTATGTTCCTTGAGCCTAAGCCCCACCCCCCACAGCCCCCAGAGCCTTTTCCAGCCCTATGGGTCCTGAGCATTGGCCTCGCCCACCACCCAAACCTCACCCTTGCTTAGGCCCCGTCCTCCACAGCCAAGGCCTTCCCCTCCCCCCCCCACCCTTTTTGGTTTTTTTTCTTTTCCCTCCTCTTATTTTTTAATATTGTGGTACTGATGTACCTTGCAGTTGTTGATTCATCTATATTTTTATTTTTACATTCTTTCTAACATATGTTAGTTTCTTAGTCTAAGTTTATTTTTTACTTTGTTATTGTTCTTTTTTTTTTTTTTTTGCTGCCCCAGGCAGCTTGCAGGATCTTGATTCACAACCCCGGGGTCAGGCAGAAGCTCCTGCAGTGGAAACTCCGAGTCCGAACCACTGGACTAACAGAGAACCTCAGACCCCAGGGAATATTCATTGGAGTGAGGTCTCACAGAGTTCCTCATCTGAGCACCAAGACCCAGCTCTACCCAATAGCCTACAAACCCCAGTGCTGGGAGCCTCAGACCAAACAACCAGTAAAACAGGAACACAATCCCACTAATAAAAAATTAAAAAAAAAAATGAGACAGCAAAAAAATATGTCACAGATGAAGGAGCAAGGTAAAAACCTACAAGACCAAATAAAGGAAGAGGAAATAGGGAATCTACCTGAAAAAGAATTCAGAGTAATGATAGTAAAGATGATCCAGAAGCTCGGAAATAGAATGGAAGCACAGATTGAGAAAATACAAGAAATGTTTAACAAAGATCTAGAAGAACTAAAGAACAAACAAACAGAGATGAACAACACAATAACGGAAATGAAAAATACGCTAGAATGAATCAATAACAGAATAAGAGAGGAAGAAGAATGAATAAGTGAGCTGGAAGACAAAATGGTGGAAATAACTGCCAAGGAGCAGAAGAAAGAAGAAAGAATGAAAAGAATTGAAGACAATCTCAGAGACCTCTGGGACAACACTAAATGCACCAACATTCGAATTATAGGGGTCCCAGAAGAAGAAGAGAAAAAGAAAGGGTCTGAGAAAATATTTGAAGAGATTATAGTGGGAAACTTCCCTAACATGGGAAAGGAAATAGTCACCCAAGTCCAGGAAGCACAGAGTCCCATACAGGATAAACCCTAGGAAAAACACACCAAGACACATATTAATCAAACTAACAAAAATTAAATTCAAAGAAAAAATATTAAAAGCAGAAAGGGAAAAACAAAAAATAACATACAAAGGAATCCCCATAAGGTTATCAGCTGATTTTTCAGTGGAAACTCTGCAGGCCAGAAGGGAGTGGCAGGGTATACTTAAAGTGATGAAAGAGAAAAACCTGCAACCAAGATTACCCAGCAAGGATCTCATTCAGATTCAATGGAGAAGTCAAAAGCTTTTCAGACAAACAAAAGCTAAGAGAATTCAGCACCACCAAACCAGCTCTACAACAAATGCTAAAGAAAATTCTCTAAGTGGGGAAACACAAGAGAAGAAAAAGACCCACAAAAACAAACCCAAAACAATTAAGAAAATGGTAATAGGAACATACATATTGATAATAACCTTGAAAGTAAATGGGTTAAATGCCCCAACCAAAAGACACAGACTGACTGAATGGATACAAAAACAAGACCCATATATACGCTGTCTACAAGAGACCCACTTCAGACCTAGGGTCACATACAGACTGAAAGTGAAGAGACGGAAAAAGATATTCCATGCAAATGGAAATCAAAAGAAAGCTGGAGTAGCAATACTCGTATCAGATAAAACAGACTTTAAAATAAAGACTGTTACAAGAGTTAAGGAGGGACACTACATAATGATCAAAGGATCAATCCAAGAAGATATAACAATTATAAATGTTTATGCACCCAAAATAGAAGCACCTCAATACATAAGGCAAACGCTAACAGCTATAAAAGAGGAAATCTACAGTAACACAATCATAGTGGGGGACTTTAACACCCCACTTACACCAATGGACAGATCATCCAAAATGAAAATAAATAAGGAAACACAAGCTTTAAATGACACGATAGACCAGATAGATCTAACTGATATCTATAGGACATTCCACCCAAAAGTGGCAGAATACACTTTCTTCTCAAGTGTACATGGAACATTCTCCAGGATAGATCACATCTTGGGTCACAAATCAAGCCTCAGAAAATTTAAGAAAATTGAAATCGTATCAAGCATCTTTTCTGACCACAACACTATGAGATTGAAAATCAATTACAGGAAAAAAACTGTAAAAAACACAAATACATGGAGACTAAACAGTGCGCTGCTAAATAACCAAGAGATCACTGAAGAAATCAAAGAGGAAATCAAAAAAAACCTAGAAACAAATGACAATGAAAACACGATGACCCAAAACCTATGGGATACAGCAAAAGCAGTTCTAAGAGGGAAGTTTATAAAAATTTAATCTCACCTCAAGAAACAAGAAAAATCTCAAATAAACAATCTAACCCTACACTGAAAACAACTAGAGAAAGAAGAACAAAGAAAACCCAAAGTCAGTAGAAGGAAAGAAATCATAAAGATCGGAGCAGAAATAAATGAAATAGAAACAAAGAATACAATAAAAAAGATCAATAAAACTAAAAGCTGGTTCTTTGAGAAGATAAACAAAACTGATAAACCCTTAGCCAGACTCATCAAGAAAAAAAGGGAGAGGATGCAAATCAATAAAATTAGAAATGAAAAAGGAGAAATCACAACTGACATTGCAGAAATACAAAGGATTATAAGAGACTACTACAAACAACTATATGCCAATAAAATGGACAACCACGAAGAAACAAATTCTTGGAAAGGTACAATTTTCCAAGACTGAACCAGGAAGAATTAGAAAATATAAACAGACCTATCACAAGTAATGAAATTGAAACCGTAATTTAAAATCTTCCAACAAACAGAAGTCCAGGACCAGATGCTTCATAGGCGAATTCTATCAAACATTTAGAGAAATGCTAACACCGATCCTTCTCAAACTCTTTCAAAAAATTGTACAGGGAGAAACACTCCCAAATTCATTCTACGAAGCCACCATCACCCTGATACTAAAACCAGAACAAGCTATCACAAAAAAAGAAAATTACAGACCAATATCACTGATGAACATAGATGCAAAAATCCTGAACAAAATACTAGCAAACAGGATCCAACAACACATTAAAAGGATCATACACTATGATCAAGTAGGATTTATCCCAGGGATGCAAGGATTCTTCAATATATGCAAATCAATCAATGTGATACCCCATATTAACAAACTGAAGAATAAAAACCATATGATCATCTCAATAGATGCAGGAAAAGCTTTTGACAAAATTCAACACCCATTTATGATAAAAACTCTCCAGAAAGTGGGCGTAGAGGGAACCTACCTCAACAAAATAAAGGCCATATATGACAAACCCATAGCAAGCATCATACTCAATGGTGAAAAACTGAAAGCATTTCCACTAGGATCAGGAACAAGACAAGGATGTTCACTCTTGCCACTCTTATTCAACATAGTTTTGGAAGTCCTAGCCACGGCAATCAGAGAAGAAAAAGAAATAAAAGGAATCCAAATTGGAAAAGAAGAAGTAAAACTGTCACTATTTGCTGATGACATGACACTACACATAGAAAATCCTAAAGATGCCACCAGAAAACTACTAGAACTAATCAGTGAATCTGGTATGGTTGCAGGATACAAAATTAATGCACAGAAATCTCTGGCATTCTTATACACCAACAACGAAAAATCAGAAAGAGAAATTAAGGAAACACTCCCATTTACCATTGCAGCAAAAAGAATAAAATACCTAGGAATAAACCTGCCTAAGGAGGCGAAAGACTTGTACTGAGAAAACTATAAAATACTGATGAAAGAAATCAAAGATGACATAAACAGATGGAGAAATATACCATGTTCCTGGATTGGAAGAATCAATATTGTGAAAATGACTATACTGCCCAAAGCAATCTACAGATTCAATGCAATCCCTATCAAACTACCAGTGGCATTTTTTCACAGAATTAGAACTAAAAATCTTACAATTCATATGGAAACACTAAAGACTCCAAATAGCCAAACCAGTCTTGAGAAAGAAAAACGGAGTTGGAGGAATCAGGCTCCCCAACTTCAAACTATACCACAAAGCTACAGTAATCAAGACAGTATGGTACTGGCACAAAAACAAATATAGATCAATGGTACAGGATAGAATGCCCAGAGATAAACCCACACACATATGGGCACCTGATTTATGACAAAGGAGGCAAGAACATACAATGGAGAAAAGACAGCCTTTTCAATAAGTGGTGCTGTGAAAACTGGACAGCTACATATAAAAGCATGAAATTAGAACACACCCTAACACCATATACAAAAATAAACTCCAGATGGATTAAAGACTTAAATGTAAGACCAGACACTATAAAACTTTTAGAAGAAAACATAGGAAAAACACTCTTTGACATAAACCACAGCAAGATCTTTTTTGACCCATCTCCTAGAGTAACAGAAATAAATACAAAAATAAACAACTGGGATTTAACTAAACTTAAAAGCTTTTGCACAGCAAAGAAACCATAAACAAGACAAAAAGACAACTCTCAGATTGGGAGAAAATATTTGTAAATGAAACAACAGACAAAGGATTAATCTCCAAACTATACAAACAGCACATGGAGCTCAATATCAAAAAAACAAACAAACAGTCCAGTTAAAAAATGGGTGGAAGACCTAAATAGACATTTCACCAAGGAAGACATACAGATGGCCAAGAGGCACATGAAAAGATCCTCAACATCACTAATTATTAGAGAATTGCAAATCAAAACTATAATGAGGTATCACCTCATGCTGGTCAGAATGACCATTATCAAAAAAGCTAGAAACAATAAATGCTGGAAAGGGTGTGGTGAAAAGGGAAACCCCCTATACTGTTGGTGAGAATGTAAATTGATACAAACACTATGGAAATCAGTATGGAGTTTTCTTAAAAAAACTAAAAATAGAACTACCATATGACCCAGCAATCCCACTACTGGGCATATACCCTGAGAAAGCCATAATTCAAAAAGAGACATGCACCCCAATGTTCATTGGAGCTCTATTTACAATAGCCAGGACGTGGAAGCAACCTAAGTGTCCATTGACAGATGAATGGATAAAGAAGATGTGGCACATAGATACGATGGAATATTATTCAGCCATAAAAAGAAACAAAATTGAGTTATTTGTAGTAAGGTGGATGGACCTAGAGTCTGTCATAAAGAGTGAAGTAAGTCAGAAAGAGAAAAACAAATACTGTATGCTAATGCATATATATGGAATCTAAAAAAAAAAAAAAAAAAAAGGTACTGATGAACCTAGTTGCAGGGCAGGAATAAAGAGGTAGACGTGGAGAATGGACTTGATGACATGGGGTGAGAGGGCGAAGCTGAGGTGACGTGAGAGTAGCATCAATGTATATACACTACCAAATGTAAAATAGTTGACTGGTGGGAAGCAGCAGCATAGCACAGGGAGATTGGCTTAGTGCTTTACAGTGACCTAGAGGGGTGGGATAGGGAGGATGGGAGGGAGGCTCAAGATGGAGGTGATATGGAGACATGTATATGCGTATGGCTGATTTGCTTTGTTGTGCAACAGAAACTAACACAGTATTGTGAAGCAATTATACTACAATAAAGATGTATTTAAAAAAAAAGAATTAACTTTAACATGTAAGAGTATATGAATGCTCTTGGCACAGTGCCAGAAATATAGTAAATGTCAATATGTGCTATTATTATGTTGATCCTGTGTATAGCAACATTGCTAAACTCATTAATACTAATAGTTTATCTGCAGATTCTAATAGTTTTCTTAGATGTCCTGTGTAGACAATCGTATTATCTGCAGATAGGGGAAACATTTTGTTCTTTCCCATGCTTAGGCCCCTTATTTCATTTTCTTGGTTTTATTATACTGGCTAGACTAGCACTAGCTAATAGAACTTTCTATAATGATGGAAACGTTTTATAGCTGGGTTGTCCAATACAGTAGCCATATATGGCTATTTAGCAGTTGAAATAGGCTAGAGAGACACAGGAACTGAATTGTTAGTTAAATTTAAATTTGAAAAACCACCCGTGGCTAGTGGCAACCATATGGAACAGCTCAAGGCCAGATCCTCTGTTACAGTGCAGAGTAGTGGTGCTAATAGTGGCCATCTTGGCCTTGCACCTGGCTTTCATGGCACTCCTCACATTTCACCAGTAAGTATGATATTTGCTGTACACTTGGAAAGATACCCTTTATTCCTAGTTTGCTGAAAGTTTTACCATGAGTTATCGCTGAATGCATAAATGCATTTCTGCATCTCTTCAGGGGATTCTGTGGTTTTTCTCCTTGACTTTTATGGTGTGGTAAATTACACTGATAAGATTTTTTATCTGATGTTAAACCACTCTTGTATTCCTGAGATAAATCCTCCTTGATTGTGATGCATTTTTAATATACTGCTGTATTTGATAATATTTTGTTTAGGATTTTTGCATCTCTGGTCATAAACAACAGTAATCTAAACCTTTTGAGTACTGTCTTTGGGTATAAGCATTGCATCATGACATGAGTTGGGAGTCTTCCCACTTTTTCTATTCTCTGAAACAATGTTTAAAAAGGAGAGCGGGGCTTCTCTGTTCTTTGAAAGTTTGAGAAAATTCCTCCTAAAACTATCTGAGCCTGTTTTGGTGGAGAAGAGGACAGTTTTTTTTTTTTATTTCAAATTAAATCCATGGTTATTGGGGATTATTCCATGGTTATTTTTTCTTGAGCTATTTTTGTTAAGTGATGTGTTTTTCTGTATGCTTTTCCAAAGCGGCTCAGCGTTGACCCGTGCTTATCTTGCTGGGGGCGGGGTGGGGGTGGGGGTCCTGTAGGTGGATGGGTACCACCATGATTAACATCGCCACCCTTCTTTGCGTATCTGTAGACACAAGATACATTGTTACTATTTTCCTGACGCCTTAAAGAATGGCCCCCACATCTGGCCTAATTTGCAGCGACTTTATTCCAAAGAAAACTCAGGAAGGTCACTTGATGAAGGAAAGGCCGGATTCCTAATATTGCGTCCCAGCTTTTCCACCACTTCTTGGTAAAGAGGCAGTTTCGATTCTTGGATTTGCAAATCCAGTTGGGTGCCGGTCTCCTGCGGGCAGCCTGAGCTACCCTCCGCCTGGGAAGTCGACGTCGAGCCCCACCAAAGTGTACCCCGCCAAGGCCGCTCTAGAGCAGCCCCAAATAATTTCTGCGCCTAAAACGCGGATCCCCCATCCCGGGGCCGGTCGCGGTCCTGCCTCTCCCCGAGAAGGCCTAACAGTGGTGGCGCGCGGGCCCATGGACAGAAAGCGACATCGAGCAGGTTTCCGGAGCAGAGAGCGATGTGCCGCCTTTCGCGCGGGCAAGCACACCTGCTGGTTTCGGTCCTGGCAGCCTCCGCCTATGTTGAATCTCTCGGGCGGTGACCAGATGGCGTCCTGCGCTCGCACAAGTTCAAGAACCCACCTGCGCAGGCGGCCCTTGTACAGCGGGAAGGACCTTCCGTGCTGTCGCCCAACTCCCGAGCGCGCCTGGAGAGAGCCCGGGGTCCGGGCGCCCGGCGCACGCCCCTTAGATTTCAGATCCCGCCTGCGGCAGGAAACAGGGGTGGGTGAGGCGGCTAGGTGGGTTTGGGAGGAGGAATCTTTATGCGAGGCAGTGCAGTGCCGTCACAGCACCACAGCAACTGTCTCTGAGAAGCAAAGAGATTTCAGAGCTGGTCCCCACCGCGACCGAGCGGTCCCCGCAGCAGCGCCAGCCGCCTTCCCGAGACGAAGAAGAGACAGCCCCGGGAGCCCTACACCACCTGGCCCGGCTGATGTCTGCTCCACCGCCACCAGGGGGTGATGCACCCTCATCCTTCCTCCAGGATGCTGCGGTTGACAGCGAGGACCGTGGGTCTCAGGCAACCCAGCCCGGAGTCTCAGCTCGGGATGCTACGGTTGGCCATTGGCGGGGCTCAGGTGGTCACCTAACCCGTGCGCATTCCTCCTGCAGATTAGAAGGAGGCCCTGGGAAGTCCTGGCATTCGGACTCACACATCCTGGCCGTCCAAAGGTGGGAGTTCTCAGGCCCTCCAAGGATGTTGGAGGCATTAGGCCACCGTAAGGTTCCTGGCAGCGATGGGCTCAAAATCATTGCCAGATTCCAGACCAGGTTGTCACCTACAGGAAGAAATCGTTGAATTTCCGCATTTGGGAACAATCTGAGAGCTGAGGACAAAAGGGGCCTTACAGCAGTGGTGAAGGCAGGGGCATACAGGGACCCCCACAGAGGTTACCCAACCCTGAGAGCTTGAGCCCAGAAGAAGAGAGAGCAGAGAGTCCACTGTGAGATGGCTTCCTCATCAAGTCCTAGTCAATAATGATAGCTGCCCTTGATTGACTGACTGCCTGCTGGGAGCCAGCTGGAGCTGCTACATTACCTCCTTTAGTCCAAACCGTAACCCAGTGAGGTTTGAGCTCCTGCTATCCCCAGGCCATGGCTGAGGAAACCGAAGCTCAGGAAAGTTAGGTTGCCCTAGGTTACACAGTAAGTGGCAGAGTTAAGACTGAAACCCAGGTCTGACTGACACCAAATCCGTGTGTTCTCCCCTTTGCCATAATAACCATAAAAATCAAAGTTAACTCCACTGAGCATTGAATATCTGCTAAACAGTGTGTGAAATGTTTTTGTAATGCTTTATTTCATCCTCACAACAACCCCATTATTATCACAGTACCTTATACAGGTATCCCTTCCTTTTTGAAAGTTTGCTTTACACTTCTTGGCTTTTACAGAAGACCTGCATTAGTACCTGTTTTCACTAACTGAAAGAAATTGGAAGAGGGATTTCGCCTTTACCCAAAAAGCAACAATCAAGTTCAACAGGAGCCCTTATAGAGGCAGCACACTCCCTAATCCGGGAGAGTAGCACCACCAAACTCCTTCCCTGGGAACTACACTCAACATCTCAGCATCAAGCCTCTAAGCTTTGAACTGTTTCTGTGAGCATCTGTGCTTTATCTTGATTTGTTTTGTGCTCTGTTAGCAAGATGTGTCCTAAGGTAATTGCTTTTCCCCTTTACAACATTTCAGCTTACAAAAGGTTTCATAGGAATGCTCTACGTTCAGATAGTGGGAGAAACTTGTATTTATATAGTACCTTATTATTACTGTAGTACTCTGTTTAATCCTCAGCAAAACCCTACGAAGTAGGTACTATTATTATCACTCTCATTTTACAGGGAGGTAAACTTAGTCATAGAGGGCTAAGAAACTTGCCCACAGTTACACAGCTAATAACTGGTAAAGCTGGATTTGAGCCCAGGCAGTCCCACTCTAGAGCTCATCACTAGCTACCGTATATTATTGTTCACACTATTATAGGCGCTCCATCCCACCTATTCTCAAGGATTTCATCTGAGACAAGCTGAGAAAGTGTGAAAACTCATTGTTGCCCTCAAACCAGTGTGGCTGATACCATCCCTTCAACCATCTGTGTTATATATTATACTACAACTCCATGCAACCCCACAATTCCTGTGCACTGTGGTGGTGGAGCTCAGGCAGGCCCCATGTCCACATTATAAGAGACCCTCTACAGAATACACTGGCCTCTCATCAGGTGCATATCAGCTAGGTTAAGAGATTTAGGCAGAATAATCTCTTTCCTTCCTTCCTTCCTTCCTTCCTTCCTTCCTTCCCCCCTCCATCCCTCCCTCCCTCTCTCTTTCTCTCTTTCTGTCTCTTTCTTTTCTTTCTTTCTTTTCTTTCTTTCTTTCTTTCTTTTCTTTCTTTCTTTCTTTTCTTTCTTTCTTTCTTTCTTTCTTTCTTTCTTTCTTGCTTGCTTGCTTGCTTGCTTGCTTGCTTTTTCCACAAATGTCTGATGCCTGGGTTTATTGCCTCCCCCAGTTACCAAGCGTATTGAAGAGTCCAAACCTAGAAAATAATATCTGAATGGCTGACCCAAGTTCAAGAAGATGAGGCACGTCCCACCCAGTCTTCTTCCATATAGAAGTAAGACTACTGCCACTTTGCTGCGTTGTTTGAAATGGATTTTGCGGAATTGTATCTGTATGGTAGAGCCTGTTCCAGTTGGCTTTACTCTTACTGTTTCCCAGTAGGGTTCTGAAGGTTTAGAACTTAAAAAGGAAAGAAAGAAAGAAGGAAGGAAGGAAAGAAAGAAAGAAAGAAAGAAAGAAAGAAAGAAAGAAAGAAAGAAAGAAAGAAAGAAAGAAAGAAAGGGAGAGAGAGAGAGGGAGGGAGGGAGGGAGAGGGAGGGAGGGAGGGAGGAAGAAAGAGGGAGGGAGGGAAGGAAGGAAAGAAAGAAAGAGAGAGAGAGAGAGAGAGAAAGGAGGGAAGGAAGAAAGAAAGGAAAAAAGGAAGGAAGGGAGGAAAGAGAGAGAGAAATAAAGAAAAGAAAAGGAGAGTAGATTTTAAAAAATGCCAGAAGTGTACCTTTTGCTACTTCATCATTATGCTCTGTTGGGAACCTATGACTAAATCTAAATCTGTGTGTGAAGAGGGTTATAGCCTGTGTAAACCAGATTCATGAATTGTCTGCTTCCATGGCAGTGACTTTAACCTGAGGAATGCCTGTCTAATACCAAATGAACAGTACCTGGAGGTCACTTTTTTACTCACTATGATGGACTGCTGAGTAGCCTCACACCCCACAGTACCTATTGTATTGCTGGGAGGCTGGGATGGCAGGTTTTTGTTGTATGCCAATAACGAGTGCCTCAGCCTTTTCTGCTATGTGTCAGTGGAAAGAGGACACTGAGTGTGTTCGAATGCCCAGCAGAGCCAGCTTCTGATCAGATAATAATGTTAATATTTTTCCCCCTAAATGTTAATAAGTGATTCACAGTGCAGGGCACCAACATCACCAGCCAGGGTAGAGGCCTGTGAGTTGGGAACTCCAAACATTCCTGGTGAACCTGAATGTTGACCTGACTGAATTAAAGGTGTCAAGTTCCAAGATGTTTGCTAAGCTCACATCAGAAATCGATTTTACAGGATCACTTTATGAAAAGAAATAGAGACATGTTGAGGGCATTCCAGAATGGAGGCAAACGGGCCTCTGTCACATAGAGGAGGTTGAGCCTGGACCTTGGCTCCAAAAGCCAAGTCTCCTCTGGTAACCAGGTTTAAACTTCCCTTTGGTTATCCTAGAGCTTTAGGAAAATTCACACCTACCAAAGCAGCTCCCGTCCTGCCCCACCTGGTGGGCTGCCTCAGCCAGCACAGGTGTCCCTCCAAAGAGGCTCCCACTCCAGGGGGCCAGCCCTGCCCACCAGCTCACCCACAGCAATCACAGCCCAACCACAACAAGAGAGCACATGAAGCCCACACAGGGGACACCACTGGAGTACCTGACTCTGGCGACCAGAAGGGTTGTGCCACTGAGCCCCACAGGACACCTTCTACATAGGACCACTCTTTCAAGATCAGGAGACAGAGCCGATATATGTAATAAATAGAAACAAACACAGAGAGTTAGGCAAAATGAGGAGACAAAGGAATACTTTCCAAACAAAAGAACAAGACGAAACCTCAGAAAAAGAATAGCTAAATGAAACAGACATAAGCAATTTACCAGATAAAGAGTTCAAAGTAATAGTCATAAAGATGTTCACTAAACTTGGGAGAAGAAGAAGTGAGAACTTCAACAAAGAGGTAGAAAATATAAAAAAGAGCCAATTAGAACTGAAGAATACAATAACTGAAATGATAAATATGCTAGAGAATCAACAGCATATAAGAAGATGCAGAAGAATGGGTGGGTGATCTGGAAGACTGGGTAGTGGAAATCACCCAATCAGAACCACACAAAGAGAAAAGAATTTTTTTAAAATGAGGACAGTTTAAGGGACCTCTAGGATGACATCAAGTGTACTAACATTCACATTGTGGGAGTCCCAGAAGAAGAAGAGAGAGGGAAAGGGACAGAAAACCCAGCTGAAGAAATAATGGCTGAAAACTTCCCTAACCTGGTGAAGGAAACAAATATCCAGGTCCAGGAAGCACAGAATCCTAAACAAGCTGAACCCAAAGAGACCCACACCAAGACACATTATAATTAAAATGTCAGAAGTTAAAGATAAGAGACTCTTAAAAGGATGAGGGAATTCCCTGGTGGCCTAGTGGTTAGGATTCAGGGTTTTCACTGCTGTGGTCCAGGTTCAATCCCTGGTCAGGGAAATGAGATCCTGCTAGCCTTGTGGCACAGCCAAAAGTAAATAAATAAATAAATAAATAAATAAATAAATAAATAAATAAATAAATAAATAAAAGCATGAGAAAAACAACCAGTTACATACAAGGGAACCCTCGTAACATTCTCAGCTGATTTTTCAGCAGAAACTTTACAGGCTTGAAGAGACTAGCACAATGTATTCAAAGTGCTGAAAGGGAAAAATAAAAATTACAGCTGAGAATACTCTACTCTGCGAGGTTATCATTCAGAACTGAATGAGAGACAGAGTTTCCCAGACAATCAGCAGTTAACGGAGTTTATCACCTCTAAACCAGCCCTACAAGAAATCATTAAAGGGACTTCTTTAAATGGAAAGAAAAGGCCATAAGTAGAAACAAGAAAATTATGAAAGAAAAAAATATCACTGGTAAAGGCAAACATATAGTGAATCAACCACCTATAAAGCTAGTATGAAGATTAAAAGACAAAAGTAGTAAAATCACTTATATCTAAGTGATACACAAAAAAATGTAAAATGTGATGTCAAAACTTAAAATGTGATGGGGGAGTAAAAATTTAGTGCTTTTAGAATGTGCTTGAACTTAAGCAACCGTCAACTTAAAATAAACTATGTACATAGGTTGTTATATGTGGGTCTCATGGTAACCACAAACCAAAATTCTATAATAGATACACAAAAAATAAAGAGAAAGGAACACAAATATAATACTAAAAAAGTCATCAAATCAGAAAAGAAGCGAGGAAGAGAAAGAGAAGAAGAAACAGAGAACAACAAAAACAATCAGAAAACAATTAACAAAATGACAATAAGTACATACTTATCAATAATTATCTTAAATGTAAATGGACTAAGTGCTTCAATCAAAAGACATAAGGTAGCTGAAAGAATACAAAAACTATATATATATGTATATATATATATATATATATATATATATATATATATATACTGTTTCAAGAGGCTCACTTCAGATCTAAAGATACGTACAGTCTGAAAGTGAAGGGATGGAAAAAGATACTCCATACAAACGGAAATAAAAAGAAAGCTGGGGTAGCAATACCTTATCAGATAAATGCAACGCTATGTTCATTGCAGCACTTTTACATTGGCCAAGATATGGAAGTAACTTGTGTCTGTTGATAGATGAATAAAGAAGATGTGGTATGCATACATATATATATGTGTGTATATATATGTATATATATGCGTGTGTGTGTATATATATGTGTGTGTGTGTGTGTGTATATACACACACACACACACACACACACACAATGGATATAACTCAAGCCATAAAAAAAGAATGAAGTCTTGTCATTTGTAATAACATGGATGGACCTAGAGGGTATTATGATAAGTACAATAAAATAAGTCAGACAGAGAAAGACAAATACTGTATGATTTCATTTATATGTGGAATCTAAAAAACAAAACAAACTAAGCAGAAACAGACTCATAGATACAGAGAACAAACTGGTGATTGTTAGAGGCGAGAGGGGTGAGGGATTGGGAGAAATAGGGGAAGGGGATTAAGAGGTACACACTTCCAGTTATAAAATAAGTCATGGGATGTAATGTACAGCATGGGGAATATTGTCAATAATTTTGTTATAACTTTGTATGGTGACAGATGGTTACTAGACTTATCATGGTGATCAATTTGTAATATATATATAAATGTCAAATCACTATGCTGTATACTTGAAACTAGTATAATATTGTATGTCAACTATACTTCAGTTTTAAGAAATTAAAAGAAAAAAAACTCACACCCAAAGTGCAAACCTGGTTTGAGCTGTGCTGTGGGGATCAGGGAAGTGTCTAAGGGACTAGTAAAAGAGGAGCAATAACCTCTTTTAGGCTGATGTAGTGGCTGGGCACTTCAGGAAGGGGTCAGCTGTGGCATGAGCAGTGACCACAGGCAGAGCAAGAAACAGCGTCCTGCCAGGTAGGGGCAGAAATACAGTGGTGTCACAGACTGACTTGGACCCTATATGAAGCCCTCTGACCCCAAGACTGCCCAAGGTCCCAGTTTCCCTGATAGTGAGGCTGGAGTTTCTGTGTGAAAGGATGGGCAGGACAGGCAAAAGGCATTATTATTTGGACATGATGATAAATTTGACCTCACCTGTACTGATGAGCAGGTGAAGCCTATCACATATTGGCTATAATCAAATAGCTCAAGGGTATAGCTCAAGCCCTGGTCGAATATTCCATTCAAACTAAGCCTCACTCCCAACCACATGTAAGTTCTCTTTGGTTTTAAGTGTTGGACAGAAGTCTTTATGTTGCTGCAGAGAAGAACGTGTGTCTGAGCAATCTCTCCTACAACCAAGCAGCCTGGTGATCAGAGGTCCAGCACGCCAGGTCACTTTATATGTAATGCATGTCATATTGGATAGCAACTTCTTTGAATAAAAGGCTCTTCTCTGGCTGGTGCATTCATGAGTAGCAATGATCAAATAAACTTGTGTTTTGTCTTAGTCTATGTTGTCTTTGAAATATTTTATCTCTAGCCTCCCTGAAACAGAGCACTGGGGAAAGCGAAGCAATAACCTCAACTGAGCAAGAAACAGTGTCATTTTGAAACATCTGTAAATACCTGTTCTACCTTTTTCAAAATCCTCACCGACAGAGTCACAGTATCCCTCTAGTCATAATTTCAAGCACCATGTCTCCATAGTGATGATTCAGGCTCCTGTTGCCATGGTGATCGTTCTATGAGCTGAAATACTTCCATCAATCCTTTCCCTCCTTCCCATTACCATTGTCAAACTTTCAATCTAGGCCCTTATTATGTCTTCAGGACCTAGCACCGGGCCTGACAAATAATAGGTGGTCAGTGTATTGAATGAACGTGTCTGACCAAGACTATTAAAATAGTTCTTACCTGGTCTTTCTGTCTCCAGGCCTTATCCTCTGGGTTATTATGCTTTATCTTCTTTCATTTTTTCCTTTACTGCAATTTTTAAATTACTGAATCAAATACATGCTCAGTTAAGAAAACTCAAACAGTGTAGATGTCTACAAAGTTAAATAGTCCTCTCTTCACCAAAATAAATTCTAGCTGCATCAATGATTTAAACATAAAAAATTAAAGTTCTAGAAGAATTTATAATTTGTGATAAGGAAGGCCATTTTAAGTAAGAACAAAATCCAAAAGCCATTAAGAAACAGAATTAATGTATTTGACCATATAAACAATTTAAAAAGCTGCATGGAGGAAAATGCCATAAACCAAACCAAAAGGCTAATGGCAAACTGGGAAAATGTATTTACAAAGCAAATGGTAAAAAGTTAAACTTCCTCAATTGTCAAAGAGTTTATATGTGTCAGTATGAAAAAAAAATGACTAACCCAGGAGAAAAATGTTCAGAAGAAACTAGTGTTAATAGAAAAAGGCACACAACCATCGAGAAAACAAATGACAAGATGTAAAACCTCACTCATAATGAAATAAATGCAAATAATCAAAACTACAGTGACAAAAAGATAAGATTTTTTTTTTACTTATCTGATTGGAAAATAGAGATATTTGATGACACCTAGTACTGCAAGCCTGAGGGGAAAATGAGCAGTCTCATAAATCATTGGTGGAAATGTACATTGGTGCATTCTTTCTGACAATATCTGTCAGAATTTAAAATGTCCATCTCCTTTCACTAGTAATCCCTCTGCCAAAAATTTACCCAATACATATAGTTGCAAATGTTTAGCAAAATGTATGTACAAGAATGTTTATTGCTACATTGTTTTGCAATAGCAAAAGGCTAGAAACATCCAGCATTCAAAAGAAGGGGACATGTTAACTAAATTACTGTAAATCCGTAAGATGGAATAAGGATGCCTCTGTGAAAAGACTAAGGTGGTTCTGTGTCATCAAAAGCAGAAGAACAAGTAGCAGTACAATGTGTAACATTTTTTTTAGAACCAATAAATAGATGCTTATATTATGTGACTATATGTATTAAAACATTTTTCTGGAATGAGTTACAGGAAACTATTACCCGTGGGATGGGAGCTGGTGTTAAGGGAAGGAAAGAAGCTCTCACCTTCATTTTGTATCTTTTACTCATTAAATTTTTCATCTTATACATGTTGAATATATGACATTTAAAAAACTGTCAGCCGCAGCTTCCTTTTCTCTACTTCTCCCAAATGCAGTGCCCAGAGATACTTTTAGGGTTTTTTCTATATGTATATAATAAAGATGCAAATATGCACCTTTGCATATGCACAACTATAACTTTTGTTATTACAAAAATGGTATTATATAGAGTTCTACAATTTGCTTTTCTTATTTTATATACCATTCACACCTCTCCATGTAAAGACATACTGCATAAAATTTCACAGTAAGAATATACTATAACTTATTTACCCATTCTTCTATTAGGTTCCTCCCAATTTTTTGCCTTTACAATCAATTCTACAATGACCATCATTTTGCATAATTATTTGTGTACATGTGTATTTCTGTAGGATCAGTTCCCCAAAGAGGAATTCTAGGTAATAATATAGATGACAGGAACACAGGAGGTCAAGCCAAACTATGCAAGTGATTTAAAGCCTGTGCTCCCATCACATCTTTTAACTTTCTATTGGACAAAGGCAAGTCACATGGCCAACCCTGTCAATAAGGTGGGAGAATTACACTCTGCCCATCATTCAGCCATGGCAAGGATAGAGGAGGAAGGAAGACTTTTAGATATATGTACAATCTGGCTTAGTCTGACGAATAAATAGAAAGGATGTCTGTATTTTTGGTTTTGTCTTTTTCTTCAAGGATATTCATTTCTTTAGCAGATGCTATTCAATGCCCCACGTATAACACCCTTAATATTTACCTCTACAAGACAAAGCTGCTTACTGCAAGTATCCACAACTCTGAGGACTTGTCTTCAGCCCAGCAAGGAGGACAAGCAGGAAACGCTGGAAAGTTAATGCCCTGGAAGCAGCTCAACCAAAGATGGGAAGGGAATTGAGGGGTAAATATTCTAGATTCCCCGTGTTTCAATCAGGATGATGCAGGCATTCCTACACAATCATCCGGAATCTCCCATCAGGACTGAGTGCCAGTGGCAGGAGATGGTAACTGTCCTGAGAATGAGCTCTTTTTGGCTTCCTTCCTCTCCCTGACTCACTTCCCACTCCCCTGCCAGTGTTTTCCTAGGACCACCTCTCCAACAAAGCACGTGTTCTCAAATCCTTGTTTGGGGAACCAAAACTGAGACTGCTCTACCCCAAAGGTTCACAAATTAATCTCTTGTGGTTTGAAAGTTGAGTGTAAAAATACCAAGAACTTGTTTATGGGGGTTCTAATTTAGCAGATCAAGGGGAAGGCACCAAAGCAATACTTTTTAAAAACATCCCAACATACTTGACCTAAATGTCCTTTTGGAGATGACATTAATTTCAAGCAAGTCCTTAACTTAAACTTTTTATAACTTCTTTTTTTCATGCTGCACTATAACAATGAACTCTGAAAAAAGACTTGGAAAAAAATGAACCAAATATAAGATGGTTGTTCTTTAGAGAAAAACATAAAATCCACCCTTTACCTTCCGGCCTAGCTTGCATCCTTATGAATTCTGTGCAAGTTCACTTTTACTTCTTGCCAGTTATTTTCCAGGAATACAAATTTTATTCCCACATTTTTTTTTTGGACTAGAAGGATATCCACTAACTCTGTCCCTTATAATAGGGTCTCTGAGTCCAGCCAATAATGAGAAGTCATTACCACTCCTAGAGTGAAAGGGACAAGGAGAAGAAATAGTGTGACCAAGGAGAATCAGAACATCTCTCCTCCATAAGCCTCTGCTTTTACCTGGGGCATGACATCAGGGCAGGTGTAGGGAGTTAAACTGTAGCTCCCAAAAGATATTTCCAAGTCCTAATCCTTTGTACCTAAAAACGTGACCTTATTTGAAAATAGCGTCTTTCAAGGATCTCAAATGTTTTCAAGTATCTCAAATATTTTCAAGGATCTCACGATGAGATCATTCTGGATTTAGGATGGACACCAGTGACTGGTGTCCTAATAAGAGATAAGAGAGGGAGATTTGAAACCCAGAAATACACAGAGGAAAGAGCCATGTGAAAATGGAGGCAGAGACATTTGCAGCGACATGGATGGACCTGGAGATTATCCTACTAAGTGAAGTCAGTCAGACAGAGAAAGACAAATAACATATGATATCACTCATATGCAGAATCTAAAAAAATTATACAAGTGGAATTATTTACAAAATAGAAACAGACTCACAGACTTAGAGAATGAACTGATGGTTACCGGGGGGAAGGGTGGGAGGGAGACATAGTTTGGGAGTTTAAGATTGACGTGTACACCTACTGTATTTAAAATAGATAACCAACAAGGACCTACTGTATAGCACAGGGAACTCTGCTCACTATTCTGTAATAACCTAAATGGGAAAAGAATCTGAAAAAGAATAGATACATGTATATGTAAAACTGAATCACTTAGCTGTACACCTGAAACTAACACAACATTGTTTTTTGTTTTTTAATTTTTTTTTAACTCTACCACCCATCCAGTTACTTTTATTTATTTATTTATTTATGGCTGTGTTGGGTCTTCATTTCTGTGTGAGGGCTTTCTCTAGTTGTGGCAAGTGGGGCCACTCTTCATCGCGGTGTGCGGGCCTCTCACTATCGTGGCCTCTCTTGTTGCGGAGCACAGGCTCCAGACGCGCAGGCTCGGTAGTTGTGGCTCACGGGCCTAGTTGCTCCGCGGCAAGTGGGATCTTCCCAGACCAGGGCTCGAACCCGTGTCCCCTGCATTAGCAGGCAGATTCTCAACCACTGCGCCACCAGGGAAGCCCCTAACACAACAATGTTAATCAGCTATGTTCCAATATAAAATTTAAAAAAAGAAAAGAAAAGAAAATGGAGGCAGAGATTGGAGTGATGTTTCTACAGGCCAAGGAATGCCGAGGATCACCAGCAGTCACCAGAAGCCAGGAGAAAAGCATGAAACACATTCTCCCCAAGAGCCTCAGAAAGAACTAACCCTGTTGACACCTTAATTTCAGACATCTGTCCTCCAGAGCTGTGAGAGGGAATAAATTTCTAATGTTTTAAGCCACACAGTTTGTGGTAATTTGTTTTGAGAACCTTAGGAAACTAAGATATCAGAGAAGGAATGGGGAAGAAATACCCTGGTCTCCTCCTTCTCCGGCTCTCTGATCTTGGCCAGTGCAAAGCACTGGCCAAACTCAAATGGCAAGGGAGCTACAGAAGACACAGTCTGCAGAAAAAAACGGCATAAAGAGTCCTTTAATCTAGGGTGGGGTGTGGGTGAGGGCAAACTGAGAATATGAGCACCATACATGAAATGAAGATTATTATAAACAAGTTGACAAATGGAAATATAGCAAGGATAGCTGGTAAATTGCTTCAGAGAAGACATAGACCATGAAGGCTAAAAGTACTTCCTTTGCTGTTGGGCTGTACTTAATCACTAAGGTAAAAGAGAGCTTTGGGCTCATCCAACCCAAGGGTGTGCCTGTTCTATGCTCAAAGAACCAGGCTCACAGATGTGTCCACCTTCACACAGTCAGTAAGTGAAAGAGTTGGGCCTGAAACTAGGTCAGCCAGATCCTAGTCAGTTTCCCATTTTCTGGTGTAATATTTTCCTCATCTAGAGAGTTTTCTTTCAGTTAAGAAGGCCAGCCTGGTGCTTTAACTTTCTCTGTTTTTGAGATATTTTCAGAAATAGCAGCTTTTTGTTCAGATGGCCTCTCAAGCAGAACTCAACACAGTACCGCCAGAAGCAGTTGCCCCCTTTTCTCAGGAGAGAGTGTTGCTGATTCAAAGGCTGCTTTCCCAGAGGGCTGTGTTGTGAGGCGTCCAGAGGTACGGCTTCAGTCAAGCGTGTTTTAGGGCAGCTCCGTAGCTGCCCACACTCTCTGATTCATTGCACACGTGCATTAAGCATCTAATAGATACCAGGCAATGGGGATGCAACACTGAATCAAACACAGTTCCTGCCCTCAAGGGTCTTGCAGTCTAGAGAGGAGATGAGCAAGTAAAGGCATGGGGTGGGGGTGGTCCATGGAGTGAGTACCTACCTCACCCAGCATGAGATTCAGGAAGGCTTCTGAGCCTTGAAGAGTGTAGAAGGCTGCTTTTTCCTCAAGCACCATAGAAGCTCATGGACAGAATTTTCCTCATTCTACAGTGTTTGTTTGTTTGTTTAACAGACTTTATTTTTAGAGCAGTTTTAGGTTCACAGCAAAGCTGGGCAGAAAGTACAAAGAGTTCCCACATATCCCTTGCCCCCATACATACACAACCTACCCCACTATCAACATCCAGCCTTAGAGTGGTACATTAGTTACAATCCAAGAACCTACACTGACTCGTTCCTATCACTCAAAGTTCATAGTTTACATTAGGGTTCACTCTTGGTGTACAGTCTATGGGTTTTGACCAATGCATAAGGACATGCTTCCATCATTATAGTATCATACAGAATAATTTCACTGCCTTAAACATCCTCCATGCTCTGCCCATTCACTCCTCCCTCACTCCTCCCTATGCCCCAGCCCCTGGCAACCACTGATCTCTTAACTGTCTCTATAGTTTTGCCTTTTCCAGAATGTTATGTGTTAGGGATCATGCAGTATGTAGCCTTTTCAGGTTGGCTTCTTTCACTTAGTAATATGCATTTAATATCCCTACATGTCTTTTCATGGCTTGATAGCTCATTTCTTGTTAGTGCTGAATAATATCCCATTGTGTGGATATGCCACAGTTTATTTATCCATTCACCTACTGAACAGCATCCTGGTTGTCTCAAGCTTTTGGCAATTAAGAATAAAATTGCAACAAGTATCCGTGTGCAGATTTTTGTGTGCGCATAAGTTTTAAACTCCTTTGGATAAATACCAAGGAGTGTGATTACTGAAACGTATGGTCAGACTGTTTAGTTTTATAAGAAACTACCAAACTTCAAAATCAGCTACCCTATGGTATATTTTTTAAATGACTTAATCTTTTTTTTTTTTAATTTTTTAAAACATCTTTATTGGAGTATAATTGCTTTACAATGGTGTGTTAGTTTCTGCTTTATAACAAAGTGAATCAGCTATACATATACATATATCCCCACATCTCCTTCCTCTTGCATCTATCTCCCTCCCACCCTCCCTATCCCACCCCTATAGGTGGGCACACAGCACCGAGCTGATCTCCTTGTGCTATGTGCTGCTTCCCACTAGCTGTCTATTTTACATTTGGTAGTATATATAAGACTTAATCTTGAATCAAGCAGTACCTATATGAGGTGCGCTCTCAGAAACTCCAGAAAACTTCCCTGATCAGCCTCTAGTTGGAAGATGCCTCTCCTGCCAAGCTTGTTTCATCTTTTTAGTCTGAGTCCTTGAACTCTGTCAAAATTGCAAACCTTTGTATAATTGGTAACAATTTTCATTGTCATCAATTATGTATAACTTGAATAGGAACAAACGTTCTAAGAGTGCTTTGATTAAGCAAAATGCAGTGAAGGTTAAGGGAGAGAACAACAGTATATATAACTAACTGGTCTGCATACTACTGCCCCCAGGAGTATTTTCTGTATCCAGGGAGAGAGACCTTTCCTGTTTAATCTAATAAGTGGGGAAGGAGCCAACAGTTGGCAGGCACTGAACTAGAACTGGGCGTACAAAGGTGAGGGGGAGCAGTCTGTGCCCTTGAAGAGCTAACCACACAGGCATGTACAAACAAAATTTCAATATAACATGATAAGTACTATAATCCCAAAAAACATTTATCCTTGATTTTCAAATAGTCTGCTTAGTTGTCAGTTGATGTATCAAATCATGTGTTACAATCTTTGATGCAGAAAATATGGTTTGCTTGAATAGAGGCTTTAAAGCACCACAGAAGCTCAGTGGTGAGCATGACTGACTCAGCCTGGAGGGTCTGAGAAGTCTTCACAGAGGAGGCAAAATTGGGGTTTAATACTCAACAGTATATGTGACATTTCCTGGCACAGGGGAGAGACAGAGGTTTTAAGGCAGACAAGTCAGACAGATCAGACAGGTCAACGTGTGCAAAGGTGTGAAGTGGGAAAGAGCTTGGTCTGTTTTGGGGTGGTGATTCGATGTGGCCAGAGGAAAAGGTACCCGAGCTGGGGGCAGGAGGGGTGGGTGGGAGGAGACAGGATGAAAGGCAGGCAGGAGGCAGCACGTGAAGGGCTTTTACATCATGGGCAGGAAGCTGACCAGTAGGATAGCCATGAACCATATATGGCTCCTGAGTATGTGAAATATGGCCAGTGCAGCTGAAGGGCAGAATTTTTTGTTTTATCCATTTTATTTATGTAAATTTAAAAATGGAAGTAGTCTAAAATAGATAGATAGGTAGATAGATAGATAGATTACACGTTGAAATGATAATATTTTAGATGTGTTGGTTAACTAAAATATATTACTAAAATTAACTTCACCTGTTTCTTTTCACTTTTTAAAAATGAGACTACCAGAACCTTTAATGTGTTAAGCTCACATTATATTTCTGTTGGGCTGTGCTGCTGTAAGCAGTTGGGAGCCATTGAGAGTTTTTGTGCAGGAAAAGAATGTGATTGGGTTGAGGTTTTATAATTACAGTTCTGATAGTAGAGCAAAGGCTGGCTTGGTGGGAGAGTGCACCTTGCAGTAAGATGACCAGTTAGAAGGCTCTTGCTATAGTCCACATGAAAGCCGATAAGGACCTCAAAGAGGCAGTAGAGATGGAATGGGGGAGCTGAATTGAAAAGATATGTAGGAGGGGAAATTGGTATGGCTTAGTAATGGATTGGCTGTGGGGGTGTGTTGTACAATGAAGAATTTGACTTTTGTCCTTGGTTTCCAAGAGGTAACCTTGAAGTCTTTGGACTTTCCCAAGTGTCTTTGTTATTCATGATGGGCCCCTTGGACCACAACTGAGTTTATGCTAATACGGTGACTCATGGTGGGCCACTGAGTTTCGGGATAGGGACTGGCCATGCCAACCATGGTCACATGAAAGACCAACCATGTGATTAGGAGGTTGAGGCTTTGAGCCAAGTGATATCAGCTAGACCTCTGAACTTTGGGGAGGGGAAGAGAGATTAGAGTGATTTCAGTCACATGGCCAATGATTCCAGCAATCATGCCTCTATAACGAAACCCTAATAAAAACTCTGGACACTGAGGCTTGAGTGAGCTTCATGGTTGGTGATGCACATTGATGTGCTGGGAGGGCGATGCATCCTGAGGACATGGAAACTTCACATTTGGGACCTTGTCCTGTGGTTTCTTCTTTGAGCTGGTCCTGATTTTTATCCTTTTATCATGAACTATAATCAGAAGTACAACACTTTCCTGAGTTCTGTGAGTTGTTCTAGCAAATGATCAAACCTGAAGCGGTCATGGGAGACCCTCCAATTTATAGCTAGTTGGTTAGGAGTGCAGGTGAAGTGGTTACCCCTGAGCTTGTGGCTGGCACCTGAAGTGAGGACAGTCTTGTGGAAGAATGTGCCCTTAGCCTGTGAAATGTAACCTGTCTAGCTAGTGTCAGGATTGTATGGCAGGGTGAAAGAGAACAAGTCAAGGATGACTTCACAGATTAAAAATATAAGGAACCCAACAGGAGATGCAGGTCTGAGTCAGAGCAGGGGAAAGTGGATTTGGTGTTAACACCTGTCACCTTTGAGGTGTCTATTGTGTTCAGGGTTGAGATGTCTATAAAGCAATGCAGTTGGAATCCAGGAGCGAGTCTGGGCTGGAGGTAAAGATTTGGGGGTGCTCCATTGACAGGAGGTTGAAATAGGAATTTTTCTGCTTTGTTGTCCTCTAAGGCTCCTTGTTCTCCATCCACTTCCCTCCCACTCTACAGATCTTCCTGCGCCTTTGTCTTTTCTACCCCACCCCAGTTATTCCTTCCTCTTCATGCTCTTCCCACTCTGGCCTGTGCTGGCCCCCAGAACTGCCTTCCTGCCCTAGTGTTGAGCCAATGATCTGTAGAAGCTGGATAAACAGGTAGCTCTAAGCACACCTTCCCCCGCCCTGTGTACAGTTCATCCTCTTCTCTCACCGATTTTTATCCGATAATCTGCCTACATGACTCTTGCCCTTTCTACCTTTTCTTCTGGATGCAGAGAGCACAACTGTGAACCTTTGCAGATGGAGTTTGTCTTATCACTCAGGCATAATATAACATGGTGAGAGTTCATGTTTTTAAATGCCAAAGACGTTCATTTTTCTTCCCAGCAAATATCTGAGCACCTAGTATGTGCTTAGTGTTAAGGATATAAAGATGAAAAGACATATTTGTTTACAGTCGGAAGGAATTTGAACACTTACATGTTAACCAAATTCTTTTGATCATGTGACTATGTGTAAATTGTAATTGAGGAGGTAACCTAATATAAATCCATCTTAGAGCTGACAGAGGTTAATACATTCAAGATGAGTCGTAAGTCTTTTTACTGTGTCCTCAAGAATCTGTCCATTAAAGAAACTGGATTTCAAAAAATAAAATATTTCTTCTTTTTTGGCTTTTAAATTAATGCCAAACATCTAGATTTTTAAAGCACTTTTCATATCCTTTCACTCATATATATATTTCATATACATGTATATTATTTTATATGTATATATATTCATATTTATGTACATGTATTTTACATATCATATACAACCTCCTTTTCCCTTGCTCTGACACTTCTGTGAATATGGGCATGTGGTCTAGGGAAAGAGGAAGAATTATTTTATTTTGAGACAAGCTCTACGAAAGCAGAATGAAAACAAATCTATAGAGGTTCCAAAGACGGCCACTTGTCAAAGGACTATGCAAGGATTGGCTCTATTCCTCGCTACTCTGTACCGTTCAAAACCTGGTAGCATCAACATGACCTGGGAGCCTATTAGGAATGCAGAATCCCAGGTCCCAGCAAGACCTACTGAATTAGAATCTGCCTTTTAAACAAGATACACAGGTCATTCAAACACACAATAAAGTTTGAAAAGCACTGCTCAGAGAGTTTCACATGGAGTTTTGTGAAATGCTATTATTATACAAGAGAAATTAGATTTCAATCCCCTTGTAAACACTGACTGCTTGTTAAAGACCCTTGGTGTGGTGGCCAGCATTTTTAATGAGGTGGCAGAGAAAATTGTCCACTTTTGGCTCGAGCACATTCTCCTACCTTAGGATATGGAGAAGAATCTTGAAAGAGGGACCTTTGCTCAGCACAGTTGTGCAGAGATGGGCTGTGTATTGGGGGTGGACCTGAGCAAACTGAGCCCAGTTTCTTGATGCTCCAATTTCTTGGAATGGAGGTTGGGAAGAAATGTGGTCCCATGAGCAACAAGGCCCGCCCATGGCTAACTGAATGGCGGGACATTTTTAGAGTCCAAAGTTTCCCTCTCTTGGTGGTTTAAGAAAGCAACTTTCCCTGAATTCAGAATTCAGACATTCCCTCACTGGGTTTCAGCTTTTGGGGTTTTACCTGGGTTTGAGATCTGTACCTTCTCCTGAGTTAAGTGCCTTTAGACTTGGGGGCTAAAGGTTTGGGTTTTCACTTGGAACTTGATCATATTGTAATTATTCATAGTCACCCTGGGGAAGCAGGAGCTCATGGAAAGTGCACCGGTTAAGAAGTATGGCTAGTAGTTCCTTGCTGTGCCCTTGTATTAGTTTCCTGTGGCTTCATTTATACACTACCACAAATTTGAAGGCTTAAAACAACAGAAATTTGTTTTCTCGCAGTTCTGGAGGCCAGAAATTGGAAATCAATCTGTCTGCAGGGTCGTGTTCTCTCTGAGGGCTCTAGGGAAGAACGTTTCCTTGACTCTTCGGTTTCTGGTTGCTCTAGGTGGTCCTTGGGTTTTGGCTACACACCTCCAATCTCTGCCTCTTTCTTCAGATGGCTGTCACCTCGACCTTTCTATGTCTTCCCTTCTGTCTCTTATAAGGACATTTGCCATTGGATTTAGGGCCCACCAGGATAATCCAGGATAATCTCATCTTGAGATACTTAACTTCATTACATCTGCAGAGATTCTTTTTCTAAATAAGGTTACATTCACAGGTTCTGTGACTATTTCGAGGGATCCACAAATCAATCCACTGCAGACCCTAACAAGCTCTGTGGCTCTGGACAGCTATTTATAAAATAAGCCTCAGGTTTCTCATCTATGAAATGAGATCTCTATTAACAATAGTGTTAATATTTTCTGACTCTAAGTCTTTTACTTGAGTGCTCTATCCCTAGGCAGAATAAGACAATTAAAGGGAACACCGTCAAGTGTGTGTGTGTGTGTGTGTGTGTGTGTGTGTTTTAAATAACATCATCCTTATGGTTCACTGTTTTTACATTAATTCTTTAAACAAATATTTGTCTAGGACGCAATTCCCAGCAAGGTGTTGGACTACAGTGATAAATGAACAAAATATACGATTCCTGTCTTAATGGAGCTTACATTCCACATAAGCTTACATTCTCTCCTATTGGAGAAGAGACACAATAAAGAAGTAACCAATAAATACTCAAGCTAATTAGATAATGCTACTTTCCATGAAGGAAATAAGGTGACGGACAGAGGCACCAGACAGGATGACTGGGAAGGCTTCTCCAAAGAAAGGATATTTAAGCTGAGATATTAAAAATGAAGAAAAGCCACGAATAAGGTGGTTCAAGAAACTGAAAGGAGGCCTGTATGACTGGAATAGATTTTTTGAAGCCTCCATGTGAAAAGTGAATTATGGAGAACAAAGCTAACAGTGTATGTGAAAAACCTTGAAGGATTTTGGTGGACAAGGTGTCAGTAGTGTGCCGGGGGTGCCACTGCAGTCCCTGTGGTCGTGGGCTGTGCAGGCAGAAGTCTGGTCTCCACAGGGAAGATGTTGGTCCTGTGCTGCTCAGAATACCCTCAGTGTGTTCCATCTGGGCACTGTGCATGGTCCAAGTAAAACTGGGTCAGTTAAGGACCATCTTTGTTTGTTTGTTTGTTTGTTTTTAAGCATCTTCCTTCCTCCCTCCTGCCCTCCCTTCCTTCCTTCCTTGCTTTCTTTCCTTCTTTCTTTCTTTCTCCCCCCTCCACCCCGCCTTCTTTCTTTTTGTATTTTGGCCATACTGCGCGGCATGTGGGATGGTTCCCTGACCAGGGATTGAACCCGTGCCTCCGCAGTGAAAGTGCTGAATCCTAACCACTAGGCCACCAGGGAACTCCCAAGACCATCTTTGGACTGCGTAAAGTTAAAAAAAATCCAGATCTGACTCCAAATGATTTGAACAATAATGCAAATCTTTACTAAGTTTTCTTGAACTTACAATACAGATGTTTGTGCGGAGCACCACAGAAAAAGAAATCTTTAAAAATTCTCTTTAGACATCTTTTTCACCCAAGCTCCACACTCGTGCTAGCCTCTCAGCTTCTCTTCTCTTGATTGCTGTCCTTTCATACCCTCCACCCCAGTGCTGTCTCTCCCATCAGCCCCTCCGAAAAGCCAGGGCTGTCCATGTCTGCCCCTTCCTGCACTTCCCACTGGGAGTATATTTCCCTCTCTAATTTCTCCTTTCACGACAAGCAGCCCACCCACCACAAATAAACATTTCAACTCATTGCACACGCTTTAAGATGGCCGTGGAAGATAAATACAAGAGATATTGAAAAGGTATGATCAACAGGACTCCGTAACTGATTGGCTAATCATAACATATTCTAACATTTATTTTGTCCTTGCTATGTGTCACAGCCTGTGCTATTCTATGAAGCAGACGGTGTTCTTATCCTCATTCAAAAACGGGGAAACCAGGGCTCAGAAAGACTCCATGACTTGCCTAAATCCACAGAGCTGGAAAATAGCAAAGATGGGATTTGAACCCAAGAAGTCTGACTCTGGGAACTGGACATTTCACCCCTGTGCTGGGGTAGAAGGGTGAGAGAAGTCTGTGATGATCTCCTAGGACTCAGGTTAACTAACTGGGATTGGTGAGTCCATCAACACAGGTAGGAAAAATAGGTTAAAGGGCAGGCCTTTTGTTTTTGGGGTGGTGTGGCTAGTGTAAGTTACTGTTACTCCTATGTTAAAACTCCCAGTTTATCTCTAAGGGTAATGTAAAGATTGCTTCTTTTCTGTTTTCCTGCCTTCTTTATTCTGCCTTTGTAGTAACTGTTAACTCTGATTTTTAGAAAGCAATACACCAAACTCTTCCTAAAGAAATATAAAAAGATAAGTGGAGCACACCCAAAGAAGATTCAAAATCAGAAATGAAGCACTGATAGCTTCATAGCTTTGTCTGATCTACTTGACCACCTTCCATCCTTAGCAATTGGAGTGGATGGCTTGGAGGGTACAATCTGGGGCTAATGGGGGTTCAGACTCTATCTATGCATCTGATGCAAACTATCTGGGTAGTGCCCAGGTGCTTCATGTCCCCTGGTTACTTAGGTTCTTGGCATCCACACCTATGATTGGGATAACTCCTGCTCCCTTCCTCCCAACCCACATCAATCTTATAGTCATTGGGTGCTCCAGGAGTCTCACAAAATTTAACCAAGAACTTCTTCAGACAGTTCCTCTCCATGGTTAATGGGGAGCACCTTTTGAACAAGTTTCTTATTCATAGACTCACAAGCAAGAAAGCTGCCCACCAGAATCAGTCTCCCTGGACAGCAGGTGCGGCTTTTGATACCACATTATTCTTGCTGGTTCTCTTCCCTGACCTCCCTCATCCTGGACTAAGGCTGCTTTTGCCCCTTACGGCACAGTCACAGTTTGTTTTTCATATTCAAGGCCTGGTTTCTGAAAATATCAGAGGCTTGACTCACAAAAGAGAGACAGTTTTAGAATCCTTTATGATCATTTTCTAGACCAAAACACTGGGTTTCTAAGACACAGAAAATGAGGACCAGCAAGGGTCTTCTTTTGCTGTCTTCTGCTCTGGCTCTCCCCCAGGGTTGCTTGGACTCATCAGTCTCAGTGTATTTGTATCATCCAAATAAAGTCACTGACATAGAAAACAATCTTATGATCACCAAATGGGAAGGGTGGTGGAGGGATAAATTAGGAGTTTGGGATTAACAGGTACACACTACTATATATAAAATACAATGGATAAACAACAAGGGTCTACTGTATAGCACAGGGAGCTATATTCAATGTCTTGTAATAACCTATGATGGAAAATAATCTGAAATATATAAAAATATATGTAAATATATATAAATAAAACTGACTCACTTTGCTGTACACCTGAAACTAACACAATATTGCAAATCAACTATACTTCTATAAAAAAAATTTAAAAATGAAGTCACAGATATTCACGTTATATCATCCATGCAGCAGTTTTACCCTATGGGTCCTTTGATATTAGAACAAGCCTTCCCTCTTAGTGCAAGTGAGACCTTTGCTCTAGTTTTCTTCACAAAAATCTCTCCTCCTCTGTCTGCTAAGGCTGCAGTTATATTTTTCTCCCACTTCACAGATGGGGAGAAAGAAACAAAGAGCTAAAGCTCACACACATAAACTCTTAATCAATCCTTCCTCCTGTCTTTCCCAACAGAACTTGATTTTCCCCAGGTGTCACTCACTACTCTCCATGTATCAGTCATGACTCAGACGCCAGGGGCTCCAACTCTGGTCCTTATTCATTTAAACCAATCAGAACACGGCAGACCTAAGTCAGCAAATTCAGGCTAGCAGGAAGGACCTGTACTATATGCTTAGAGGAACGGTTTCTCTCTCCATTCCTGTTGGTTATGAGCAAAGAAACACATTGTCCCAGTTGCTGACCCCAAAGAGAATTAGCTTTAGGATGAAGCTTAAACTTGGATGGCAAAGATGAAAGTTAGAAAGAGGCCATTGGTAACATATTTAAGCCATTGAAACACCCAAACATTATAGCTTGTTCTACATTTTGTAGGCTAATAAATTTGCTTATTATTTTTGCCAGTTTGTGTCAAGATTACTGTTTTTGTTTTTGTTTTTTTGGTTTTTGGTTTTTTTGCTACCAAAGCATCCCATCCTACCCTGTACTTTAATCTTCTCCACCACAGGAAATCCTATCACTCTCTCATCAGTTATTCAAGTCAGAGACTTAGGAATCATATTTGTTTTTTTCTTTTCCTGCACCACCTCCAAAATTTAATAAATCAGAAAGCCTGCTTGCTCTAACCTCCAGAATATATTCATAATCCATCCTATACCTCCATCTCCAATGCCACCATCTTAGTCTGTTATCTCTCACATAAAATCTACAATAGCTTTCTAACTGTTTCCCCTTCTCCCACCTTGGCCTTCCTATAATCTGTTATCCATGCAGAAGTCAGAACGATCTTTTTGAAACATAGTTTGTGTTATTCATTGTTTGAAACTTTCTAATGGTTTCTCACTTTGAAAAAAAATCCAAATATCTCATTGATTTAGTTTGCAGTAAAGACTACATCACTATTAAAAAAATCTCAAAATGCAGTGACGTAAATAAGACAGAAGTTTATTTCTCTTTCACATAAGAGTGAAAGACAGTTCTGCTCCATGAGGAGCAGAATGGCAAGACAATTCTGGCAAGACAATTCTGCTCCATGAGGTCCTTCGGAGACCCAGCTTCCTTCCATCTTCTTGCTCCATCCTCCCTTAAGCAAGCGTATTGTCCTTATTTGCATGGCTGGTCACACAAGGGAAGGAAAAAGAGAGGAAGTGAAAGATAAGCATTTTCCTTTCAATCAAGTGGGGCGGGTGTCGCACACATCTCCTCTGCTCATATTCCTTTGGCAATAACATCGGTGGCATGGCTGCACCTCACAAAAAGAAGGCTGGGAAACTCTGTCTGGCTAGGTGTCCAGATGAAAGTCTTTTACCCAGGAGGAAATGGAGAATAGATTTTGGGAGGACGACTTGCAGTGTGCCATGCTTATTGTGGCTTTCAAAGCCTACATAACCTGGCCCTTGCAGGCACTCCAGCATCATCTCCTGCTTCCTTCCTACTTCACTAATTCTGAGCCACAGTGGCTTCCTTTCTGTCCTTCAAACATCCTGAAATCCTTCCTACCTACATCCACGTGCACTTGCTTTCCCTTTGCCTAGAACGCTGCCCAGTGATCCTCGCAGTCTAGGTTCCTTCTTATCCTCCAGGTAACAGCTTGAAAATGCCTCCTCCTTAGAGAGGCCTTCTCTGACCACCCTTCTACTATTGTCGTACCTCTTAATAATTAATGTCTGTAACTCTGCTTTATTTTATTCATTACACTGATACTTTTATGAAATCATTTCTTTATCTCCATACTGGCTGTCTCTCTCACTGGAATCAGAGCTCCAGCAGAATAGGGCTTTATTTGTCTGGTTCTTGTTTACTGAAGTTATTTGGTCAAGAACATCATGTAGACACAATGGGTGCCCAACAAACCCTTTTTAAAACAAATTGAGTAAAAAGATAAAAGGATCCTAAGCAATTTCTCCCCATCTCATCCTGTGCAATTATCATTTAGATCAAAATTTAAGACTTTGCATTTATTCCTCTTAAATTTATTCTATTAGACACGGCCCATTGCCCCAGTTTGTAGACCTCTCTTGGGTTTTAATTCTGGATTGTTCACTGACAGTGGGTCTGTAAGTCCTTCCAAGCATCCCATGTGAGCTGGCCATCAGCCTCCAGCCCTGGGTTAATGGACAGTCAATGTTTCCAGCTCCTTTAATTTATGTTGCTTTTTCACTGCACTTCCCTTTTAATATGTGCTTCCACAATCTCTACACTTGTTTACAAAGCAAGAATTAAGTGTCATGGGCAAAAATAAACTCAAAATGGATTAAAGACCTAAATGTAAGGCCAGACACTATCAAACTCTCAGAGGAAAACATAGGCAGAACACTTTATGACATAAATCACAGCAAGATCCTCTTTGACCCACCTCCTAGAGAAATGGAAATAAAAACAAAAATAAACAAATGGGACCTAATGAAACTTAAAAGCTTTTGCACAGCAAAGGAAACCATAAACAAGACCAAAAGACAACCCTCAGAATGGGAGAAAATATTTGCAAATGAAGCAACTGACAAAGGATTGATCTCCAAAATTTACAAGCAGCTCATGCAGCTCAATATCAAAAAAACAAACAACCCAATCCAAAAATGGGCAGAAGACCTAAACAGACATTTCTCCAAAGAAGATATACAGATTGCCAACAAACACATGAAAGAATGCTCAACATCACTAATCATTAGAGAAATGCAAATCAAAACTACAATGAGGTATCACCTCACACCAGTCAGAATGGCCATCATCAAAAAGTCTACAAACAATAAATGCTAGAGAGGGTGTGGAGAAAAGGGAACCCTCCTGCACTCTTGGTGGGAATGTAAATTGATACAGCCACTATGGAGAACAGTATGGAGGTTCCTTAAAAAGCTAAAAATAGAACTACCATATGACCCAGCAATCCCACTACTGGGCACATACCCTGAGAAAATCATAATTCAAAAAGAGTCATGTGCCACAATGTTCATTGGAGCTCTATTTACAATAGCCAGGACATGGAAGCAACCTATGTGTCCACTGACAGATGAATGGATAATGAAGATGTGGCACATATATACAATGGAATATTACTCAGCCATAAAAAGAAACGAAATTGAGTTATTTGTAGTGAGGTGGATGGACCTAGAGTCTGTCATACAGAGTGAAGTAAGGCAGAAAGAGAAAAACAAATACCACATGCTAACACATATATAGAATCTAAAAAAAAAATGGTTCTGAAGAACCTAGGGGCAGGACAGGAATAAAGACGCAGATGTAGAGAATGGACTTGAGGACACAGGGAGAGGCAACGGTAAGCTGGGATGAAGTGAGAGAGAGGCATGGACTTATATACACTACCAAATGTAAAATAGATAGCTAGTGGGAAGCAGCCGCATAGCACAGGGAGATCAGCTTGGTGCTTCATGTCCACCTAGAGGGGTGGGAGACGCAAGAGGGAGGAGTTATGGGGATATATGTATATGTATAGCTGATTCACTTTGTTATAAAGCAGAAACTAACACACCATTGTAAAGCAATTATACTCCAATAAAGATGTTAAAAAAAAAAAGAAGTAATGAGAAATTAAAAAAAAAAAAAAAAGAATTAAGTGTCATGGGGATTAATGAACCAGGCTTCAAGATACCTGGGTGCTAGTTCCAGTGTCTGTTGTCTTTTTAAAAATTACCTCAAGAAAGTCATTCCCCTCTTTGTGATCTCATTTTTTTTAAAATAGAGGGAAAAATTGCCTGTTATGCTTTCCTCACAGATTTGTTATGAATCAGATAACAATGTACATAAACATGCCATGGGACAATCTAAAATTGTATGAAATAGGAGGTAATATTCCAGACAGCCAGGGCTGACGATAGGAGTCAGGGAGAGGCTTTGCAATGTGGGAAGATTGTTGGGGATCCAGGGGCTGTTCTCTGGAGCTCATCTCCAAAACCATCAGTCCTCCATCCTTCACTTACACAATAGGGCATCTTGTCCTTTCTTCCCCCAGTTTTCATGCTAAGTATGGAAACACCTCCTCAAAGAAGCCACCAAAAAATCCCTTTGTGCTAGATGACAAGACAGAGATCTTGCTAAGAAGGGAGATATTAAAATTCTGTTATAACCAGTTTAACACATACTAAAGTTCCTCAAAAATGCCAGAAGGGATTTCATTCATAACAAATAAAATAATAAAATCTTTAAAATATTTTTTTCATATCTCCCTCAAGATCTTACACCCCAAATCTCCTTTTCCCCCCTCTCCAAACTCTCCTAGCTCATCTTGACCATTATCTTTTACCCTTTTCTCTCCGACACTCTGCTCATTCCATGTGAATCCACTGAGCCAGGCCAGGGTCCTCTGGGCTCTGCCCTCACTCATTACCTTGTTTTATATCACAAATTGCAGACTCTGAGCTGGTTGTTCCCAATATGGTATACACTGAAAGAGAAAGAGGTTAAGGGGTGCTCATAACACTGATATTTTCTACCTATCGCATTGATTTGTTGCCTTTTAGACTAAAAGAAACTGAGGCTCCGATATGGTGGAGAGGAAGGGAGCAGACCCAGAGGCGGTCAGAGACTGAGTAGGTTTCTCTGGAAGCTCAGCGCTCCATCTTCCCCACTACCTGGACAGGATGTCTTCCAGGCCCCCCCTGAGTTGTCCAATCCTGATACCTCTGCCTTGGATACATAGCTTATAATCCTTCATGGTTCTCATGAGCTTGGGGATCGTAATGGCTGGTCTAGGTGCTGATGAAAACACACACAAGCAGCTTGTGGCCTAGAGACTGGTAACTTCTTTCATGTCTCAGTCACACGGCAACAAAACCCTCTATGGATATAAATCCTCAGTTGGAGTGAACAGCTGAGGTTGGCAGCCAGTATAGGGCCTCATGTGTTTCTACCTCCAAAATCTTCGGCCTCTCGCCCATGGCTTATAGGTGAGCACAATCCCCATCTCCTGCCCTCCAAACCCCTCTAGGCTTACATGTCACTGAGAAAGGGACCAGTATCTTGGCAAGTCCCTTTCAAAAGTTTTCCAACCTCTGCTTTAGCGTATGGCTAGGAGGAAAGCCTCAAGGTGACTGAGGTCATCTGTCCTGGCTGAGCAGTGACCTGGATATGGAAGGGTTTGGGCATATTCAACCAGCATGGGAGTGACTGCTGTCCAGCCCTCCTGCGATCAGAGCTTTCAGAATATCCTAACATGATCCCACTTTGGTTTAGTTCAGCTAACGATGGAGAACTTATTGTGTACCACGCACCACAGTGATCTGAAGGAGACAAAAAAAGCATACTTTCAAAGAACTTACATTTCAGTGGGTGGACAGACACAAAAAGGGATTCTTTTGAATTCACGTTGAATGCAGCAACAGGATGAACACTGCCGGGGAAGCAGGGAACTGGGGCTTTTAGCTCAGCATGGTGGGAGCAGGGATTCCTAGAGGATGTGACACCCAAACTGAATCTTAAAAACATGTGTAAGGAGGTGCCCAAAGAGGGTGAGGAAGGCATTCTGCAATAAAGGCACAAAGATGCAAAACAACACAGTGTATTCAAGTGCTCCTAATGATTCTGCATATGAGAGCACAGCAAAGAAAAAGAAAAAAGAGAAGTTGAAGTAGAAATTGGCAGTGAAGCTGCAATGGCAGGAAGAGGTTGGACCACAGAGAGCCTTGTGTACTTTCTAAGGCACTTGACCTTGTGTCAAGAAGACTGTGGAGAGCCAGAAAAGTTTTATGCAGGGTGTGACAAAGTCAGACTTTGGTCTTGCCAGGTATGGTAATTTCAACTGTACTATTTATTTCAGTTTTCTGATTAGGAAATATTTACACATCTGGAATTTTGTAACTGAGGGTCATTATCAAGGTGTGATATGGCTTGTGTGAGAGTGTCCGGCTCTCACTCTTGGATGATCTATGTGCTGCTAAAATTTTTGCCTGGATCCAGGGGCTCCAGCACCCACCCAGTTCCTGGCACACAGCCCGGTGCCCCAGCACCCAGTCCTTTGTGCGGGTCAGCACTGCCTACTGTCAGGGTGCCTTCTACCACAAGCCAGAGTTAAGTGGTTCCCTTTTATCCCTTACAGTTCTTACAGTGAGAGTCTTTAGGTAGACTTTTTTCTTTCTAATACTCTGAGGAGCATTTGGCAGCTTTATAAAAAACAAAACAAAGCAAAACAAAACCCAGGTCTCCATAAGTCAAGAATTTAAAATATTTTATTTGGTTTCAAATTTCCTTGAGAGCAAAAAAATTGTGTTGATAAGTTTCTTGGAATGAGAGGTGCATCTGCTGTGATGGAGAGCTGTTTGCCAGCTCTTGAAGACTTCTCCTTCTGAAGCACTGAAAGTGGACACAAGAGCCCTCAAATGCCTGGAGAAGAGGTTTCCTTTTGAAAACGCCCCAAGGCCTGCTCTGAATGACGAGAGTTTGGATCATTGTGAAAATCCACCCTCGTTGTATTGAGTTATTTAAATCTGAAGAATCTCTATGGGCGCTCTCCAAGTTCTCCTCATGGGGAGGCCTTGGGCATGGTGTTTGCTTTGCTTTGAGAGAATATCTCTTAATAAATGGATTTTTTCCCCTCAAGAAACTGCTGCTCTAAACTTGTTAAAACTTGTTCAGCATTTTGTTTGAATTTCTGTGTCAAATGCTGGAATGGAAAGTGTAAATCTATGGTCAGATGGGTATGAGATGTTGGTTGCCTAGAAGCAATTAATGAATTTTTTTAAAAGATATATTTAAAGTCACATAATCTAACATAAAAATTATATGTACAGATACATACATCAATAAACTTTCTATAGCATGTACAAATATTTTTTGGTCAACAAATGTCCTCTGTAGCATTAGAGGTTTGGGGTGGCACAGCCCTGTTTTCCCATGACCAACGCCACATACATGTACACAAAGAGTACAAGTCAAATGAGGGCTCCGAGGGACAACTATCTCCCTAATTGCAGGGTTTCCAGTAACCTTGTGAGAGAATGCAGCTTTGGTCTGAGGCCGAGATGCCTCGTGATGACTCTACCCAAGGGCGCCCTCCCATGAGGGAAGTAAGCACAGAGGTGCTGGCCACCCTGAGGCAGGAAATGAAAGAGGAAGTGGGACCAGAAAAGAGAGCGTGGGGTCCGTGAACACTCACGTTTACACGTGAAATGTGGTCCGGTGAGCTGCAGGGATTCTCGGGAATCCAGTTAGTTCTCCTCTCCTGCTAGTACAGAAAAAAATAAAGAGGTGGATCGGGAGGCTAGAAGTCCCCAGTTCTGTAGGGCTTGGAGAGGAAAGGAGAAGTCACCTTGCCGAACATCAAGTATTTCTCTTGAAGCTAGCTAGAACTTCTGACAACAAAGTGGAAGGTGAATTATTAGGGGACAACACTGGAGGTGGGAGAGAAGAAAGGGGGATATTAGACTAACCCAGGAAAGAGATGAAAAGTCTTAACTAAGGCAGTGACGCAGAGACAGATTTCTCAATTTAGAATGAGCAGAGTATAACCAAGGAGATACACCGGTATGTGGAAGGCTCTGGTGAGAATTTTCACTGAATTGCAGAGAAAACAGCCCCCTAATGCCCTGGATAGGGATATTACACCTGAGGGGTGTTCCAGGCTCCATGAATGTAGGGAAAGAATCTTTCAGCATGCAGTAGTGGATGCCCGTTGTTATGGTATTCTATCTGCCCAGAATCCCTTTTCCTACTTCTATTCATAACACCTCCCTCCCTCCTTTGGAGAAATGTTCTTATCCCACTATCCAGTCCATCACTGAGTCTCATCCTTCTAGTCATAAATGGACTTGCCATCTCTCTGGCCACAAGGATGAGCTCAAAGATGGGCACATGACTCAGCATGGGTCAGTCACAGCCTTTCCCCAGGATTTTTCCCACGGGTAAGACCCTTCACCTATCTGGGGCCATGTGAGCTGGAAAATTGTGACTCTTGGACTGCTAGTGACTATATTCCTGCCTTGTAGAGAAGGTCTGTCCTCAGTGGGAGAAAAATGTAGATATAAAAAGACAAACAGATGTGAGTGATAGACAGGGAGAGAATCTGAATACATCACAACCCAGATTTTCCCTCAGTTCCTACAGCTCTTCTTCCACCCCATGATCTATCCTAGGATCTTTCTGATACACAACTTCCATCTCTTCCTTTTTTTTCTTAAGCTAGCCTGAGCTGGGCTTCTGTCATTTGCAACCAAAAGATTTTTGACTAATACTGCTGCAAAAAGAAAGCAACTTCAGCTGGAACTTCAGTGGCTGTCTCTCTGGCATGAAAGAGTAAGAAAAGCCAGTTGCCTGAACCACTGCAGCAACACCAAGAGGCTATGGGAGAGAGGGGATGGTAGCAATGTCCATTATAAATGAATTCCATTCAGCTGAGCAAAGGGCTTTTATAAGAACAGTGCTAAAAAGAAGTTGGCATATCTCTCCCTCTGGCTTTGCTCTACTGGAGACTGAACATCTCAGGAAAAAACAAAACAAGCCAAGAATACATTGGTGCTGGGCTGCAGCACAAGATATGTAAACAAAATATAAGAAAACATCTCTTGAGAGCAAGGATTGTTTTTTATAAAAAGTGTTTTAATGTAAGAGACTATGGAATCTTCTCTGCTTGTTTTTTTAGAGACGGAGCGAAAGAGTGAGAGCGAGAATGAGAGAGAGAGATTGATTCATCTTTTTACAGTCAAAGGCCAGGGAATGGACGGTTTAAATCCTTTGGTTGCACAGTTCAGTGACATAATTTTTGCTTGTTAATGAGAAACTGACTTCACTGTAATTCTGTAGCATCTGAGTCTGAGCTGACTTCAGTACTTATATTTCAATGGTGTTAAAAAAGAACACATTAAAATAGCTTTAAATCAAGGGAGGAATGTGCTTCATTTCCACTTCGTACCAAGCAAGAAACATGAGGTTTTCCCCAAGTGGTACCCACAGAAGTCTACCCTGAAACTATAACGTGGAAAGATCTAAACTTGCAGAACATACAGAAGGACTGGCCATTTCCAAATAAAGAACTCCTAATGCACTTAATCTGATTTTCCATAAGTGAATTAATACACAACTTTTTAAGGATACAACTCTTAGACACTGTGAGGCACACTTCAATACCTTGAGTCCTGGAAAGTTAGCACCAGAGGCGTACCTTTATATGTGTGCCACTAGATGGCGTGTCAGGCTAACTCACTCCCCTTCTCTGAGCAACTTGCTAGCTACCTCTACACCTCCTGCCATATTTGGTGAGTCATTTCAGGCCACTTGATGAGCATTCAGGAAATGCTTAATACCAATTCACCAGAAATGTAACTTTCACCTAAATGGTGTGATAAGTATTATTAGGATGTCTCTACCAAGATTTTTTTCAGAGACCGAAATCAGCCTACTTCTTTATTTCTTGAATTGAATGTATATAAAAATATGACTTTTACATTAAGCAAACAGAAATCAGTAGGGTTAAAACGTAAAACAGTTGATTTTTCCCCACAACTGCCTAATTCTAATCCATCCTATGGGTCTACTCCTTCCTTGCTTCTTGAATGAAATCTAGATCCATAATTTCTTTGGTTACTCTTGAATAATACATGGCATTCTGTTCACTTTTAACTTGCCCAAATAGTCTTACTTCCATAATTAAAATAATAATTCTTTTATAATGATCAAACTGGACAATTTGTAAAGTTAAAGTTTCTTGCTCTCCCCTATTGTAGGCTCATTTTACTCTAGAAGCTTGCATTAGAGAGAAAGGCATGTACCTTCTAGATTTTCCCCACTAAGCACTTCCACTGCTTCTTCCCTCAATCACTTATACTTCTTGGACCCTCCAGGGTTGCTGTGTATATGTATGTAGATGTGGAGTTATTATGGAGAGAATGAGGACAGGTAAGGAGCAAGAAAGGTCCTTCTTGACTGGCATCAATACAATATGACATTTTACCAAACATGAATTCACAGTCAAAAACTACAAAACATATAAGGAAACAAGAAACCACGAGTGAGAGTTAGCAGAAGTAACAAACTTCAAAATTACACCCACAAAGAATGCAGATATTAGAATTATTGGGTATAAAGTATAAAATTAGTACGTTTAATATATTCAAAGAAATAAGAGGGAATTGTATACAACAGTAAGGAGCAAAACACTATCGTCAATGACCAGGCAGATTTGAAAAAGAACTAAATTGAATTTTTATAAATGAAAAATTTATAAAAATTTATTAATTGAAATTAAAACTCAAAGGAAGGAGATTAGGGGAAACTAAAGAGAAAAGTCGTGAAGTGGAAGATAAACTTGAAGGAATTACCCAGAAGAGACCACAGAAAGATAAAGAGATGAAAAATACAAAAGATAGATTTAAGCAATATGTAGAATAGAATGAAAAGGTCTAACATACATTCAATTGGAATTCTCAAAAGAGAGTTTAAAGAGGAGAAGAAATATTTGACATGTTAATAGCTGAGAGTTTTCCATAATTAATGAAAAATCCACAGATTCAGGAAGCACAACAAATCCCAATGTGAATAAGTAAAAAGAAATCCACAACTGGTCACATGTTGATTAAGCAAAAAAAAAAAAAAAAAAAAAAAAAAAACACACTAGAAAAAAGAAGAAAATCCTAAAAATAGCCAGAGAGACAAGACAGATTACTTGTAAAGGAAGGATAATTAGATTGGTAACTGGCTTCTCAAAAGCAACAACAAAAGCAGAAGGGAGTGGAATAATATCTTCAGTGTGCCAAGAGAAAATAACTATTGATTTAAAATTGTATACTCAGTAAAATTATCTTTCAAGAACAAGAATGAAGTAAAGATTTTGTTTGAGACAAATACAAACTGACAGAGTATCCTACCAATAGACCATCACTAAAGAAAACTTCCTTCGGATAGAATGGAGACATTTTCAAAAGCAGATCTGAAATGCAGGAAGAAAAGATGTGTAGAAAAAACATGTAGGTGATTCTAAACAAACACTTTATAAGTCAAACACCGTATTTTTTTTTTTTTTAAAGAAAAAAAAAAAAGAGAGAGAGAGAGAGATTGGGAGGGTGTGCAACTTACAGGGTTTTTTTGACAAACACCGTATTTTATAAAAGCTGAAAAGCAAGATGGAATTAAAGCAATGGATAAAATAGCAGAAAGTTCAGAGGAGGTAATCAGAGTTACACTGTTTTAGTGTCTAACTTTAAATTAAATCTACATGTGAACACTTTAAAGTTAACCATTAAAAGAAGAAAATTGAGTCCAGATGCTTCAAGCAAGGACAAATTTTCCATTCAACCAGAACCCTAAAGTCTGGAACTCCCTTGAGAGGGCCTGGCCAAGAAGAGAGGATTAATTGTTCTCTGGGGGTACTTATCACTTCCTTTGCTAACAAAAGTTTTAAGTTGCCTTCTCTAAATTATGATGGTGTGGAATTTTTCAAATCTCTTCAGAACTTAAAAGGTCTTCCCACAAATAGTTTCCTTCCTCCCTTCCCCAAGTGCCATTTCTAGCAGGCAAATGCTTGGACCCTTCTTGAAAATGAGCTAAGAACCATCCCATTGTCCAATCATCTTTCCTACTCCTCAACTCCTGAGTGTCAGACAGTCTGTGGAGAGTGGTGAGAGTGGCCACAAAATGTATCCAGGCTGTAGCTTATTAAAATCTATAAAAACGTACATTACACTCTGTCAGTACTTGCCTCTAGTCCCACAGTATTCATTCCCCATTACAGTACTTAAAACAACCTGAGGAGGTCATGTACTGTATGATTTTTTTTCCCCTGCTGAGGTCATTTAATGTCAGATCATGATTAAACATAGTTGTGCTAAATCATGAGTTCTTCATAACCAATGTAGGTGAGAATGCTTTATTTAGTTTAAACGTTACAGACAAATTCACTTTGTATGTTTGACACTGAAGAAAAGTCATGGGCAACAGTGATACAAATATTTCAGTTTTGATGCCACAGACAAGGCACAAAAATAACTGGGCAGGTGACTCTCATGAAGCAGCTTTCTGACCTTTCTTTGTCCTGTTGTTCCTTCTATTCCCTTTTCCTTTATTCCCACAAGGAAAACTCTCATTGGGTAGTGCCCAATACCTTTGTTAATAGAGTGGCTTTTCTGAAAGCCAAGGTAAGAGGCAAGTTTGTATCTCTTCTAGCCTCCCTAGAAGAAATGAGCCAGACGACATGGACCTGTATCCAGCCTCACCAAGAAACCCTAACATAACTATTAACTAAACTGCTGTATTGGCTCCCTCTATATCTGGCCCCTCTTACTTCTACCTAAAATCCCCAAATGCAGTGAAGATGCCAGATAGTTCGTTCCAGGCAGGTCACCCCCAAGCCCCGGAATTCTGAGTCTAGATGAATTTGTAGTTTGGCTCAGAAATTCCTCTTCAGGAAGGACTCTAAAATCTGAAGCACATTTTTATCAAAGCCTTTTCCCCTCCAGCATGGCTAGTGAAAATGAAAGTCTCCGTGAGTAGAGCTGACTCCCTCTCAGAGCAGTATTTGAGGACCAGTGCTTAGGAGGATGAAGCAGCCACAGTGCCTGTCTCCATAGATCACCCCGGTGATGCCATGAGTAAGCGTTGCATCCGGGACTCTTCTCCCCAGATGCTGGGCTGATTCCACTCCACGGGTATTATAGGAATTGGAAGGAACCCTTGACAGACGGTCAGAAGGCCTGGCTCTATGATTTAAAAAATTACTTGACTATAGGCAAATCACGTAGCCTTTTTCAGCCTCCGTTTTACACTGTTTGATGGGACCACCACGTCCACCCTGCCTCTATCACAGGGGTCTCTGTGAGGATCAAATGAGATAGTGCATGTGAAAGTGGTCTGTAAACAGTAATACACCAGAAAAATAATACAAACTTTATTCTTACTACCCTCAGGCAGTGCTAAAGCTCAGGCTGCTGCCTAAAGCAGCTCCACACTATTCTTGCTTCTCTCTGTTGTTAAAAGCCCCTTACTTGGAGCTTCACTGAGCGGCTTCCCAGGTGAAGAGAGGAAGGATACTGGCGGGAAAAAACTAGGCACTTTTTTTTCTTTAAGTACCTGGCCCCTATTTTGGTGACTCTGGATCTGTACACCTTATAAATCAATTTCAAACCCCTGTAAGATTGTGGCAGCATTTAAATCTGATGTTGGAAGGACATATAACATAGATTTTATTGTTCTTGCCCATCCCACTTTGGGTCTAAAGGCGGAAGTAGGTGTTGACCAGCCAGGCTGACGATTTGAATGCTTCAAAAAGTGATTTATTTTTGCCAGTTCCCCAATGGTCTCTTTTCTTTCTATTCAGGATCTAAGGTTTGCTCAGAATGACATCAAGGGAATGAGAAAACTACCTGTAATTCTTGTTCTCAGATCTGAGATTGTCACAACAGGATCTCTGTTCTAGGACTGGAAACAACTGGAACAGCCTGCTGGGGCGTGCTCCCAGCGCTCCTTTCTCTCTGCCTCACACCGTTCTCCTACCCCTGGACCCTGGCGAGCCACTCACCAGCATCGTAGCCAGACTGCCGGGGGGTTCCCCACTGCCAGCCCCAAGGGAGAACGAGCGACCTCACCAGGACATTTGAAGAAAAAATGTCGAAGCCTGAGGAAGGCTCACGACCAAGTGTTTTGGGGCACATGATGAGGTATGATCTAGCGTAAGATTTCCCAAATACACGTGGTCATAGGACTCTCCTGAAATACGTGTTAAAAGTACAAATCCTAGCCCCAGACCCACCCCGTCAATCTCCCAGGCAGGGCCCAACAACACATTCTCAACAGCAATCAAGTAATTCATATGGTTAGGCAATCTGGGGAAACACTGATCCAACAGAAAAGACCCAATTAGGGTTTTGACTTCACTAATGGCAGCGATGGCTTATCTCTCCATCTATCGAGAAAAGAGGGTGTGAGTTACAACACTATCTGTGACCTTAGCCTCTCTCAAAGGCTGCCTAAGGTCTCATCAGATTACCTATAGGAAGTCTTTGAGACTATTTAGAAATATTTACAGATGTGGCTCTTTTCAGCGTGGAGAGCCGTGGGCTAGAACGGCAGCCACTTCTCATGCCCAGTTTGCACAGTCCCGTGCCAGGTGCAGAGCATGGAGATGAGGCCGATCATCTCTGCAGGACATTCTCTGCATTAGTGGAGGTGGACAGCAACACTCACGGCTGCAGAACTGAACCCCTGGAGAGCTCCCCCGTGAGCACGAGGTCCAGCAAATGCCCCCAGCTTCCTCGTAAGTCTCTGCATGGCCTAGAGAAGTTCATCTATGCCACCTGCATCCGTGCCCCCTCATCCAACACGTCCCTGACTCAGCTGTGACTCACAGGCAAACACTCTCACGCGTCATCCCACCGGGGCCTCTGCCTTTCAACCCTCCCCATCCTAACTCACCTCTTTCAGCTCAGACTTGTTAATATTGGCTTTTCAGATCACTGAGGATATCTTTAAATAGGATGGATGGACAAACACACACAACACAAATATCAAAATATACCCATTTAAATTAAAAACCTTTAATTCTCTGGGTTTGTTGTAATTTATCCATAGCAATATTTCATATTATATGCATAAAATCTCCCAGTTCTTTCTTGGGCATGTCTTATTCCCCCTATTCAATGGCAGGGTCCCCGTGGACGGAGACCAAGTCTTACACAAGTCTTATCTTGTACCCCCAGTAACACCTAGGAAGGAAGCTCACATGTATAAGCACTTCCTATGCAGGACAGACTATTTAGGGGAGAAGAAACAGAAGGATGTGTTGAGAAAAGCTGGGGTGCCGAGGATGGCCAGCTTTGCCTTTACTTGTCCAGTCAACCTTATCTCCTGTCCACATACCCAGAAATGACTGTTTTCTCTCTCGACTGGAGGCCTGGAGGTCCGAGTGATTTATGCAGCCCTTCGGAGGGCAACCTGGTCCCATCTCCCCAGGTTATTTCAGTAGCCTGTTATCATCTTTGTATTTTTTATTGTCTGTCTGTAGTTCTGTTGTTTGGGGACTGCAGGTTTCCAATTGTAATAATTCTTTCCCATGGCTCCCTTCAACCTTCACCAAAATCATACATGCCCCTGACTAATAAAAGCAGTATTTTTGGTCTCTGCAGCTGGTGCTATGGGGCTCTTTGGTGGTGAATAGCCTGACACAGTGCTCAGTATAATGAGATAATAGCTACTGCAGCTACCCAAGATTCTCTAAAATTGCCTGAGCAAGTTGAAATCCAAAGCTGGTGACTTAAGAAACGATGTTTTAATCATCTTTACCATCGGAATCGGGGCCCAAAAAGACAGACTAGACCTAAAGCTTTCAGAGGCCAGGGACACCAGCAAGTCTAAAACTCAGCACCAGGGTTATGGCTTGTGTCTTCCAGCCCTTGGAAGTGCCAGCACTGGGCTGAACTGTTCTCCTGGTCCCACTCACACAGGCCAAGGCCACTGTGAAGTCCTTTGGCAGGCCAGTTCTCCCCCAGGCAATGATATCAACTCATCCTTCTGACCCTCACCTAGCCACTTCTTTATTTCATTGCACACATAGGACCGGTTTGGAAATGCCATGAATTAAAATGGATACCAGAGGGATGGTACTCTGAGAAAAGGGCCTAGCTCCAGTCAGACGGTTCTGGCAAGACCAAGGAGGTGCTGAAGAAGAAGGCTTTTTCAGAGGTTGCCCATGGATCCATAGATAGAGGATGGACCACTGCTGGGAGCAAAGGGATAGCGCCAAGCATCATTGTCCCCCAGTATTTGACCCAACCATGTATCCCACCATAACAGTGTGGGATGAAAAGCTGCGACAAAAGTCTGTCAAAGAAAGTGGAGACTGAGAGATACCTAAGGTTAGATGGAGTCAGGGTTTTAGGGCTAAACATTCAGACAAGAAGAAAAAGCCAGTTTTTCCTTGAAGAGAAATGAACATTTAAAGAGTGCACCAACTTCTCATGCCTTGAGTAGGAATCAGCAATTTGGGCTGGGCTCAGGTAGGCAGTTCTTCTGTTGGTCTTGGCTGGGCTCCCTCATGTGTTTGCAATCAGTTGAGAGTTGATAGACTGCCAGTTAGGGTGATGGGGGTAACTGGGCCCCTTTCTCTCGTCATGCAGCACGCTAGCCCAGGCTCATTCACCTGGTGGTGACTGCAAGTTTCCCAAGAGCAGCAAGAGAGGACAAGCCCCATGCACAAGAACTTGTCAAGTCTCTGCTTGTGTCACATCTGTTATTGGGCCACTGGCCAAATCAAATCACATGGCCGGTCCCAGATTCAAGGGGTTGAGAAACAGACTGCACCTCTTGATGAGAAGGGAAGAGTGGCCATTTTTCACACTCCATACAAATTACAAAATCCAGAATGATCTAGCTTTAGGATTTAGGCAAAACCTATCATTTAGACAAGGGTGGGAGTAGGAAGTGCTCCTTCCTGAGAAAGTAATACCTCTCATCTCCCAAGAGCATCTAGAGTGGCAGCCTGGTGAGGCCCAGGGATGCCTGTCCCACACTCAGGTGTCCTGGAATGATGAAGCTGGGATGGCAGGAACAATTCATGGTAAATGAAGTATAAAACACACAGAAGATCCAGTGGAGTCTGCGGGGGAAATGGCCCATATTCAAATTATAATGAGACAATATATTCTTTTCTTCTTAGATTCCTTCTCATTCTTCTCTATTTTGCATTACTGTCTTCTCCTCTTTTGCTCCCTCTTCTCTTTCATGTGTATATTTTAATCATTTATCAAAAGGCACCTGATGACAACCTAATCAGAGTGCAGACGGAGGCAGGGCTCTGCGTGTGGCACCAACCTGTGGAGAGTCCAGGAGAAGGGAGGACAGGGAGAGCCCTTGATGTCCAAGACTCAGACATCGCTGTGCCAAAAGAGAAAAAGCAGTTTATGTTCTCAGGATGGAAGAAGAAATACCACTTCGACAGCTCTTGCTTTGTTCCAGCCACTCAAGAACTGTCATTCAGAACAGTACACTGAAGTCATTTCTGTGACTGTCCCACAGGTCACTGTCACTGAGCTCACCACAGGCCTGATTTCAGTGTAACAACAGTCATTGACTAGTGACTGGGAGGTAATGGGGCTAAAAGGTATATTTTGTCAGAAGCTATCTTCCGCTGTCAGTGAATCCCTTCTAATAGTAGTAATCAATTCTGTCTCTAAGCACAGCACAGGAGGTATAGAAAAGCAGACTGTCGGCATAGGCATTATCTGGAAGTTAGCAGTCCAGAGCTAACTCCCTTTCAGAATTGGAAAAGGAATCCTGGTTTGGCTAAGGAAGGAGATTGGGCAGGATGAACTCTGTGGGTGAGAAACTCCACGTGTGGGAATGTGCTCACACGTAGTTGTTTTCTTGATGAGCTTCTCAAACTAGTTAGATGGGCACTGAGGTTTGGAATCAGCCTCCCTTAAAGGCTGCCCCCCATCCCTTGCCAAAGCAAAGATCAGCAAATCTTCCAAGGTGGTGGCCAGAGAAGGTCCCGGGCCTGCTGCTTCTTGGATTTGTGTCTTGTTCCCGTTTTCTGCTTCTGATTTCTAGTCATCCAGAGAGTTGTCTTGAAAACAAACATCAGACCACGAGGGACATCCTGGTTGGAAAGTCACTCTGGGGGAAGAGCAGGAAGAGCCTGATTAAAGAAACCCAACACAACACAACAGATGGTTCCCTGGGCAGAGTCCACACCTGTTCAGAGCCTGGCACACCCTGACTTTTAGGGCATTTCATTAGGCTTGTGACTACTGTCCCTAAGCCTTAACTGGTGCTGAAGCCAACATACATCTCATGAAACTTAGTCCCATGGCCACAGAATAACTTCTCACTCCTTTAAGGATAACTACAATGTATACAGTTCCACAACAGTTAGTGCAGATGGTGTACCATAAACCTGATATCACCTGAAAGTTCCTTCCCTACTCACAGTACTTTGGTCATCACAGTTTTTGTTTTGGAGGGGTTAATAATCATGCCAGAACCTTTTTCTGTTCATGTTCTCTCCCCATACTACACACTAAAGAAAATGTCCAGCTTGGAATCATGAAAAACAAAATGGCGGGAGAGGCAGGGTAACTGAGGAGGGGGCAGAAGCATCCGGGCTTGGACAGTGGCCTCTGGAGTACAAAGGCACCTTGGAAACCCACATCTGTGATTGTCCCCCAACAATCTCTGAGGTCACATTTGGGGGCTGAGGGATGGAACAGGCTGCTCTTGGCATTTAGAAAGAAAACAAAGTCTAAATAAGGCCACTTACACAAGAGACAATTAGCTGGGCAGGGACTGAAAGACTTCCTTCACATATACAGGGCATAGGATAGTTTACACTCAATAAAACGTCAAAGGAAAAAAGAAGCGAGCTGTCCTTCATGAACACCGATGGCTACTAACCTCGGGAATGTGGACTCTTTGGGGCATTTGATGCAAGTTACAAACCCTCACCCTAAAGGGGGTAAGGGATGGGGAGGAAGACACATATAAGCATGCATAGAGCATAGATCGTCTGCACGCAGACCTCAGAAGCCCACCTAAAGGCCTGTGGTAGTAATGACCCCTAGAATCCCTGATGCTAAATGCTTCTTAAAGCTCGTCATTAATGCTCTCGAATACTCTACACCTATGCACCTGCTACTTCTGCCTTTTTTCAATGCTCCAGGGGCCCACACTCACTTACTTCACCTGGTCCTGGATAGAGGGAAGCGGGGGACAAAGCAGCCTGACACCTGCGTTCCCCAAGCAGGAGGACCCGCTCCCTCCACCTGGGCCCCACTCAGCGTCTGGGGCAGGGCCCTCCTTCTCAGCTCTCCCTCCTCCCCAGCCCCGCGGCTCCTGGACAGCGATCATGCCCGCTGGCTCCCCGCCCGACCCGTGGAGCCTGCCTGGGCCTCACCGTCTTCTTGGCGGGTTCCTTCTTCCTCCTCTTCTCCGAGTTGCTGTGGTAGGGCAGGTCACGGCCGCGGTAGGACGGGCCCCGGCTGAGCTCGAGCTCGCTGTAGGGAGGCAGCGCGTCGTCGGGCGCGTCCTCCTCTTCGCCCTGCGGCGTTCCCTCCTTGTAGGTGGACGGCGGCGACCAGGCGTAGTAGGAGGCGCTGCGCGGGCCGAGCTGCGCGCTCAGCTTGGACGGCGTCTCGAGGCTGCCGCCGCGGCTGGCGCCCTCGGGCAGCGCCTGCCGCTCCACCCCGGCGCCCCGGAACGAGTGGTCGTACTTGGGCGCGGCGCCCGGCGTGCGGCTCACCAGGCGGGGCAGGTGTGCGTCGTCGGGCGGCCGCCGGCGCGGGGGGCTGTAGGACCAGCCGCGGTCCGCGTCGGTCAGGGGCTCCCGGCTGCGGCTCCGCTGCCCGTAGTACTCCTCCAGCGAGCCGTCCTGGTAGAAGCCCCCGTGCGCCCGCGCCTCTGAGCGCTCGAAGCGGCTCCCGCCCCGGGCCTCGTGGTTGTTGCCGTCCGCCCTGCGGGACCGCGGGCCGTAGGAGTCAGCGAAGGCCGCCAGCTCGTCCATGGAGACGGCCGGTACCCCGGTGGCGAAGTTCTTCCGCGACAGCATCTCGGATTTGGAGCGCTGCTGGCTGCGGGCAGAGGAGGCGCTGGTCAGTCCAGGTAAGCCGTGCGCGAGGCAGGGAGCTTGAGCGGGGATCTAAGGGCCCCTGTCGTATCTGGGGCCTCTGTCAGGAGACCGAGGTCCGAACCACGGCTCCGCTCCTGGCTGGATGAATCACCTCGGGCATCTCTCACGCCTCAGAATCAACAAACAACAAGCTCAAGGCGGCCATGCCCATCTCGAGTGTTAGTGTTAAGGATCAAGATGGGGTTGTGTGGATAAAAATACTTTGTGATCTACACGGTGCTGAAACACACGTTGGGCCTTCTTTTGGCCATTATGATGTGACCTCTGGTTGACAGCCTCCTGACTCACTCCTCACACCCTCAAAGCCAGCGTGGGTGATGTGGGCCTGCAGTACACACAGCGGTGGCCCACGGAGTCCCTGTAATATTTGGTGACAAACAGAGGCCTTTTCCTTCCTCAGAGCCGAGGGCAAGTTACCTCTTGGGGTGGCAGGCAAGAGGGAGCCTGCAGTTGGTACTTTGAGAGAAAAGCAATATCTACTGCCCTTCAAGATACAGGATAGGTGAGTGGGGAAGGTGCTATCCGGAGGGCACTGGCTACACAAAACTGGACAGACAACTTGGCCGCCCCACATTCATTGGCCATGTCACCCAGGGTAAGTTCCTTAGCGTTTGTAAGTTTCAGTTTCCCCAACCTAAAATGGGGACATTAATAGTACCTCCCTTTTAGAATTATGAGACTCAAATGCAACAGTATAACATATTTGGCATTTGACCTTTCACAAAACAAATGATCAAAAATGATGGAGGTGGGGCTTCCCTGGTGGCGCAGTGGTTGAGAATCTGCCTGCCAATGCAGGGGACACGGGTTCGAGCCCTGGTCTGGGAAGATCCCACATGCCGCGGGGCAACTGGGCCCGTGAGCCACAACTACTGAGCCTGCGCATCTGGAGCCTGTGCTCCGCAACAAGCGAGGCCGCGACAGTGAGAGGCCTGCGCCCGGCAATGAAGAGTGGCCCCCGCTTGCCGCAACTAGAGAAAGCTCTCGGCCAGAAACGAAGACCCAACACAGCCAAAAAGAAAGAAAGAAAGAAGCTTTCATTAAAAAAAAAAAAAAATGATGGAGGTGATGGGTGGGGTTTTTTAGAGGTTATAGGATAAAACATGAGACGAGCAGAGAAATGTTAGCAAGGTTCATTAAGGGGTCTAGAGTACCCTCTTCAAAGAGCCTTGAGTGATTACTTCTGCACATGGTGTCCCAAGTGTTCCCTTGCTTAATACATGTGGGAAAGGGATGTTCAACAGCCCACAGAGAGATGTGGCAGGATAACCTAGAAGGGCAGAGATGCTGTTGGATCACAGCAGCCTCCGATGCACCCTGCCTCCCGGCTCCTGCCCCCGCACGCCCAGCACCAGCGTCGCCCTGCCACGGCCGTCTTCACCTGTGCCTGAAGCTCTCCAGATCCTCTTTGTTATACTCCATGGCCGAGGGCCCCCGGCTTGCCCCGCTGCTGCCTCGCATGACGCCTGACCAGTAGTCAGGATTGCTCTCCAAGTCCCCGGACACAGGGAACTGTTTGCTTCGCATCTGATGGTAAGACTGGCGGAAACTGCTGTCTTCCTCATGCAGGGAGCTGAGTTCCGAGATGGTGTTGTTATCTGCAGGGACAAAAAACCAGGCATGACACAGCTTCCTACCCATAGAACAGAATGGGAACTCAGTTAACGGCTGAAGACTAGAGGCTTTGGGAAACTCCCACCCGAGGGCCTCAATCCTGTCCAGGGTGGGTTGTAGACCTGAACTAGTGGTATTTGTGTTCTTAGCTCAGCAGGAACTGGCTCCAGCTAGAAGCCCACTTGCCTACAGAGAGGGAGGCTTCCTGCATGCTCTGTTCTTGGAATAGGAAAACAATTGTTATTGTTCCACCTAAGGCAGGCTTCCCAGAACTTGAGCTCTCTACAGCTGGTGTCCTCCTAGTACATCAGCATCCTTGCTCAAATGTTTTTCTTCTTGTTGTTTAATTCAGTGATGAGCCATGATGATCCCAGGCTTGAGGCCAAAGGGGCAAAAAGAGAGAGAAGCCACAGACCACAGGACCTTCCCTACTGTTGGCTGAGTCCCAGGGTGGGGCCTTCAGAGTCAGTACTACACCCCCGCTTTAGAGGCACCCCATTCCAGCCTCCTGCAGTTGTGCCCTCCCCACAGAGTGAGTCCGCAGGGCCAAGGGGATGTACACACCTAGTGGCCATCCACCCCCCTTCTGGATGTTCATCCAGGAACCTGGACTATCTTCCCCAAACAATACCAAGTCCATTTCCAGGGCCTGAGTAGACCTCTTCCACTCCCCAAAGAGTATGGGGGCCATGGGTGGCCAGGACAGCTGTTTGGAGGTGCGGGAAGAAAAGGGGGAGGTTGGGCTGCACTTAGGGCTTCTGGGCCTCCGCTTATACTCTGGTCCTAGCCCAAAAATCTAAAGAGGGAGGGGATGGTCACAGCCTTCTCATTTCCTAAGGTGGCCTAAGTAGCTTTTCACAAAAGCACTTGTGAATAAGGACCAGAGTCACGGTCTGGAAAGAAAAAAAAAGAAAAAAGAAACTATTTATTTATAAAACTTTGAAATGGGTTGAATTTCACATTACTTAAAAAATAAATCTAGCGAATCTATTTGTAATGTAACTGAATCCATTTGTTTTCTAAAAATCCTTTGAACTTCAGAGTATTATCAAAATCAACATTTATAAGGTGTAGGGCCTGGCTGCTGAGCAAGAGGTAAACCGAGATCAGGTGTGGGAAGCACAGATGTGTGTCTCAGTGTCCCCTCTGCCTCGTCTCCTCCCCATCCCCAACGGTCCTTAGAGGAGCAGAGAATTTTTGCTGGTTCCCACCCATGAAGGGAAGGGAGGGTCTCCCCCCACAGCATAAACACAGCCTCCTTGTCCTGTTTTACCAGGACACAAGGCTGACCAGGAATGCCGTTCAGTTTGGTCATGTGATCAGCTGGTTTTGAATTATAATCTAATTATAAGCCTTTTCTGCCCCGTAAGGAGAATGGACTAGTTCGTGCCTATTTTAAAGGAAAACAACTCAGATCCTATTGATTAATCAAATCTAGAACCTTTCTTTTCTCACGATCCCAGCGAACTCCAATCTCCCGGGAACCATACAGAAGAGAACTTGAAAATGCACCAAGTGTGCTTATTGAAAAATGACATTATTTATTCAGACCTTTCCTTAAACTTCGGGGAATAATGGACAGTTTTCATTTCTCCAGATAGTAAGGGCTAGCTCTGTTTCACCATTCATATGATGGATAGCCCAGGCTGTCTGCTGCTCTAAAATTTCTGCCACAGTGAACATGAACATGAACATTCCCCACTTCACAGACACCTAATAATGGAACTCTAGAGCAGGATAGGCAAACTTTTTCTGTAAAGGGCCAGATAGTAAATATCGTAGGCTTTGCAAGCCATACTGTCACAACTATTCAACTCTGCCATTGCAACATGAAAGGAGTCATAAGTAATACAGAAGTGGATTGGCACGGCTGTGTTCCAAGAAAATTTACTTGCAAAAACAGGAGGTGGAACATATGTGCCCTGGGAGCTGTAGTTTGCCGATTCCAGACTGAAATATCCTAAGAGCAACCCCCTATTTACAAGGGACAGGCGAATGAGGAGCACATTGGCTGGGAAAGTCATGGGCCTGACCCTGAAACTCCCATTTCTTACAGAATCTGTTACTCCCTTGCAGCACCTGAAACGATGAGACTCATTTTATGATGAGATCTTCAAGAGTGTCCTATGTCCATGATCCACCCCAGGGTTTCCTTTGCTCTTCAGGAATAGAACCTCTCAAACTAAAGAGAACTAGATTCCTACTTCATGTCTCTGCAGTTACGGTAATGTCAACCTGCAGGTTCAAGAGTGCTGGGCTCCAGTTCTGGCCCCGACACTGAGCACGGGCACTGGTTACTTTCCCTCTCTGCCTCCCTTGCCTCTTCCGTAAAATGAGGGAGGTAGATTCAACAGCCTCAGTCTCTTCCAGCTCCAACATCGTAAAGTCCTATGAGTTAGAAGGCTGTGGTCTTTGACTAGAAACTGCCGCTGCAGCTATGGCACCGTCCACAGTTGGCTCCAAAGTTTCTAGTTTAACAAAAGGGCACAGGACGGGAATCAGAAGAGCTGGGTTCTAGTCCTGATGCTATCACTTCAACCCTCTCGGCTTCTGTTTCCTCATCTGTTGACCCAGGCCACCCCTTGGACTCTAAGATTCCTTGGTCATTACCTTATGGCCAGCCAGCCCTTGGAGACCACTTTAATCCAGGCAGACAGAAGACATCACCTAAACTGGGATCCACCCTTTATTTTCAACCTCCGTTTTTCACTTTTTCTCTGAGCTGTGTGTGTGAGATTCACAGATTTCCTCCGTGGGCTCTTTCTCCTTGATCTCTGACTATCTCTGTCTCTGTCCCCGTACAGGGATCCATGACAACACTGTTACAACTAGCTTGTCAAGTGCAGTGACATCTGCATTCCTGACATTCCAATCTGGAGATGGTCTTTTTATAACCAGTGTGGTGGGCGGAGGCAGCAATGGATGCAACTCAGACAGGATGAAATTAGAATTGCAAACTGGGAGGGATATGTTGTCTTTAATCTGAATAAAGCTCCTCTAGTCTGGGACTGTTTCCCCAACAATGCCATCAAGTCTCTCGTTGATTCCAAGGCGAGGAGGGTTCAAAGAGAGAAACGTAGTGACCTCACTCCCAGGCCTGCCAGCACCCTCTGATAATTAGCCTGTCCGTGTCAGACCTGCCCTGTGCTGCCTCTCATGATAGATGGTAATTTGGAATCCAAATCAAGAATCAGCTGTGTCAGCTGCAAAGTCTCCAAGGGCTGTGGGTGGGTTAAGGGTTGGGGCCCTGACACCTACAGACTCAGTAATTAAAATGTTCTTTTGACAAGAGGGGCAGTCTCTTTGCTTGCCCCTCAGCCTCTGCTGCTGGGCATCTAAAGGGAACGTAGGCCTCTTTTTTACGAGATTTCTTTGGCAGACTTGCTCTTTCACTTTCACTGATACGGCAAGTCGGGCAGCTGGACTGTCGTTCAATGCTAGGGCCTTTCACGTTGGAAAAAACTGATACTCAAGCTTCCACATCCTAAGTCATTATTTTGAATATATTTTAAAGGGAGTAGTAGGGAAAGGCTGTTTTAATAAAATATTTCCAACCCCAGGATTGCACGGCCCCAGCAGTACTGACTGCCCCATGGAGAGACACAACAGGAACCAAGATGGTACATGATTGCTCTATTCATTTTTAAAAAAATTCTATTATGGTTTATTACAGGATATTGAATATAGTTCCCTGTGACTGCTCTGTTCTTCATACCAGAATCCCTTTTTTCTTTCCTCTATGTACTCAAAGCTACTTTCTTTAGGGTGGTATCACCAGCACCCCTACTAGTTCTGACCCTGAAAACTCAGGCCTGCCCACATATGGTCACCCCCAAATCCCCTTTAGCATGATGCTGCGCAGATCACATAAAACTAACAGATACTCACATCTGCCTCTCATTCTTCTGGCTGGATCAAACTGAGCCAGCTCCTTCTCGACATAGTATAGGACCTTCATGGAGTCTCTCTCTTTGTCAGCTTGGATCCGGTAACCTTTGCGAACTGTTGAGAAATAGACAAGAAGGTGAGGTGAAAATAATCAGGAGAAGGCAGCTTCCATTTATTTTAGTAAGTAGAAAACCTGGGTCCCACTAATAACAACTCTTCTTGAAATCACCCAGAAATAGTAACCTGTAGTTCTATATATGGAACCATACGCGAGATCCCCTTTATCAGATCGTTCCATTAGAATGGAGGATCGTCAGGTCAACAACAAAATTCTATTACAGTATATTTGTAGTCATTTGTTAACCTCTGCTTCCTACCTCCTGACCTCTTATAGCTCTACTTAAAGCTCATCTTCTCAAAGTTTGGGGGAGTACACTCACACTAGAAAAAGACCACTTTGTAGACTAGGGCCGCAGATCACCCTACAGTCTGAGGATCATAACTTCACCTGGTGGAAGCACATGTAGCTTTAAAACAGATACCCAAACGTCAGGGACCTTGACACAGGTGGCCTAAAAGCCTCTAGTTGCTTGGGAGATTGTGCAAAAATTCCATAACTAGGTGATGCATGAGAGCTAATATTAGATTATAGGCTTTATACACATTAGTACAAAATAAAATGCAAAATACATGGATTACTAATTATGGTTCCAGTATTATTTCTTTAGTATTTTCCTCTTAGGAAAGGGACTACCATATTTTTGACATGATTAATTCAACCTGCTGCTATGTGGTTACAGGCAGGTGTTATTTTCAGGGCTTAATAAAAAACAAAACTAAAGCATGAGAGATAATACCATCTCCTACATTCCCATCACTCATATTGTCAGGGACAAAGGCTGTTGAAGCCCCATGTCACTTAAGCATCAGTCGAGTCCAATACCAGCCCCAAGGGTGACCAGACACACGGGCAGGTTCAATCTTCACAGATAAGAGAAAGAGAAAACAAGAAAGAGTGAAAGGAATGGGATGGGGACAGAACAATAAGGGTAATAGACAACACTTAATTGGGCACTGAAATGTGCTAGGTACCGTGCTAAATGCTCTACATGGACATTGATTCCTCACAACTACATAAGGAAGTTAACTGTTAGTAGCCGCATTTCATGGTTGAGGACACTTTGGTTCAGAGAGGTTTCATAACTTGCTCAGGAATAAGTGGTAGTTCTGGGACTGGAACCATGTAGTCTGACTGAAGCCCAACCACACTGGGCATCTTGCCTCTCTGGAGTCTAGGAGCAGAGACAGTATGGAGAGATAGGAGAGGAAGACAAAAAGGAAGAGCCCAGAGTAGAAAATGCTCTTCGGTGTGCCATAGGCAGTGTCATCTGAGGCACGGTCCTACCTTACAGCCTACCTTATCAGGACTGCACAGTGGGATGGAAGCAAATGACCCACCTCCAATATTCTCTGTTCCCAGAGTAGGGCAAATACCATAAAGAAACCATATGACTGCATGCACCTCTGGAGAAAATCCTGCTTTCTGCACTCTGGTCATGTTACCCTGGCTGTGGACAGAGCCCCCAACACAAGCATGTACATGGAAGATTAAAATATCATCTTCCACAGACTCTAATCACAGCCCTGGCACTGAAGACTGGGAAGACGCCCACACATCCATTTGCAGGTGCACTGGTTTTCTATATGAGAACAGGATGGGCAGTCCACATTCAGCTCCAATTGTGGAATTACTTAAAAAAAAAATTAATCTCAGCACACGCTTTTTAGTACACCTTCTCCTGGAGGTTAGATCCATAATCCCTACGCAGAAGCAATTATTAGCAGAAATGATTTTATTTATCAAGCTACACACTCTTCCATCTCTGCAGAGGTGTTTACATAGTACAGACAGTTCACTTAAAATGCAATTATCCCACAGAACTGCTATGTCTGTTCTGAGGCAGTTATGTCTGATGGATGAAACACAGGGCTGGGACATGGGGAACTGGGCATCTTGTAGGCATGCCGCTGGATTTACTGAGGGACCTCAAATAAGTGGTGACCTATCCAGGACTCAGTTTTCATGTCTGTGAGATACAGCTAATACTTTTCACCTTTTAAATAATCTCATAGGGAAAAGACAAATATATAAACCAAAAAGAAAAAGAAAAAAGAAAGGAGACAACAAAGACCAAATCAGTGGAGCCCTTTGAGTTCTCTGTAATTATTAGGGGCAGCTCAAATGACACCTCATCCAAAAGGCTTTCTTTTTCTCTAGCTAGAAAAAGTTCTCTCCCTTCTCTCTCTATCCCACTCCTAACTTACAAATCATTTATTTTGAACTTTCATCATGGCCCTTAATATATTCTCATTGGTTTCAAATGATTTGTATAAATGTCTAATCTTCCCAAAGATTCTTGAGGGAAAAGAATGCTTATCATTCTAGCTCAGTGTAAAGCCCAGGATGGTGCTCTATATATAGTATGCACTTAAATGTTTGCTTGAGCTGAACTGGTGCCAGCCTGGGGCTGGGGGTAGGGTTAATGCTTTCTTTAGAAAGAGTATTTTCAGTAGTTTCCCTGTCTAGATTGTAAACTTCCTGAGGTCAAGGACCAGTTCTCTCTGTTCATCTCTGCATCCTGAGCACCTAGCATAGAACCTGACACATTGCAGACACTCAAAACACATGTGTTTGTATGTATGAATAAATGAATGAATGAAAATCAGGAATAAAAACTATATCACAAAGAATTACAAAGTAAGGCAGAAAAGGCCATGTGATGGGTTTGTTGGAGAATTTTCACCAGGAAGGGGAAGGCTTGAATGGTAGCTTACAGGCAGTAGGGAAGGGTCTACTCTACCTGCAGCTGTGGCTTTATCTAGGTGTTCTTAATATGTGAAGCACTGTATAGCAAACATTCAGTAATACTGAGATAAAGGGGGGAAGAGTATTGCTGTAGGGAACAATGTACCAGCTGTCCCCTGGCAATGAGAGATGGCGGCCATCCTGAGCAACAGCTGGAAACTGCTCCCTTATCTGCAACTTGGACCGGCGCTTAGATTGCTTTCTGTGTCATTATAACAAATTGCACTCCTCATTATGAGACAGATTTGATCATGTATGCATAGGCTATCATGCCCCTGAAAAGTTACAGTAACTATTCACAGCCTCAAATGACGATGGCAGCTTCGCCTTTCAGTACTGGCATTATAAAGAGACACCACTGTACTAGATACTTTCAGCTTTGATTTCTCAGTCACACCAGCTCATGACTTCAGAAATCTTAATCCCTGTACTTTGTCAAAAAGGACAGAGGCAGAGTATTGATGTCTAGACTTTAGAGGCATCATCCGTTTGGTTTCAGTAGCTAAAAAGCTAGGCACTTCTCCCTTTAAGAGGTGTTGGTTTTCCTTTTTTAATTGAAAGCTGTATATTCGATGGGTGGCACACTATAACTAATTCTCTCTTCGTGGTAGCACCTGGCTCTGTGTCACGTATATGCTCAGGAGCACAGAAAACCGTTCTTGATCCCTCCAAGCAGATGAGACTTTTCCTTCTCTGAGCTGGCATTAGAGAACAGTCTTATCATATGCTCCTTTCTATTTTTCACTCATTTTATTTCCATTCACAAGCCCCCAGAAACCACTCTGCTGGACTGTAACCTCGAGAGAAAATTGGTATGCATTCATTAAATTTTTCTTGATTTGAAAGTAAATAGAATGGTGTCAGGCCGATTTTTATCTGTAATTTGTCTGAAGATCAGAGAACTCTCTGATGTGTGGCAATATTTTAATAAGAAATGTCCTACATTATTGGCCAAAGACCAGCATTTTTTGGAAAATGACTTTTTTCCTGGTGATATTTCAGTTTAGGGTCGATGGATGATTTATTTCCCTTTTGAAGTTCAGTCTGGTCCAAGTCCTTTGGTTGGTGTGGATTTTCATACTTCAGCTCCTCTAATTTATTAGCCTTGCCAACTTTGATTTTTACTGGAGAGGGACTATTGGGATATTCATTTTGATGCCAAACTATAATTTCAAAAATTCTTACTGGTAAAAGATTTGAGGTGATACTTCTAACCCAATTAAGGCTCAACTATTTTTCAGCTAATTTCCCCTTTAAAGCCAAATCCAATTTGTAAAACTTGCAAAAGAAGTCTGTAAGGCAGATATCCATGGATATAGCCTTGTTCTTCCTGTCCTATCTTAATAAGCTAAGGAAGGCTGTTTATGGATAATGGAACAGCTGCCAGATTCCACCCCCAGGGTGACAGCAGCTCAGTTGTGGGAGAAGTGATGCTTAAAATTTGCATATTCTCTGTATACATACAGTAGGCATATATATAGACACACATCCTTATTAGTTTGAAAAATGACATTTCAGAACCCTACTTGCCTATTCAATTCTTTTGCAAGAAGGATGAGTGGAGACCAGGTAGATGTGAAAATATAATGGATTCAAGCAAGGGAAAAGATAATTGCATTAATCAAGGTGGGAGATGATGGTGGCAATGACTAGGATAGTTGAGTAGAGATGGACCAATTCAAGGTTATTTTGAGGTCCAGTCTGAAGGACTTGGTGACCAGCTGGATGAGAGAAGTAAGGGAGAGGAAGAGATAAGGATCAAGTCCCTGCTTCTGGTTTGGGCTACTAGGTAGATAACGGTGCCATCCACTGAAAATAAGAAATGTAGGAGTTGGTTTGAGGTTGAGAAACAGCAGATTAATTCCATTTCCTAGATAGAGGTTGAGCTGGAAATGCCTGTAATACATTAAGATGGATATGTCCAGAAGGCAGGTGGATATATGGGACTGAGGAACAGGAGAGAGGATGGAGATAAAGACTGGCAGCCATCAGCATATAGATGATGACTGAGGCCATGGACTAGACGAGATTTCCCAGGCACAGGACCTTGCACAAACAGGAACACCAACATCTGGGGGATGTGCACAGAAAGAACAGCCAGCATACAGTGAAAACGGTAGGAAAAACTACAAAGTACAGTGTTGAGGAGGGCAAAGAAATATGAGTGTGTTGTCAGGGGTGGCAAGTGCTTTTGAGAAGTCAAGGGGGCAAGCTTTGAGAAGCATCCATTAGAGTTAGCAATAAGGCGATCTTGGCAAGAGCTGGTCTTTGGAGTGGTGAAAGCAATAGCAAGACAGAAGTTAGTTGAGGAGAGGAAATGGAGACATTAAAGATTCAAAACTCTATCAGGGAGTTTGGCTGTGAAGAGGATAAAGTGGATAGGGAAGTAGCATCAGAGGAATGTAGGGTTTTTGCAAATTGTTGTATTTTAATGGGAGAGATACGAGTGTGTTTTGAATGCTGATAGGAAGGAGTCGCTAAAGAAGGAAAGGCTGGAGACGTGAGGTGGGAATGGGGTGGGGTATGGAGATTCAGTAGAGAGAGAACCTTGACAAAGCTGAAGGGGATGGCTCCAGAGCAGGACAGGAGGAGACAGTCATCTTTTTTTGTAACAGAGGTAACAAACAAACATAGCAGGTAGCTGCTATGAAGAATGGGAGAAGGAATCAGGGTGCCTCTTATCTCTTGCCCATTCGGTAACTAACTGGCTATACTATACATAGCTCATCAAAGATGCCTTTTCAACTACACAGAGTGTTCAAAAGAGTATTGTGTACAAATGTAATCTGAAAAATTACTGTTGCTAGATGATTACCCTAAAATTGAAGTAGCATAAAAATAAAAAATAGGCTAAATTTACATCTTTATAAACCAGCATTTCTTAACACTTCTAACATTCTTTAAAGAACAATCTACATGGAACAGTGGCTTAAACCATTTTTCTTAAAGGAGAAATAGCCAAATGCCATCAGTACTTCTGGCCATGGGACCATGAGTACAGAAATGTGCCCAGTGAGGATCATGAAGAACTCACTCCTGACTCAATGAGCCAGAAAATGATCACATGAGCCAGACTAGCTTGGCCAACACTGGTTGTGCATTCTCCCCTTTTCCCCTGCTAACAGAATCCTGACTTTGTTCATTTCCAAGGTGAATAGGTGTTTTGGCCTAAGAGATGAGTCTTGGTTGGTCCAAGCCAATCTGGTTTAAGAATGGAGACAGGACACAATTCTTGCCAATAAAACTACATGGAGAAGTCTGCTGGAAGGGGAAGAGGCTTCTGGAAAAGTTTTCCTCACTCTTGAGAAAAGGAGCACAAGGAAGGAGCATAACTTTTCCATCTCTGCATGCATTTAGTATCTGGGACTGTGGCAGTCATCATGGAATCTGGAGGGGAGCCAGCCCGGGAGGACAGAGGATGCACTCGGGATGCCAGAACAAAAGATGGAAAGAACTAGGTCCTTCAGTGATGCCACCTGAACTGTTCCATTAACCAACCCCAGAACCACCTTACCTTGGAATTTCCTGCTATGTGAAATAAGATTTTTTTTTTTCTATTTTTTAAGCCACTTCTAATTGCAGTTGGTTAGTGTGGCAGGATGGAGCCAAAATGACTGAACTGCATGCAAAAGCAGGAACTGGAAACAGGTTGAAAACAGGAGAGAAGAAGTATTTGCCATTCTATGAATAAGAATCATTTTATTATGAGAATCCATTCAATAAAAAGTAAGAGGGAAAGGGTTCTGATGGGAAGGAAGGAGACAGAAGATTGGGGGGAAAAGGCAAGCTGCAAACAGAGCATGAGACAAGTCCTATTAATGCCTCTTTTGCCCACTCCATCCTTCAGGGAAATGGACTGTATTGTCTTTATCTCTCTAATACCCTGTGTGTCCTTGATCATTAACTTTTACTTCTCAGTCTGTGACTCATTCCCAATCTCAGACGTCAGAATTCTGCTAATAGTTCCTGAGAGAGAAAAAACACAAATACCAATTACTCACTGAGGATATCCAGTCCTTCCAGGGTGGAGCATTGACAGTCCGTTAAATGGACTAGACATTCGTCCTTGCTCCCCACTGAAGGCCATCCAGATACCTCCAGGGAAGAAATGTCTGTTTCATCAACCCTAGTGGCTCATTCACACCTAGGGATTTAAAAATCACCTCCTAAACATACTACATACACAGTTCTAACCTTTACTACTCGGTAGTCCTGTTCAGATGCCGCCAGGAAAGCTACATTTTAATGCCTCTATACTCCTCTACCCCTGCCTATAACCTCAAATTCATCATGCCCTCAATGGGGCTAATCTTCACCCAAATAAACTCTCCTTACCAGTTATCTCATTTCTGTCTAGGATATGCACCACTAGACAACTGGGCTCATTTTGAAGCCTCCTAACATCTAACTGCTTGCTCTTTCAAAGCATCTCTCAGATTCATCCACTCATTTCAATGCCCATTGTCTCCATCATAATCCAGACACTCACATGTCCCACTTCAATCACACCTCAGCTCAAGGTCTCTGATTCTACTCTCGCCTACTTAACCACTCGCTTTGTCAACACGTCACCTCTCCACTCAGGAACCTGCCTGCAGTGGCTCTCATTTGCTATGGCACCAAGCCCCAGCTCTTCCAGGAGGGGTTTCAAGGCCCTCCCTAATCTGGCTCCACCATATTCTTCCACTGTCTTCCAGTCAGACAGACAAGCTAGACACTGTCAAATACACACACTGTGTTCTCTTAGCTCTGGGCTTCCACCCTGCTGGCCTGTGTGTGTCTCTGCTTTCCTAATCCTTCTCATTCCTCTAGGCCCAGCTCTAATCTCCCCTCTTCCCTGAAGACTTTGTAACCATCCCAGCTCTTTCTCCTTTGAACTCCCAGTACCATATGCTTTAGCATCTAATTGTCCCACTAAAGGTCCATTTTCTTTCCCTGGCTGGGCCACACTGCTTGTTAGACAAACCTTGTCCTACACTTCTGAGTGTTCCTCATAGTACCTGGTAGGGTCCTGAGCGCTAGGTAGGGAAGAGATAACTATTTATTAATTGAATGCTCAACATGCAAGGGGTACACCTTGCCTCTTTTTCTTATAATTTTAGTTATTGAGGAACCTGGGAAGAAAGCAAGGGGCAGCTATGTCCTGCAGCCCTTGGAAAGCCTGGCATGCATTCCAGGAGATATCTGATACAGCTGGCAGGCTCCCATTCCCAGAATGGAGATAATCATTGTCCAAAGAAGCGTCACCAAACTGATGGTTCTCATCAGCAAGGAACCAGAGTGGAAGCCGGACAGGAGCATGGGGCAGGGCAGTCGGGAACTAGATTTACCACTGTGGCTTCCTCCAGTGGAGTCACTTGGTGCCAGGGGAGGTGGATGCGGCTTGTCCATCAGCACGCCAGATGCGGGGGCTCCTCCCAAGGGGACAGAGGGGATGGAGTAAGGGCCGGGGACACCGGAGACAGAGGGAGGGTACCCGGCCTTTGCTGCTTTCCCTGCTTCATACACTGTGGAGGGAGATGAAGAGCAAGAGAGATTACATCATCCCACCCTCCACAACCCTCACACCAAAAATTCCTGAGGGTGTGCTTGAGGGAGCTCCTGGATGTATGCTCCGGCGCGGGCGTGTGTGTGTGTGTGTGTGCGTGTGCGTGTGTGTGTGTGTGTGTTCTACTAGTCCTGAATTGATTCATTGGAACCCCTCTCCCCCACTCTCTTGGACTCCTCCAGCGATGACATAAGGAATTACAGTGTTTAGTAGTACCTGGCAACTGCGTAATTAAGCAGTGCTGGGAGCTGTCACAGCAGCCTCCCCTGTGACAGCAGCAGCCCACTCTGAGCCACGTTGCTGCAGGCTGCCTCAGCCCCTCTGGAGGAGGCCTAGCACTGGGGCTGCCCAGGGCTGCTTCCAGGAGGCTCCTAACCTCTTCTAGAGAGGCAAAGCCAGCTATGTGCTGACACACGGCCCCGCTCTGTGAGCCCAAAAGCAGAGCAAACAATCTGACTCCTCGCGCGGAAACTGCTGTGTTCCTAAGGATACGAAAGATACACATGGTGTCTCTCTCCTTCAAGACGTTTATGGCAGGGTGCCAAACTTACTGCCTATATGGGCTTGGCCAGGGAGGTAAAATTGTGAATCCCCAAAGGAGGACTAGTTCCTTTGTGGACCATTTTGTCATAGGAGTAAATACAACTCATCTGTGTCTGGATGGGACCCAAAGGCTGTGGTTTGCACACGCTGTTGGTAAACAAGAGGAGTTCTCTGCACGCACAAGGCATGACCAGAGAAGGTTTTCTGTAGTTTGGATGCCCGAGGAGAGGGCAAAAGCCTTACCCCGCAACCTCACCATCCTGAACCTGCCCTTCCTTTCAGCAATAGTGTCAGTGAGGATTCCAAATGCAGGGGTGATAGGTGTAAATCAGAAGCATGGAGAGGTGCCTGTAGGTGAGAAGGCAAACAAGAATGGTCATCTCAGGAAGCCGGGGGCTCCCAGCAGAGGAGAGTCTGGAACGATCGCTTTTGGGGTGGAGAAGGCGCTCAGGGCACATAACTGTCTGATGGAAAGGTGACGTTTCTTTTGATCACTCTGCGTCTCCACGCTCTTCACTTTACTCACAGGCCTGCGGGCAGCAGCAGGAATCTGGGCAACAGGGGCAGCGGATGTAGCAACAGCAGCTGTGAGGGCAGCACTGGCACCAGCAGATCCCCACCAGGACGAAGAAGAGGAAGACTCCCAGGATCACCAGGCCAACAAACACCCACTCTGGAAGGACGCACAGAGAAACCCACACTCGAGGCGGCACCCTCTCATCGGTGTCTCCCTGGGAGACGAGTGAGTGGGAGGGACCTGGGGGAAGACAGTATCTCGTAACAGGGCACAGAGCCCCCAAACTACGGAGGAACTCTGAGAGTGAGAGGTGCAGACCCTCCCAGGGCTGGGGCGTGGAGAGCAAGGAAGGTTACCGGGGTCATACTGAGCACACATAATGACCAGTACCAAGTGATGGGGGAGTTTTAGGGCCCCTTCCTGGAGAAAGGGCTCACCTTACCAACTGTAGTGTCAGAACAAGTATGGGACAAGAGCAGAGATTCCTGGCTAGGTAGAGGGGAACTTTGCTTGCTGAGCTATAAAGTGGTGGGTTCTGTGAATTCGTATCTTTTGTAGCCAAGTTAATCTTGTCCCTAAAAGTGTAAGCCCTGAGAAAAAGTTCTCTATGTCTATATGGTCTAAATCAGAACATATTTAGGTGGTCCAGGTCCCTTGTGTATTCATCTGCTTTCCCTACTGACTGCCTCTTAACATCTTTCCTGTACTCAGCATCAGGGCTGAGATCAAAACCCTTTGCTAAAGAAAACTAGAGACACAGGCTCCGAAGAGAAGAAACTGTCCCCGTTCCCCAAGAATGGTTTGATCACACTCCAGCTGACCACGCTACACAGCCAGCATAGCCACGGACTAAAGTGGCTCAGGACCGTGGTGGCTGGGAAGGCTCTCACGTGTATATCTGACCATGTTTGTTAACGTCTGCTATTTTCACAGCTCTGCCAGAGGCCGAACGTGAATTTAATTCATTTGCCCATCCAAGAGATTAAGAGAAAGGAAACAAATCCATTTGGCTTAGATAAAAATGACTGTGGCCCTGGAGTGACCTGATGTCATGCTTTTGGGACTTGGCTATAGGATCCAATGTCCCATTGGGGGCCTGGGACGGACTGGAATGAGCCATGATTTCCTTTCAAAGCAAAAGATTAAAGCAATTCATTTTGATTGAAAACCATCTCCCAAAAATCCCTTTGCAATCAGCTTCAAGTACACATTGTTTTGTTTGAATTTTAGTTATTAAATATTCCTTTGGTGAAATGGAACATTCAGTTGGAGCTTGAGAATATGATATTTTGGTTATATAAAGGGTTTTGTGATAATGATGAAGTTATTTGACCTTTGTTTAGAACATGATTTCCTCAGAGAGAAAACAAACAACTTACGTTTCCTGAATGGTCCTCCTCACTCATCCATCAGAAACACATTCAAAATAACCAGGTCACCCTCTATTCAGGAGGGAAGTGAGAAGGCCTTGTGCCCAGCTAGAATGTTCTGGAGAGCATTCTTGCTGCGGACAGTAGATAGTTGAGGGCTTTGGCCTGTGCCTTAGCACTAACATAATAACACAATGCGGCCTGAGATAGATACGGGCCCTGAGGATGAGATGAGCTGTGTGGTATGGTGACTACAACTCGGGTCAGGCAGTCAAGGATAAAAGACTGGCAGGTTACCTTGGAGAAACAAAGAATGTTATCCATGAAAGGATTCTTGCAGTCAAAAGGGAGAGAAATTCAGGCGACCAGGACCAGATATGAAAAATACAGTAACTTTTCCTTGGGACTGCGGGATATAACATCTAGTGTGAAGCAATGCAGTGTAACATTGTTTTTTTTGTGATGAGCAAATGCGTACAAATTGATGGAACTCTGGATAAGGCGGATCACAAGGAAATATCTGTTTGCGTCCTTGGGATCAACATCAGTAAAAAGAATGTCTGTATTTGGGTTGGCCAGCTAATGGGAAAGGATCAGGAGAATTCACGGAAGAATAATTAGTGAAGCTCAACTGTGAAGACTCTGGATGCTTCTTAAAACCTGAATCAAGTCAAAACCGATCGCCAGGATTATTTTGTTTCTCTCTTTTGCTCTCAATTATTAAGCAGCTCTTAATCCTTTGGCAGAAGCTCTCCAAAGCAAGGCTGAATCGTATCCTTTCCTATTCCCTGCCTTTGGATATGTCCTCTCCCATAGTTCATTCTTGTTTCTCTCTAATCCTCCTTCCATGACGGGCTACAGTGCAGCATCAAACTGATGTTGGCTTGTCTAGCTGGTATGTTCAACAGAAGCTACAAAAAAAGACAGAGGTGTACATTTGGTGCAGGTGTCCTTGACATAGGGTCCATGGACCCCAGCGACTTAGGGGGCCAGGAAGCCCCTGAAATTGTATACAAAGCAATGTAGATCTCTAAATGTGTACTTTTCAAGGGAGGAGGGGTGCATAGCTTTCATAAGGTTTGAAAAAATGTTTTGATAAAGTTATAAAAGGCAATTCAGAGTAACATGGCTGTACACTAATGAATGGGTAAACATAAAACTTAGGGAATAAGGAATGCAGATTAATAACCACTCCGTTAAGGATACTTATAGCTATCTGGGTGCAGCTGAGATACTGAGATTGCGAAAAGGCCTGCATACCTGACACTGAAGGACTGGGTCCCCATCTCAGCCTATTTTTAATTACCATTATTCTTTTAGGGCCTAGTAACAGAAGAAATACAATTTGAAGGCTCTTCCAATGGGCTTAATTCATCCTGGAAAATACCACAGACATATATAGACAAACGTACAAATAAATTAAAGGAGCAATTAGTAACTAATGCAGAGGCAAGACAGATGGAGGGATAGCAAATTAAGCAAATACAGAGTTAAATGACTGAATACCTGGCATAATCTCCACAGCAAAACTGGGCAAGAGATCAGCAAGCAGCCCTGTCCTGCCTAAAAGAAGTGGAAGGAAAAGAAGTAAAGAGGTTACTCCAAAGGAAAAACACAGCCTGAAGCCTAGCTCCAGCCAGCACCATCCCTACATGGGGCCATTGATCCATGCTGTCTGTGTCATGACACGTACATCACTGGGCTGGGCTCAGTCAAGAGAATGACCTTCTCCATCAATCTTTGGCAGCCATCTAAGAACTCTGCACCTAAACCAGGCAGAAGCAGAAACAGAAATTTCTCTCCAACTGTTATAGAAGGAGGAAATCTCTGCTTCAAATGTGAAAAACCCTGCTTGAGCAGACTGACATATACCATCTCCATTCATTTATACATCCTACTCCACGTATATTATTGGAAAGTCAAACCCGTCTGTATCCAAACGTTCAACCTACATTTTCATACATCCATACACAGTCCCATGTCCATATAAAAACAAAAGTACATATTTGGTTTTAACTCAGAATTATCTCCCTACATGATTCTATTTATAGCCTAAAGATATTTCAATGATTAAAGTTTTCAAAGGCAAGGAAATGATAAAGCTAGATCAGTTATACACTCTTCGACACTCCTTCTGGCTTCAGAAATATTCTGTACATATGTATATGGTACGGCTTTTCCATATGGCACCCACAGCTGGCGTGGTATGGACCCAAGTGCCTTCTGCGTGATATGGCACAGAAGCTTAAGGGCTGGTGTCAGAACAGGTGCCCCTCGGGGCTCTGAGAAGCAAAGAGCTATGCAGGAAACAACACACTGGAAGAGTTTGGGGAGGAGGTTAGTCCTTTTAAAAACTAGCCTGGTTTATACAGAAAGAAGTGCTGAATGCTTCCACCATGTTCTCATATCCAGGTAAATATAAAGGCTGTAATAGGACTTCTGCCCTGTACCAGGTTCTCTCTATCACAGTGCAGCCCTGCTAAGAAACAAGTTGCACTAGGAAACAACTAGCAAACTTGCTTCCTTTGAGGCTTGTGATGGCAAAAGGTCACTATGGTTCCTAAGCCTACAACTGAATCTTACTTCACTTATGGGCATGGCATATGCTTCTAGAACAGCTCTGTCCAGTAGAAATGTAATGTGAGCGACCAGTAATTTTAGCTTTTCTAGTAATCACATTAAAAGTTTTTTTTTAAAAAAAGATGAAATTACCTTCATAATATTTTTACTTGTACCAATGTAGCCAAAATATTAATACTTCAAAGGCTCTGTAGCCACACATCACTATTAGAAAACACACCTCTAGGGGTCTGGTCTCTTTGGTTCATTAGAAAACAACTTTTCCTGTTGAAGTTTGTTGAGGTGCATTAGAGAAGAAGTTACCCATGTGTGTGGTTTATATTTTGAGTCTAAAGGTCATAGTTGGTCACTGATCCTCTCCTCTATCAAATCACCCCATAGAAAAGCAGCTCTGCCAAAAGTCAAAGAAAAAGAAGTTCTTCCAAGGCACTAGGAGAGGATGCTGCAGCAGGGGCAAGGTGTTAGGGAGTCAGGTAAAAGGGCTCTTTGCTCACTTTATTTTTCTTGGCTCTTCTCAACTATACAAGGCCAGTGTGGTAAAATGTGTCCCAGTCATGTTTCCTGCCTGGGTAATGGTCCCACATTTGAAAAGTTAATCAGTACCAGAGTACATTCCAAGGAAAAGAAAGCATGGAGTGGGCCACTGGGTTAACTCTGTTTTATTTTGTATTTAGTTATATTTTTGGCCACGCCATGCAGCATGTGGGATCTTAGTTTCCCAACCAGGGATCACACCCGTGCCCCCTGCAGTAGAAGGTGGTAGTCTTAACCACTGGACCGCCAGGGAAGTCCTGAAGTTAGCTCTGTTTTAGGTTTTGGCAAGAAGGGTTTCCTTCTTTCTGTCTTCCATCTTGTGCAGCTGACATGGTAAGAGCGGTTTGGTGCTTGCAAGGTCTCTTGCAAAGACAAGTGGGAGCCAAGTAGGTCATTGGAAAAGGGCATCTTGAAAGAGAGATGGGCTAGCCTTTGGCCTAAGCCAACATGAAAGGCTAGGAGGTTCCCCAAGGCTCACACGTGGTCTAGTCCAGTTCCCTAGGATAGGCGACCCGACAGGGATTTGGGGCCAAAGTCCAAGCAAGTGATTAAGAGCATGCATTGGTCTCACATGGAATGTCCTCTGTACAAATATCTCTTGGAAGCTCAACAAGGCAAGAAGACAGGTGGTCAAGGATTTGGGAATTTGGGATCTTGGACATCTCTTAAAGGCATAATTAGTATTAATTACAGCCAACAGCCAATGATCAAGGAGTCAATATTAAAAAAAAAAAGAAGTCAATATACTGTGCTTTTAGCAAGGCAGTTATCAGATGCTTACTTACTTAATGGTGTTTTTTTTAATATGGACAATTAGTACTTCTAAATATATCTTATTGTATGTAGTAAAATGAGAAGCTTTTATTGTGTTTACTTTCTAGTTCTCAAGCCTACCACTGTTTTAAACATCCTTATATGTGCTGTAGCCCAAATCATTAATTACATTCATAAGAGAAATGTTATTGATGATATAAGCTATCGATTTGTATACAATTTCTCACAGGAAATTAGCTATGTGATAATAATTAACTATAAAAAAATCCATACATTCAAGGAGGATATGGTACTCACACATATTATATAGAGCATATTCTATTGGAGTAAGCAGTGCACTGGGAGTCAGGGTACTGAAGGCAGCTTTGACATTAGTTTACTTGGTGACCACTATGGACAGATTACTTCCTCTTTCTAGGACTCAATTTTCTCATTAGTCAAATGAAGCGGTTGAATGAAGAGATCCATAAATAGGGAGACCATACATCTTGGTTTGTCTGGGACAGTCCTGGTTTATGCCTGTTGTCCTGGTGTAATTATTAATAGCACCCCTTTTAATTCCAAAGTGTTCTAATTTGGACAATTATTTATATGGTCACCCTATCCATAACATTTTCAGTTCTCAAATCTGATACTCAGTGATCAGAGTTGCAAACTCAATTCCATATGTTTATACGGACCAGTAGATAATGCAAACAAGTGCAGCTGGTCAAATGTAATACAACTGGGAGCAGCTGGGCGTGTGGCAAATGGCATCTTGTGTCTGTAGGGGCTGCTTCTACGCACCTCTAGCCAATTGTTGCCTCACAGAAATGTGTCTTCAGGGTTGCAAATCTTCCTATTTTTCAAGACTAGCCAGACCCCAGATTTTTATGTGAAATATCCTGGTTTTCAAATGTTGGCAACTGATTCATAGATTTTTAAAAATCACTGGACAAGCCATATACAATATGTTTTGGGACTGTATAGAACCCAGAGGTCATGTGCTTGCAACCACTGCGGGGTATATATACACAGATATAATTATGATGGATAAAACACACAAGCTGGATTTCCACACATGCTGTTTAGAACAACACCTTGATGGTGTTCTGACACTACTTCTGCACACAGAATGTTAGTGAATATAAGCTCTAGGCAGCTATGTTCAAATTGAAATCTGAAAGCAACAGTATGACACACCAAATTGTTAGCCCCTATTTCTGGGGCACTGGAATGGGCATCATGGAAGAACAATGAAGGGGCTTTCATGTTTTAGATTTTTTTTACACGTGTAATTGAAAAAGTTAAAATAAGAAACATGGACAGGAGATTCACAAAGCTTGTCACTCCAACAGAAAGACATACATCAAGCTTCTCTGAAGCAATGGCCAATAGCTGACACTTCAGAAGATGGTGAAGCCTTCCCATAATGCACCCGTGTAGTGTTAGCCCCAGGGTGGTGTGGGTGACAGACTTCGGCAGTAAAATGGGTAAAATTAAATGTCTTCAGAATTCAGAACATAGTAGGAGTTTGGGGATAGCAGATTATACCACTATGTTATGTCAACAGTAGAGAGGGAGAGATAGAGCAAAGCTCTCTGGCTTTTATACCATGACCTATATTTTCCTCGAGCTAAAGGCATTTTAAAAAGTGAATTTATGCTGGAATCCTATATTTCTAAAAGTCATTTTGCTTCCAGCTTCTTGCTTAACAGTTCCTAAAAACTGCTGTTGCCAGTTAGAAATGCTCTAACTTTTCTTCCTATTCTACTCTATTCTATTCTGTCACATCCAATGAAGGTCTGATGTTAGAGAGTCCAAACAATTGCAGTAAATACATTCCAGATTTCAGCAGCACTTTACCAACACTTGTGAATCACTGTCATTCTTCCAGGATTCAGTTAGAGTGGCAATTACAAGTCACTTTAATGTCTAAGAAAAGGATGGAAAACAGACCCAGCAAATAGAAAGCCACATTTACTCTTTTCAAACCCCAGCTCAAACTATGAGTAGAAAATAGTTTTCATGTAAGCACTTCAAACAGTTTTCCTCAAACCTTGCAGAATCCATTACTTTTAAGAAATTTCCACATGAATAGACCAAATGAATCAGGCATACTACTAGTCTGTACACACACACACATGCAAGTGTCAGTATCATTCCATACCGTCACAAACATCATAGCCCAAAACATTCATGTATTTTGGGTTGAATGACGAGGGCAGAAACAATCATTTTGAATAAAACAACTTACAGATTTTACCTATATAATTCCCTATTTCAGCTGTTTTCTGCCACTGACACCTTGAAGTTATCCCCAACTGAACTCTTGGTACATATTCCTGAGAACAAGCTCACTTCTGGAATGTCTCCAATTCATTCATTCAACAAAGAAATGTATATTGTGCCTGGTGGAGAGGCAGAGAGGAACAAGACTCGATCCCTATGCTTGAAAGCCTCAGGCTCGCCCATGCAGCTTGTCCAGCAGTGTGAGGCTAAGAACTCAGCTTTACTTCTCTGCTTCTGGGTCACATGACTTACCAAGGTCAAAGGACTTTCTTCCTGCCAAGTCCCCTGTTTTCATTAGCTTTTTTTTTTCTTTTTGCATTTTTGACATCAGGTTCCCCCAGTCATGAGGTCTTCCCCCAGAGACACAGTCCTTGCCTGGTTTCCCACTCCTCTCCTACCCATGGCATTATCTTCACATATTTCACAACAAACCATGTCCCGGTGACGTTTCCCCAAGGTTCTGATACCCTTTTCTTGGCCAGTCAGGCCCTCAATGCAGGATGTACTTAACCTTCTTTACTAAGATAACCAGCTAACGAACTTCTCAATCTTCTGCTTCACTCAAATTCTTACCACACACAGTGTACAAGACTCTGAAATATGTTCCAACAGAGCCGTGTAAGAATACTGCTCTGAGAGGCTGCGTCCTCCTCCATGCTCCCGGCATCATGAGAGCACTTGTCTCTCAGCTGCCGTGATTCCTTTACACGTGCCTCCACTAGCAGGATGGAAACCCCTCTGCATCCCCAACAGCGTGGCATGAGGCGGCACCTCACCCGTCAGGACCTTGAACTCTTCCCAGTAGTAAATCCCCATTGTTTTCTATGCTGGGCTTCTGGCTGGACTTCTGATTTACTGCTCACGTTCGTGCCTTTTATCCAGCTCAGATGGACTCTTAATGAGCATATGAAGGAGCCATTCATTCATTCAGCACTATTCTATGTACTGGAGAATGTTTAGCACCCCTGCACTCAGGGCTCAACGCCAGGAACGTCCTCTACTCACCGGAATATCCCCAAATGCCATCTTGCCATCTCAGGGGATTGAAGCACCATCTCATCCCACCCCTACAAGCTGAAAGCCACGAGCCTAGGGAATTTTCAAGGCAGCCATTACAGAGCGATACAATATGCGCCCCAAATTGGTTTTTGTCTCTAGTCTTAAAACTTAAATCCAAGCTCTGATCATTAGTCCAAGTTCTAGATGTAGGACAAACTTGTTTTCAGATCCTAGATCTGCTACTCAATTATTTGATGACAAAAGACACATTATTTAATGCATTGGACCTTATGAAAAGAAGGGAAAACAATACTTCCTTTGTCCTTGTGATGTCAACACTGCTGACAGCATAGTAATCTCCATTCATTTCTTTGAAACGTACTAACTTGGAGTCCTTTTCAGTTTTGCCAATATATCATACAAATGAACCTTCTGTTCAGGATGATCTAGAATGTTTTTCTTCCCCAGCTTCTTGAGGTTCCCTTCTTTTCCCTTCTGCTTAATGCACATCTTGGCTTCATCCCACTTCCAAGCTTTCCTAAGATGCCCTGGATCCATTTTCAGGGATGTACTGTATCCACCCCTGATGTCTCAGATCCTAACCCTCTAAAAGTTTTCTCTCCTAAGTCTTTGAGGAGAGCAGATGTTTTTCTCTGGCCCTTTTAAGTGTAAAGTTGTTTCTATGGCTGTTTGGAATCCCCCCCGAATAGGAAATTTCCCAAGGGCACACACATCCCTGTTTTTATTCTATATTCCCATGGCAACCATGCATTCAATAAATAAAGATTATGATTATCCATCACAAATGTGGATATAGCCTCCCTTTCTTTTATATGTAAACTATGTATTTAAGCATTTCATGTGTGTACTTTTTCTTTTTTTGTCCCTTTCGTTTTGGCTCACTTTAAATTATAGTGAATAATTCTTACAGTGAATTCTCTCCACAAAATGAGTAGTATCAGACCATCTGCAATTAACTGTTAATAAATGCTTCAGGCTTTTCGGCAGTGATTATAAGCTTGGCCTAAGGCACTGACTTCTATTCACACAGAATTCTAAAATCAGATTGTATTGCCAGAAAGGATCTCGGAGGTCATCTAATCCATAACCCACTCCATGTTTTCAGGAACCTGAGGCTCAGAGAGCTTAAGAATCTTACCCAAAGTCACACAGCTGACTAATAAACCAGGAGTAGAACCTGGGTCTACTCACCCCCATCCCTATCTTTTTTCCCCAGTATCTCACTCCCCTTCAAGCTTTGCTTATTCTTAATTTAGAAACGTTAGACATGTGCAGCATTTCTAATCTCCTAGTATCTGCAGTGAGCAACACAGAAATTTGTGTCTGTGGCATTACTGCTCTACTTACATAATTAAAGTATAATGTTTGGATATAGGAGTGTTGGAGATGGTTAACAATTTCAGCACCTTTTAAAGCTGTGACCAGAAAATGATTACTGAATACATCGTAACACAGTATGAGCTAATTAAAAGGCATTCACCATGCTGCTATAAACTAATAAACAATAATAAAAATGATTGCAAAGCACTCTGCCTTTGCAAAGTGCTATAGTGATCCAACCCCCTAGCCCTCAAGAGTGAGTAGCTGCAAAGTGTTATTAGTAATATAACGTGCTTAACTTGGCCTGAGATGAAATGACTAAGACATTTAGATTTGATTCCAAAATGATGTGGAGCAGGGTGGGATTTAATGCAAGGAGGAAATTGAGTTTCTTGGTGCCCAGTGTGATTTCCTGAGCTCCCTGTGCTCCAACCATCAGACCTGCACAGACACTTCAGATGCAAAGATATCAAGAACGGCTAGTTTCCTTAACCCAAAAAGCCCAGGCGGTCCACGGCAGACACGGAGGGGCACACAGCTTGGTAGGTCTCGGATTGTCAGAGTTCCTGCCCTTTCCTCCGTGGCCAGCCCCCTCTCGGTGTGAAGGGCTTGGGCATGGAGCATTTCCCAGAGCAAATTCTGAGGCACCGCACCGTGTGAACTCAGACCTGCACACTTGAATAGCGGCAGCTGGCTTTGGAGAAAAATGCCATGGCCGTCTCCTGACCGGCTTTCAAGGGCTGCCATTCTTTCTTTCCAGGGCTGAGCCGATTTTCGGCGACACCCGCTCTCCCGCGGGCCTCCAGGGCCTCCCCTCTGCGGGGCCCGTCCCCTCCCTCCCGCGCACCGGCTTCGCATTTTTGCCGCCTCCCGGCTCTGTCGACTACAATGCGGCCGGCGGGCTGACCCAGCTGCTCCAGCTCCCGCCTGGGTAACCACGGCAACCGCGGGCTTCAGGAATGCTCACTAATTGAAGGGCGAGTTTCCTCCCACAGTGATGAGCAACAAGTGAAGCAAAAATAGTGAGGCGGGATAAAGGCTTCGAGGGAGCAGGGGGAGGGAGGGGGGAGCAGTCACAGAGCGAGACTGGGTGGCTGGGGGTGAGGGGAGGGCAAACAGCGCCTTCAACACCTCGTTTGTTCTCTTCACAACCCAGGGCAGTGAAGAACCTTAAAGGACATCGTTTACCCGTCAGAAACCTCAGCACACGTTTTTCAGTGAACAACTGTTACTGCAAACCACCACCTCTTTGCTGGGCCCCTTTGCTTCTAGTAAATGAATGGAGATGTGCACATCCCTAGGTCCCCATAATTAGAATGCCAGCTAACATCCAGGGTGCAGCAGGTGAAGGTGAGCTGAAACTAATTGGATCCCAGCTCCTCTGGATCTTCTGTTCTCTTCCATCAAAAAAAGAACTTTCCAGGTGATCATCTCTAAAGATGGGGTGACCATCACACCAGTATGCCTGTTGTCTTGACATAAATTATTGAAAGTCTCCCCTTTTCACTCTCAAGAGTATTCTAATTTGGACAATAAATTATAAGCTCACACTATCAAAAGTCTTTCCAGGCCCATCCAGATCCTAATCCAAGTCTCAGGTGTTCCCCAAACCCTTCCAGACTTCATCAAATGGCCTGTGTGACCTAATCCTTGTATTTAGGTTAGGTAGTAAACACCCTGTAATTAACTGAGAAACGGGGGCTTCCAACAGCTACCAAAACATAGCAACCAAAAGTCGGCATGCTGGGACAGAACACCCTGAAACCCACTAGCAGGAAGATTCCCACGGGGCTGATTAGGGTCACCACTCGCAAGGCACTGCACAGATGTCACTGAGAAAACATGAATCTATTAGTAATAGGATTGCCAATTAACAGATGGCTCATTAAAGCCTCTGCTCATGGAATGGGCTAAAAGAAAATCAGCTCTCTAGGAGGAGTCCCGGAACACAGAATTCCCTAAAGAGGGTTCCCTCAAATTAGGGATGACATCCTGGCAATGAGATGTGGGGGATAGGAAAAGGTAGGAGAAGGGAACTTTCATTTACTGAGTTCGTATTATGTGTTATTTAATCCTCATACTAGGTCTTCCATGTAACTTTCATTTTCTCTCCCCCATTTTTACAGATGAGGAAACCGAGACTCGTCAACATTGACTTACTGAAGGTTATATTGCTGCACTGAGTCCACAGATATCTGACCCCAAAGCCCCGTGCTCTTCACAGTGGACCTTATCCAGTATCCAGATTGACCTTTGGTCAAGATCAGAGTTTTGCAACCTTGCTACTATTCACATTTGGGGCCAGATAATCCTCTGTTGGGGGTAGGAGGGCTGCCCTGTGCATTGTAGGATATTCAACAGCCTCCTTGGTCTCTATCCACTAGATGCCATGGTACCCCACAAGACGTGACAACCACAATGTTTCCAGACATTGCCAAGTATCTCCTGGGGGGTCCAAAGAGGCCCCTCTTGAGAATCAGTAGCCTAGATGTTTAATATCAAATATAGTTTTAATCTTTTCTTGTATTGTTCTCTCATTGCTTCAGAAATATAATACTTATCTTTACCAAAAGACAGTAATTTTCACAGGGACAAAACAGTGCCATTTTTAAATTTTGTATCCTCACTGTGCTAGGGACATAGTATGCAAAAAAGACTGGTTAAAAGTTAAATCATAATTCAAGTACAAATCACGCTTGAAGCAAAACTGACTCTATCGCATGGTGCCTATCAAAGAGCAAGGTTGCGATTATGCAGTGGAGAGGTCTGAAGGCCAGAGGAGGCTTCCTGCAAAGGGTAAAAGGCCTGATCCCTAGTCTTTGGAGCAACCACAAACCCCACTCCACTGCTCAGATGGTAGAAAGCTCATTATTGGCAGCCATTAACCAGAATCAGATGCTAGTTGATGCCTGGTTGACTTTTCTGCCTCCTCCTTCTCCTCCACCCCTTCAACAGTTTTCTGGTTCTTCTCAAAACCAAGACCAACAGAGGCATCTAGGTAAGCTCAGGGCAGAGTAGGCCAGAGCTAGGAGAGAGGGCTGGGAGAAAAGCCAGTGGGGCTGAGGCCTAAAAAGCTCCTCCCATTATAAGTTTTGTGTCCCCCCCTTTCATGGGAGGCAGTGCAGTTATCTCAGCTCTTCAGGAAATCTGAAGATAGATAGGGTAGGTCCATCCTCCTAGAGGAATCAACTCCCCTTGACGTCTTTCATGTGAAGCCAAGATATCTGAAGTATAATCAAGTCTGCAAAGGAAAATGTGGGCACAGCCCACATTGAAAGATGTTCCAAAGGAGTAACCCCCAGATTTATGGCTAGAGTGTGACTCGGTAATTAATTCCTTCTCTCCCTTTTGCCAGGAGTCAACTTTTCTTTCTTCTCCTCCAATTCTTTCCCCCTCTTCCTCTGTTTGTAAATCTTTGAGAGAAACAGCAACAGTCACTCTCAGAGATCAAAGTTTGAGCAGGCAACAAAGACCTCCGAGGAGGAAGCTGTTGCCATGGGAACTCTCTGAGCTGAAGCCCTTTTAATCGGCAAATCTCCAGGTTAGCAGCACAGGCTGGGGCTGGTAAAGAGGAAGAGAAGGGGGAGGGGCAGTCTTGGCAACAAGTAGCCTTTCTAAACAGCCAGAACTCCACCTGGGGGTGGAGGTAGGACAGGATTCAAATTGAGGCAGCACTGGCACGGGGGTGAGTGCCTGAGTATCTCTGCACAGCCACAGAAACAGACTTCCATCAAAAATCCCTAAAGCCCATCACAAATTCCGAGATGTCCCCTCCCAAGAATTCCCTGATTTCTTATTATGTTCTTAATGGCTTTTTAATACTAATGGGCAGAAAGGTGGATTTTAGACCAGAATAACACTTTCAGGCACAGTATTGTGAATAATGTGATTTTTTTAAAAAAAAATTAATGCATGCCTGTTTCTCCACCTCTTGTCTGGGTAATATATGTTTACTTCTGGATAAGTCACAGGAGGAAATGGAAGGAAAACTAGAAGTACGACAGGAAAACAAAGGTAATTCTGTGGCATTACCTTCACGTTCTGTGGCATTATTCTTCACAGGGAATAATCAATCCCAACTTAGCGCCTACTCACAAGGACCTGCTGGGAGCAAGCCTATTTCTGGCCTCCTGAAATAGCATGGCATTTGGCCTAAAAAGAAGCAGAAATTGATGAATTCCACAAAATATTAACAGTGTGTGTTTTTGCCTGCCTGGCATTCTTTTCTTCTTCATTTGGAAACAAATGTCCAACTTCTCTTTAGGAAGGTAGTCCTTTACCTTTTTGCCTTCAATTCATATGGTTCATTTGGGGCTGGTGGTACCCTACATGCCACCCCCCAACAACAGGATGTTTGCTGACACTGTGGAGAGAGGCAGTTTATCCTCCTGAGAGCAAAGGTGTTAAAGACCTGCTAGGGGCCAGGTTTGGAGACAGCCTGCCCAAGAATGCAGCTAACACAGAGGAGATAGAGATTCTTTAAAACATAATCTGAACACTGGGACTCAGCCATGCTTGAAGCTAGGAATACCCTTGGACTTATTGGTTACCTGAGCCAAAAAGGTCCCCTAAGCCAGTTTGAGAATCTATCCCTTGCAACTAAAAGAGTTCTGAAGAACACAATAGTTCGCTCCGATGGTGAGAGTTTGAAGAGAGATTTTCTTCTTCTTCCGTTTTGTTTGAAATTTTTATAATAAACGTATCATTTTTCTAGAACAGAAACAATATTAAAACAAAACAGGACAGCAGTATTTGGGGCATCACCCTATACAGAGAGTTAATTCTGCAATCTGTAGATATTTTAGATAAAGTCAAAATTATAGAAAGGATGCTAAAGCCGTCATGTTTATCCTAATATTTTGGACAAGAGAACCTGTTCCATGTTGAAAGCTCATCAGAGAAGGAGTCTCTATAATCTCCTTCAACCAACCATAATTTCCAAAAATTGTTATTTACCACTAGGAAAGTCTTTCTTAGCTTTAATTCTGAACACTCTTGGCTCATGTCCTGTTATTCTTTTCTCGGTCCAGAGGCACAAGTGTTCATCCAGCCATATTTCCACTGGGGCCCTTTCCCTCCTTTATCTACTTGGCCCTTAAAAAACAAGCTACCACATGACACATCAGAAAGAAGGGGTCAGGCCCTTATATTGTGCATAGAAAGAAGTAAGAACAAGGCGAGCTGCTTTTAGATTTTAAAACAACAACTTCCCTACTTGAGCCTTCCTGAATGGTGAAGTCCTTTTCCTGCCAGTTGGAGCTGACCGAGGGAACTTTATTCCTATCCAAACAGTGGCATGGTTCCAGGTTATAAACAGACTGTTCCCGCCACTGATCCTAGACCAATGTCTAATCTCAGGGTGGCAGATTTCTGGACACTTCCACCTTCTGTGACTGTCTTCTGGTATGGCCCTATGATCCCAAACATCTGTCTAAATATTTCTAAGGTACCTGTCACTGTCATCTCAAAGCACCCTAAACACCACGTGCATTTCCAGCTTCAGAATGACTCTACCTTCTGAATCATCAAAAAGAGACTAAAGAGTGTTCAGTATAGTGTTTGCATTTAGTGTGGAATCAGCGGTTATCCTCCCATTTCTCTGAATCACATCTTTGGATATTTCTGAAACGTCTGAAAGAAGCATCTGAAGCGATTTGTAGATGGTTCAGATGTATGGGGAAAAGAAGGTTGGTCATGCTCAGTGGGGAGGTATGCAGTCTGGACAAAAACAGCTATGTCTTTCAAGTGAGGGCCGAGGTCAATGGTTATAGGCATTGGTTATAGGTTTCACTGAGAAATGAAATGAGATACTAAAGCAAATCTGGGACAAGTAAAAATCATTACCTGTGGCCTAAAGCAGCAACATTTTTAAAAACATGACTTATGCAGGGGAGCATTCTATAGCTTCTTAATATAGACAGGTCGCGTGGTATCGTGGAAAGAGATGAGGCTGGGAATCAAAACACATGGGTTTGATCAAAGACACTTTTTTTGAATGGGATAATAATTACAAAACCTGAACATTAATTTCTTCATTTGGAAAACAAGGGAAATAATACCTGCTCTCCTACATTACAAGGTTATAATAGAAAAATTTTGTGAAGTCAAATTATTATCAGTGTACATTAATGTTAGTAGTAGATGTAGTAATGGCATCACTTTAGTGGATATTTATTGCTTTTTGGGGCATCTCACATCCATTCTCCCTTTTTTCTGTAACAGTGCCCCAATTTACTTTGGGGAATTAATTCTTCTCCATATCTTGATGGACTAGCCACCAAGAGACTCTAATCTCCTAATGCTAAGCAGTGGACACCTACCCAACTGGACCAGCTGGACTCTCTCTCCTGAGACTGATTCTTGAGTGAGAAAATGCAAGATCAGAAAAAAAGAGATGAGTTGATTTTTTTAATGTCCATGGAGCCCTAAATACATTGTCTATTAATTCTTGCTACATAGACCCTGGAGCATCTCTGGCGGGGCAGGAATGGCGCCGTGTTCATCAAAACATTTTTACTTTCTTCCTGGACACAAACAAAATAACAGGAGAAGTAACCCATTTCACTGACAGACCTGACCCCTACAAAGTCCCCCATGAATGACCTTCCTTACTTTTTCTTTCTGTGCAGCCGGGAGCAAAGTTCTCCAATACAGCAAACTAAAACAATGGAGAAGCCTAGACCCCTACACCATACTTGGAAGGGAGCTCCCCAGCTAAAAGCCTCCTAACCCACATCTGACTATGACAAGATGATGTAATGAACTTCTATGGTGGCAAGTCACTGAGATTTGGGGGTTGTTTTTACAGAAGCTAGTAAGTGTTACCCTAATATATTATCCTTTTTGGAGACTGATTTTCCAGCCTTTCTTTCAATTTTGATATCCTTCCAATGAATTCCTTTCCTGCTTAGGTTAGCCAAAGTCTACTTCTGTTGCTTTCAACCATAGTCCCGGACGGTTCTGTCACTAGTAAAAATTCAAATACCAGTAAAGAATCATGACCGATGAGATTAAACCATGTTATATATCACTTGAGACTGCAGACATTTATTGTATAAATACTTCATAAGTCAACAAATATATACTCAGCACTGACTAACATTTAAGAGGCACAAAGTAAATATTAGTTACAGATTCTGCCCATTTATCATTTAAAAAAAAAACATTCATTCAAGCTTCTTTATTCTAGACACTCTGCTAAGCATTGCAGATAGAAAGATGAATGAGAACTGGTTCTTGCCTCTGAAGAGCTCATGTTCCAGTGCTATTGAGAAGCGTCCGATGTCGTAGGGGAAATCAAGACAAATACACACGCAGTACCCGTGTGGCCACTCACATGAACTCAAACTAGAATATAAGACTGATATGGTTCTGTCCTTGACCCTTTTCATTTTCTATAATCTTCTTGGGTGACTCATCTAGTCTTTCATGGTTGTGAGTATCATTCATGACTCTCAAATCTATTATCTCTAATCCTAATTTCTCCACTGAGTTCCAGACCTATATTTCTAATTGTCAGCAAGACACCTCCACCTTGGTGTCCCACAGGCCTCTCATATTCCACATGTTTTCTACATCTGTGACTCTATTTCTGTTTTGTAAATAAGTTCATTTGTACCATTTTTTTTTTTTTTAACCAAACTCATTCTCCTGCCTCTCCAACCTGCTTTGCAAACTGTGGCCTCTCTCTCGGTTGATGGAACAGCTGGCTACCCAGCTAGCTAGAAACCATAGTGTCCTTTTGACTCATCCCTCTCTCTCATTTTTTTTAATGCATTAGTCATCAAGATCCATCACTGCCATCTTAGAAATGTTTCTGTGTTGTTTGTTCTCAGTTCATTACTCTGCTTCAGAATCTCATACCCTTTCACCCGTGCTGCTGCACCAGCCCCATAACCCATCCCTCTGTTCCAGCACTCCTCTCTAATGCACTGTCCACCCTGCTGCTAATTACTGTTTTGACCCTGAGATCTAACTTCATTCCTCTGTTATGGTTTCTTTACTGGTTGCCCAAAGTCTTCAGATGACGTGCAAACGTCTTAGTCTGACATATAAGACACTTCATAATCTTGCTCCATCAACTTTTTCATCTTTACCTTTGTGAGTATAATGAGAAAACAAAATTCTTCTTAACTTTGCCTCTGATTTATCCCTTTAACTATCTTTCCTTCCTAATTGGTCATTTGAAATTCCAACCAGTTTTCTACTCCCCATGTCGTGATCATCCTTGAAGAAGAGATCAAGTTTCAGCTCCTTCAAGCCTCCATCAATAGTTTATTCTCATTCTTGTGGAATTAGTCCTTTTAACCCTGACCTACTGCAGAAGACCACAGTTTATTCCTGCTGGCTTCCTTGTGAGTGAGCACCATCCTGTATGTTCTTGTAACCAACCTGTAACCCTTTTATCTCTGTCATGAGGACTGAATTACCGGGAGGTCATTTTCTCATTTATCAAGGTAGTCACATCACTCACATTCATCTACTTTTTAAACCAAGAATTTTAAAATTGAAATAAAACTCAAAAATAACTGAGTTGAACACCTTTTCCTATACGTAAGTGCCTGATATAATAGCTCATAAAAAATCTTGCACCTTCTTAAGGATATAGAAACTACTACTCCTAAGAACACTGATTGTATCTTTAGATGTCTCTCTGATTGTTAACAGTTCTTTCTTTATCCTGAGATGGACTCGCTCTCTTTGTAACTTCCACTCCTGGTTCTATTTACCTAGCCACACAGACAGAGTAGGTTTCCAATCTCTCTTCTATACAATTTCACTTCAGATATCTGGAGACACTTCCCATGCTCCCTTTCCCAAGTCCTCTTTCACTAGACCAAATCCTCCCAATTCCTCCTACCATTCCTCATATTAAGTTCAGTGGCTTATGGAGGTTGTAATTAGCAAACTGTGGACTCAGTTATCTTCCCACTGAGGTCTTAATCTCCTTGAGGATGACTTCAGAAATCAGGTTGCTCTCCCAGTCTCATATAAAAAGAATACCTAACAAATGGGCCTGCAGGATATAACCACCAAATAATTAGCATTTTTTAAACTGTGACAGTACTTTGAAAAATTCCATAAAGGGGCGTCAAGACCAAGAAGACTCAGAATGTTGCACTTGGAAGTAAATACAGTACTTCCTGCACCCAGAAAATTCTCATAGATTTCAAAGTAACCCCTTTAATTAACTAACAAAACTAGCATTGCTCTAAAAAGTTTACATGGCAAATTTACCATGTTTTGAACGTTTCTAATTATTTAGAATAATAAATTTCTAATTAATGTGGAATATAGCAGAATTACGTGTTACTCCTCACCAAGAACCCTAGTATGTATCTGTTTATCTCACAGATATGCTGCTTCTACTGTGGTGAGCTGATTTGCAGCATCCCCACTTTCCCTTTATGGTTCTTTTTAGGGTACACTGATTTCTGTTCTTATCGTTTCTTCCATCATTGTTGACCATTTTCATCTGAGTCTTCCTTTCACCCACCTTGTGGTCCTGAGGACAGCATCTTTGCCCAGGTTGCTTTGTATGTTTCGATCCAGAGCAATGCCCTTCATACACTTCAGCACATCCTCAGATGACAAGGCTTTCACTCTATTTATTTCCCCACATTTGCAGAACTGGGACCAAATTATTTAAAGTGGCTTTTACCTGGCCTCCTTTTCCTGCACAGGCAATTACTTTGCTGCAAATGGTTGCACTGGCCAAATAACTGTGTTCACAATTAGCTAATTGCAGGCTCAATGAGCCACTTGTTCCTTCAAACTTAGCCATTAGAGTTGTGTCATTAGGCAGAAATTTATCTTTTTATTTCCTACAGAGTCACAGCAGATCCCAAATCTGATTGCCCTGTAGTCTTTTACAATGTCAATATAAACCTTTTACATTTTTATTTCCTTCTGAATATATGTCATATTTCCCATTCTTTTACAAATCACAGCAGTTAAGCTTCATATACTGGACTCAAGAACATGTATTTGAAATTAATTTAACTGTGTAAAAAGGGCTTATTATTATTAATTAAAGGGTTAATCATTAATAAATAATTATTACCTTAATCCATTTTGTAAACTATAAAATTAAGGCAAGCAGTACAGTTGATTTGCCAAAGTCATGATAGAGTAAAACTAAAAATCTTAAGCAAATTCCATTTTCTCCTGGGGCACTGAGTTTCCCACAGAGGGTAAAAATTAACCTTCAACCTCATTTGCCTCTAAAAGAAAGCATCTTAAATATTCCCCCAAATTGTTAAGACCTGGTTTCTTGGAAGCTACAAAAAAATGTAAAATGGCTTCAGGGATTTACCTTTTCTCCTACAATTAATGTTGTTTCTTTTCTTAATTTCTGTATGTTTTACTCTAATTTTCTTGTCCAGCCAACCTTTATAGAGCACGAAATATGTGCTCAATTTTCAGTTTCATACAAGGAGGTCATCTCCCGCTGATATTCCTCCAATCCACAAAAGAGAAAAGTAGCCAAAAGTAATGAGTTTTCATTTATGAAGAAATTAATATTAATAAGGATTAGAATATATTTGCTTTGCGAATAACTTGGACACTTTTAGGTTTCAAGAAATTTGCCTTCCAATTAAACACTATTCCGTCTCCCCCATAGCTCTTTTCACTGAGCACCTTTTATTATTAAAAGTTTACAGCCGTCTTTCCTTAGGATTGTCTTAAGTGGAGATAATTGAATGGGAAAAGATTCCTTTGTCTCAGGAGATCCTAGCACACCAGCGAATTCTTATCTCTCAGCTGTCTCTACCCTGCTTCAAAGGCCTCTGGCATTTTCCTCAATCATTAGCATATGTAAAGAATAAGAGGAGAGAGAAATTGGGGTTAAAGGTGCAAGTGGAAAGGAGGGGAAAAAACTAAGAAAGCAGAAGAAACATTCAGGAAAATGCTAAAAAGTGGGCCATAGACACCAAGAAACAAAATATAATAAATAACAACTACTGCTCATAAAGAACATATTCTAAAACTGGTTTGTCTGTGCACCAAAGGTAAAGCCTGTGTGTGCAACCTGCTGATGCACGCAGGGAGGAGAAGCGAGAAGAGGGAAGAGTGCAAGCAGTCTAAGATGAAGATGTTACTGAGGGTTGTCACTTACCCAACACCAGCAGTTCCACCGAGTCCTCGTTCTTGCCCTCCAGGTCATCAGGGGTGGTGATGATACAGTAATAGAGTCCGCTGTCTCCCCACATGAGTTTTCCAATTTGAAGATCTGCATCTGTTATCACAGAGAGAAGGACCCGGTCCTAAACTCTGTCCTCTGAAGGAAAACACTAAACAATGGAGGGGGGCGGGGGGCAGCCCTTCTGGGTGTCTGTAGTGTTCTATTTCTTTACCCGGATGGTGTTTGAGGAGATGTTTGCTTTATTTAAGACAAACAACGAAACAATAATAAAAGCTAGCATCCCTAAGGGGAGAGAATTAGAGCACCCCCAGAAACTGGTCTAGTTCCAGTCTGGTTTCTGGAATAGAAGACTGCTTTCAACCACGCCTGCAGAGGCCCCTGAAAGCCAAGTAAATTCCAGAATTAACCTGGACTCCTGGAAATGAGCTGGGTTCACAGGAGTTCTTCAAAATTTGGAACTTTTCCTTGCCCAAAGCTTTAGGGAGCAGGCAAAAGGGTGGAACTGATGTAAAACTACCTGAGGCTTGGGCCATGGCATCTACCTGGCTCTGCAACTTGTACACATACATCCCTTCTCCCAGCAGAGGAACTTCTTAGGGAAGTCTGCTTTCTGAGTTAAGGAAAGGGCAGTAAAGGCTGGTGTCAAGGTGTGAGGTATTTGACTGAGAAAGCTTTCACTAGAACCCATTTCAATTCAGTTCTGATAATAAATTCCTCAGACTGGAGGTCAGGCTCATGAAAGACTATTTCCAAAGCTCATCTCTGTCTTCTCTTGATATTACAACCCTCCATCCTTCCTCTCCACGCCATCCCATTAAAGCAATTTGCTAGGTTTCTTGATACTCCCATCCCCCATAAAAATCAAAGTCTTGAGGGATTGAAAGGGTGCAAGGCTGACATCCTCTTGTATCTGGGAAGGATGGAACCAATCTTCCCTAGATTCAAAACAGAGACATTATTACCATGAACAATTGTGATCTCTCTGCCCCTGTAGAAATCTCCCAGGGTCACGGTTGAGCCCTGTTTGGAAGCTACCACTCGAACAGTCCTCCTACTGTCTAAACAATCCAAGTAGGGGTCCCATTCCAGGTTTCTTTTGCTGAGAGATTGGGCCCGGGGAGAGGACATGCCCAAGGATTCCCCCATGCGATCCTGGCAGTAGGACTTGAATTTCCACTGCACGACTGCAGGCTGATGCGAAGACGTGGAGAAGTGGCAGCGAAGCACAGTGGGCTGGAAGAGCATGGCCACCTTCTTCTTGTCGGGCACTGTGACCTGAAGGCCTCCAGCTATGGCTGCAAAATAGAATGAAGATGTCCAAATGGTATCGGTATCCTGGACCTCACCTCACATATCATAGGTGTGCCTTTCCACCTTACCTCCCTAACCTGTCCCTCCCCTGGTTTTCTCCATCACAATAAATAGCATGAATATCTACCTGGTTGCCTTGTCCAGAAACCTGCCTTCACTCCCAATGTCCAGTTGGTCACAAAGTCATGTCAACTTGACCTCTTAACATCTTTAATATTTCCTTCCCCTTCTTTAACCCCACTACCATTGCTTGTGTGTATGCTCTCCTCATTTCTTGCTTATAATTTTGCAATAATCTCTTGTCTGGTCTCCCTGCTGGCAGTTGCCCACATGCAGTCCATTCTCCTTGCTATAAGTTCAGGTTATCTTTCTAAATCTGACTGTTACGGCTCTCCTTCTTAAAACCCTTCACTCATCCTCCATGGCCTTCAGGATAAAACCCAAAGTTCTTGGCAAGGCATTTAAGGTGCCCCATCATCTATTTCTCCTCAGCCTCATGTCTTGCAGCACCTCCATTTGAGCACCAACCTCCGATGATACCAAACTAACGGTTCCAAGTGGGACGTGGTATATCACACCTCTAGATCTTGGCATGTGATGTTTCTTGTTTATGGAATGCTTTTTCCTCACTTCTCTTCCTGAGAAGCTCTTTCCCATCTTTCAAAACCAATTCAAAGGCTTCTTGTCAAGCTTTCTGTGACCAGTCAAGCCATTTGTCACTTCCTCCTTTGTGCCATCAGTATCCCCAGCATTCTCCTCTAGACATTTACTATAATAATTTTGTAATAATTTTGTACTTATTTTCATGCCTCCATCAGACTTGTCGGGTCAGGTAAGGAATTGTGTCTTATCTTGCTGTCCAGGGTGAAACCCATAGATTCTCAACAGCTATTTGATAAATGAGGACAGTGAAGCCAGGACATATGACTTCAGGAGAAATGACTTCCCTTCCAGCTGGTGACCAAGCAAACGAGACAGAGATTAAGGGGAAAAGAAGGCTTTGAGAGGAATGGAGAATTTTGGATCAAAAACAGTGGACTAAGTTCAAAAGCTTTGAAGGGTAATCCAAAAAAGGGTGGGGGGAGACTAGAAAGCAGATGAGAAGTTTAAGTGTTTAAAAAGATCAGTTTGAGGCTTGATGTCCAAGAAAGAGAGGGAAATTTCAGTGAATGAAAGCCCAGGGGAGTGTTTGAGAGGCAAAGGGTTTCTATGAACTCAATGGTAAGATCTAGAAATTCCAGGCAAAGAGAACATAACTTCTTCAGGTGAATGGGAGAGTTAAAGAGTTTCTAGCTTGATCTGAGGTTAGAAGCAGAAGTAGAATCATGATGAGAGGCAGAAAAAAGGAATATGAATAGAAAGACATGATAGAGAGGTTCAGAGTTGAATCCAGGCGCCTGCCCAACCAGCTTCAGGTAGCTTGAGGCAAAGAGTTTCACCCTAGAATTGCAGGTGGACTTGAGACATATAAGAAAGGGCTAGTTTCCAGGGGAAGCCTACTGTTATTCATTATTGCCCATGGTCCCAATGACATCCCACAAAGCAAACTCACTCTCACAGCTCAAACATGCACTTATTCATGAACCTGTCTTTATAGAAGCTCTCTTAACAAGGGCAAGATACCATATTTGTACCTACTTCTGATTTCCGGACCAGTGCCTCTCTTCCATGAAAGCACTGTGAAAACTAGGGTCTAATTCCTATTAGGAAGAAAAGGTTTCTGCATTCTATGGAATTGGGAAGAGAATGCAACAGAGTATTTGAGATTTAGTGTTTCGAACCTAAGTGCTCGATAGCTACTATGGAATAAATGAAGGAATGGGTGAGCAAATGAATGACTATTAACATGGGAATTTCTAGGACTTTGCAGAGAAAACTGGTTAAATGACTCATAAACAGCATAGTATAGTAAGAGAGCATTGGCATCAAAAGATAGGGCTTTGAATCTCATCTGGCCATGTACTAATGGCGAGACCTTAATGAAGCCTCTTAAGCAATACTCACCTGTAAAATGAGCCTCATATTCCTTACTCAACAGAGTTGTTAACAAACCTTATCTCTCTCTCTGGGCGCCTGCAGAGAGTGAGCTCTATAACAGAGAACCTTGACCATGACCAGTAGAGGGGAGATCTCAAATGCAAATCCTACCTCACCTTTCCTGCCTTTTGCCTCGCCTCCCATTCTGAGGCTCCTGAATCTCGATGAACATCCACCACTAATAGGTTTGATTACAGCCAAATTATGTAGATCAGCCCCATTGAGGGGCAAATAATTCCTAGAAAAGAACCCCAGCTCAGAAAAGAACCCTAGTTCCCAGGCTCCACTGCTTCCTTTCACACCCCCAAATGTTGGTGTGGCTGATTCCATTCTTTCCAACTCACACACCTGGATGAGGAAAAGGCTTTTTTTTTAAATAGTTTCTCCTTAAATTCTATTGCATTAATTTTTAAACTTGTAATTCTTCTTCAAAACCTTATTCACACTCCAGTTTTCCAGGTAACAAAATGGGACAGAGAGTTGAAGTGTCTTCAGTTAGCAGTGGTTGAGACTGGATAACCAATCACAGGCGTTGTTCCCAGCACAATGCTTGGTAGTTGACCAACCACCTTTCTTCTCTGCTACCTATCCAGGCTCTGCTTGGGAAATCACATTTCCTAGGTATTCCAAGATAAATGAAACCAGCAAAGGAGGCAGGTGCAGCACAAAAGTGTTGGGGGGGAGGGTTGTTTTTGGATTTTTTGAGAGAGTCAAGTATGGGGTTTTCTTCATTAGATGATTACTAAGAATAACCTCCTCCTCAGCTCTGTTCTCTGTTAATGGATTAGCTACTTGACCAAGCCATTCAACTCCCTTAATTATTATTTTTTAAAATTGTGCACTCCCTTAATTATTAATAGAGGTTAGTCAATTCACAGCTTCTATGACACACACATAAGTTCATGTTCCAAAGAATAAAGAATACATTTTCAGAAACATCTGCCTTTTTACAGCATGATAATTAAAGGCATGGATTCTAGAGTGAGTCCTAATTTAGAATCCAAGCCCTACCACTTCCTAGCTGCATGACATAAGGCAAATTACTCAAGTCTTAGGAGTTTCAGTTTCCTTACTGGTAAAACCAGAATAATAGTAACTATCTTATGGAGCTGTCTGAGGGTTAAATAAGATTTTATCCTAAGCACTTAGGATAACACTGGTATACAGTAAGCACTCAATAAATGTAGTTGTTGCTGCTCCTGGAAGCTGGAAACAGAAGGTACCCTGAGTGTGTGTACACATACACAGAGATGTATACATATGCAGGTATAATGGAAACCTTGGGAATCTAAGCTAAGGATAGATCTGGATAGCTGGAGAGGACAGATATAGGAATTTCGAGGAAATGTCAGTTTATTGGATCTTTGAGGACCATAAAAGTGAAGAGTTAGAGAGAAAGCTGAAGATGCCAATCCCTGCGTTAGCTCTAGAAGCATCAAAATGTAGGATGAATGCCACCCAGGTCCCAAGCCTGCCCAGGCCAAACCTATTAGGAACCCCATTCCCACTGGAGGGTAAGGTCTAGAATTGCTCTTCTGGCCCTAACCCTGGGTTCTGGGCGAGGGCAGGGGCTCCTACACCCACTGAGCCACATGTCTTTCCCTCAGCCTGTGTTTATGTGAGACTGTGTTTCCACCTGATTTGCAATCCACGGGTACCAAAGCCTTGCCCTGAGTTCCAGTCTGCTTGCCTGGGCCCTGATATAAGCCCTTCTCCTGAGGATTAGGTTTTGTTTCCTATATCCTCACACATGACTGATCCATATCTGAAACTGTAATCTTGCTATCCACCCAACTTCAAAAAATACCTCTCATGGGACCCCCACTCCTACCCCAGATCAGGCCCTTCAGAGATAGTAGCTAATTTGGATGAGGACCAAGACTGACAGTTCCCCATGGACACTGAGATTTGGCCTGGGAACACCCTCCCTCTGACTCCAATTCCCAATAGATCTTCCCTGGGGCTAGGTTAGTGTCCTGAACTTGGGTCCCACCTCTTATAGATTTTTTTTGTTTTTCTATGTTACCACCTGTCAGATGCCAAAAACCTAGTACTTCCTATGCTGGAGTCTATACAGGCTAATAAGAATACCTTTGAATGCCAGGTAAATAAATCAAAAGTTTTCAGCCTCTTTGTAATGTTCACCTGTGCATTTGATCTAAGAAATCTTATTCTCCTGTGGTTCCAACTACAAGTTATGTCTCAGACCCTCAACTTCATGAAACCTCATCTGCACGTTTAACAGATACTTCAAATTAAACACATCTAAACTTCGTTCATCATCTTCTCTTTTCCCACCTCAACTCTTGCTTATAAACCAGTCTTTCTTGTCTCCCTAGCTCTTTTGCCAGTATACTCACTGTCCTATCATCCCAGATAGAACTCATAGCTTTGATCATCTCCTCTTTGGCTCTAACCGTATTCAGTGGCCACTAATTCTAAATCTCTCTCAACTTTGACCCTTCTCTATTCCCATGGTCACTCCTAGTGCGAATAAATCAAGTTTCTATTCCTTCTACCAGGAAGTGATTATGAAACACTTACTGTATGTTAGAAATTGTATTAAGTGCCATTCATGGAGTATCTTAATAAATTCTCTCCAAAAATCCTATAGAGTAGGTATTATCATTACACCCAATTTACAGATGAAGAAACTGATCCTCAGAAACTGTATGTATCTTGCCAAACACCTCAGGGTTAGCAAGTGACAGATTTGAACCCAGGCTGACTGGCCCCAAAGCTCTTACTATCACTTTACACAAGTCCTCATTACATTTTTGGTTTCATAATAGCCTCTTCAGTGGTCTCCCTACTTCCAGCCCAATGTACTCTCCACATTTTTTCTATCTAGAATATTCTTTTTTTTAAAAGACAGATCCAATCATGTCAGGCTATAAGGCCTCCAATGATTTCCCATTCCTTTTAGGATAAAACCCAAATGCCTTGACATGGCATGTAAGGTCTTCTCCATGATTTGGGCCCATGCACGTTCCAGGCATACTAAGATGTTTTTCATTCTTTGACTATAAATATGTTATTCTCCCATCCTGGGGAAACATCAGGGCATGTAACTGAGGAGTTTCTGGGAGGCAGACAGAGAGAAGCACTGAGTGTGTGTCATGCACACACATGAACAAGCACGTGCTGGCACAGTGGGGAGGCTGGGACTCTGAGTCCAGGCAGGGGTGACACCATAAGGGACTTGTGTTTTTAAGCTCTTATAAGAACATTTACAGACGTATGGAAAGAATCCACGTTTCATCCCACAAAATAAAGCAAGTATCCCGAAAAACTGGAAAGAGTGAAGTAAGTGAAGTATGTCCTATATCATACTATATAGAACAGATCTGTAAAAATTAGGATTCCTGACTGAAAGAAGCACCAGAAGACATACTGAAGATTGAAGATTACAGGTGGTTTTCTACATTTGCAGAGGAGGGAGTCATCATTCTTAGACCACCAGACCATTCCTTCTGTTTTTATTGTGCCCCTGATCCTCAGGAAAACTGCCCTTGACTATCTAATTCAAATTCATTCAAAAACATGTTTTAAAATACAATGTTACATTCTGGGAACATAGATTTAAAAGACCAATCTCGAGCTTGAGAAATTCAATATAAACTTGGTTTCTAACTTTAAGGTCCCTGAGGGCAAGGACCAGGATTGGTTGATTCTGTATCTTCAGTATACAGCAAGCTCTATTATGTGGAATGAACAAATGAACAAGTGAATCTGAAGGGCCTTACTTAGCAGGTGGTCCTCAGTGCAGAGAATGGATTCTGGTCAATAACTAGGAAAGCTGCCTAAAAGTAGAGTGATGAGTGACAGCTCAGAGCGTCAGCTCCCATCTCAGCTAGTCACCAGGGGTACCAAGTCACCAGGCCAGGGAGGATCAGCTCCAAGTGCACACAATGCCTCACTGCATGTGGCAAAATAAGTTCCTGCCCCAATTCTCATGTAAAGAAAAGGATTCTATACATGACAAATTGTGTTCTTGCAAGGATAACAAAAGCAGTATCTACAGAAATGCTGTTCTTATTTTAGTACTTTCATTTTTTTCAAAGCAAGTTCCTTTTCCCCACAATAGTTGTAAGCTATTCCTGCCAGCATCTTTGAGAGGCAGATCTATAAGCACAGCCCCATTTTAGAGAAACAAAGATTGCTGCTAAAGATCATGGAAAATTATCATCACCATAGACAGGCATCTTTAGAAATTTTGTATCAAGCTCACCCATCCCTTAACTCTTGAACTCCCAGAAGTGGGATTTGACCTCAGAATTGCCCATTCACCAGCACATCTTGGCTTTCAGACTCCTAAGTTTTTTCTTCATTCAGTATGACAATACACATCTTCCTTTTCCCGCCTTTAAGCTAGATCTTTAAGAAATTCATCTTTTTGTCCTCACATTTTTAACATACTGTCCCAATTTCCTAGGACATTGTTTTAGGAACAATTAATGGGCAGGTTTTCTAAGTGTAAGAGATGAATAATGAGTGTCCGAGCATCTCCACTAGGTTTGGTCCATGGCGTGTCCATCCCTTAGTAGCAATGTCAGCATGGGAAGCAAAGCATTTTGGGAAATGATGACCCACAGGCTCAATTTTTAAAGACAAAACACAGCTTGAACCTTTTTCCCCCAGAAGTAGAAACTATTCATCTTCTTGATATAGTTGGGTTAAATAATAAAATAAAAAAGCCTTTAGGGGCTTCCCTGGTGGCGCAGTGGTTGAGAATCTGCCTGCCAATGCAGGGGACACGGGTTCGAGCCCTGGTCTGGGAAGATCCCACATGCCGCGGAGCAACTGGGCCCGTGAGCCACAACTACTGAGCCTGCGCGCCTGGAGCCTGTGCTCCGCAACAAGAGAGGCCGCGATAGTGAGAGGCCCGCACACCGCGATGAAGAGTGGCCCCCACTTGCCGCAACTAGAGAAAGCCCTCGCACAGAAACGAAGACCCAACACAGCCATAAATAAATAAAATAAACAAATAAATAAAAAATTTAAAAAAAAAAAAGCCTTTACCAAGAAGAGTAGACATTTCCTTGCTGTTTGCCTATTTTCTAAGCCTAGTTCTCCAGCTTGCCTATTAGTCCTGTAAGTTAATCAATTTTCTTTCCTGCTTAAATTGGACAGAATCAGTGTCTCTTGTTTGTTACCACAGTACCTAATGGCTTGATCCATTTTAGAGTTAGGGTGACCAGATGTACTATTTTGAGATTGTAAAAAATATGACAGCATTCTTGCATGTTTTCTCTCCAAGAGTCCTAAAAGGCATCAGTATGTCCCCCCTTTCCATGGGGCTAAAGTAAACACTGGTGCTGCCCTCGCCCAGGTGGGCATTGCTCATGGCCTAGTTATTATTTGCTGCCAATAACTCTAGTGCTTGTGCACACAGAGCTTGCCATTCATTAAGCATATGTTCTGTGTGTCCCATGGAGCCATGCTTTCCCATTCTCTGCCACCACTGAGCAGATGAAAGCAAGAAGCATATCTCCTTTCTGTCTGATTGCCTCGTCTTCCAGAGATCTGAAATGAGCTCGTGGGTAATGTCTAGCTGGCCCACATGCTGTTCCAATGCGACTAAAGCAGTACTAAGAGAGGTCAGTCTCTACCCTGCAGGGCCAAGGTACTTTGGAAGCTGTCCTGATTCATTCAGGTGGGTCAGACTTCTAGGATGGATCAGCCATTTGGACAGAGAAAGCTCCTGTATGAAAGCTCTTCTCCACTTTTATCAACTTGTTACCTGTATTTCCAGTTTAGATCTCTCACCCAAGCTCCAGACCCAAATATATAACTTCATTCTCCATCTGGATGTTATACAAGCACCCCAAGCTCATCATTCTATAGATGGAGATGCTAACTGCCCCCTTCTTTTAGTAACAGAACTTCCCAGGTGTTAATCTGGCCAGCCAAGCCAGCTACATACTACATTTCCTAGCCTCCCTTGCAGCTAATTGTGGCCATGGGACTAGATTCAGGACATAGGTATGTGAGGAGAAGTGATGTGTGTAATTTCCATGTCACCTCTCTAAAAACAAACTACTTGCCCTGACCCTCTGCTTTCCTTGCTTCTACTTGCTGAAGAGTAACTATCACTGGAGCAGTCTTGGGAGCCACATGTTGGGAATGGTAGACTCAGTCCCACTGATCTCTACTGTTACAGGAGAGAGAAAAAAAAGACTTTTGTATGAGTTACTATATTTTAGGGTCTTTTTGTTATAGCATCTTAGGCTATACTCTAACTAATCTAATGAAAAAAACTGAACCTGTCTCTCCCTCCCTTACACGTTTCTCCTCCTATATTAGTTCATGTCCACAAATGGCATCCCCAGCAAACCCAAGCCGGGTACCTGGAGGCATCTTTGATACTCCTGTCTTTCAGCCTCCACATCCAACCAACCCAGGACTATGGACTACTTCCTCCATGTCTGGTCACTCTGTCCACTTCTCTCATCTCCACTGCACCACAAGATTTCAGGATCTCATATCTTGCCTCTCTTTCTGCAAGGGTCTTCTAGCTGGTTTTTGCTGCAAGTCTGCCTATGTCTAATCTACCCTTCACACTGAGATGCAAATGATATTTCTAAAATGCACATCTGATCACAGCACTCCTTTACTCTCACCCTTTTAAAGACTCCCTCTAGGCATTCAGAAGTACAAGGGCTCATTTCAGATGGGGCCACTCTCTTCCATTCCTCCTGCACCACTAAATTCTCCAGCCATACTAAAATATTTGTACTTTTTGAAAAACATCATATCCTATTTTGATTGTTGGCTTTTGCACATGCTGTTTCCTCTGTAAATTTCCTTTCCCTCCGTCCCACTCTTTCTCTAGTAACTCCTACTTATCTTTCCGGACTTCCTCAGCTATCACTTCCTGTAGAAGCTTCTTCTTGCTCTTATTACAGTCATATTACCCTAGAGAATCACATCACCTTGCCCGAGAAGTTCCTATTTAGTCATCTGTCTCTGCCATTAATAACAAGCTCTCTCCTTCAGGCTTTTAAAAAGTCTGCTACGTAGTAGGTACTCAGCACATTTGTTGAATGATTTAACTCAGTTGATAGATTGTATTATTTGTTCCCAGTTAGTTTTCCCTCCTCACTCTTAGATTTTCCCTGTAGGTAGAGTACACTTACTACTCCAATGACTAGAGGCTTGGCCATGTGACATGCTTTGGCCAACGGAATGTGAGTACATGTGCCATAAGACTTGTCCAAGCAGAAGCTTAAAAGGCATTTGTGTGGTTTGGCTCTGTGCCCTCCCCCTACCCACCATGAGTCCTCCACCATGAGAACAGCATGCCTAGATAGTGGCTGCTCCTTCATCCTGGGCCTTGGAATAAGAAGACATTTGGAACTGAGCCAAGTCCACCAATTGCCTACAGTTGACCTGCAACTGACTGCAGCTCTCATATTACATGAGCGACTAAATGTTTGGTGTTGTGAGCTGTTGAGATTATGGGGTTGCTTGTTGCTGCATCAAAATGCTGACTAATACTCCTATTTTGGGTTCATAATAAGTATTGAGAGCTTACTATTGGCCAAATATTGTGCTAGGAGTTGTACATAATTTCATTTTAATTATCACAACAACCCTATAAGGTAAGTTAGCTTCCCCACTTTAAAGCTAAAGAAAATAAGGTAAACTATTAAGTTAGTATTCAAATCCAGGTCAGTTTGAGCCTCATCCCTCTCCCCCAACAGCCCCCTGATGAGCCAAGGGCAAAGGAGGAGTGACGATGCAGGATCCCAGTTGAATGTGAAGGTTCTACTACTATTTTAGAGAACCACTTCCTGCAGGGCTCTAGCTGCTGTAGGAGAACAGGGAAGCAGCATGTTCTTCTGAGTTCTTCCTTGTTTCTTGGCCCATAAAGAACTCTAGTTATCCAAAATGCCTCCTTTCATTTTCAGGAAGCCAAAAGCTGTCTTGAAGACCAAGATTTTAAGCCTACATATGCCACAGTCACATCCTGTGTAGCTCCTGGGTGCACAGTACCAGCCCCTAGTCCCAGAGGGGCTCTGACATGCCAGCAGTCTCTGCTGTCACAGGGTCACATCCACTGCTCTCCTGTGCCTCACCAGAGCACTCCTCATTCACTCTTTTCCTGTAGATCTTAGGAGTTAATTAGAAATACTAAATGCTATTCTTTATCACTTCTCCCTGTAATATTTCCCTGAGTTCTATGAACTCTGAGCCTCACTACCCAATGCCCCGTAATAGACACCATGTATGTTCCCTTAAATCAGGAGTTCCAGTTTTACCCACCTTAACCAGAAAATAATGTTTCACTTGGATTCAGGCATTTGAAACAACCAAGTCATTTGTAAGTCAGTGACGCTATTTCTTATTATAATCAATAAGATACCATAGACTTTGGCAAGTCATTTACTCCCTTTTATGTATAGGTAGGTAATATCAGCCTTACTTACTTAGAAGGATCAAAAGGGATAATGTCCATGAAAGCCATTTAACACACAGAAAATCATTATAGTATCTAAATAAGCAAGAGCAACAATCAGATCATACCTTTCTTTATATTCCTGATTGGTGGTAAGTTGATATAAGAGCTAAAATAGTTGGAAGGGGTGAAGAGGTGAGTGTGTCCTGGAACAAAAAGTTGAGACTAGAAGGGACATTCTAGGGCCATGTTGGCTAGAGTAGGATTCATCTCATCTGGCCCAAAGCACTTGCCTTGTTTCAACAGTCCCCAGTATGACTACATTTAATTGTTCAGAGTGGACCCTATCCTGTCCACCAAGCACTCAGTGCTACTCCACTTGTTCCTCTGAAAATGCTAACAAGAGCTCTCCCTTCCCAGCTGCCATTTTTCATTCTAATCATTAGTGGTCAGGGAAAGGCTGAAGACAAATGGGGCTCCCTCCATGGCTCCTCACTAAAGATCTATTGCTTTGTAAGTTTGATTTCCAACTCATCAAAATTAAATGGAGAAAAGTTCAGAACCATAGAATCTTAGAGCTGAAAGTGACCTAAGACGTGACCTCATTCAAAAGATTATAATATATGCAACCCCATGTTCGCTGCAGCTTTATTTACAATAGCCAAGATATGGAAACAACCTAAGTGTTGGTCGCTTCATGAATGGATAAAGAAGATGCCATGTATATTTTTTATATGTGTGTGTGTGTATATATATAAAATTTATATTTATATGCATGTACACACAATGGAATATTATTCAGCCATAAAAAAGAATAAAATCTTGCCATTTGCGACAACATGGATGGACCTTGAGGTCATTATGTTAAGTGAAATAAGTCAGAAAGACAAATACTGTATGATCTCACTTATACATGTAAACTTTAAAAACAAAAACAAAAAACCGAGCTCCTAGACACAGAGAACAGATTGGTGGTTGCCAGAGGTGGTGGGTGGGCGAAGAGGGTCAAAGGGTACAAGCTTCCAGTTATAAAATAAATAAGTCCTGAGGATATAATGCACAGCATGATGACTATAGTTAATAATACTGTGTTGAATATTTGAAAGTGGCTAACAGAATAAATGTTGAAAGTTATCACAAGAAAAAAATTTGTAACTATATATGGTGATGGATGTTAACTAGACTTATTGTTGTGATCATTTCATAATATATACAAACATGGACTCATGTTGTACACCTGAAACTAATGTAATGTTACATGTCAATTATATCTCAATGAAAAAATAAAATAAAATTACATGCCAAAAAGAAAAAAACTGATCATAAGACCCAGATGCCATGGATATACAGTTAATTTGTGAAGAAGTTGGGACTGGAATCCAATCCTCAAATCCAAGGTCAGGGTCCTTTCCACTAACCAAGTCCTGGTACTAATACTACTAACGCTGTACTAAGCACTAGGTACTTGAACTAAGACCACAGCATGGTACTAGCATAGTGTTGCACTAGGACTACTAGAACTAATACCCAAATCTGTATAAACTAGACATTCAGCAGAATCATGAGTCTAAAATCTAAAGAGTAATGGGGATACTGAAACAACCCCCCTCTCCTAGTCCAGAGAGAAGCACCCAGGCTGAGCATGGTGGGACATGGAGAGGGCTGTGACAAGATGCTGAAAGAAGATGCTCTGGTATGAAAAAGGTCTCTTCCATGGAGGAAAGTAGAACAGAGGAGGGAGAAAAATTGAAAAGTATACAGGATCGGAAAGGCGATAATGGAAATTAAGGTGTCAGGAATCTCTAAAAGCAACTCTTCCTTCTCCAGGGCTAATTAACACTTTAACCCTCCATACCCAAGCCCATCCTCTCATGGTCACCAGGCATCTACCTGAATGCAAACCAAACCAGCCACTGTGTCTGGATTCCTCCCTGCCTGCTGCAGGCTGGGTTAGAAGCCACCTTGAGGCACCCACAACAGTTAGTGCAGATCTCTATCATGGCCTTTGTACAGGGTACTCCATAACTGGGTGATCACAGTTCCATCACTGGAGTCTCCACCATCAAACTGTAAGCTCCTTGAAGGCAGGGCTGTCTTATTAACCCCAGCACCATGCCTGGATGTGACAGTAACTCAGCAGCTGACTGTGCATGAATAAATGTATTAACTCAGCCATCACCTCTTCTGGGAGTTTGTTTCCGAGCTGCTCCACTCCCACCCCAGGTTTCAGGCATGTATGCCTCATCCGTGCTCTCGTAGCACCTGTGCGGCTCTCATGGCTCTTATTATAGGACCTCTTACCTCCATATCAAAATTACCTGAAAACTCATTTGAGTCACTGACTAGACTGACAACTCTTTGAGGGCAAGGACTATGTCTTTCCTCTCTTTATTCTCAGCACCTATCATAATACTTAGAAACCACAGGAATTTAATACAGACTTGGAGAAAGGATGAATAAATGAATGAATACAACCAAAAGGGTACCAAAAGAAATGCTAATAGAACAAGCAGTCTTTGTCACAGAGAGACCCAAAAGAGTCTCCAGGAAAACGAACTGCCTGCTCCCAGAGTGTCGCCACAGCTCTGGCGTTTCTTGCAGCCTCTGCTGCCAGGAAGGGCTGAAACGCCATCCATATTCAAGAACAAAGACAGAGTGAACCCTCCTCAAGTCGTATTGCTAGATGGCACCTGTTGCTAAAATAGCAGCTGGTAAGCATTTTGTTTTGTGCAAAACGACAAGGACAACAACAACAAAACAATTTATTACAGGAAGCAGCATCACAATGACAATGAGAAATCATGAGGCTAAATATACAGCAGAAAAAAATACAGAATTTTTGTAATGAAAGACGAGGAAGGAGCTGCTAGAGTCTGAGGAAAAAAGCCTGAAGTGTTGATTAGAAATTGCTCAGCCTGCATGAAAAGAGAGAAACTAGGGGTGGGGGGGGGGGGGGTGGGGGGGAAGGGGAGGAGAGGAAGAGAAAAAGAGAGAAGACAGAGAAAGGGAGGGAGAGGGAGAAGGAATGTGGTTTTTTTCCTGGCTCTCTGACTCATTTTTAATCTGTCCTTTCCTTTCTCCCTCCCCTTCCACCACCCCCTCAAGAGAGAATTCATTGATTGGGCTGGACTAAAATGTCTTACCTTTTGTCTCCTGGTTGCTCTGTGAACCGATGAGTCTGAATCCATCTCATCCTTGACTGTTCCTCTCTCTTCCCTCCCTCCCTCCCTCTCCCCAGCCGCCATTGTTAGCTGCTTCACTTTGCTGAGGCTGAGGCTTGTCCACGGTGGGATGCGGGGGGGGGGGGAAGGGGAAACTGGGACCAGAGGATGCCAGTGGGTGATCAGTGGGACCTCTGGAGCCAGGCTTACTTGCAGAGCCTGGAAGTCCCAGCCCTCTGACAGCTGGGATGGCCCTGATAACTAACCTGTTGCCTGCTTCCAGGCAGGAGCAACCTCTCCAGGTGCGGATGGGAGAAGGCACAGACCAGATGAAGCAGCACCTCCCCTCAAGACAAAAACAACCCCCCCACACACACACACCCCACAAAGCTCAGAGAGGGAGCTCAGGAGAGTGCAAACAGGACTGGCCCGGGGTTTGGGAGGACTGGGTCTAGTGCCCGCTCCAACACAAACCTGCTGTGTGCACATTGCCTCTCTGGATCTCCATTTGTATAAACTGAGAGGACTGAATTAGATGGTCCCAGGGACCATCTCATGAAAAGCTGTCAGCCATCTAGCAAGGGCTCTATGTTCCCCTTCTACCCCATGCCCTGCAAATCCCTAGAGAGCTTTTTTTTGGGTATACCCCAGGGTGTCTGGAAGAGCACCTCTGACTTGGGGACCCCTCCCCTAGATGCCTAGCTGACTTCAGGGAGGCGGTGATAGAGGTTCAAGGCCAAAGTTCCCCTCAGATATGATAATTGAGAAGTAGAGGCAAATTAAGGACATTCAGAATCAGTGAGGGTGGAAGTAGAAGGCACTGGGAGGCCAGGGGAGTGGGGAGGCATGGATCAGGCAATCCCTGAAATTAGAGGTGATTCATATTTGAATAATGTGGGAGGGATGAACTCAGAGCAGCCAAGAGAAGAGGCTAACTCTGCTGAGGGACCCCTCCCCAAACCTAAACCCTGCAGGGGGCAAGAGCCAGTGTTAGGGACCCTTCATTAGGAATGGAAAAAAAAAAAAACTGAGGCAATCTATATTCTTATTCTGAAGCTAAGGGACATAGTGGTTTTGTCTTTCTTCTTCAATGTATTTTACCCTCTTTCAATCACTTGCCTTAGATATTTTTATCTTGTTCCTCTTTTCCTACTGACTTGATTTTTCCCAGTCTTCAATGCTCCCAGAAGGGACACAACTTTGTTCTTGGTGCTATTTTCCATTTTCTCTCCTGCCCTTCACTACCCCATCTTGTCTTCGCCACTTTTCTGCTCCCCTGTTCCTCTCCTCCATCACTTGGTTCCACCTTGCTTTGAATTGTTGCCTCAGACCCAGTCCAGACCACCCAAGCCTCCCTAACCCCTCCACCTCCACCCAAGGCAGGGCTGCTCTGTGAATCTCTCAGGGCTGCCCATTCAGCCTGGCCACCTATCTCTCAACCTCACAGATCATCCTGTGGGAACACGTGTTAGGAACTAGAGCCTTTCCAGACCCCAGGAGGGTGGGGAGAAACTTCACCAAAAGGGAGGGGGAAACACGGAGGTCTCAGCTAGAGGAAGTGACTCTAATGCTAAGGCAAGGCCCTACCTTCTGAATATCTCTGCAAATTATCTTTATTAGAGGGTGTTCCCACCTGTTTATGGGGGGAGGAAGGCTCTTCTCTTCTGTGGGACCACTCCCCAAATGGTACCAAATGCGAGTGGGGCCCTCAACTCCACAACCAATCAAGCCTCCATCCCCATGTCCTTCCTCATCCCCGCTCCCCTGCACACCTGGGAGCCACTGAAGAATGCCCCTGGGGCTCCCGGCTTCTCTAGGGAAGGAATTAAGAAGACACTCCTTTACTTCCAACCCCCAGAAAACCAGTTCTCTTAATTAATCAGTTTCCTCCGAGCTTTCATTTTTTTTTCCCAACCAGGCTTTTCCCAGGACTCACAGCATTACAAACTCAAGATAAGACCAAGGAAGAACCGTTGTATGGAAGGAGAAATGCACACTGGAAAGAACAATCTCTTATCTCGAATGAGTCAAAACACCTGCATCTCGATCCAGCTCACTTGATACCGGGTTTCTCTCCGCCTCCCCCATCACACACACACACACACCCCTCCCCCCACTTACCACCAGCCTGCTAAGCAGCTTTAAGCACAATGGGGGGTAACTGGGGGTGCGGCGCGGTGGGCTAGGGTTAGAACAGAACCAGTACCGGAATACATATAAAGTTATCCGTCTCGGTAGAAAACGCCTCTTACCTGTTAGCCAGAAGAGAGCAACCCACGCCAGCACGACCCTGTCCATTTTCCCCAACTTCCCATCCAGATTAAGGAGTGAGGGAAGTGGGAAGCGCCAGAGACGGGAAGATCGAGGTAACCGAGCGGCGGAGGCGACGGCGGGCGCGAGCGGGCCCCCGGCGTCCCTGGGCGCCGCCGCCCGCCGCCCGGGCCGCGCAGGCGGGGCCCCGGGCTGACCGCGCCGCCGGCGGCACGCGCGCTGCCGCGGGCTCCCGGGGTCCACGCGGCGCTCGGCGGCGCCTTCCCCGCCGGCTGGCGCACCCGCACGCCCAGGCAGCGCGGCCCACCGAGCGCCTTCCGGCCGCAGAGCGCGCCGCGCGGGGGAGCTCGGCCGCCGGCTCCCGGCCCCGCCGCCAGCCGCCCCGGGGCTACCAAAGTTTCTCGGTCACGTGCACGCCCCTGCGGCTCGCAGGTCAGCGCTGAGTGACAAAGTACAGGGGGGAGAGGGGGCGCGGGGGAGGCGGCAGGGCGGGCTGCGCGGAGCCGGGAGCGATCAGCGCGTCTGCTCCCAGCGAAGCCAGCGTTCGGGACCCGAGCCAAAAGCGGGGTTGGGGACTCGAGGAGGGGGAGTCTGGGTACGCACATGGCCAGGGCCATCCTGAACTGGGACAGAGGGACCTGCGGGGACTTGGCATAACTTGTTGGCAAGGGTGTGCGCTTTCGCTGACCCCACTGCCCCTCCGTTCGGTTCCCTTTTTGACACTGCAAGGAACCGAGGGGCTCAGCAGAATTGGAAAAGGTAGGCGGGAATCCCGCGTCGAAACTTTCTCCTGTTAAAACATTATGAGGTTAAAGCATTATGAGATAAGGGCATGCAGCTCTTTAACAGAAAATATGTAAAACTAGAATGAAATGAACAATTATACGGCTCACATTTGTCCAACACTTAATCGCTTCTCGGCCTTTTGGCCAAAATCAGGCGCATTTGTACAACACTTCACAGTTTGCAGGGCGCATTAACATGGATTACTCCATTTCTTAAAAGGATCTTGTGTGTGTAGGAAAGGATTCTAAATGTATGTTTCGAGACAACCGAGAAATGTGTATGTTAACGAACATATTAAGCATCTACTAGGTGCCAAGAACCAAGGCTACAAAGATGAGGAAGACAGACTTCCTGCCATTAAGGGGCCTCATCTTGGGTCCCGGAGAGGGAGGAAGATCAGCACATTGATCACAAAACACATACTGGTAGTAAAACAGAGCAAATGCGATGATGGAGATCTGGAGAAAGGGCCCTAAGAACATGAAGGAAGGAGCAGTTTAGTGGGGACTGGGGGAGAGTGGGCAACACCACAGTAAAGAAGGGGTAACATCTCAATTGGTATTTGCAGAATGGGCAAGATTTGTGCTATTGAGGGATTGGGGGTGGAAAGGGGACAGGGCAGGGGGAATTCTGGGCAGAGGAAAGAAAGGAGACAGGCACAAAGGTAGAAAATTCCTCTGAAAACAGAGTGGTTCTAGGCTTGAGGAGAGTCCCTGGAGAGAGACTCTACATGCTTAGGAATAAATGAACATATATGTGAAACAGGAATGAGATGTGAACATCAGAAATGGTGAGAATTGACTCTGGTCTTTCATGGCTGCCTGACATCGCAATTCCCTTCTTATTTTCAAGGAATCCCAACTATGGAAGCCAAAAAGTCTAGAGCAGTCTCCCCAACCGGGGACCCTCTCACTCAGAGCTTTTTGAACCTGGAGCACATGAGGCAAGAAGCAGAGTCAGCGGAGAATCAGTTTTGCTGCTGAGGTGGGCAGCTGGCGTCCAGTGTTCACAGGCCAGCCATGGCAGAGGTCAGGCCATCAGACTACTGTGATGTGTGGTTTGGGGCTGTCCTCTTGGTTGTGTAGCCTCTCTGGGTTCCAGCTCACTTTCTACACCTGGCTCGTCAGCCTTCCTGACAATTCTGTGAGCCACCCCATATCCTCTTGTAAATTCTCTCTTTGCTTATTTTGGCGAGAGATGATTTCTGAAGCTTGCAATTAAGAACCCTGACTAATATGCTGTGTGAGAGAAATTTGGAGGACTATTTTCTTTCATATACAAAAGAAGGAAGGAAGGAGGGAGGGAAGGAAGGAAGGAGGGAAGGAAGGAAGGGAGGAAGGAAGGAAGGGAGGGAGGAAGGAAGAAAGGAAGGAAGGAAGGGGAAAATTGAAATAAAGGAGATACCTAACATTTGTGGGTTTCCTATTAGGTTCTAGACACAGTCCTAGATGTTTCACAAGCTTTCTCGGTTAATCCTAATGAGGAAACACAGGCCCAGAGAATTTAATTATCTTCTAAAGATCAGGTAGCTAGCAAGTGGCAAAGGTAGGATTTGAACGGAGATCTTTTGGCTCAAAGCATATTCCCTTTGCACTATAAAACTGACATCTAGACCAGAGGGTTGATATGATGATGCATTTGTATCACCTACAAATTATTTACACACATTTACTGTGTGTGTGTATATGCACATGTGCCCATGCACACAGAGCATAAAAGAGTTTGAATAGTGTTTAGTATTTAAGCATACATAACGATGGTATTTTATGCAAAACTTGGACATTTGAGTTGAGAAATTGGACATGGGGGATGGACTGAGCTAAGGGAACCTGGATGTGCATGGAAAGTGGAAAGTGAAAGCCCACAGAAGTGAGCTTTGAATGTGTGCTTGGAGTTTGTATGTCAGAAGGGAGTCAGGGCACTTGGGGAAAAGCTTGTGCCAGAGTGAATCATAGAATGCAGGGGCCTTGTCCACCAACCAGGGAATTTATTTTCTGTGTAGCACCCTGCATGTCTATCTTCTAGCTAGAGAGATACAGTTGATCAGCATCTTCCTGAGTGGGTGGAGCCTGGGCCATCCCTAAGGAGGTGCTAAACTGGACTAAATCATGGTGTGTACCCCTCCCTAATGCACGTTATTACCAAGGTGATGGAGGGTTAAGAGGAACTTTAAGGGTACACCTGATGATTCAAAACATGCAGCCTAAAGGATGGAGGTAGGAGGAGGGTGGGACAATGGTATTATCTTGCCGTATTGGTGGAGGTAGCAGGATATGACACCAGAACCCTGGTGCTCTTCCAAGTGTGGTTTTTGAACTTTGGCATCAGAATCACATAAAAGTGTTTGCTTAAATGCAGATTACCAGTCTCTACTAAAAACTATGATATCAGAAATTCTGGGTGGGACCTGGAAATCTGCATTTTAACTGCCTTCCTCACATTCTTCTGAAGCTCACTAATGTTTAAGAAGCATTACTTAATCACTTTTTTGTTTTTCTGGGAGGCTGTTGAGTTGATGTTTGCAAATGAGCCTCAGATTCAGATCTGGTTAAGCTCCAGTTGTCCGTTTATCCTGGCCAAATAGGACAGGACCCCCATAGAGATGAATTTTTCACCGCCAAGGGAAGGGTCCGGATCCCCAACACTTCAAACTTTCTGCTGCAACCAGAGACAAAATGTCACAATATAGGCCTATGTGGGACCAGATCAGGATTCCCAGGAAGCCACAGCTGGAATTGTATATGATGGGGAGTGGGTGTGGACTGACAGGCGGCTTTGCCAAAGTTGCACCCTTTAGAACAGAATTAGGACATGGAGAAAAGAGAAGTGAACCACCGCAAGGAGACAGGCTGGTAGCTGGTAGCAACCACATAGTTATAAATATAATGCAGCTGAATCCTCTTTAAAACATGATTTCATTGCAGGCACATAGGCATGCATGCACATGAATTCTGCTGAATGTAGATCTTTTTAAAGCACACAGATAATATCACATTTCTACTTCTCTCTGATCTGTTCTTCCAGGAGGAATCTATGAGGTGTGACTTTAAAACAGATACCACGTTTCTCACCTAAGTTTTGTTCCTCTTTCCTTCTCCTGTGCTACCTTTTCAGTTTGTTAATGTTCCCCATCCCCCATATCTTCAAAACCACCTTCAATGAATTATAATTTTTTAAAAAAAATCTAAATTAAAGTGATAAACTAAAATAAACAAACAAACAAACAAATACTGGAGACTCTAGGCACCCTGTACTGGAAACTGGAAACATTTTCAATCTGGAAGCCCTTTCATATTGCAGAATAAATTGTTTCATTAAGAAAATGCTTTAAAGAAAGGAAATGCAAATATAAAGCACATGATGCCAAAGAATTTTAAAAAGCTGTACTGCCAAGAACAGTGGTAAGTATATAATAAGTAAAAGATTGGGAGAATGTACTGAAAATTTCACATACTTGAAGCAGATTTAACCCAAGAGCCTGCTGTCTCAGGCTTCAAATCAAACTGCGGGGGTGCAGGGGGGGGGCAGAATTCGATGATGTCTGCTTGCCCCATCCTGAGGCCAGACCCCACCAACGGTGGGCGGCCCCCACCTGAGTTAGCTCGCTATGCTTTCCCCACAGAGGTCTCTCCAAGGATAATGTGCAGACAAAAAGAGCAGAGCATCAAACTATATTTAGGGCATGGTCTCAAATATGGAAAATGTATTTAAAAGAGATAATGGAAACAACAAAAGAGTAATAATGGTTATCTCAGGTAGGATAGTCATTCATTTATATTTTCTTCTTTAGATTTTCTACATGCTCTAATAGTTCTACAATGTAGAAAGAGTTGCTTGGACAAAAGATACAGCTGTGCCACAATTTACTCAGTCTCTGCGACATCCCTGGAGGAAGGAGAGAGTCACCAAGAAGGGGTGACAGGTGTTTTGTCAGGCCTGTATCTTTAGCCAGATACAAAGCCCCCAAATGTACACCTGCACTCATTCTGTCTCAATCATGAGCTGTTAATCAAGTTAATTATGAGCAGTTGAAGCCCTGGGAGCCCTTAGTGACTGACAGTTCAACCTATAATTTCTCTGTGAGTTACAGAGCCGAAGATGAAGTAAGGCTGCTTCTCTTTTAGGAGCCCTATCTCCAGTGTCCGCTTTTGTTTTTGTTTCAGTGTCAGCCTCCTTTGGAAGCCAACACAGCATCAACAGCCCCCCAGATTAGCAGCAGAGCAGATTCCAGTGATCAAGCAGCACCTTTTAGCCCAAAGGGGGAATGATGAAGGGGGCCTGTCTTTCTGTATTTTATCCAGGCTTTGGGTTCTAGGTCTTGACGATTAAGCCAGAAGATTGCTTCTCAGCCCTAAGCATTCTCCTAGAGGCCTTCTCCCCTGGCACGGGTCAAAGACAGAGCCCAAGAGAGGGAAGTGAGCCAGAATAAGTATGTCATCCAATGACCTCACCCCCAGAAAACAGGCAGGTAAGGCAGCTGGAACAACAGAGTCAGAACACTCAACAGCACGAAGGGAAGCAGCTCTAGCAATGGAAGGGTCATTTGGGGGCTCTCGAAAAGCTAGTGTTAAAGAACGGCAGCCTTGACCTTTGTGTTGGAGTCGTGGGGTGAGGCTCTCTCTCGAATCGTTAATTCTGTACTCCTACCCGATTCTGAGTGGGTGCCCTATACACAGAGATGATCAATATGAATTTCTGTCTAATTAATTACAACCTGTTCCAGGGCCTTCTTCCCTTTTCCTCATCTTCTCTTCTCTCTTTCTTGAATTCATTCATTTATTTATTCCATATACATTCACTGAGCACCTACTGTATTTTAGATACTATGCTGTCTAGAAATTCAAGATGAGTAGGAATTCAAAGATGGATGAGTCGCAGCCTCTTCTGTCAAAGAGCTTACAGTTGGGTTGTAGCCGTGTGTGTGTGTGTGTGTGTGTGTGTGTGTGTGTTGGGGTGGGGGAGAGAGAGACACATGGCCTTTAAATGTGATAGTGTGACAGGGCCCATATTAGGACATGTTCTAGATATGGTTTGGGAACAAAGGGAGAGTGGTCAGTTACCCGTCTGGAGTGCTGGTCGGAGATGTCTTCATGAAAAGGTGACCCCTGAGCTAAGTCTTAAACATGATCTGCGCAGAATTTCTAAAAGCAGAAATGGAGCAGGAGGTAGTGCAAATGCATAAGCAATGGGCCGAGATGAGCGTGGGGCCTGCTGCCAGGAATATGAGTCAGCAATGAGGCTGGAAAAGTTGGCTGAGGTCGGACCAAGGTGATCCAGGCTATCACGTCTGGACTGAACTCTGCAGGCAATGGACCACCCATAAGGATATCTAAGCAGAAGAACAAGATCAGACCTGTATTTCAGCCAAGTTATTGTGGCCACAGGATGTAGGATGTACTGGTGGAAAGAGAGACAACAGGCAGAGGCCTCTTCCATGGGAGAGCTCATCACAAGAGCCCAAGAAGGAACAAGTACCAGAACTAAGCTATAGCATGGCAGGAATGAGAAGCAAATAGTAGGTAAGAGAGACATTACAGGGAGACACAAGAAGTAGAATCCACATGACCTGACAACAGGTTGCGTGTGTACAGACTGAGCAAGCCAAGCAATCAACCGGACTTCAGGGTGAGTTACTCAAGAACGTGGTGTGCATTCAGGCAATGTCTAGAGAAGATGGGGAACTTGGAAATTCCCCTTTTTTGCTTTGGCAGAGCACCGTGTAATAAACATCCTTGAGCACCTATAATGAACAACTTGGAATACTTATATTAAAGAAGCAGGGATCTCACAGAGGTCAGAGCCGCTCATGGGCTGTGTGGCCTGGGGAAGGCACTTTACCACTCTGAGCCTCAATTTCTCACTCTGCAAAATGGGGATGATCATTGAATCTATTTCATAGGGTTGTTATGAAGAGGAGAGATGAGATTATGCTGTGCAGTGTTTAGCAGGGAGTCTGACACGGTAGCTTTCAATGAATGTTAGCTACTATTACTATTATTATTAGCACGGGTTGGAGGATGCACTTTAACCGTACTGTCAGGGCCTTAATTTAAACTAGCATCAGGACAAAAATAGCATGAGGAAAAACATTTTCCTAAAATGCTGTTTCTTTTGGGGTGGTTTCATAACACTCACTCAGCTGAAAATCACACCTCATACTTAATATTTTAAGAAAAAAAGTAGAAGCCATCCAAATTTCCAATGGCTTCTCACCCCTTTAGATTGAAATCAAAAATCCTCACAGTGACCTTATAAGCCCTGTATGATTTGGCCCAAGCTCCCTCTGCAATATCCTCTCTGCTCTCCCCCTTGCTCACTTCACTCCAGCCACAGACTTACTTCATTATTCCTTAAACACCCCTGACGTGTGCCCACCTTGGAGTTTTTGCACTTGCTACTCCCTTGGTCTGGAACGCTCTTTGCCTGACATCTTCATGGTTTGTTTCCTCACTTCCAGTGTTTGCTTAAATTTCATTTCTTCAAATAGAGGCTCTTCTGACCACCCTAAAATTGTCCCCTCCATCAGTCCCTATTCCCTTATCGTGTATTATCTTTCTTCATTGGACTTATTGTCCAATAAGATGTTCGGACATCTTATTATACACATAGTTGTTTATTTCTTTATTGTCTGCCTTCCTCATTATTAGGTTTGTTCTGTTCAACTTATTGTGCCTGAAATAGAGCCTAGCACTCAGCAGACTCTTAATATTAAATGAATGAAGCACTTCCTCTTAGAAACTCTTCTCCTAGTTTCCGTGGTTTTCTCCCTGCTTCCTCAGACATTCCTTCTTCCTTACCTTTACTGGGTTTTCTTTTTCTAACTGACTTCTAAATGCTGGTGTTCCTCAGGACTCCATCCTGGATCCTTGTTTTCTCTCTTCACTCTCAGCCTAAGCAATCGCATCTATTTCCATGAATTTAAGTACCAGCTTTATGTGGCTTACTTCCAAATTCTATCTCTAGCCCAGAACTCCAGACTTAGCCGATTGCCTGCTTGACATCTCCACTTGACTGTATAATAGGCATTTCAAAATTAACATGTCCATAACTGGATTCTTGATCCACACCCCCGGCCCCTGCCATGCATACCCCCAACAAAAACCTGCCCCCCTCTAGAATTTCTGAATAGGAAGATCAATGTGGTTGGAAAAAGGGAAAAACTGTTCTGTTTACATAGGACTTTACTTAAGTAAAACTGGAAAAAAAATCAATTGTATTAAAGAAGGAGAGGAGCAGGTAATAGAATTATGAGGAGCGTTGGACCCTCTTTGGCACTAGCACAGTCCTCGCTATTTTACAAAAAGACACCACTTGCCACTGGGTTACCCGAGTCGAAACCCTAGGATTCCTCCCTTTCTCTTACTCCTGCAGCCAATCCATCAGCTAGTTCTGTTTTTCCACAAAGTACAAGTGAAACCGTCCTCACGTCTCCATGTCTGCTCCATGTCTCTGTTCTAGGTCATCATCATCTCACGTGGACTCCTGAGGAAGCCTCCTAACTCATCTCCTCGTGCCCATTCTTGCTGATTTGAACCTGTTCTCTGACTAGCATCAAGAGTGACCTTCTTAAACTGTAAACTATATAATGACACTTTAAAAAAATCCCTTAAATGACCACCCATGTCCTTAGAGTAATACTTGCACCCCTGACACTGGCCATGCCCAAATCTCTGCTGGTCACTCTATCCTCAGCATGCACCCCTCTCCACCTGACTGGATACACTTCAGCAACACCAACCGGTCTTCCATCTGTTCTGAGGATTCAAAAAATTCTTTATTGCGTGAGGCCTTTTCATGTGCTGTTCCCTCTGTCTGGAATGCTCTTCTTTCAGCTCTTCGCATGACTAGCTCCGTACCTTTGCATCCTTTCTCATTTTAAATGGCAACTCCTTAGAGAGGTTTGCCTCCAATCACCTATTTAAACATTTAACAGTTAAATCAAAATATTATTTTGAATTTTTAAAGTAGGATAAAGCGATCTTGGCCAAGATGGAGTAACAGGACATGAATTTATCCAGCAGCCTGAAACAACTAAAAAACTGGTTAAAATATATGAAACAATGTTTTCAGATACTGGACATCAGGAAGCAGAGATGAGTCATCCTTGAAAGAACAGAAACAGGGTGAGCCCTGTGATTGCCCCAGGTTGCTGCCCAGAGAGAGGATCCAGAATGCAGCATTAAGAGGGGTAACCTAGGCAGAGTCCTGTGGTCTCCCTGGGTTAAGGAGATGGTGTTGGGTGTCTGGTAGGCCAGGGTGGCTAGAGTTCACAGGGCAGAGTACCAGACAGAGAGAGCAGCACGAAGAAAAAGCTCTGGAAATCTGCTGAGGATCTCCCTTGGAGCTCCAGCTGAATGCTGATCAGTGCATGTGTGGGAGGAAACTATACAGTGCCAGGGAAAGAACAACGTGAAAGGATTAGAAGGAACAATCCTTGAAATTCACAGGGCTAGAAATAGTCTGTGTTTCCATTAGCCAAAGTGGAAAAACCTCCAAATTCATGGGTTGTCAGGAAGAGTACTCAGAAGGGTGTTATATCAGCAGAGGAGAAAATTAGTCCTAAAGGTTGCTCTGATTCCGAATAACAAGGCATAAAAGCAAACCTCAAAAGGAGGAAAAACTAGACTAAAATTGTTTCCAAATAACATAACACAAAGCACAAGAATATTTATAAGAATACAAAAATATGCAGCATTCAACAGGGTAAAATTTACAACCGTCATCCGACCAAATATTGCCAAGCTTACAGAGAAGCAGGACAAAATACAACCCATAATAAGGAGAAAAATCAAACAGTAGAAACAGACCCAGAAATGACACAGATGATGAAATGAGTAGGCAAAGACATTTAGTAGTTATTATGACTATATTCCTTATTATAACTACATTCCATGTTAAAGGTAGAGGGCAGATAGACCATGTTAAGTAGAAATACAGAAGATATAAAGAAGATTTAAATCAAATTCTGGAGATGAAAACTAAATGATTTGATACAAAAAATACACTGGATGGGATTAGTAACGAATTAGACACTGCAGACGAAAAGATTAGTAAACCTGAAGAAAGAGCAGTAGAAAATGCAAAATGAAATGCAAAGAACAAAGACTGAAGGGAAAAAAATGAATAGAATATTAGTGAACTATGGGGCAACTTCAAGCAGCCTAAGGGGGTAGTGAGGAAACTTTTGGGGGTGGATATGTTCATTACCTTGATGGTGGTGATGGTTTCACAGCTGTACACATATGTTAAAGCTCATCAAGTCGTATGCTTTAGATATATGTATTTAACTTACTGTACTTCCATCATGTCTCAACATTGGTATAAAAAAGCAGTCTGGAACTAAAATCCCAGATAATAACATGGGAGATGGCAATGGGGTGGTGGAGCAGTGGGCTGGGATACTAAGTGAGGGGAAGCAATAGCTTTCTAAGCTTCTTGTCTATTTGGGAAGAATGGGTCTATTTGTCTAATAGGTAATGGGTACCTATTAACTGTATAAGTTGTTATAAAAATATGTTTTAAAACAGGTGTCTTAAAAATATGGGTAGCTACTGAATGAAGCAAAATAGAATGCATAACTTGAAACCAATGTAAGAGAAAGTAGAGAAAAAAATAACTGATCAATCCAACTAAAGCAGAAAAAGGAAAAATAAGAAAACTAGAAAGATAGTAAATAGAAATTGAAATACTTGAATGAAGCTTTTTATTCAAGAAACTAGAAAAAGAACCACAAACCAGCCTGAAGTAATAGAAAGAGGGACTCTGTAAACTTAAAGCAGATATAAAAAGGAATAGGAAAACTGTAAAGTTCATCAATAAAACCCAAAGTTGTTTTTTTTTAAAGATCAATAAAATAAACTTTGGCAAGTAATAAGAGGAAAAAAGAAAAGGTATAAATAACATTAGGAATTATGTATATTTTAAATTACAAGCAAATATTTTATGCCAATCAATTTTGTTTTTTAAATCAACTTTATTGAAGTATAATTTACACACAATAAAATGCACACCTTTTAAATGTATTATTTGAGGAGTTTTGACAACTATATGCCACCTGTAACTACTACCACTACAATCAAGGTATAGAATATTTCTGACAACCCAGGAGTTCTCTTGTCAGTTCTCAGTCAATCCCCTTTGTCTACCTCTTGGCCCTAGGTAACTGCTGATCTGATTTCTAAATGATAGTTTTGCCTTTTATTGAGTTTTGTATAAGTGGAATCATACAGTATCTATCCTTTTATGTATGCCTTTTTTCATTCAACAAAATTATCTTGAAATTCATCCATGTTGAATATCAATAGTTCATTGCGTTTCATTCCTGAATAGCAGTCTACTATGGCTATACCACAATTTTTAAATCAGTTCATCTCTTAGTGAACACTTGGGTTGTCCAGTTTGGGGCTCTTATAAATAGAGCTGCTATGAAATTCATTTCCAAGGGGATATATTTTTTCATTTCTCCTAAATGAGTGGAAGTTCTTGGTCCTATGTTAAATGTATGTGTAACTTTGTAAGAAACTGCCACTGTATGAAAATTCTAGTTATGTCACATTCTTGCCAACATTTTACAGCAATATAAATGAAAACCTAAATGAAATAAACAATTCTATAAAAAGTAATGAATTACCAAAATTGGTTGAAGGAAAGGTAGGAAACCTGAAAAGACTAATAACCATACAAAGTATTGAAATGGTAATCAAAGGTCAACCCCACCCTCCAAAGATATACTATGATCAAAGAGTTTTACTAGTGAAGTTCTACCAAACTGTCCAGGAATAGATAATTCCATCTGTTGTTCAAAGTGAACAGAGAAAAAAGATAGCAGTTCATTTTATGAGGCTATTACAACGCTGATACCAACATTTTGTAAGGATATCACGGAAAAAATCTGTAACTTAATATCACTTCAATCAAGGAAGCAAAAATCCCACATTAAGTATGCTTTAAAAAATAAGCAATGCAAAGCATGATCAAGAAGAGGTTATAGTAGTAGGAATGGTAGGATGCTTTAACATTAGAAAAACCTAGCAATATCATTTATTGAGCTAACCAATTAAAGAATAAAACCATACGGTCATCTGAAAAGATGCACAAAAAGCATTTAATAAAATTTCAACTCCTGTTCTTGATTTTAAAACATATACATACAACACGTATACACATACTCAATAAACTGAACACAGATAGGAATTTCTGCTGGAAGCACATATTACTAGAAAATCCAATAAAATCGATTGGCACTATTTGAACCAATCTGAGAGTTCAGCAGGGTGACTAAATACACAAGATTAACAGTAAAATCAATACCTTCTCTACACATCAGCAGTAACTAATTAGAAAATATAATGGAAAAAAGAAATACATATAATAGTTCCAAATATATTCTAGGAATAAAACAACCAAAAAAAATAAATAAATAAACCAGACCTTTATGAGGAAATCTATAAAACTTTATTCAAAGACATTATTTAAAATCTCAGACTCTTACTGTATGTCTCCTCACAAACACTTAAGAAAAACTGCGTTTTTAAAAACCATGTTTTTGAAACAATAATGTCATTTAAGAATGGGGAAAACCCAAATCAAATCATACTGGTGGTTTTCCTCATCTTACCCGCCTCCCTTACCTTTAGATTGTAAACTTCTTGAGGGAAAAGATCTTGTTTGTCGCGTTCCTCACTCTGTCCCCCCATCCAATACCTTTCACAATTCTCAGCACGGATTTGGCCCCTTACAGTTGTAAAACATCGAAGAACCTGAAGCACTTGCTGGTCCTCTTCCTCTCTACCTATTTTGATGGATGTTACGCAATAATATACGGAAATTGCTCCAAGCCTTCCACGTGACAAGACCTCCGCCAACGACTCATCCCAGCCAATCACAATGCTCCTCACCTGTGACCTCTCTTCCCCCCGCCCCTCCCCCCCCGCCCCCATGGCCGCACGAGGGGGAATCTTACCATCTCTGGCTGTTTTTCTCCTGGCGAGGCCAATGCGCCTGCGCACCATGCCCTGATTGGCTGAGAGCTACGGACCTGCGCGCGCAGGCCTCCACCTCGGTTACTAAGAGCGTGAGCCGGACGAGGGCGGCTGAGTGTGGTACTGTCTCTGGCCCGCTTCGGGGCCTGTACCGCACTCACCATGCCTAACCGCAGGGCCAGTCGCAATTCCTACTATTTCTTCGTGAAGGAGAAGATCCCCGAACTACGGCGGAGAGGCCTGCCCGTGGCTTGCGTCACTGATGCCATCCCCTACTGTTCCAGTGACTGGGCGGTAAGGCTGGAGGCCGGTGAGCCCGGGGTCGGGCAGTTGAGCAAACGGGAGGGAAAGAAGACTCGAGGAGGCCAGTGAACCCTGGGCCCCTGCTGGAGGGTGAGGAACACCACCCCCCCCCGCCCGCCCGTCCGTCCGCGGCTCAGGGCAGCCGACGCCGCTTCCGCCTCCCTGTAATGTGCAGGCATCTACAGGCGGGGCCCTGGGCAGTAGGTCCTCACTGCTGCGGCTTGTCTCCCTCTTCTATCTCCTCAAGCTCCTGAGGGAGGAGGAAAAGAAGAAATATGCAGAAATGGCTCGAGAGTGGAGGGCTGCCCAGGGGAAGGACTCTGGGCCTTCGGAGAAGCAGGTAAAGTTAGCCAGAGAAGAGCAGTCACCTTCCTGGCACATAGGCATGCTGAGTAAATGCTGGATGAGTGAATGGGTGAATGTCAATGGTAGACGACTGGGTGATTTGGGTGAGTGCAAAGAAGAGTTTTTCATTTTTTTCCTCATGTCAGAGAATGCCTGCTAAAAAATAGCAGGCTCCGGTACTAGGGCACACCTTGGTATCATTTGATGGTGAAGGCCAGGGAAAATTCCATTAGGAAACCTGCACCCAGTAGACCGTGATCAGCAAAGGGAGCGTTGATATTTAGGGTTTGTACTAGATGACCTCTAAGGGTCTCTTTCAACTCCTTTATGATTTAAGAACGCTTTTTCAAATGTTTAAAAGTAGTTTGGTCCACTCTCTCTTTTTGAATGACACCTGGAACGAGGCCAGTTCCTGTGTTTAAAGTATGGAAATAACAAGATTTGTGGATGTTGGTGAATGTTTGTGTCTTACAGGTAAGAGTTGTATAAAGTTTATTTGGGTTAAGTTCTGTGTAGCAGAATGTTAAAGCACTAAATAAAATTTGTTGCTGATTCATATCAAGAAAAGGCAGGGTAATTGTGGAATTTCCCCCCTTCCTCTGTGTTCTTCCCATTCTTACATAGCAAAAATTCTGTTCTTATTATAAAGTGTTAATATTGGATTGAAATTCGAGAGAGTTTTGCTTGTTTTAGGTTTGAGAGATTTTTATTTTATGGCTTTATGTTTGAGTAGAAGCTCTAATCAGTTGAATTTGTACTTGTGAGCCATAATTTTTTTTTTTCTTCTAACTACAGTGTCTTAAGACATCTCCCCTCAAAATGAAAGCCGTGTTGTATGTATACGTCATTGAGACTTGGAGCCAGCACAATCTGGTTTTTATTTTGAGTGAAGAACAAATAATATTAGAGTACTTTGGGAAATGATTTTTTTTTTAATAAATTTATTTATTTATTTTTGGCTGCATTTGGGTCTTCATTGCTGTGCACGGGCTTCCTCTAGTTGTGGTGAGCAGGACCTACTCTTTGTTGTGGTGCACGGGCTTCCCATTGCGGTGGCTTCTCTTGTTGCAGAGCACAGGCTCTAGGCACGTGGGCTGCAGTAGTTGTGGCTCGCGGGCTCTAGAGCGCAGGCTCTAGTTGTGGCACACGGGCTTAGTTGCTCCGCGGCATGTGGGATCTTCCCGGACCAGGGCTCGAACCCGTGTCCCCTGCATTGGCAGGCGGATTCTTAACCACTGCGCCACCAGGGAAGTCCTGGGAAATGATATTTTTTTAGCTACTGGACAGGCATGTATTGTGTGACCCAATAGGATTAGTTTAGATTATCAGTAGTGGGCAAATGGCTTTCAGCAGTAATTGGAGTGGTTATTTACCACTCAGCCTTTTGATACAAAATATTTATAGATTTTTGCCATTGTTTGCCTTTGAGTGTTGGTTTTATTGACGATTATTTATTTATATACTCATTGGGTTTATTGGCCTGGAGAGGTTACCAAAGTAATCTGTGGGCTGTTTTGCAGTTATTTTGCTAAATTTAAATATATGGTATAAAGTGCCCAGCGAGAGTTCAAGTATGTGGTCAATGATTACCTTTTTCTTTAGAAACCTGTTTCCACCCCACTGAGGAGGCCAGGCATGCTCGTACCAAAGCAGAATGTTTCACCCCTGGATATGTCAAGCTTGTCTCTAAAAAGTGATCAAGGTAGAGTAATCCTAAACTGTTTGCTTAGATAAATTTGGGTGCTTAAAAATACTATGATATATTGATCAGTAAACATGTGTTCTGTTCATTTTGATTCTGCATTTCAAAGTAATTGACTACAGGTGTTTGAACATGATGGCACTAAAGTTGTAAAAGATCGGGTAATGTGCATTCGTTGAAGTAACACTGGAGAATTTTTTTTTTTTTTTTTTTGGCAAAAATCTGGTCTCTTGTTTTCTACCACTTCATATGTTATTAAACGTACTTTTTGGATTTAAGTGTTTATAGCTAGACACTAACATACACTTGTTATAAAGGTAAAGATAAATTGAGCTAGCCTAGATAAAAACATAGCTAATCAGAGTCCTTGCTATTCCTTCTGGCTGTTTTTTATTAAATGTGTTCTTTGTTAAAAATTTCATCTTTAGCAGTCATAAGTGTGGCCAATCCTGGTAAATAAGACCTCCTTACATTCTCACATTCCTTTCTTCCTTTAGAGAATTTATAAGTGGTCTTGTGTATATTGGTAAAAAGTAAAGAGTGAACTAAATTGTCCATAGTTTATATCAGAGTTTTTCTACACTGATTGTACTTGGTTTTATTTCCCTAGCCCTTATATTTTTTGAGTGTGGGTCACAGCTTTTCTTAAGTCATTCCTGAGATTCAGGGCTTATGTACAGCTAAATTATGTAGAGCTGGCTGCAAGTTTGAATAATTTTGTTCCTTCATGCACAGAGTGGTTACTACTTTAATCCTTGATAAGTGTAATTATAAAAATTGATTAATTTACCTGGTATAGCTGATTTATTTTCTCTTTTCCAGCTCATTTAGGGATATAGGAACACAAGGAGAAAGGTTCTAAAACTTTTGGTTTTGTCAAAGGGGTAAATGCGAAATGCTCATCTGTTCGTGTTGTCTTTTTATTATTTTTTTTAAAGCTCTCCTTGGAGGCATTTTTTATTTTTTGAACATTTTTAGCCATGGCGAGCTACCTCCTCACTGTGAACAGCGCTTCCTCCCTTGTGAAATAGGCTGTGTTAAATATTCTCTCCAAGAAGGTATTATGGCAGATTTCCACAGCTTTATAAGTCCTGGTAAGTGGCCAGTTAGAGTAGATGCTAGATCTTTAAAAGTTATGTTTTTTATATTGAGCTTATTTGATAATAGTGTTTTTATTAAAAGCTGTTGTGTAGGTAAGTCCTTAAAATGTAACACAGGACTTCATAATAATTGGATGAAAAACTATTAAGAACTAAGTGTTGACACAGAGTTTTTGGTTTAGTCTTTTAACCTCAAGTAAGCATTAGAGTTGGGTGGATAGAATGCTTGAAAAATGTGTAGCCTGCTATTTGCTTATTTGCGGTCTTACATCTTAGAATTTCCTGAAAGCTTCTTATACCTTTGCTCTTTTCTTTCTTTACCCCATCCTTCACCTCCACAGTCACTAGTTTTTAACTTGCTATTGCCTTATAACCTTGAGCAAAGTACTTATCCTTTCTGAACCTATTAGCTCATCTATAAATTGGGGATAATGCCTATTGGAGGCCTGTTCTAAGGAATACATGAGAAGGTATGGAAATAGCCTAGTATTTAATAGGCTCTCGGGTATTCTCACTATTTTTTCTTCCTACTACTCCACCCCATCAAAAGCAATTAGTAATGAAGACATAGGATTTGATTCAATTCCTAAGTTGGTAGATAGTAGTTAAGGGAGCACTATACCTTTAAAGGTAAGTGGGAGGAACGTGTAGGGAGAAGAGTAAAGGAGAAGAGGTTGGGAAAAGAAGAATTTCATCTTCAGTTTTATCAATTGCTTTAAAATTCATTAGGACAGTCCAGTACTTTTCCTTGTTTTCAGATAACAAGAAAAATTTTCCTACTTACACTTAGGAGAGTTGCTGCTTAGGACATGTCAAAAAACTACTTTTTTCTGTACGGGTGTAAAACATTAAAAAATAGAATTTGGAGACTTTTTCCCTCTGAGAAGTACGTAAATACCTTGCTATATCAAGGGCCTCATGAATCCCTGTGGCCTGTTCGTGGACCCCTGGCTAACATTCCTTTAGCACAAGTTTTCTTTACCTAGTATTTCTTTCTCTGTGAGGAATAACTTGCTTTTTAAAGTAGCTTAGACAATATACCAAGATTCTTTGATAGTCATAATACCTTTGGTTAGGAAAAAACTCCTCTATGAGGGTTTAATCTTCTGTAATTTTACATAGCAGTAACAAGTACCTATGTTATGATTTGGTTATCCTGTGGAATGTTACTGTAGCACAACCAGAGAGTTTCCAGATTTCTGCTTCTCTCAGTAAAATATTTTGTATTACAGGGGAAATTCCACGAGGATTTCGGTTTCATTGTCAGGCTGCAAGTAAGTATAAAGTCATGGGGTAGATAGAATATAGGCATTGAATACGTGCGTACCTGGTTAAGATGTTGCTTTAAACAGACACATAAAACATTGATTGGGGGGAAGAATAACCTAAATTATTGTCGGAGAATCTTCATAGAAGTGGTAGATGGTGTATGTAATCCTTAAAAACTTTAAAATTATATAGAATGAAAGGATAATATCTTTTTCCCTTTATGGAGATTGTGTTTTTATTTTCTTCTTTTTTCTGCTTATATCCTTTGGCTTGAAGATCAGCGGCTTTTACTGGCCAGGTGCATAGGTAGGTCTTTTAACAGGTATCAGGTTACCTAGATTTAGGGCCATTCACAGGAATATCCATTCAAAATTAAGGGATAAAAAGTTGATACTTCAAAACATAACAGAATGTTAAACAGCAAAACAGCTATGAATTAATTTTTCAGATGAGGAAAACGGGTTTCTATTTTAAGTATTTTGCAACCAAAGGATGTGACTGTGTATATCTAAGCTCTTGTACTCTTTTCTAGAAACTAGATTTTAACCAGTTTCTTATTTGATGAAAATGAAAATCATGATAATAGGTTTGCTTTTTAAGTTTTATTCAAAATGTCAGGTTTTTTTCTTAAAAATGTAGGCAATTAGCCGGTAGAAGGGTTTGAAATTAGAAATAAGTTTTTCAAATCTGCCATAACAAGCAGCTGTTTTGTAATACTTATAATATTGTTCTTTATAAATGAAGAGAATATTTTAGACTCATTTTTGGTTATGTCCTTTGAGTTTTTTCCAGTCTTAGTGAAAAACATGTACTAGTCCTTTTTTGTTTGCCTGGGATCAGGGCTGTAGGCCTTGGAACAAGGAGTTTAAGGCAATTTTTTTTAGTAAGTTTGTAGCTTTGAATGAAAAAAATTATAGAATAAAAATTCTGTTGTAACTTTGAGGTGTGAACCTAGCTAATCTCAAGTGTTACATTGTCTGAGGTTATTTGACGAAATAGGTAGTGGTAAAAACCAAAAATAGAAACTTAGCTGGTGAATTAATTTCACATTTTTACTTAAGTTCTTTTTCTGGTTTGTTCATCTCATGAGTGCATTGGAATCCCTATGTACCAGAACACTCATTTGTGAGAATGTCCCTTTACTGTTTATTTTGTTTCTGATTAAATTTTTAGAAAAATCATTTTTAAAGGCTTATTTTTACAGTCTTTCCAAATTAACTGATTAACAGAAAGTGTGGTTCTTTTTTTTCTAACATCTTTATTGGAGTATAATTGCTTTACAATGGTGTGTTAGTTTCTGATTTATAGCAAAGTGAATCAGCTATACATATACATATATCCCCATATCTCCTTCCTCTTGTGTCTCCCTCCCACCCTCCCTATCCCACCCCTCTAGGTGGTCACAAAGCACCGAGCTGATCTCCCTGTGCTATGTGGCTGCTTCCCACTAGCTATCTGTTTTACATTTGGTAGCATATATAAGTACATGCCACTCTCTCACTTTGTCCCAGCTTACCCTTCCCCCTCCCCATGTCCTCAAGTCCATTCTCTACATCTGTGTCTTTATTCCTGTCCTGCTAGGTTCTTCATGACCTTTTTTTTTTTTTTTTTTTAGATTCCATATATATGTGTTAGCATACGGTATTTGTTTTTCTCTTTCTGACTTCGCTCTGTATGACAGACTCTAGGTCCAGCCACCTCACTACAAATAATTTCATTTCTTTTTATGGCTGAGTAATATTCCATTGTATATATGTGCCACATCTTCTTTATCCGTTCATCTGTCGATGGATACTTAGGTTGCTTCCATGTCCTGGCTATTGTAAATAGAGCTGCAATGAACATTGTGGTACATGACTCTCTTTGAATTATGGTTTTCTCAGGGTATATGCCCAGGAGTGGGATTGCTGGGTCGTATGGTAGTTCTATTTTTAGTTTTATAAGGAACCTCCATACTGTTCTCCATAGTGGCTGTATCAATTTACATTCCCACCAGCAGTGCAAGAGGGTTCCCTTTTCTCCACACCCTCTCCAGCATTTACTGTTTGTAGATTTTTTGATGATGGTCATCTGATCGGTGTGAGATGATATCTCATTGTAGTTTTGATTTGCATTTCTCTAATGGTTAGCGATGTTGAGCATCCTCCCATTTACCATTGGAACAAAAAGAATAAAATGCCTAGGAATAAACCTACCTAAGGAGACAAAAGACCTGTATGCAGAAAACTATAAGACACTGACGAAAGAAATTAAGGATGATACAAACAGATGGAGAGACATACCATGTTCTTGGATTGGAAGAATCAACACTGTGAAAATGACTATACTACCCAAAGCAATCTACAGATTCAGTGCAATCCCTATCAAACTACCAATGGCATTTTTCACAGAACTAGAACAAAAAATTTCACAATTTGTATAGAAAGTGTGCTTCTTAGAAACAAACCTATTAAGGAGTCTAGGAATGTTTTCTTGAGTTTTTTTTCAGACTAATTAAAACTGAGCACAATGTTTTTCATTCAGGAAACCTAAGATCCTTGGAGCTCACCAATATAAGCGTGTCTTAAATTGCCAATTTGATAACCCTGAGAAATGTGCCAATTAAATAAGACAAATGAGTGTATTAGAGTGACAGTTATGTCGACATAATAACTAAAAATGCCCGGGCTAGTGTAATCAAACTGATATTTAGGAAAAGACCGTGTTTCATACAGTAACACACTGAAGCAAGTTTACATGTGGTTACAATTTGATTAGAAGTTAAGGAATGTGCATGTAGATGTTTCAAATGCTCCTGTGCGATCTGGCCTTTTAAGAAGTATGTACAAGTGAAATCAAGCGAAGGCTTCATGGGCATTATGGTTTAGCACATAATATCGCAGAATTTCAAGATTGGAAGAGATTTTGATACAGACTTCCCCCCCCAACCAGTATGTTCCTCTGAAGGGGAGTGCAGGTTCTGTATGTGTGTGTTGGAGTGGGGAGCGGGTAGGAGGTTTGGGCCCATCTCATGCTCCTGCACTTCCCCAGAGGAACTCTGCTTCTATCTATTTCACTAATTAATGATTTTTGAGAGAGAAGCTCTGCTTTAAAAGGAGCAAAGCCTTAGAAACTGCTTTCAGCTTCCTGTACAAAAGGTCTATCAGCTTTTAAAATGAAGCTTCATACACACACAAAAAAATCATAACATTCACTTAAGGTGGAAAGAATATTAATGATCAGCAGTGCACCTGCTGGTCAGTCAGCTGAAGAAATAGCACATTGCTGTTATCATTGAAGACCCCTGTATTTTTCCCTGATTTCATCCTCCCTATTAAGAGAACCACTGTTCTGAATTTTGTGTTATTTCCTTTGTTTTATAAATAATTTTATGATAAATACATATTTAAATGGTGTATTTAATTCTGCTTGAACTTTTATATAACATATTGTATATATTTCTTTACTTGTATTTTTTTTAACTCAACAATGTCTTTTCCCCATTTCTCCACTGGATTGTTTTTCATCTTTATTGGTTTATGGAAGTTTATAATATATGTTTTTATTGATTGTTTTAATTGTGTGCAGATACCTATTTGCAGTTTGTGCCTTGCATTTTTTTACCCTTTATGGTGTATTTTAATGAACAAGTTTTTATTTTTAGTTCAGTAAATGTATCTTTTCCGTCATGGTTGTGGGGTTTTTTGGTCTTATTTAAGATTTCCCTTCTACTTGAAGGCCATGAAGATATATTTATTTTCTTCTATAGTTCCAAGTTCTTAGTCCACCTGGAATTGACTTATGTATGATGTGTGAGGTAGAGATTCAGTTCTGTTTTTTTCACACGTGGATAATCAGTTGTCTCAGCATAATTTATTGAATAATCAATTTTTTCCCCATATGTAGTGCCACCTGTATCATATCACGTTTCATTTTATGCATGAGTCTTTCTGATATCTTCTGTTCTATCGACCTGCTTGTTTTTTGGTGCCCATGTCATATGTTAAACACGATATTTTGATCATATTTACTTGACTTTGTTCTTTTGGAATATTATGGTTATTCTTTTTGCTTTTCCACATACAATTCAGAATCAGTTTATCATGCTTCACAAAAAGCTTGTTGAGATTTAGAATCTCAGGATTTGGAATCACAGGATTCTAATCTCAGGATTTGGGTTTTTTTTAAGGGGGTGTTTATATATTTTTATATTTTTAAATTTTTAGTTTTTATGCAATTTTAAAGATTACTTTCCACTTACAGATACTACAGAATATTGGCTATATTCTCCATGTTGTACAATACATTCTTGATCCTGTCTTACACCCAATACTTTGTACCTCCCACTCCCCCACCCCTATATTGCACCTCTCCCACTGGTAGCCACTGGTTTGTTCTTTATATGTGTGAGTTTGCTTCTTTTATGCTATATTCGCTAGTTTGTTTTTTTAGATCCACATATAAGCGATGTCATGCAGTATTGATCTCTCTCTGTCTGGCTTCTTCACTTAGCATAGTGCCCTCCAATTCCATCCACGTTGCTGCACATGGCAGAATTGTGTTCTTTTCTGTGGCTGAGTAGTAGTCCTATGCATATATATATACCACAGCTGCTTCTTTAATTTTTATTTTATAGTGGAATATAGTTGACTTACAACATTGTGTTAGTTTCAGGTATACAGAAAACTGATTTAGTTATACGTATGTCTATTCTTTTACAGATTCTTTTCCCATATAGGTTATTACAGAGTATTGAGTAGAGTTCCCTGTGCTATACAGTAGGTCCTTGTTAATTACCAATTTTATGTATAGTAGCGTGTATGTGTTAATCCCAAACTCCTAATTTATCCCTCCCCCCACCTTTCCCCTTTGGTAACCATAAATTTGTTTTCTAAGGGTATGAATCTTTTTGTAAGTAAGTTCATTTGTATCATTTTTCTTTTTTAGATTCAACATATAAGCAATATCATATGATATTTGTCTTTGGCTTACTTCACTAAATATAATAATCTCTAGGTCCATCCATGTTGCTGCAAATGGCATTATATTATTCTTTTTTATGGCTGAGTAATATTCCATTGTATATGTGTACCACATCTTTATCCATTGCTCTTTCGATGGATATTTAGGTTGCTTCCATGTCTTGGCTATTCGAAATAGTGCTGCAATGAATATTGGGGTGCATGTATCATTTTGAATTATGGTTTTCTCTGGATATATGCCTGGGAGTGCGATTGCTGGATCATATGGCAGCTCTATTTTTAGTTTTTTAAGGAACCTTCATACTCTTCTCCATAATGGTTGTACCAATTTACATTCCCACCAACAGTGTAGGAGGGTTCCCTTTTCTCCACACCCTCTCCAGCATTTATTGTTTGTAAACTTTTTGATGATGGCCATTCTGACCAGTGTGAAGTGATAACTCAATGTAGTTTTGATTTACATTTCTCTAATAATTAGTGATGTTGAGCATCTTTTCACGTGCTTTTTGGCCATCTGTATGTCTTCTTTGGAGAAATACATCTTTAGGCCTTCTACCCATTTTTTTTTCAACATGTTTATTGGAGTATAATTGCTTTACAATGGTGTGTTAGTTTCTGCTTTATAACAAAGTGAATCAGTTATACATATACATATGTTCCCATACCTCTTCCCTCTTGTGTCTCCCTCCCTCCCACCCTCCCTATCCCACCCCTCTAGGTGGTCACAAACCACCGAGCTGATCTCCCTGTGCTATGCGGCTGCTTCCCACTAGCTACCTATTTTACGTTTGGTAGTGTATATATGTCCATGCCACTCTCTCACTTTGTCACAGCTTACCCTTCCCCCTCCCCATATCCTCAAGTCCATTCTCTAGTAGGTCTGTGTCTTTATTCCCGTCTTACCCCTAGGTTCTTCATGACCTTTTTTTTTTTTTCTTAGATTCCATATATATGTGTTAGCATACGGTATTTGTTTTTCTCTTTCTGACTTACTTCACGCTGTATGACAGACTCTAGGTCCATCCACCTCACTACAAATAACTCAATTTCGTTTCTTTTTATGGCTGAGTAATATTCCATTGTATATATGTGCCACATCTTCTTTATCCATTCATCTGTCGATGCACACTTAGGTTGCTTCCATGTCCTGGCTATTGTAAATAGAGCTGCAATGAACATTTTGGCACATGACTCTTTTTGAATTATGGTTTTCTCAGGGTATATGCCCAGTAGTGGGATTGCTGGGTCGTATGGTAATTCTATTTTTAGTTTTTTAAGGAACCTCCATACTGTTCTCCATAGTGGCTGTATCAATTTACATTCCCACCAGCAGTGCAAGAGTGTTCCCTTTTCTCCACACCCTCTCCAGCATTTATTGTTTCTAGATTTTTTGATGATGGCCATTCTGACCAGTGTGAGATGATATCTCATTGTAGTTTTGATTTGCATTTCTCTAATTAATGATGTTGAGCATTCTTTCATGTGTTTGTTGGCAATCTGTATATCTTCTTTGGAGAAATGTCTATTTAGGTCTTCTGCCCATTTTTGGATTGGGTTGTTTGTTTTTTTGTTATTGAGCTGCATGAGCTGCTTGTAAATTTTGGAGATTAATCCTTTGTCAGTTGCTTCATTTGCAAATATTTTCTCCCATTCTGAGGGTTGTCTTTTGGTCTTGTTTATGGTTTCCTTTGCTGTGCAAAAGCTTTTAAGTTTCATTAGGTCCCATTTGTTTATTTTTGTTTTTATTTCCATTTCTCTAGGAGGTGGGTCAAAAAGGATCTTGCTGTGATTTATGTCATAGAGTGTTCTGCCTATGTTTTCCTCTGAGAGTTTGATAGTGTCTGGCCTTACATTTAGGTCTTTAATCCATTTTGAGTTTATTTTTGTGTATGGTGTTAGGGAGTGTTCTAATTTCATACTTTTACATATACCTGTCCAGTTTTCCCAGCACCACTTATTGAAGAGGCTGTCTTTTCTCCACTGTATATTCTTGCCTCCTTTATCAAAGATAAGGTGTCCATATGTGCGTGGGTTTATCTCTGGGCTTTCTATCCTGTTCCATTGATCTATATTTCTGTTTTTGTGCCAGTACCATACTGTCTTGATTACTGTAGCTTTGTAGTATAGTCTGAAGTCAGGGAGCCTGATTCCTCCAGCTCTATTTCTCGTTCTCAAGATTGCTTTGGCTATTCAGGGGTCTACCCATTTTTTGATTGGGTTGTTTATTTTTTTGATATTGAGCTGCATGAGCAGTTTGTAGATTTGGGAGATTAATGCCTTGTTGGTCGCCTCATTTGGAAATGTTTTTCCCATTCTGTGGGTTGTCTTTTTGTTTTGTTTTTGGTTTCCTTTGCTGTGCAAAAGCTTTTAAGTTTAATTCGGTCTCATTTATTTATTATTTTTATTTTCATTACTCTAGGAGGTGGATCCAAAAAGATATTGCTGCAACTTATGTCAAAGAGTGTTCTGCCTATGTTTTCCTCTAAGATTTTTATAGTATCCAGTCTTACATTGAGGTTTTTAATCCATTTTAAGTTTATTTTTGTGTATGGTGTTAGAGAATGTTCTAATTTCATTCCTTTACATGTAGCTGCCCAGTTTTCCCAGCACCACTTATTGAAGAGACTGTCTTTTCTCCGTGATATATTCTTGCCTTCTTTGTCGTAGATTAATTGATCATAGGTGCGTGGGTTTATTTCTGGGCTTTCTATCCTGTTCCATTGATCTATAAGTCTGTCTTTTTGCCAGCATCATAGGGTTTTGATGACTATAGCTTTGTAGTATAGTCTGAAGTCAGGGAGCCTGATTCCTCCAGCTCTGTTTTTCTTTCTCAAGATTGCTTTGGCTATTCAGGGTCTTTTGTGTTTCTGTACAAACTTTAAATCTTTTGTTCTAGATCTGCTGTTGGTAATTTGATAGGGATTGCACTGAATCTGTAGACTACCTTTGGTAGTATAGTCATTTTGACAATATTGATTCTTCCAGTCCAAGAACACAGTATATCTTTCCATCTGTTTGTTTTTCATCTTCGATTTCTTTCATCAATGTCTTATAGTTTTCAGAGTACAGGTCTTTTGCCTCCTTAGGTAGATTTATTCCTAGGTATTTTATTCTTTTTGATGTAATGGTAAATGGGGTTGTTTCCTTAATTTCACTTTCTGATCTTTTGTTGTTAGTGTATAGAAATGCAAAAGATTTTGTGTATTAATTTTGTATCCTGCAACTTTATCGAATTGATGAGCACTAGTAGTTTTCTCATAGCATCTTTAGGATTTCCTATGTATAGTGTCATGTCATCTGTGAACAGTGACAGTTGTACTACTTCTTTTCCAATTTGGATTCCTTTCTTTTTCTTCTCTGATTACTGTGACTAGGGCTTCCAAATTATGTTGAATAAAAGTGGGGAGAGTCGACCTCCTTGTCTTGTGCCTGATCTTAGAGGAAATGCTTTCATGTTTTCACCGTTGAGTATGATGTTGGGTTTGTTATGTTCCCTCTATGCCCACTTGCTGGAGAGTTTTTATCATAAATGGTGTTGGATTTTGTTAGAAGTTTTTTCTGCATCTATTGAGATGATCATGTGGTTTTTCTTCTTCAATTTGTTAATGTGGTGTATCACACTGATTGATTTGTGGATGTTGAAAAATCCTTGCATCCTTGGGATAAATCCCACTTGATCATGGTGTATTATCTTTTTAATGTATTGTTGGATTTGGTTTGCTGGTATTTTGTTGAGGATTTTTGCGTCTATGTTCATCAGTGATATTGGCCTGTAATTTCCTTTTTTTGTGGTATCTTTGTCTGGTTTTGGTATCAGGGTGATGGTGGCCTCATAGAATGTGTTTGGAAGTATGCCTTCCCCTGCCATTTTTTAGAAGCGTTTCAGAAGGATAGGTGTTAACTCTTCCCTAAATGTTTGATAGAATTCACCTGTGAAGCCATCAGGTCCTGGACTTTTGTTTGTTGTGAGTTTTTAAATCACAGTTTCAATTTCATTACTTGTGATTGGTCTGTTCATATTTTCTATTTTTCCTAGTTCAGTTTTGGGAGATTGTACCTTTCTAAGAATTTGTCCCTTTCTTCTAGGTTGTCCATTTTATTGGCATACACTTGGTTGTAGTAGTCTCTTATGATCTTTTGTGTTTCTTTGGTGTCTGTTGTAACTTCTTTTTCCTTTCTAATTTTATTGATTTGAGCCCTCTCCCTTTTTTTCTTTTTGAGTCTGGCTAAAGGCTTACCAATTTTGTTTACCTTTTCAAAGAACCAGCTTTTGGTTTCATTGATCTTTTCTGTTGTTTGCTTTGTCTCTCTTTCATTTATTTCTGCTCTCATCTTTATGATTTCATTCCTTCTGCTAACTTTGGGTTTTGTTTGTTCTTTTTCCTTTAGTTGCTTTAGGTATAAGGTTGGGTTGTTTATTTGAGATTTTTCTTGTTTCCTGATGTAAGATTGTATTACTGTCAACTTACCTCTTAGAACTGCTTTTGCTGAGTCCCATAGGTTTTGGATAGTCATGCTTTCATTTTCATTTGCCTCTAGGTATACTTTGATCTCCTCTTTGATTTCTTCAGTGATCCATTGGTTGTTTAGCAGCATATTGCTTAGCCTCTGATTGTTTTTGGTTTTTACAGGTTTTTTTCTTGTAGTTGATTTTTTTAGATATCCTAGTGTTATGGTTAGAAAAGATGCTTGATATGATTTCAGTTTTCTTAACTTTACCCAAGCTTGCTTTGTGGCCCAGCACATGATCTATCCTGGAGAATGTTCCATGTGCACTTGAGAAGAATGAGTATTGTGCTGCTTTTGGATGGAATGCTCTACAAACATCAATTAAGTCTATCTGGTCTAATGTGTCATTTAAGACCTGTGTTTCCTTACTGATTTTCAGTCTGGATAATCTATTCATGGATTTAAGTGGGGAGTTAAAGTTCCTCACTCTTAATTGTGTTACTGTCGATTTCTTCTTTTATGGCTGTTAGCATTTGCCTTATGTATCAAAGCACTCCTGTGTTGGCTGCATATATATTTATAATTGTTAAATCTTCTTGGATTGATCCTTTGATCATTATGTAGTGTCCTTCTTTGTCTCTTGTAACAGTCTTTATTTTGAAGTCTATTTTGTCTGATACGAGTATTGTTACTCCAGCTTTCCTTTGATTTCCTTTTGCATGGAATACCTTTTTCCATCCTCTCACCACTTTCAGTCTGTATGTGTCCCTAGATCCTAATTGGGTCTCTTGTAGACAATATATATATAGGTCTTGTTTTTGTATCCATTCAGCCAGGGTGTGTCTTTTGGTTGGAACATTTGATCCATTTACATTTAAGGTAATTACCCATATGTATGGTCTTATTGCCATTTTGTTAGTTGTTTTGGATTTGTTTCTGTAGGTCTTTTTTCTGACCTTTCTCTTTTGTTCTCTTGTGATTTGATGACTCTTTAGTGTTGTGTTTGTTTTTTTCTTTTTTGTGTAAATATCTATTGTAGATTTTTGGTTTGAGGTTACCATGAGGTTTTGATATAGCAGTCTATATACATACAAGATTGTTTTAAGCTGCTGGTCTCTCAGTTTCAAATGCAGTTCCAGTGTCCTGTGTTTGTACTCTCCTCATGTCAGGATTGCTAGTTTTGATACCATATTTGTAGGTGGATGATTTCCTACCTTTATTGTATATTTACCTTTACTGGTGAGATTACCCATTTGTAATTTTCTTGTTTCTGGAAGTGGTCTTTTCCGCCTAGAGAAGTTCCTTTAGCATTTGTTGTACAGCAGGTTTGGTGGTGCTGAATTCTGTCAACTTTTGCTTGTCTGTAAAGCTTTTGATTTCTATGTCAAATCTGAATGAGAACCTTGCTGGGTAGAGTATTTTTGGTTGTAGGTTTTTCCCCTTTCATCACTTTAAGTATATTGTGTCACTCCCTTCTGGCTTGCAGAGTTTCAGCTGAACAATCAGATGATAACCTTATGGGGATTTTCTTGTATGTTATTTGTTGCTTTTCCCTTGTTGCTTTTAATATTTTCTTTTTGTCTTTAATTTTTGTCAAATTGGTTAATATGTCTCGGCACATTCCTCCTTGGATTTATGCTATATGGTACTCTCTGCACTTCCTGGACTAGGGTGACTGTTCCCTTTCCCATGTTAGGGAATTCTTCAGCTACTGTCTCTTCAAATGTTTTCTCAGGTCCTTTCTCTCTCTCTTCTCCTTCTGGGACCCCAATCACGCGAATGTTTGTGCATTTAATGTTGTCCCAGAGGTCTCTTAAACTGTTTTCATTTCTTTTCATTCTTTTTTTCTTTATTCTGTTCCGTGGCATTGATTTCTACCATTCTGTCTTCCAGCTCACTTATCTATTATTCTGCCTCATTTATTCTGCTGTTGATTCTTCCCAGTGTATTTTTCATTTCAGTTATTGTATTGTTCCACTCTGTTTGTTCTTTATATTTTTTAGCTCTTTGTTGAACATTTCTTCTATCTTCTTGGTCTGTGTCTCCATTCTTTTTCTGAGATCTTGGATCATTTTTACTATCATTACACTCAATTCTTTTTCAGGTAGATTGCCTATCTCCACTTCACTTAGTTGTTCTTCTGGAGTTTTTATCTTGTTCCTTCGTCTAGAACATATTCTTCTACCATCTCATTTTGTCTAACTTTCTGTGTTTACGGCCCCATAGGCTTCAGGTTTGTGGTTCCTCTTCTGGTGTCTTCCCCGTGGTAGTGAGGCTAGTCTGAGAGTCTTGTGCAGGCTTCCTGGTGGGAGGGACTGGTGCCTGCCCACTGGTGTGTGGAGCTGGGTCTTGTCCCTCTGGTGGGCAGGGCTGTGTCAAGGGGTGTGTTTAGAGGCAGCTCTGGGCTCAGGAAGACTTTAAGCAGCTTGTCTGCTGATGGGTGGAGTTGTGTTCCTGCCCTGTTAGTTCTTTTGGCCTGAGGCATCCCAGCACTGGAGCCTTCGAACTGTTGGGTGGGGCCAGGTCTTGGTGTCAGAATGGCGGCCTCCAGGACAGCTCACACCAATGAGCACTCCCCAGCACCTCTGCCACCAGCGCCCTTGTCCCTGCAGTGAGCCACAGCTGCCCCCACCTCCCAGGAGATCCTCCAAGACCAGCAGGTATGTCAGGCCCAGGCTCCTATGAAGTCGCTGCTTTTTGCCCTGGGTCCTGGTGCACATGATACCTTGTGTGCGCCCTCCAAGAGTGGAGTTTCTGCTTCCCCCAGCTCTGTGGAGCTCCTGTGATCAAGCCCCGCTAGCCTTCAAAGCCAAGTGCTCTGGAGTTCCTTCTCCCAATATAAGACCCCCAGACTGAGGAGCCTGACGTGAGGCTCAGAACTCTCATTCCTGTGGGAGAACCTCTGCAATATCATTATTTTCCAGTTTGTGCTTCACCCACCTGGCAGGTATGGGATTTGATTATATCGTGAATACACCCCTCCTACCACCTAGTTGTGGCTTCCTCTTTGTCTTTGGAAGTAGAATATTTTTTTCTGATCAGTTCCAGTCCTTTGTTGCTGGTTGTTCAGCATTTAGTTATGATTTTTGGTGTTTTTGTGGGAGGAGGTGAGCTCAGGTCTCTCTACTTTGCCATCTTGTCCTCTGTCCAGAGAAACTAATCTCAGTATTTTGAATCATCTTTAAATCTTTTGATCATTTTGCGGAGAACTGACAGCTTCATGATATTGATTCTTTATGTTAATATGGGGCTACTCTTTTATTTTTCAGATGTGTAGTCATTTGTAATAAAGTCTTATAATTTTCTCCAGAATCTTAATGTTATTAGTTACAGCTTATCATTTTTCTTGCTATTATACAGGATAGCTCAAAATTATATTTTCTAATTGTTTACTTTTGTGTTTTGGTTTTATCCCACCTTTGCCAAACTCGTGTTTTTTTAACAGATTTACTTACATCTGTGAAATGACTCTTCTAATCTGTATCTTTTACTTAAAAAATTTAAAACTTGTTCTGTCTTAGTGTGCTGGTTATGAGCTCTAGTTTTTAATCTTTCACCAATGAGTGTTCTGTTTGCTGTAGTGTTCTTTTCTCTTTTTCTTAGTTTTGGTATGTATTCTTTATTAGGATAAAGAAATTCCCTTCCGTTTCTGGTTTCACTAGAGATATCAGTTGCACATTTTAATGAATACTCTTTCTGGATCTCAGATGATTTGTGTCTCTTGTCTGTATAGTGATTTGCTAATCATAAACCAACCTTACATTTCAGGAACAAATCCAACATCATCACTCTATGACTCTTAAATAAATTGCTGGATTTGGTTTGCTAATATTTTGTTTTAGGATTTGTGCGTTCGTGTTAAAGCCTGAGGTTAATCTTAACCAGTTTTATTATCAAGGCTATTTTGCCATCCTAAAATGGGTTGAGGAATGTGTTTTCAATTTTTGAGTTTACATTTGGTTCTTTTTTATGGTTCTGTTGAAGTTATCAGTATTTTTTTCATTTCCTTGAACATAATAAGCCTCATTATTTTAAAGTTTTTTGTCTGATAACCCTATTAACAGGGATCTTTTTTTTGGATATATTTTTATAGTCTGTTGGTTATCTTGATGTTCAATCAAGTTTTCAGTTGTCTTATTATATCTGGTCATTTTTGAGTGCTGAACAGCACATATGAAAACTTGTTACTCCTCTCCAAAGATTTATGATTGTTTCTGGCAGAAATCTGGAGTAACTGTCCATCTCAGGTTGCTTTAATCTAATTTCAGATATTGAGATAATTTAAAATTGGGTTCAGACTTATGAGAGTCAGTCTCTTTCTAGTTGGTCTTTACTTAAAAAAAAGAGGAGGAAGGTGGACATATTACCACCAAAGAATCATCAGTAAAATTTATAATTGACTTCACAGCATAAATAGTGGAGGCCAGAAGACAGTTGAATATTTTTTAATTTATAAATTTTTATATATACACAGGTAATATTGGAGTAATATTTTTAATTCTTCATAGCTCTAGATGTGTTGAAAATTTCTGAGTTTCTCAGCCTTTATATCTCCTCTTCTAGAGTTGATAAATGCCCAAATTACCAACAAACTCAAGTGCCAGATTCAGCTCTCCAGGATTTCATCCTTTCTAAGATTTTGGGCCCATAATTCCTCACTACATTTATATCTCTGCAGTGCTTTCAAGCAGGCGTTTCATATGTTCAGCTTTCCCTAGTCAGTCATTATCAGAAATTGAACTCTTGTTGCATTTTTTTTGGCTGCACATTGCAGCTTGTGGGATCTTAGTTCCCTGACTAGGGATCGAACCCAGGGTGCCAGCAGTGAAAATGCCAAGTCCTAACCACTGGACCACCAGGGAGTTCTGAGCATTCTTTTTTATAGTTTCCAGTTTTATGCTGAAATTCATAATTTGATTATGAATTTTTAAAATTGATTATGATTAGTTAAAATCTGTGTCCAGTAACTTCAGCATCTGGACTACCTTTAGATCTCTATTAACTTTGTTTTGGTTCTCATTTTTTTTCTTTGTTTACCTGGTTATTCACATAGACTATTTGGGAAAAAATGATTTAATGAGGTTTATAGTGATGTTTTCTTCCTCCAGAGAGGATTTATGTTTCCTTTTTCTAGACACCTGGGGTCTCACAAACCAGGCCCCCAAAGCTGTCAGAAGCACACTCTCAGCCATTAAACTTCCTCTTCTGGAATTAGCAAATGACTCCAGGGGGAACACTGCCCCCAGAGCTAGACTCACCTCTCTGGATTTTATAATATTTTGCATCTTGATCTAATAATTCCTTGCTACTGAAGGTGCTCTTGACATCCTAAATTTTTGTGGGAAGTTTGGTCTGAATTACTTGGTCCATATTTTACCTGAAGTAGAAGTATTCATCGTACAGTCTTTTAAAAAGCAGTCATTACTATCAAGGTCTCCAGCCTTATTAATAAACCAGATTCATGAAAGGCCACATAGGAATAGTGAAAACACTATATAGGCTCTTTCACTTAACAAACCTCGGTTTGAGTCCTGACTCCACTGTTCACCAGCTATTAACTTACTGCTAACTTCTGTGTTTCTCAGTTATCTCTTCTCTAATATGTGTATATTATCTACCTCATGAGATTATGGGATAAAATATGTAAAGTACCTAACCATAAGCAGGCTTGGTACAAGTGCTTAAATATGAGTTATCCACTACTCCCTTCCTGTACCCTTCTATACCTGCTCCATAATATTTGTCTTAGTCAGATTTTTAACTCCTACCTACTTTTTATTTCCTTCAGGTGATTCTAGTCACAAGATTCCTATTTCAAACTTTGAATCTGGGCATGACCAAGCAATTGTGTTACAAAACCTTTATAGATTCATTCATCCACATCCAGGGAACTGGCCACCTGTCTACTGCAAGGTAATTTCAACATAAGAATTTCTTTTAAGTCATTACTTAGAAACCAAAAGATCCATGAAAGATACCCAAAGAAATAACTTTTGCCTCTGTATCGGCTGTGTGTTAAAATATATATGTTCGTTCTTATTTTGAATATAATTAGGTATAATGCTTTTTCTTCTAAATCTCTCTGGTATTGGAGGGATTTTGAAGACTGCAAAAACTGAATGTATTTCAGCTTCGGTCGATCTCATGTTTTTAGTCCCTCCTTCTGAAATATCTTCAATTGTTTTTACTCTGAAGGATGGATTTCTAGTCTGTACACCTATCCTCGCCTCCTAGGCAAGAGAATCGTTTGTTCAAAATTGTTTTTGTAGCAGTCCCTTGATCTTCTTTTTGTAATCTTTATTATTTGTTTTGTCTAAGTTCTTCTAGGCTAGGTGTCATAGAATTGGGTTTTAACCTTACTGTTTATTAGTGTCACCATGAACACAAATCACCTTATTTATCTTTTTCTGAACATTGGTTTCTTCATTTGCTTACCCTAAGTCTCACTTGCTGTTCAGAAAGTATATTAACATTGCTTTATGAACATAACTGGTTATTATTAGCAGTATTTTCTAGAATATGTTGCTCTGTTTTACAGTTCTTGTTTAGTTGTCACAGACTCTTCAGTCTCTCCCTTCTCACCATCCTTACCCCTCCACCCTCCCCTACCCCCAGTTTGAAAGGACCACATTAATTAAAAGTAACAGAAGATAGGAGAAAATAAGTAAATTTTTTTTCCCTTCTCCAGTCTGATGATAGAGCCAGAGTCAACTGGTGTTTGAAGCATATGGAGAAGTCATCAGGTAAGTTAAACTGGGTCACTGCTCAAATGCATTTTAATATCTGTGTTTCCATTTTGATGTGCATGTTCTGTGTACCAAAACTTACTAATTGTATGTGTGTTTCTGTTTACCAATGGAAGGAATCAGGCAAGATCTAGAACTTCTCACTGTAGAGGATCTTGTAGTAGGGATCTACCAGCAAAAATTTCTCAAGGAGCCCTCTAAGACCTGGGTTCGGAGCCTCCTAGATGTGGCCATGTGGGATTATTCTAGCAACACAAGGTATTTATAGTGATTTTGTGATAGTGATGCTGACTTTTTTCTGAACTGAAAAAATATGGTATGATTAGTTTTTGCCTTTTTAAACAATATTTTCCTATGAAACTTTGGAATCATTGTATTTCCTTGAATATAAGATTTAATTGATTGTAAGGTACATTGTTACTTCGTCTATCAATAAAAACAAAAAACTACCAAATAAACTGACAGTGCTTTATCACTTAGAATTTCTGTACTGATGAAAGAATATTTTGTATTTATTTGTATAGACATTTTATTACATAGAATTCTTGTAGTTATAAGAAATATAGATGTGAAATAAATTGAAAGTTTTTTTTATTTTGAAATAATTTTAGGCTTACAGAAAAGTTGCAAGACTCTAGTACAGGGAAGTTGTATATACCATTCTCAGATTCTCTAATTGTTAATATTTTTATATATTTATAACTTTTTCTCTAAATATATATACACTGTTTCTTTTTCTCAGCCTCTTGAGAGCAAGTTGCTATCATGATGCCTTTTCACCCCTGAGTATCAATGTGTTGTTCCTAAGAACAAGATCATGTATATTGCCACAATACAGTTATCAAAACAGGATATTGCCATTGATACAGTACTACTGTATAATCTAAAAGCTATATTCATATTTTGCTAGTTGTTCTAATAATGTCTTCTATAGCCAAAAAAAAAAAAATACTTTAGGATCCAAGCCAGGACGACATGTTGCACTTAGTTATTATGTCTCTTTAGGCTCCTTTAATCTGGAATAGTTCCTTAGTCTTTGACTTTCATGATCTTGACCTTTTTGAAGAGTACAGGCCAGTTACTTTGCAAAATGTTTCTCAGTTTGAGTTTGCCTATATTTCCACATGGTTAGATTAAGGTTATATATTTTTAGCAGGAGTACCACAAAAGTGATCTGTCTTCTCAGTGTGTCATATCTGGAGGCATCTGATGTCAGTCTCATTACTGACAACTTTGATCATTTGCTTAAGATAGTGTCTGCCAAATTTCTCTATTGAAAAGTTACTCTTTTTTACCTTATAATTAATATTCTGTTGGGAGATTCTTTGAGATTTGGTAGATAATCTATTCCTCAGACTTTAATCTGCTAGTTTTAGCATCCATTGATGATTTTTGCCTGGGTCGATTATTACTGTATTTGTGAAATGATGGTTTTCTAATCTGATTTTTGCTTCTACATTTATTAGTTAGCATTCTACTGTAAGGAGCTTTTCCTCTTTGCTGACTTTTTTTTCATTTATTTATGAGTATGGACTCATGTATTCCTATATCTTATTCAGTGGGCCATAATCTCTTAACTAACTTATTTTTATGCTCAGATTGTTTCCTTTGTGGCCAGTGGAAGTCCCTTCAAAGCAGTGGTCTCTTTGTTTGGGTTTTGTTGTTGTTGTTGTTTTTTACATTGCTGCCTCATTCTTTGAGTGCTTCTTTGCTTTCCAGCTCCATATATTTCAGGTTCATCTTGTACTTTTCCCTGCTTCAGCTTTGAATTAGCCATTTCTCCAAGGAGCCTTGATTCCTTTTAGAGGAAGAGTGTGCATTTAGGAGATAGAATCTGGGTGCTGGGTGTTCATTCCTATTAGACTGTCATTGATTCTAGTTCCCCTTAGTGGAAAGAGCTAGTAAATATATGTGTATACATACCTTTCATAAACATTTTTATGCAGCTAGGCTCACCTGCCTGCTCCTTCCTCTCTCTCTCCCTCTGTCTTTATCTCACCATGAGTTCGTGCTGAACCTACAATTCCAATTTAAAACCATAGAGTTTTCCAGTTTTCCATTTTTGTATTGCCCTTCTGAGTGGAAAAACCTGGTGCTCAACATTTTTGTTTGTCCAGTCCTAGAATGCATTAAGTTGTTTTAGAATTAAGTGATACCACTATTTAAAAAAAGGCATATTAACAGTTTAGAATCTTCTTTCAGTTGTTTTAGTCTGAAAGTAGTCAAAATACTTTGTTCAGAAGTTATTGGAGTTGGTTCTTTTTTTCTCCTTCAGTGTGGTTAAATTATTCATTTGAAATATAGTTAAGTCTGTTTGCTTGTTTTATTCCATTTTTGGTTTTGCCCATCTTTGTTGATTATATTTTGAATGTGGAATGTATTAGCATAGTTCAAACAAAGTATATTCAGAAGTATCACTCTTCAGTCTAGCTCCATAAAGTTCCTTGGATTGCATTAACTTTATAAATTAACTTGGAAAACTGAAATCTTTATATAATGTTGAATTCTGTCCAAAGGCAAGAGGTGTCTTCCCATTGTTCAGATCTACTTTTGGGTCTTTCAAGTCTGTTTTAAAATTTTTCTCACACAGATTGTGCCTATCTGGGACTGGTGAATTTTTGGGGGGCAGTTCCCACAAAAATTTCTCTGTTTCTTCTATGAAAATTGAATTGATTAGGCTTTCTAACTTTAATGGGATCAATTTTGGTAATCTGTAATTCCTTAGGAAATTATGCATTTTATATACGTTTCCAAATTTGTTTAAAATTAAGTCTGCAAACTAAGTAGTCTTTTATAATTTTTAAAATTCCTTGTTTCACTGGTTATTTATCTCATTGTTTCTTATATACTTGTGCTTCTACTTTTTTCCCCTAAATCATGCTAGCGTAGTGCACTGTCTATTTTTTTCAAAACAACAGTTTATTAGATCTGCTAATTTTCTATTCTCCTCCTCATTCATTTCTGCTTTTATATTCTTGGTACTTTGTGGTTCTTTTTTTTAGATTTTTGGGCTCGGTATTTAGTTAATTTTGGGGTTTTTTTTTATTGGTAAGTGTCTATAGTACAGTGAATTTTCTCTTAAACATGTCTTGCAGTGCATCCCATAAGTTGTTGACATAGTATTTTGTCATTTTTTAAAAAAATTCTGTAGTTTCAGCTCTCTTTAACCCAGGAGTTAATATGAGGCTTTTAAACGTCCATATGGAAAGCCTTTTTGGTTTTTGTTAGTAAATTCTAGTGTCTTTGCATTGTGATCAAAGTATTGTTTATAATATTTCTATCTTATGGAAGTTACTAGTGTTTTACAGTTTTTTGCTAACTATATAATCAATTTTTGTGAATGTTTTGTGGGTATGTGAGAAGAATATGTGTTTATCAGGGTGCAACATTTGACAAGTATCCGTAAGCTCTACACCATTATGTTTAAATTGCTTTATCTCTTTATTTATATTTTGTCTACTTGATCTGTGTTATATTGAGAGTGCTGTGAAGTCTCATTACTACTGTTTCCGTGTATGTCTCATTATATCTCCTATAGCTATAAGTGGCTGTTGTGTTATTTGATGCCTTTACAGAAAAAGTTTGCTGAATCTTGATCTAGTAGATTGATCAAGGGCTCTTGGGAATGGCAGTAACTCTGTTCTTGCATGTTGAAAATTTTTTCTGTTGGTTTACATTTTATTTCCTTGAGTTTCTAGAAAGTACAGCTGCATTGTTGTATTGCTTTATGTTGCTTTTTAGAAGTTTGTTCATTTAATTCTCTTGATCTTTTAAGTTATTTTGATCTTTTTGCCTGGAGACCTTAAGAATGGTTTTTCATCTTTAAAGTCTAATAGTTTTCCTGGAATGTTTCTCTGAGTATATTACTGCAGGTCAGTCTTCCCAGGTGTTTGGCAGGCCCTTTTAGTATGCAGAATCAGGTCTAATTTCTGGAGATTTTTCTTAGATTGTAGTTTAATATTCTATTCCATTTAATTTTTCTTAAAGATGTCCAATATATGTATGGTTGGTCTTCTTTACCTTTCATTATGGTGACTTTTTCTGACCCTTGTTTCTTCTTTCTTTAGTCTCTTATTCTCATGGTAGTTTTCTGTTTTCTTCAGTTTCCCTTATTAACTTCTCATTTGAATCTGTTCTTCCTTAGGCAGTTTGTAATTCAGTTCTTTTCCTGTATGATTTTTATTTCTTTCCTGAGTTTTGTCAACTCTTTTCTTCTTTCTGTTCTTAGTTTTGAAGTTTCTTATTCAGGCCATGTTTTCGTATCTTCAAAATTTTTGTTTAAGGATATTTAATTCATATATTAATAACAATATAGAGTGTTATGTTACAGTGTTGTCTTATAGTTTTCGTCTTCATGGTTTTTTTCGGGGGTTGGGGATGGGGAGAGTTACCAGCTATAGTGATTCTCATTTTCTGTTTACCTCTTGCAGTGGCTTTCTGTTGTTCCTTTGCATTTCTTGGACAGGGCTGTTTATTTGGGGTGGTTTGAGATGTGTAGTTCAAGTGCTTCCTCTTCTGTCAGTGTAGCAAAGTATGGTTTCTTTGAATGCTTTCAGGGTGGTGGCAGTGTGGTTGTGGGTCTTTCCATTTTTTTCCTGCTTTCTTTGTCCTGGAGTCCTAAGTTTCCCCCTCTGTGCTTTTTTTTCCCCTTCACACAGTCTCTAAAGGACTCCTTCCCTTCCTCTTGCCCTCTGCTGCCCAGAAACAGTGCCTTCCAGGCTGCCTTCTAGAGTCTTCAGGCACTTTTAAGTCAGTTTCCTGTAGCCAGTGCTCTGATCTACCAGGATTCTGAATATTTATCAACCGTCTCATTGTGGGAATGGTTGTAATTTAATCTTGGCCTCTCAGTTTCCTTTCTCTCTCTTCCCCCATGTTTTCTGGGCTCCACCCTCTCTATAAAGCTATATAGAGGCTTGGGTGTGAACTTGAGAAATGACTTCATTGGAAAGTAAGGATTTTCTTTTGGTAATTGAGTCTTGTAGTCTTGTAGTTATGCTTTTCTTAGTTATGCTGCAGGTATATACTTTGTTTTGTTTAATCTTGTTAGGCTTAAAGTTTATGGATGATGTGTTAGGATATTTGGATTTATGTACCATTGCCTCAGCTACTGGCTAAAGCATTCCTAAAATTTCACATTCAGAATCATTCATTGTCCGTGTTTTCATACACTGTTGTCTCTGTGCCATCCAGGGTGGTGATGTAGCATTTCTTAAAAGAGAATTGTACTGTTGTCTCTGGATTTTCTCCTGAGCCACTGACAGACACCTTTTCTGCAAGTTTTGATGCTGGTTCTTTCTTGATCTTATCAGATGATACCAGTAGAAGGTTTCAGAGACAAACCAGTACTTTCTCAATGGTTTATTGACTAAAATGTTGAAGGATTACAGTTGTTTGGTTATCCAGAATAATACTCAAAGATATATGCAGAACAGAAACAGATTCACAGACATAGAAAACAAACTAATGGTTACCAAAAGGACGAGGGTGGAGGGAGGGACAAATTTAGGGATATGGGATTAACAGATACAAACTAATATATATGTAATAGATGAACAACAAGGATATACTGTATAGCACAGGGAATTATACCATTATCTAGTAATAACCTGTAATGGAATATAATCTGCAAAAATACTGAATCACTAAGCTGTATACCTGAAACTAACATAATATTGTAAATCAAATATACTGCAATAAAAACAAAAATAAAATACTACATACCACTGCTTTAAAAAATAATACACTTGTACATGTTTAGGCAATGGCAGCTATTTCTAGACTGGCCAATAGCAGTTGTAGAATACCTTAAATTGTATGATGCAGTCCAACAAATGCATTCAGTTAAAATGTGAAAAAATCATGTTTTAGAATAGAAGAAATGGTGTTGAGTCTCAGAGTACATATAGGCTGCAACAAGAGTAGAGTAGCTTTGGTGTAAGACATTTTTGGAGGTCTGTGCCATGGGATTTTATTAAAGATAGAACCTGTTACATAGTACTTTAAGAACTTTAATAATAACTGCTTTGGAAAGGATGGGTCTACCTTTTCCTGAGCTTCATAATATTGTAAGATTCCAATATATAGTATTTTACAAGGGAGTTTTGGTTGTAGCGGACAATAGGAACTATTGTTAGAATCTGTTAGTTAATATAAGCAGATAGGACTCGTTTCAAACACTGCTCTTAAACTTCTACTTAAAGGACATTAAAGTTTGTAATAAATTTTTGATAAATGTTGTCTCTAGCTCTAGGAGAAGTGGGTGGGTTTTATATTGGTGAAATAGAATACAGTTACACAAAAAGTATCAGAATCTTAAATAAGCAGGCTGTTAATGACTATCATGTTACTCTGAAGGCTAGAGTATAACCTTTATAGTTACCCCATTCTCCTTGTTGCTTCCTGTCATAATTGTCCTTGGATTAATTCACTGTGACCTGGTGACTGAAACAAAGCAGCTTTTATTTAATCAATGAATATTTATTGAGCATCTCCTCTGTCCCTGTGAGCAGAGATTTGGGTTGAAGGAAGGACCTTTCCAAGAGAAGAAAACGGCCAAAACACTGACTCGGGAATGAAAGCATAGCGACCGTTTAAGAAAAAAACAGTGAGTCAGTTTGACTAGAGCAAAGAGCATCTGTAACTGTCAGATGACAGTGGTTCCTGAGAAAGGGAAAGGCAGGGTTATCCTTGAAAAGGAGAAGAAACTTAACCCTAAATAAGAGGAAAAGAGATCACTGAGACCTTTGGAAATCAAGAGGAAAAGCGTGTAAAAGGCCTTTATGCTGCACATTATTTTAGTGAATGAAGTGGTGGTGAAACTTTGGGAGTAAGTTGCGAACTTAGCAGACATATTCACTTACAACCTTATGCTACTACTGTGGAGTGCAATTTCATAAAAGACACGTTGGAAATGCATTAAAGTTGAAGCTATGTTTCAGGCTGCATAATGAATATTAATAGCGTAACAGAGTGTACAGAGCTGTTCTGATAATCGTTAGATTTTTAGAATATGAATCTTCCTTTGCTAGAAAATACACTCATATTTTGGGATGATTTGGAGGAAGAGGGCCAATAAGTATAAATAAAAACACATCCAAATAATGTCATTTTTAATAGTATAACTAGATTTAGAGACGTTTTTCCCTGGAGTCAGACTTTAATGGGTTTTTTGTTGTTGTTGTTGTAGTTTGTTTTAATACTGTGATACATTGTTAGTTTTTTAACTGCTTTCATTTAAAATATGATCTCCAATGGAAAATGTGTATATGAAGTAGGTACTCTTGGGGATTAAGTTCTGAACAAGGAGCAAAACTAACTGGAAATTTAAAATTACTTGATTCCGCATGGGCATGTAAGGACTTAGATTTAGTTTTTTTGTTTTTTTATTGGAGTACATACAGTTTACTTAAAATGTTGAGTTAGTTTCAGATGTATAGCAAAGTGATTCAGTTATACATATACATATATCTATTCTTTTTCAGATTCTATTTCCCATATAGGTTATTACAGAGTACTCAATAGAGTTCCCTGTGCTATACAGTATGTCCTCGTCGATTATATATTTTACATATAGTAGTGTATATATGTTAATCCCAGCCTCCTAATTTATACCCCCCTGCCACCTTTGCCCTTTGGTAACCATAAGTTTGTTTTCTAAGTTTGTGAGTCTGTTTCTGTTTTGTAAGTAAATTCATTTGTATCAATTTTTTTAGATTCCACATATAAGCAATATCATACGATATTTGTTTTTCTGCCGGGCTTATTTACTTCGTATGATAATGTCTGGGTCCATCCATGTGGCTGCAAGTGGCATTGATTCATTCTTTATGGCTAATATTCCATTCTGTATATGTATCACATCCTCTTTATCCATTCCTCTGTCGGTGGACATGTCTTGGGTATTGGAAATAGTGCTGCAGTGAACATTGGGGTGCATGTATCTTTTCGAAATATGGTTTTCTCTGGATATATGCCCAGGAGTGGGATTGCTGGATCATATGAGAGCTCTAATTTTAGTTTTTTAAGGAACCTCCATATTCTTCTCCATAGTGCTTGTACCAATTTACATTCCCACCAACAGTGTAGGAGGGTTCCCTTTTCTCCACACCCTCTCCAGCATTGTTCATAAACTTTCTGACGATGGCCATTCTGACCAGGGTGAGGTGATACCTCATAGTTTTGATTTGCATTTCTCTAATAATTAGTGCTGTTGAGCATCTTTTCATGTGCTTTTTGGCCATCTGTATGTCTTCTTTAGAGAAATGTCTCTTTAGATCTTCTGTCCATTTTTTGATTGGGTTGTTTGCTTTTTTGACAGAGCTGCATGAGTTGTTTGTATATTTTGGAGATTAATCCCTTGTTGATTACTTCATTTTCAAATATTTTCTCCCATGCTGTGGGTTGTCTTTTTGTTTTGTTTATGGTTTCCTTTGCTATGCAAAAGCTTTTAAGTTTAATTAGGTCCCATTTGTTTATTTTGTTTCTGTTTTCATTACTCTAGGAGATGGATCCAAAAAAATATTGCTGCAACTTACGTCAAAGAGTGTTGTTCTGCCTATGTTTTCCTCTAAGACTTTTATAGTATCCAGTCTTACACTGAGGTCTTTAATCCACTTTGAGTTTATTTTTGTGTATGGTGTTAGAGAATGTTCTAATTTCATTCCTTTACATGTAGCTGTCCAGTTTTCCCAGCACCACTTATTGAAGAGACTGTCTTTTCTCCATTATATGTTCTTGCCTTCTTTGTCATAGGTTAATAGATCATAGGTGTGTGGGTTTATTTCTGAGCTTTCTGTCCTGTTCCATTGATCCATAAGTCTGTCTTTTTGCCAGCAGTGTTTTGATGACTATAGCTTTGTAGTATAGTCTGAGGTCAGGGAGCCTGATTCCTCCAGCTCAGTTTTCTTTCTCAAGATTGCTTTGGCTATTCAGGGTCTTTTGTGTTTCTGTACAAATTTTAAATCTTTTGTTCTAGATCTGCCAGTAGTAATTTGATAGGGATTGCATTGAATCTGTAGACTACCTTGGGTAGTGTAGTCATTTTGACAGTATTGATTCTTCCAGTCCAGGAACATGGTATATCTTTCCATCTGTTCGTGTCATCTTCAATTTCTTTCATCAGTGTCTTACAGTTTTCAGTTTTTTGCCTCCCTAGGTAGATTTATTCCTAGATATTTTATTCTTTTTTGATGTGATGGAAAATGGGATTGTTTCCTTAATTTCTCTTTCTGATTTTTCACTGTTATTATATAGAAGTGCAACATATTTCTGTGTATTAATTTTATAATTAATCCATTTTTTGGATTCCTTTTATTTCTTCTCTGATTGCTGTGGTTAGGACTTCCAAATCTGTTGAATAAAAGCGGAGACAGTGGACAGCCTTATCTTCTTGCTGATCTTAGAGGGAATGCTTTCAGCTTGTCACAGTTGAGAATGATGTTAGCTGTGAGTTTGTCATATATGGCCTTTATTATGTTAAGGTATGTTCCCTCTATGCCCACTTTCTAGAGAGTTTTTATCATAAATGGGTGTTGAATTTTGTCAAAAGCTTTTTCTGCATCTATTGAGATGATCGTATGGTTTTTCTTCAGTTTGTTAATGTGGTGTATCACACTTATTGATTTGTGGATATTGAAGAATCTTTGTGTCCCTGGGATAAACCCCACTTGATCATGGTGTATAATCCTTTTAATGTGCTGTTGGATTCAGTTTGCTAGTATTTTGTTGAGGATTTTTGCATCTATGTTCATCAGTGATATTGGCCTCTAATTTTCTTTTCTGTGGTATCTTTGTCTAGTTTTGGTATAAGGGTGATGGTGGCCTCATAGAATGAGCTTAGGAGTGTTTCCTTCCTCTGCCATTTTTTGGAACAGTTTCAGAAGGGTAGGAGTTAACTCTTTTCTAAATGTTAGATAGAATTCACCTGTGAAGCCATCTGGTCCTGGTCTTTTGTTTGTTGGCAGTTTTTAAATCACAGTTTCAATTTCAGTGCTTGTGATTGGTCTGTTCATATTTTCTATTTCTTCTAGTTCAGTCTTGGAAGGTTATATCTTTCTTAAGAATTTGTCCATTTCTTCTCGGTTGTCCATTTTATTGGCATACTGTTGCTTGTAGTAGTCTCTTATGATCCTTTGTATTTCTGTGGTGTCCATTGTAACTTTTCCTTTTTCATTTCTAATTTTATTGATTTGAGCCCTCTCCCTTTTTTTCTTTTTGAGTCTAGCTAAAGACTTATCAATTCTGTTTATCTTTTCAAAGAACCAACTTTTAGTTTCATTGATCTTTTCTGGGTTTTTTTTTTTTTTTTTGGTCTCTATTTCATTTATTTCTGCTCTGATCTTTATGATTTCTTTCCTTCTACTAACTTTGGCTTTTGTTTGTTCTTTCTCTAGTTGCTTTAGGTGTAAGTTAAGGTTGTTTATTCGAGATTCCTCTTGTTTCCTGAGGTAAGATTGTATTGCTATAAACTTCCCTCTTAGAACTGCTTTTGCAGTGTCCCATAGGTTTTTGATCATCCTGTTTTTGTTTTCATTTGTCTCTAGGTATTTTTTGATTTCCTCTTTGATTTCTTCAGCGATCCATTGGTTGTTTAGTAGCATATTGTTTAGCCTCTGTGTGTTTTTGTTGTTTTACAGGTTTTTTTCTTGTAGTTGATTTCTGATCTCCTAGTATTGTGGTTGGAAAAGATGCTTGATATGATTTCAAATTTCTTAACTTTACCCAAGCTTGCTTTGTGGCCCAGCATGTGATCTGTTCTGGAGAATGTTCCATGTGCACTTGAGAAGAATGTGTGTTCTGCTGCTTTTGGATGGAATGCTCTATAAATATCAGTTTAATCCATTTGGCCTAATGTGACATTTAAGGCCTGTCTTTTGTTATTGATTTTTCTGTCTGGATGATCTGTCCATTGATGTAAGTGAGGTGTTAAAATCCCCCACTGTTAATTGTGCTGTCAATTTCATCTTTTATGGCTGCTACATCAAGGTTCTCCTATGTTGGCTGCATATATTTTTACAGTTGTTAAATCCTCTTCTTGGATTGATCCTTTGATCAGTATGTAGTGTCCTCCTTTGTCTCTTGTAACAGTCTTTAAAGTCTATTTTGTCTAATACGAGTATTGCTACTCCAGATTTCTTTTGATTTCCTTCCATTTGCATGGGATACCTTTTCCCATCCTCTCACTTTCAGTCTGTATGTGTCCCTAGATCTGAAGTGGGTCTCTTGTAGACAGCATATATATAGGTCTTGTTTTCGTATCCATTCATCAGGTCTGTCTTTTGGTTGGAGCATTTAATCCATTTATATTTAACGTAATAACTGATACGTATGTTTTTGTTGCCATTTTGTTAGTTGTTTTGGATTTGTGTTTGTAGGTCTTTTTTCTTCCCTTCCTCTTTTTGTTCTCTTGTGATTTGATGACTATCTTTAGTGTTATGTTTGGATTCCTTTTTCTTTTTTGTGTGTATATCTATTGTAGACTTTTGGTTTGTGTTTACTGTGAGGTTTTGAAATAGCAGTATATATATATATATATATATATACACGATTGTTTTAAGTTGCTCGTCCCTTATTTCAAATGCATTTCCAATATCCTGCATTTGTACTCTTCTCTTCTCACAGTTGCTGGTTTTGATACCATATTTGTGTGTGAATGATTTCCTACCTTTACTGTATGTTTGTTTACCTTTACTGGTGAGCTTTCCCATTTGTAATTTTCTTGTTTCCAGTTGTGGTCTCTTCTTTTCTGCCTAGAGAAGTTCCTTTAGCATTTATTTGTAAAGCTAGTTTGGTAGTGCTGAATTCTCTTATTAGCTTTTGCTTGTCTGTAAAGCTTTTGATTTTGCCATCGAATCTGAATGAGAGCCTTGCTGGGTAGAGTATTCTTGGTTGCAGGCTTTTCCCTTTCATCACTTTAAATATATCTTGCCACTCCCTTCTGGCCTGCAGAGTTCTGCTGAAAAATCACTTGATAACCTTATGGGGATTCTCTTGTATGTTATTTGTTGCTTTGCCCTTGTTGCTTTTTTTTTTTTTAAGCATTGTAATTTATTTTTCATTGAAGTAAAGTTGAATTACAATGTTGTGTCAATTACTGCTGTGCAGCAGTGACTCAGTTTTATACACACACACACACACACACACACATTCTTTTTCGCATTCTTTTCCATTATGGTTTATCACAGGATGTGGAATATAGTTCCCTGTGCTATCCAGTAGGACCTTGTTGTTTATCCATTCTATGTATGCACCAGTTTGCATCTGCTAATCCAAAACTCCCACTCCTACCTTCTCCAACCCTCCTCCCCCTTGGCAACCACCAGTCTATTCTCTATGTCCCTGATGTTTTTTCTGTTTCATAGATAGGTTCATTTGTGTCATATTTTAGATTCCACCTATAAGGGATATCATATGGTATTTGTCTTTATCTTTCTGACTTACTTCACTGAGTATGATAATCTCTAGGTCCATCCATGTTGCTGCAAATGACATTATTTTGTTCTTTTTTATAGCTGAGTAGTATTCCATTGTATTTATGTACCATATCTTCTTTATCCATTCATCTGTTGATGGACATTTAGGTTGTTTCCATGTCTTGGCTGTTGTGAATAGTGCTGCTATGAACATAGGGGTACATGTATCTTTTTGAATTGTAATTTTGTCTGGATATATGCCCAGGAGTCAGATTGCTGGATCATATGGTTATTCTATTTTTAGTTTTGTGAGGAACATCCTATACTGTTTTCCACCGTGGCTACACCAGCTTACATTACCACCAACTGTAGGAAGGTTCCCTTTTCTCCGCACCCTCTCCAGCATTTAACTGTTTGTAGACTTTTTAATGGTGGCCGTTCTGACTGGCATGAGGTGGTACCTCATTGTAGTTTTTATTTGCATTTCTCTGATTTGCGATGTTGAGCATCTTTTCATGTACCTATTGGCCATCTGTATTTCTTCTTTGGAGAAATGTCTCTTTAGGTCTTCTGCCCATTTTTTGATTGGGTTGTTTGTTTTTTTGTCTCCTTGTTTCTTTCAATATTTTCTTTTTGTCTTTAATTTTTGTCAGTTCTATTACTATGTGTCTCAGCATGCTCCTCGGGTTTATCCTGCCTGGGACTCTCTGCACTTCCTGGACTAGGTGACTGTTTCCTTTCCCATGTTAGGGAAGTTTTCAGTTATTATCTCTTCAAATTTTTTCATTCTGGACTCCTATAATGTAAACGTTGGTGCATTTAATGTTGTCCCAGAGGTCTCTTAAATTGTCCTCATTTCTTTTTATTCTTTATCCTGTTCCACAGCAGTGATTTCCACCATTCTGTCTTCCCGCTCACTTATCCGTTCTACTTCATTTATTCTGCTATTTATTTCATCTAGTGTATTTTTCATTTCAGTTATTGTTCAGCTCTGTTTGTTTATCTTCTAGCTCTTTGTTAAAACATTTCTTGTATCTTCTTGGTCTGTGCCTCCATTTTTTTTCTGAGATCTTGGACTGTCTTTACTATCATTACTCTGAATTCTTTTTCAGGTAGACTGCCTATTTCCACTTCACTTAGTTGTTGTTCTGGGGTTTTATCTTGTTCCCTCCTCTGGAACATATTTCTTTGCCATCTCATTTTGTGTAACTTTCTGTGTTTGTAGTCCCACAGGCTGCAGGATTGTAGTTCCTCTTGCTTCTGGTGTCTGCCCCCTGGTGGGTGAGGCTGGTCTGAGAGGCTTGTGCAGGCCTCCCAGTGGGAGGGACTGGTGCCTTGATTTAGATTTAGTTTTAACTTAAGCCTTCATTTTAGAGTTAGTTTTATGAATCATATTTATTGAATCACTTTTTGTAAAAGCAGTGGGAAATTCTTAATCTTATTTTTAGATAGCCTTCCATTCAGTTAAATAACAAGTGCAGATAATGGACTTTTTACACTTACTGTTTAGCGTGTTTATAATTTCTAAGTGAAGATTTTTGCTAAGTTCAGGGAAGGTTTCTATTATGCAGGTAGTGCTGTTCTGAGTCTCAAATGACTTATGCAGTCAGGGGAAAGATATACAGGTTTATAGTGGCTCTCATCGTGAAACTATGTTGTTGGTCATTTCCTCTCCAACATCCCCTCCTGAGGTCTTCACTCCAACATCCACTTCTCAGTGACACCTTTCCTGCCTACCTTATCTAAAATGTCACCCTTCTCTTGCATTTCGTGTCTTTTTCTTGTTTTTTTCCTTCTTAGAACTCATCTAACTTATTATGGTATTATGCCTACATATCTTTTGATCTGACTTCCCTATTAAAAAGTAAGTTTTGTGTGCATAAGAGTTTGTGTTTCATTCTGTACTCTATCCCTAGTGCCTAGGACAATGCCTGGTAAGTAGTATGTCCTCAGTAAATGTGTGTTTAATGAGTATATGTTAACCATAGTCTATATACAGATTTTCTATTATATATATATAAATCTATATATAGATTTTCAAGGTAAAATCTGTCTGTTATAGCTGCGTGTTTGCAATGCATCATGAATTTGCATCAGAGGAGGTAACCTTAAAAACTTGTTTTTAAAAAAATCTACTTTTTGTATGTTAAATTAGAAACCTTGATCTTTGAGTAATAGTTGAAATCATTTAAGAAACTGACACTAAGGTAGAAATCTGGCACATAAAAACCCATAAGCAGTGCTGCTTCAGTTAGATGAGGATATTAAAGTCTTTTTTTTTTTGTACAGGTGCAAGTGGCATGAAGAAAATGATATTCTCCTCTGTGCTTTAGCTGTTTGCAAGAAAATTGCGTAAGTTGGAGAAAGGAGTTTCTTCCTAATGCTCTATTCTGCACTGAATTCTTTGCAACTTTGCTTGTTGTTGCTTTGGCATTCAGGGTGCATCACTGTTTACCTCTATTTCCACAAGTGTCTTTTAAAACAAAGGTTTTTTAAATCATGTTACTTGTATTCTTCTGCCCATGTCACTACTTGTCTGGTGTAGTTACCACCTGAGCAATTTGAGCCTTCAGAAGCACTTATTGAAAATTTTTTCTTCTAGGATCCCTGTAGGAAAGTGAAGTTCCCTACTGTCATTAAGAACAGCACTTCCTTGTGAAGGTGCTCAAAAAATATAGACCCTTTTCTCCTCATTTTGTAGGGGAAAGTACCTGCAGCCTCAGATCAGTGGAAGCTCTGGTAATCCCTTTACACAGCTGATGATAGTTGGTTCTGAGGATGCATAAGTGTTTCTAAGTTTTAGCCCTATTGCTGGTGTTGCCTCTCCCTGCCTTAAATATTTGAGAGTTCTGGTGCTCTTTACCCTCATTCCCATTCACTTATAATGAATCTGAAATTTTATTTGGTAATCAAAGGATTGCTTACCAGTAATGACCAGTTTTATGATATGTACTGCTACCTATTCCCATTTTTTCTCCAAATCTCTAAATTTCTTTTTTCCCAATTTACAACAATATCTCACATGCTTTGTCAGAAATTTTTAAAATGTGAATGCTTTTAGAATGAATTAGATAAGATTCTGATAATAAGCATTTTAAATTCCTTTTTAAAGATACTGCATCAGTAATTCTCTGGCCACTCTCTTTGGAATCCAGCTCACAGAGGCTCATGTACCACTTCAAGATTATGAGGCCAGCAATAGTGTGACACCCAAAATGGTTGTACTGGATGCAGGGCGTTACCAGGTAAGGAGCTGACTTTTGGGGGCCGCTAGTCTCTCAAGATCAGGCCTTTGTTTGGTTCTCTCTTCTGTTAAAAATTTTTTTTGATCCTTCATGGAATGTCAGTTTTTAATCCAGTTGGATCTTACAAAAAATCCTTTTCCTTCCTTGTATATTTTCCTACAGTACTTAACAAAGAAAATTAAAATTAGCATTAGTGTTTATACAAAACACATCCAAACATTTATTCCAAAAATTAGGTGATACACATTTTTGAAGTAGATATTTTAAATATAAGACCTGATTCAGGATTTGATTAGAGGCTATCTAATTTCCCTACCACCCCTCTTCCCTCCTTGGTATTTACTTACTAGTAGGCCTCTCTACACTACCGAGAGCATAGCAATTAAGAGTTATGGGCCCTCAAGTTAGAATTCCTAAATTGCACTTCAGGCTCTGGTACACATAGGCTGTGTGACTCTCTGCAAGTTATTTGAACTTTCTGTGCTGATTCCTTATCTGTAGAACAAGAATAATAATAAGGGCTAGTAGTCGTCGTAGGATTAAATGCAGCAGTATATGAAAGTACTAAGATCTCTGACTTAGTAACATTTATTATCTACTATGTTCTATTTTTAAATAGTTAATAAAATAGTGAAAAGGGAACCCCAAAATGGAATGAACTATTGATAAAACAACTATTAGGATCAATCTCAAAGGCATTACTTAACGCTTAGCAAAAGCAGCAGTCTCAAAAGGTTATGTAATGTATGATTCCGTTTATATGACATTGTTAAATACAAATGATAATGATGAAGAACATATCAGTGGTTCCCAGGGGTTAGGGGAGGAGGGTATGACTGTAAAGGGAAAGGAGGTTTTTGAGGTGATAGGATGGCTCTGTATCCTGATTGCAATGGTGGTTTCACGAATCTCTTCATTTGTTAAAACTCGTAGAAATGTACACACCAAAGAAGTCTGTCTTACTCCATGATAATTTTAAAAATAAAAAAGAGAGCTCTCCATATAATCTCTGGGCAAGACTCTTCTCTCTGTCCTGTCTACTGTTAACCCTTAACCCAATGGTTCTCCACTAGGACCTATTTTGTGTCCTTCAGGGGACATTTGGCAACACTTGGATACATTTTTGGTTGTCACAGCTGGCGACGGGGTGCTACTGGCATACAGTGGGTAGATAGATACCAGTAAGCCTGCTAAACACCTGACTATGTACGGACAGCCTCCTGAACAAAGTATTATTTAGCCTAAAATGTCAATAGTACCCAGGATGAGAAACACTGCCTTAGCCCCATCATCACCATCTGTGTTGAGACTACCAGATTTAGTCTCATTACCCCTCTTTTCATTGATCACATCAGTCACTATGGAAGCTCAGGATACCTAGATCCTTGCTTATCTCCCACACTCACCTTGTTAGGCTGATTCTGTTTTTCAGCCTTCCCCAACTCCTGAAAAACTTTGTGGGTCTTCTCAATCTCAGTTATCAGCAAAATCTCATGTCTTCAACCTCCTCTTGGGAAGGTCTGTTTTCCTCCTTGGTTGTAACTAAAACTTGGCTGTCCTCTAAAGATACTGCTTCCCTGTTAGCGACACTTTTTTTTTTCTCATTTATCATGGGCTTAGATTTGAAGTAGTTGTCCTTGTTTAACTTTGTGGCCTCTAGACTTCTTTCTGCCTTCTCCCTAAAATCCCTAGGCTTTGAATCACATGCCATTCAGGCTGTAGTACCTGATAAGCCCTTCTTGGAGTCAATAGGCCCCTGAGTTGGTCATCCTCATTCTTAGAGCAACACTGAGCCAGGAGATCAAACAATATTCCTGGCAGAATTCTTGATTTCAGTTTCCCCATAGATGATCCTTCCAGCTGCCTGACATTTCAGTTCCTTGATTTGCCCTTCTCCAGTGATCCTGTCCCCTGCCATACATCAAGTATCCACTCCCATGATCATATTCTAGGCCCCAGTGGCATCTCCCCATAATCTCAATTTCAAGCATCCTACTCTCTGACTACCACTGTCTTTCTCTGGTACATCAGTGCCAACAATTCTTTGATCTCTCCTGGGACCTTCAATTCATTGTATGCCTCCACTGTTCTGCCCTCCTTCGCAGGGTCACTGCATGGCACAACTCCAGGGGTACCAGTCACACATAGACAGATGCTGCAGCCTTGTGTCTCCTCTCCCCACCTTGCCCTTCACCTCCTTCCTTCCCAGCTTAGATTCCTTGCTCCATTATTTTCACTCACTTGCACTATGAACTCCACTGTCCCTTCATTCTTCATCATAGTTGGTTGACAAACACTAACCCTGATTAAATCAACTCCTCACCTCCTCTGTTATACATTTGAAGCTAACCGAGGCTGAAAAGAAACTACCATACTGACTGGTGTTATTAAATATTCATCACCACCAACCTCAAGTGAGCCCTTAACCTTGCCTGGCAGTTGTCCATTTCTCTAGTTTGATTAATCTCTCCCACTCTCCTAGACAGTTATTTCTCACCTTCTCTCACTTCAAACTTCCATCACCTCTTCCTTCATCCTTGTTCTAGCTGATGCTCGTATCCCCTCCTTCTCTGAGAAAATAGAAGCAATCAAGAGGTTTTCCATATATTCCTACCATTGCATCTACCATATACTCTAATGCATGAATTATCTGTGTTTCTATCTAAGACCAATCCTTTTATTTCTCTATTAGCTCTCATTCTCTTACCTACCTAAGGACATGGCTCTCATAATTTCATCAGGGTTTCTCTCTGTTCTGAGTCATTCTTATCAAGAAACCTGCCATAATCTCATTTAAAAAAAAAAAAAACCCTTTCTTGACCCTGTAATTTCCCCCTCAAAGATTGCCCTTGCTCCCCTTCACAGCAGTACTCTTCAGAAGTTGATCAGACATTGGAAAAGTGGGTGTTAGTTTGTATTTAAAGAGTAATTTGAAGTAGATAATCCAATAATAAGAAATAAACATGTTTTCCCCTGGTTTTTTTTTTTGTTGTTGTTGTTGTTACTTATAGAAGCTAAGGATTCACCGTCCAGGATTCTCTCATTTCAGCTCTTCTAATCAGGAACAGAGATCAAACACACCCACTGGTAAGCATCTTACATTTAATAAGAAGGCACCTCAAAGAGTTTAGGGTCTTTTTATGATCCCGGGGTATGGTACTTAAACAGATGATCTAAGTTGGCTTTAGGGTATAAGAATCTTGTTGAATTGGGAGTTTTACTTGGCATAAGCACTTAATTTGGATATGTAGATTTTTGTATCACTTTGATAAAATTTAATTTATTCTTCAGAATTTTGTTCAGGGCATTTAAAATAAAACCTGTTAACTTTTGTAGCAGCTGTAGTTTTATAGTTTTGATATGAAGGTGTCTTTGGGGGAAATGGGAAAGTTTAAAAAAGCCAGTGACATGAAATTTCAAGTGGTCCCTGAGGAACTTCAATTAAGGTTTCCAGGACTTAAAAAGAATATTCTTGTTCAGCCTTTTTGCCTTTACTCTAAGAACTATCTCCCCTATTGACGATCCATTTAATCATGGCTTAGTGAAAAGGCCTGCAGTAGGATGAGTCAATTGAGGGATCTCTAAGACTATAAAATTTCTATATTTCTTTCCTTGTATTTTTAATATCCTAGGTGACTACCCATCTGGGGTGAAAATTTCTGGCCAAAACAGCAGTGTTCGGGGAAGAGGGATTATCCGCTTACTAGAGAGCATCTCCAGTTCCTCCAGCAATATCCACAAATTCTCCAACTGTGAGACCTCACTCTCACCTTAACTGTCCCAAAAAGATGGATACAAATCTTTCTCTTCCTTATCTTAAGGAAGATACTAAGATACTTTTTTCAATTTCTGGAAGAACAACGGACCCAACTTCCCTTCTGACTACAGTCATATTAAACAGATCATATCAACAATAAATGTCACTACTATAAAAACTACTTAATTTGTAAGGAAATTCTGTTTCATAGATTAAAAATAATTGTGGTTGGGGAAGATCTTGGCATTTTTGCTTTTTTCTTGAGGGCTTGTTCTACTTTCTGACTGTATTATGGGAATGCCATTAAAGTTTTGAGTCCTGTAAGAATAAAACTAGCTTTTTCAGAGTTGTGCTTTTGGGAATATTATATTTTGGTATCTTTTCTTCACAATAAAGTATTAAGTATCTGTTATGAAAGGTTTTAAAATAGTTTTAATCTATTTCTTTCCATTATGGAAATGTGGAACTGTACCCTTGAGACCTGCAGCTATTTTCATTGCAGATATCTAAGAAAATCAGCCTTTAACAAAAATAAAGTTTTGCTACTTAGTCTTTGAAATATGCTGACTTTGGCAAAAGTCATTTGCAGGATGAGAAGCCAAAAAGAGATTATGTAGTTTTCCCCAAATAACATGGCTAGATAGTGACCAGATTCCAGGTCCACTTGACCACAAAGCTCTAAGCAGATGTATATTGAGTCAAGTATGTGCCCTGTTTGTGACTGACTTAAACTGGCTCATGTTCGCTACTCAGGCTGTTATATAGCCCTGGAGTAGGAGAAGAGATGTAGTAACCCTTTTTACTTGGAACCACAGTAAGACCATACATGGCAGTGGCAGAGACAGCATTCTAATTTAGGTCTGTTTGGCTCAAAACCCTAGAGAATCACTTGGTGTCTGTCGTAGGACTCTGGTTTATCTTAATAACCATATTCTCCTTTACTGAGTACATACTTTGTGGATATATATACACACATATATACACACACACACATATCATCTTGTAAAATCCTTAATAATCACTCACTCTGAGGAAGGAGGTACCTCCATTTTACAGACACACACAGAACTCAGATTCAGGTCGTATAGTTACTTTATGGAGGAATTGTTAACCAGGTCTGACTCCAAAGACCATGTTACCCATATCCACACTTTCACCTCCTTTTCATCTATTTCTGATAATCAGATCTTTAAACAAAGAATAGGTCATTGAATGTAAGTTTATATACTGCATTTTCTACTAGCAGATTGGTTTTTAAATCTTATATATAAGCTTTGAGACCATTTTATCTTTCTTCAAAATCACCATGACAGTAATTGGGTTGGCTTCAAAAGTGGTGGGAAAGGGCTTCCCTGGTGGCGCAGTGGTTAAGAATCCGCCTGCCAATGCAGGGGACACGGGTTCGAGCCCTGGTCCACGAAGATCCCACATGCTGGGGAGCAGCTAAGCCCGTGAGCCACAACTACTGAGCCTGCGTGCTACAACTACTGAAGCCCGTGCACCTAGAGCCTGTGCTCAGCAGCAAGAGAAGCCACTGCAATGAGAAGCCTGTGCACTGCAATGAAGAGTAGCCCCTGCTTGCCGCAACTAGAGAAAGCCCATGTGCAGCAGCGAAGACCCAATGCAGCCAAAAATAAATGAATAAAATAAATCTATTTTTAAAAGAAGTGGAGGGAAAGCCTAAAATTATAATTCAGAGCTATGGCCTCAGGTACCTAAGACTTGTTCTGTGCCATATGACTTTAATCCCGTGTTTGTTAATCATTCAACTTGTATTTTAAAAATTTTGCTGGTTGTGCTGTACTTTTGAGGTATATGTCAAACCAAAACAATTCAGTAGGCCCCACGTCTTTATTTTAGGAGAATAACTGGTCTTTCCCTTCAGAGATAATTAAAACTCTAAACTGTATTAGTAGTAAAATTCAAATGGCTGTCTTCTCAAACTCTTGTCTCCTCTATTTTCAAAATTCTTTTGGCAGTAAATTCAAAAGTATTAACTACCCTTCAAGAAGACCTGATGAATGATAACATATCCTGGTTGAAGGTGATTTCTGCTGCAACTCCAGTAGCATTTTCTTTGTGGTATCTGACAGTACTTACAGCTTTTAATTACTGTTGCATTCATGACCTATCAATCATCTTTTCCCCAATTACAAACTTTGCGGTGCCCATATTTCTGTATGAGGAAGGTGTTCAGTACATGTTAGAATAATTGTCATTGGAAGTAATGGAGAAGGTATGCCAGAATTTCATTTCCACATCAAATGATAAAGTATTCCATGAGTAAAGGAGCCCACCTTTCTTATGAACTTCATTCCCATTCCTTTCCTCAAAACTAAATGATTAACTTTGTTTAGTGAGCATGTTTTAAGGCTTTACTAACAGCTGGGTTAAAAATACTAAGAAGAATAAAGATGTTGCCCCTGCCTTTGAGAAACTCAGTTTCATAGGGGCAGTAAACAATGCAGTACTAAAAGTGGTAGACACAAAGATCAATGGAATAGAACTGAAAATCCAGAAATAAACGATCTGTATCAATTGATTTTTAACAATTGTGTCAAAACCATTCAATGGGGGAAATGATAGTCTTTTCAGCAAATGGTACTGGGACAACTGGATATCTACATTCAAAAGAGTGAATTTGGACCTTAACCATTCACAAAAATTAACTCAAAATGGATGAAAGACCTAAATGTAAGAGCTAAAACTATATACAACTCCTAGAAGAAAATACGAGTAAATCTTCATGACTTTGGATGAGGCGATGGTTTCTTAATAGGACACCAAAAACACAAGCAACCAAAGAAAATATATATAAATTGGACTTCATCAAAATTAAGTCCAGAAAAAGTGTCCTTGTGTGTGTTAAAGGACATTATTAAGAAAGTAAAAGGACAACCCACAGAATGGAAGAAAATATTGGGTTGGCCAAAAAGTTCGTTTGGGTTTTTCCATAAGCTGTTACTGGAAAACCCAAACAAAACTTTTTGGCCAACCCAAAATTTACAAATCATTTATCTAGCAAGGTCTAGTGTACAGAATATATCAAGAACTTTTACAACTCAACAATAAAGAGACAATCTAATTTTAAAGTGTGTTAGGTGTCTCTCAAGATCTTTTGAACATATTTTAGATTGGGTTGTTCATTTTTTTATTGTTGAGTTTTGAGAGTTCTTTGTACGAGTAAGGTAACAGTCCTTTAAATAAACAACCTAATCTTACACCTAAAGCAACTAGAGAAAGAAGAACAAAGTCCGAAGTGAGTAGAAGGAAATCATAAAGATGAGAGCAGAAATAGGAAGAAAACAATAGAAAAGGTCAATGAAACTAAAAGCTGGTTCTTTGAAAAGGTAAGCAGAATTGATAAGCCTTCAACCAGACTCATCAAGAAAAAAAGGGAAAGGGCTCAAATCAATAAAATTAGAAATGAAAAAGAAGTTACAGTGGATACAGAAATTCAAAGGATCATAAGCGACTACTACAAGCAAGAGTATGCCAATAAAATGGACAACCGAGAAGAAATGGACAAATTCTTAAGAAAGATATAACCTTCCAAGACTGAACTAGAAGAAATAGAAAATATGAACAGACCAATCACAAGCACTGAAATTGAAACTGTGATTTTAAAAACTGCCAACAAGGGCTTCCCTGGTGGCGCAGTGGTTGAGAATCTGCCTGCTAATGCAGGGGACATGGGTTCGAGCCCTGGTCTGGGAAGATCCCACATGCCACGGAGCAGCTGGGCCCGTGAGCCACAACTACTGAGCCTGCGCGTCTGGAGCGTGTGCCCCACAACGGGAGGAGCCGCGATAGTGAGAGGCCCGCGCACCGTGATGAAGAGCGGTCCCCGCACCGCGATTAAGAGTGGCCCCCGCTTGCCGCAACTAGAGAAAGCCCTCTCACGAACCGAAGACCCAACACAGCCAAAAATAAATAAATAAATAAATAAAGTAGCTATTAAAAAAAAAACAAAACTGCCAACAAACAAAAGTCCAGAACTAGATGGCTTCACAGGTGAATTCTATCAAACATTTAGAGAACAGTTAACAACTTTCTGAAACTTCCAAAACATGGCAGAGTAAGGAACACTTCCAAGCTCATTCTATGAGGCCACCATCACCCTTATACCAAAACCAGACAAAGATACCACAAAAAAAATTACAGGCCAATATCACTGATGAACATAGATGCAAAAATCCTCAACAAAATACTAGCAAATTGAATCCAACAATACATTAAAAGGATCATACACCATGACCAGGTGAGATTTATCCCAGGAATGCAAGGATACTTCAATATCCACAAATCAATCAGTGTGATACACTACATTAACAAACTGAAGAATAAAAACCATATGATCATCTCAATCAATGCAGAAAAAGCTTATGACAAAATTCAACTCCCATTTATGATAAAAACTCTCCAGAAAGTGGGCATAGAGGGAACATACCTCAACATAATAGAGGCCACATATGACAAACTCACAACTAACATCGTTCTCAATGGTGAAAAGCAGAAAGCATTCCAAGATCAGGAACAAGACAAGGCTGTCCACTGTCTCCCCTTTTATTCAACATAGATTTTGAAGTCCTAACCATGGCAGTCAGAGAAGAAAAAGAAATAAAAGGAATCCAAATTGGAAAAGAAGTAAAACTGTCACTGTTTGTAGATGACATACTATACAGAGAAAATTCTAAAGATGCTATCAGAAAACTACTAGAGCTCACCAATGAATTCGATAAAGTTGCAGGATACAAAAGTAACACACAGAAATCTGTTGCATTTCTATATACTAACAATGAAAAATCAGAAACAGAAATTAAGGAAACAATCCCATTTACTAGCACATCAAAAAGAATAAAATACCTAGGAATAAACCTACCTAAGGAGGCAAAAGACCTGTGCTCTGAAAACTATAAGACACTGATGAAAGAAATTGAAGATGACAAACAGATGGAAAGATATACCATGTTCTTGGACTGGAAGAATCAATATTGTCAAAATGACTATGCTACCCAAGTTAATCCACAGATTCAGTGCAATCCCTATCAAATTACCAATGGCATTTCTCAACTAGAACAAAAATTTCTAAAACTTGTATGGAAACACAAAAGACCCTGAATAGCCAAAGCAATCTTGAGAAAGAAATACGGAGCTGGAGGAATCAGGCTCTCTGACTTCAGACTATACTAAAAAGCTACAGTAATCAAGACAGTATGGTTCTGGCACAAAAACAGAAAAAAAGATCAATGGAACAGGATAGAAAGCCCAGAAGTAAACCCACACACCTTTGCTTAATTAATCTATGACAAAGGAGGCAAGAATATACAATGGAGAAAAGACAGTCTCTTCAATAAGTGGTGCTGGGAAAACTGGACAGCTACGTGTAAAGGAATGAAATTAGAACATTCTCTAATACCATACACAGAAATAAACTCAAAATGGATCAAAGACCTAAATATAAGGCCAGACACTATAAAACTCTTAGAGGAAAACATAGGCAGAACACTCTATGACATAAATCACAGTAAGATCCTCTTTGACCCACCTCCTAGAGTAATGAAAATAAAAACAAAAATAAACAAATAGGACCTAATTAAACTTAAAAGCTTATACACAGCAAAGGAAACCATAAACAAAACAAAAAGACAACCCACAGAATGGGAGAAAATATTTGCAAAAGAAGCAACTGACAAGGGATTAATCTCCAAAATATACAAACAGCTCATGCAGCTCTATGTAAGAAAACAAACAACCCAATCAAAAAATGGGCAGACGATCTAAATAGACATTTCTCTAAGGAAGACATGCCGATGGCCAAAAGGCACATGAAAAGATGTTCAACACTGCTAACCATTAGAGAAATGCAAATCAAAACTACAATGAGGTTATCACCTCACACTGGTGAGGTGGCCATCATCAAAAAGTTTACAAACAATAAATGCTGGAGAGAGTGTGGAGAAAAGGGAACCCTCCTATACTGTTGGTAGGAATGTAAATTGGTACAACCACTATGGAGAAGAGTATGGAGGTTCCTTAAAAAACTAAAAACAGAACTACCATATGATCCAGCAATCGCACTCCTGGGCATATATCCAGAGAAAACCATAATTCAAAAAGACACATGCACCCCAGTGTCCATTGCAGCACTATTTCCAATAGCCAAGACATGGAAGCAACCTAAATGTCCATCGACAGGAATGGATAAAGAAGATGTGGTACAGATATAGAATGGAATTTTACTCAGCCATGAAGAATGAAATAATGCCATTTGCAGCAACATGGATGGACCTTGAGACTACCATACTAAGTGAAGTAAGCCAGACAGAAAGACAAATATCATATGATATCACTCATATGTGGAATCTAATTTTTTAAAAGTGATACAAATGAACTTATTTACAAAACAGAGGCAGACTCACAGATATGGAAAACAAACGTATGGTTACCAAAGGGAAACGTGGGTGGGGGGGTGGGAATCAGTAGCTTGGGATTAACATACAGACACTACTATATATAAAATAGGTAACCAACAAGGACCTACTATATAGCACAGGGAACTCTACTCAATATTCTGTAATAACCTATATGGGAAAAGAATCTGAAAAAGAATGAATATATATGTGTATATATATAACTGAATCACTTTGCTGTACACCTTAAACCAACAACATTATAAATCAACTATACTCCAATAAAATTTTTAAAAATATATGAGTCCTTTATCAGATGTGTCTTTTGCAAATATTTTCTCAGTCTGGCTTCTTGCTCTTTTCATATTGTTTTTTGCAGAGCAGAATGCTTCATTTTAAAGAAGTCTGGCTTAATGATTTCATTCATGGATTTTGCCTTTAGTATTGTATCTAAAAGGTCATCACCATACCCAAGGACATCTAGGTGAAAGGTAAAAGTGAAATCTAGTCACAACTGGATGAACAACTGGATGTCCAGTTGTTCTAGCACCATTTGCTGAAAAAAAACATCTTTTCTGCATTGTGTTGCCTTTGCTCCTTTGTTGAAGATCAGCGCACTATATTTATCTGGGTCTATTTATGTGGTTCTGTTCTGTTCCACTGATCTAATTGTCTATTATTTCAACACTACACACTCTCGATTACTGTACCTTTATAGTAAATCTTGAAGTAGGATAGTGTGTCTTCCAACTTTGTTCTCCTTCAGTACTGGGTTGGCTGTTCTGGGTCTTTTACTTCTCCATATATACATTAAAATCAGTTTGTTGATATCTACAAAATACCTTACTGGGATTTTGATAGGGATCACTCTGAACTTATAGATCAATGTTGGTAAGAACTGACCTCTTGACAATATTGAGTCCTCCTATCCGTGAAAATGGAATATCTCTACATTAATTTAGTTCTTTGATATCTTCCATCAGAATTTTATAGTTTTCCTCATATATATCTTATACATATTTTGTTAGACTTATATCTAAGGTATTTTATTTTTAGGGGGTACTGATGGAAATAAATTTTTTAATATTTAAAGACAATTTTTAAAGTAGTTTTATTTTTTTAATTTTTTACTGTATAGTTGATTTACTGTATAGTTGATTATAGTTTTAATTTTTACTGTATAGTTTCTATAGTTAGAAACTAACTGTTGTGTTAGTTTCTGCTGTACAGCAAAGTGAATCAGTTATACATATATGAATATCAACTCTTTTTAAATTCTTTTCTCATATAGGTTATTGCAGAGTATTTAGTAGAGTTTCCTGTGCTATACGGTAGATCCTTATTAGTTATCTATTTTATATATAATGGTGTGTATATATCAATTCCAGTCTCCCAATTTATCCCTCCCCCCTTACCCCCTGGTAACCATAAGTTTGTTTTCTACATCTTTACAGGAGTTTTAGATTCACAGCAAAATTTAGAGGAAGCTACAGAGATTTCCCATATACCCTGTGCCTCCACACATGCATAGCTTCTCCCCTGTTAGCAACATCCCCCATCAGAGTGGTACATTGGTTACAATTAATGAACCTACATTGACACATCATAATCATTCAAAGTCCATAGTTTACCTGAGGGCTCACTCTTAGTGGTGCACAATCTATGTGTTTGGACATATGTAAAATGACATGATACATTATATAGCCATCATTATAATACAGAGTATTTTCACTACCCTAAAAATTCTCTGTGCTCTGCTGGTAATGTGTTTTTAATTTCAAATTCTGCTTGTTCATTACTGGTATATAGGAAAATGATTGACTTTTGTATATTAGTCTTGTATCCTGCAACTTTGTTATAATTGTGAATTTATAATTAAACTCACAGGGGTTTTTTTGGTCAATTCTTTTGGATTTTCTACATAGATTATTATGTCATCTGTGAACAAAATCAATTTTATTTCTTCATTCCTGGTCTTTCTACCTTTAATTTCCTTTTCATATCTTATTGACATCAAAATATGAGCTAATAAGTAATCTTTCTGATGACATGAGTGTCAAAGCTAGAGGTTTTTGGGAGAAAGAAGATAGGTCTGAAGGAAGCAGTGAGGAACAAGGAGACACTACCCCAATCTCTAGGCCCAGTGGCAACAGGGGTGTGAGAGAGAAAAACAGCCAGCATTTGAGAAGACTGCAGGGGAAACTGTGCTTTCAGGGGCGATCCACATTTCAGTTATAGTAAGAAGATGAAGGGAGTCTTCAGAAAAAGACATTGAAATTAAAGCAGTTTTGCTGAACCATGAATTTTAGGGGGCATGATGGAAAGGTTCAGGAATTGCAGAAGAGTGGTAGAAGGGGCAGAATAAGGGATGTTGGGAACCTAGGAGAGATCTGAGTGTGGGACTTGACCTAGGAATCTGGTGGTTCTTGTGATAACTGACATAAACAGGGCTATAAAGGGCCTTGGTGGATTCAAAGCAGATAGTGATGCTAAGACTATCATTGTTAGCAGATCAGGATGAGTGAGTTTCTGTGACTTTTCACTCATGATGATAAGAGTAAAGGGCTATGGGACGTATGCTCCTAGACCCAGTACGCTAGACCTCTGTTGAAGGAAGGGTGGTCACTCTAAACATGTCTGCCTCATTCCTGCATGGTGGGAATTCTGAGGAAGTTGTGGAAGGCCTGGGGGTAGGAGATGGGCACAAAGCTTAATGCAGGTAGCAGGACTGCTATCATTTGTCTGAGTCTGAGACCAGGAGCAAGGTGGAGAGTCTGAGCCTGGGCCTTTCACGTCTCAGGGGTCTGAAATAGTACCAGGTTGGTGAAACCCCCTGGACACTATCAGAAACAAATGGCAATCCTTTCTTAAGAAACGTTTGTCCAATTTAGTCCTCCAAGATTCCCTCAGATTAAGGTCAAGCAGTAAGCTCATTAAGCACATGAAGCCTAGGAAAAGGTGAAACATTATGACAGCAGAAACAGCAAATAATGGAATTACTCATCCAGGTACTGCAGATACTGGAATTGTTGGATATGGAATATAGAACAGCTATGCATGAAATGTTTAAAGATTCATTCACAAAGAGAAAGCAATAATTATTTGAATGAACAGGCATATTTGAAGAACAAAAAACAAAGGGAAGTTATATAAGTGAAAAAATATAAATTGTTGAAGTGAAAAAAAATGCAGTGGAAGATTACAGCTGAAAAGAAAATTAGAAATCTGGAAGATAGGTCTAAGAAATTACCTAGAATGCAGCAGAAAGAGAAAATACAATGGAAAATGAGAGAAAGATAGGAGATTTGGAGGAAAAAGGGAGTCTAATATTTGTCTAATTAGAATTTCCATGGAAGAAAGAATAGAGAGAATAAAGGAGAGGTGGTTTTTAGAGAGATAATGGCTGAAAATTTTCAGAAATGATGAAAAACATGAATCCCCAGGATAAATTAAAAAAAAACTATCCTAGAGATATTAAAGGGAAATTCATGAACACCAAAATAAACTTCAAAAGCAGCCAGAGAAAAATATTGCCTTCAAAAGGACAATGACAGCAAACTTCTAAAGCAGTAATGGCAATCAGGTGTGAAATAATATCTTCAAAACGTTGAGAGCAAAGAAACTACAACTGTTAACCCAGTAAAACTATCTTTGAAGAAAGAGGATAAGATAAACACATTTATAGATTAAAAAGAAAAGAAAAGAAAAGATCAAGAGAACTGCAATAAAGGACTTCTGAAAGAAAATGATCCTAGACAGTCTTAAGATACAAGAAGAAATGGCGAGGATATAAAATAGCAGACATGTATGTAAACCCAAGCAAATATTGTTCATATAAAAAACTATATGTATTATATTGTTTAATTCAGGGGGTTTTTAAATGGACAGCACTAAAATACTGGGTCTGTAATAACATATAAGTCAGACAGGGAGTATGTTGAAATTAAAGTGTTCTAAGTTCCTAGAATTGTTCACTAAAAGGTTAATATATTATTTGACACTAGATCTTATCAAATAGGTTTGGCAAAATGTCCAGGGTAACCACTGAAAGAATAGAAATAGAGTGAATAATTTCTAAATTTATAAAGAGAAAACAATTGGAATAAGGAAAAATATGATCAATAAAAAAATAAACTCACCCCTGGGGGAAGCAGGAGAGAGGAAAAGAAAGAAAAAGCATGGAGTTGGGGGAAAGGAAAAATAGTAAAAAGTAAAATGGTAGAATCAAGTGCAATATGTCAATAATTACCATAAATGTAAAAGAACTAAACTCACCAGTCAAAAGTTTGCCAAACCGGATTTTTAAAAACCCAGTTATATGCTGTTTACAAGCTATACAGTAGAAGCAAATTGGCAGAAAAAATGAAAAAAGATAAAAAAGTACATATGTAGCAGAGAAATACCAACCCCCACAAAATCTGTTATTAATATCAAACAAAGGAGTGTTTAGCAAAAATCATTCAGTTAGATTTTTTTAGATTTCCTGATTAATTCAGTAATTTTTCCTTCATTAATAGTTTCCAAAAATGCAAAATTAAAAGTAATAGAACAAAAGGAGAAATTGACAAATCTACCATCATGCTGTAAGATTTAAACATGTCTTTGGTAAGTCAAGCATACTAAAAATCAGTAAATATATAGAATATTTGAAAATTTTAGGTAAACTTGAACTAATAGACAATTTGTTAACTACATTCATTTCAAACACACATGGAATTTTTTTCAATGGTAATGGACCATACTGTTAAACAAGTCTCAATAAATTTCAAGGAATTGACAAGTCATGTTCTTTCTCAATTATCAGTATATATTAAAAAAATTTTTTTTTAATCTCATGATTTGGAAGTCATAATGAAATCCAAAAACTTCTTATGACTAAGTTGATAGTAAAAAATCTGCATAACAATTCTATTAAATACTACATATTACATTAAAAGAGAGGAAAACAAATGGCTTTAAATATATTGGAAGAAAAGAAGGGCTGAAAATTAAGCAACTATGTAACCAACTTAAGAAGTTAGAAAAAGAACAATATACCCATGAAAAGTAGAAGGAGGAGAAAATAAAGAGTAAACATCAATGAAATAGAAAACAAAGATACAACAGTGAGGTTCAACAAAGCCCAAGCTGGCTCTTTGAAAAGGTTATTAAAATAGATGATAAACTCTGATGAGATGAATCAAGCAAAAAAGAAGGCACAAACAATAATTAGGAATATAAAAGGAGGCATAAATCCAGACCAGCAGAGGTTAAGACGTGAAATAATACTGGAACATTTCATAGCAATAAATTTGAAAACCTAGATGAATGGGAAACAAATTCCTAGAAAAATGTAATTCACTAAAAGTGCTTTAAGAAGACATAGAAAGCCTATACTTCCTGTAATGGGGAAATTGAAACATTAATTTAAAACATTCTTAAGAATAAAATGCCAGGGCCACATAGTTTAACAGGTGAATCCTACTAAATTTTCGAGGAATATATCATTCCAAATATATACAAGAATATATAGTCTGTGTCCAAGTTAGGTTTATTCAGGAGAGCAAAAGTGATTTAGCATTAGAAAAATCTATAAATGTCATTCATCACATTAATAGGTTCAAGGGAGAAAGGCATATTATCATTAGAATAGATGGACAAAAGTATTTGACAAAATTCAACACCCACTCATGATAAAAACTCTAAGCAAACTAGAATTAGAATTAGAACTTCCTTAGCCTGATGAAAAGCATCTACAAAAATTCTACAGCAAGTATTATTCTCAATGGGGAAACTTTAAAAGCTTTTCCTTTAAACTCAGGAACAAGACCAAAAAAATGTACTAGGTTACTTCTATTCAACATTGTACTGGAGTTTCTAGCAAGCACAATATAAGAAAGAAAATAAAAGCACGAAGTTTGGAAAGGAATAAATAAAATTGTCATTAGTCACAGATATGATTGTCTACCTAGCTCAAAGGAATCTGCAGATAAAAAGTAGAAAAAATAGGGAATTCCCTGGCTGTCCAGTGGTCAGGACTCCATGCTTTCACTGCAGTGGGCCTGGGTTCAATCCCTGGTCAGGGAACTAAGATCCCACAAGCCATGTGGTGCGGTCAAAAAAAAAAAAGTAGAAAAAATAGAAGAGTTTACCTGGCTATAAGGTCAATATTAAAAAAAAATACATTTCTATATATCAGCAACAAATAGTTTGAAAAACATTTTTAAAAAGACGGGAGGGGGTGGAGTCAAGATGGCGGACTAGGAGGACACGGAATTCGCATCTCTGCACAACTAGGGCACCTACCAGGCAATGGTGGAGGATCACGGACACCTAAAGGGACGGGATGAACCCCCAGTGACTGGGTAGGACGTGGGGCATTGGGGGGAGTGAGGGGGGAGGAGAAATGGAGGTGAGACAGGACTGGCACCCCTGAGGGGTGGCTAGGGGAGGGGAAGGGATCCCACGCCCAAAAGGGGAAATTGGGGGACCATTGGGAGGGCAGAGGATCAAAAGGGAGCATGGCCAGTTTTCCCCTGTCAGGGCCCCTGGGAGCCTGCTGAGATCCCCGGCCTGATGCTCTGCCCACTGAGGCCCCCTCAGCCGTGCAGGTCCTGAGGAAGTGGGAGGGAGGGAAGGGGGAGCAAAAGTAAAGGCCGGACCTCCGGGTCAGCACCCCTGAGGGGTGGTTAGGGGAGGGGAGGAGTTCCTACACCCAGCGGGACCCACCGATGGCTAAGGGTCCAGCCGGGATGGGGGAGACCCTGGGGAGATGGTGGGGGGGGCGTGTGGAGGGACAGAAGGGAAGGTGGCCAGAGCTTTTCCTGTCCACTTAGGCACCAGGGAGCCTGTTGGGCTCTCAGGCCTAATCCTCTGCCCTCAGAGCCTCCCTCCTGTGGCGCAGAGCCCAAGCCCTGCCCCTACACCCCCACCCAGGGTCCTACCTCTACACTCGGAGACCCCCTCCAACGTGCTGGGCCTAAACCCCACACACACACCCTCACTGAGGGCCTTACCTCCAAACTCCCAACTCCACACTCCAGAGGTCCTCCTTTGGAGGTGCTGCCTCTCCCCTTCCGCAGAAGGTCCTAAGCAGAGGTCCTGCCCCACACTTGAACGTTGCCCCGCTTAGGCCCCACCCCATGCTCAAATGTCACCACCCACCTGCCTAGGTCCCATCCCACCCTAAACCCCGCCCCTGCCTAAGTTCCACCTCCGCCTAAACTCTGACCCCCATAGCCAAGGCTTTTTGTTCCCTCCTCTTTTAGATTGGGGTTCTGTTTTACCTTGTTGATTAATTTATATTTTTATTTTTTCTAATAAATCTTTTATTTTTCTAATTTTATTTTATGCTTTATACTTTGTTATTGTTCTGCTCCTTTTGGCTTGTTCCCCCCCCACACTTTGTTTTTTTTTTCTTTTTTCTGTTGTGATTTTATTTTACCTTGTTGCAGTTGTTTCAATTATATTTTTATTTTTCCTAATATATTTTTATCTTTCTAATTTTATTTTGTTTTTTATCCTTTGTTATTGTATTGTTCCTTTTTTTTTTTTTCTTTTTGGTTTTTTTTTTTTTTTTTTTTTTTTTTTTTTTTTTGCTGCACCACAGCTTGCAGGATCTTGGTTCTGAGACTGGAGGTCAGACCCAAGCTCCTTTGGTGGGAGCTCCAAGTCCAAACCGCTGGCCTAACAGAGAACCTCAGACCCCAGGGAATATTAATCAGAGTGAGGCCTCCTGGAGGTCCTTATCTCAGCACCAAGACCCGGCTCTATCCAACTGCCTGCAAACTCCTGTGCTGGACGCCTCAGGCCAAACAAGCAGTAAGACAGGAATACAGTACCACATATCAAAAAAAAAAAGATGAAATGACAAAAATATATGTTACAATGAAGGAGCAAGATAAAAACTTACAAAACCAAATAAATGAAGATGAAATAGGCAACCTACCTGAGAAAGAATTCAGAGTAATGATAGTAAAGATGATCCAAAATCTCAGAAACAGAATGGAGAAAATACAAGAAACATTTAACAAGGATATAGAAGAACTAAAGAGCAAGCAAACACTGATGAACAACACAATAACTGAAATTAAAAATACTCCAGAAGGAATCAATAGCAGAATAACTGAGGCAGAAGAATGGATAAGTGAGCTGGAAGATTAAATGGTGGAAATAACTACCAGGGAGCAGAATAAAGAAAAAAGAATGAAAAGAATTGAGCACAGTCTCAGGGACCTCTGGGACAACATTAAACGTACCAACATTTGAATTATAAGGGTCCCAGAAGAAGAAGACAAAAAGAAAGGATTGGAGAAAATATTTGAAGAGATTACACTCAAAAACTTCCCTAACATGGGAAAGGAAATAGTCAATCAAGTCCAGGAAGCGCAGAGAGTCCCATACAGGATAAACCCAAAGAGAAACACGCTGAGACACATATTAATCAAGCTATCAAAAATTAAATACAAAGAAAAAATATTAAAAACAACAATGGAAAAGCAACAAATAACATACAAGGGAATCCCAATAAGGTTAACAGCTGATCTTTCAGCAGAAACTCGGCAAGTCAGAAGGGAATGGCAGGACATATTTAAAGTGATGGAAGGGAAAAGCCTGCAACCAAGATTACTCTACCCAGCAAGGATCCCATTCAGATTTGATGGAGAAATCAAAAGCTTTACACACAAGCAAAAGCTATGAGAATTCAGCACCACCAAACCAGATTTACAACAAACGCTAAAGGAACTTCTCTAAGTGGGAAACACAAGAGAGGAAAAAGACCCACAAAAACAAACCCAAATCAATTAAGAAAATGGTAATAGGAACATACATATCGATAATTACCTTGAATATAAATGGATTAAATGCTCACCAAAAGACACAGACTGGCTAATGGATACAAAAATAACACCCTTATATATGCTATCTACAAGAGACCCACTTCAGACCTAGGGACACATACAGACTGAAAGTGAGGGGGTGGAAAAATATTCCATGCAAATGGAAATCACAAGAAAGCTGGAGTAGCAATACTCATATCAGATAAAATTAGACTTTAAAATAAATACTGTTACAAGAGATAAGGAAGGACACTACATAATGATCAAGGAATCAATCCAAGAAGAAAACATAACAATTGTAAATATTTATGCACCCAACATAGGAGCACCTCAATACATAAGGCAAATGCTAACAGCCATAAAAGGAGGAATCAACAGTAAGACAATAATAGTGAGGGACTTTAACACCCCACTTACACCAATAGACAGATCATCCAGACAGAAAATAAATAAGGATACACAAGCTTTAAATGACACAACAGACCAGATAGACTTAATTGATATTTTTAGGACATTCCACCCGAAAGTGGAAGAATACACTTTCTTCTCAAGTGCACATGGAACGTTCTCCAGAATAGATCACATTTTGGGTCACAAATCAAACCTTGGAAAATTTAAGAAAATTGCAATCATATCAAACATCTTTTCCAACCACAACGCTATGAAATTAGAAATCAGATACAGGAAAAAACAGTAAAAAACACAAATACATGGACGCTAAACAGTGTGCTGCTAAATAACCAAGAGATCAGTGAAGAAATCAAAGAGGAAATAAAAAAATACCTAGAAACAAATGACAATGAAAACACGACAATCCAAAACCTATGGGATGCAGCAAAAGCAGTTCTAAGAAGGAAGTTCATAGCAATTCAAGCTCGCCTCAAGAAAAAAGAAAAATCTCAAATAAACAATCTAACCTTACACCTAAAGCAACTAGAAAACGAAGAAAAAAGAAAACCCAAAATTAGTAGAAGGAAAGAAATCATAAACATCAGAGCAGAAATAAATGAAATAGAAACAAAGAAAATAATAGCAAAGATCAATAAAACTAAAAGCTGGTTCTTTGAGAAGATAAACAAAATTGATAAACCTGTAGCCAGACTCAACAAGAAAAAAAGGGAGAGGACGCAAATCAATAAAATTAGAAATGAAAAAGGAGAGATTACAACTGACACCGCAGAAATACAAAAGATCATAAGAGACTAAAACAAGCAACCATATGCCAATAAAATGGACAACCTGAAAGAAATGGACAAATTCTTGGAAAAGTACAACCTTCCAAGATTGAACCAGGAAGCATTAGAAAATATAAACAGATCAATCACAGGTAATGAAGTTGAAACTGTAATTTAAAATCTTCCAACAAATAAAAGTCCAGGACCAGATGGCTTCACAGGTGAATTCTATCAATAATTTAGAGAAGAGTTAACACTTATCCTTCTCAAACTCCTCCAAAAAATTATGAGAGAGAAACACTCCCAAACTCTTTCTACAGGGCCAAGGCCACCATCACCCTGATACCAAAACCAGACAAAGATATCGCAAAAAAAGAAAATTATAGACCAATATCACTGATGAATATAGACGCAAAAATCCTCAACAAAATACTAACAAACAGAATCCAAAAACACATTAAAAGGATCATACACAATTATCAAGTGGGATTTATCCCAGGGATGTAAGGATTCTTCAATATACACAAAACAATCAATGTGATACACCATATTAACAAATTAAAGAATAAAAGCCATATGATCATCTCAATAGATGCAGAAAAAGCTTTTGACAAAATTCAACACAGATTGGTGATAAAAACTCTCCAGAAAGTGGGCACAGAGGGAACTTACCTCAACATAATAAAGGCCATTTACAACAAACCCACAGCAAACATCATTCTCAATGGTGAAAAACTGAAAGCATTTCCTCTAAGATGAGGAACAAGACAAGGATGTCCACTCTCACCAATGTTATTCAACAAAGTATTGGAAGTCCTAGCCACAGCAATCAGAGAAGAAAAAGAAATAAAAGGAATACAAATTGGAAAAGATGTAAAACTGTCACTGTTTGCCAATGACATGATACTATAGATAGAAAATCCTAAAGATGCCACCAGAAAACTACTAGTACTAATCAATAAATTTGGTAAGGTTGCAGGATACAAAATTAATGCACAGAAATCTCTTGCATTCCTATACACTAACAATGAAAGATCAGAAAGAGAAATTAAGGAAACAATCCCATTTACCATCACAACAAAAAGAATAAAATACCTAGGAATAAACCTACCTAAGGAGGCAAGAGACCTGTACTCAGAAAACTATAAAACACTGATGAAAGAAATCAAAGATAACATAAACAGATGGAGAGATATACCATGTTCTTGGATTGGAGGAATCAATATTGTGAAACGACTATACTACCCAAAGCAATTTACAGGTTCAATGCAATCCCTATCAAACTACCAATGGCATTTTTCACAGAACTAGAACAAAAAATTTCACAATTTGTATGGAAACACAAAAGACCCCAAATAGCCAAAGCAATCTTGAGAAAGAGAAACAGAGATGGAGAAATCAGGCTCCCAGACTTCAGACTATACTACAAAGCTACAGTAATCAAGACAGTATGGTACTGGCACAAAAACAGAAATATAGATCAATAGTACAAGGTAGAAAGCCCAGAGATAAACCCACGCACATATGGTCACCTTGTCTTTGACAAAGGAGTCAAGAATATACAATGGAGAAAAGACAGCCTCTTCAATAAGTGGTGCTGGGAAGAAAGGACAGCTACATGTAAAAGAATGAAATTAGAACACTCTCTAATACCATACACAGAAATAAACTCAAAATGGATCAAAGACCAAATGTAAGGCCAGACACTATAAAACTCTTAGAGGAAAACATAGGCAGAATACTCTATGACATAAATCACAGTAAGATCCTCTTTGACCCACCTCCTAGAGTAAGGGAAATAAAAACAAAAATAAACAAATGGGACCTAATGAAACTTAAAAGCTTTTGCACAGCAAAGGAAACCATAAACAAGACAAAAAGACAATACTCACAATGGAAGAAAATATTTGCTAACGAAGCTATTGACAAAGGATTGATCTCCAAAATATACAAGCAGCTCATGCAGCTCAATATCAAAAAAACAAACAACCCAGTCCAAAAATGGGTGGAAGACCTAAATAGACATTTCTCCAAAGAAGACATACAGATGGCCAACAAATGCATGAAAAGATGCTCAACATCACTAATCATTAGAGAAGTGCAAATCAAAACCACAATGAGGTATCACCTTACACTGGTCAGAATGGCCATCATCAAAAAATCTACAAACAATAAATGCTGGAGAGGGTGTGGAGAAAAGGGAACCCTCCTGCACTCTTCGTGGGAATGTAAATTGATACAGCCACTATGGAGAACAGTATGGAGGTTCCTTAAAAAACTAAAAACAGAACTACCATACGACCCAGCAATCCCACTACTGGGCATATACCCTGAGAAAACCATAATTCAAAAAGAGTCATGTACCAAAATGTTCATTGCAGCTCTATTTACAATAGCCAGGACATAGAAGCAACCTAAATGTCCATCAACAGATGATTGGATAAAGAAGATGTGGCACATATATACAATGGAATATTACTCAGCCATGAAAAGAAATGAAATTGAGTTATTTGTAGTGAGGTGGATGGACCTAGAGTCTGTCATACAGAGTGAAGTAAGTCAGAAAGAGAAAAACAAATACCGTATGCTAACGCATACATATGGAATTTTAAAAAGCAGTACTGATGAACATAGTGGCAGGGCAGGAATAAAAACGCAGATGTAGAGAACAGACTTGAGGGCACAGGGGTGGGGAAGCAGAAGCTGGGATGAAGTGAGAGAGTAGCACTGACGTATATACATTACCAAATGTACAATAGATAGCTAGTGGGAAGCAGCTGCATAGCACAGGGAGATCAGCTCCGTGCTTTGTGATGACCTAGAGGGATGGGATAGGGAGGGTGGGAGGAAGGCTCAAGAGGGAAGGCATTTGAGGATATATGTATACATATAGCTGATTCACTTTGTTGTACAGCAGAAACTAACACAACGTTGTAAAGCATTTATACTCCAATAAAGATGTGAAAAATAAAAATTAAAAAAGGGAAAAAAGACAGCATTTACAGCAGCAAAAAAAAACAAAAACAAAACTGTGAGGTACCTAAGAATAAATCTGACCAAAAAACTGACCAAGACCTAGTTTTTCTATCTATAGAAAGACTCAATATTGTAAAGATTTTCATTCCTCCCGGACTGATCTGTAGATTAATGCAATTTAATTAAAGTCCCAACCTTGTTTTCATGGGACTTCACAAGTTAATTCTAGGAAGATAGAGACAAAGAAAACCCTGGACACACCTATGGAAGAATAATATGGTAAGCGGGATGGGACTTCCTCTGCCAGATCTTTGATTATAAAATTTATTATAATGATAATTAAGGTTGTGAGATACTGAAGTAAGTTTAGCCAAATTAACGAATGGTGCAGAATCACAAGACCCATGCATTTACGAAACTGATATATGACAAAGGTAACATTTCTGACCAATGGGACTATTTAGAAAATTGTCCAGGAACAATTGACTGATAAATGCATAAAGGGAAAAAGTTGAAATTAAAACCCTTCCCCACCTTATTCATAAAAAGCAATTCCACTTGGTCTAAGAATTTAAATATGAAAAGGAAATCTTTTAAATTTTAGAAGAAAATGTATAATAGTATCTTTGAGGTTATAAGGATTTTTTGAACACACAATACAGAAAGAGTGGACTATAAAAGAAACTATTGCTAAATATGACTTCATTAATTTAAGAAATTGTGTTCATTATAAAAAAAAAAAAATACAGAGAATGTGAAAAGACAAGCCACAACTGGAAATTATAAGCACAGAATCAAGATAGCAATTGCCTCTGGGGAATGGGAGTGAGACAGCAGAGGAATGCATGTGTCGAATATTACATTTAAAGGGACAAAAAAGAGCCAATTTTAATAGAGGCTTTTTGGTGACTAAAGCAATAAATAGTGAAATAGCAAGTTACTTTCTCTCAAGTTATGATATCTTAATGTTTAAGACAGTTTATACTAGTTGTTATGGAAAGGGCTAGATCTAATGAGTTACCTGAGACTTTTCTTCTATTTTGGAAAATAAAGGCAGGAGAGCTCTGTGTGCTATCTCAGTAAATCAGATGTCTTTATCAGCTGCTGAGCTGAAACTTTGTGTCCTTACTTAGCTTTAGGGGGGAAAAAAATCCCAAAACTGTCAGTCCAGCTGCAGTTGGATGCCACCTTGGGAATTTATTCACACAGCACATCACAGTTTGAGGACTCTAAAAAGTCCATTTCTCCACTTGCGATGACAGACAAGGATGGCAATTTAAATAAATTTGGCTTCCTAGGAGCTGAGAGGCAAGTCTGCCAGCAGAGTCCTAAGAGCATCTACCACTGGAATTTGCTAAAAATAACATACATTTTCTGTCTCCTGATGGCACACAATAGTGTTAAGCACGGCTACTTTAACACCGGAACAGATCACAATGGAGGGGGATGAGCGCTTAAAAAGGCTTTAACTAGTAACATTAGATCCTTGACTTTTACCAGATGCTATCAGGGCTCTTTGGGAACTCTTCAAATTTTCAGGCACCTGCTTTTAACCAGAAAAAAAACTCGTTGGAGACCAAAATGATGCTGAACATGACTTGAACTTGGAGATTAGGGCACTCGTTCCCATTCCATTTAAGTATACTTAAATAAAATACAAGCTACTCCTGCCTAAATTTCCACGAGCCCTGTCTTTCCAGCCCAGCCAGAACATAATCTCATCCTTGCCTCTCTTAGGACACCAAACACTTTCCATCTTGTAGTAAAGCAGTGAATGTATATTTTGTCTCCTCAACTTGAGGACAAAAAGACATCCTTCTTAGTTATCATCACTACTATTATTTGGAATAGGTACTATATTTGCGTACAAACTCAGAAGATACAAAGGGTACACGGTAATCCCCACGCATGAAGTGAGTGACACCACTTGTGCCCAGTGTAACCATGTACCCAATTCTGTTCCCCAGGGGCACCCAATATGGCCAGTTTCTTGGGTGTCCTTCCGAAATACTTTACACCTACAGAAACATACTAAACATGCATGCATTCATATATTCTTTATCCTCGCTTTCGAAAAATAGAAATGATAGTATACTGTCCTGCATCTTGTTTTTTTCCACCTGGTGCATCTGTGAACTCATTCCATATCATTCTACAGAGTTTCTTCATGCTTTTTAACAGGTGCCTGTGTTTGCACGTGTATGTAGCAACCGCTGTATGGCGTGGCTTATCCCTACTCAGGTACAGTTAAGTCACTTCTTATCTTTTGCTGTCACAAAAGCTGCATTGAATATCCTTGTACGTACATATGTAATTTTGCACATGTGCAAATATGTAAGAGTCCCTGTTTCCCCACACTCACCACATAGTATGTTCCCAAACTTTGATTTTCTCCAGTGTGATAGTGTTTAACTATGTTTAACTATGGTACTGCAACATAATTTAAATTCTATTTGTCTTAATGTGAGTGAGGCTGAGGATATTTTATATGCTTGAGAGCAATTTATATTTCCTTTTCTGCTAACTAAGCATTTCTGTCCTTTGTCCACTATGCTATTGAGTTATTTTGATTTTGATTTTTAGAAGCCCTTTATATCTATGACATGAGTTGCAAATATTTTATCACAGCTTATATTTTTTCATCTTTTTTGTTGTTTTTGCCATGCTGAAATTCTTATTTTTATGTTGGTCAGATTTATCAATCTTTTATGTTTGGAGCTTTATATTATGTTTAGAAATGCCTTCGCCATATTGAGGTGAAAAATAAATGTATATACACCATACTTACTTCTCAGACTTCCAGAATTTCATTGTTTTATATTTTTATTTTTGGTCCATCTAAACTGTATCCTGGTGACAGTGTGAGATATGGATTCAGATTGTATTTCTTCCAGATGGTTAGCTGATTTCCCTGCATCATTTATTAAATAATCCATATTTCCACACTAATTTCAAAATACAGATTTTTCATAAATTCCTATGTATATTTAGGGCTAATTCCTGACTTTCTGTTCTACTCTATTCATGTGTTCTTATGCTTCGTTTTATTTATTATAGCTTTACAACAAGTTTTTATATCTGGTATGGCAAAGGAAGAGTTTTATTCATTTTTAATCCAACCTCTACCCTTCATTTCATTTTTCTACTTATTAATTCATTTATTTACTATTCAAACACCTTCTAAGTACCTGGCATTATGCCAGGTGCAGGAGAGAAAAAGATTTACAGCAGTCCTTACTCTTAGGGAATTCACAGAGAAGTGGGCGTATAGATGGTACCCAATCAATGTTCAATGAATGTCAAATATCTGCAGTATTAGTGGTTAAGAGTATGGGCCCTGGGCAGATAGTCTCCATTCACATCTGGGCTCCACCACTTACTGGCCGTATGGCCTTGGGCAAATTATTTGACTCTCTGTGCTTCTTGTCTAAAAGTGGTGATAATAACACCTACCTTATGGAGTTGTTATGAGGATTAAAAGATTTAATGTACTTAGAAAATCCTTGGCACCACATAAATTCTAGGTAAGACAACCTCACCCTGACCCCCCAGGGCCTTCAGGGGTCTCTGAATGCTCTGATAAGATGTCTCCCCCCCAGCCTCCTCCGTCCTGGTTGGCAGAAATGTCACCATGGCCCAAGACCCCGCCACCCCCTCACGCACGTGGTGGCTTTACCACCATCTGCCTTGAGACTATTGGGCTAATCTCACTGTGCTGTTTATTCCTGCTTGCATCATCCACCTTCCCCCCAAACCCTGGCCCCAAACACCAGACTCAGGTCATCCCTCTTCCCACACAACGGAAGTCCCCTGCAGCTCTGTACGGTTCTTCCCTGACCCTATCTCCCAGCCCTCCCCATCTCATAAAACCCTTCCACTGGGCCCTCTGGAGCTCAAGGGCAGTTGTGGGCACACCCTCCTCTATATACCACCTCTTGTCAGAACACTCCGTCCCCGTCATGCTCTGTAGTCCCCTCCACTGCCAGCTGCTTCTCTCCCACCTTCCTCACACCCCGAGACCTAGAGGTGAGGTGGACATTCCCTGGCTCCTCATTGTTCTTTAAACACCATTTTCCCACTCTCTCCTTCCTCCTCCCTAAAACCTAAACCCTAAGGATCTCTGGGCTTGAATGTCCCGTTGATTGATTGTCACCCACTATCCCTCCTTGCTGCTGTCATCTACCCCACCATAGCACTCCCACTCACTCCTTGCAAATTTCAGCTCTGGGCTCACTGTCACACTCTCCAATGCCACTTCTGCCATGGTTCTAGGTGATTTCAGTCACCATGGAAATGATCCTTTCAAATCCTGATGTCTCAGTTCCTTGACATCCTCTCCCCAGTGAACTTGTCCTTTATCTCTCTTCAACTATCCCCCCTCCTAGTCATATCCTAGTCCTTATCACTACCAATAACACAACCCCACCATACATTCCATTTCAAGCGTTCTGTGCTCTACTCACCACCTCACATTTTTAGCTCATACCTTCTGGCACCCCAAGTTCAGCAATTCTTCTATTGCACATGGGACCTACAACCTGTTGATTCAGTCATCATTTCTCCCATCTCTTACCATGCTTTGTCTTCACTTTGCTTTTTAACAAACAAAGTCCACAATCAAGTGTTATAATCATTCCCTTGCATACATTCTCACCTCCTTCACTCATCTTTTCCTCTTTTTTTGGGCACAATTCAAATCTTTGCTAAACCCAATTCTGTGCCTACTCTGTGTCAACACCCACACATCTGAATACGGCAGGAGAAAGACACACAGCCAAGCTGCCCAGTCTCACTCTAAATTCATGACCCCCACCTCCAGGGGGCCCTTAGTGTTGCTGTATGTCCCTAGTCCCTCACTCTCCCACTGTTCTAGATGACTATACATTTTCTTCTTTCCTTAAAACTCCGATAACCCCTTCCCCATCCTCATTCCTAGCTTTATACTCCTAGAACTTCAACAAGCTCCCTCCGCCACATCTACCCAGTTACTGGCATCTGTCCCATACTTGTGTCCTCCCCACCCCAGCCTGTTTGAGTGGACGACTTGCTCATGCTCCTCCTTAAGGCCAGCACCACTCCTCCAGGCTACAGCTCGTCCCTTTCACTCAGGGCATTGCACTTGTAATTCTCCTTTTTCCTTTGGTACCCTTAATGCTTCTCACCCTATTCAATCATACCCATTACTGTACAAACTTGATATTATTTCTCCCATTACAAATAAAAACAATCCTTGTACTCCTCTACTGCTCCATTAGTGGCTCCCTTTTAGGGCAAAGGTTTTCTTCCTTGCCTCAATTCCTCTCCTCCCATTGTTTCTTGAACCCAATCAGGTATTTGTCCCTCTCAGTCAACAGTGACTTTTCCTATCAAGGTCACCAGTGACTTTCATACTGCTAAACTGAATGGTCAAAGTCTCAGCCCTCCTCCTCTTAATTAACCAGCAACATGTCTTAGACACAACTGAAACAGGTTCTTCACTTGGCTTCCAGGACACCACATTGTCTTGGTTCTCTCCTGTCTTACTGATTGCTCTTCAGTCTTAGCTGCATTACCCACCTTCCTCAAAATTTTACAGTTCCTCGAGGCTCAGCCTCCAGAAAGTATCAACCCCACTGACACCCTGATTTCAAACTTCTGGACTCCAGAACTGCGAGAAAATAATTTCTATTGTTTTAAGCCACCCAGTTTGTGGTATTTTGGATGGCAGCCCTAGGAAATTAATACATATTTCAATAAAGCTACTTAAAAACAAGCAAACAAACCTTTGATGGCTTTCCATCTCAAGTCACGAACAAGTCAAAATTCTTTCTCTAGCTACCCAGACCCTGCACTACCTCTTTGACCTTGCTTTCTACCCTCACCTTTGCTCTAGCCTCACTCTTTTCCTTGCTGTTTTGTAAGCACTGCAGGAACACTCCTGCATGGGGCCTGCACCCTGGCTGGTCCATCTGCCTGCGATGCTCTTCCGTAGATATCTGTGTAGCTCTCTCCTCACCTCCTTTGAGTGTTTGCTCAGATGTCATCTTCCCAGCAACCTCTTCTTCAAAATAACTGTCCCCCCACATTCCCTAGCCCCCATCCAGATTTATTACCATTCACTATTGCATTTAGAAGCATTTGGCATACTTTGGGAATTCCCTGGTGGTCCAGTGGTCAGGACTCTGCCGTGCATTCACTGTCAAGGGCACATATTTGATCCCTGATGGGGCAACTAAGATCCTGCAAGCTACACAAGGCCAAAAAAAAAAGAAAAAAAAAAAAGGCGTCTGGCATACTTTGTTTCACTAACTCAATTTTTTCATGATTGCCTTTTCTCATCACTAGAATATAAGCTCCAAGGGAGCAGGGAATTTTTCTTCATCTTTGTTCACTGCTGTTTTCATGTTGCCTGACACAGAGTAGGTGATCAATAAATATTTGTTTGTTTTTGTTTTTTTTTTACCTTAAAATCTTTTTTTTTTGATGCACATTTTCCCTTTATTCATACTATCTTTTTTTTTTCACACACACACACTGTATTTTATTTTTACAAGAGATAAATAGACTGACACCAAGCATTGTACATGGATGACCACAACAAAAGCAACAATGATTGCAATTACCAAACATGAAACACACTCATACTATGTCATATTGACATTCAGTCCAGTAATCCTCCACTGTAACAGCTCCTTTACTTTGCAGTGAAAATTGATTTGTATATTCTTTGCCTCTGAGTCCTTGTGGGATTTTTTTTTTTTAAATACAGACAGAAAGTCACAAAAATTATACTCATCCTCATCAGTTCACTCAGTCCCATGTAATTAATTTTTTTTTTCATCTTGATCTTTTGTTAGCACTTTTATGAGTTCATCAGTTTTTCATTAGAGTTCTGAAAATGCTTATTCATTCAGTTCAGCAGTACAGTCAGTTACCAGAAACCTGTACTTGTCAGAGTCTTTTCCATGAATTTCTTAAAGATGAAACCCTTTTATAGGAACATATTTGCAAAAGCATCAGAGTACGCACAGAACTGTCTGTAAATGACAAAAGACTTAAAAATGACCACAGTTAAAAATTTGATGAAAGTTCATAATAATGCAGTTGACAAGAAAATTAGTTATTTCTGAGATATACATTTTAAGGTAATAACTAGGATTATGACTTATAACATTATACCAGAACATATAAGATTTTTAGAAATTTCATGTAATGTCTGAATGAACAAATGAATGAATGAGTTTACCTATTATTCCCTTTTTTCAGTCAAAATAATGGGGCCATCTTACTATTTGATACAGGGCTATTGTTTTTGTGGTCTTTTGTTGTTTTTACTCTTAATTATAGAAATTTTCAAACATATAAAATTAGAGAGAATATATAATGTAACTCCCACCCTGATTGAACAATTATTAATAAAATGTGAACAGTTTCATTTTATCTATATCCCCACCCATTCTCCATACCTCCCAAGAGATGATTTTGAAGCAAATCCCAAACATCGAATCATTTTAATGTGTAAATATTTTGATATGTATTTCTGAAAGATACAGTCTTTAAAACATACACAGTATCATCACACCTAAAATTAATAATTTCATAATATCATCATATTATCAGTGTTCATACTTCCCCAGTTGTCTTATAAATATTTTCTCTTTTGCATTTTGTTTTTCACTTTGATAGTTTGAATTGGGATACAAATAAGTATCATACATTCTGATTTGTTGATATGGCTCTTTTATTCTATAAGTTCCCTCTTTATTTTTTTTTGTAAATTTTTTGTTGAAAAAGCCAGCTCTGTATTTTCCTATAGTTCACTTCCCATAATTGTACTGTAGTTTCTCATAGTCTGGATTTTGCTGATTGCATGGCTGCATTCCTAAGCGTCATTTAACATGTTCCTCTGTCCCCTGTATCACCTATGAACTGGTAATTAGATTTAGACACTTGGCACATTTTGATTCTTTTTTCTCAAGTCTGCTTTACTGGTGGTGCTTGTACTTCAAATAGGAGGAACAATCTCTTGTTTTCTCTCTTTTTAAGGGGTGATGATCATTGCCCAAATCTACCAGGTTAGTAGTGTTTGAAAAATAGCAGTATTCTATCATTCCCTCCCCCATTTTTTAGCCGAAATACTTCTACAAAGAGAAGCCCCTCCACATTCACCCCACATCAACTATCTGGTTTCCCTGATCATTTAGGAAAGAGAGGGCAAATGTTTCATTTACCTATTTTCAAATTAATGATGTGAGCTGTTCCTAGCATCTTCCAGAGGTGACTGATGAGTTATTGTGGTTATTTTAGCATCATTATGAACGATAGATATGAGTATTTTTATGTGTTTCAATCTATTATAGTAATTATCTTTATTGTTTCTCAAATTGTGCTATCTTTGACCAGTGGGAACTTGTTTAGATTGACTTCTGAATCCTATTAACACAATTCCAGTGGTCTATGATAACTTCCTTACTCTCTGGTATGACAAAATGTCCTAAACTTAACCTTGTACCTTTTGTGCCCTAGACCTGGATTCAGCCCTTTCTCCAAAGAGCCCTATTTTCTTTTGTGGGCAACAGTATTTATTTAAAGATGCAATCTGACCACTAGTGGTGTCTCACTGGTACTAGGTCAGTGTGCAGTAAAGAACTAACTAAGCAGAACTAGGTTATCCAAACCCTGCATATTCCAAAGAAAGGTTTGGCTCTTGACTGACTCCTAGGAGATAACCTCTAACTAATCCCTTGGAATATCCTGCCTGATAAGAATGTCTGTTTATTGAGGACTTTGGGACACACCAGGTAGCCTGTGCTAACAATGTGACTTACGGTGGGGGCCTTGGGCCACACAATATCTATCAGTTGACCTCTGGGGGACATGCCTACGTAACTGACCTCTAAAGTAAAAATCCTGACATCAATGCTTGAGTAAGTTTCTGTGGTTGGCAATACTTTGTGCAAGTTGCTATACATCATTGCTGGTAAAATTAAGTTTTGTCTGTATGACTCCCTGGAAGGGGAAAACTGGAAACTTGTCTCTGGTCTGCCCTATGTGCCTTTTTCCATTGCTGATTTTAGTCTGTATCTTTTCATTGTAATAAACTGTAATCGTGAGTATAACAACTTTGCTGAGTTCTGTGAGTTCTTTTAGAGAATCATTGAACCTGAGGTTGGTTTTGGGGACCCCTGCCTATAGTCAGGAACTGTGTTTGGGCCTCTTAAGTAGATAGAACTAGAAAATATATATTTTTAAAATCTAAATACATCATGATTTCATGCTAATGAAGTACAGGTCTACAGGCTCTTACTTAAACTCACTAACCTTGCATTTATATCTCCTTTCAACCACACCAAAAATATCTGGTTCTTAATGATACCAAATAATCACATTTCTTTAATCCTACAATACAACAATCTTAGAATAGCAATACCAAATCTACCACCAACAATATGATTATTGAGAACAATGTAAGGCTTTGTTTTTGTTTTGCTGTTGTTTTTGTCCTTAGGGTTAATTCCAGTGGAAATATATGATCAAATTACTGTTTTTACAGTCATTTTAAATAGTTCCTTTCTGTGCAATTATGCTGTTAACTGGATACACAGATATAATCACTTATTTTTGCTTTTTTAGGGATTACATTTTTATTTAATTTTTGAAAAATATGTATGTTTCTAAAGACAAATCTTTGGGATATTCCAAAAAAGCTCCTCCCCTTTCCCCTTTGTATATAATGATTTAAAATTTTTTATTAATCTTTTATTGGTTTTTATAACTTAAGCAAATACATACATGTATATCTATATATTATCTATATATCTATCTGTAGATATATAGATATAGATATATAAATATATTCACATCTTCCCTTTCTTATAGAAATGATAGCATACTGTATGTGTTTTTCTTTACCTTGTTTTTTTCCACTTAACAATATACCCTGAAGAACCCTCCTACACTGTTTGTGGGAATGAAAGTTGGTGCAACCACTATGGAAAACAATATGGAGGTTCCTCAAAAACTAAAAATAGAGGTATCATATGATCCAGTAATCCTACTCCTGGGCATATATCTGGACAAACTATAATTCAAAAAGATACATGAACCCTTGTGTTCATAGCAGCACTATTCACAATAGCCAAGACAAGGAAACAACCTAAATGTCCATTGACAGAGGAGTGGATAAAGAAGATGTGGTACATATATACAATGGACTACTACACAGCAATAAAAAAGAACGAAATAATGCCATTTGCAGCAATGTGGATGGACTTAGAGATTATCATACTAAGTGAAGTAAATCAGAAAAAGAAAGACATATCATATGATATCACTTATATGTGGAATCTAAAACATGACACAAATGAACCTATCTACAAAAGAGAAACAGATTCGCAGACATAGAAAGAATAGACTTGTGGTTGCCAAGGGGGAGAGAGGTGGGGGAGGGATAGACTTGGAGTTTGGGGTTAGCAGATGCAAGCTATTACATATAGAATCGATGAACAACAAGGTCTGACTATATAGCACAGGGAACTATATTCAATCCCTATGATAAACCATAATGGAAAAGAATATAAAAAAAGAATGTACCCATATGTATAACTGAATCACCTTGCTGTACAGCAGAAACTAACACAACATTGTAAATCAACTATATGTCAATAAAAAAAAAGTATGTTCAACAGAAAACAAAACAAAACAAAAAAACAATATACCTTAGAGATCACTGCATTGTAGCATTCCCTTTTTCACTGTATTGTATTTCATTGTGCAGCTGAAGCTGTTTATTTAACTGCTTTCTTGATGATTCAGGTTGTTGCCAATCTTTTGTTATCACAAATAGTGTTGTAACAGTACCTTGTTTGTACATCTCATCATATATTCGTAGTACGTTTTCAGGATAGTATTCTAAAATCTAGATTCTTAAAATATAAATTTCCAGTGTGATTGCCGGGTCAAATGATAAATACATATATAATTTTGCTAAATATTACCAATTTCTCCTCCATCAGGGTTATTCTGCCATTGTGCATTCCTACCAGTTATGTATTCAAGTGCTTGTTTCACCATCGCCTTGCCAAAAGAGTATGTGGTCCACATTTTGGATTTTTGTTGAATTTACAGGTGGGAAATGGTGTCTCAGTGTAATTTTAATTTACATTTATCTTTTGAGTGATGTTGAGCATCTTTTCACAAGTTAAGGGTAATTTTCATGCTTTTTCAGTGCATTGTCTGTTTATCTCTGATGATGTTCTTGTCAGGATTTTCCTTATATTTCAGATTATTATCTTATCTTTCTGCTAACAGCCTCAAATTCTAGCAAGAACAGTATACACCAAAGAAGCCTCAGGTCCTGGTGTAACTACAGTTGAAGAGTGGTATAGGGACCATGGAGAATCACAGATGACGTACAAGCACGTGGACAAAAGTACAGATATTTTCAAATATTGGTTAAGGTTTTATATTATGAGATAATAAATCCAATATTTCTTAGGTAATGAAGTTAATTTCCTTTACTCATTAATTCAGCTGGCATTTCTTGAGCACATGCTATGTCCAAACACTGTTTCAGGCACTGGAGATATAATGATGAATTTATTCTCCTACCTCAGGGAGCTAATGGAGAGGGAATGACATTATTCTCCTGATTCAGGCTGAAAAATCACCCCTAAAGAATATGTTCTTCTTTCATGTGATTTTCCCCATGTTTCCATGTGTGGTATCAAGAAATTGGGAATCAGCCCCACTAGTGGATCAAAATCAGTGATAAAAACCCTAGTTTCTGCCATAAAGATGACTTTCAGTGCTGGAAGAGGAACTTCGGCCTCATCTTGTCTCATTTGCTTCTATTAATGAAGGAAAAAAGATCTAGGGATCTTAACACTACTCAAAGTCACACAGAGCCAGGGCCCCTGGTTTTTATGTCTTACTAGGTTATTTTCACAGCATCAACCTTGTAGAGAAGTTAAAGGACCAAAAATAATGCAAACACAACCTACCCTTTGGTCTGCATCTAGTCTAGAGAATAATTCCTATTAATGGTGCCCGGGGCAATATTTGGTGGTGGCATTGTTTCTGCCAGGCTGTTCCCTAGCATGTCCCACCCTTATGTGCCAAACCATAGAGCTCTCCTGTGTCATGGAACTGGTTCAAAGGGACTGCAGGATGTTTTTAAATTCATGAGGGAGACAATAAAAGGCAGTTAGAGAAAAGTGGGAGCAGGAAGATAAAAGTAACATGCTGAGAGAGGAGGAAGGCTGCTCTGAACTGATAAACCATATAGATTTTTCCCAAAGGGAAGGAGTAAAGCTCATGACATGTATACTTGTACTTAAGCAACTAACATTTATTTAGGGGTTCTTGATGTCTCTGAAAGAGAAAGTTCTGCAATAAAGCCCAGGACTTAAATATTTAGACTGTTTGGACTCTAGCTCTGTCACTAACCAGCTGCCTGAATCCTCCTTAAGTCACATCAATCTTCTGAGCCTCAGTTTCTTTATCTATAAACAGAGTGTGGCTGTCTGACTGAGAGTGTGGATTTGAGGATGAAAATGGGTCATGTCTTTGAATATGCTTTCTAAAATTCAATGTTTCTTCCATTCCTGAACTGGCTATTCAAGAACTTCTGATAAATCAGCTCCCTTCCCCCATACCCTCAAGCACGTGTATATACACTGCAAGATGTTTGGAGAGGGAGACTGAGTAGCTGTGATTCACTGAGGTTGATTTTTCTAGAAAGTGGCTCAATTAGCATTTCAGCATGGTCTTTGAAGCCTGCTTCTGGATCCTGGGTGAGATGAGACACTTTGAATCCACCTTACAAAGCTCCTGCTCCAAGGCAGCTGCAGTGTGTGCTCTTTTCAGAGCCATATGAAATAACTGCCCTTTGGCAGAGTGAGCCCATCTTCTCTCTAGGCAGCACAAAAGAAAGCTCAAAAGCATCTCCTGTTTTGATTGCCAAGTGGGGGAGGGAGTGAAAGTAGCCTAAATTATGAGTCCAGGTGTCTCTCTACAAAAATACACTTCTGCCTCCCTGAGATGCTGACATCACTTTCTGCTGCATGTGCTTCCTGAGCTCCATGTTCTGGCTCCCTGGGAGGTCTGCATGTAGTCGGGGCATGCTGCCAGCCTGAAAGTGTGAAAGGTTCCTTAACCTGGCAGTAGACCAGGCTGACAGGTGTCTGTCAAGGTCTCTAGGAATCTGGGAAGTGAACTTTAGGTGGAAACAGAATGCCTTATCTTTCCATGGGTAGCCTTGTTTTGATTGAGGAAAAAAAAATCATAGAAGATTGTCACACTGGGTAAACAATGCTCAGTTAAGACTTTCAACTGTGGAATACTTTGTGTAGATTTAACGAGGAAAATGTGAAATAGAAATATGATGGGTTTGTTTAAAATACTTGAAAGAAGAATCTATAAGGGGTTGGAGACAAACTGGCAGAGTAGAAGAAACTGAGCTCACCTCCTCTCATGAAAACACCAAAATCACAAGTAACGGCTGAACAACCATCAACAAAAAAGACTGGAAACTACCAAAAAATATATTCTACATCCAAAACAAAGAGGAAGCCACAACAAGAGGGTAGGAGGGGTGCATTCATGATATAATCAAATCCCATACCTGCTGGGAGGGCGACCCACAAACTGGAAAATAATTATATCACAGAAATTCTCCCACAGGAGTGAGAGTTCTGAGCCCCACATCAGGCTACCCAGCCTGGGGGTATGGCATCAGAAGGAGGAGTGCCCAGAGCATTTGGCTTTGAAAGTCAGTGAGGGGTGATCACAGGAACTCCATAGGACTGGAGGAAACAGAAATGCCACACTTGGAGGGCACACACAGAGTCTCATGTACACCAGTGCCCAGGGAAAAAGCAGTGACTTCATAGGGGCCTGGGCCAGACATAACTGCTGGTCTTGGAAGGTCTCCTGGGGAGGTGGGGCGTGGCTATCGGTCACTTGTGTGGACAAGAACACTGGTGGCAGTGGTACAAGGGAGAACTCATTGGTGTGAGCTCTCCTGGAGGTCACCATTTTGTCACCAAGACCCAGCCCCACCCAACAGCATGTAGGCTCCAGTGCTGGGACACCTCAGACCCAACAACCAACAGGGCAGGAACACGGCCCCAGCCACCAGCAGACAAGCTGCCTAAAGTGTTCCTGAACCCACAGCCACCTCTAAACACACCCTGTGACACAGCCTTGTTCACCAGAGGGACAAGACACAGTTCCACTCACCAGTGGGCAGGAACCAGTCCCTCCCACCAGGAAGCCTGCACAAGCCTCTAGAACATCCTCACCCACTGGGGATAGACACCAGAAGCAAAAGGAACTACAACCCTGCAGCCTAGAGAATGGAAACCGCAATCACAGAAAGTTAGACAAAATGAGACGGCAAAGGAATATGTTTCAGATGAAGGAACAAGACAAAACCCCAGAAAAACAACAAAGTGAAGTGCAGATAGGCAATCTACCCAAAAAAAGAATTCAGAGTAATGAGAGTAAGGATGCTCCAAAATCTCAGAAAAAGAATGGAGGCACAGACCGAGAAGATACAAGAAATGATTAACAAAGAGCTAGAAGATATAAAGAACAGAGGAGAGATGAGCAATAAAATAACTGAAATGAAAAATACACTAGAAGGAAATAATAACAGAATAAACGAGGCAGAAAAATGGACAAGACAGAATAGTGGAAATCATTGTCATGGAACAGAATAAAGAAAAAAGGATGAAAAAAAATGAGGACACTTTAAGAGCTTCTGGGACAACATTTAATGCACCACCATGTACATTATAGGGGTCCCAGAAGGAGAAGAGAAAGAGAAAGGGCCAGAGAAAATATTTGAAGAGATAATAGCCAAAAACTTTCCTAAAATGGGAAAGGAAACATCCAACCAAGTCCAGGAAGTGCAGAGAATCCCAGGCAGGATAAACCCAAGGAGGAACATGCCGAGACACATAGTAATCAAACTGACAAAAATTAAACACAAAGAAAGTATTGAAATCGACAAGGGAAACACAACAAATAACATACAAGGGAATCCCCATAAGGTTTTCAGCGGATTTTTCAGCAGAAACTCTTCAGGCCAGCAGGGAGTGGCACAATATATTTAAAGTGATGAAAGGGAAAAACCTATAACCAAGAATACTCTACCCAGCAAGGCTCTCATTCAGATTTGATGGAGAAATCAAAAGCGTTACAGACAAGCAAAAGCTAAAAGAATTCAGCACCACCAAACCAGTTTTACAATGAATTCTAGAAGGAACTTCTCTAGGCAGAAAAAAAAAAGGCCACAACTAGAAACAAGAAAACTACAAATGGGAAAGCTCACTGGTAAAGGTAAACATACAGTAAAGGTAGGAGAACATCCACACACAAATAGATATCAAAACTACCAATTGTGAGAAGAGGAGAGCACAAATGCAGGATATTGGAAATGCATTTGAAATTAAAAGACCAGCAACTTAAAACAATCTTGTTTATATATAAACTACTATATCAAAACCTCAAGGTAACCAGAAACCGAAGTTCTACAGTAGATACAAACAAAAAAAAAAAAGAAAGAGGAATCTAAACACAACACTAAAGTTAGTCGTCAATTCACAAGAGAAGAGAACAAAAGAGGAAGGGAAGAAAAAGACCTACAAAAACAAATCCAAAACAGCTAACAAAATATCAACAAGAACATATATATGGAAAATTACCTTAAGTATAGATGGATCAAATGATCCAACCAAAAGACATAGACTGGCTGAATGGATACAAAAATAAGACCCATATATATGCTGTCTACAAGAGACCCACTTCAGATCTAGGGACACATACAGACTAAAAGTGAGGGAATGGAAAAAAAGTATTCCATGCAAATGGAAATCAAAATAAAGCTGGAGTAGCATTACTCATATCAGACAACATAGACTTTAAAATAAAGACTGTTACAAGAGACAAAGAAGGACACTACATAATGATCAAGGGATCAATCCAAGAAGAAGCTATAACAATTGTAAATATATATGCACCCAACATAGGAGCACCTCAATATATAAGGCAAATACTAACAGCCATAAAAGGAGACATCAACAGTAACACAATAAGAGTGAGGGACTTTAACGCCCCACTTACATCAATGGACAGATAATCCAGACAGAAAAATCAATAAGGAAACATAGGCCTTAAATGAAACATTAGACCAGATGGATTTAACTAATATTTAAAGAGCATTCCATCTGAAAGCAGCAGAATACACATTCTTCTCGTACACATGGAACATTCTCCAGGAGAGATCACATGCTGGGCCACAAAGCAAACCTCAGTAAATTTAAGAAAATTGAAATCATATCAAGCATCTTTTCCAACCACAACACTAGGAGATTAGAAACCAACTATAAGAAAAAAAACTGTAAAAATCAAGAACACGCAGAGGCTAAACAATATGCTACTAAACAACGATCACTGAAGAAATCAAAGAAGAAATTAAAAAAATACGTAGAGGCAAATGAAAACAAAAACAGGATGATCTAAAACCTATGGGACACAGCAAAAGCTGTTCGAAGAGGGAAGTTTATAGCAATACAATCTCACCTCAGGAAACAAGAAAAATCTCAAATAAACAACCTAACCTTACACCTAAAGAAAAGAAGAACAAACAAAAACCAAAGTTAGTAGAAGGAAAGGAATCATAAAGATCAGAGCAGAAATAAATGAACTAGAGGTGAAGAACACAATAGATATGATCAATGAAACCAAAAGCTTGTTCTTTGCAAAGATAAGCAAAATTGATGAACCTTTAGCCAGACTTATCAAGAAAAAAAGGGAGAGGGTTCAAATCAATAAAATTAGAAATGAAAAAGCAGAATTTACCACAGACACCACAGAAATATAAAGGATAATAAATGACTACTACAACCAGTTATATGTCAATAAAATGGACAACTGAGAAGAAATGGACAAATTCTTGGAAAGATACAATCTCCCAAGACTGAACCAGGAAGAAATAGAAAATATGAACAGACCAATCACAAGTACTGAAATTGAAACTGTGATTAAAAAACTCGCACCAAACAAAAATTCAGGACCAGAGGGCTTCACAGGCGAATTCTGTCACACATTTAAAGAAAAGTTAACACCTATCCTTCTGAAATTCTTCCAAAAACTGGCAGAGGAAGAAACACTCCCAAACTCATTCTATGAGGCCACCATCACCCTGATACCAAAACCAGAAGAAGACACCACCAAAAAAGAAAATAACAGGCCAATATCACTGATGATCATAGATGCAAAAACCCTCAACAAAATAGTAGCAAACTGAATCCAACAAAATATTAAAAGGATCATACACCATGTTCAAGTGGGATTTATCCCAGGGATGCAAGGATTCTTCAATATCCAGAAGTCAATCAGTGTGATACACCACATTAACACCTTGAAGAATAAAAACCATATGATTATCTCAATAGATGCAGAAAAAGCTTTTGACAAAGTTCAACACCCATTTATGATAATAACTCTCCAGAATGTGAGCAATTCAAGCTTTCCTTGAATTTGCTATGGGAAATTGTCTCCAAACTTCTCTCACATCTGGAAAGAGAAAAATCCCTCACCCATGAGTTTCCACACTCCCATCAGGAGCTTCTATACTGGGGTACCCCAAGTGCCAAGAGATTTCACATGCTTTTTTATGAGCTACAACAGCTGCCTTTTCAGTCAAATGTTCTCCAGGCTCTTAGTGTGAGAGTAATATATCAGACCCCATTTTCCTAAAAGAAAAACTAAAGTGTAACTAATAATTTGTTGAGTGCATACTATATGCTGTGGGCACTTTTATATGCATTATCTCTAATCTAACAGAGAAATTTAAATGAAATATTTAAAAATATTCCATTAACCCAAACGAAGACAGGAAAAAAGAATTGTAAGAAGAAAAACCTAAACAAAACAGAACAAATAGGAAACAAATAGCAAAAGGATAGACATGAAACAAATCATATCAATAATTACATTAAATGTAAATGAAACAACTTACCAATTAAGAGGGAAATATTGTCACACTGGATTTTTTTTAAAAAATCCACTTTAAGTACAATGGCACAGATAAGTTGAACAAAAAGTACTGAAAAAAGATATACCATGAAGACAGTAAGTATGAAAGTTTTGTGATATGAATATCAGTCAACATAAACTTCAAGGCAAGGAGTATCACCAGAGATAAATAGGGACATTTCTCCCTGTTGACCAAAAGTCAATTCAATAAGAAGACAATTATTTTAAAATTATGTGCCTAGTAACTGAGCTTCAAAATAAATTAAGCAAAACTGACAGAAATTAAAAAACCAACTCCTTTTATAGTAGCATAAAACCATAAAACACTTTTAAATTTAACAAAATACTTGCAAAATCTCTACATTGAAAACTACAAGTTGCAGGACACACAATTAATGCACAGAAATCTCTTGCATTCCTATACACTAATGATGAAAAATCTGAGAGAGAAATTAAGGAAACACTCCCATTTACCATTGCAACAAAAAGAATGAAATACCTAGGAATAAACCTACCTAGGGAGACAAAAGACCTGTATGCAGAAAACTATAAGACACTGATGAAAGAAGTTAAAGATGATACCAACAGATGGAGAGATATACCATGTTCTTGGATTGGAAGAAGCAACATTGTGAAAATGAGTATACTACCCAAAGCAATCTACATATTCAATGCAATCCGTATCAAATTACCAATGGCATTTTTTATGGAACTAGAACAAAAAATCTTAAAATTTGTATGGAGACACAAAAGACCCCGAATAGCCAAAGCAGTCTTGAGGGAAAAAGACGGAACTGGAGGAATCAGACTCCCTGACTTCAGACTATACTACAAAGCTACAGTAATTAAGACAATATGGTACTGGAACCAAAACAGAAACATAGATCAATGGAACAAGATAGAAAGCCCAGAGATAAACCCATGCACCTATGGTCAACTAATCTATGACAAAGGAGGCAAGGATATACAATGGAGAAAAGACAGTCTCTTCAATAAGTGGTGCTGGGAAAACTGGACAGCTACATGTAAAAGAATGAAATTAGAACAGTCCTTAACACCATACACAAAAATAAACTCAAAATGGATTCCTCAAAATGGAGACCTAAATGTAAGACTGGAGACTATAAAACTCTTAGAGGAAAACATGGAAAGAGCACTCTTTGACATAAATCACAGCAAGATCTTTTTTGATCCACCTCCTAGAGTAATGGAAATTAAAAAAAATAAAATAAACAAATGGGACCTAATGAAACTTCAAAGCTTTTGCACAGCAAAGGAAACCATAGACAAGACGAAAAGACAACCCTCAGAGTGGGAGAAAATATTTGCAAACGAATCAACGGACAAAGGATTAATCTCCAAAATATATAAACAGCTCATGCAGCTCAATATTAAAAAAACAAACAACCCAATCCAAAAATGGGCAGAAGACCTAAATAGACGTTTCTCCAAAGAAGACATACAGATGGCCAAGAAGCACAGGAAAAGCTGCTCAACATCACTAATTGTTAGAGAAATGCAAATCAAAACTACAATGAGGTATCACCTCACACCAGTTAGAATGGGCTTCATCAGAAAATCTACAAACAACAAATGCTGGAGAGGGTGTGGAGAAAAGGAACCCCTCTTGCACTGCTGGTGGGAATGTAAATTGATACAGCCACTATGGAGAACAGTATGGAGGTTCCTTAAAAAAATAAAAATAGAATTACCATATGGTCCAGCAATCACACTACTGGACATGTACCCAGAGAAAACCATAATTCAAAAAGACACATGCACCCCAAAGTTCATTGCAGCACTATTTACAATAGCCAGGTCATGGAAGCAACCTAAATGCCCATCGACAGATGAATGGGTAAAGAAGTTGTGGTACATATATACAATGGAATATTACTCAGCCATAAAAAGGAAAGAAATTGGGTCATTTGTTGAGACGTGGATGGATCTAGAGACTGTCATACAGAGTGAAGTAAGTCAGAAAGAGAAAAACAAATATCGTATATTAAAGCATATATGTGAAACCTAGAAAAATGGTACAGATGAACTGGTTTGCAGGGCAGAAATTGAGACACAGATGTAGAGAACAAACGTATGGACACCAAGGGGGGAAAGCCACGGGGGGTGGGGGTGGGGGTGTGATGAATTGGGCAATTGGGATTGACATGTATACACTGATGTGTATAAAATTGATGACTAATAAGAACCTGCTGTATTAAAAAGTAAATAAAATTAAATTTAAAAAATTTTAAAAAAAGAATGTAGAGACAGGATTAAATAGAAAGCTAGGTGTTATTATTTCTCATTTAAGGTATCATATTAAAAGAATTTTCTTGAAAAAAAAAAGGAAACTACAAAACAGTGCTGAGAGGAATTAAAGAGACCTAAATACTGGGAGAGATATACTATGCTCATACACTGGAAGACTCAATATTGTTAATATGTCAGTTCTCCCCAACTTATTGATTCAGTGCAATCCTAATCAGAGTTACAGCCATTTATTTCATAAATGTAAAAGTTGACTCTCAAGTTTATTAAAGGCAAAGGATCCAGGATAGCCAGAACAATCTTGAAGAAGAACTAAGTTAGAGGACTCTGATGTCAAGGCTTACTATAAACCTATAGTAATCAAGACAGTAGTATTGGCATAAAGACAGACAAATAGACCGATAGGAAAGAACAGAGTCCAGAAATAGACCCAGACATATATGGTCAATTATTTTTTTGCAAAGGTACCAAGGCAAGGGGGAAAGTCTTTTAAATAAATTTATTGAAAAAGTCTTTTCAATAAATGGATAAACATTTCAACAAACTTAAACTTCAACCCCTACCTCATAATACACTCAAATATTAATATGAGATGAGTCAAATATATAAATGTGTATGCTGAGAGCATAGGTGGAGTAAAGGGAGATTGGCCACAGCCAGGGAAATTGATCAAATAAGGAAATAAATGAAAGAAAATTGGAGTCTGAATTTTCACTGCTGGAGGAGGAATATACCAATATGGAAGGGGAGAAAACTCGAATGAACCATATGGTGTGTTGGATTAGAATTGGTGACATTGGTGTGAACTAATGGTCTTCAGTATAGAGAGATGAATATAGAAATTAATACAGAGGTAAAGTAGAGGATAATGTGTGTGTGGAATAAATATATTTCATTCACTAGATCTTTTCACTGCTGAGAGGGGCTCCCACTGCCAAATCTGGGACCATTAAATGTCAAAATAAATAATGATAGCAATGGGTCCTAGCCCAGTGGGTAAAATAGAAATGCAAGAGTCTATAGACACTGAATAAGTTGATGAATAAACTAAAAGTTTAATGAGAAATGGGATGTTTCCATAGTGTCTAAAAACCTCTCAAGGAAACACTTTTTAATTGCAATGGGAAAACAAGTAACTTTAGAGTGGAGAAACTTTGCAGACACCACCTTCATCCTGTGATCAAAGTTAACATCAATAACAGGAAAACTGAAATCCTGTGCCACGTAATAGGATGCAAAGAGAAGAACACAGCTTCATTTCTGTGATATCCTTGTCAAAGACGCAAGAATTTAATCATGAAGAAACAACAGACAAACCCAAATTGAGAGACATTCTACAAAATAACTGGCTTGTAGTCATCAGAAGTGTCAAAATCATGAAAATCAAGGAAAGATTGAGGAATTGTTCCAGATTGAAGGAGACTAAATATACATATCTAAATGCAACGAGTAATTCTGAACTAGAGTCTTCTCCTCAAATGGATATTCCTAGGGAAACTGGTGAAACTTGAATGAGGTCTGAGGATATTGATGCTGATTTCCTGATTTTGATGGCTATACTGTAGTTAGGCAGGAGAATATCCTTACGGGAAGAAAACATATATTAAACATACATATATAGGGTGATGGGACATTGTGCAGGCAACTTATTCTCAAATGATTCAGGAAAAGTCTTTTATATAATACTTATTTTTTTTGTAAGTTTGAGATTATTTCAAGGAAAATATTGTAAGGGGAAAAAGTCTAGTGGAGAGGTGCTATAGAATCACACCACCTTCATGTGTATGTTCGGCATATACATATGTGCCACCCTACAGCCTCCCCCAGCCAGCTACGACATGGTTGCAGGACCAGCCATATGAGGAATCAATCCCCCATTTTCTGGAACTGGAAAGACATCGAATGGTGCTTGTTCTTCAGGCCTTCAGAATACGTATGAGTATTTCTGAAATTCCTTTTTTTGGAACGTAGACTGGGTCACCTCTGAATGAGCTATAACTCTTTTAGAAGGCAGAATGAGTCTCTCTCCACCCCCTTAAGGAGGTGCAGGGGTGAGGCTGAGGAGGATGAAGAGTTCTAGTTCCTGGTAAAAATAGAATACTCCCAGCTGGTTATAGGCGAAGGCAGCTGTGTTGATTATTCTTCATTTGCACCTTCCTCCTTTCCCCCAAATCCATTCTCGTTCCCCTTCTTTACTTTGTACTCCAGGAGGGCACAGCCTGATCTCTTGCCATCTAGTTTCTACTTGGGTTCTGCCAACGAGAGGTGGGCAGGATGGGAGAGTGGGAGGAGAAATGGGCCATGGTGTTTCCTCCTCTGCCCACTCTCTGCATTGGCGCTGCTGCTGTGGTGGTGGCGGCATCTCTCCATGATTCCGCCAACTGCTGGAAACCCTCCTCTGTGCTTCTAGCTCTTGCTGGGTTCTGGAAGGGTTCACCCCCTTCTCTCCCCTTGTCCTTTCAGGCCTTGGGGAGGTGATGGCTTTCCCAGCAATAAAGAACTAGTTTCCTGCAATGAAAGACAAAACCTAAGCAATATATGATGGACTTAATAAAGAAGCTAAATATTCTGCACAAGTGGCTACCTTTCCTTCCAAAAGTAGCTTCAAGTTAAGTAATTTTAAGAACTGATTCACTTTCCTTTATGTTAAGCTGTATGGGGAAACTGCGTACAGAGAAGGGACCGTGGAGTAGATGGTATGATTGTTCAGTATCTTCACTGCCTCTCCCTGAGGAGGACGAGCCCCTGCCCTATGACATGTGACTGTCTCTGGACAATGAAATGGGAGCAGAAGGGATAGTGCCTCTAACTTATCTTGTGAGTCTCTCATTTTTCTTCTTCCTTTGCCGTGAGACCAGAATTGTCCTGAGAGCTGAGTTTGTTACCGAGTCCAAGCTTATACTACTTATCGTATGATAGGCCAATAAATTAAGAGACAAGTTGTTGGGGCAAGGAATAGTGACTTTATTCAGAAAGCCAGCGGACCAAGATGGTGGACTTGTGTGCCCAAGAACCATCTTGCCCGAATTAGCAGAGGGAGTAAAGTCAAATATTTCCTGGTTCCAGTCAGCCTCCAGAGGGAACGTATTAATTTCTTCCCCCCTGCAGTCATTCACAGGTGGGACTGTTCAGGATGTTTCCTGTGAGCTAAACACAAGTATTTTAGCTTAACGCTCATTACCTGGGAGGCAAGGTTCCCAGAGATGGGCCGTTATGTATCGTTTAAGCTTATAGGCACTATCCCTTTAGTGATCAACTTGTAATAGAATACAAAGATTCTTCCCTATTACAATTCCCCACTGTCAATATCCATTCCACAATCTTGTGGGAAAAGGGACAAAGACTGTTCTGGCTACTTCTGGAGGTGATGAATATTCCTTAGAATCTTTGGTCAGTCCTTTTATATCTACCACTATTTGAACCTGATGAAACCCCTTAACACTTTGTTGTTTAATTTGTACTTGAACTTGGGATTTTGGTTCCAGTTCCCAAGACATATACTCAATTCCTGTGCTAGTTATTTGAACAAAAGTAAACAAATTGGTTGACCCTTCTCCAGCTACAATGAAACTACTATCTACTTCAGTTGGATGGGCAGACCTGCTGGAGGCAAACACATGAACAGAGGTTGGTATAGTGTCCAAAGTTTTAACATAATTGACAACTGCTAGGTCTTTTAAAGTATTTATAGATTCTCTCGCCTGGGCAGACACCTGGAGTGGCCTACCATACAATACTTCAAAGGGGTTTAATTTAAGCCTGCTTCTGGGAACCACTGATCTGTAGCAGGGCAACTGGCAAGGCCTTATCCCAAGTTAAATTAGTATTCCTTTTCTTGGTTTTTCCTGTTGATTGCAGTCTCCAGGATGAATGTAGTTCCAATGCCTTAAGCCAAATCAGGGGATAATTTCCTGGAGGGTTTGAACTAATTAGAAGCTACTGATTTTAAAAACTAATAACGTAGAACTGCCACATACAAAACAAATGGTTCACAAAACATTCTCCTTTCCTTCTGAAGGTTTTACGATGCATTGTTATCCTTAACCAGTCTTACTATAACTTAAATGGCCAATGAGACAAACGGTTCTGACACCATTCTTCCACTGATTAAGACTGGGGTGGCAGGTATTGGGGATAATATTCATTTAGCCTTCTGAGCTTTCTGGGAAGACTCGGTGACCTTGCCAACCCCAGCTGCCTTCTTGTCCACTGCTTTGATGACACCCACAGCAACCATCTGTCATGTCATGAACAGCAAAATGGCCCAGAGGAGGATAGTCAGAGAAGCTCTTAACACACATGGGCTTACCAGGAACCATATCAACGATGACAGCATCACCAGATTTCGGGAATATGGAGCCATCTTCCAGCTTTTTCCCAGAATGATGATCAATCTTCTCCTTCATCCCAGCAGACTTGCAAGCAATGTGAGCTGTGTGACAATCCAGCACAGGTGCATATCCAGTATTGACTTGGCCTGGATGGTTCAAGGTAATCCCTTGAGCTGCGAAGCCAGCTGCTTCCATTGGCGGGTCATTTTTGCTGTCACCAGCTGCATTGCCACGATGAACATTTTTGACAGACACGTTCTTGACATTGAAGCCCACATTGTTCCCAGGAAGGGCTTTACTCAAAGCTTCATAGTGCATTTCAACAGACTTTACTTCAGTTGTAATGTTGACTGGAGCAAAGGTGACCACCATGCCAGATTTGAGAACAGTCTCCACTGGACCCTCATGGACAGTACCAATACCATCAATTTTGTATATGTCCTGGAGGGACAGATGCAAGGAATACACCGGCTGGTATCTTGACAAGTCAGTCTATGGGAGAAGTGATCCTCTTGCCTCAAAGGATATTGCTTTAGATTAGGTGTCCTGACACCCCTTCTTAATGGGATTAGTATTGGCCATGTGTTATTGGCCTTCGCTGGGGTGCTGTGAGCACACACTTCTGGTCTTAACTTTTTGTAGATTTCAAGGGTTGGGGTGTGGGGGGAAGCTCTGTCTCCTTTCCTGGGGTTTTTATTTTTTGCCAAATTTCTTGAGTCCTGTTCAAACTTTTGCTTTGGTTCCCCTTTTCAAAGGCCTGCCAAGATGCACTAATAAGTATTGCTCTAATTCCAGCATTCCTCCCTCACTGGGATCTCAGTTTGGTTCGTCTGTGTGTACTGCCAAGTGGGCTTCAGGTGTAGAGGATTATCCCTATAAAGGAGGGTGGTGATCTTTCCAATTAAAATATAAACCCAGCTGGCTTGTTATTTGCATTTAGCCCCCTATGTGAGATAACAGCAATTGAAATTGTCCTGCCCTGGGAGTGGCTCCTGGCCCAAACTGAGTGCCCTTTTGGTTCTTAGATGGTGATACCAGACCAAGTCCCTGTGGCCCAGAAACTAACAGGATTTTCTAACTGATCCCTAGAAGGAGGGAAATTTCTGAGCCCCAGGGTCAGGAATTGGGGCTGGAAAATAATGGAAGGTGGAAAAGAATGGAAGGTGGAGGAAGGGGTGGATATATTGGCATAATAGCTAGAGCAGCTGGGACACCTAGCTCAGCTGGAAGGAGTTAAGGTTTGAAGCAACATATCTTCACTCTCATTCCTTTCCTTGTTTTCCCTGATGTAAGAGCACAAGTGCTTGCACATAAAGGATTTCATCATTCTTCTCTGCTTCTTCACAAAATAGCTATAGAGTAACTCAAAAGCCACTATAAAGCTATAAACAGCAATTGATCATCCTAACCGTTTTGCTTCGGCATCAACCAACCGGGATTACAATGCAATTGAAAAGAAACTTGGTTACTGCTGTGACAAACAACTTAAGATAATTACGAAAATTATGACTGATATCATCTACCAGGATACACCAGAATTTTAGGAGTTACACCAGAATTTTAGGAGTTCCATATAATGCCCAGAATATGTACATTAATAATGTTTACCCATATGATACAGTCCAAAAAGTTTTATCACAACTTATTTGACAATGCTTCCCAAGTAATTCAACATACTGAATAAGCCCAATTAGTTGAGTATTCCTCTCTCTGAGATGGAGAGAAAACAAATAGTTTGAGTGTTCCAGGGATCCTTTGGAAAACTTCAAAGTTAGCTAGAGGTCAAATGAACCTCACCCAGAATTTGATTTGGGGGAAGCTTATCAAAATATCAAAAAGTTTTAACCAGTGATATTAAGATCTCAATGGCAAATACAGATCGCTTAAACAAAGAAACTCACAATTACTAAAAGCAGTTCAATATTTTAAGAAAACTTTGTCCTCTTAGAAAACCGATTCAGGTTTTGTACCACTTTACATTTAATATTCATTTTCTTAATTAAGTTCAATTCTTATCTTAGCCAATACTTACCATGTCACCTTTTTCCCTAACAAAAGGGATTTTCATTCCTCATACCTTCTGTGCTGAAGACACACATCCTACGTCTTTGCATGCTGAAATGTTTCCCTTATGATTCTTAACATTAAAACCTTAATCTCTAGTGAAAACCAAGAAGCAAGTAATTGTAAACTGTTTGTCATACCAGCATTTCCTGATTGACAAACTTATGCTTTAGTCTTCCTCTCCTAAGAAGGCAAAGGTAGGTAAACTTAGACCTGGCCAGCAATTAATATTCTATCCTATTTGAAATGACCCAGATAGTCAACAAATTCTCTTCATTTAACTTAGTTTAGTTTCAAGTTACGAAAACCTGGAAACACTGTGTTATATAGACATTCTCAAAGCATAATTATTCCTACAGAGTTTACCTAAAACTCTTACCTCATTTACCTCTGTTTTATTTACTTAAAAGCTTTGTCGTATTGTTATTTTTCTTGCTGACAAGAAGAAAACATTATTCCTGTGTAACAGGAATAAGGTCTTATTTGATTTCCAGTAAACCTAGGGACAATAAAAGTACTACAATTAATGCTGATGATTCTAAAGACATGTCTGTATTAATCAAAGCAAGAAGATTAAGTTAACTTTATTACCAGATATTAATTCAATACTGAATATTTCCTAGATCACATGAACCTGAAATTCATTCTGGCCAGTTCCTTTTATATTTGAGTATTTATATAAGCACTTAATTTCCTTTAAGCCAATTAAATAGTTATTTTACAAGTTAGTTTCGGCAATGCCACACATCTATAACAAGTACAAACACACAAACAGAGACCTCATAGTTCTCATTCCAAAATTTCAGTCATGAATCAGGTACAGCAATATAAAACCCAACAGTTACAAATGAGGTTGGATTCGAGTTGCATTTCTGGCAGATGGGACAAATCAAGGTCACCTGTCTAGATGACTAAACCCTTTTTACTAATATTTATGGAAAAGACACTTCTATTTGTAGCTTTTGGTGATTTTAGGAACCAAGTGGAAACTTTCTCTCCTTCCTGGGAATATCCCACTCTTGGAGAAGAACACACAGCTTTTTTTTTTCCAGTTCCTTTCCTCCATTTGACATCAGTAAAAGTTTTAAATATCACAGAACTGATTTGGCTGTAAATGGAGAAACAGTACCAAACAAAATGAAACAAAAAACCCAAAGGACAAACAGAAAATTCTAAATAAACCCTCAAGTTGGGTGTTGGGGGTTTTACATATACCAATGACACAGGAGACCATAAATAATGTAATTAACACAGCAAGGGTAGCAGTACATGGTGCACGGGGTTCCAAGATAACCCTGCTAAACCCCTTGTAGAGATATCCTAACAGGTACTGTGACCACACGTTGTTACAATCAAATATCATCTTCCTCTCACCCATGGGTTCATAGCTGTAATCAGATCACTTATCCAAAATGCGCCTCAGAGGGCTTTAGGGATAGCTGAAATAGTCCCCATTTTTAGAGACAAATTCAAGACAAAACACAAACTTCACACACAAATGCTAGCATCCAAAGAAACAAATGAACCAGTACACACATCGGGTAAAAGTCCAGCAACTCTCTCCTCTCTCCAACAGGGTACCCCACTCAAATGCAAAACAAATTGGCTTATTCCAGAGAAAAAGCCCCAGATGGAGAGGAATAAAGTTTCCAGCTGTACACACAGGAGCGACTTACCCTACTGTATAGAGCTCGTCAGCTCCCAAATGCTGATTCCTTGCTCCTACTGCCAAGCGCCGGGGCAGCCGGTGCTGCTTTGGGAAATTTTGAAGGGAAGATCCTTAAGACAAGTGGTCCTGGCAGCTGCTAGGCCCTCACCTGAACATTTCCCAACCGGCATGGCCAGCCACGAGCAGCAAGGCTCCTGGCTGGCTGTGCCTAAACTTGTTATCAAGTCCAAGCTCAAACTGCTCGCTGCACGACAGGCCAATAAATCAAGAGAGGAGTCGTTGGGCCAAGAAATAATGACTTTATTCAGAAAGCCAGCAAGCTGAGAAGCTGGTAGACTCGTCCCCCAAAGAACCGTCTTGCCTGAGTTAGAACTCAGGCTTCATTTATACTAAAAGTGGAGGGAGTGAAGTCAAACATTTCCTTGTTCCGGTCAGCCTCCAGAGGGGAGGTGTTAATTTCTTCCTCCCTGCAGTCATTCACAGGTGGGACTGGTCAGAATGTTTCCTGTGAACTAAACAAAGGTATTTTAGCTTAATGCTCGTTACCTGGGAGGCAGGGTTCCCAGAGGTGAGCTCTTATGTATCATTTAAGCTTACAGGCAATATCCCTTTAGTGATTAACTTGTAATAGAATAAAAAGTTTCTTCCCTATTACAGGTTGATCTTCAGCTTGGGTCCCAGAAGGAGGAAGATGTGGAGCAAGGCTGAGTTGACCTGAGACAGCATGTTATATGAGCAAGAAATAACCCTTTGTTATTGTGAACCACTGAGATTTTATGTTGTTACCGTAGCATAGCTTGGCTTAAGCTGGTTGATACAAAAGACACTTCCCTTGTGTAATTTTTAAAAAGAGGATCTTTTTAAAGATCCTGCAATATATTCTGGCCCTTTCCCACAAGTGGCAAAGGCAGGTATATCTATATAAAGTTGACCCTTGAATAACATGGGGATAGGGGTCCAATCCCTGTGCAGTCAAATATCTGCACATAACTTTTAACTTCCTAAAGACTTAACTACTATTAGCCTACTGTTGACTGGAAGCCTTACCGATAACATAAACAGTCAACTAACACATATTTTGTATGTTGTATGTATTATATACTTTATTCTTACAACTACAATTCTTACAATACAGTAAACTAGAGAAAAGAAAATATTATCAAGAAAATCATAAGGAAGAGAAAATACATTTACAGTATTGTACTGTATATATTAATACCATAACTTTACATTGTATGTTTGCAAGATAAATCATCTGTCAGTACCTACACCAATATCATCTTATATGATACAAAACGCTGTAGATGTTATGTGTACATGTTACTAACACCAAACATCAAAAATGAAAAGACAATATGAAAAAGAAATTCATATTTATTTACAAGTATAATGAATCATGCTTTGATAATGAAGAAGCAACAATATGATTGCTTTACTGTAGCTAGTGTAATGTTTACAAGTGCTTCATGGTAGCCTAACCTATACACTAGTGAATGAATCATTAAAATGACATGTACACACTGCTATATTTAAAACGGATAACCAACAGGGACCTACTGTATAGCACAGGGAACTCTGCTCAGTGTTATGTGGCAGCCTGCATGGGAGGGGAGTTTGGGGGAGAATGGATACACGTATATATATGACTGAGTCACTTTGCTGTGCACCTGAAATTATCACAACGTTGTTAATCTGCTATACTCCAATATAAAATAAAAAGTTTAAAAGATTAAAAGGAAAATATAAATTTAATGAGAAAACAAAAAAGAAATCACAATAGAGAAATGGTAAGTAAAAAAAAATGTTTATGGTATCCAATATTACAGCCAAATTCATAGTACAGTATTGGAAACATTGTTACATTTTTTTAAAACCCACACTTACCTGTGATGATAGGCTAGTAGGCAGTTTCTCCAATTATGAGAGAGGGAGAGGTATACTACATGGTAATGTAATTCTTTGAAAACAAAGAAAACTGAAACATTATTGATTTTATATTACTGTAAATATCACTCACCTTATGCCTATGTAAGGATGGGCTATCCACTTCAGTACAAGTCTTACACATGATGTTCTACACGATGAATACTTAAGCAATGATGATGATGATGGCACAAAAACTTCTCATACAGTTCTTGCCGTGCAGTTTTTAGATTTTCACACGAAGACACACACACACGCAACAGATAAATCTATTGATGGTAGGTCATGATGATAATTTACTATTCATTAAGGGGAAGTGGATCATCATGAAGGTCTTCTCTTCATCGTCTTCACATTGAGTGGGCTGAGGAGGCGGAGGAAGAGGAGGGGGCAGAGGCAGAAGAGGTGGAGGAGGTGGAAGCGGAGGCTGGAGTGACAGGCACATTTGGTGTAACTTTATGGAAATACACTGTAATTTCTGTCTGACTTTTTTGTTTTTTCATTTCTCTAAAAATGTTTCTATATGGTATGCCAATCCTTTTAATTCTTCTGGTGTGAAGTCTGTTAGCTTTTGAATTTCTCCAAGATCTTAATCTTGAAAACCTTCACTCCCCAACTTTTTTTTTTTTTCCATATCCACAGTTTTTTCATGACATCCTTGATAGGTTCTGTCGTAAATCCTGTGAAGTCACGCACAACATCTGGACACAGTCTTCTCCAGCAGGGATTTATTGTTTCAGGCTCCATGGCTTTCATGGCTTTTTCTATAACAACAATGGCATCTTGAATGGTGTAAACCTCCCAGACTTTCATGATGTTCTCCCTACTGGGGTTCTCTTCCATAGCATTGGCAATCATTTCCATAGAGCACTTCGATGCCTTGTGTTGAAATCATGAGGTTCTGGGTGACCAGGGGCATTGTCCAATATCCAAAGAACTTTCAAAGGCAGTCCCTTACTGGCAAGGTACTTCATGATTTCAGGGACAAAGCATCGAAGGAACCAATCCAGAAAAAGGGTTCTTATTGTCCAGCTCTTCTTCTTGTACAGCCAAAAGACTGGCAGCTGGTGTTTATATTTTCCTGTCAAGGTTGGGGGGTTAGCAGCTTTATAGGTAAGGGCAGTCCTGATCATAAATCCCACTACATTTGCACAAAATAGTAGAGTTAGCCTATCCCTTTCTGCTTTAAATCCTGATGCTTGTTTTTCTTCCTTCTAATAAATGTCCTTTGTGGAATTTTTTTTGCAGAACAGGGCAGTTCCATCTGCATTAAAAACCTGTTCAGGTAGATTCCTTTTCTCCTCAGTGATTTTCTTAATGACATCTGGGAACTCGTCTGCTGCCTCTTGGTCAGCAGAAGCTGCTTCTCCTCTTATCTTGATATTTTTTAAGCCACGCCTCTTTCTAAAGTTATAAACCATCCTTTGTTGGTATTAAATTCTCCAGCTTTAGACCCTTCACCTTCCTTTTGCTTTAAGTTATCACATAATGACTTCACTTTTTGTCGAATCACATTAGAGTCTACAGGTATTGCCTTTCTGATAGCAATCCTGCACACACACAAACGCTGCACTTTCAATACTAGATTAAAAGGTGTTTTGCAAAAAGTGCAAGGTTTTCGAGACTGCTGGAGTAGCTGCAGCAATGACTTCACGAATTTCCTTTTCTTTTTTTTTACAATGGTCCTTATGCTGGATTTATTATCTTGAAATGGTGGGCAACCGCAGCTGCAGACCTCGAGCTATGGTACCTATCAAGCCATTTAACATTTTCTTGTAATGTCATGACTTTTCTCTGCTTCTTGGGAGCACTTCCAGCATCACTAGTGACACTTTGTATGGGTCCTGTGGTGTTATTCAAGGTCTATGGTATTGCACTAAACACGATGGAAAATACACAAGAACCTTGAGGTCACTTTTTACTGTGACACGCAATTTCCTGGAGAGATAAACTGCTCACATGCTGATTAGCTGATCAGCATCACACAGCGTGGTGGACACTCGCTCATCACAATAGCAACAGGAGGTGGCTATGAGATTATATACGTTAGTACAGTATGTACCATAGTTAATTTTATGCCATTATGATTTAATACTGTATCTTTACACTTGTTTAAATTTCCCTCTACTGGGTATGGCACCATGTATGGTTTGTGTTTGTGAGCACAAGTTTTGCATATACTTTATGCATTCATGATATACCTATCTTTTTCTTAATTTTTACATATACTTTATGCATTCATGATATACCTATCTTTTTCTTAATTTTTTTTCATATTTCTAGGCTATGCGGTTTGTCTGCGAGTTTTTCAAATTGTTGCAGATCTCCAAAAAATTTTCCAATACACTTATTGAAAAAAAACTGCATACAAGTGGACCTGTGCAATTCAAACCCATGTTGTTCAAGGTTCAACTGTACTAACAAGAAAACTCAGGTACAAAGATATGCACATAGCCTAAAACCAACACATGTGATAAAAATCAAATTTTTAAAAGAGGAACCCCCCCAGCAACTCTATGGTGAGGCTGCCTGGATCATTTTTAAATTTTGATGAGCAGGTCTCTACAGAAATGAATACCCACGGGGCTTGAGGGTTTGAGGTTGATAACTATGAAACTTGGTACTAACAGCGTGGACTTAACACCACTTGTATTTTCACTAGGATTGTTAATGTTTAAAAGTGATCAGGGGACTTCCTGGGTGGTCCAGTTGCTAAGATTCTGCGCTGGCAATGCAGCGGGCCCAGGTTTGATCCCTGGTCAGGGAACTAGATCCCACATGCCACAACTAAGAGTTTGCATGCTGCATCTAAAGATCCCGCAAGCCGCTACTAAAGATCCCGCATGCAGCAACGAAGATCGCTCATGCCGCAACTAAGACCCAGCATAGCCAAATAAATAAAATTAATTAATTAAATAATTAATTTTTAAAAATAAACAAAATAAAAGTGATCAGGTTACAAAGCTTTATTGGTCTGCTTCTAATACTAATTTTCTTTTAAGCCCTATTATTTTTAGCTTGTGATTTTGCAGAATGCAAGGTTTTTTAGAAATGCACATATAACGTTGTATCTGAAATACCTGTATTATAGTAGGTAACTGCCAAATTTAAAACAAACTAACAAAACCCCCTAACTCTGTCTCCACTCCCACTTTTTCCCCATTCAGTCATCCTGTACATACACATGGGGTCAAGAGGAAATATGGTCAATGGGAAGAGTGTGGTCTTCAGAATCAGACAGAACTGAATCTAATCCTTACCCTGATACTGACTTGCTATGTTAACTCGGATGACATTATCTCCCTGAGCCTCAGTTTCCTCATCCATAAAATAGAGACAGTAGACAAGCTTTTCTGGAAACTGGCCACAGGAGAGGTAATCTCAGTGAGCAAACTCAATAGCCAATAGCCAAGTGCCCATGAAGAGGCCTTTCCTGGGAACTGCACTTTCCAGTAGGGACCAGGCATCACCTCTGCAGATGCCCAGGGCCCTAAACCAGAACCTCCAGGAATAGGGTCAAGGCCAGAGAAGGTTTCAGAGTCCCCACAGATGACATGATTGGTTGTACACACTGCTACAGAGGATGAGGGCTCCTTGAAGACAACCAACTTCCCTTGTTATGATTCCATGCCCAGTAAGCAACTGAGGACATGGTGACCACAGGGTGAGAATGCCTGGGTCAGTTGGACAGAAGTCCATTCTACCTGACAACTGTAAATAGCAAATTGACACTCAGTGTTTATCCCAAATGCTAAAATTCACTGTACCTCAGCTTCCTCATCTGTAATATGGGCACAATAATAGGACTTATAGAGTTGTGGTGAGGATTATGAGATGTTATATGGAAAATGCTTGAAACAGTGGCTGGCTCAGAGCACCTGCTATCTAAGTGCTTGCTATTAGTATTGTACATCAGGCTCTGTGAGGTTGGTTAATGTGACTCTGCCTTTGAAAGCCAATGCCCTGTCAGCGTGCACAAAAGCAACTTAAGAACAAGACCCTGAACTGTGGCTAATTTACCAAGGTACATATTGCCTGGCAGGGACCTCTGTGGGCAGCCAGAGTCCTTCTTTTGGTAATGATATGCATGCCTGACCTTGCCATATGCCTTAATATTTGAAAGTACAAGTGAGGATTGCATGAAAAACTGTCTCAAGTGCTTAACAAGTGTCTAGCAAACAATCTTCCCTCAGCCAATGGTAGCCTTGGACTCTCTTCTCAAACACCATTAAGTCTTTGAACTGTCAGCTGGAAACCCTGAATTGGGAAGGAGGCTGTACTGTTGGGCTAATGTTGACTGTAAGAGAACCTGTAATAATCTGATTCTCATTGAGCTTCTGGATTGAAATAAATTCAGCAGGAGAGTGTAGTGTCACCAACTGATAATGTGATTTGAGACCCAAGTAAGAGAGACCTGAAATGGAGGGCAGAAGGGTCAGTACCACCCCCATTCCATTTGTGAAACTCCTCGTTTTCCTTCAAGAGGCAGCCCACACATCACCTCCTCTTTGAAGCTTTCCTGAACCCCTCCGGCTGAGTTACTCCAGCCCCCTGCCACTGCATTCTTGTGGCATCTTCTCCATTTCACATGATCATGTTCCTATCTGTCACCTCCATTGGAATGTAGCTCCTCCTGAGTAGTGATGTCATAGTGACCTTTATATCCCCAGCAGCCAGCACTGTGCTTGGCACATAGTAGGTGCTCACAAAATATTTGTAGCTGAGTGAATGCAGTTGGTCCCGATTTCCCTCGTTTTCTTGCCTAAGCCTGGAGCTAAGGTGGGTGAACCTTCAGAGCCCTTCCAGAGGCAGAGAGGTGAGCCAGGCCAGGATGGGGGGAGGTGGGTGCCTCCCTTCCACAGCTACCTCAAGAATATGTGTGTAGAACCTTGCACCAGGAGGGCTGGAAGGCACCCAAAGTATCTAGAGGACTAGGAGATGGCCTTGGGCAGGATACAGTGACACAAAACTTTATTCACTCAAAAAACAGGTATCAAGTTTTGTGTCAACACATGCCAGGCCATGAGTAAGATTCAGTTCCTATTCTCATGAATCTCACAGGCTTAGGCAAACACAGACTGTGGTTATGACAGTACCGTGGGACAGATGCTGGGATGGGGGGAGCATAGGGCACCGCGGGAAGAACATGGAAGAGAAGACCTTGAACATATGGCAGGAGAGGGTGGCAGAGCTGAGCGCCAACTGTGGGCCAAGCTGCTTGGGGGAGAGTCACCAGGTCCCTGACGGCTGGAGCGGGGTGGAGGTGGTGCTGCTTCCTCCCCTCTCTCAGGAGGGGCGCTATTTGGGGTATAACTGGCAGGGGCCTCCCCACCATCTTCCTTGAAGCATATGCACTGACTCCCAGGCCCGCATGCTCTTCCTGACACTGCAGGCACTCGGCATGTTCTTCCACAAACAGACAGGCTTTGTCCCGTCCCCAGCAACCACTAGCGACACTGCCTGACCCTACAGTGGCCACAGTCGATGGGAGCCACAGGATCTGACCCTCTCTTCCTCTCGCTCGACTCCGTCACCTCACCTCACCTCTCCTAGGAAGCCCAAGAGGCCCACGGTTGGTCGACATAAGCCCACGAGACATAAGCTCTACCTTGGTATGAATAAAACCCACCTTAAAAAAGAAATAAGAATCTCCACTGACAATTTTATTATTACTGACGGCATTCTTTATGAAGCAAAGAATTTAACAAAATATATTAAAAATATATTTTTAAAAATCACAGATGGACAACAGATTTACAGAATTGCTTTTCTAATCATCCAGGAAAAAATGACAGTGTTTACTTACTAGTAAATTGCATTTGGGTGAGACCGGCCACTGGGTCACAAGACCCAAGCAGCCAGGACACTTCCTGAGCTCTTAGGAGCAGAAGAAATAATCGACCAACAGAGGAGAGGCTGTGGAAGGGGCAGCAGGACAGCCCAGCCAGCAAAGCAGAGCCGGCAGCCCAGCCAAGTCAGGAACGGGCAAGGTCAGGGCAGGGGTTAGGTATCAGGAAACAGAGGTGGACACGTCAGTTACTCTGGTCTTGAGAGGAATCACTATGATCTGAGAATCCAGGACCAGCTGCAAAGTAGCTCCTGTGTGTGTGCTCACATGGGTGTGGGTTCATTTAAATTATCTCCCACTTAAATCATGAAACTAGCAAGTCGGTTTGGGTGGGAGTCATCTTTTGTGTCCACAATCCCATCAGGGAGACCAGAGAGCGGAAGGCCCAACCTACCAAAGTAGTTTCCCCAGTTAAGCTGGATTGAGAACCCGCTAGGAGGGCTGCCGGCTGCGAGGGCTCTGGGGAAAGCAGAGGGAGTGAGGCCCATGTCCTGCCCCCTGGAGCTCACACTGTAACACAGGGGGAGAGACATGCTCAGACAACTGTGCCATGTGGCCCGTGATGGGCGTGGGACAGAGTAACAAGATTGTCTCCATCTGTGAGGGAGATTAGGATGGGGTTATAGAATTCGCTGGGATCTGAGATGGGCCTGGAGGCACAGGTAGGATTTGACAGGCAGAGATGGGAGCTGCGTAGGCATTCCCAGCCAAACAGAGAAAGCAAAGCCCCATGAGGGAGTGTGCAGTGGGAGCTGGGGTGGCCCTTGCAGGGAGCATCTGGAAAGTTCAGGAAAGCTGCGGGAGATGCGGCTGGAAAGGGAGCTTGAGGCCAGGCCAACGTGGGTCCAAAGCACCAAAGTTGCATGAATGAAGGGACTCCTTTACATACTCATTTATTCTTTCATTCATTCAACAAAAATGTATTGTGCACAAAACCTCTGCCAGGAGTCGTTGCCCTGGGTGCTAGGCACACAGGTGGAGAGGGCCACTCCGGCTCTCCCGAGGCTGGTGTCGCCCCCATGCAGCAGGAGCACCTTGGGGAGGTGGAGGCTGCCGCCTGGTCCAGGGTGAGGGTGGGGCCCTGGGCCGGGCGCAGCAGTGCGAGGGCAGCTTCGAAGGTGAGGGCCCTTGACAAGCTCAGTCACAAGTGAGATCTTGTCCAGGCCAAGCCAAGTCCTCCAGCAGCCAACATGGGGAAAGAAGCATCCCATCAATGACTGGGACGGAGGGTCAGGAAAGTGGGGCTTGGAAAGGAGAGGGGAGGCATGGAGGCAGGGGCATGACCCCCTAATGCTCCCCCTGACCCCATCCTGCAGCAGGCCCTGGTCATCGGCCAGCCTGGTCAAGGGACTCTCGGCTGGGGTCCCTCTGGTCTTCATTCCTGTAGTCATCCTCGCCCTCCTCTTCCTGTCTTCTGGAAAGCTCTGTCAGCTGCTCTGGCGGCTCCTGGTAGCCTGCCCGATTCCTGCAGGCGGTGAGGACAGAGGGGAAGGGTTTGCCCTCACTCACTCAGACCTGAGGGAGCTGGGCCTAGTGCGCCCCATGCGACAGCCATCAGATCCCCCATCGCCGCCCGTCCAGCGGCAAAGGGACACTGGGCTCAGAGCAGAAGCAGGGAGGCACGGACTTGAGCTGAGGGCCTTATAGGAACAGGCTGGCTCTGCGAGGGGAGCAGGGAGCGGCCCCTTACGGAGCCTCCGCGCCCCCCCGACCCCGGCCCTGGGCACCCACCGGAAGCCCCACCCTGAGATCAGAGACTGGAGAACTACGGGCCTTGCAGTCAAGTTCCGGACTGCAGTGCCACTTCAGGATTTGGGTGAATCACTTACTCTTTCCTCAGCTATAAAATGGGGCTGATAAAAGTTATTTTTTCCTGTTCCCAGCTGCCCCCTGGGGTGTTATGAGTGGAAGAGGCTGTGAGGAGCTGGGGTGCATCTTCCCAATGTGCCGAGACCCTTGCCAACAGGCTACCCACCCCCGACACTCACGGCCGCGTGACCTCCGCATCCTCAGCCTTGCCGGTCTCCCGGCAGCAGCAGCAGTAGACGACGATGCCGATGATGATGAGCGCCGCGGCCACGCCCCCCGCGATGCCCGCGTACAGGGCCACATTCATGGAGGCTGCGAGAAACAGAGCCGCACGTCCTGAGCCCCGACCCCGGTCCCCAGCGCGAGCGCCCAGCACGAGCCGAGGCTCCGGGTGGTGAGCACGCCGGGGATGACGAAGCACAGTAGCAGGCGTCTGGGAGGCGGGAGGTGGTCCCTCCCGGGCTCTGAGTGGCCCCAGTCCTCCTCCCAGCCCAGGTGGCCACGCTGCCTGCTGCTGGTAGCTTCCATGAAAGTCACAGCCTCGTGGGAATGTGACCAGACAAGGGGGATACTCTTCAGGATGGAAGCGTTGACAAGGACAGATGGCCAACAGATTTGGAGCCAACAGGCTCCAAAAAAGTCCTCGGGTGTCAGTCATGCCAGCTCCTACTCTAGTTCATCCCCAAGATCATCAGGGTATCCCACCCAAAAGGATGGGGTCCTGACTCTGTGGCAGCCCAGTCTGGGCACTTCCCCCTTGCCCCCTGAGCGACCCTAAGGGCAGGCAGGACTAAGCAGGTCTCCAGAAGCCAGTCTTAGGCACTATTTCCAAAGAACCTAGGGAACTGGACTGGCCTCCAGATGAGGGGAGCCTGGGACAAGATCATCTGGCCGTCACCTCAGCCACCCTGCCAATGGGAGACCCCAAAGAGGCTGCCCAGTTCACCTCCATGTTGGTCCCTGTCAGCTGACTCTGGACCACCAGCCAGTCACCTCTGGCATTCGTCCTCCCTTCCTCCCCAGACTGCTCTTACGAGGTCTGACAGCCACAGTGATGTTGCAGGACTCCGTCCCTACATCATTGCTGGAGGTGCAGATGTAGTAACCCGACATTTCTGTGGAGATGTTCTTCAGAGAGAAGATCTGTCCTGTGACTGGGAAGGAAGAAGAGTCAGGCTGAGGAGACGGGCCACCAGAGTAGAGCGAAACGGCTAGGGAAATCCTAGGCAGATACAAGCACCGCCACTGAACGTGTCCAAGCCTCATCTGTAATATGGAGAAAATATCTACCTCTAGGGCTGCAGGAAGATTAAACCAGGCAGGCTGCACAATTCTGAAGTGCTTAGAATTCAGGCAGGCACCCTGGGTTTGAAGCCTGGTTCTGCCACTTATTAACTTTGTGACCTTGGGCAAGGAACTTAGCTTCATTGAACCTGTTTCTTTATTTATAAATAAAATAATAATAGTGCCTGCCTCACAGAGTAGTTGTGAACATAAAATGAAGTACTAACAAATACAAACCCACAACCAAATGCCTGATGTATAGTAAGTCTTCAGGAAACATAATATACATTATACATTGCGTGGAAATGCCTTCTAATTAGACCATATAATTATAACCACTTTTATAATCTTCAGAAACAGAATTCCTTAGCTTGGACTCATGTGAAAGAAGGCTTTAGAACTTCAAGAACTTTGACCTCTGGATTTCTCTGCCATGAGTGGTGTGTGTGAGTGTATGTGGTATTTGTATGGGTGTGTGTGTGTGTGTGTGTGTGTGTGGTGAGGCAGGGAGGAGGCAGGCTGTCAGTCTAGACTCTTCCTCTTCCTCTTCCACCACTTAAGTAAGCCATTTAACTTCTGTGAGCCATAGCTGCCTCATCTGGAAGTGGGAGGGAAAGCACCTGATTCTCCTGAATTCAAGGCAATGGTCCAGATGTCCTCATGAGAAACCTTCCTGCTAAATCTATGATCCTATGGATTTCTTCACCTTGAAATGGAGAGCTTTATGCTTAGACAAATTTTTATGTCCTGTCCTCAAAGATGCTCTGTCATAACTGCTATTTGGAGAGAAGAGTTAGAGACCTTTGTCCTCTAATTTGCTGCAGCGCCTGCCTACCCCACTATTACCAGGTGGTTACACTTCATCCAGAGGAGATGTTCTAAACTGAAAATAGGATCCAGCCACTGCCCTGTTCAGACATTTCAGAGGCAGCCCATCATCTTCAATAACAAGTCCAGGCTTCTTAATATGGATGTGACATTACAGATCTGGCCCTGGAAATCACTCCAGCTTAACCTCTTGCCAGTTCGCCTGGTGTCCAATCCTTTCCCTGCCCAATTCCACTCTGTTGCAAGATTGTATCTCGGTGTGGATTTTTCTTGTCTGGATGTGCTTCCTCAAATACAATGTCCTCTGATTCTTCCAACAATCTTGTATGGTAGATGGAACAAATATTTCTATCTCCAATATCATAGCGGTAACTGGAGGCTTAGAGAAGTCAAGTGACTTGCCCAAGGTCACAAAATTAAGAAATGACAAAACAGTAACAAAAATTCCATTTTAGGTCTAGAACTCCCTGGAGAAGTTGACAACTTACGTTAAAAAAATTATAGAAAAAAGAACAGAAAGGGTGATAAGGAGAAGAGCATTCCAGAACCTTCCAGATCATAGATGAAGAAGAAACACAGTTTATGAGTAAGTGCCCTGTTGTGGTCGCCAAAAGCACACCACAGAGGAGGACGTGGATCCAGGTGTCCTGCAGCACCACCTGCAGGAACAGGCTGTGTGATTTTAAAGGCTAGCATCGTACAGAAACACATCATTTATTTTCAGGATGAGGGCTCCCTAACCAAGAAACTTTGTGAACAAAATTCCATATTTGATGGGGTGACCAACAAACCTATCTTACACTGCTGAGCCTGTGGAACTGCCAAGTACAGACTCACATTTTATGGGAACTGGTCTGAGAAGACACACCCAAAGTTGTGCTTATCCACATATCCACAGCTATGGTATGAAAGAAATTGGGCTTCTGGTTGGAGACAAGATGGGAGAGTAGAAGGACTTCTGTGTGAGCTCAACTTCTCTCACAAAAACACCGAAATCACAACTAACTGCTGAATAACCATCAACAAAAAAGACTGGAACTTACCAAAAAAGATATTCTAAACCATAGACAAAGAAGAAGCCACAACAAGATGAGGTTCTCCCACAGGAGTGAGTTCTGAGCCCCACATCATGCTTCCCAGCCTGGGGGTCTGGCATCAGGAGGAGGAGGCCCCAGAGCACTTGGCTTTGAAGGCCAGTGGGGTTTGATTGCAGGAACTCCATAGGACTGGGGAAAATAGAAATGCCACTTTTGGAGGGTGTGCACAGGTCTCGTGTGAACTGGGACCCAGGGAAAAAGCAGTGATTTCATAGAAGCCTGGACCAGACATACCTGCTGGTCTTGACGGGGGGCGGGGGGGTGTCTCCTGGGAAAGTAGGGGATGGAAATGGCTCACTGTGGGGACAAGCACTGGTGGCAGAGGTACTGGGGAGTACTCATTGGTATGAGCTCTCCTGGAGGTCGCCATTTTGTCACCAAGACCCAGCCCCACCCAACAGCATGTAGGCTCCAGTGCTGGGACGCCTCAGACCAAACAACAGCCCCACCCATCAGCACACAGGCTTCCTAAAATCTTCCTGAGCCCACAGCAACCTCTAAACACACCCTTTGACACAGCCTTGCCCACCAGAGGGACAAGACACAGTTCCACTCACCAGTGGGCAGGAACCAGTCCCTCCCACCAGGAAGCCTGCACAAACCTCTAGAACATCCTCACCCACCAGGGGGCAGACACTGGAAGCAAAAGGAACTACAACCACACAGCCTAGGGAATGGAAATGACAAAGGAATATGTTTCAGATGAAGTAGCAAGATAAAACCCCAGAAGAACAACTAAGTAAAGTAGAAATAGGAGGTCTACCTGAAGAAGAATTTAGAGTAATGAGAGTAAAGACAATCCAAGATCTCAGAAAAAGAATGGAGGTACAGACCAAGAAGGTACAAGAAATGATTAACAAAGAGCTAGAAGATATACAGAACAAACAAACAGACATGAATAATGCAATAACTGAAATGAGAAATACACTAGAAGGAATTAATAACAGAATAATTAAGGCAGAAGAATGGATAAGTGAGCTGGAAGACAGAATGGTGGAAATCTCTGCCATGGAACAGAATAAAGAAAAAAGAATGAAAAGAAATGAGGACAGTTTAAGAGACCTCTGGGACAACATTAGAAACACCAACATTTGCATTAGAGGGGTCCCAGAAGGAGAAGAGAGAGAGACAGGGCCATAAAAACTATTTGAAGAGATAATAGCTGAAAACTACCCTAAAATGGGAAAGGAAACAGTCAACCAAGTCCAGGAAGTGCAGAGAGTCCCATACAGGATAAACGCTGTCGGGAACCAGCTGCAAGCTGACACAGTCCTTGCAGCTTAAAGCATGGCAAAGTCCTGCTTAATTCCTGACAGGACCCGAAAGAGTTATTAGAGAAGATATGAGTCTTGGACCGTGAGGTTGCTTGTGGTTTCTCTAACTATAGTTTGTCCTTGGCATATTTTGGTAATCACAGTCTGTTCTCACGCATGTTTATATTCTGGTTCGCAGAATGTTTTGTACTATAACTTCAACATTAAGGAAATACTGTCTGATGATTCTGTCTTGTGATTTTAACAAAAACATGTATTGCCTACTGCAATCTATAAAAAGAGTTCTGATGGGAAATAAAGTGTGTGTGTGCTTGTACACCACCCTCCTGACCCCGTCTCTTCTTAATCCCCTCACCCGCTCTCAGGACTTGTTCCTCAGTCTAACAGTGACTGACAAAACCCAAGAAGGAACATGTCAAGACACATATTAATCAAACTGACAAAAATTAAAGACAAAGAGAAAATATTAAAAGCAACAAGAGAAGAGCAACAGGTAACATACAAGGGAATCTCCATAAGGTTTTCAGCTGATTTTTCAGCCAAAACTCCGCAGGCCAGAAGGGAGTGGCATAATATATTTAAAGTGATGAAAGGGGAAAACCTACAAACAAGGATACTCTACCCAGCAAGGCTCTTGTTCAGATTCGACGGAGAAATCAAAAGCCTTACAGACAAGCAAAAGCTAAGAGAATTCAGCATCACCAAACCAGGTTTACAACAAAGCTAAAGGAACTTCTCTGGGCAGAAAAGAAAAGACCATAACTAGAAACAAGAAAATTACAAATGGAAAAACTCACCAGTAAAGGTAAACATACATTAAAGGTAGGAAATCATCCATACACAAATATGATATCAAAACCACTAATCATGAGAAGAGAAGAGTACTAATGCAGGATATTGGAAATGCATTTGAAATCAAAAGACCAGCAACTTAAAACAATCTTGTATATGTATAGTCTGCTATATCAAAACCTCATGATAGGGACTTCCCTGGTGGTCCAGTGGTTGGGACTTTGCCTTCCAATGTGGGGGGTGTGGGTTCAGTCCCTGGTGGGAGAACTGGGATCCGACATGCCTCACGGCCAAAGGGCCAAGGCATAGAATAGATGCAGTGTTGTGACATATTCAATGAAGGCTTTAGAAATGGTCCACATCAAAAAAAAAAAAAAATCATTTAAAAAAAAAACCTCCTGATAACCGCAAACTGAAAATCTACAACAGATACACACACAAAAAAGAAATAGGAATCCAAAGAGAACACTAAAGTGAGTTATCAAATCACAAGAGAAGTGAACAAAAGACTAAGGGGGAAAAAAAGGCCTACAAAAACAAATACAAAACAATTAACAAAATGGCAATGAGAACATACATATTGATAAATACCTTAAACATAAATGGATTAAATGCTCCAAGCAAAAGACATAGACTGGCTGAATGGATACAAAAACAAGACCCGTATATATGCTGTCTACAAGAGACACACTTCATATCTAGAGACACATACAGTGAGGGGATGGAAAAAGATATTCCATGCAAATGGAAATCAAAAGAGAGCTGGAGTAGCAATACTCATATCAGACAACATAGACTTTAAAATAAAGACTGTTACAAGAGACAAAGAAGGACACTACATAATGATCAAGGGATCAATCCAAGAAGAAGCTATAACAATTGTAAATATATATGCACCCAACATAGGAGCACCTCAATATGTAAGGCAAATGTTAACAGCCATAAAAGGAGAAATCAACAGTAACACAATAATAGTAGGGGACTTTAACATCACACTTACATCAATGGACAGATCATCCAGACAGAAAATCAATAACGAAACACAGGCCTCAAATGTCACATTAGACCAGATAGGCTTAATTGATATTTATAGAGCATTGATCCAAAAGCAACAGAATACACATTCTTCTCAAGTGCACATGGAACATTCTCCAGGATAGATCGCATGCTGGGCCACAAAGACAGCCTTGGTAAATTTAAGAAAATTGAAATCATATCAAGCATCTTTTCTGACCACAACAGTACGAGATTAGAAATCAACTACAAGAAAAAAAACCGTAAAAAACAGAAACACATGGAGGCTAAACAATATGCTACTAAACAGCCAATGGATCACTGAGGAAATCAAAAATACTTAGAGACAAGTGAAAATGAAAACATGATGATTCAAAACCTATGGGACACAGCAAAAGCAGTTCTAAGAGAGAAGTTTATAGCAACACAATCTTACCTCAGGAAACAAGAAAAATCTCAAATAAACCACCTAACCTTACACCTAAAACAACTAGAGAAAGAAGAATGAAAAAAACCTAAACTTAGTAGAAGGAAAGAAATCATAAAGATCAGAGCAGAAATAAATGAAATACAGATGAAGAAAACAATAGAAAAGTGAAACTAAAGTGAAACTAAAAGCTGGTTCTTTGAAAAGATAAACAAAATTGATAAACCTTTAGCCAGACTCATCAAGAAAAAAAAGGGAGAGGGCTCAAATCAATAAAATTAGAAATGAAAAAGAAGTAACAACTGACACTGCAGAAATACAAAGGATCATAAGAGATTACTACAAGCAGCTATATGCCAATAAAATGGACAACCTGGAAGAAATGGACAAATTCTTAGAAAAGCACAACCTCCCGAGACCGAACCAGGAAGAAATAGAAAATATAAACAGACCAATCACAAGACTGAAATTGAAACTATGATTAAAACACTCTCAACAAACAAAATTCCAGTACCAGAGGGCTTCACAGGTGAATTCTATCAAACATTTAGAGAAGAGTTAACACCTATCCTTCTGAAACTCTTCCAAAAAATGGCAGAGGAAGGAATGTTCCCAAACTCATTCTATGAGGCCACCATCACCCTGATACCAAAACCAGTCAAAGATACCACAGAAAAAGAAAATTACAGGCCAATATCACTGATGATCATAGATGCAAAAATCCTCAAGAAAATACTAGCAAGCCAAATCCAATAATACATTAAAAGGATCATACACCATGATCAAGTGGGATTTATCCCAGGGATGCAAGGATTTTTCAGTATCCACAAATCAGTCAGTGTGATACTCCACATTGACAAACTGAAAAATAAAAACTATATGATCATCCCAATAGATGCAGAAAAAGCTTTTGACAAAATTCAACACCGATTTATGATAAAAACTCTCCAGAAAGTGGGCATAGAGGAAACATACCTCAACATAATAAAGACCATATATAATAAACCCACAGCTAACATCATACTCAACGGTGAAAAGCTGAAATCATTTCCTCTACGATCAAGAACAAGACAAGGATGTCTGCTCTTGCCACTTTTATTCAACATTGTTTTGGAAGCCATGGTAATCAGAGAAGAAAAGGAATCCAAACTGGAAAAGAAGAAGTAAAACTGTCACTGTTTGCAGATGACATGATACTATACATGGAAAATCCTAAAGATGCTACCAGAAAATTACTAGAGCTCATCAATGAATTTGGTAAAGTTGCAGGGTACAAAATTAACACAGAGAAATCTCTTGCATTCCTATACACTAACAATGAAAGATCCAAAAGAGAAATTAAGGAACAGTCCCATTTACCATTACATCAAAAAGAACAAAATACCTAGGAATAAACCTACCTAAGGAGGCAAAAGACCGGCATTATGAAAACTATAAGACACTGATGAAAAAATTGAAGATGACACAAACAGATGGAAAGATATACCATGTTCCTGGATTGGAAGAATCAATATTGTCAAAATAACTATACTCCCCAAGGCAATCTACAGATTCAATGCAAAGCCTATCAAATTACCAATAGCATTTTTTGCAGATCTAGAACAAAAAATCTTAAAGTTTGTATGAAAACACAAAAGACCCCAAATAGCCAAAGCAATCCTCAGAATGAAAAACAGAGCTGGAGGAATCAGGCTCCCTGACTTTAGACTACAAAGCTACAGTAATCAAAACAGTATGGTACTGGCACAAAGACAGAGTTTTAGATCGATGGAAGAGGACACAAAGCCCAGAAATAAACTCACTCATCTATGGTCAATTAATCTATGACAAAGGAGGCAAGAATATACAATGGAGAAAAGACAATCTCTTCAATAAGTGGTTCTGGGAAAACTGGACAGCCACATGTAAAAGAATGAAATCGTAACATTCTCTAACACCATACACAAAAATAAACTCAGAATGGATTAAAGACCTCAATGTAAGACTGGACACTATAAAACTCTTAGAGGAAAATATAGGCAGAACTGTGTTTGACATAAATCACAGAAATATCTTTTTGGATCCACCTCCTACAGTAATGAAAATAAAACCAAAAATAAATAAATGGGACCTAATTAAACTTAAAAGATTTTGCACAGCAAAGGGAACCATAAACAAAATGAAGAGACAACCCACACACAGAGTGGGAGAAAATATTTGCAAAAGAAGCAACTGACATGGGATTAATCTCCAAAATATACAAACAGCTCATGCAGCTCTATGTAAAAAAACAAACAACCCAATCAAAAAAATTGGCAGAAGATCTAAATAGACATTTCTCCAAAGAAGACATACAGATGTCCAGAAAGCACATGAAAAGATGCTCAACATCGCTAATTATTAGAGAAATGCAAATCATAGCTACAATGAGGTATCACCTCACTCCAGTCAGAATGGCTGGCATCAAAAAGTCGACAAACAATAAATGCTGGAGAGGGTGTGGAGAAAAGGGAACCCTCCTACACTGTTGGTGGGAACGTAAATTGGTACAGCTACTAGGGAGAACAGTATGGAGGTTCCTTAAAAAAACTGAAAATAGAGCTACCATGTGATCCAGCAATCCCACTCCTGGGCATGTATCTGAAGAAAACCATACTTTGAAAAGATACATGAACCCCAGTGTCCATTGCAGCACTATTTACAACAGCCAAGACATGGAAGCAACCTAAATGTCCATAAACAGATGAATGGATAAAGAAGATGTAGCACATATATACAATGGAATATTACTCAGCCATAAAAAAGAATGAAATAATGCCATTCGTAGTAACATGGATGAACCTAGAGATGATCATACTAGGTGAAGTCAGTCAGGTAAAGACAAATAGTATGTGATATCACTTATAAGTGGAATCTAAAAAAATGATACAAATGAACTTATTTACAAAACAGAAACAGACTCACAGACTTAGAAACACTTATGGTTACCAAAGGGGAAAGGTGGCAGGGGGAGGGATAAATTGGGAGTTTGGGATTGACATATACACACTACTGTATATAAAATAGATAATCAACAAGGACATACTGTATAGCACAGGGAACTCTACTCAGTATTCTATAATAACCTAAATGGGAAAAGAATCTGAAAAAAGAATAGCTACATATACATGTAAAACTGAATCACTTTGCTGTACACCTGAAACTAACACAACATTGTAAATCAACTATACTCTAATATAAAATAAAAATTTTTAAAAAGGAAAGAAAAAAATTATAAAAGTACTGGATGCTCATTACAAGAATTTATACATGTATTACATTACACTCATTACAAAAATATATACATATTATACAAGAATTTATGACATAAAACTATTACTTCAATTCAGTCCAATGTTTATATGCTCATCACATCAGCTCAAAACAAGATGATGAGGGTCCCTGTCCTCTTGGCGTTTCCAGTATATAAGAGAAGACAGACATGAAACAATGGTGATTACAGGGTGTTTTATAGAGTTCAAAATGGAAGTGCAATTTGATCTTAATCTCACTTGAAGGGTCAGGGAAAGCCTCTATGAAGAGCAGAGAATAAAATAAAAATCATCTGTAATATCACCAGCTGTGAATAACAGCACTTTGATTTGAGGTTATTTCCTTCCAATCTTTTTCACATACACTTTCTTCAGATTCTTCCCTTGAAACCCAGCATGCTATTCTCTGGCTACTCATTTTCTATAAAATGCTACCCCTTCTATCCTGCAATTCCATACCTTGGTGCATTTTCTGGAATACTGCTTACATGTGATGTTAATATATGTTACTGAGAAAGGGGTCTACGACCAAAGCAAGTTTAGAAATCATTGAGTTAGAGCTTCTGATGTGCTAATGAGCACTGGGCATCTCCAACAGGGGGTTTCGATATTAATGGTCTCATTTTCTAAACCAATTGGATTTTTATATTTTTAAGAGGCAACTTAAAGGAACACAAGAGCATGCTGGGAAATGATCTATGACCCTGGCATGTTTCAGGGGTGTATAGCTCTTATCAGAGTCCCACTATTTTAGCACGTGAAACTCAGTCTATGTGTTAAATGTACACAGCACATTGCAGACAGATAGAAGGCAGAAGACCTCAGACTCCTCCAGGACCTTCCCAATTATCAGAGCCCAGCTTGGAGCTCCTGGCCTTGTTTAGGGTGTGGGAACATGTGGCATCCTAGGCCAGAGTCAGCACTATCCTGCCCCAGTTTCTCAAAACAAACAATGGACATTAGAAGCTACTTTTGGATTAACCAGTGCACACACATTGCCACAAGACCTGCTTTGATTCTGATCTGAAGCTCTCAAGCCCCTTTTCTTTTTTGGAAAGGACCCAGTAGTTCCTGAAATCTGGCTACAATGAATGTTTCTGCTGCAGTGGCGACACCTTGTGGTCAAGAAGGGAAATGCACAGGACAATAGGGCTCCCACATTCCTTCTGCTCCAGCTGGGGAGAGGTTTACCTCCAGAGAAGCCCTGGTCTGCCAGAGACACTGATGTCAAATTGACAAGATTTAACTTTCCTGCCCCCCACCCCACCCCCTGATCCCATGTTTTGTCAACAAGCTCGGGCTGCCTTCAAGATCTTCCCTGGCTGCTGGGAGCAGGGCCCATGCCCACCCTTGACAACATCCTCCCCTAAAGTGCTCCAGCCCCCCTCCCTCCTTCCTTGATACCCAGATTACTACTCCTTCAGTACATGAATCTCAGCTGACGAGGACAGTTCAGAGCTATCACATATGTGATCTCCTCTTACTCTTTTCGTAGCCTTTCGGGAAGGCAGTATAATGATAGTCCCAGTTTTTCACATGAAGATATTAAGGGTCAGAGAGGTTGTGAGTGACTTAAGCTACGGAGTGGAGAATTCAGGACTCAAATCCTTGTTTGCTGATTCCAGATTCCCTGTTCTTTTTCCTGCTGGCTTGCCTCCACTGATCCAAGTCAAAGGAAGCGATCTCTAATGTTGAGAATTCTGTCTTCAGATGTAGGAGGGTTGAGGAACTCTGCTCCCCAAATTGCCCACTGTGGACTTTTAAAATGTTTTAAAGGTCAGAAAGGCGTTTGGACTGACCCACAGAAGAAGAAGACACAATAGACTCTCTAGGGCCCCGTGAGGCAGGGCGGAGCCAAAGGCTTTGAGAACCACTCCCACCTCACAGCACCATCCAGATGCAAGCTTGTGTTGTCATTACCATTAACCATGCTTTTCTGGGTCACTCCCAGGTCCCAATTCTGACTCTGAGTAAATCTTATCTACAGGCAAGATAAATCTTTTCCAAAGTAACTGAGTGAATCTCCCTTTGACCTCCTTTCATGCCCTCAGGTTTCTCCTTTTCTGGATCACTGAAAAACTAAGCTTTGGTTTCTAACAAGCAGAGGAGTCTTTCCTGATGGAGGCAGGAGAGCTGTGGGTGGGGTGCCCGTTTCCTACAGGGCAGAGGCCAGCCTCCCTAGCCTGATGCATAAGCCCTGCGCGATCTCTCATCGCTGCTTTTCTTATGGCGGTACCTCCCATCCTTCCTGCATGTGTGGTTCCTGTGCTGTTCTCCAAGCTTGGCCTACTCATCCTTGAGGACCCAGCCCAGATAACAGCTAATAATTCTACCAGGCCCTGGTCTCAGTACTTTATACGTACTTTTATTTAATCTTCACAACATCCCTATGAAGTAAATACTAGTTTCATGCCCTTTTCATAGATGTACAAATGAAGGCACAGAGAGGCTAAGTAACTTGCCAAGGTCACACAGCTAACAAGTGGCAGAGCCAGGATTCAAGCCCACGCCGTGCTCCTAACCAACATGATCTCCTGCCAGCTCAAGTGCCCCCACCTTGAAGAAACCTTCTTTGACCCCTTTATGCATACTCTGGGTTCCAGCACCACTGGACACAAACTATTGCAGCATTTACCACCTTGTAATCCTCAGCTTTGGGCCCACCTGTACCCACTTTGCTGGAAGGTCAGACCGAGCAGTGTCCATGGCTGACCTTCTGCGACCATTGCTGGAGTCCCTGGGCTGTTCACAGGCCAGAGGAGAGCTGCCACGTGGTTTTGACACATTCAATAAAACTTGCCAACCAGAAATATGTAAACAAAACCAGAAGCTTGTTGAAATCCACAATACATCTTCTATTTTACATTGAATAGAGTGGGTTCTACTAATGCCTTTTTTACTTTTAAGAAGTTCTTGTTTTGCCCCCAAACAAATGAACAGTAGAGTGGTGAAGTTCACCCTGGTTTGACCGGAGCCCCTGTCTGTGCATTCACCCGGCAAGGCTCGCTCTCCTGTCCCATCTCCTCAGAACCGTTGTCTACATCCACAGCTCCACCTCCCACTTCCTTTCCACCCACACTGGACAGAAAGTCCTCCCAGAAGTTAATCCAATGTGACCTTCCAGGCCTTGTCTTTCTTGATCTTCAGGAGTGGTGAGTGCAGCTGGCCAGGCAGCCAGTGCACACAGGGGCCCAGGGATTCCACTGGGGTTTTCCCACATCAGTTGGCTCCAAGGTAATGACAGTGGGATGTTTATACAGCTCTTTTTTTCCCCCTTTTTTTTTTTTTTTTTCAGTTTGTTTCCTGACCAAAAGGTCAAATACCAAGCTGCCCTGTACAAAACCGGTCTCCTGACAACCATAGCAGAACCTACCATTTCCTTCCCTAATAATGTGGGACCCTTACAACAGACCTGGTCCTGTAGTTGGGTGGGACCATAAAATGGGGGTGAGTTTGGGGGATGGGGATCCCCAGGGGAGTCTGAGATGGACCTGCCTGGGTAGGGGATGGGAATAGGAAATTCCCCACCCTTAAGTGGAGCCATAGAATTAGACTTGAGGCCTTAAATGTATACTTTAGGACATAATCATAATCAAAACTAAAATCCCACCCAATGCTTTTGCACCGACTGGTTATTAATACTTGCTTACTCAGGAGAATTCAGTTATGGGGAATAAAGAAAACAAGTTAACATTTACTACGTTATTATTTCTCAAAACAACCTATGAGGTAGGTGCTATTAAGAGAAAATGCTGCTTAGAGAGATGGTCCAAGATATTGCAGTGCCAAATGCAGGGTGGAGGGAAAGGGGCAGCCTTGGGGGGGGGGGCGGGGGGCTGGCCTTCCTCACTGACCCTGTTACCTGGTGCGACTTGACGCTCCTGGTGCAGGACATCATAACTTCTCCAGCTGTACTGAGGGGCTGGGGAGCCCTCCTTTGATTGGCAGGTCAGCTGGATGTTGTTCCCAATCACAGTCTCTCCCTTGATGCTGCAGTCTGGCTTGGAGGGTGGCACTGTGTAGGGGAGGAGCCAAAGAGAAGCCATGAATTAGCTGGGGCTTGGTGATACCCACCCCCCACCCCAAACACACACACAAACATACATATTGCCTTGTTTGTTTACAGGCACAGAAATGTAGAGACCATTCTTAGCTCACAGGCCATATAAAACAGTCTGAAGCCTGGATTTGGCTGTAGTTTGCCTACCCTTGGTTTCAATGAAAGCCTCTCTCTCTGAAGCCCTTCAATGCTAACTTCTTAGGAATGTTCCCTTCAGTTAAGCATTACCGGCTTCCTGTGCTTTGCTGGTAAAATGCAATTGCCACAAGTGACTGGGTGATAGGAGAGACCCCTGGTGGCAGCAGGGTTATGTGCGGGGTGGAGAATGAGGGCTGAGGGGATGGAGGGGCCAGAAGGAGCAGACACAAGAAAAGGAAAGGCCACAGAAAGGAGGTTACCAAAACCAACTGGCCACCCTCAACTCACAAGCCTAACCTGATCTCCCAGAATTCCTGAAGACCTTAAGCCAGGGTCTTTCACTCAGCACTGTTAGTTAACATACCGCTGTGTAGAGTGGTTTGTCCTACAAAACCTGTTGGGCACCTACTGTATGCCTGTCATTGCTGGGCATGGGGATGACATAGTGAGTGAGTTTTCATGTTCAAGGAGTCCAGTGGGGGCAATAGACAAGTAATCAAACAAGGACCAGGCAGGAGGCAAGGATGCTGAGACAGGACAGGCACGACAAGGGACACTGACCCAATCACAAAGCCATTAGTAGACGTGATTGGGGGAGGGGGGTGGTCAGAGAAAGAGAGGGGAGGGCACTCCAGGCAGAGGGAGCAGCCTGTGCAAAGGCCCTGAGGCAAGAAGCATCGAGTATGCCTGGGACTTCAGGTGGTGTCCTTGAGGGTGGGAAGAGGAGGACACCAGGTAGAGAGGACTATTACTGGAATTCCCCAGTGGCAGGCTTGTCCCCCCTGCTTCTTTCTTTATGTGCCCCCTTGGATGGCTTGCTTGCCCCAGTAAATAGCGCTGCCCTTTCTACAATCTAGACTGCACAGTGCATGGTCACTGGGCATGGCGGGTGAATTCCAATCTCTGTTTGGCCCAGAGTTGCCAGGAGAAGCTACCCAGGATGCATCTCTCCCCTCTAGCGCCACAGCCCATGATATTTCCTCTCTGACACTGGCGGTGGCGGCTGGGTGTGCCCCCACATCTCCTGCTATCTTAGTGAGGGCCAGCCAGGCATGGGGTGAGCGTGGGGCAAATCAGAGGCATTTCCTACTGCCACCCCCAATCGGACAGTCCCTAAACCTAAAAGGCCCCAGGTTCAAGGACAGGACTCAGGTATCCAGGCCCAGGCCCATAGGACTGAAGCAGCCTGGGAAGGGAGAGGCTGCTACCCGCGGGCCACTCTCACAAGCTGCCCTCCCGTCCTCCCTGCTGACCCAGCAAGCAGGCACCTGGGGGACAGAGAAAGTGAGCATCACTTCCGAGGAGACCCGAACCAGGTCAGGGTTGCTAAGCCAAGCTTTATCTCTTGAGCTCTCCAGAGGGACAGGAATATCCCTCCCCACCGATCAAAACTGTCACCTTTGTTTTCCAGGTACGCCTTTACCAGGAAGCTAAGCCTTTATTCCACAAAAAGAGAGCTGGCCACAAATATAATACCACCTTCGAAGTCTCACATTGACTCAGAGTCATGCTAAATGTGTATGACTGGTAGCCAAGCCTTTCCACAACCGGGTTTCTTTGTAATACAAGCCAAAAAGGAGAGAGAAGGGACTGGGGCAAGTGAGCACCTAGAGAAACACAGAAAACCATGCTGAACATATCCGAAGACTAGCTTTTTTTTTTTTTTTAATACCAATAGCTGCCATTTGCCAGTAGGTAGTGGGTTTTTTTGTTTTGTTTTTAATATTTATTTATTTATTTATTTGGCTGTACGGGGTCTCAGTTGCGGCATGCTAGTTGCCGGCATGCAAACTTGGTTGTGGCCTGTGGGATCTAGTTCCCCGACCAGGGATCAAACCCCGGCCCTCTCCATCGGGAGCGCGGAGTCTTAGCCACTGGACCACCAGGGAAGTCCCAAGACTAGCTTTCTTATACCACCATTTACTGAGGGAAAATTATTAAAAGCAAACCCTTAATCCACTCCGAGGCAGCAGTAGAGATAATGGCAAACAAGGGACCAACCATCCCCTAAGAGACCCACCTAACGGAGGAATGTATCAGGGTCCTTTCCCAGGGCCCTTAACCTCGGCCCCCAAACTGCCTTCCCGGCTCACCTCATCCTAGGCACCCCCAGCTCTCGCTCAGTTCAGACCCCTCCCTGAAGCTCCCCTCCTCAGTCCCCACCATCAAGAACAGCTAGGACCTTGAATCAGACAGATCTAGTTCAGACTGCCCTTCCACCCGCTGCGGGGGGGTGTGAGACCCGCGGGGACTCCTGTGGATCTCGGATTCTCAGTTGGTGCGTCCCACCTCGCAAAACAGAATGCAGATACTACCTGAATATTTATAGAGGGCGGAGTGACGGGAGGGAGCCGGGGACCCTGTGGGTTCCCAGGCCTCTCCAAAGCCTGCGACTCCCGCCGCAGACGTCAGGGGGCGCCAGAGGCCGGGGAGACGACCCATCCTGCCCGGCGGCGCCAGGTTCCAGGTACCCGGGCCAGGTGGTTTCCCCGCGGTGACCAAGAGGGCGCGCGCTCCCCCTCGGTCCGGAAGCTCCGTGTTCGCGTCAGTTTACTGTGAGGTCACGCAGCCCGAGTGGGTGGACCCACATAATTAAAGCCCTTCTGCCTAAAATTAGCCCAGCAGCAAAGCCATTCGGAAAGAAAACTTTAAAAAAAAAAGGATTTTTACTGGGTTTCTTAACATATAGTACCAAATTATCTTTTTTTAAAGCCATTCTTTTCACCGAGTTGCATAATCTCGGATTAAATTTGTAGCGTTTGCCCTTCGAGTTAACTAATTCCTCTCTTAAAATGCAGCTGGCCCTGAGAGGGGAGGGGGAAATCGGGATATTCACACCTGTTTGGGTTCCCGCTGCCTTCCCCGCAACCAGCTTGCTGTCAGAAGAAAATGGGAGCTATTTAAGGGAAGCCAGAAGGAGACAGGATTAGCCCGAGAAGGACCAGGTGGGTCAAAGTGAGGGACTCAGCTGCGGGTGAATCAGGGCAAGGGGAGGGATGGGAGTGGGGTGGGTGACGGAGCAGTGCAGAATACAGACGAGAAACAGGAGAAAATTACTCATTTTCCTGGCTGGGTAGTATCTCCCCCAGGAGCTAATGCAAATAAAATTAACCGCTATGCACACAAAACGGTTTGATGCAACATTAATTATAATAGCTTAAATTGGAAACAGCCTGAGTGTCCAGTCCAGGGACAGAGGGACTCTGCGTCCGCTTGCTGGAGTGGCATGAAGCTTAAAGAACAGTTAAGTGCTAAGACAGCAGGAAGTGTTAGGTGATGTGGAATGAAAAGAGAAAAATGCCAGTCGTGAAGCTACAAATTCAGTTACGTACATAAATAAGCATGTGGATAGGATCTGGAAGAAAACATGGAGAAATATAAAACCCAGTGATATAGGTGAATGTTTTTCTTTTTTTGTTTCTTCTTCTTTTTTTAAATTAGTATTTTTTTAAAGAGGCAAGGGATCACCAAACACAGCTATTTGTTTATTTGTGTTTGGACTAAGGTTGTTATAGCCGGGGAATAAGAACAGGACAGCAGAGTAGAAATAGGCTTCTTTCTAACAACCTTCTGTGCATTAGATATTTTGACATAAGGAGCCCTCCACAAATAGGTAGTTCCCCTGATTCAATGGAGCCGGTAGAAAAACACATCATGGCACTCCACCTAGTCTGGGGCAACTAAAACACAGCTGTAAAAATGCTATAAGGGCTTCCCTGGTGGCGCAGTGGTTGAGAATCTGCCTGCCGATGCAGGGGACACGGGTTCGAGCCCTGGTCTGGGAAGATCCCACATGCCGCGGAGCAACTAGGCCCGTGAGCCACAATTACTGAGCCTGCGCGTCTGGAGCCTGTGCTCCGCAACAAGAGAGGCCGAGATGGTGAGAGGCCCGCGCACCGCGATGAAGAGTGGCCCCCGTTTGCCGCAACTAGAGAAAGCCCTCTCACAGAAACGAAGACCCAACACAGCCATAAATAAATAAATAAATAAACCCAAAAAGTTAAAAAAAAAAAAAAAGCTATAAGATGATAAAATGTGGTGGTGTCAGCCTTGTGCATGAGGTTAGGGGAGGATGTTCCTAAAGCTCTAAGACCATCAGAGCTCCCCATGAAAACCCTGAAATAAACATACATGCCCTCACAGGGTGGCAGAGCTTCAGTGTCCCAGACCCTAAGCTGAGACCCTCAGTGTGGAAGAGCAATTACAGAATCTCAGTTTTCAATGAGTGATGTTTCCAAGATGGGCATGCCCTGTGGACAAATGAAGGCAATGGGCACATCCAGGGCTAGCATTGCTCTGCCCCTTCAACCTTCTTTCGCTGGCATGGGCTCAGGAAGGGAAAAACACAAGTTAATGCTGTGACATGATTAAACATACTGGCAAGTCTACATCTGCCATAGAGTGAAAGAGAGAGTACACCGATAGGTAAACCTAGAAGAGTTTGGGAATCATCCAGAATTGGAAGGATTGCTGGTTGGGAATGGCAGACTTACAGGGTGGAACGGTGAAGGGCTTTGGATTTGACTTCCATCAAAGCTTGGACACTTTCTAGTGGTCATTTAACCTCTCAAGTCTCAGTGTTCCCTTCTATTAAATATGAGTGTTAATACCCACTTTCACAGATGTATTGCAAAGGTTAAATGAGATCATATCCATAAAGCACTTAGTGAGATGCCTGGCACATAGCAGGCCCTCAATAAATGATAGCTGTTATGATTGTGAATTTGTGTTATCTATAACAACTCTATACAGGCAAAGGTCATTGGAAGTTGATGGTAGTTTTCCCTCCATTTAAGAGGGATCCCTTTGGTTTTCAGAGCAGGAAGACCCAGAGAGATTGGCTATTTGGTTACATGGAATGGGTGCAGTTTCCTGCCCTCCTCCTATACAACTAAGTAAACACCTTAATCCTCATTTGGCCACAGAAAGTCTGGAATTCTATCATTAGAGATTCACCAATTTTGAAGGTCAGAAAATCTGATATACCATCTTCCTTAATATCATTAAAATGTCATTCCTTTGCAAATTAAAATGTAAATTGAATATAATTCCAACCAACTTTTTTTAACTAAGCAAAGTGATTTTAAAATTAATATGAAAGAATAAATGTGTAAAAACTGACAAAAATTTTTGGAAAATTTTAGTAAGAGAAGATATTACACAGTGCCAGACCTTAAAAGCCAACTACACAAATACTGATAACTCTAAATATATATGTGTGTGTGTGTGTGTATGTGTCTGTGTGTCCGTGCATCTGTATGTCTGTGTATCTCAACACTGACTACAGACAACAGACATACTGCAATCAAAAGCAAATGATATTGGCATAGGAATAATCAAAAGGAAAATAAATAAAATAAGGAGTAAAAAACAGCCATGTATATGTAAGAACTTAATATGTGACGAAGCTGGGATTCCAGTGGGAAAATAGTTGTTTCTTTGATATAACAAACGATGCTGATGTAACTGGCTATCCATTCGGAAGAAAACAAAGACCCTTAGAATCCTATGTTCAAAAATAAATTCCAGATAAAACAAAATCTAAGGATAAAAAATAAGACTTACAGACATAAGAAAAAACATTAAGTTCATTTTTATAACCTCAAAGGTGGTAGTGGGAGATCTTGTGCAAGACAAGAGACCCTAAATCCATAACAGAAAACATCAGCAGGATACAGAGGGGACTTCTCCTGTGTCTCAGAATTTCCACTAAAACCTTCAGGTTGAGGCTCTGAATGGTAAGTACTGAGGAGAGGCATGAGAAACATCCCAGTGACCTTCCCAAGAGTAAATCCTCTGATTAACAGTTACCCTCACCCAGAAGGCTAGAGATTCATCTGGGAGATTTCTTTAAAGAGGATTCTCAGGAATAGGGATCCATGAGCATCTCCCCCCTTCTCTTAGGGGAAGGGAAGGAGGTATTTCCCCTCAACTCAGGCCCAGCCAGGGAGGAACCAAGAGAATCCCACATGGAGAATGGGGTTGTCTACTGTTGAGAGCTGGCATCTCTCACTCCTGGCTGAGGTTCACGGAGGGACAGAAATCAGTAAGTCCCTGCAGCGCTCCTCCTGGAGCGTGATGTTGGAAGGGCTTTATAGATGTCCCTGGGTAGCTGAGAACCCATCTGAGGTCAGACTATGGTGCGTGCCCCTTGCCCAGAGAAGCTGGCTGGAGCAGACTGCAGTGGTGGGGTGAGGAGAGTGCAGCAGTGAGAGGGATCTGCCCTCCCCGATGCAAGCTTTAGGAGGGTAATGATGGAGGCTGATTCTTGTCATACTGAAGGGACTCGGTCCCAGAGAGCTGCTCGCTGGATCAAGGGGAGCCCAGAGTGTACAGCGGAGAGCAGGAGGGAGTTGCCATAAGCAGGGGAGGGTGGAAAAGGGTGGTGGATGTGAGAGTCTGGCCGGTGGGTGCGCACATTGCCTGTGTCAGGTGGATCCCTGGGGGGTGCTGAAGGACCCACTAATGCACCCCACAAAAGAAGCAGTAGTGGGATGTCTGCTAGGATTGGGGTTAGCCAAGAGAAAATGGTAAGTGGCCTGGCTAGGTGAACATGGCCTTGCCTTTTTCCCTTTAACACTCCCTCCCTTGGCCATGACCTCAGAGGAGCCAGAAGTGGGGGTGGGAGGAGGTGGACTAAGGAGAGTAAGAAGACAGACGCAGCCCTTATTCCACTGCTGGGCCCCAAGATTTAGGGGGTCAGCACAAAGTTAAGGAGAGGTGTGAAGCTTATTGGATGTTAAATTAAAATACTGACTTGGACTGAACTGATTTTTTTTTCACCTAGCAAATTAACAAAATTTACAAAACTTAAAAAGATTGATAATATTCAGTACTGGTAAGAATATAGGAAGACAGACATGATCACATAATGCTCATGACAGTAGTAGTTGCTTTGGGGAAAAGTAATTTGCCGGTATGGAGTAACGTTTAATGAAGGCATAGTCCTTGACCTAGAAATTCTACTTTTTTAAATTCGTATTTCCTTGATGCCTAATGATGTTAAGCAATAGAAATACTTCTTTTAAGAATCTATCCAATAGAAACAAAGATAACACAGTGAAAGAATACATACATATATATATATATATATATATATATATATATATATATATATATATATATATAGTCAGTATTGTTGGTACAAAAAAAAAAAAATGGAAACAGCCTGAGAATGCTCATCAGTATGGGACACTGGAATAATCATAGTACATCCATGCACGGCAATGTATTCTATTAATAGGTAGATTTGTATGCATTGATCTGGAGAAATGTGCATGAAATATTAAGAAAAAGTTACAGAATAATCTTTATAATATGATGTCTTTTTTTTAAAGAAAAGTAAAGAAACAAAAAGGAAGTGGGTGTGTGTTGAAAAGAGAAGAGAAGTGTGTGGAAGAATACACACAAGTACTAGCCTTGGCCACCTTGTTAGTAGTAGGGTGCAAGGAGGAGGTTATCCTTTATTCAGGGCTTTATTGTTTGACTCACTACAATGATTCAAAAACCCAGGCAGCCACCTTATGTAATTAAAAATACAATCCCACTATGTAGTGTAAAGGGGAAAAAATGAAGGAAACATGATCCATTGCTTTGCTTTAAAGTATTGCTACCTCCCACAGTGGGGGCCATTTCTTAGAGCGGACACAGGCTGGGTGCTCACTAAAGTTTTTCCAGTAACTGTTTGACGTTGAGTCAGGTGTCTACTTTCTCTTGGCCTCATCTGCAAAATGAAGATACTAAGAGTAGGTGATTGTTCAATTATTCCAAAACTATAAACTCCAATAATAAGCTAGTTGTGTAGAAAGAATGTTATCATGGGACATATTTCAGAAGCAGTAGAACCTGATCAATGGTGTGTTGGAGAGGAGGGGTGGGGAGATGGTGGTGTGAAGGGCTTCTACTGCTGAGCTGAATTTAGGGCTGGGAAAGATGCCTGACCTGTAAGAGAGTCATTATTTGGCCCCCAGCATCAAAGCAAGGCAGTGAGAGTCTTTACAGTAGGATCTAGGATTTCCCATTTTCTTCTGTTTAGTAAGTTTGGCATGAAAGAGGCAGGAGCTGGTGTGAAGGAAAGAGCACTGGACAGAGTAGGGACAGAATCTCCAAGGCTGAGCCCCAGGGACCACTCCAAATCAGCCCTGACCTTGGCCCTGGGGAGCTGTCTGCCCAGACAGAAGAGTATTTGGTTCCAGGGGGAGGAGCAGCACTCCAACCCCCCAGATGGATGGGGCGAGGGGAGGAGTCTTAGCTCCTGGTCAGGCATTGCTCCCTGGCTTTACCTTTCCACCAGAGTGCCCTGCTCCTCTCACCGCCCCTCTTCCTACCACCCCAGGAAGGAGAAGGAGACACTCACCCAGGACCAAGAGGCGGACGCGTGACTTGGAGACGCCATCCAGGTCCAAGAGCAGCGAGACAGAGCACTCGTACGTGCCGTTGTCATCCATGGTCAACCGGTCAATGGTGATGGAGGCGTCTGACTGCTCGACGTTGCTCGATACATTGACACGGTTCTCATAAAGTTCACCGTAGATGTAGGTTTTGGTCAAAAATGTCCAGATGAGCACCCTTTCCTGTGAGGAAGAAGAAATACCACTTGGTCTTCAGCCTAAGGCCGTGGCGTGATGCTTCAGGCTGTCCTGACTACCCTCATCCACCATTCCCAGGCCCAGGTGCACTGACACACCAACCCTGCAGAACAAAGAGCTCTATGCATGGTGTCCATTTGTGGATTCCTCTTATGATGTATATATATATGTTTTTAGTGAAAATATTGAAAGCCCGGGGCAGGTAGGCAGTTCATACCAGAGCAGCACGTGTGAGTGAGGCTTTCACCTCTTGTAACCTCTGGCATCTCTTACCCGTTCCATTTTAGTTCATTGTCTGTTCTCAGACATTCAGTCAACCAATATTTATTGAACACCTACTATGTGCAGGCATTGTGCTAGGTAGCCATCCTTGGCTTCCAAGCCCCCTTTATTCATTTGACTCTCGCCTTTGGAATTTGTTTATTCATTGATATACTTATCATTTATCAAACAGAACATGGTACTAGCTAAGATCACTACTTTTGAACCAGACTGCCTCCATTCAAATCCCAGTTCTGCCACTTACTAGTTCTATGACCTTGAGCAAAATGCTGACCTCTCTATGACTCCATTTCTTCATCTACAAAGTGGAGATAATGATAATAACACTTGTATCATAGGATTTTTGTGAGAGTTAAAGTAGATAATATATGCAAAGCAGATGGCATCGAGCCATGGGTAAATGAGTAGAGAAATGGCAAGTCCCCAAGTTACTTCATTTGGAAAGGTCAGAGAGAGGTCAGAGAGATACGAGCAAAAGCCAAGACGAGGCTACCAGAGAGCCAAGGGAGGGAGATTCCAAGATAGGAAAGTGGTTGATAGTTGGAAAAGCTAGGGAGAAATGACATAAGATGAGGACTGAATCAGCGCACTGAATTTAACAGAAGAGAAGCTGCTGGTGATTTCGGTGGATCATTAGGGGGGGAAGGCAGACCATGCCGGGCAGGGAAAAGAGTGTGGAGACATAGTGTCAGGTCTGATGCCTGGGCATGCTCTTTATGCAAATCAGGAAAAGGTGCTCTAGTTGTTGGACAGACACACCTTTGCCAAGCTAATGGCGGTCAGGCGCCCTGGGCTGGGTACCCAAGTGCATAATCTGCCCAACCACATGCAACAACCCTGGTAGGGGCAGATAACTCAGGAAGCTTGGCTGAGATGGGGAGGAGCAACAAGGTCGGAGATGAAGACCTGTCTTGGGCTGTGGACCCATCTGTGGATGCTGGTCTTTCCCAGCTCAGTTCTTTTCTGACCTACTGGCTCTGCCAAGGACTCTTCATGCCCCAACCCTCCTCCCAATCACAGCTATCCTAAGGCTTCCCCCTCCTGGGATCTCCCCCAGGTCACCCCCCAACCCTTGCTAGGACCTGTCACAATAATCTCCTTGAGGGCATAGGTTAAATCCCTTTCTCTGCACCCTTGCTTGCTCTCAACAGGATTGCCTCAAATCCTTTAGGAAGTGAGGGATCCATCAGTCAACAGAAGATCTTTAGTATTTATCTCAGCACTCAGAAGCGTGCCTGCCAGAGACCTAATGTCTTGTTTGCTGAATACATGTGATGGTGAAAGAACGTGTCTTCAGTTTCTACAAGCTAAAGGCAGCAGCTGACCTCTCTAGGTTTTTTCCTGGGGTTCTGGAAACAGATAGGACATGTGCTCTGTCCCATCAGGGTGCCTTGGGCAACAGACAATAAGGTGCCTTAGGCCAAGATTTGCTCTCCTTTCTCATCGGCCCTGCTGCTCTAGGACTTGGGTGTCCTGGGTTCCCCTTTCTTTTCTGTCAGGGAAAAAGCTAAATGCTTTCACTCTGAGTAGTTGGGGATCTAATGCCAGGCATGTGTGCATTTTAAAAGTAGAACCCACTTTAAAACTTATGAATAGGGACCTCCCTGGCAGTCCAGTGGCTAAGACTCCATGCTTCCACTGCATGGGGCATGGGTTCCATCCCACTGGAGGGAACTAAGATCCCACATGCTGCACATGTGGCCAAAAAAAAAAAAAACTATGAATAGATGTTCCTCTTCTTACAGTTAAAGAAATGTGAATTTGATCAATAATGAGATACTTTTTCACTCATCAAATTGGCGAATATCAAATAGTTTGAGACTACTCTGTGTTACAGAAATAGGTGCCTACACTGTTGTTGGTGAACATGAAGATTGGTCTGACATCCAATGAAAGTAATTTGACATTATTTATCTAAATTTTAAATTCACATAGCCTTTGAATCAGAAGTTCATTTTTAATAATTTATCTTATATATAAATATATATTTATAAATAATTACAATAATATTTAAAATATACCTAGAGACATATATATAAGGATATTTATTGCAGCATTATTTGTAGCAGCAAAATATAGGGAACAAACCTAATGTCCATCATTGGTACATATAGAGCATTCATAAAATGTGATACTTAATGCAAATATTTAAAAAAGAATGAGATAGATATAAATGTACTGACATATGGAAAGAGTTCCAAGGTATATTAAGAGGAAGAAAAGCCAAGTGGAGGACAGTATGCATGTAGTTTATATAAACATATATATTCATATACATATATGTAAATATATGTCTATGTTTGTGTGTGCATGGTATACATGTGCAGTATCTATGGAAGTCCACCCCCAAATCTGGTAATAGTGGTTGCCTTTGGTGAGGGGAATAGGGAACTGGGATTCTAGGGTCAAAAGTAGATGCATTTTCATGTGTGTGAATATATACATTCACATTTTCTTGAATTGGCATAAAGAATCATTGGAAGGATACACAAGAAGCTAAATCTTAGCCAAAAGTGATATTCACAATACTGAATGATTGTAGCAGAGATGCCAATCAATCAGAATAAATGCTGGCCCCAAAGAACCAGTACCAGTGAAAATTAGCCTTGCTGGGGAGGACGGGGAGATAGAAGGATTAGGGGATGGAAACTGGGTAGATGGGACAAGAGGGGCAGGCGTAGGAATGAGACTTCTCAATGTGCACTTTCATGATGTTTTAATTTTTGAACCATGGGATTACTATCTATTCCAAAACAGAAAATAAAATCTTCCCATAGTCCCCAAAAGAACCCAAACAGGAAAAAACTATAACAAAATTTGGCCTCAAGGGAGAGCGCTATGCTAATCAAAAGGAATGATATAGTTTACATCATCTGAGACTGACCAACAGAAAGATGTTTTGGGGAAGGTGACTCTTTCACACTAGAGGTGGCATAATACGGCCCTCCCCGGGTCCAACATTCACTGCTCCCTCCCCACCCATTCCAGCCTGGGCGCTAACTAGGTTTATTCTGCCTAACATTGATTGAATGGCTTTGTAGTGTTTATCCTCCAAGGGGTCATGGTCAGGTGGTACTCATGATGCTCCCAACTTTTTAAAGATCCTCACCGTATGACTCCTTAGAAGCTTGTCCCATTGGATAAATCCTTCTCGGTCGAGGGAGGAAGATTGGTAGGTGCATGGAAGGGTAACACTCTTTCCCCGAGCAGCCCGAAGAACATCCTTTGGGGTTTCCACAGAGATGGCGTGGACAGTCACCCAGACTGGAAAGAAAGTGGGAAGTAACTGACATGGGCATTCATACTCATTGCCCACTGGACCTCAGAGGGAATGGCCAGTGACGCTCTTCCAGCCACAGCTAGACACACTACAACTGAGATCTCGGCCACGGCACACCAGCTGTTCTCCTCCAGGCCCGGGGTGAAGACAAACACGTGTACCTTGGTTCACCCTGTCCCCATCCCACAGCATCTCAACAAATTTAACTGCGTTGTGTGATGGGTAAAAGCCTGGCTTTGCACCTCAGCCCCACCTCTTACACACTGTGTAAACTTTTGTCAGCCTCAGTTCTCATCTATAAAAAGGGACACTAATATTCTCAGAGCTGTTGGGAGAATTAAGCGAGATAATATGTATAAATGCTTTGCTTAATGCCTGGCACATAGAGCGCTCTCAATAAATATTTCCCACTGTCTTTTTTGTTGTGATGATGATGACTTATTCATTTATTTAGCAAATATTTATGGAGTGCTTAAATATGGTAAGAAAGTTGATGAATAAGATTAAGTCAAGGTAAAGAGAGAGAGGGTTCTCCCAGGGGAATTTATTCTATATAAGTTTATCAGAAAAAAGATGAGAAAAAGAGTGTCGCCACATCAGTATCTCTCATCACATACATTCTTCTTACCATGTGACTTTGACTCTCCTCCGTCAAGAGGTAGGGTCTATGTCCCCACCCCTTGAATCTGGGTGGACCTATGACTACAGTGTGAGTGACGCCCATTTGGCAGAAGCTCTAGTAAATGGATTTCCTTCCTATATAGTCTGGATACCCTTTAAACTGCTGATTTTTATGCTGTTTCCCAGGGTGGGCAATTTCGTACTCAGGCCTATCAGCAATATCCCTCCTTACTGCAGGTTGCTGTGTTGGGGATTGGGTTCCCATGGATACAACATCTCTGTCTTTCCTACCCATTTCTATGTTGTCCTTCTATGTGCAGTGGCTGTTTAATCAGCCCTCAGATCTTCCTCAGGAGGAATTGCTCTATATGTAGGTGTAGATTCGGTGTGTCTGTGGGAGGAGGTGAGCTCAGGGTCTTTCTATGCAGCTATCTTGGGCCACTCCTGTACCAGTCCATATTTAGTACACAACTTCTCTATGGCCATTTCAGGAAGTAGCATAGCATTGAGTTTAAATGCACAGGCTCCAGAGCTAGAATGCGTCCATTGGAATTCCAGTTCCTTTATCTACTAAATGTATAACCTTGAGCAGTTTACCTAAGCTCTCTGTGCCAGGGTCCTCACTTGAAAAATGGGTTGTTTGAAGATTAAATAACATGAAATGTGTACTTTGTTTACAATGATTCCTGACCCATAATCAGTGCGCAACATATGACAGTTACATTATGTATCTGTGTGTTCAATATATATTCATATAGAATAACTTCCACTTTCTCATCCCATAGTCTTTTGTTGAGGCACATCCTTAGTTAGAAGTTAATCACAAGAGATAACCACCTACCACCACAATGAGTGAACTACCATAAAGGAATAATAATTACTAATGATTATAACTAAAGAATAGATCAATTTTAGAGACCACTACAAAAGCGAGTGAAAGTTATTTTATGTTAATTTGTGAGGGAAGAGATTGAAATGAATGGATGAGAAAGAACTCATAAAGAAAAGGAAAAAATCTCGGACAAGTATAGAGCACTATTTAAATGCTATTTGTAAACCTGAGAAGGATCTTTAAAGGCTGATCTGGTGCCCTGAGACACACTTACATTTTCCATAATCCTAGATGAGAATTTATCCTATGTTTAAGACCTTCACGCCAACAGCCATCACTGTAAATCCTCCACAGCTAATCAAATCCTTCTCACTGATTCAGTCAGTATCCTCTTTTTTTGACATCACTGGCAGTAAAGACATCTGGCTTAACTTCTCAATAATTTCCCATCATAAGCTCAGAGGATTCTGATGTTTGCAATCACCAACTTTCTCACCCGCAGTTCTGTAATAAACTGTAATAAACCCAGTTCCTTTCACCTCTTTCTATAGGCTTACTGTTTATTAGCTCTGTGGCCCTCGTTTTTCTGTTCTGTGGAATCTTTGCATCCTACTCAGTGGATGAGACAAAAGTACCAGGTGGGACATCTAATCCATCATCAGAAAACTAGGAAGTGGAGAAGTTTGCTTCTAGAGCCTTCCAACAACCTCCCTTTCTACTTGTTTGTACAGATCTACACTGGGTATCTTCTTTCCAGTTGCCAGAACCCACCCTCTCCCCAGTAGTTGCAGCTCTCCCATCCTGTTGCTGCCAACAGCTGTGTCCCTCATGTTCCAGAGGTATTCTTTCTTTCCTGCTCCCTCCCCACTCTCCTTTTTTCCTCAAGGCTGAGTTCTTCTGATATTCACGAAGACCATCCATCTGATAGGCTAATTCACTATAAGGTGTTAAAAACAAATAGTTCAGTGATGTGTTAACCTTCCCAACGGTATACAAATTGGAAGAGCAGGTGCTTTCACCTGCAAGGAAGGAATCAAAATCTCACAGCACAATAGAAGTTTGCTGAGGAAGAAATTTTAAGCACATACATTGTCCTAGAGAAAATGCCCAAAGGCTCTCAAGCAGAGTAGATGACTCTGTCCTTTGTGCCATGGGTACCACCCACAAGTACCTTCATCCTAGTACTCTCTCATGAGAGTTTATTACATATGGCAGAGTGGCCAAGAGCACAAATGCTGGAGCCAAACTGCCCAGGCTGGCGTCCTCATTCTTAGTTTTCCTAGCTGTGTAACCTTGCACAACTTAATTAACTTCTCTGTGCCTCAGTTTCCTCGACTATAAAATGAGGATAATAATATTATCTAACTCAAGGTTGTTGTGAGGGTTGGATGACAACATATTTAGCATGCACAACCTTCATCCTGGCACATAAGCAAGAACTATGCCAGCATTCTATATTGTCATATCCTTCTGCTCTGCTACACTGTTTTTCCTTCCTTTTCATATCCTCAGGGCTCAAAAAACTGCTTAACACATAGGAGATGCTCAAATAAGTGCTCTTGGACAGCACACTGAATGAGTTCTAGAGAACTTAAGTTTAAAAGATGGGTAGGATTTGCAACCAGAGAAACTTGGTTGAAGAACTTACCTTACACATTGTTAGAAAATGTAAAAAAAAAAAAAAATAATAAAGAACAAAAGGAGCCCAGAGAGGGGATGCCAAGTCTGCAAGTGGCCCCAGATGGAAATGGGAAAGGTCATTTAACCTCCCTAAGTGGGTGGGGTGTGAAGAGACAGCTTGAAGCCTCCAGGATTTCTTGTAAATAATTAAGGTTTGTTAAGAAGATAATAAAGTGTCTCTTGAGAGCTAACCAGAAAGCAATACATCCAAGGAGAATAATGAAGTGCTCGAAGGACTGGCGGCTTTAGGCATACACAGCACATTATGGGAACCCTTGGGAAACTGGCAGGAATGCCTCCACTTAGCAAAATCCATTCGCTCAGAGAAACCACATTCTTAGTTAGGGAGGAGGTGCCCGAGGCCAGAAGGGGCCCATCGCACCCCAGGACTAGATACATGCTCTGACATTGAGAAAGCGCTGGTCTCTAGGGAAAGGGGTGCAGCTCACACACACATGTGCATGTTGGTTTGTCCTGCCCCCCACAAGGTGGGAATGACTCCTGTAGGCTCTCAGACTGGCAGATGGGGGAGGAGGGATGGAGAGGTGGGGACGGGGGTTAGAACTCCATGGATGTTTGAGGAACTCTTTGTTCAACGTGGATCTTTAGGAATCTATGAATTCCAGTCAATTTAATAAATTTTTCCTAAGGCCCTAGTTTAGTGCAAGGCCCTGGGAAAATGATCAGAGGCATCTTCATGCCCTACCTCCTCCAGGAATCCACCTGGACCATCCCAGCCCCTACTGGCTTCACTGAAGCGCTTCAGGGAGCATGTACCCCATGCACACGTCATTCTCATGTCAGTGTGGGTCTATGTGTGCGGGCCATCTCTCCTCATCATATGGCAGCTCCTTCCAGCAGGGTCTGTGTCTCAGACTTGTCTTGTACCCATCGCTTGCTAGTTCCCACCCCAAGGTATGTACACAGACCTGGGTGCTAATAAGACTTTATTTATTGAGTGGTTCATGACACAGTCCCTGCCTAGGAAGCAGTTAGCCAGCATCACTGTCAGCCAGCATCCTAATAGAGCCTAATTAAGTGTTAAGTGCAAATGATAAGGAGTGAAGTGTAGGGGTTTGGGGGGGAGGTGGGTGGTGAGGGGAGGGACCTGGAAGAAGGATTTTAATGGAAAGGCTTATTGAGGAGGTGGGACTTGAAATAGCCCCCAAGGGATTCAATTCACTATGTTGAACTTGTGCATAGAAGAGAGTAAAGCAGGATGCAAAACTGTACATGCAACAGTATCCCACTTCCACATAGTCACAGAGAGGAAGCAAATTCTTAGAAGAAAAAATACCAAATACAGAATTAATACCAGTTATCTCTGGATTCTGGGATGATGGGTTTCTTCTTTGTGTATTTTTATTTTCCAAATGTTCTGCAGCAGACATGCGGTACTCTTGTAACCATAAAGCCATGTTACAGTTTTATATGTCAAGCAGGAAGTGAGGAAGTAGAGAGGTGAGGGCAGCTTATTTTGTCAAGCAGCTCACGTAACATGGGGAGATGGGAAAGCTGGAGCCAGAGGGCTATGACAGATCTTGAGAAGGTGTCTTTCATCCCCTCTGGGATGGAAGATGGAGAGACTTAAGCAGGCTCCTAGGTTATAGGGATGGAACTCCCAGAAAGGAAGAGACTAAAAATAGAGGAGAAGCCAGGTGGAGCCAGACCCCCGGCTGGGTGGGGAAGGGCATAGGTGGAGGACTCGCCTTGCCCACAGCAAGAGTCACCTGTTCCCACGTGTACAGAGGTAGAGAGAAGTCGGTGGCAGGTGTGGAGCACTGAGCTCTGACTGGGGGCCCTGCCCTCCACATTTTATGCCTCTCTCCCAGTGAACTTTGTGACAGTCCTAAGTGGGAGCGTCTGTCTGTCACCATGTTCTGCCCATGCCAGGTGTTTATGGCATCCCTGACTCACCAGGGCAGAGAACGAGGAAGCAGCCCAAAGGTCCCTTGGTGGCAGGGGAGGAAGGTACCTCAGGAAGGAGGTGGGTGCCAAGTGTGACAGTTGGTGCCCTGGACAGAGAGGGCTGCTCCAGGGACAGAGCAATCTGGGAACAGAGACAAGCCCAGCAGGCAGGGAGGACATGGAGACAAAACCTGAGTGCTGCCAAGGTTGGGGTAGTTTGAGGAGCCACTAAACTTTACCTCCAAGTCAAATATGTCCTCCACTGGCTGTCTCAATACTGAAATGCCCACTGCTGAGTGAAGGCGCTGAAGCCCCTGCTAAAACACAAGTGCCATCGGGGAGGGAGGGAAGACACGGTGAGTGACTCTCTTCCTTTAACACGCAGGGCAAATCCATTTCCTTAATTAGCCCCTCTCATCCATCCATCCCTAGAAACGATGGGTAATGTTGATAGAAACAAATGCAATTAGGAAATTGAGGCTTGGAGAGAAGCAGGACAGAGTAAGAAGGAAGGGAAGAGAGGATAGGAGACACTGAGAGTAAACCAGCTTGCTGCCTGGTGAGGATCAAAAGGTTAGGTACTCATTCATTAACACCCACCCAGCAAATGGCTGCTGGATGCCCCTGTTCCAGGGACTCTGACAGGCTCTGGAGACAAAAGGGCAAGCAGAGACAGACACAGTTCCTGCGTTCATGGTGTCTGATCCTCTGCGTGAGTCAAATGATAATAAATCCATAATCACAGAGGCAAATGTAAAACCACCATGGTAACAAGTGGTACACATTCAATGACAGGATATAACAGAGGATTTGGGGATGAGGAGAGGTTGTCCTTAGGAAGGGCCTTTTGAGTTGACATTGGAAGATGAGCAGGAGGGAACCACAAGAAAACAGGGGAAGAGGTGAGTGGGGGAGAGAAGTGCACTGTGCAGAGGTCAGGGCACAGGAGAAGGTGGGCCACGTTCCAGAAACTAAAACAAGCCAGTGTGTAGAGATGGAACCAAAGGGGTGGTTTGGGGGGGGGGGGGTTGTGATTCCCCCTGTGTGATATCCTTTAGCCTCCCATGATGACTCCAAATAAACACAGAGGCCAAGTACAAACATCATACTTGTGCCATCAGGGAAGTTTAGGACAAACTTCACTATCTGCCAAACTTCACCCCTCAAGATTCTCCTACAAAGCAATTCCAAAGTTATATCACTCCCAGTGCAGCCAGAAACATGGGATGGGCCCAAGTCTAAGAGACCATGACAGCAATTTGAGTCTTTTTTTTTTTTTTTTTCTATCTACAATCTATGATTTATTTCAAGCAGTTCTTTTGAGTATGAGGGTTCTTTTTTTTGGACTTTCTATAAGGGATACACTTTATTTATTTATTTTTTAACATCTTTATTGGAGTATAATTGCTTTACAATGGTGTTTTAGTTCCTGCTTTATAACACAGTGAATCAGCTATACATACACAGAGAGTTCTTTCTTGCATCAAATGAGTGAGCACTCAAAGGAGGGAGAGAGAAAAGGTACTTGTCAGTTAGAAAATCACTGATGTCTATCTTTCTATAATTAAATTAGGAGAAAAATAAAGAACCCACTGGTAGCAGGAAGAAGCAAGAGTCCTCTAGAGTCTGGCATTTGGTGAGCTAGATATTCAGTTACTGTGGATTTCCACTGTTTTTCCCCAGGCAGAACATAGGCAGAGACTTGGGAACGCAGGTGCATGAAGCCAGATTAGGCTTACATTCCATAACTATGTTGCTTGCAGGGCTATTGTTACTATACTAGATGGCTGTGCCCCAGAGAAATGGGGTGCTGGTCTGTTTCCACAAATCTTTATCCCAGTCTTCATCGCAAGGAGGGCACTGCCAAGTGCTCTCAGCCAGTCTCTTGTCTAAGTTTCCTGGTTTGGTTGACAACATCCTGCTCAGTACAAATTTTGTTGTCACAATTTGAGTATGATGATTGATTTCAGCCCAAGGAATATGGTGAGGAGCATAAAGGGACAAGTAGCCAATTTGCAACATCAGCACAATTTGTAAGTTTCTTCCAATTTGGAAATGAAGGAGGCGAATCCAAGGGCACGCTCCAAACACGGAGCCCTCCCCAGTGGCCTTCGCCCCAACGCCGTGTCCCAGCAACGCTCACTTCCGGTCCTGGATGTTGGGGGCAGAGTCCCCACTTCCTGTGCCCGGCAGTCTCTGTTCTGGTCAGACCGTGGGGCTGGGGGCTCGGCTGTGGGCGTCGTGGTCGCCACCCTCTACGGGCCCCCTTCTCCAGCCCTTCCCACTCCTCAGTGCCCCCCTCCGTGGGCCCATCCTCTTTTAGCCCATCCTCCTCTGGCCCCCAGAATGCTAGTGGTCTTGCGGGAGTGGGACTTGGGCGGCCTTCCCTGGGCTTTTTGGAGGCCGTCTTAGAAAAGAGAACCAGGGCTTAGAAATGGAAACTGGGGGAGGCAGTGGGGCTGGTTAGAGGTCAGATGTTGGTTGGAAAGAAGCCTTATTTGGAGAAGTTGTCCAGGTAGAAAGTTAAGTTAGATTTGGAGGGGAGAGAAAGGAAAATTATAAAGGAGATAACTGAGCAGAACAGCCCCCCGAAAACCAATCACCAAGGACAAGAATCTAGTTGTTTATGTTTAGCACACGTTGTAGAGTCTCACAATTTAAAGGTCAATAGTAGTATCTGAGAATGCTTGGTAAGATGGATGCCCTAGTTGGATTAAAGGGAGTTTTAGATTTGAGGAGAGAACTCAATGAAAAGAGTTGGAGAGGAAAAGAGGACCGGAAAGTTATAACTTGATAGTAGAAAACCAAACATATATTGTGAGCCCTTGTTCTGGAAACTATGATACCAAGGGGGGGAAAAAAAAAAAAAACATAAGCAGTAGTTCTTATCCCCAAGCTGCTTAGGAAAACAAGTCCCAAAGTGGGTGAAAGGTTAAATGGCAGTATAACAGAGGGTCAAAAAAGTGGTTGAGACCTCAAATTCAAATCAGGAAGAAATCATTGGGGCCCAAAGTTACCTAGGAAGGCTTTATGGAGAGAAAGGACTCGTGATTTTTTAAGGTTAGACAGAAAGGAAGGTGTTGACACGACAGGTAGGTCTGATGATAATATTTTTCCAGACCAAGAAGTTCAGGATGTGATATGACAAACATTTTTGTAATGCTCAAGGTGTAAAGGTATAGGAGGCAGTCTAGGTGCTGAAATATTGGGATTTGGGGGAACATTTCAGTGGTTCATAGAGCCTAAACGTGACTTAGGAGAATCTATCCTCGCGATATGAGTCTTATCCTAACAGTAATGGGAAATCACTGAAGAGCTTTGAGTAAGGGTAGCGACATGGTCATAATTTCATTTGAAAAGATCAGTTTGGCTTCAGGGTGGACAGCAGATAGGAGAAGGGATAAAACAGGCTCCCAAAGCCAGTCGGAGGCTACGGAAGTAGCTTAGGAGAGGCAGCTTACATCGGTGAGGTGGCAGAGGAAACAGAGAAAGATGAACAGACTCAAGAGATGTTGGAGGGCTAAAATCATCAGGACATAGTGATGGCTTGAATTTGTAGCTGAAGGAGAAGGAGCTGTTAAGGGTGATATGGTGGCATCAAAATATGGTCCCAAAATACTTTGAAATTCCTCTGGTTACCAGGGGGTAAGGGTGGGGGGAGGGATAAATTGGAAGATTGGGATTGACATATACACACTACTATGTATAAAATGGATAATAAGGACCTACTGTATAGCACAGGGAACTCTACTCAATACTCCGTAATGGCCTATATGGGAAAAGAATCTAAAAAAGAGTGGATAAATGTATATGTATAACAGATTCACTTTGCTGTACACCTGAAACTAACACAACATTGTAAATCAACTATACCCCTATAAAAATTTTAAAATAAATAAACACATTAATAAATAAACAGGACTCATATCCCCTCCCTTGAGTCTGGGTTCTGTGGTTGCTTGATCAATAGAATATGGTGGAAGTATGGTAATAGATGCTGGATCAGTATCTGGGCCCAGACTTTAAGATACTGGCAGCTTCCACCTGCTGTCTCTCTAGATGTTTGCTCTTATAATCTAGCCACCATGCTGCGAGGAAGCCCAAACTTCCCTGTGAAGAAGTCCACAAAGAGAGCAACTGGAGTTAGCACCAACTTGCCAGCCAGTGAGCCAGCATTTTGGAAGTGGGTCTTCCAACCCCAGTCAACTCACTCCAGTTGATACTGCAGGGAACAGGGACAAGCTGTCCCTGCCAAGCCCCATCCAAGTTGCAGATTTGTGAGCAAAATAAATGTTTTTTATTATTGTCTTCAGTTACTAACTTACCACTAAGTTAAGGGGTAGTTTATTACATAGGAATAGAAAACTGTAATGGATGACTGTTAGGTTTCTGGCTTTCATTCCTGGATGAATGGGGTGTCATTGATTGATGTAGAGATCACTGACAAAGGCCCAGATATGGGGACAAAGTCCATGAGTTTGGTTTTCAGCTTGTGAGTTTGAACTGATTCTGAGATGTCTAAGTTGAGAAGTCATGCGGACTGTTGGATTTATGGTTCTATGGCTCAAGAGAGAGGTTGGGTTTGAAGACAGAACTTTGTGAGTCAGTTGAAATGGGTGTCAGCTAAAGCTGTGGATGTGGATGTAGAAGGGGGTCTGAGTGGAGGGAGCTCTGACATTTCATGGTGGGCTGAGGAGCATGAAGTTGCAGAGAAGACATGAAAGGGTTGGGCCAGGAATGTCGGAGGAGAACCAGGAGAGGGTGAGTCATGGGAACTGACAGAATAGAGTGTTTCAGGAAAGAAGGAGGAGGGATTAGCAGGGTGAGGAACTGCCAGGAGTACAAGCACCTGCTGAGCCAGGCTCACTTTCTCCCAGGCTTCCTTCCTGCTGGCCAGCATCACAGTAAGCAGCGTCGCTGGGTCACCAAGAAGCCCTGGGATGGGACTCTGGAGGGCAAAAAGGCAAGACGAGGATCACAGCCATGCCCACGAACCAGTTCTTTCCTGGAGGCTTGTTTCTCAAACTGTAGTCCCTGCTGCAGCAGCAGCCTCACTTGGGAGCTTGTTAGAAATGCATAATCTCAGGACCTACTGAATCAGTCTGTACTTTGACAAGATCCCCAGATGACTTCTATGCACACGAAAATGTGAGAAGTTAACACACCAATTTAGAGGCTGGGCATTAACTCAGGGAAGCAGTGAGATGGTGCAAAACTGAGCTGCAGGTCGCATGCAGAGTATCAGCCCTAGTCACAGAGATGGCCGTTCATTAAACCTATTTTTCCTCAAGGTCCAGTAGGCAACTCTGAACCTAGACTTTCACATCAGAGTCACCTGGGTAACTTTTCACAATCAGAGGGATGCCCAGATTCTGCCCCTCAGTATTCTGATTCAGAAGGTCTGGGGGAGGCTGGGCATTTGCACTTTTACTCCCCAGGTGATTGTGATGGGCAGCTGGGTTGCCAGCCGTGCCCTAAACCATCACTCCTCCCCCTTTGCACACATACCCCTCTTAAGCTGACCATTCATTACGTCCTTCCCACTTCAAGGCTGGAGCTGGAACTGGAGCATTTTAATCCTGATTTCAGCTCTGACAGGAAGCCAGTGTGATTCCACAGGCACATGAGCCCTCCTGTGAGCACTGGCTTCTGACTTGTGCTCAGGCACCAGCAGGTCATGCCCAGGCTCCAGGTGGGAGCCAGGTCCTGGGGACTGGTGTGGCAACGGGGCTCACAACCATGGAGCAGATGAAAGGCCAGGCTGCCCATCTTGTAGTGCACTTAACGGCTGATACCACTCTGGCTCTGGCCTGAATACCACCCTCTCGGGGTCAAGATGAACTGGGAACAAGGCCACTCTCTATCTGATTCTCATCAGATGTACATGTCTGAGGCTGAGCCCTGTAAACCTCACAGCCTGGGCCAGGTCACGGCGTGCACTTAGAAGTGCAAGTGGCACTGGGTCACACTCTGACAGGGAAGATACCAGCGAGCTCCCCGAGCCTGTGTGACAAACAGGATCATGGCACTTCAGAGTGGACAAGTCTAAGGCATGTAGGGAAAATTATCCTGCTGGGGACTGTGGCTCTAACAAAGGCCCCAGGGGAAGGATTCTAAAATGGCATGATCAACCTCAAAAGGACAAGAACTTGGAAACTTAGTTCCCATCAAAAACCTACCATGGATGAAGCATCCATGAGCTTATTGATATTTTTTTAGATGGGGGAGAAAAAAATTTTTTTTCTCATCTGGAATATTTTAGGATGATGGATTCCTTTATTTCTCAGTGAAAAGCAGTACTTTCCTACGTTTTTCAAATTTAAGCTTCGAGGTTTTCTCTAGCTGTAGGAAGATGGGGCTTTTTTGTTGTTGTTGTTGTTTTGTGCTTTTTATCAAGTCTTCAAAGATTTTAGGGACTCTGGGCAGAGCTTCTCAGAGACTTTTTCCCCCTGGTGGGCTCCTCTTTATGTATGTCTTTTCCTGCAGCTGTACCTTCCATCACATCAAATCTTTCATGGAGTCTGGTGGCTGAAAAATTTCCCAGAGTGGAAGAGCCTTGGTCCTGTACACAAGCTGGGATGTTTTCTCTAGCAGCCTTTGCGAGGGGTGACAAAATCCCTCATCCTCAGTGACTCTCATTCTCTTGGCAGATGTCTGCCAGAGCAGAGTGATCAGACAATTGATCACCAAAGTCTAGTTACTTTCCTATAATTTACACTTGCCCACACTAATAACAACAACAATAATAATAAATAACTGGCATTTATTGAATGCTTATTATGTGGCAGGCACTGTTCCAGGGTCTTTACGTTGACAAACTCATTTATTATCCCTAATAACCGAATGAGGTACAGTGTGCATTTTTACACATTATAGGTTACCTTCTCCATTTCACAAATTAGGAAATTCAGATTTTTTTTTTTAACATCTTTATTGGAGTATAATTGCTTTACAATGGTGTATTAGTTTCTGCTTTATAACAAAGTGAATCAGTTATACAAATACATATGTTCCCATATCTCTTCCCTCTTGCATCTCCCTCCCTCCCACCCTCCCTATCCCACCCCTCTAGGTGGTCACAGACCACCCAGCTGATCTCCCTGTGCTATGCGGCTGCTTCCCACTAGCTATCTATTTTACGTTTGGTAGTGTATATATGTCCATGCCACTCTCTCGCTTTGTCACAGCTTACCCTTCCCTGGAAATTGAGATTTATCGAGGTCAACTAATTTGCCCCATGCTAAAGTCAGTTAAGGAAGAGGGCCTGCCCTTCTCAAGTGCCGTCAGAGGGGGAGGGGGTGGGAGCATCTGCCAGGGAGGGAGAGGTATTGTGTCACTGACATTGTTTGGAATTGTCAGCCTGACTTTTATTCGGCTTAAGTACTGTTTTTAAATTCTCAAATGCACCACCTTCTGTTTGTGTCCCCATATGACCTTATGTGATTTTATTCTGACTCCCCAAAATCCGATGAGTCCTGGGGTCTATTTTCATCAACTTTGTTATGTTACTCTGCCTGGGACATCAGCAAAATTTAAGTTGTTACTGGGCAAGTTCAGATGAAGAACAGAAGTAGGGGGAAAGCCAGTATGACTTCTGGAACCCAGCTTAAACTCCACCTCCTCCAGGAAGCCCTCCCTAATTTCCCTGCTCTTCCTCTGGCATCCTCTCCCGAGCCTTGGTGGGGAGGGCCACCCAGCTGCTTTTACATCTGAACTTCGAAGGCCTTCATTGCTCACTTGTACGTAGCAATGGCTATTTCACCCCAAACATTTCCACTTGGCAAACGCATGCCCGGAGCTAGCCACCAAGCCCAGCTGCCCTGGCCCCACTACTCCGGCCCCTTCCCCTTAGTGTAAAGTATGGAGGCAAAGGTGATGAGCCCATGGTGTCAGGCAGGGCAGGCTGAGAGGGTGGAGGGAAGGGGGTGGGGGCAGAAGACACACTTTATCAGTGTGTCTGAACAGAAACCCAAGAACTGGTTGAGCTGGATGAGTTCACCCAGGGGTCACATGCCTTCTCACAGGAAGAGGTGAAATGTACTGCTCCAGGCAGTTCACAGTTAAGTCCACATTTCAGTCTAAGCTGGGTGCACGTTTTGTTTTGTTTTGGTTTTTTCCCAAGCCCAAATCCCTTCTTTTGATTCATGCATGGGTTTTGGGTTGCAGCCAGACTACAGATGCAAGGGTGTGTACTGGGGTAGGGGAGGAGGCGGGGCGGGGGGGGAGACTTCTAGGCTCTATAGAAGAGGATCAGAGGTCACTGGCCCAGTCCAGAAAGGGTGGTCATTTCTTTTCAGCCTCCTACCCTCTGGGCTTGAAGCACATCCTTCCGGTCTGAATCTGATGGCTGAGACAGGTCCCTCATGACTGCAATCATTCCAGACCCCTCACTCCTGTGGTGCCTGCACAAACTATGTGCTCAGTAAAGAGCTGTTTGGATGAAGGAATGAACCAAGTATGCCCTCTAACCTGATGACGAGGGCCCCTCTGCCCCAGTTAGATGGGCCTCCTGGCAGGGCCTTTGAGTTTGACCCAACCCTTCCCCAGCACTGGGCTATTCTCCAGCCAAGAGCTCCAAGGTCGTGTTTTGAGAGATGGGGGAGGAGGGGGAGCCTGGGGGCCTAGGAGAACCACCCTGGGCTGGCAGGCCAGCTGGCCTGGGGCTTGCCTGTAGGAACTGAAAAGTGAGCTCTAACTCAGACCCTCCTCCATTCTGCTTCCCAGGCCTTGGGGCTCCCAAGTTTCCTGGTATAACTCTTCACCTCTTCCTGTAACCAAGCAGGAGTCCATGGGGACTTCCCAGGACAGACTCCTCTCCCCATGTCCTCTGCCTGTCTCTTGTTTGTAGAAAAGCTTTCATCTCCCACACCTCCCCTGAGTCACAAAAGTCTGGATCAAGAATTAATGCGGGGCTTCCCTCGTGGCGTAGTGGTTGAGAGTCTGCCTGCCAATGCAGGGGACACGGGTTCGAGCCCTGGTCTGGGAAGATCCCACATGCCGCGGAGCAACTGGGCCCGTGAGCCACAACTACTGAGCCTGCGCATCTGGAGCCTGTGCTCCGCAACAAGAGAGGCCACGATAATGAGAGGCCTGCGCACCGCGATGAAGAGTGGCCCCCACTTGCCGCAACTAGAGAAAGCCCTCGCACAGAAACGAAGACCCAACACAGCCATAAATAAATAAATAAATAAACCCAAAAGTTTAAAAAAAAAAAAAAAGAATTAATGCAAAAATAGCAGTTGGGCCAGGAGAACTGGTAAGAATTTAAATAGTAAATCAGCCATACTGCAGTCACAGAATGTTTAGTTCCTCCCTGAAGTACCTAGATAGCAGTATCTGATGCACATTTCCTGAGTTGTTTTACAGTTGCTACAACCCCCAGCAAATGCAAGAAGTTAAGTACTGGCTGACCATGAGTATGCAGCCCCCAGACCTATTGGAGCCTGAGGATTGGTGATGTTAACCCCTGTGACACCATCCTGTTACCTCACCATCAACCAATCGGAGAAATGTGCACCAGCTGTTCACATACCCTGTGACTCCCCTCCCTCACCTTGCCTTTAAAAATGCTTCCCTGAAACCTATTGGGGAGTTTGGTTCTTTTGAGCATAAGCCACCTGTTCTCTTTGCATTGCCCTTGCAATAAAACTTCCTGTGCTCCAAACCCCGACATTTCGGTTTGTTTGGCCTCACTGTGCATGGGGCACACGAACTTGGATTCGACAACACGCCCCAGTTTTGCCAGATCCCTGAAGCCCACAACAATTTCTAATTGCAAGCTGACACAGAGGAAGACAAGCACTGTATAATATCACTTATATGTGGAATCTAAAAAATACAACAAACTAGTGAATAAAACAAAAAAGAAGCAGACGCACAGACATAGAGGACAAACTAGTGGTTACCAGTGGGGAGAAGGAAGAGGGGAGGGGCAAGATTGGAGTAGGAGGAAAAAAAAGGGTTATTATGGGATTATATGAAATCAAGTGTGTGAAATTTTGCCAGTTGTAAAGCACTACAGAATTTAAAGAATCTTTCATTCAATGAGAAATAATATGTTTAGTTTTAAAATGTGGCTGAATTTTAAAATAAATAAATAAATTGCAAGCTGATGAGATTCTCAGCATGTTCAAATACACTGAATTAAAGATACTCCTAAAATCCCCCCAACCCCCATCTCTCAACTTCCTTGCTCATTCTACTTCCTGTCGGTGCCCAGGACTCTAACGCCAAGACCTCCATCCTAACCCTTAGCACCCTGTGGGTCCTCACACAACGACTTTGCTATTTAGCACTTGATTTGGAGTCTACCATTATATCAGCGAATGTCTGGTTTTTATTTTGTGGGGTTCCCCCATGTTCTGAGTTTTCAATGACCAGAGTATCAAGGGAGCTAAAGGGCTTTGGCCTTTGGAAAGGGTCGTTCTATTTCTAACTGGCTGTTTTTCGAAGGGTTTGAGTCTTCTCTTGGTCTGTAAATGATATTGGGTAAGTTGCAACCTTTCTCTGCCTCAGTTTCCCTATATGTGATAACAGATGTTATCACTCTTACCATTGCCTCTTTTTCTGGTTTTAAGGCAATGATTAAAACCTCAGGTAGTGAGCACAAATCCTGGATCCACACATCCTGGCTTTTCTGGGACAACCCTGATTTTAAATATTTTTGTCCCAATTCTCAGATCTTATGTCTGATCTGATGATCTGATTTGGGATCAGAAAATATAGTTTTGAGAGTACTATGAATTCTAGAAATGGGCTGGAATTTTATTTATTAATATGAGAATAAAAAACATTCTGATTCTGGGTGCTGGCCTGGAACCTGCTTTTTGAACGACAGACGTGTAATTCTGCCCAGCACGAATACAACTGTGTCATTGGAGGCCCTCCCTGGGGGGGCTCTGGGAGACCCTCAGCATTCAGCCCCTGTCTCGCCCACCCCTGGGCACTACTCACCTGCACAGAGCATCCACAGCACAGGCTGCATTTTCCCCTCCATGGTCTTGCGTCCTCTCTGCCCCGAGTCCAGCCTGGGGTGGGCCCCTGACTTTAACCAGTCTGGGCTGACTGGTTAAAGCTACGACAGCCTCTGGCCCAGTCCAGACTTCGATCTCTGTGGTTTCTCCCTTCTTGTCTACCTTTGCCCAGCCTGGCCCCCATGGCCCACCCCTCAGCTGGACTGACAGGTGAGCTCACCTGTGGGACTGGACTCCTGCTCCACCCACTTCACCAAAGGCCCCACCTTCTCAGTTACCTCCCCTGCCTTCTCTCCACCCAGCAGGTGGGCAAAGTCCTGAGCTTCTCACTATCACGTGGGCTTCGCCTGTAAGGGACAGGAAGTTGCCGCCTTGTAATATGAAGGGAAATGATCTCAGAGGAAGGGTTTCAAAGCCAATAAAAGAAGGGTGTTAGTCACAATTGCTGAAATACTTCGAGGCATAATACGATCTGTTAATCTACTTCCCTTCCTGGTCTACCTCACCACCACCCCACAACCACGCTAGAGACACAGTCATGAGGAAGACTGGAAATCTCTACCCCCAGAGAACTACTAATCTGGTCAGGGAGGAAGATAGTATACAAGCAACCAAGATAGTCAGAAATACAGTGACCAGTTGGTCTCAGTTTGCTTGGAACTCTCCCAGTTTTAAAACAGAAGGTCCTATGTCCCAGGAATGTCTCCATCCCAGGCAAACTGTGATGGCAGGTCACCCTACTTAAAGAGTGCCAGGGCTATGGGGAGAATGACCTGGGAAATGACATAGATAATGAAATTGGGGCAGTGGAAGGGGTTCCACCTTAGACCTGGGTGATCAGAACAAAATGAGTATTACGATTCTCTATTTTACAAACAGGCTTCTAAGTCTCAAAGAAGTTAAATGGATTCTCCAAGGTCACACAGCTAAGAAGTGGTTTTCTGATTTCTAGTCCACCAGGCTAGGGACCCAGATGTCACCCTCTGTGAGTTCCGGGGTGGTGAGTAAGGGTTTAAAGGGTATAAAGAAGACGGAAGCCCTCTGTCCTCTCTCCTCCTATGTGGTCCCCTCTTTATCTGCTGCCTCTCTTAGGTGTGTTGGCCCTCCATCTTTCCTCCACCTCCCACCCACCTTCTTCTTCCCTATGCTGGGGGTCTGTCATCTTAAGCCTCGCCCTGACTGATGCCACCCTTCAGTCCTCTGCCCCATTCCCATCCACTCTCCATCCCTCCCTCCTTCATCTCACCTCTTTCTCATACCACCTTTCATCTTCATGGAACCTTGAAGTCTGGAGGTGAATTGAACTCCCATGGTTACTCAGTTGTGGTCATTCTTCCATCCTTCAACAGACACTCACTGAGGCCCTATTTGACGCCCAGGACAGGTGTTTGGCCATTGGTGATGCCATGTGCCTCCTCAGAGATGCCTTCCTGGACCACTCTATCCAAAGGAGCCCCCATCCCAGCTTTGCCAAGTTTCTGCACACAACCCTGTTTTCTTTCTTCAAAGCTCTAACCACTATATGAAACTAATTTTTGCTACCCCAAAACTTTTTCCATGCCAATCCCTCTGGAATTCCTTCCCCCCACCATATCTGCTGTTGTAATCCAACATGTGCTTTAAAGGGCAGCTCATATATTATCTGTTCTTTCATGAAGCCTTTCCTGACTTCTTCAGCCAGAAGGGCTCTCTCCCGCCTTTGAACTCACACAGCACTCTGGATCTCTCTTGGGATACTAACTAACTACATTCTGCCTTCTGCTTGAGTTATTTTTGGTCTGTGTCTCATTCCTCCTAATAAACTGTGAGCTCACTCATTTATTCAGCCAATTGTTATTGCACCAAGCATTGTTCCACCTAGCTGGGAAGAAGCACCATTTTAAGCCTGTAATTGTGTGTCTTACTTTGATCAAGTATAGAGCCTGATGCATAATAGATATCAGTGGGTATTTGTGAATGGGCAGACAAATGGGTGAATGGATGGATGGAGGAATGGGGTCATTATAGAATGTGCGGGGTGAGGGAGTGAACTACTGGGTTATTGGACTTTGCTTTGATCATAATGATGGTGGGAATTGGTGTAGTGGAGTAGGGTGGGTTATGAGCACATTTGAAGTTTACGAAGCTCATGGAAAGTTTATATCACCCAGGGTTGCCAGTTGACCATCACCATGGGAGGTGAATGTGGGGCAGAGGTTGTGGAAGGGGTGCACAACTGTCCAGTTCAGTATCCAGAGTCATCTCTGTCCAAAGAAATGGAGCCCTGGTCCCAAGAAATGACTACCCTATAGTCTCACCACGATGCTCTCCCAACATCTATCAGAAGACCCTCCCCATTCCATATACCTGGTATTTTTTTTCCAACCCCTTCTGTGCTGACATGGGGTTATAGTACAATTTATTTTATTCTCTTAGATCTTTGGCTTTAGATTATCTTCATGAAGCACTTTGAATAGCAGCCCCAGGCTGGAAGGTATGGAGAGAGAGCCCAAATCAAACTTTTTCTTTAGGCCTCTCTGTCTACGAAGAATGAACCTCTCCCAACTCTGCTGTTCAGTGTCAGTGTCCAGAAAATCAGCCAGGAGGGAAAGAGTTAAGTGGGGCCTGCTTTCGGGTCTGGGTCCTGAGCCTGCATTCCTTCCTCCCAGAGATCTGCCAGGCTGTGGGACCAGAGGCTAAATTTAGAAGCTAGCTAGGGTTTCCTGTGAACAGCTGTCCTGCCCCTCAGAGAAGGAACACTGGAGAGGGGAGGTCGGTCCCTCTCACTGGTCGGAGCTCCTGGCCATTTCGTCTGGTTCCCTCAGCCCTTGAGTGGCTGCCCCGTGGTGTGGAGACACAGGCAGATCAGCGGTGAGTGTGCCTCTCCCTTCATTTTGTCCTGTGAGCCCAGGACTTACAAACAAAGGGGCAGCAGCTCTGCCCTGAGTGTCAGGGCCCAGCCATGTCTGGGACCAGCTCCTGGGGGATCTCATATTCCTTAATAGGCTGTGGGATGGCGCCTGAGCCAAAGGTAGTGGCTCCTGTGACCTTGGTTAGAGACGCTGAAGAAGGCATCTTCCCGGTAAAGACAAAAGGTGTGTGTGTGTGTGTGTGTGTGTGTGTGTGTGTGTGTGTGTGTTTGTATGAGAGAGAGAGGGAGAGAGAGAGGCAAATTTCTGGTTCCCCTCACTGCTTTCTTGCTGGCATCTGTGGAAGGAGCCAAGTTGTCAATTCTTAAATCTTGCGACTCCAAGGTGGGCTGTTTACACGGCCGGCCGGGGTGTGCATCTTGGTGTCCTGATAACAGTAGCTGGATCAAGTCTGACTGGGTTTTCCTCATGAGTGATTTCCCCACCAGGCTATTAACACGTGGTGACTTTCCCATTCCTAGTTCCACTGAGGTGACATCACTGACACACCCTTTCCCCCAACAAAACCTCCAGAATCAGGTTTTCTAACTGCCCTTTTCATGCCAAACCTACAGAGGCTGACAGGCTGTCATGGCAACAAGTGGGGACCCAGAAGAGGAGCAGGTAGTGCCAGGTGAAGAGGATGAAGCCAATGTGAGAGCCGTGCAGGCTCGGTACCTCCGGAGCCCCTCCCCCAGCCAGTAAGTGTGCACTTGCTGAGTTCTGCACCCCTCCAACCACGGCGGGAGTGGGCTAGGGAGCATGATGACAAGTGGGCCCCAGGGAGCCTGCAGCCACCACCTTAAATTCACTCATTCAGCAAACATTGTTGAGTATTTTTTATGTGTCTTACTCTCTGGAGGAAGCAAACATGCACACAACCACACTGCAACATGGCATGGTAAGTGCTAGGATTAGCATGCCTAGGGTCTAGTGGTGGGGTGGGGGTGAGTGGGGGGGGGCGGGCAGGAAAAGGAACACCTGGGCTTGGAATTGTCATAGGAGGCTTCCTGGAGGAGATGATGCTGGACTTGAACCTCAAAGGATGAGTAGGAGTCTGGCAGTTCTCCCTGGATGATAGTGCTTGAGTTCCTAGAACTGAGGTTGGAAATGGGGATGATAGACCACAGATCACAGTTGCTTTACTTTTTCTGTTTTTTGTTTGTTTGTTTGTTTGCGGCATGTGGGTTCTTAGTTCCCCAACCAGGGATCGAACCCATGCATGGAGTCTTAACCACTGGACCACCAGGGAAGGCTAGACCATAGATCATAGATAAGAGAACGCATCAGGACAGGAAGAGGACCCTAAGACATTAGATCCTAGTACTAAGATGATTTTGTATCTGTGATCAAGCTGTGTCTTTCAAACTGGGATTTGTGCATGCCTGGGGGTAAGTGGCAGTGTGCCCAGTGGTAGATGACCACATGCATCTTCCTGGAGGGTCTTTTTTATTTTGTGACAAGTAATTTTAAAGTTTCTTTTACATAAAATCATTGAGGATATATGATGACGTAGAATGAAAAATTTGTGTAAAATTTTAAGAAAAATCATAAGGCATCAAAGAAATGCTTAATTGCCTGCTAAAGCAGTAGTGTATATGCCTATCCTTTCTCTTCTGCCATAAATAATAGTAGGGGATCTGACTTCTAATCTTAGCTCTGTCACCAAATTTATGTGAAGAACCACTTTAATTCTTGAGTCTATGCCTCCTTACCTAGAAAAAGGGAAGGAAAGACTCAGAATATGTCAAGGTAACTTTATATTAGAGTACCTCTGATTCTGCTTGACTTTCCTTTTCCTCATGTCTCCTGGGGTCTTGCTGGCTCCTGCTTCTCAGGGCTCAAACAGGCTTCCCCTTTGGAGTGAAATGGGAGCAAAGGCAGCTGCTCATCATCCAGGGGCCAAGGCACTTTGTCCAAATGGAGCTTGGGGACTTTTACTTTAAAATTGAGCCTTATGTTCTACTTAGAAAAACTGTTAGGATTGAGAGATTTAAAATGTAGCCTTTCCCTCTCTACACTCCCAGACAAGGCAGAGGTAGCGTGCAGTGAGTCAGGGTAGACGATGGCTTCATGTAGTAGTTAGGGTAATGCCAGCTGTAATAGCAAATGGACATTTCTTTCTCACTCAAATACATTTCAGAACAGGTACCTGAGCAGTGATTCAGGAACTGAGGCTCCTTCTATCTTGTAGATCCTCCATTTTAAGGCCCGACTTCTAAAGTCGCTGTGTTCGTCAGCAACAAGACAAAATGGGGAAGGGCACGAAGAATCTCTCAGGAGGTTTTTACGGGCCAGGCCTGAAAACGGCCATTTTGCTTCCGCTCGTATTCCATTGGCTGGACCTCAGCAAGGCCATGCTTTCTTGTAAAGGAGGATGGGAAATGAGGTCCATGAGCCCAGGGAAAAGAAGTGGGTTTGTGAACACACAGCAGTCGCAGCCCCAGTAACCCCTCTAGGCAGTTAATATTCGTGTTTCCTTTAATCCCACTCATAGAGCACACTTATTGTCTCCCCAGGGAGACAGCCCCAAATCCCATTTACCAACTGCTGCAAAGTTCAAAGGCTAGGTTCTCTGGAGGGCATGCCTCCTCCCCCTCAGGGCTGAATGCAGCTCCTCATGGTCTGACCAGGATAACTGCAAAGAAACAAAAACAGAACTCCCATAGGATAAAAGGAGGCGTGGGAGATAACAGCAGCCATCAGTCCATATAATTAATGAGCCTGTTGAGCGTCTTTGCCCCAGAAGTGGGGAGACCTCCTAGCGGTGACTTTGATGTGACCCTTGGGGTGGATTTCCTTTGTCTGCTGTTCTCTGGAGCTTCCAGCTTCATCCCCTGAGGCTTTTTCCTTGTCTGTTATTCTCCACAGCCACATCTGAAGCGAGGTTGGAGAGGGTGTCTTCCTTGAAGGCTGTATAGCTTTTACAGGCTTGTCCTGCTTATGGAAACTTGGGGGTCCAAGGGCTGTTTTAAGGTTTATACCACCCACAGGCCTTTTTTTTTTTTTTTTTTTTTTTCCAAAGGCTTTTTAAGTCTCATGGTTTCTTGGAAAATGTGATCTCTTCAAAAACTTAATTGGTTTCTGATCTACAGAGACCAGACAACTCCATGTGCCAGAAACCACACCCATAGTTCTTTCCCATAGATGTAATCTTCAATCCTAATTTATTTTCTTTGCTTTCTTGTCTTACATGTTTCACTCTCAGCTTAATGACAGGTATCTTGAGAGATTATCTGAAACTTTACATTTGAGAGGGAAGTTCAGGATGCATTTGTAATTTCTAGTATAATTGTTAAAAGTTATTTAGAATGTATAGCCAACCAGCTAATGAGGGGTGGATGCAATAATAAAATATAATCAATCCAAAAGAAGTCAAGAGAGGAGAGAAAAAATAATATAGAAAAAGAATAACAAATAATAAGAAAATAGAAGGATGGAAGATTTAACCCCAAATATATAAGTAATTACATTAAGCATAAATAGACTTACTACTGCAATTAAAAGAAAAAAATTGTCAGACAATTTTTTTACAAGCCTACACACTTTTTACAAGAGATACACCTTAAAAAATAAAGTTGTACAAAGGTTAACAAAGGATAGAAAACTTATACTACACTGTTCTGGTTACTATTGCTCATAACTTCAAAACTTAGTGGCATAAAACAACCATTTTATTATGTTCACAATCTGGAACCTGGACAAGGCACAGTAGTGTGGCTTGTTTGCTTCAAGATGTCTGGGGCCTCAGCTGGAAAGACTTGGAGACTGGGGGTGACTTTAAGGCTGGGGGTGACTCAGCAGCTGGGGACTGGTGTCATAGAGACATCCTCATATACTTGGCACTTCATGTCAGGACCTCACATAGGCAACTGGCCTGAACACCTAACATGGTCTTTCCATATGATCTCTCCGTGTGGGCCAGCGTGGGCTTTCTCAGAGCCTGGGAGCTAAATTCCAAGAAAACAGGACAGAAGTGCATTGATTTTCATGATCCAGCCTCAGAAGTCACATGAAGGACCACAAAGGTTCAAAAGGAGGCAACATAGGCTCCACCATTCCACTGAAGGAGTATCAAGGTCACAGAGTAAAAAGAGCACGTGGGATGGGATACATTGTGGCCAACTTTGGAAAGTATCAGCCACCATAATCACAAACACTAATGGAAAGCAAGCCAGTGAAGTGATTTATTGATATAAGACAAAGAAAACTTTAGAGTAAGCATTACTGGGGACAAAGAGGGATGTTTCCTAATAACTTAAGGTTCAATTCACCATATAATAGATATATTCATTTTAAATTTCTATGATCTGATAAAGTAGCCTCAAAATACATAAAGCAAAAAATTGACAGAACTGAAGAAAAAATTAGAATTCACAGTCTTAGTCAAATATACATTTTTAAAAACACAACCTCAGCAACTGATAAAATGAGGCAAAAAAATCATCAAGAATATAAGATATGTAAACAAAACAATAAACAAAATTAACCTAATTGGCATTTATAGAACATGTACCCAGCAAATGCAGGATATAGATTCTTATCATGTGCACATGGAATTTTTACCAAAAAGATCATGCCCTGGGCCATACATATATCAACAAATTTTTAATGCTTGAAATCATACAAAACGTGTTTTCTGACCTTTGCAGAATTAAGCTAGAAATCACTAAAAACAAAAATATACAATAGAAATTCCAAGAGTTTGCATCCAAGAGAGCAGGACGGAAGTGCATTGATTTTCATGACCTAGCTTTAGAAGTCATGTGAAGGACCACAAAAGTTCAAAAGGAGGCAGCATAGGCTCCACCACTCTATTAGAGAAATATCGAGGTGACACTCTAAAGAGAGCAAGTTGGATGGGATATATTGAGATATATGGATAACAGAAATTCAAATTAAAACCACAATTCAATACGACTCCATACTTGTCAGACTGCCTAAACTTTAAAGACCAACAACAGCAAACATTAATGAGGATGTGAAACAATCAGGACTCTCCTGTTCATTGATGGTAGGAGTGTAAATTAGTATAACCATTTGGAAAACTATTTCATAGTATCTAAACACATGCTTGTCCTATGACCCAGCAGGCTCACTCCTGATACATACTTAACAGAAGTAAGTACATATGTGCACCAGAAGAGAAGTACTAATACTAGAATGTTTTAGCAGCTAACAGTCATTAAGAATATAGAATGCTTAGAGAGAGTGAACGGGAGGTGGAGCCGGGGGAGCTGCTCGTGTATTCCCCCTGGCCCTCGGCCCAGCTGCTCGAGGGGGGAAGAGTTACCGCCACTCTTCGGCATCAGAACTTACCATGATGGCTGTGACCTAAAATCCTCAGGAAGCCCTGGGGTCATGGCCCAGAAGCACCCAGGAGAAGGAGGGTTGTGTGGAGCCCACCACGGTGGTGGTGCCTCCCTCAGGACTTTAGGACCCTCTGTGGACCCTGAAATACTTTCATTCTCAGGACTCAGGGACTCGGCTGGGCCTGCTCCTAATGGTACCCACTGCCTCACAGAGCACTCTAGTCCTAAGTACACACAGCCCCCAAATCCAGCCCACTGGTCAGATGCAAGCCACGGCCCTCCAAGGGGTCCAGGACCCCATAGGGATGGAGAGGACCCTGATCAGAGTGAGGCATCTTCAGAAGAGTCAGGAGTGGACCAGGAACTCTCCAGAGAGAATGAGGCTGGGTACCAGGAGGATGGGAACCCTTCTTTTCTTTCCATTCCACCTGCTTGTAACTGCCAGGGAACCCCTGGAATCCCTGAAGGGCCTTACTCTGAGGGAGGAGATAGCTCTTCTAGCAACTTTTGCCACCATTGTACCTCTCCAGCTTTGGGGGAAGACCAAGAGTTGGAAGAGGAATATGATGAGGAGGAACCTCTTAAGTTTCCCAGTGAATTTTCACGTGTGCCCAGTGGGAAGAAACCTGCACCCCAGAGACAACAGCACCGCGTTCCAGCCAAGGAGGATACTCGGGAGGGTGGACGCAGAGATCCCAGATCCCCTGGTCGACATCGGCTGGGTCAGAAATGGAGTCAGGCAGATTAGCACAGAGGACTGGAATTGTGGGGGGCAGAGAAGCTGTGTCAGCTTGGACAGGCAGGCTTCTGGTGGCTGATCGACCTGCTGGTATTAGTGGGGACTATATGGAAACTTGTGCCCATCTCATCTGTGCTGCAGGCAGCTGAAAGGCAGTGATCTGGACCTTTTTTGGGTCTGGGTGGGAGTATGGGCAGGGCGGCTGGGGGTCGAGGCCCAGGTGATGTTCCAGTTTCTGAGTCAAGGGTTTTGCTATGGGGCAGGGCTGTTCACCCGTTTTCTTAGGCTACTGGGTGCTTTGCTGCTCCTGGCTCTGGCCCTTTTGTTGGGCTGTCTACAGTTGGGTCGGTGGTTTCTGGTAGGACTGAGTGACCAGTTAGGCTGGAGGGGTAAAGCCACCTGGCTCTTCTCTTGGCTGGCTTCTCCCACCTGGCAGCAGTGCCTGATTCTGCTGAGAGAGAGCAGGCCGTGGCAGCACAGCTGGTAAGAATAGTTCAGCTGGGGTTGGCTGGAGTTGCCTTGGGTCAAGCAGAGGACCAATAGGCAGGGGAATGCACCTGTAGCAAGTGGTCACTACTGCCAGCCTGAAGAGGAAGTGGCTCGACTGTTGACCATGGCTGGGGTTCCTGAGGATGAGCTAAACCCTTTTCATGTGGTGGGGGTTGAAGTCACAGCATCAGATGTTGAACTGAAGAAGGCCTATAGGCAGCCGGCAGTGATGGTTCATCCTGACAAAAATAATCACCCCCGGGCTGAGGAGGCCTTCAAGGTTTTGCGGGCAGCTTGGGACATTGTCAGCAGCCCTGAAAGACCGAAGGAATATGAGATGAAGCAAATGGCAGAGAATGAGCTGAGCCGGTCAGTGAATGAGTTTCTGTCCAAGCTGCAGGATGACCTCAAAGAAGCAATGAATACTATGATGTGCAGCCGATGCCAGGGAAAGCATAGGAGGTTTGAAATGGGCCGGGAACCTGAGAGTGCCAGATACTGTGCTGAGTAGTAATAGGCTGCATCCTGCTGAGGAAGGAGACTTTTGGGCAGAGTCAAGCATGCTGGACCTCAAGATCACCTACTTTGCTCTGATGGATGGAAAGGTGTATGACATCACAGAGTGGGCGGGATGCCAGCTTGTGGGAATCTCCCCAGATACACGCAGAGTCCCCTACCACATCTCATTTGGTTCATGGATGCCAGGCACCAGTGGGAGGCAGAGAGCTACCCCAGATGCCCCTCCTGCTGACCTTCAGGATTTCTTGAGCCGGATCTTTCAAGTACCCCCAGGCCAGATGTCCAACGGGAACTTCTTTGCAGCTCCTCAGCCGGGCCCTGGTGCCACTGCAGCCTCCAAGCCCAACAGCACAGTACCCAAGGGAGAAGCCAAACCTAAGTGGCGGGAGAAAGTCAGGAGGCCCTTCCAGCGCTGACACCCCCCTCTTTCCACAAATCAATGTCAGGGAGTCAAAAGGGCTGTGTACAGCACATGATGGAGTTTGATTTATTTTTAAATGTTTAAAAAAGGGAAAATTTTAAGCTCAAATTGTTCACTCAGTACTTATAGGAAGCTCTGGAACCACTCTCCCTCTTCTACCAGCACCCGGGAACTGAATCTTCTCTTCTGACAATACCAAAGAAATAGGGGGTGGCTAGAACAAAGAACCTAGGGCCTGGACCTGTGCTGGATGATCTCTCCCATAGTAGTGTGGAAACTGGGCATTTCCCTGGGGTCTGTATGCCTTTGTCTTGTCTTTTGCTACTACAGCAGATGACACTTTCCCCCCTCTTTAAAAAAGAAAAAAAAGAATATAGAATGTTTAAACAACATGATAAACTGTCCAATTAACAGTAGGCTAGATAAATAAAGTCTGGTATATATATTTGAATACTGCCCTAGGGAATAGGCATTTTATTAAGTGTCTATCACTTCGATGTGATTGAGCTGCGCAGATTATTGGTTGGGGAGGGCAATCAGTGAGTGAGAGCTGGCTGTGAAGGTGGAAGGCGGGTCACTGCAGGGAAGACCAATTCTGCTGGTGTCAGAGTTGCATGTAAAGTGAGCCTGCCAAAGAACCAAAGCATTTATTAATAGAGACTTTCTAACAGCATTCAGTCCTTAGCCCTTCCAGCTGCCAGTTCCCTTCCTAGACAAAGACAGGCTCAACCTGAAAGCCCCACTTACATGCTGAGCTCCCTAAAAGCATGGTCCCACATACAGATCAAATTTTCTCTGGGTTCCCAGTGACTCTTCCTGAATCCTATCGGTTTTGATGTCCTTCACGGTTTGTGTACAGTATACTCCTTAGCAACTGGTTTTTAGAAGCTGATCCCAAATTGGCTAGCCCTTTTCAGAAATTTTTAAGGAAGGCAAACACACAGTAACACTTCATGGACTATCCCTTCCTGCAATTATCATAAAATCTGAGGCATAAACAGCTGCATTGACTTTTGAGTCATCATCCAATCAATCCCACTGCATTACACAGCACCAGGCTTAAGCCAGCCCAGATGATTGAGTCTACAGTACCTTTAAAAATGAAAAGATAACCCACAGGCTGGGAGAAAAAAATTGCAAATCACATATCTGATCAAGAACTAGTATCCAAAATATACATTTAAAAAAAAAATCTCAAAACCCAATAAAAAAGAAACAACTCAATTTAAAAATGGACAAAAGATTTGAACAGATACTTCACCAAAGAAGACACATGGAAGGCAAATAAACACATGAAAAGATGCTCAAAAGTCTTTGTCATTACGGAAATGCAAATGAAAACCACCGTGAGGTACCATTACATACATACGTATTAGAATATGTAAAATTAAAAACACTGACCATATCAAACATTGGTGAGAATGTGGAGGACTTGGAACAATCCCACTGCTGGTGGGAATGTAAAATGGTACAACCATTTTATAAACGGTTAGTTTCTTTAATAGTTAAACATACAGCTCCCTAAACACACACCTATATCTATATGATTCAGTCATTCTACTCCTAGGTATTTACCCAAGAGAAATTAAAGCCTATGTCCATACAAAGACTTGTACATGAATGTTCATAGCAGCTTCATTTGTAATAGCCTGAAACAACCCAAATGTCCATGAACAAGTGAATGGATAAATATACTGTGGTGTATTTACTCACTGGAATACTATTCAGCAGTAAAAAGGAATGAATTATTGATTCATACAACAACATGGATGAATCTCAAAATAATTACGCTCAGTGAAAGCACTCAGACAAAAAAGAGTACATATGATTCAATTTACAGAAAATTCTAGAAAATGCAAACGAATCTCTGTAGTGACAGAAAGCAGATCAGCGGTTGCCTAAGGAGTACAAGGCAGGGAGGGGGTAGAGGGAGGGCTCACAAAGGGACATGAGGAAACTCTGGGGGGATGATGGCTATCACAATCTTGATTGTGGTGATGGTTTCACAGGTGGATACTTCTGTCAAACCTTACCAATCTGCGTATTTTAAATATGTGCTGCATGTATAACAATTATACCTCAAATAAAGCTGTGGGGTTTTTTAAAGGTATGAAAAGAGAAATAGAACTCTCTTCTAGGAGGCAGTATGGTGATGTGACGTGGGAAGAAGGTAAATGGTGTAATTGAGGCCAAAATTAAGGTCAGCTCTGCTCTCCCACTTACTAGCCATGAGAGCTTACATAAGTTAGTCATAAAATTGGAATACCAGTTTTACCCAGTAGTAGAAATAAAACAATATAAGATAACATATATTATTTATAATATATATTACATAAAATATATAACATACATTATTACAATATAACATATATATAGGCATATTAGGTATTTGATAAATGGTGACTCTCTTCCCTTTTCCTTCCAGAGAAAGATATTTGACAACGATTTTTTTTCGGTAACTCATCAAGAAATTTTTATTTCACCAGAGTCCCACACACTGTAGTTAAAACATCATGTTTCTCTAATTCTGCCACAAGCAAATACTGTATTCTGAGCAACCGATCATTACCCAAGTCTGAACAGTCCTCCCTGTACTTAATAAGTGCCTGAAATTCCATCCTTCTTGTTTTATCTCTTTAGCTAAAGGCTTGAGCCTTTTTAAAATTCAATTATGCCCTGAGTCAGCAAATATCCCACCAGCAGACTCTCAGTGCTAGTTTCTTAGGGCTACGGTAGCAAATTAGCACAAATTGAGTGGCTTAAAAACAATAGAAATATATTCTTTTGCAGTTTTGGAGGCCAGAAGTCTGAGATCCAGGTGTTGGCAGGGACGCCCTCCCTCCAAAGGCTCCAGGGAAGACTCTGTCCTTGTGTCTCAGCTTCTATTGGCTCTGGGAGTTTCTTGGCTTGTGACGGCGTAACACCAACCTCTGCCTCTGTCTTCATGTGGCCATCTCTTCTCTGTTTCCTCTTGTGTCTTTTTGCAGTGACATTTGGCACTGGATTTATGGTCTATCCACGATTATCTCTTCTCAAGGTCCTTGACTTAATTACATCTGCAAATATCCTTTTTCCAAGTAAGCTTGCATTCACAGGTTCTGGGAGACATACCTTTGGCAGGGCCACCATTCAACTCACTATAACTTTAGACCCAGCCCTGGGGCAATATAACTGTATTCTTTTCTGTGGAACCAGGACAGGGCCTTGCAAAAGTCCACCCAGTGCTACAAACAGCCACTGTCAATCAACCAGAGTTAGTCAGGGGATGAAGTGTGTTTGCTGTCCTGGCAGGGAGTCGTAACATTTCCAGCGTCATCTGTAAATCTCATCCTAGGGTGAATTAAGAACCTGAGAAAGGGGTGTAGCCAGTGGATAGCGGTGTCAAGTCTTCATTTTTGCCTGACTTGGGCACTGCCCTCAAACACCTTAAATTCAAACCTAGCTGCTGTGAGTCACTCTCTCTGGAGGAAAACCTGCAGCTACAGATTCATCCATCTCCCAAGTAGGCAAATTTCCCGAGGTAATTCATGAGTTAACATTAAAATGTAAAACCCCCTATCCAGTGGGGCAACTTAACCTCCATCAGACCTCCCCAGTAACCCAGATGAGCACAGTTTAAAGTGTCAGTGTGCCTGTGATGCAAACCAGCCTCAAGACAGGCCCCCCTCCCTTATAGGAAGCTTCTGCCCCCCAAGCCCTCCCATGCAGCTGGTCTGAAACCTACCTCTGCCTCTTCTCTTCCTCCTCAGCTATGACCAGTTTTCTCTTCCTCTCCAAATAAAGGATCAGACTTCTTTATCCTTCTCTTTTTCTGATTTGAAGAATATTTTTCTGTTTTCCTTTATTTTTTTCCAAGTCAAAAATCCATTTCTTGCTCTGGCTTCAGATCTGAACTTTTCAAGCCTCTGCAGTGTTTTAGAACGCCTTGGTGATCTGGGCAGGCCACCTCTCTTGACAGCATTTTCCCTTCCACCTTCAGCAAAGATCCTTAGCTGTGCTCCGCTTGCCTTTCTTCTCACGAGGTCTGTGTGCCTGGTGGTGGCAGTGGGGCAGGAGATGGGGGCATGGAGCGTCAGGTCTGTGTGTCCTCATTGTGTGTCCTTGGAAAGTGGCTCCTCCCACACACCCTTTCTCTTTTATATTTCTTTTTCCATGAAAATTTTCCTGCCTTGGCTCTTTCACGGAGCCTGCTGGAAGCAGCTTGCTAAAAATCGATTTGCTTTACTGACTTCTCTCCTTCCTTGGAGCCTGAACTTTGCCTGTGTGGTCACTTTTACTGAAGCTCAGAAACCTGTTCCTTTTTTGCAAAAGCCAAATCAAGAAAGACACCCCCATCCTGGGCCTCTGCCTCCATTTCATTTCCAAGGGACTCATTGAAAGGAAGTGATCGGCTGTCAGGGGGGGCTGGGTTGAAGGACCCCAATTCCTCTCCATTCTGGGTCTTGATAACCTGGCAACTGGTTTAAAGAACTGGCTTTCAAACTTTGCCAACTGCAGTCCACAGTGGGACATACCGTTTACTCAGAGCATACGCGTATAGGTATGTGTAAACTTTTAACAGGTTTCACAAAATTATACCTATCTTTACAATGGATGGTGCTATTCTCTATTCTATTTTTTTTTCTTTTTTATTTTTTTTGCCAGATGCTAGGCATGACCCATTGATTTTATGATACACTAATGGGTCACAGTCTGCAATTTTGAAAAACACAGGTTTAAAGAAAGCTGCCCCCGTCTCTGCTCTTGGTTAGGAAGTCCATCAAACTCTGCTTTATTGTTTCTCTTCAATTCACCCTCAAGGCTTTTTAGCTGCTGCTTCCTGATCTTATGATGAGGTATATATCGATCCTAGAGCCTTTCTTTCCCTGCCGGTCTTTTTGAACAGCCAGTCCTTTCTGCTTTCCAATCACGGTGTGTCATCACACTCCATCGCAGGCATGCAGGTGGAAGCACAGACACGGTCATAAATCAAAACCTCTAGGGCCACTGTCTCACTGACCTTGCAAATATAAACAGGCCCACTTGCCCAGATCTTACCCTCCTGCCTCCTCTCTTTCTCTGCAATCCTGCTTCTCGGTGGAAAACAAGAGCAGCTTCTCAACGCCGCTGGGACATGGCTGTCCATTCGGGTCCTTTCAGGTCCTATCCCCACACCTTCTATATTAGACTCAGTAAACCATGTCTCCGGCAAAACAGTCTTAGGACTATCAGGTTTACATCTCCTCCTCTCATAACAGGTTAACTCATAAAAGCGCTCAGAATTTACATCCTACCTTCAACACTGGAGGATGCCGAGCTGAGTTTACTGTTGCTCGCATTTTTGCATCAGCAGCCAAAACAGATGCAATGTGGGATTGGGGAGGGCATCTGATCTTAACCCCCGCCCCTCTTTTCTCAATCTTAAAAGCTCCAACTTCTCAAAAGTGTACTGGGTGGTCTTCAAATGTGATTTCTCAGATTCACTGACCCATGAGCTGGAGTTCAGTCTTTACCACCAACAAGGAGGAAGGATGTTTCCCCACCATTTTTATTTTCAGATTTTAATTTCATATTCTCTCCCCTAGCAAACTTACAGCCTCAGAGTTTAGGTATATTCAGGACAGGTTATCAGTTCCCGGTATTTGTCATGTGAAACCAAATCCACACAATCTGAAGTCGATGTGATTTGGGGAAAATGGCAGGATCAAAGGCTCGCAGAAAGACAGAACCAGGTGGGGATCCCAGGGGACACCACCTGCTGACTTCTGGCTCGGGTCTTTCTGCACACCTGACAGCTGAGGACTTCTGTAACTCTTTTCAGTCTGTGCCTGTAACTTCCTCCAACAGAGAGCCCTGGAGGCCTGCAGAGGAACAAAGAAAACCGACCTCTGCGAGAAGTGAGGGGCCATGCCAGGAGGAAGCCCTTATCAACCCCATAGTTACACGAAAGTTCTTGGTTAATTACCCCTTCAGAGTTTTGTTTTGATTCCCCCCCAAACCTCATTTTTAAATGACCCTTAAGAAACAAAATAATTATTTTTATTAATAATAATATAAATAATATTAATTATTAATAAATAAAAGAATAAAACTCCCTTAATAAATATTGTTGAAATGGAAATGTGGCTCACATTTATATAAAATTTAAGGCTCTGACTCTAGTTTTATGAAATGTTGATATTTTAAAGCTGAGACCACCCTGAATCCTGGGCCCAGAATATCCCCAGGGTCTGACACTATCCCAACGCTATTGTCGGGGCTTACTTTCATATTGGTATTATTTTGTTGTTACCTTCCAACTGCAACAAATTGGGGTCTGTCACTGATTATTTCCTAGGTTCTGTATTACTATCAGGGAGAAGAGTGCCTTAGCATTTGCTCAGAATTCACTTGGTATAGTGTTACTGCTGTCATCTACTGCTGCCTAACAAATTACCCCAAAATGTAATGACTTAATAATTTTATTTTGCTCCCCTTTTTATAGGTAGGAATTTGGACAGGACGGGGCAGCTTGTCTGTGTTTCACGTAGTGTCAGCTGGAGTGGCCCAAGGGGTGAAGGATGACGCTCTAAGAGGCTCACCCACATGGCTGACTGTTGGCTGGGAGCTTGGCAGGGAGTGCTGACCAACAGCCTTTCCAGCTTGGTGGCCTTGGGGTTGTTGGTGTCGTCTGACTTCTAATATGGCAGCTTAGGGCTTCCGAAGAGAGAACACTGAGAGCCAGAAGCAGGGAGCTGCCCTTAAGGCTCAGGTTCAGACACTGGCTGTGTCACTCCCACCATATTCTATTGTGAGAGCAGCCACAGAGACCACTCAGATTCAAGGGAAGTGGACATAGACCACTATTCGAGGAGTGTCAAAGATCTGGGGTTACCATAAGAAAAAATTCCTAATTGCCAATATAGGCTTCTGAGATTGTATACATCTTTGCCTCAGAAGGGCAGAGAGTGAGCATGGACAGAACATAGCCAGGACCCTGGATTTTCTCCTGGGTTTGCTACTGGCAGCCCAGTAAAATGATGAGCCAGTAGCAAATACCTGATAAATACCGTCGTGTTGTAATTAGTGTACCTGCCACATTCCCTTAAATGTGGTACTGTACTGAGGACAAATTCAGTCAGTCAGTGAATCAGAAAATATCTATTAAGCAGACATTGAGCTAGGTTCTGGGAACCCAACAGCTCACAAAATACCCTAAAAGTCCAAAAACTATTTTGCCACAGATGTGGTTTAATGAGTCTAATAAAGAAGGTGTGGTCTCTGCCTCATAGAGGGTATAGTCTTGCATAGGAAACAGAATTTATCAAATTATTTCATAAATAAATGTAAAGTTACATCGAACAGAAGTGCCATAAAGGAAAGGTATATGGTGCAATGAGAGGTGGAGATCAGGGAGACTTCCCTAAAGAAATGATGATTGAACTAAGATCTGAACAATGGGTGAGGAGGAGGAGGACTGACCATCCAGGCAGCGGAAATGGGCTTCTGCAAAGTGCCTGGGCAAAAGGAAACTTGGTGGGGATGGGAAGCCAAAGAAGACCAGTGTACTGGAAAGGAGTGAGCCCGAGGGAAGCCAGTGCAAGCTGAGGCTGGAGAGTAGAAAGGGGCCAGAGACTGCAGGGCCTTGGAGACCATCAAGTTTGATCCCCAAGGTGATATGTGGACACCTTGCCTGGTACCTAGAATTCTGTGCATTCATCCAGCCATCTATCTATTCATCCATATACCCATCTGTCCACTCACATTCCACTCAGTCATCAAAACCTGCCTGATTACTCACCTTCCATATGCTGGAGGTACAGGGATAAATAAGACTACCTAAGCTGTACCTTTATAGAACTTGTGTACACCCCAACCAGGTGTTCTATTCTTTATTACCTTTACCAAGCCACCAGACCTCTAAAAACCTCTCTAGTTCTAGCATCCAAGGATAATATCTCACAAACCTCACCCTTAATTCACCCTCACTCCCCGGTCATGCTTTTGAAAATGCATCTTCTGGTCTACTTGGGCTAGATTGGGAATGATCTGACACAGCTGCTCTTGGAAATCCCTCAGGAACTACCAATGATGATACAACATTGTGCTGACCTGCATGGGCAGGTCTAGCCACGTCCTGGTTAGAGTCATAGGCTACTCCTTTTTTCTGTCAAAGACATTTCTTTTTTCATAGCCTTGCTGGCTCTGATCACATCATTTTCCCAAGGGGGAAATCTGATGTGGATGCCTACTACAAGGGAATTATTCTGCTGATCAATCAACTAAACTTATCTAATTCCAAGTTAGCTCCATTCAGTTCAGCTGGACTCAGCTCAACTCAACCCAATCCATCCATCCATCCATCTATGCTTTCAACAAGTATTCTTTAAGTACTTTTCTGTCAAAGTCTATGTTGGGCCCGGGGATCCAGCTGGGGTTTCTTCCACCAACCAACTCACCTCCCCTTTCCAATCAGAATGGTATCAGTGTATTGTGTGGAGAGAAGACGGGACTCAGAGCAGGACTGCTCTAGTTTTGCAACTTAGCCCCGCCACTTATTTACTGCCTTGGGCAATTTTGTTAACCTCTCTGAGCCACAGTTTCCTCACCTTAAAGCAGGAATAATAATACCTACTTTGTGGGAGTTTTGTCAGGATTAAATTTATAAAAGGCACTCAGAAATGGTATCCAGGGTCTTCCCTGGCGGTCCAGTGGTTAAGACTTTGCCTTCCAATGCAGGGGGTGTGGGTTCGATCCTGCAGTCAGGGAGCTAAGACCCCACATGCCTAGTGGCCAAAAAACCAGAACATAAAACAGAAGCAATATTGTAACAAATTCAATAAAGACTTTAAAAATGGTCCACATAAAAAATAAATCTTTTTAAAAAAATGGTATCCTGGACTTCCCTGGTGGCGCAGTGGTTAAGAATCCTCCTGCCAATGCAGGGGACACGGGTTCGAGCCCTGGTCCGGGAAGATCCCACATGCCGCAGAGCAGCTAAGCCCGTGCGCCACAACTACTGAGCCTGTGCTCTAGAGCCCGCGAGCCACAACTACTGAAGCCCACGTGCCACAACTACTGAAGCCCGCGCACCTAGAGCCCGTGCTCTGCAACAAGAGAAGCCACCGCGATGAGAAGCCCGCGCACCACGGCGAAGAGCAGCCCCTGCTCGCCGCAACTGGAGAAAGCCCGTGCGCGGCAACGAAGACCCAACGCAGCCAAAAATAAATAAAATAAATAAATTTATAAGAAAAAAAAATGGTATCCATACCCAACACAGTGGATGAACACAGACCAAGGAACATCACTGGGAAATTTCTTAACACTGCAAACCAAAGAAGATTCTACAGGTTTCCACAGAGATAAAATAGGTCAATTGCAAGGGTCAGGAAACACATTGACTTCCGACTTTTAAAAGCAAAACGATAATGGACAAGTTTCTAGTTCTGGGTAAGATGGCAAACACACTTTCCACCTAGACTCTCCCATGGATTGCCCTTATAAAACCTGGGCAGAAGGATACAGCAGCTGTTTGAGGACTCTGAACAGTAAACAGTTTCAGGCAGATCGAGGAAGAAAACCAGAATCCAAACTACTACCAAATCAGCAGTGTGTGTATCATGTTTTCCTCTGGAATTTACAACCTTAACTCAGGGCAATGTGACAGTGATGGCAGCAATAGCCTGAGGCGCCTAAGAAATGAAATATTCAGCAATAAGAAGGAACAAATTATTGACTCATGCAATAGAATAGATGACTCTTAGATGCATTTTGCTAAGTGAAATAAGCCAGATCCAAAAGACTACTGTATTATTTCATGTATTTAACCTTCTGGAAAAGGCCATACTATAGGGAAAGAAAACAGATCAATGATTGATAGGGGATGAGGTGCAGGGAAGTGTTGACTATAAAACGAATGGGGCATGATGGAATTTTTTGGAAAAAAGAAAATAGTATCCATTAAGTCCTCTTGCCATTTTTTAATCCTCTCTGGGCATAAAGGAAAGACTAAGCAAAAAAGACCCAAAGCTCACCACAACACCTGGAAAAGAGGAGAACCCACTGGGGAGGAAGGCACCCACCACTGTAGTATGGTCCTAACCCTTGTTTTTGCCCTTGATTTACCGTGTTCCTCAAAGATCCCTTTGGACACCTCTGCTGAATTCTTTCCGGGAAATTGACATTTACCTAAATTACTCTATTGCATCCCTGGGCTTAGGCTGATCCTGGATTTCTTGTGTTCAAAATCAGGACTGTGCAGTTGAGCACATCTTCATGTTTCCCTCAGTGTTGTGTCAGCCCTTCATTATCAGCAGCGCATGCCCTTTAAGCAGGGAGAAGATACGGGGCTTGGAAGGAATGGTGGCAGCCTACCCAGTCCACCAATCCAGCAGAACCCTGGTGGAAGCCCAGTTAGGGACATCCTACAGTACTGATAACAGAGGAGCAGGGACAAGAAAAGAAAAAGGAGCAGCACTACATCCAAGGGTAGGAACACACAAAGAAAGTGACGCCACATCAGCGTGAGTTCTCCCCAGTCTCTTCCCTCCACAACCCAGGCTACCATGTCATTAAACATCAAGGTGCCAACTCTGGTCTAAGAATAAATAGGCGACTAAGCCATAGCATACCCAGCGTTCTGCATGCTTAGGTTCCCTAAACTTAGGCGACTAAGCCATAGCATACCCAGCGTTCTGCATGCTTAGGTTCCCTAAACTTAGGAAGGCATTCCCTTTATCTCATTGTTTTCCACTCGTGGCTATAATCAGATCTAGGTTTCTTATCTAAACAGATTGCCTCCCATTCAGATGCTGCCCAGAGTCATCTCATGTGAATATCTTCCTCTTTTAGGTACTCAGTGGTCTCAGATGCAGAAACAGAAAGCATTTTCATGGGGCCCATTCACCTCTCCTCAGCTGTTGCAGCTAAACAGATCATCAATGAAGGTGATGCCATCAGACGCAGGGTGGGAGGAGGGAGAGTCCAAGGGCCATCTGGAGACTCTCGGAAGGGGGCCATTGGAAGGTGTCAATGTGCTTCTCACGTGCTTCCCATCACATTAAGAGGAGCGGATCCAAAGAAGGCAGTTCCTCCAACCCCTCCTCATCAACATTCATGGGACAGAGGTGGAAATTATTATGCCTCAGTGTGAACAGTTCTCTAGGCAACAGACTGGGAGGCAGCTCCAATCTGCCCCCAGGGCCCCTCATTCAGTTTTTCAGTTAACCTCAGGGGCCCTGCGATGGCTTATGCTAGAGATGCAGACCTGAGAGCCTAAGAAATGGCTAGGAGCATCCAGAGAGTTCTGTTCAAAGGGATGTCTAGATTTAAATCTGCATTTCCACTAGTGCTTAAAGATGGTTTTTAAACTGAAATATGAATGGGGAGGAGGTAAGGAAAGGTGGGGTGGCAAGAGATGTTAATATTTACACAAAAAAATTTAGAGCAGAAAACGTACTATATTTCATTCAAGGATACTCCTTCCAATTGGATGGATTTTTTTTCCTAATCAATTTTGGGCAAATAATCTTTCACAGTTTCGTTCCTCTCCTTTCTCCTCCCTTTGCGCTTGGTTTCTCTCTCACTCCGGATGGGTGGGGTGAGATAAGGCAGTCCTGTTCATTACACAGGGCCCACCTGGCCTTTGGGCTTAATCTGGCATCCACAGCTGGTGGCCATGATCACTTCCCTAGTGATGAGAACCAAACATGCTACTCCTTCTCCATGTAACCCCAGGTCTTGCTTAGTCCCTAGGCCCTTTGTGTCCCCACCAGGGTCCCTGAGGACATCTGGATCTCCTGAGCAATGAGATATTTTAAAATACCTCATGAGCAGTGAGGTATTTTACCTGATGTTGCTTGTTGATCTGGGAACCCTAGGAGGCCCCATCTTCTCAAGTAACTACTTTTTTCTGTTTTCTTTTATCACCCTACCTGGGGTCACTATTACCTTGCTCCAAGCCAGGCCAAGGTGTCTTGATCCCAGTCTAGTTCTTTCTAAATTGCTCCCAGCACCACCCTAACTCTGGAAGTTCTTTTTCCCTCCCGTGTGGTTGGGAATTTCCCTAACCTTCCATCTTGCATCACCCTCGCATTGTGCTTCACTCTCTGGACATCCCTCCAGGCTTTGGCTCTTGATAAGTAAAAGTCCAGGTTTAGGGGTTGTGAGAAAGCCGTGTCCTCTCTTTGAAAGCTTCGCTTTCAGGTCTATGGGATGCTAGGGACTTTCAGCATTTATATTGTGACCTGAAGCTGAGCAATGCCTTTTTTTTTATCCTAAGCCTTTCTAGGCATTAAGCCTAAGTTTCATTAGTCTGAGTGGCTGAAGGATGGTGGGGGAAGAAAAAAAAGAATAAATTACAGAAAAAAGGAAAATGTACCAAGTGATACTTCAAAACATTGCCCTACTCAGTAGTGATTAGAGGAGTAAAAATGGATGTCGAAGAACCCTCCAATTTCAGGAAAGTCTGCATATGCCACACATCTGACAGAGTGCAAAGGAGAAATGTCTGGGCTTTACTCTCTTCTGATGAAGCCTCAGCGAGTAGAAATAAATGGGAGGAATTGATGCGGCTGAAATGTGCAGCAGAGACCTAGGGAAAGTAGGAGCTCCCAGTGGGGATAAGGGGCTGGGACATTTGTTTTTAAATTGGAAGGGGAAGAAATCAAAACAATAACCTGCTATATAAATAGCCGAGGAAGACATTGCTGTATATTTTAATGAGGCAGTGGGGAGTTTTGTGGGGGTTTTTTTCCATGTAGTAGAGGAAAGATATCTAAGTCAGGGGAGGGAAAGAGAGGGGCTTTTACATTTGCCGTGTAAGACCCCAGGAGAGCCAAGAGTGGTGGAGAAAATAGGAACGCTTCATCTATTTTTAAGCAAAATAGAGCACTGGGATTGCAGAGGTTTTCTTCTTCCTGCTTTTGAAACGGATATCAAAGAACATTTAGAGCTGAGACCTGTGCAGGGATGTGGGTGCACATCAGGTGGTTTAGGCGAGGGTGGAGAGGAGAGGGAAGCTTTAGGGAAATGAAGTCATCAGCCCTGGGCAGAACCCAGGACTCCTGGATCCGCAGACTTGAGCAGCCCGGCTTACAGACACCTGCTCATTCTGTGAAGGGCGGGGCCGTGTCTATTGCCAAATGTGGCTGCACTCTTCACCCACGTGGGAAAGAGGTGGTGCCAGCAAGAGGTTATGGCCAACACAGAGGACACTCCTTTCCTACTTACCTTCTTTTTTCCTCTCTCTACTCAGTACTTTTGGGCTACAAAGTGAAAGGAAAGGTTTTGCTCTCTTGTATACCTTCTTAGAGAAAGGAAAGATCTTACCTTCCTCCAAATTTGATAATTGGGAGCAAATACATTAGGAGGAGAAGTTTCACTCGAGAGGCAGGTGAATAGAATGTGAATTCATTCGAAACTTGAGCTTTTCTGGGCTGTTGTCAGAAAGGCCCCGAGTGCTGTTTTGTGACTGGCGTCAGAGCTCATAGGAAACTTTTGCCACCTGTCAGAGAGCTGGGAGGCTGAGGATCACAGGCGCCCACACTCTAGTGGGGGAAACAGACAATACACGAAATAAGTAAATTAAAGGTGTATTACAAGGTGACCTAGCATAAGTGACTGCTGAAAGTTTCACTTTTCCCAGAGTTATTTGCCTTCCATGTGTAAAGGAGTCAAACTAATAGAATGAATTATGTTACTAAAGAATGCCATGTATTCATCTGGCAAATGCTTCTAAGCGTCTAATTTGTGTGGGTCACTGTGGGATTTACAAGTATAAATTGGACATACACCAGCTACTCAAGGACCTCGGTCTAAGAAATTATCAGCCAGCTTTAGAGATATACGGGAGGAGATGAGGGAAACTGATGTCCCTTCTCCCACCGCAGTACACCTATGCTGCTGACCCTGACAAGTGTCCAGGCCAATGCAGGCTCCTCCTGGGTCCCCATTAAGTCCTTCCTGGCAGATCAGATCCTGCTGGATCTGAAGGAATTCAGCCCATACGCAGAGTCCTGGCAGCAAATGGGCCAAGAGTGGGTTCTCCCAAGGAGCAGGGAAGGCCCTGGTGTTCCTCCTCTTTGATGAGAATGCTTCCTGTCCCCCTAGAACTCAAGCCGCAGGGGGTCAAGGCCGAGGCAGAGTGTCCAGGCATGCTGGAGTCTGCCGAGCAGCTGCTGGTGGAGGACCTGTACAACCGCGTCAGGGAAAAGACGGATGACACCAGCCTGTACAACACGCCCTGCATCCTGGACCTACAGCGGGCCTTGGCCCAGGACCGCCAAGAGGCTCCCTGGAATGAGGTGGATGAGGTCTGGCCCAACGTCTTTATAGCAGAGAAGTGAGTCTGACGTCTGGGGGGGATCATGATCCTTTGTCCTACCACTCTGGGTAGTCCCTGAGATGAAACTCCTCCAACTTTGACCAAAGGCTCAGTAGCTCCCTCCAGCAAATTGATGCTGCCTGACTACTTGCCCAGCCCTGAACTTGGAGAATGGCCCCACCTACCCACCTGCACACAGAGATCCCCGGGCAAAAATGCTGGCATGATTGTTTATCCTCCAACCTTCTGCCAGGGCCCTCTATCATAGCCTGGCCCCTCCAGGTGCCTTTTCTGGGCCTCCCTTCCTGCCCAGAGCCTTGCCAGCACACACCTCACTATCACCATCATCCCATGACATCCATAACAACCATATAATGGGACATTTGGAGCCATTGACAATATTGATTTTATATATATTTACCAACTTATGAAAATGCCCACAATATATTAAGAGGATAAATAGGTTATAAAACAAATATATATAATATGATGCTAATTGAGTAATATATATAGTATGTGTGTATGTCTGTGTTTGTATATGCTTTTACTTAGACAACAAATTGGAAACAAATGTGATAAAAAGTTTATAGTACTTCTCTCTAGGAGGTGGTTCTGTAAGTGATTTTCATTTTCTTCTTCAGGTTTCTTTTGAATTGTACAGATTTCCTACAGTAAACACGTGTTATTTTTATAATAAGAAAAAAATGTTATTTTTCAAATGTTTATCAGTGGTTTCCAGAACAAAACCCAAAACAACTCACTCACATCCTGGTGCTTTTGTTGTGGTCTTGCCAGTGCATAATTGGTAGCAATAGGCTGGTTTGTGAAATTCGTTTTGCTGATCTATTGGCTACTTAATGAGATCTTTTCCCAATGTAATTACCCATATATCTAGATGCAAGGGAGGGAATCTGGGGTCCCCAGGGCAAGCAGTAGGGAAAATAGCTTTGGACATTGGGTCTTGTACTCCACTGTGGTGTAATTGGTTGCCCGGGACCTGATTCCCAGAGCTGGGCACCAAGTCCTGAGTGATCCCTAATTAGCTCTGTAGACCCAGAAACATTCACATCATGATCAACAGGGACCCTGGGCATCTCCAGATATCACCAGCTAAAGGCTTCTGCTCCTTCTTGGGCAACCCTGTCCTCAGGGCCTCTTTAAACTAAGCTCTATTTATTCCGCTGCAGTAAAAAGAGCTCTGAACTAGAAACCCCGAACCCCAGTCCTTATTCAGAGTCTTTTTCTTTGAACAAGTCAAAAAGCTATCTGATTCATTTTTACAATCTTCAAATGGGAAGGGGATATATGTATACATATAGCTGATTCACTTCATTGTACAGCAGAAACTAACACAACATTGTAAAGCAACTACACCCCAATTTTTTAAAAAATGAGGGGGAATAATAATAATAATACCTAAAAAACAAAAAGAATAGTTGTCCTGTCTACCTCTTAAGTTTATTATTAGGATAAAATAAACTAATGCATACGAAAGCACTTTGAAAAGTATAGCATGCCATATCAATGTGAAGCACACATTTTATTATTATTTTTGCCTGCCAATTCTGTGTCTTGATAACTGTGCATCCCAAAGGCATGGAATTTTAGCCTAGAGGTCTCTGGGCCAATCAAAGCTTTCCTTACACATCGATCTTGTTCTCTTCTTTCTCCTGCCTTCCCTTGCCCAGCTCCCCGTCCCTTCTCTCTTTCGCCAGAGCTAAGTCACCAGTCCCTTTTTATAACAATATTTCCCGTGAGCCCCAGACACATGGGTGAGCAGACAAGGAGGTATTCACCCAGCTGTGGCCCTCCTGACCTGGCTGAAGCAGGCTCCCAATCTCAGTGGTAAGGCACCTTTCTAGTTCTGACTCTGGCAAAAAATGCCCCTGCCTCTTTCCCTACAGGAGCGTGGCTGTGAACAAGGGGAGGCTGAAGAGGCTGGGAATTACCCACATCCTGAATGCTGCTCATGGCACCGGCGTCTACACTGGGCCTGAATTCTACACTGGCCTGGAGATCCAGTACCTGGGTGTGGAGGTCGATGACTTCCCTGAGGTGAACATCTCCCAGCATTTCCGGAAGGCAGCCGAGTTCCTGGATGAAGCCCTGCTGACCTATAGAGGTGAGGGGGGTCTGTCTGCTCCAGGCTGCTGGAATTCCACAGGGCGAGGAAGGACAAAAGGAATGTTATGAAAACCTCCAGGTTATCTGCTGTCTGGAGGTCATCTGTCTTAAGACGGTTGTTGTCTCATTCTAGGACAAGGGGAAAGGAATGGACCATCATTCATCCCATAAGTAATTATTGAGGGCCCAACATGTGCCAGGTGCTATTCTAGGCACTGTGGTGAAAGATACAGATAAAACTTCTGGTCTTTGATACTTACATTGTAGTGAAGGCAGAAAAAATTAGAAAGAAAAAGAAAAATGTGAGATACTGATCAGTGTGAGGCAGAGATGAGAACTGGGATGATGTGTTGGAGTGGCTGGCTAGCTCCCTCAAGAGTGGTTGAGAAGGCCTCTCGGAGGAGAGGGCATTTAAGCTGAGCGATAAGAAGGAACTAGCCATGGAAAAATTGGAAGAAGAACATTCCTGGCCAAGGGACGTGCCAGTGCAAAATTCCTAAGGTGGAATAAGCTTGGTGTATTCAGGAATCACAAGGCGAGTGTGGGTTAGCCTGGTAGATGGGGGTGGCAGGGGCCCATTGTGCAGGAAGTTGAGGACCAAGGTAAGGGAGTTGAAAGGCACCTTGATCTGATCTGCATTATGGAAAACTCACTCCCTGGGCTCTGAGGGCAAGACTGGGTGGGAGGGGAGGGGAGAGTGGGAGCGAGGAGAGCAGGGCTGAGGCTGTCACTGTAGTCTAAGTGGGATGATAGGAGACTATCTATAGAGTTGATGGGACATCCATCTCAATGAGGATCTCAATGAGGAGAGGCTGAAGCCCATGCAGTGAGAGCGGGTGGGAGTTCAGCATCTGGTGCCCAAAGACCCATGCTTCAGTCCAGGATTTGCTATGTTCTCTCTATACAAGGAACCGCCGTTTCCTCATCTATAGAACAAATAGATCTAATTTTCCTAAAATTGCTGTGAGGATTAAAATTGTAAAAATGCATACAAGGGCTTACTTCGCACAGAACTGGGTAAATAACAAATGTTTAAAAAGTTATAGCCATTATTATAATGAATATTATTAACTATTCCTGGGAAGGACATTTCCTGTCATCACCAATGGCCAGGAAGGGTAATTTTTAATGGATACATATATATAGAGAGAGAGAGACAGAGACAGAGACAGAGAGAGTTACAGAGAGACAAAGAGGGGAAATATTTTTATATATGTATACATTTTTATTAAATTATAATTTATAAATGTATAAATGTTATGTATATAATAATTATATATCTATATAAAATGATTTTCTCCCCTTTTCAATGCTTAAAAAAAACCTACTTTTAAGAACGTATTTCTTCTGACAAAAGTGGACTTGGGCGTGTCTGTGGGAGAGGGGATTTCTTCCGCTGCTTTTCCGGGTGCTGACGGCCACTTCTCGGCCGAACGAGGGAAGCCATAGACGCGGCAACCGGCCGGCGGGGCTCGCGCAGCATCCCGGGCGAGTGAGGCTGCTCGCAGAGCCGAAACGCATCCCCAGAAGCGGGAGAAGCTGCCCGGAGGGTGGCGGCGTGGCAGGGAGGAGGCGGGCTGGGCGTCCAAGAGCTGCGAGGCCGAAGCAGGCAAGTGTCCTGCCGCGGGGAGAGGGAGACGGCGGCGCTCCCTCCAGGGCAGGTTCTCCCCGCGACCCAGAGCGGTGCCGCAGGGCCTGCGGGCGAGCGCAGCAGCTCTGCCAGGTCCACCGGGTGGTCCCCATCACCTGCCCGGCCGGTGCGTGCTGCAGACCATCTCCTCTCCCCTGGCTGCTATCAACTGCCTTCAGGCTCACCCTCCCTAGTCTCCGCACCCCTGCGAGGCAGGGAAAGGACGGTATCCTTACAGAGGTTGTTGCCTTTGTGGGCACTTCCTACCCCGGGGCAGACAGTTGTCACCATCCCTGGAATTAACCTCCTGAGCCTTAGTTTCTGTGGTTTTCTCCGTTCTAGGATACTTCCGAGTCAGTTCTTAACAAGGAGGAAGGCAAAACATACCCCTGGCTCTGGGCATTTTACATAATAATCGCAATGACCCCTTGAGAAGGTATTTACATTTTGCAAATTGGGAAATCCCACTCATGGAAGGCTAAGTGATGGCCACCATGAAATAATTAAGATTCCTTTGGTTGCCAGTAAGTAGAAAGCATCTCAAACTACTTAACAAGCAACAAAGGCATTAATTACAGCAATACAAGGAGAAATCCAAAGACAGGAAGGTGGCCCCGGGATGGTCTGGAACAAGGACTGGACAACCTCAGGACTGTTGGTTCCATCATCTCTTTCTACCTCAGAGAGCATGGCCCACCACAGGCCTGACAATAACGGCTAACTTCCTGCCTCAGTCCATTTCCACGTTCCCTGGAGAGAAAATTTGTTTGTCAGACTCTGGTCCTTTGTCTACCCTAAATTCTATCCACAGTGGCAAGGGGGGTGGCTTCTGGGCAAGTACTTCTCATTTTCCTGGGGTGCAGAGAGGGGGAAAGTTCTGAGGAAAAGGAGAATTATGAATTGGGAGGATACAAAACAAATGCCTGCCATATAAAGGCATACTGAGAGTGTGAGAGAACTGGAACCCAGCCTTACTCAAGTCCAGGGCTCTCTCCACTAGCTGTACTCTTCAAATCTTTAAGCACATCTAGACAGACCATGACCCCCACGTCCCCCTGCCATCAGCCCTGCTGCTAATCAAAATGGCAACTGCAAATTAGAAAAAGACCACCTTCCTCAAGCCATTTACTGCTGGAGAGTTTTCATCATAACCAAACAAATCAACTTTGACTTCAAAGTTAAAGGCGTCCCCTCGAGTTGTGTCAAGCATAAGCTATACATTAGTGTGGCCTTGTGCCTAACAGAGAAAATAAAAAAATCCTTTCGTTGCTCTGGGTGAATTGGGTGGTGCCCCAAGTCTGACCCATCCAGCTCTCCCCTGTCCCTCAGGCTGCCCCTGACACTCTTCAGAGGAATCCCAGGTGTAAGGAACATAGCACGGAAAAGCATGGCACCCCAACCTGGCCTCCACCAGACTGAGTCTAACTGTATTTGATGCCCTTATGAGGAAGCCTAGCTGCTTGTGTCCTGAAGTGTGCTGAAGTGAGCTGGCCTAGTAACCACCTCCAGAAGAAGTGAATGAGACCTTGGTACTAACTGTAGTAAATTGTGACCTGGTCGGCCAGTTAAAAGGGGGTCCTTGCTGAGGGACAGCTGAGCCCTGAGCTGGAGGAGGGAGGGGATAAGACACTGAATCTGTAGATGCTCTTTTAGTGGCTTTGATTCTGCTTGCTTACCGCCCCCTAGTGGCTGCTGGCCCTTGGCAATAAGGCCTTTCAGCATTATTGGACCTCAGGGCCCTCAAGTCTTGCCTTGGTCTCTGGCCTTCTATGGTCTTAACTGGTACTAAGATATAATAATAGAAGTCACCCCCATCCCATATTGTAAGATAGGACTCTTAACTGATTTAACAGATATCCCCGAAGACTGTTGGCAAATAGATTGATGACAGCCTGGAGGGAGATCTCTAGCGGTCCCAGTGTGCATTTTAAACATAGAATGAAGGCATGTTTGTCATGTTTATGAAGGATGCAAAGCAGAGGGGGAGGCTGGGGAATAACTGATCTATTGAATGGTAGAGTTGAGACTTGCAAAAGCTTCTGTTAGCCTGTAAGAACAGGCTATATCTACCAAAAACATCAATAGGAATTTGTAGAGTTATCTTTATGTTTTAAGAATGCTGCAAGATAAGAGAGACATGGCTTGATAGCAGTTTTTTTTAGAAGGCTTTATAGGTTTCAACTGATAAAAAAGATAATTTGAGTTCATTGTGTGATATATCCACCCACATTGCAAGCTCGGATGGCATCAGTGAAGGCCCAGTGCCCAGAAAAAGAGTGGTGAGGGGCCCACTCTACTCTGTATGGGTCAGTCCAAACCTGAAATATCTTGCTCCATACTGACACAACTTCCTTAGGAATAAAACTGATAAATTCAAGTTTGACCTGAAGAGAGTGGCAAGTATAGTAATGGAACATGAAAAAATGTTTGACTAATGATTGAAAGACCCAGAATAGCCAGGAAAAGAAAAAAGAAAAAGAAAAAGAAAAAAAAACTCTAGTGAAGAATATGATAGTGATTTTCTTAAAGATTTTTGTATTAAAGACCTGATTCATACAGATATATTTATTATTTACCCTTGTATGTCAGAGCAGGAACACTGGGTGCCTGTTACAGAAAGTTATCCTTTGCCCTAACATGTGAAAGAATTTTCAAAAAATTAGAATGACATAAATATGGAATGAGAGGGGTGTGTGTGTGTGTGTGTGTGTGTGTGTGTGTGTCTGTCTATATCTGTCTAAAATACTGAGCTCTCTGTCACTGGAAGCATCTGGCAGAGTCTGGATGATGGATTATCCAGCATCAAGGATGTGGTAAAAGGAATTCTCAAGGGACTTGTGGTCCTTTCCAACACTGAGATTCTACTTCTCTGTGATTCATTCATCTTAGCCTCATTCCTTTTCTTCTCTCTTCTTTTATTTTTCCTCCCTCTGATGCTCAGTCCGGTGGAGAAAAAGTGCACTCCAGTGTTTCAAAACTGGGGACAGTGGTTAGTTCCTTTTTTCCCCACCCACTCCCCACTCCCTGCTGTGTTCAGAAAATGCGGAAGATGTTTCCTCAAGCACAGGGCAGTGTCACTGCTCTGTGTGACATCTGTAATATGGGGACAATGATGCTTGTGCCTCATGGGACTTGAGCACGGATGAATAAGAGAAGCAAAGGAAACATATTAAATCCAGCACATCAAAACAGCTCTTAAAAAGAAATACAAGTGCCATTACATCACTATCTCTTGTGTTTTCTTCTCAGGGAAAGTCCTGGTCAGCAGTGAAATGGGCATCAGCCGCTCGGCAGTGCTGGTGGTCGCCTACCTGATGATCTTCCACAACATGGCCATCCTGGAGGCCTTGATGACCTTGCGCAAGAAGCGGGCCATCTACCCCAACGACGGCTTCCTGAAGCAGCTCCGGGAGCTCAATGAGAAGCTGATGGAGGAGAGAGAAGAGGACTTCGGCAGGGAGGGGGGAGAAGAGGAGGCGGAGGAGGGCGAGGATGCAGGGAGCACGGTTGGGGCTAGAGTGCACGCCCTCACCGTGGAAGAGGAGGATGACGCCACCAGTCACCTGAGTAGCTCCTCCCTGGGGAAGGCCAGCCGAGCCTCCAAGCCCCTCACCCTCATCGATGAAGAAGAGGAGGAGAAACTCTATGAGGCGTGGAAGAAGGGGCAGGGTCTCCCCACAGGCAAGGTCCCCCAGGGCGGGGACGACAGGCGCTCAGCCTCCTCCGGCCAGGGTGAGGAGGAGCCCGAGGATGAGGATGTGGAGCGAATCATCCGGGAGTGGCAGAGCCGAAATGAGAGGTACCAGGCAGAGGGGCACCGGAAGTGGGATAGGGAGGAGGAAGAGGAGGAGGAGGGTGACGACGGCTCCTTTGTGAGGAGGAGACGGAGGCACACGATGAGTGAGAGCAGCACCTCCGAGAGTGTGAGCAGCCAGGACATCCGGGTCCTGAAGCAGCAGCTGGAGATGAGCAGCCAGAACCGAGGTGGGAGACGCCGCTCTGACTCGGTGTCCACGGAGAGCACCTGGGACATGTGGAACCAGAGGCTACTGGAGATTGAGAAGGAGGCTTCGCAGAAGTACCACTCCAGGAGCAAGAGAGAGGAAGTAGACGCCAGCTCGGAGGTGGGGAACGGGGTGCGGGAGGACGACGAGGAGAGTGTGTACTCTGAGGCCAGCTCCTTCTATAACTTCTGCAACAGGAACAAGGACAAACTCACTGCCCTGGAAAGGTGGAAGATCAAGAGAATCCAATTTGGATTTCACAAGAAAGACTCGGAGGCAGGAGACGGCAGCAGTGAGCAACGTGCAGAGGAGGCCAAGGGGGAGAAGAAGAACCTCTCTGACGTCAACCTATCTGCCTACCAGGCCTGGAAGCTGAAGCACCAGAAGGTGGGCAGTGAGAACAAGGAGGAGGTGGTGGAGCTCAGCAAGGGAGAAGACTCGGCCTTGGCCAAGAAGAGGCAACGGAGGCTGGAGCTGCTGGAGAGGAGCAGGCAGACGCTGGAGGAGAGCCAGTCCATGGGAAGCTGGGAGGCAGATAGCTCGGCTGCCAGCGGGAGCATCCCCCTGTCTGCATTCTGGTCCGCAGCCCCCTCAGTCAGTGCTGGTGGGGACACAATGTCGGTGCTCAGTGCCCAAAGCCACAGCTCCCATCCCTCTCAGGCCCTAAGCAATGTAGGGGGATGCTTGGCCTCCGCCCCCACCACACCTCTACCTAACCTGCCAGTGGGGCCCGGAGACACCATTTCCATTGCCAGCATTCAGAACTGGATTGTCAACGTAGTCAGCGAAACTCTCACCCAGAAGCAAAATGAAGGGCTGCTGTTGTCCCGCTCACCCTCTGTTGCAAGCATGAAGGTGGCACCAGCAGCCAGCTGCCTGGGGGATGACCAAGTCTCCATGCTTAGTGGCCAGAGCGACTCCTCCCTGGGCGGCTGCCTGCTCCCTCAAAGCCAGGCAAGACCCAGCTCCGACACGCAGTCCATGCTGTCCACCCACGTCACACGGGGCTCAAGAGCTGAAGGTACTGGGAGCAAAGTGAGGGGGACCAGCAAGCCTATCTGTAGCCTCTTTGCTGACAGTGTTGACCTAAAGGAGCTTGGCCGGAAGGAGAAGGAGATGCGAACAGAGCTGAGGGAGAAGATGTCTGAGTACAGAATGGAGAAGCTGGCCTCCGACAACAAACGCAGCTCCCTCTTCAAGAAGAAGAAGGTCAGGGAAGATGAGGATGATGACGTGGGTGATAGGGATGAGGACGCTGACAGTGCCATAGGGAGCTTCCGGTATTCTTCCCGCAGTAATTCCCAGAAACCCGAAACAGACACCTCCTCCTCCCTGGCTGTCTCTGATAGTTATGGAAGTGGCAGCAGAGCTGGCAAAGAGATGGATAGCAGTATTAATAAGTGGCTCAGTGGCCTCAGGACAGAGGAAAAGTCTCCTCCCCAAAGTGATTGGTCTGGAAGCTCCAGGGGGAAGTACACCAGATCTTCCCTGCTCTGGGAGACGGAGTCTAAGTCCTCCAGTTACAAGTTCTCCAAATCCCGGTCAGAGGAGCAGGACACTTCCTCCTACCATGAGGCCAATGGCAACTCCGTAAGAAGCACTTCACGGTTCTCTGCTTCCTCCACCAGGGAGGGCAGAGAGATGCACACGTTCTCCAGGTCCATGTTCAGTGAGACCTCAAGCTCCCGAGAGGGAAGCCCGGAGCCCTACTTTTTCCGCCGGACCCCTGAGCCCTCTGAAGGGGAAGAGTCCCCAGAACCACAGCGTCCGAATTGGGCCAGACCCAGGGACTGGGAAGATGTGGAAGAGTCATCCAAGTCAGATTTTTCTGAATTTGGAGCCAAGAGGAAATTCACCCAGAGCTTCATGAGGTCTGAAGAGGAGGGAGAGAAAGAGAGGATGGAGAAGAGAGAGGAAGGGAGGTTTGCTTCAGGGCGGCGGTCCCAGTATCGGAGAAGCACTGACAGGGAGGAGGAGGAAGAAATGGACGATGAAGCCATCATTGCTGCCTGGAGACGCCGGCACGAAGAAACCAGGACTAAGCTGCAGAGAAGGAGGGAGGATTAAGCTGGGCAAAGTGGATCTGGGAGAGACTGAGAACACAGGGAGAGGCCATACGGCTTAGCACAGGGCTCAGGGCATACATTGCCACAGCCCATCAAGGGACAAGGTTGTGGAGAGGATCATATGGAGGGGCAGAAGTGAAACGAGAGGTACCAGGCAGAAGGGCACTGGATGTGGTGTAGGGAGGAAGCAGAGAAGGAGGAGAAGAGCCATAAATGTAAGGTCCAAATGAGGGACAAGCTGACACCATTTCTGTTGCCCAATGTCCTCTAAGCTTTGGTGCTTCACTTATGTATTTGATTTTGTTCATCACAGACTAGAAAGATGAGCTTGCAAAGGCACTATAGTTTGTTGGAGACTCCAGCTTACATCCAGGAAGGCTGTGAATACACGACATGGTTCTATATGTAGAGGTTTTATTATGAGGCCCAGGAAATCTATCCTGTGGCAAGTCTCACCTCTCCCAGCAATGCTGAGTTCTGGTTGTTTCTTTTGAATGTTTTGGATCTCCATTAAATTGATATGTTGTCAAATATTTCTTCTTCATTCTGGTCACTTTTAGCTCTTTGGATATTAGCAGAAACCCACTTTAACAGACAGATGTGTTACCATGAGCCAGCCTCACCTTGTGCTACAAAAGCTGTGTCTCCAGAAAATACCGTTATCACCTTATTATAAAAAATAATAACCAAGTATTTAGTTTAGGATACAGTGCAGTGGGAAGACACTAGGGGGACCCTTGAGAGTAACAGAGGGAACTCGAGAAAGAGAGAACAGGTTTTGTCGTGGTGAGGGTGGCAAGCTAAAGTTAGAGAGTCCCTCTGGAATGGCAGGAAAAAAAAGCCAATCATGAGGGAGACAAGAAAAGAAGCCCAGTACAGGGAGATGGAGATGTATCTTTGTGAAATCTTGTGGTCATCCTTGCTCTTCATTCCTTGGAGGATCATTGGACAAGGCAGTGGGCATTTGCATAGTGGGCATAGGATCCCTACTTGATCCTTCCCTGCACTCTGGATGGGCTAAGTTGGTGAGATTTCCTTACCTTTTGTTCTCAAGGGTTTCCACCCCTCCAAACACAGGTTGAATTGCTGAAGCAAGAGACATATTTTGGGCACCTACCTCAAACACTGATGGACTCATTTCTATAGTTCCTTTCAAGCTGCAGCATCTTGCAGGATTCGAAAACAGGCACATGCCATGCAGGGGTCCAAGATGTCTTGATCAGTCAAAAAATCTAATTCATGAGACAAAGTTGGAAGGGGAGGAGATTAAGGAGGAATCCACCAATGGGATGAATTGTATGTGATCACTAAAACCTGAGTTTCATGGGACATGGAGATGATGCATCCTTTCTATGTGGATTAGTTAACATTACACATTGCAACGAGCACAAAGATACCAAGACAAAAGGAGCAGACTTGAGCTCAAACCCAGACCTGAACATTAGCTGCTGTCAAAGTAACTGAATTAATTTGCTCACCTTCCCTCTAACACTTCAGCTTGAAGTTCAGTTGCTGATGGAACTCATCTCCCCTGCACTGGCTGAGGGAGAATGAGGCCTTAAAAAAAACACTGCTCAGCCTTTGTCCCATTTGCCCCTTTCCTTCTTCCTTTGCTCATTTTACTTTAGTCAGCCTTAGTCCCTAGTTTCCATGCTCAGCAAGTCATTCTCATCATTCAAGATGGCGCTATCCTCATAGGCCCACTGCAAGAAGGCTGGTTGTGGCCCATTTTATCTTCTGGGTGAGCTCAAGTCTTCCTCTCTCATTTCACCCCTACAGGGAAGTTTCTGATACAGGCACAGACAATCACTTGAGCATCTATTCTAGAAGGTTTATCTTCTGGAGAGAGGATTGAGAATATCCCTGGGACAACAGCTCTCTTTTTCTTTTCCTGATTTTCTTACCTTGAATTATCTTGCAATTTGACCATCAATATTTATAGAGCCAAGTTCAGGGACCAAATTAACTGACAGGCCAGCTGAGCAGCTGCCCCCAGTGCCCATACGTAAGGATCCAACTAACACAGCTCCCTACACATGTCTTTTTTTCTAACCTAACTGGAAAATAAATAAATTGATCTCAATCATGTCAAGAAATCAAAAAAAAAATTCCTAGTCAATCCTAACTAATAGCCCACTGAATGGAAGTTGAACAAACATGAGAAGCATCTTGGTTTGAAGAGTCACCCAGTCGTTCTCCAGACCTGAATTTGAGCCTGGTGGAAACAGACCAAGGAGACCACCTAGTCTGCTTTTACTTGAGCTCGTAGGCTAGAAGGGCAACACTGGCCCTCATGGTCCGTATGTGGACTAGCTCAAAGAAGGAAACCCAAGAGGGGTCAGGGTCAAGACCTAGAGAAAGGCTTTTGCTTGCTATGTCTCCAAGGATAACTCCTTCAGGATCCTGTGCTCAGGGAGGTGTCTGCCTGAGAGTTCAGGATTCTGAATTCAGCTTATTCCTGGAGTCCAGACTATACCTTGGTAAACCACATCAGTGGAAATTTTATGTGAGTTATAATGAGCTTGAAGGAATAGCTGGGATTTGAAGTATTAAGATCCCAGCTATGGCTTCTGAATTAGACCTAACCTAGGATGATAGGTTGCACTTCAGCCTTCTAGTCTCTGAATGACATTAAAAGGTAGGCATTGTGTCGGTAAAGATCTCAGTAGATGATACCCAAAGTGGTAACTGACAAGAGTTCAAAGGAGGAACTATTTACAGAGGCATGGGCAGGGTTAAGGGATCACAAAGGAATAACAAAGCACCCAGGTACTAGAATAGTGAGATATTGATACCACTCTAGGACTGAGGGGGCAAAGTGAGGGATCTGCCTGCAGAGCTCAGCAAGAGCCATAACCATGGGAGGAGGGCCACTGGCAACCTGGCAGGGGAGTGAGGAGAATGAATACCACGACCTCTCTCTCCTCCTAAATGTTGATCTCACGCTAGTAACTTTCATTGGCCAAACCTAACTGGAATCCAGCGGGTGGGAGAGCCCTGTAGTCTGGAGAACAAAAAGTGGATTAGGAGGGGCAAAGAGAGAATTACCAGCACAGAGGTTAATACATTTAAATGGAAAGGCCATCTCAGTAGAGCCTTTCCAATGATGTTGTTTTAAATGACTGGGAACAATGTACACTGAACACAAGATCTATCCACTGTTAAGAATTAATTAAAGACTGGAATATGGTTTTAGCTATGCAAAACCAACTAATAGAGTCAGTGATTTTGTTTTACAGGAAAGAAAAAGAGGAGACAGATCTGAATCAATGGCCTTCATCTACCTCTGAGTTATATAAAAAGCTCAGGAAGAGACTTCCATGATAAGGGCAGAATAGTGTACAGAAAGGGGCCCCACAAGAGTGGAAATCCTGCACAGGATGCGGAGGTAGGTAGTAAGAGAGAGAGGACACATTTTTTTTAACCTCCAAGGTGAGGCCCTAGAGGGGAAATGAAGTCATGGAGTCTGCGAAAAAACTAAGGTAGATCTGAAGCACCCCAGCAGGAAGCAGGAGACATAACCAAATTAGGTGATTCAAAAAGGAATCTCGTAAAGGAGCCATTTACATAGGTGTGGGCAGGATGGAGAGGTATAATGTGCACCCCAGGGTTAGGGGTTAGATCCCTGGGCCTAAAGAGGCAAGTGCTGTTACTAGACCCCTAGAGACAGAGGGGCCCGTGCAGAGGGTCTGTCTCACAACAGCTGAGACCTTTGGGCTAGGGAGCCAGGCTGACAGGACCCCATAGGAAAGGAGCCAGAGAACTTCAGCCTCCAGCCTCCTGCCGCCACCCAGCCCTCCCCAAAAACAACCCAGAGGGAAGGGAGCTGGTGCCTGCAATCCATGTAGGTCAGCCTCCTGGGGCACAGAGGAGGGTGGGGAAGGATGGACCATGGATCTGGCATGGCAGACAGAAGATACCCAATAGCAGGGGCAAAATTTCAGACCAATGCACCAGTTACCCTGTGGTATATTGTTGACACTGGGTTACGAAGACTCTGCTTTTAGTGATTGGAATATTACCAGAAGAGGGCATGTGAATTTCTCTGGACTCCCTGAAACCTTTACCCCTGGTGTTATTAACCAATGACAGTGAAATAACTTCTTGCCACAACCTGCCTAAAACATGCCAAACAGAGTTGCCTTTGTGAGAAGAATCTTGAATACACATTTATACCTACTCTTAGGATCATCTACTCCTATGAGCTTTGGTTCAGGGCTCATGTTTTAAAGCACTGTCTATTTTCTGTGTCAGCTCCTGCCGCTATGCAGGATGCCTGCCATCTTTTTCAGGTGCCAATCAGAAACCAACTCCCCATCCCCTCCACACACACACTCACAAGGAAGTTTCATGTAAAATCTATATTTTAAGTAATACCATCCCGCCCAAATATCTGCCAAATTAGTATAAATACATCTATGTGCATGGGAAGGTAATCAGTTTTATTTTTATAGCTTCCAAACACCACCACTGTCATTTCTGGGCATCGTGGCCCCAGCTAGCATCTGTGAGCATCTGTGCACGCAGATCAGCTGCTGCACTGCTGCAACAGCTGAGCCTCCCCACCGCCAGCCATTCAGTCACCTGGATCCTGGGTGGATGCGGCGTCTCAGAGCGGGTGGCAGATCCACTTGGTTTAGCTTCACTTGTCTCTAAGTTCCAGGAGGCAGAAGTTGGATTCAGCTTTGGTGGCAACTCTGACAAGTGGCCACAACCAATAATTCAATTCAATTTAGCTGAGTTTGGTAAACATTTCTTGAATACCACTCTTGTACCAACACTGCCCCAGGGCACTATGCTATTGAGAGCATCCTACCTGAAGTAATGGAAGATAGAGACAATCTCAAGTAGGAGAGAGTCTTAAGTCCCTCATGAGAAAGGATTTTTGAAAAATTGCCCAGGTTAGAGAACTATCAAGGCACCTGGGTCCAAGCTTAGCAACGTGCCAGGTATATCGGAAGAGCACCAACCACTGAATCTTGAAAGCTCACAGCCAGCTTTGACACCTCCTTTCCCTCTTCCCTTACCTGATCCAGGTGATTCTGCTTTTTGCATTTGCTTTCTTCATTCTGTTATCACACCATCTTTCCAAACCGGGACTCTTATTCAGCACCTGGCGATTGCAGCCTCATTCCCTCTCCATCTAGTCTGGAACCCAGTTAATCTTCAGGTTCACAATTCTGGTTCTTTACATTCTTCTGCTTAAAAATTTTAATGGCTCCCTATTGCCTATGAAATGAAGCTTAAATTTCTTCCCTTGGTATTCAAGGGCCGCCTTCCCCTCCACTTCCAGCCCTATCCATCATTCCCTTCATGTACCACACCTTCCACCTCTGTGGGAACAGCACTCCATTTCGTACATTCCTCTGTGCCCTTTCTCAGGCTTTCCCCTCTGCCTCGGGCTCCCCCACTGCCCTCTCCATGCTTAGACAACCCACCCTCTGAGGTTCTCCTCTATCAAAACCTCTTTTAGCCACCCTGGCTGCATGAGTTTCTTCCTCCTCTGAAATCACACAGAATTTTGTTTGCAACTGTCTTTGGCACTTACCACAGTCTGCTTTTTATTATAGGAATTTGGTACATAAGGTTAAGAATGTCTACCTTTTAGGATTATTGTGGAGTTATAATTACATAATATATTATTTTAATATGTCTAGGCAGTTCACGGCATCCAGTAGAATTTAATAAGTAAATTGTAGTTTGATATATGTAAGTCTACAATAGCAATAACACGTTATTATTGTTATAGTTATTATAATAGACTCAATGTGGTAAAGTGCTTAAGAACACAGCTTTGGAATCTAATTGAAAAATAAACAACTTATTAAATTTTTACCATATTCCAGGCACTATGCTAAGAGCTTCAGACATAGATTATCTACTTTATTCTCTTCAAATTTTTAACCTTATTTACTTCATTATTTTAAATGTATGATGTGCTAAACACTATGCTAGCCACTGGGAATTCAGCAGAAGTCAAGACAATGAGAATTTGCCCTCAAGGAGCTAATAATTTTATTGCAGGAGATAGATGGTAAAAAAAGGAATTTAGAATATTTAGAATATTACTTATATATTTATTTTGCTTATATGTCAGTCTCTCCCTACTAGAGGGTAAGCTCCATGGGGTAGTTGTTCCCTGTTGTATCCCCAGCACTAGAAGCCAAGCCTAGGAAAAAGGGGACTCTCAACAAACATTTATTGTGGCTAAAAACAATAGTGCTCTGAAAGGTGGAGGTGGGGAGCGGGGTGTTACTTTAGATGGGGTGATTAGGGAACCATCTCTCTGATGTTTCAAAGAAACTGGTAAGGACACTGAGGCTTAGAGAAGTGAAATAATAAATTAGCCAAGGCCACATGGTTACTCTATGCCAAAGACAAAATTCAAATTAAGACAGTCTGATTTCAGAGCCCACACACCTTGCAGGGTGAGTGACATCTGTAAAGTACTCAGGACAGTGCCTGGTGCACAATAATTGCTCAATAAACATCTTTTACATCTTCTACTGGATTGTTAGTCTTGAAATCAATTTTGTTTTAAAAGCATGGAATTATTGATTGGCTAGTGAATTAATGATCCAGCATGGATCATTTTTAGGACCCAAAGAGTCAGTTTGTTTCTGTTTACTGATACTTTTCCTTTTTCTTTCCTCTTTTTTTCCCCTCTAATGAGCGGGCAAGATGCTTAGCGGGTGATGGGAGAGAGAATGTCACAGGATACTGAGGGTTGGAGGGAATTCCAGGTGTCTGTGGGAGGCACAGCAGTTCAGCCAGCTGCTTGGGAGAACAACCCCATCTTCACCAACATTGACTGCTGGACCGGAGTTGCTGGAAGCATTTCTCTCCAAGCCGCAGTAACTCTGCAAGTGCTTCAGCAGAGACCAGTCTTGACAAATGTCCATGCTTTCCAAGGCAGAGCAGGGACTGCTGGGGAGGAGGGGCTGGGAGGGGAAAGGAAAGCCATCAGAGTAATAACTGCTCCTGGCCCCCGCTCTGTGCCAGCTGCCACCAGCCTGCTCTGTCCCCGTTCACATGGGGCTGCTAAGAGCTGTTTGGGGAGAAGCAGGCATTCCTCAAAGGAACACAGAACAAGGAAGGCCCCTGTAACAGGCAAAAGGGCAGACAGCAGGCATGACTCACTGCCATTTGCTGGACGTTGAGACCCTGTGGCTTAACTGGATCATTATCCAGTTAATGCCTTATTAGCATTTCTCAAACTAGAAGACGGTGCAAACAAGTGCTCCAACACGAAGCGACGCAATGGCTTCCTGCTCCCACTCCAGTGGTCCCGGAGAGCACAGACCAAGAGAGGCCCCAGAGCTCTGTCGCTCTTCCTTACGGAATCCCATTTGGAAAGCCTGCTGACCACCTCTCAGCCACATTCCATTTAGCCTGCTGGCAGACGTAACGATTCTGCAAAGCCAGTGTTAATATCCCCATTTTACAGATAGGAAAGAAAAGTCAGACTGAGAGGGATTAAGTGATGTGCTCAGAATCACCATGTAAGTAGGGAAGCAGGGATTTGAACCTAGGTATGTCTGATCTTAAAGCCACTTTTTTCTACCACACCATTTTGCTTTTAAAAAGATCTGTGCCCAGGGAGGGATTAAACCCGCAATTGCAGAGAAATCTGAAATCTGACTGCAGGCTGCTGACTGATTGGCCATCCAGAAGATGCAGTCCCTGAACAAAGCCCATGCTCGGGCTGGCCTTCCTCCATCCCGCGTGTTAGCTGTCTCACTAATAATCAGTCCAGTGCGAAAGAGTGCCAGGAAGATGACAAGCCCGGAGCCCCCAGGGACCGCTCTTAAATAGGAGCTTTACTTAAAGGATGGGATGTTCAAAGAGGCTGAGATTTCCGCACGCACTCTCTTCTGACTCCTGGGAGAGAAGCTTTCATTCCAGGGAGTCACAATATCTGTGCGTCTTTCAGACAGCTTTCTCTTTTTAAAGCTGCACAGCACAGGCAGTTGTGGAGCTCTCGATTTATTACAAAGGCTGCTGGGGGAGATGGCAGAGAGCTGGAGTGTGTGTGTGTGTGAGAGGGAGGCAGAGACAGAGGGAAAGAGAGACAGAGGCAGAGAAACAGAGACAGAGATATTAGGCAAATCACTCATCCTCACAGCCCCTCAAACAGAAGAAACATGCTCCCTCTTTGATAGCAGTGGAGTCAAGATGAATGAGGATTTCAGTTATTCAAACTGAGTTCCCCTAAAACCAAGTTCCTCTGCGGAGTTTACGATTCCAACACCTGTTCCCCTCCAGACTGAAGATTACCAAGAAAAGGGGGGATTGAAACTGAGCAGGACCCTGAGGGTACAAAAGGCTTTCCGTGTGCCCGGTTTCTTGATTGCAGGAAAAAGTCTTCAGCCTCCTAGACCTTCTCTGAGCTCCAAAGGGCAGATTCAGACAGTTACTAATTAGGAAAGGGAGGGAATGCAGAAACAAAGGAGCATTCAGGAAACAACAGTGCGGCACAGAGCAGGGTCCTGGTTCCTCCTGAAGGGGTATACGTAACAATATATCTCTGAGTTCTTCTACTGGAACTAAGGCTGCCCACCCAGGTGGAGGATGGTAACTTCAGGCTGGGCACAAGTACTTGGACCCCCAGACTGGTTGGGGTCAGATGGCTGATGATTGAGATTTGACCCCGTTTCCTCACCACCGACCAATCAGAGGAAGGTCACACACCCTGCAGTCTTTCTCCCCCAAATGTTGCCTGTAAAAACTCTTCCCTGAAAACCATCAGGGATTTTGGGCTTTTTGAGCAAGAGCTGCCCATTCTTGCTTGACCCTTGCAATAAATCTTTCTCTGCTCCAAACTCCGATGTTTCAGTTTGTTTGGCCTCACTGTGCGTGAGGCACCCCAACTTGGGATCAACAATATGACCAAAATTCAGCCAAATAGGTTTAATACTAGACCTATTCAGTAGACAAACATTATATTTATTAATCAACAATAATTGGGACCTGCTATAAAAGATCCCCCTTTTCGTTTCATTCATTCATTCCTTCTTTCATTCAACAAGCATATATGGAGTTCTTACTAGGGGACAAGAATTGTTCTGGGTGCTGGAAATGCAAAGATGCATGAAACACGATGTCTTTCTCTGAAGAGTTTGAATACAGTCTAGCAGATTCTTTAACAAAAGGCACTTAGAGCCCAGAGGCTACTTTGGCTTGAAATCCCAGCGTTAGACTCTTTCCTTTGAGTTAAAGCACCAGCTACAGTTAAAATGTCTGTGAATTAGGGGTAACTCAGTGGCATGGACTAGCTAGTGTCCCTTTGAAATGAGACAGACACTAAGAAAGTTTTGATGGAGGAATATCAAAAGGTCCAGGAGCCTATAAATTGTGTCAGTGGAAAAACAAGAGCAACGTGAGGCCTTTTGCAAATCAAGAAGAGGACCTCCTTTCTGCCTTTCTTCTCTGTTGTTTTACGCCTCTTAAGATACACACATCTCCGCACACGCTGCAGTGAATTACAAGATGGAGCACAGCTCACTTTCGACCTACTGGCACTCCACTACAAAAACATTTTCCTTTTTTTAAAAGTCTGTGTGTGTCAGCAGTTCAGCCAAGCCGATCAAGGCTTTTTATTTGATCATGAAAATTGTGGAATTTTAGGTCATAACGTTTCCTGGACACAAAAATATTTTTTCCGATATGATTTCAAACTGGATGATTTTTTTTTTTTTAAAGAAATTCACGTTCTTTTATTTATTTATTTATTTATTTATTTATTTATTTATTTATTTATTCATTTATGACTGTGTTGAGTCTTCGTTTCTGTGCGAGGGCTTTCTCTAGTTGCGGCAAGTGGGGACCACTCTTCATCGCGGTGCGCGGGCCTCTCACCATCGCGGCCTCTCTTGTTGCGAAGCACAGGCTCCAGACGCGCAGGCTCAGTAATTGTGGCTCACGGGCCCAGTTGCTCCGTGGCATGTGGGATCTTCCCAGACCAGGGCTCGAACCCGTGTCCCCTGCATTGGCAGGCAGACTCTCAACCACTGTGCCACCAGGGAAGCCCCTCAAACTGGATGATTTTTTAAATTGGGTTTACTATTATAAAATATTTTCACCGCCCCATAACAGTAAACAATATAAACCAGGCACTGTAAACCTGGCCTTGCAGGCCTGACCCTCAATGAAATCTCAGCTTTTTTTTTTTTTTTAAGAATCTACAGTCCTTTTTTAATTGGGGTATATTTGATTTACAATGTTGTGTTAGTTTCAGGTGTACAGCAAAGTGAATCAGTTATACATATACATATATCCACTCTATTTTTTTTTTAGATTCTTTTCCCATTTAGGCCATTATAGAGTATTGAGTAGAGTTCCCTGTGCTATACAGCGGGTTCTTATTAATTATCTATTTTATATATAGTAGTGTGTATATGTCAATCCCAATCTCCCAATTTATCCCTCCCCCACCCTTATCCCTTGGTAACCATAGTTTGTTTTCTACATCTGTGACTCCACTTCTGTTTTGTAAATAAGTTCATTTGTACCCTTTTTCTTTTTAGCTTCCACATATAAGCGATATCATATGATATTTGTCTTTCTGTGTCTGACTTACTTCACTCAGTATGACAATCTCTAGGCCCATCCATGTTGCTGCAAATGGCATTATTTTGTTCTTTTTTATGGCTAATATTCCATAGTATATATGTACCATGTCTTCTTTATCCATTCCTCTGTCGATGGACATTTAGAGTGCTTCCATGTCCTGGCTATTGTAAACAGAGCTGCAATGAGCATTGTGGTACATGACTCTTTTTGAATTATGGTTTTCTCTGGGTATATGCCCAGGAGTGGGATTGCTGGGTCACATGGTAGCTCTACTTTTCGTTTTTTAAGGAACCTCCATACTGTTCTCCACAGTGGCTGGATCAATTTACATTCCCACCAATAGTGTAGGAGGGCTCGAAATCTCAGCTTTAAGACTGAGTTCTGTCCAACTTTGCTGTACACTTGAAACCAACACAACATTGTAAATTAACTATACAAAAAAAGCTGAGTTCTGTCCAGATGAATGCCATATGACTGTGACTGGGTTGGCCACCAGATTCCCACAATACCCCCAAGTGTGTCCAACGTGCCTGGCAAAGCCAGCAGTTCTTACCATGGAAACAGGTGAACAGATCAATTTAATTCCATGGAAACATTCAAAATATCCTTCCCTTCAGCCCAGAAAATGCCATTTCATTAACTTGTGCATCTATCTATGTAAGATGACTGTCGTGCTATGTTTATTTCATTATGATGAAGTTAGGAAATGATCAAGAAAATTTTAGAATAAAAATGGCATCAGACATTACACTTTTATCTTTTTTGTTGTTAAATAAAATTATGTTTCCCCAAGTCTGAAGTTTTAAGTCAGTTTTCAGAAATTTCCTCTTAGACTTCCCCAAGGACTTAGCTGTATTGGTTGTACCCCAAACTCTCCCCCCATATTACCACAAAATCTCCCAACTCATCTTTGAGATGACTCCATCCAGGTTTTCAGGACTCACTGAGAACTTTATGTAAACTACAGCCAGTATATCTCAGCTTTTGTGACTCCACAGAAGCTCAGTGATCAAACAACAGTCAAAGATAGGCATTTTAATCACCATTTTACAGATGGAAAAACAGCTGTAGGAGTTAAATAAATCTCTCAAGGTCAGTCAACTAGGAAAGACAGAGTAGGGGACCCATCTTATAACCCTAACCCTGGATCCCATGATTTCTATCCTGTGCCACCTTGATAGATTTTTGTTCTAGACCCAAAGCAAGATGTGAAGGCATTTCAAATTTTTGATAAAAAGTAATAATAAAATGTGTCTATTACAACATCGTAGACTTTTTTTAACTTTAAGTGTCAGCAATATGACCTTCCACATTTTTACACTTCCATACCAACTCTCTAGCCACTAGGAACTTTCTAGAAAATTATCAATTTCCTTGGGGTGATTTTTCAAATTTCCTCATTAGATGAAATTCTGGTTTTCCTCAAGAGTATCTTTAAAATTTCTAGACAATACTTTTTTTTCCCAAGCCTTTTTCTGGAGTGGCGATATCTTTTGGCCACATTCTGAGTGTGTACTTTAATATGGAAGAGTTTAACTCAAGATTCCCATAAACATGTAAATGTCCATTTGATTAGATATTGCTACAACACATGGTCACTCAGTGGGCTAGCCCCATGATTAGTCTTAAACTAAAGTGTTCTGTTATTTTCTCCAATAAAGAACTGGATGTCTCTTTAAAGCACTTGATCATTTCTGTTTATCGAAGTCTGTTTTGCTTCTCTATATGGTGTTGTGCATTGGTCTCGGAATGTTACCAGTAATGTTCAGTGCCACCATTGGTGGAGTGTCTACAGGACCTATACCAGACATTTTTTATAAATTCTTTTACTCATATTCACATCAATCCTATGAGGTAGATATTCTATACCCATTTTACAGATGAAGTAGATTTAGAGAAATTCAGTTACTTGCCTAAGCTCACACATCTAGATTGGCAAAACTGGCCTTAAAACACATTTCTGCTTGACTCTTGAGCCAACACTGTCTCCCACACTTTACTTGACCTCCCAATTACAAAATGCTCTAACAGGTATGGCATAGGACTTTGGAAGTCCACAGGCTGTTCTGATTCTCCTAATTTATTTTATCTATCATTCCCAGACCTCCAAATCAAAGACGGATATCATAACAAACCCTGGACAGATAAGTTTTAATTGAATGGTCTATATATTGATGTTTCCTCAGTTGGATGTCCTGATCATGTCTGGAGTTATTTTCTATGTTTGTTCCTTTTTCCTCTGGGGAGGTATATTTGATCTGAGAGCATCTGTTATTTTCTGGAACAATTTTCTCATTTGGCTTTGAGCTTGCTGTAGGTATCCGATGTGCTTCCTCAGATTTGTTGGTTCACACCACAAACATTATTAATACCTACTGCTTGAGAACATTCGGGTAAAATGAGAATGGCCTTTGTTAGTAATGCCACTATCAGCTTCCTTAATTAAGTTGCTGATATGTTATGTTCTAGATACTCTGAAAAAGACAGAAGAGAAATGGAGCCCCTGTTAATGCCGTTCTGAAGCAGAAATACCCTCTTCACAGTGCCAATAAAAGAGATCTGCATCTATTACAGACAATCAGTATTTCCACTATGGAATTATGGGGGGCTGCAGGACATTGGTGAGTTTAGTGACTTCGGCAGACTTCTGCTGTCACTATAGTAGAGGCACTGTTTAAAGGGGGGTTAATTGCTCTGGTCTGAAAGAAACATTGAGAATAATAGGAAACTCCTCCATGTCTAAAGTGTTCTCTGTAAGACACACAGTTTCCAGATTGGAAAAGACAAAACTACACTCATTGATCGATTAAAGAATAAATTAAATAATTAAAAGAGTAGATAATGAAGTGTAAACTTGAGTGACACAGACCTTTATACTTTTTTCAACAACATTATTGAGGTTTTTTTCCTCCATAACCAAAAAATTAAAAAATAGAAAAGAAAATATCAGTGAAGCAAATCTGTAACATACAGAAAAACATACATAAAAAATCATACCACCTGGAGATAATCAGTGTTTTGATATTTTTCTATACATGTATGAATATGTCCTTTATATATTTGAGATCACATTATACAGACTACTTTTTTTTTTAAACATCTTTATTGAAGTATAATTGCTTCACAATGGTGTGTTCGTTTCTGCTTTATAACAAAGTGAATCAGCTACACATATACACACGTTCCCATATCTCCTCCCTCCTGCATCTCCCTCCCTCCCACCCTCCCCATCCCACCCCCCCAGGCGGTCACAAAGCACTGAGCTGATCTCCCTGTGCTATGCGGCTGCTTCCCACTAGCTATCTATTTTACATTTGGTAGTGTATATATGTCCATGACACTCTCTCACCCTGTCCCATCTCACCCCTCCCCCTCCCCATATCCTCAAGTCCATTCTCTAGTAGGTCTGTGTCTTTATTCCTGTCTTGCCACTAGGTTCTTCATGGCCTTTTTTTTTTTTTCCCTTAGATTCCATATATATGTGTTAGCATACTGTATTTGTTTTTCTCTTTCTGACTTACTTCACTCTGTATGACAGACTCTAACTCCATCCACCTCATTACAAATACCTCCATTTCATTTCTTTTTACGGCTGAGTAATATTCCATTGTATATATGTGCCACATCTTCTTTATCCATTCATCTGTCGAAAGACACTTAGGTTGCTTCCATATCCTGGCTATTGTAAATAGAGCTGCAATGAACATTTTGGTACATGACTCTTTTTGACCTATGGTTTTCTCAGGGTATATGCCCAGTAGTGGGATTGCTGGGTCGTATGGTAGTTCTATTTTTAGTTTTTTAAGGAACCTCCATACTGTTCTCCATAGTGGCTGTATCAATTTACATTCCCACCAACAGTGCAAGAGTGTTCCCTTTTCTCCACACCCTCTCCAGTATTTATTGTTTGTAGATTTTTTGATGATGGCCATTCTGACCGGTGTGAGATGATACCTCATTGTAGTTTTGATTTGCATTTCTCTAATGATTAATGATGTTGAGCATTCTTTCATGTGTCTGTTGGCTATCTGTATATCTTCTTTGGAGAAATGTCTGTTTAGGTCTTCTGCCCATTTTTGGATTGGGTTGTTTGTTTTTTTGTTATTGAGCTGCATGAGCTGCTTGTAAATCTTGGAGATTAATCCTTTGTCAGTTGCTTCATTTGCAAATATTTTCTCCCATTCTGAGGGTTGTCTTTTGGTCTTGTTTATGGTTTCCTTTGCTGTGCAAAAGCTTTTAAGTTTCATTAGGTCCCATTTGTTTATTTGTGTTTTTATTTCCATTTCTCTAGGAGCTGGGTCAAAAAGAATCTTGCTGTGATTTATGTCATAGAGTGTTCTGCCTATGTTTTCCTCTAAGAGTTTGATAGTGTCTGGCTTTACACTTAGGTCTTTAATCCATTTTGAGTTTATTTTTGTGTATGGTGTCAGGGAGTGTTCTAATTTCATACTTTTACATGTACCTGTCCAATTTTCCCAGCACCACTTATTGAAGAGGCTGTCTTTTCTCCACTGTATATGCTTGCTTCCTTTATCAAAGATAAGGTGACCATATGTGTGTGGGTTTATCTCTGGGCTTTCTATCCTGTTCCATTGATCTATATTTCTGTTTTTGTGCCAGTACCAAACTGTCTTGATTACTGTAGCTTTGTAATATAGTCTGAAGTCAGGGAGCTTGATTCCTCCAGCTCCATTTTTCGTTCTCAAGATTGCTTTGGCTATTCGGGGTCTTTTGTGTCTCCATACAAATTGTGAAATTTTTTGTTCTAGTTCTGTGAAAAATGCCAGTGGTAGTTTGATAGGGATTGCATTGAATCTGTAGATTGCTTTGGGTAGTAGAGTCATTTTCACAATGTTGATTCTTCCAATCCAAGAACATGGTATATCTCTCCATCTATTTGTATCATCTTTAATTTCTTTCATCAGTGTCCTATAATTTTCTGCATACAGGTCTTTTGTCTCCTTAGGTAGGTTTATTCCTAGATATTTTATTCTTTTTGTTGCAATGGTAAACGGGAGTGTTTTCTTAATTTCACTTTCAGATTTTTCATCATTAGTATATAGGAATGCAAGAGATTTCTGTGCATTAATTTTGTATCCTGCTACTTTACCAAATTCATTGATTAGCTCTAGTAGTTTTCTGGTGACAGTTTTAGGATTCTCTATGTATAGTATCATGTCATCTGCAAACAGTGACAGCTTTACTTCTTCTTTTCTGATTTGGATTCCTTTTATTTCTTTTTCTTCTCTGATTGCTGTGGTTAACACTTCCAAAACTATGTTGAATAATAGTGGTGAGAGTGGGCAACCTTGTCTTGTTCCTGATCTTAGTGGAAATGGTTTCAGTTTTTCACCATTGAGGACAATGTTGGCTGTGGGTTTGTCATATATGGCCTTTATTATGTTGAGGAAAGTTCCCTCTATGCCTACTTTCTGCAGGGCTTTTATCATAAATGGGTGTTGAATTTTGTCGAAAGCTTTCTCTGCATCTATTGAGATGATCATATGGTTTTTCTCCTTCAATTTGTTAATATGATGTATCACGTTGATTGATTTGCGTATATTGAAGAATCCTTGCATTCCTGGAATAAACCCCACTTGATCATGGTGTATAATCCTTTTAATGTGCTGTTGGATTCTGTTTGCTAGTATTTTGTTGAGAACTTTTGCATCTATGTTCATCAGTGATATTGGCCTGTAGTTTTCTTTCTTTGTGACATCTTTGTCTGGTTTTGGTATCAGGGTGATGGTGGCCTCGTAGAATGAGTTGGGGAGTGTTCCTCCCTCTGCAATATTTTGGAAGAGTTTGAGAAGGATAGGTGTTAGCTCTTCTCTAAATGTTTGATAGAATTCACCTGTGAAGCCATCTGGTCCTGGGCTTTTGTTTGTTGGAAGATTTTTAATCACAGTTTCAATTTCAGTGCTTGTGATTGGTCTGTTCATATTTTCTATTTCTTCCTGGTTCAGTCTCGGCAGGTTGTGTATTTCTAAGAATCTGTCCATTTCTTCCAGGTTGTCCATTTTATTGGCATAGAGTTGCTTGTAGTAATCTCTCATGATCGTTTGTATTTCTGCAGTGTCAGTGGTTACTTCTCCTTTTTCATTTCTAATTCTATTGATTTGAGTCTTCTCCCTTTTTCTCTTGATGAGTCTGGCTAATGGTTTATCAATTTTGTTTATCTTCTCGAAGAACCAGCTTTTAGTTTCATTGATTTTTGCTATTGTTTCCTTCATTTCTTTTTCATTTATTTCTGATCTGATCTTTATGATTTCTTTCCTTCTGCTAGCTTTGGGGTTTTTTTGCTCTTCTTTCTCTAATTGCTTTAGGTGCAAGGTTAGGTTGTTTATTCAAGATGTTTCCTGTTTCTTGATGTAGGCTTGTATTGCTATAAACTTCCCTCTTAGCACTGCTTTTGCTGCGTCCCATAGGTTTTGGGTCGTCGTGTCTCCATTGTCATTTTTTTCTAGGTATTTTTTGATTTCCCCTTTGATTTCTTCAGTGATCACTTCGTTATTAAGTAGTGTATTGTGTAGCCTACATGTGTTTGTATTTTTTACAGATCTTTTCCTGTAATTGATATCTAGTCTCATAGCATTGTGGTCGGAAAAGATACTTGATACGATTTCAATTTTCTTAAATTTACCAAGGCTTGATTTGTGACCCAAAATATGATCTATCCTGGAGAATGTTCCATGAGCACTTGAGAAAAATGTGTATTCTGTTGTTTTTGGGTGGAATGTCCTATAAATATCAATTAAGTCCATCTTGTTTAATGTATCATTTAAAGCTTGTGTTTCCTTATTTATTTTCATTTTGGATGATCTGTCCATTGGTGAAAGTGGGGTGTTAAAGTCCCCTACTATGATTGTGTTACTGTCTATTTCCCCTTTTATGGCTGTTAGTATTTGCCTTATTATACAGACTACTATTAAACTTAATTTTCACTTAATAGTTTTCCCATGTAAGACATTTCTAATAACTTTATAGTATTTCTGTCTTTGGTCTGGGACTCATTTTACCAATTTCTATCATTGATTAGTTATGTTTTCTGGCTTTTCCTATTATAAACAACATTGAAATGAATCACCTTATACCCACCTGGTTGTGTATCTATCTAGTTGTTTCTTCAGAATAAATTCCTATGAAGTTACTACCTCAATGCATACATACCTAAAAAGCAAAACCCAAAACCTCTTTGTAATGTATTACCAAGTTGCCTTCTAGAAAATCTGTATTAATTCAGTATCAGCAACAGTACCTAGCTCTCACATTCCCACCTATGCTTGGTATTATGAAATACATGCACTTTTGCCAATAAAATAATTTGAACGCTAATTATAGCTAACATTATTAAATGCTTCCTGCTGCCATGTGCTGGACTAATGCCTTACTAAGACCTCGTGTGAGTCTGCCATGTTTAGGTCCTCCATCAGCCCAACCAAGTGAGACCAACCTTCTAGTCCCAGGCTATGCTTTATCCACTTTACCCAAGAGACTGGAAACTAAAACCCCAACACCTTTGATTCCCTCTTTCATCTGATAATGCTCACGAGTCAGCCACTCTGGCCACCGGTTCTCTACGCATTATCCCCAGGATGGTCTGTACTTCCTGGCTACACCTGCACACCCATTGCTCCTCACCTCCAAACCCTCCTTTTGCAGGTACAGCTTACAGCTTGCACTCCCTTACAGATCCACCCTCTTCTCTGGGTGCTCCCATCCTTGCCTAACCTTAAAAGAAACCTTCATTCAGGACACGGCTTCAGTGGCAGCCCTCTCAAGCAGTGACTATTTATTCCTTTACTCATCACATACCTCAGGGCCGCATGTCCTATTTGTTAGAAGAAAGAGCTGAGGGTGGTTGCCCAGAGAAGGCAGAAATCCACAGTGAGGAGAACAGAGGCAGGTGGCTGCTGATTTTTGTTATTATCTTTATAGTTTTATTTAACTTTAAAAATGACATACATGTAAAACAACACACATGCATTAGTTTGATAAAAAATAAAATTAAATTTCAAAGAATAAAGTATAGAAAGTATCAGTAACTTACCCAAAAATCACATAATAAAATGTTATCTCATTGTTTGCTTTTTTTTTTATTATTACTGCTGAATTTGACTTTTTTTCTGTATGTTTACTGACTGTTGGTATTTTCATAGTTTATAAATTGCATCACTCATCTTTTTATTTTGGGATGTTTATCTTTTGACTAATTTATATACACTCTTTAGTTATTATGCACTTCAACTCGTATGTCTTGTAAATCATTTCCTTTGTTATAGTTTTATTAATGCTATTTTCCAGATATATAGAAGTTTTATGTTTTCATACAAATGTTTCAGTCTTTTTCTTTATAGTTTCTGCTTTGAAAAGTCTTTCTTATTCAACAGTTCATACATACCCATTTATATTTATACATATAGTTGTTCATAGTATTCCCTCACAACCCTCTGTATTTTTGGAAGGTTGGTAATGATGTCCTCTTTTTCATTCTTGATTTCAGTGATTTCTGTCTTTTTTCTTTTTTTTTTTTTCTTGCTCAGTCTAGCTAAAGATTTGTCACTTGTGTTGATTCTTTTTCAAAGAACCAACTTTTTATTGATTTTCTCTATTGTTTTTCTATTTCATTTATTTCTTTTTTTTTTAAATTATTTATTTATTTATTTATTTTATTTATGGCTGTGTTATGTCTTCGCTTCTGTGCGGGGGCTTTCTCTAGTTGTGGCAAGTGGGGACCACTCTTCATCACGGTGCGCGGGCCTTTCACTGTCGCGGCCTCTCTTGTTGGGGAGCACAGGCTCCAGATGCGCAGGCTCAGTAATTGTGGCTCACGGGCCTAGTTGCTCCGCGGCATGTGGGATCTTCCCAGACCAGGGCTCGAACCCGTGTCCCCTGCATTGGCAGGCAGATTCTCAACCACTGTGCCACCAGGGAAGCCCTCATTTATTTCTTTTTAAAAATTTTTTAATTTTATATTGGAGTATAGTTGAGTCACAATATTGTGTTAGTTTCAGGTGTACAGCAAAGTGATTTAGTTATACATATTCATATATCTCTTCTTTTTTAGATTCTTTTCCCACATAAGCTATTAAAGAGCATTGAGTATAGTTCCCTGTGCTGTACTGTAGGTCCTTGTTGATTATCTGTTTTACATATATGTCAGTCCCAACCTCCCAATTCATCCCTCCCTACCACCTTTCCCCCTTGGCATCTACAAGTCTGCCCTCTAAGCCTGTGAGTAGGTTTCTGTTCTGTAAATAAGTTCACTTGCAGCATTTTTTTAGATTCCACATATAAGTGATATCACATGATATTTGTCTTTCTCTGACTTACTTCACTTAGTATGATAACCTCTGTGTCCATCCATGTTGCTGCAAATGGTATTATTTCATTCTTTTTTATTGCTGAGTAATATTCCATTGTATATATGTACCACATCTTCTTTATCCATTCTTCTGTCGATGGACATTTAGGTTGCTTCCATGTCTTGGCTATTGGAAATAGTGCTGCAATGAACATTGAGGTGCATGTATCTTTTCAAATTTTGGTTTTCTTCAAATATATGCCCAGGAGTGGGATTGCTGGATCAAATGGTAGCTCTGTTTTTAGTTTTTTAAGGAACCTCCATACTATTCTCCATAATGGCTGTACCAATTTACATTCCCACCAACAGTGTAGGAGGGTTCCCTTTTCTCCACACCCTCTCCAGCATTTATTGTTTGTAGACTTTTTGATGATGGTCATCTGATTGGTGTAAGGTGATACCTCATTGTAGTTTTGATTTACATTTCTCTAATGGTTAGCGATGTTGAGAATCTTTTCATGTGCTTTTTGGCCATCTGTATGTCTCCTTTGGAGAAATGTCTATTTAGAGCTTCTGCCCAGTTTTTTTTTTTTTAATTTATTTATTTTATTTATTTATTTTTTGGCTGTTTTGGGTCTTCGCTGCTGCATGCAGGCTTTCTCTAGTTGCAGCGAGTGGGGGCTACACTTCGTTGCAGTGCGCGGGCATCTCATTGCGGTGGCTTCTCATTGCAGAGCAGGGGCTCTAGGCGCGCGTGCTTCAGTAGTTGTGGCACACAGGCTCAGTAGTTGTGGCTCACGGGCTCTAGAGCACAGGCTCAGTAGTTGTGGCCCACAGGCTTAGTTACTCTGTGGCATGTGGGATCTTCCAGGACCAGGGATCAAACCAGTGTCCCCCTGCATTGGCAGGTGGATTCTCAATCACTGCATCACCAGGGAAGCCCCTTCTGCCCAGTTTTTAATTGGTTTCTTTTTTTTTTATATTGAGCTGCATGAGCTGTTTGTATATTTTGGAGATTAATCCCTTGTCGGTCACATCATTTGCAAATATTTTCTCCCATTCTGTGGGCTGTCTTTTGGTTTTGTTTATGGTTTCCTTTGTTGTGCAAAAGCTTTTGAGTTTAATTACGTCTCATTTGTTTATGTATTTCATTTATTTCTACTCTGATATTTATTTTTTCCTTTCTTCAACTGTTTTTATTTTTAGTTTCTTAAAGTGGAAGGTTAGGTTATTGATTTGAAGTTATTCTTTTTTAATATAGGTGCTTACAGTTATAAATTTCCCTCTAAGTACTTCTTTAGCTGCATCCTATGTTTTGGCATGTTGTGTTTTCATTTTCATCCATCTTAAAGTGTTTTCTAATTTCCCTTGTGATTTCTTCTTTGACCTGTGGATTATTTTCTTAAGAATGTGTCATTTAATTTCTTCCTCTGTCCATCTGTTATTGATTTCCAATTCAATTCCACTTTGGTCAGAGAGCATATTTTGTATGACTTGGATCTTTTTGAATTTACTGAGTCTTGTTTTATGACTTAGCATGTGGTCTATCCAGGAGATGTCCTCTGTGCCCTTGAAAAGAATGTGTATTCTGCTTTGGTTCGGTGAAGTGCGCTATAGCTGTCCATCAGGTCTAATGGGCTTATAGTGTTGTTCAAGTTTTCTGTTTCCTTTGTGATCTTCTGCCTATAGATAGTCTGTGTAGTATTGAAACTTCCATGAGTTTTGGCTTGTTACTTTTTACCTTTTTCTGAGGTAATTTTAATTGTTTATATTTTCTTAGAAAATTATGTAATGCAAATTTCCAAATTTATTGTATGAAGCATATTTTTGTAAATCTTAACATTTCTTCTGTATTTGTGGCTAGACTTTCTTTCTCATTCCTAATGTTTTATATTTGTTTATTCATTTTTGTTTTCAATTGGATAGTAGATTATCTACTCTCTTGCATTTTGTCAAAAGTAACAACTGTGTTTTTACCATTTGTTTTCTAATTAATAAATGTCTGCTTTTATCTTTATTAATTCCTTCTTCCTACTTTCTTTGGGTTTGTTCTATTGTTCATTTGCTAACATCTTCAGAACACTTAGTACATTTAGTTTATATTTCTATTTATTTCAGGATAAACTTAAAGTCCACAAACTTTACTCTGAGTATGGCTTTGGCTACCTCTCATAGGTTTTGCCATTCACTATTCTTAGTACCATGATTTTCTAAATAGTTTGCATTGTAATTTTGATTTCCTCTTTGACACAGGAATTATTTAAGAGAGTATTTTAAAATTCCCAATTGTTTGGGTGTTCATTTTTTTTGTTAATTTTTTGTGGCTGAATATGTGGGCCAGTTTTTGTAAACAGTCAATGTCTATAGGTTAGAAAGTAGGGATCAGCAAACTAGAGCCAAATCCCACCCACTACCTGTTTTGTAAATAAAATGTTATTGAAACATCCATACCCAGCCCATTTATTTATTGTTTAGAGCTGCTTTCATGCTACAACTGCAGAGTTTTGATACAGACTAAATGTCCTGTGAAGCCAAAAATGTTTTCTATTTGGCCCTTCACAGAAAAAGTTTGCCAATCTCTACAGAGGAACTGAGTATGTATAGTATAAACACTAACAAGATAGCTTTTAACTAAAACATTTTTGTTTCTAAGTGAATATAAATTACAGCTATACGAAATAATTTAATAAATAAATAAAACACAATGAAAACATCGACTAGCACAGAAGTGAGTATGTTGCTGCAAGAAATCTTGGGAAGTGTCTCAATCCAATTCAGGCAACCGTTACTCCATACTAAAACATAACCAAAGAAAGCTCAGATTGGATCATGCATACCCTGGAAGTACACAAATAATATGAAAAGTCACACTTGCCAACTTTCTGGAATATCAATATTACACAATGATTATTAAGTTAAAAATATTAAATGTAAATACATAGTAAATGTAATATTAAATGTAAATGTAATTAAATGTAATTAAATGTAAATGTAATAAAATATTAAATGTAAATGTAAATACAGCGATGCCAAGGAGTAAAATGTAGAATTTGTATGCATTTCTAAGATAAAACAAATTTCGAGACAACTTTATCCTTGATTGTAGTAGGTTAATTAAGCTGCACCCTAGACCCCTAGGAGGATTCCTTTACTCACACTGCCTTGGCAAGTCTCTGCAGAACTGTGGTACAAGAGCAGGATGTTCTTTGTAATAATTATCAGTGTGTGTTTATGTGGATGTGTGAAGTACTCAATTCCTCTCTGTTGAATACCTAAGAGGTTGGCCCAGAAAGCATGAAACTTAAAACATTCTGCAGTTGAAGCAGAAATTGTCAATCTGGATAGAAGCCAAAGAAAATTCGATCTAATACTAAGTAAAAACTTCATGTCAAGGCAGAGTTCAGAGTACTGAAAGGGCAGGTAGAGCACCTCCACAGGACAGGCAGGAATGATAGGACTCCATCCTGGGTGCAGGGTCAAACTGCTGGGACCTATAGCTGTCAATTATATCACACCCACCTCAAGTGAAGGGACAAAAGCTCTGAGCATCTTCCCAATTTCCATCTCGAAGGACCACAGAGAGGGTTCCTTCTGTTAGCTGATCCCAGGAAGCCAGAATTCTCCAGCACCTTCCCTTCTTCTTGGTCTCTTTTTCTTCCATTTTCTTCTTGTCTCTGAGTTAAATGGTGTAGAGAGAAGAGAAGAGAGAATAAAACTTCCTCAGAGAGTCACAAGCCTCTGATTTTTTTTCTCCCCTTTCCTAGAATGAAATGATTAGCTAGAGAGGAAAAAATTCAACATTCTACTCATAATCATCATGAGTATATCAGTGGAAATGTTTGAGCAGCAATGCCAGTGTAAGCTGAACAGTCCTACTGAGACAGGAAGGGGACAGGGCACAACCTTTAAAAGAATGACAGCCATTGAGAACATGACATAAACTGGTTAGAACCAACTAGGTCCAAGATGGTGGACCATTGACTTCCACTAGATCTTGAGCCTCAGTATATGCTCATTGTAATATATTAGCAAGCTAAATGACACACCCATAGGAGCCATGACAGTTCTGAGGCTGACCACAAAAGACCAAAAAATGGGCAGTGACCCAATTCTGGAAATCCCACCCCCTCCCTAAAATAGTTGGAATAATCCTTGTACTCATTAGCCTATGAAATTACACACCCTTATAAAAACTGACAACCCCGTACCCTGGTGCCTCTCACCTTCTGAGATGGCCCACACTCTGTCTATGGAGTGTGTATCTCCCTGAGTAAACCTTCTTTCACTTTACTATGGCTTGCTCTTGAATTCTTTCCTGCACAAAGCCAAGAACCCACACTTGGCGGCCATCCCAGGGACTCACCAAGGCTCAGGCGAGTCCCTGGGACGTGACCATCCTCTTGCGCCCCACTTTCTTTCCTGCCATGCTACTGCAGTGTGGTCTGCATGGACAGTATGAGGAGAAGAATGTTATTAAGACTCTGTGTTTATTCAATCCCACAAAAGGGAAATGGACAGTGCATTCCAGGAACAAATAACCCTGGTTGGGGCTGGGATGCTCATGCATCTTTTCCATAGCCCAGATGAAATATCACTCGAAATTAACTAATTGGCTAACCTTTGATTCTGTAGTTGCTGTGATATAGTCCAATCTTGTTTCCTCAATAATGGCAGAGATTGCTAGCTGTCTGCCCAATATTCATTCTCTCCTCTTTTTCTTTATAACATAATTCTGATTTGGGGAGGAGAGGGAGTGATGAAACGCCCAACCAAAAAACTGAATTTCCCAGCTTCTCTTACAGAGATTAAGTAACTCTATGACTAAGCTCTAGCTTCTAATACATTGGGCCTTTGGGAAAAGCCCCTTAAGAAGGACTGTTGAATCAGACGGGAGTCCCCGTTGGCCTTCCCCTTCCTTTTCTTCCTGCCTGAACTGTGGATTCAATGGCTAGACAAGCAATGTCCAACTTGTGACCTTAAAGTGACCTGTGAATGGTAACCACACAACAAGTTTGGCTTCTAGGAGTCAGGAGCATTGATGACTAGACAGAGCCAGCAGATCATCCCTGAATTACCCACCTCCAAACTTCATTTACATGAGAGAAAAATAAACTTCTATCTTTTTTAAGTCACTGCTATTCCAGAGCTCTGTTGCTAACAGTGGAACAATTCCTAACACCCTATGTGATAGGTGGGATGTCCCTGGTTAGGTGTATTTCCCTTTGCAAAGGAAAATTGGTGATACAGATTTATACACCAATCTCCTGTAAGTTTGGTTAGTAGGAAACAAGCTCCCAGAGACCTCTGTATTTCCAGTGAACTACAAAGTTTAATTTCTGGATCCTGTGGTGCATGGAATAAATATGAGACAATGTTACCTGAAAACCAGGTTCTCCTCTCGGTGGGTGTTGAGCCAAAAGATACAACCAAGCCAAAGAGTGGGAGGAGGAAGGATTTATTACTTGCAGTAAGTAAGGAGAACATCGGGGATCTTTCCCAAAGCAGAGACTCTGCGAATAGCAAAATTGGGGAACTTTTAAGCTAAGTGTACCCGCATATTCATAACGGGGCTTGGGAGGTCGACAGAGTTCAAGCTTTAGTTGATTGAAGTCATGAGGGTCAGATAAGGTCAACATCATCATTCCTTAGGGTCCATGAATTCATTCATGGTCCCTAGTTTCAGGAGTTGGTAATGCAGCTGTAAGCAGATAAGGTAAGTGGTCCCTGGAGAAAGAGAAACAGGAATGGCTTGCTTGATAGAAGAGAAGCCATTTTGGCCTAAGCCATTTTGTGATCTAAGCCTGGCCACAATGCTTGCCCTTGAATGGGTCTCAGTAATTAATGATCTTAGGGGAAATGAGGGAATGCTGGAACAAAGGAAAAGCAGTCAAGAAATAATAGTTCAGCAATATAACGGAGCCCTAGTTCCTCCTCAAGGAATGTACATAACAATCTGATACTTTGAGTTCTGCAGGAACTAAGGACCCCCACCCAGGTGGAAGAGGGAATGATGATGTTGACCCTCCAGACTTCAGTCAACTAACGCTTGGACTCTGTCGACCTTTGCCCCAATTCTATGCTGAATTCTCCTCTGCTCACGCCCCTTCATGAATATGCATGTACCCTTAGCTTAGAACTTCCCCAATTTTGCTGTTCAGGGGGACACTGCTTTGGGAAAGATTTCCAGTGTTCTCCTTACTTGCTGCAAGTAGTAATAAATCCTTCCTTCTCCTTTTCTTTGATTTGGTTGTGTCTTTTGACTTGACACCCACCCACCAAGAGGCAAACCCAGTTTTGGAGTAACACAGCCACCAATGACTTTCCCAATGGGAAGCAAGTTTCCTTTCCTGCCACCCAAAATGAGCCTTTGTTGTGCCTAAAGTAACCTTGAGAGCCCATACTGGTCAGTTCTAGGACTTGACTGTTGTCTAGTATGCATAACCCTTGCTTGGTAAATATCGGTTAATTAACAGAGGACAAAAAAAGAATCACCAAAGTGAAAGTGGCTGGAATTTCCAAGGGTGGTTGAAAAGGTTGAGGAAATGTATTTTAAAATAAATGTAGGCAATTTATAGTTGGAATTTGTGTTGGTAGTTGATGGAAGGTAAGGGAAAATCCCATGTAAGGATATTCTGTGGCTCTGGCCCCATGATATCATCACTTTGAAAGAAACAAGGAGGGAGGTGGGGTTGAATGGGAAGTGAGAGCACACTGATGACCAATTTCCCTGAGCCACAAGTTTGTCCAAGCCATGGTTTGACCACAGTTGTCATTTCTCTCCTGGATGACCCCTCTCCAGGCCAGCTTTCATTCTGTCCTGCTTTGCTTCTGCCCCCACCTCCTGGGCTCTCTTAGTGTGGGTCTGGTCCCTCTTAATATGTTTATTCAGAGCAGGAGGGACTTGACCAGGATGTCCATGGCACCAAATGCCTGTGGCTCCCTCACGTGGGAGAATCAGACCCAAGGTGACCCAGGCAGTGACCATCTCAGAGGCTCTACTTATGGCTGGTCCAGACCAACCCCAGAGAAACCCATTCTTCCAAAGCTATGGTCACTATGTTATTTTAGCTACTGAGTACCATAGCTCTCTGTGTGTGTTAGCTAATTAATACCCTGACCTACTCTATGAAGTCAGTTCTACCATTGTGCCCATTTTGCATTTGTGAAAACAAACTTATACAGGTTAATTCATTTGCCCAGATCACAGTTCCTAAGAGGTAGCTCTGGGATTCACACGCAGTGTGACTGAGGAGCCAGACTCCAGCCAGGGTATTATTATTCACTGTTTTCTATGAAATATAGAAAAGGAAAAGGAAGAGAATCAAAATCGCCTGTGACTTTAGCCACAGAGATAACTATTTGTTTTACTTCCTACCTGCTACCCTTATTGTAAACCTCACCTTTATGTAGCAGTAATGTTGGCTTTCCAGGCACATTCCTGGGAAACGGTCTCTCTTCCTCCCTGTCAGTGGCATATCTTGAAACTAGCCTTTGACATTCCCTTGGTAGAATCTGTGCCCTTGCCCTCTCCAGGGAACCCCTGTGAAACAGGAGGGAAGGGGGCAGGACACCACCTCTAAAAGAATGACATAGCTCTTGAGGTTACGACAAAGACTGGTTAGAACTAGTTAGGTCCAAGATGGCGGAAGATTCAACTTCCAGGGGACCTTGGGCCTCATTATACGCTCATTGTAATATATTAGCATATGCTAAATGACACCCACAGGTGCCATGACAGTTCCAAGGCTGACCATAAAAGGCCAAAAAATGGGTTGTGGCCCAAATCCTGGAAATCCCTGCCTCTTCTCCAAAATAGTTGGAATAATCCTCCACTCGTTAGCCTATGAAATTACCCAGCCTGTAAAAACTAACCACGCATATTTCAGGGCCTCTCGCCTTCTGGGACGGCCCAGCTCTGTCTATGGAATGTGTACCTCTCTCAATAAATCTACTTCTTACCTATCACTTTGTCTCTCACTGAATTCTTTCTGTGACAAGACATAAAGAACCTGAGCTTCATTAAGTCCTGAGACCTGGTGTGTGATTTCAAATAAAAGACAGTGGGTTCAAGCCCCAATCTGAGTTTTGGCTGGGTTCGAGTCCCAGCCCATGGGTTCAAGTCCCATCTGAGGTGTGCAGTTTCACCTGCAGGGCCCATGCCAGCTGCTAACCGGACCCGAGACCGGACCCTCTCTCCCTTCCCACACCAGGGCCCTGTTTCTGCAGAGACCTGCCCTCTCTTGCATAATATCTGGCTAACCTAATCTCAGGTAATATGCAATGAAGCTATAGTAGGCTACTCCTGGCAGGTGACATGTTTCTAAGTGGACAGGAATTTCTGAGAGATACTGTAGATTTTAGCCAAAAGTCCAATGTAGAGTTACCTTAGCCTCGTGCAGGCTTTTGGTGTTCTCTTAAAGCGTACCATTCCTACTTTGCTGTCTTATCAGTGAGAGAGAAGTGTTTTCTCAGTGGAACCTCTGGCTGCCAGGTTGTGTTGGGGAGGTTTGGCGGGGTGGGGGAAGATGTTTCATGCTGCAATACAGGAAATCTCAGGAAGTTGATGACCTCGGAGCCCCTGAGGACTCTGTGAGGTCAACTCATCTTGGAGGCTGTTCTTTCCTGCCTAAAAGCCAAGGCTGACTACAGAGCGTCTTCCATTCCCAGAGCACAATTAGAGAGACAGAAGGCAGAGCGCCAGGACCTGAAAATGGAGCAGGGCAGGGAGAAAGAAAGTCTCAGACAGCCCTCTCAGACACAGTACTCCCCTTTTATAAGAAATATTTAGTAATATCACTTTACTGCCTAGAAATGAAAATTTTAGATAATATAACCAATTTACACATATAATTTTTAAAATCAATATAATGTCCTACCTATAATATAAAGAAAAAAGAAAAAGAAAAGAATACATAATAAGGTAAAATAATTTAAATATGTAAATACTAACACACAACTACACTAGAAGACATAGCAAAGAGCCAGATGCTTGCACCTTTACTTAAAATCATTGTGAATGCAACAGCTACAAATACAGATTAATATAGTTGTGGTTAAATTGGTGATTCAATATGATGTGAAGTATTGCTGTCACAAACATGCGTTTCCGAAATTGTGAACAACTCTTGGTAAAAACAAAATACTATCTTCCCTTGATTCACACAGTTACACTCTAGGCTCAGATAATTATCTGTAGGATTTTCAACTACACAAATGTTGAGTGTAATTTTCCAAAGTCATATGAGACCCCCAAACAGCTACTGTTATGGGGAATTACTTTGTGCATTTCAGGAAGTATAGCGTCCCTAGTCAGCTGTACCCTCCAATCATTGTGACAAACAAAAATGCCCCTATAAATTTCCAAAATACTTCCAATGGTATTACCCTCATTGAGAATCAATGTCTGGGGATACCCCCAGAAAATGATTTGCAGGACGATCACACACCCTAACTCTGTGTATGGCATGAATATTTCAGTAGCATAATAGAAAGTGAGCGCTAAATACTGATAAAAAACATGGACATAGGTTACTGACATGTTTTCCAAGAAGTTAAAAATATGTTTGCCTTCAGAGTAAACTATAAAATCAACACCCTAGGGTTCAACTGGGGATTTACTAAATCATCTTAGCGAGCTGGGAATGCCTACAACTGGAAATTTAATGCTAACCTAACTGATGGTGGTAATAGATCCAAAGAACTTTAGGTAAATTTGATAAAAATCAATTGGTCAAAGATGAATTTGCCAAAAGTCAAGTCCCTAACTGACCATTTCACCAAAAGCCAGTGTGTTGAAAATTAATTTGCTGAATGATTAATTCACCCAAAACTGCCAAGTCTGGTACCTTAAACCAGGTCTAGAACAGTTTACTGTATGGATCCCACTACAAGCTGGTTTGCTATAGTCGTGTTACTGAGGCTGGCTAGTTTCTAGGGTATTTGGCACTTTGGGTCTCTGTGATTAAGTAATGAGAGGATCTTGTGTATTTCAAATTTCACACATTGTGCACGAATCCAGAGGATTTTATAAATAATAAGGTAGGTTTTTCTCTGCAAATACATTTAGCCCACTTCCTTTCCTATTACTCTTAATCACAGCCTTATGAATAAGTTCAATCAAATAAATATTTTGTGCATGTTTCAGACTTCAGACTCCTTTCACTTTAATGTCATATACGTGAAAGAATCGTTTGCCCTTTAAACACAATTTTATACCAATTTGCCCTTCCCTATTTTTGCTGACTTTATCAGTCTTTTGAACAAAGATTTTTGCCTGCTTGTTAATTTTACATATCCACAACAAATGTGGAATCTGGCAAAATTATTTGCATGAAATGAGGTCTATGTATAAATTTAGGCATGTGGCCTATAAAATCCAAGTTAGGCATAAGGCCTCAAAACTAGAGAAGGCAATAATCTGTTTGAAGGGTGGGCTCACCCATTAACATATAAAATGCTGTACGTTAGAGAAGTACAGGATCTAAAAGGTGAAAAACATAAAACAGGCATTCAGCCGAGCTAGCCTGACAAATTCTCAATGAAAGAGCTGTGGTGAAGCAGTTCCCATGAGTCGCACCAGACAAAACCAAAAATAAATCTTCAAAGAGTATTGAAGTTTCCACATATAAGCAATATCATATGAATATGTGGAATCTAAAAAAATGGTGCAGATGAACTTATTTACAAAGCAGAAATAGAGTCACAGATGTAGAAAACAAACTTACGGTTACCAGGGGGGAAAGGAGGGAGGGATAAATTGGGAGATTGGGATTGACATATACACACTACGGTATATAAAATAGATAACTAACAAGGACCTACTGTATAGCACAGGGAACTCTACTCAATACTCTGTAATGACCTAAACGGGAAAAGAATCTAAAAAAGAGTGGATAAATGTATATTTATAACTGATTCACTTTGCTGTACACCTGAAACTAACACAACATTGTAAATCAACTATACTCCAATAAAAAATTTTTTAAAGAATATTGAAGCAGTATCGTACAATAAATCTGTTATAAGCTCCATAAGTAGTTAATAAAAGCAGGGCTTTGATGAAACAAGAATTTGGTCAGTTGGTCATTCGACATATTGATGACCTAGAACGTTTCTTTTGAGCAAACAGAAATATTGTCTTTCGGAAAGTGGTTTGCTTCCCTCAAAACCTGATGTGATAGGCAGAAGAGGTGTTGGAAATAAAAGAGTGACAAAAGCAAGTGTGGGGAGGACCCACTAATGATCATGTCGCATTCTCCATTCTGGCCTGCACATATATCCCCACTGTGGTGACAGACGCCTCAGGCTAGTTCAGCCTGCTGCCAGGATCAGCTGAATCACATAACCAATTCTTCCTGATTCCACACTCACCTGGAATGTTTCTGATTATAAATGAGCATCCACAGTAGTTTTTCTTCAGAGAGAGAATCTGTAGGCCAAGGGTCAGGAACACCTAGTCACCTTGGTGGATATAAATCTAAATGTGCGTTAATAAATGGGCATCTTTGTTTTTACATTTGTATTTTATGAGCTTTGTAAGTGGGGGTCAACCCCACAGAGTCTGATCACTCCCAGGACCCTGGCAAGATTAATTTTTCACAATGTCTGTGAGTAATGGCCAGGTCTATTCTGAATTCATCCAGTTGGCTCTGCAGGTTTATTTTATGTTTCTGTAATCTTTAAAACATAGTTCAGGAAGACTCTACATTTTAAGAGTAGACTTAAAATCATTGTAGACAGAGAGGATAAAATATTTTTATTATATGTTTTATATAAAAACCCTGAAGTGATAGCCTATGTATCCAAAGTCCCATCAGCCTAGAGTCAAAGACAGGGTCAGGTTAACAGAAATAAACAGAGTTTCTCTGGATCTAGCTTCAACCTACTACTGTGGGCCTTGCATCTTTCCATGCTTCACCCCCCGCACCTCCCACAGCCCCACCAGTTATTTAGGGGGTCTCCCAAGGGGTCCTTGTGTGCTGATGAAGAGGCCGTCTGAGCTATCTCTGCCATTGCCCCGCTCTGCTCTGCTCCCGTCAATTACATCTGCGGCCCTGGTACTTTCCTGTGATGCCCAGGGCCAGGGCCAGCCCTGAAAGGCAGTCTTCTGTTGCTGGGCCTCTTCTTTCTGCTTCCCCATCTGGAGCCAGGGCTGTGGGAATACTCCGGGTCCTCCAGGTGCTGAAGCTGGCCTTGACTTGCTGCTATCCTCACCTTGACACCTTCTGCACTAAAGGGTGGGCGACGAGTATCTTTCTCTTCTCCTCCGTGTCACAGTGGACACAGGACCCTGCAGTCCTGCCTCATGTTTCCAAATAGTTGTCACAACAGTCCACAGAGATAAGGCCCAGATAAGTCCCATCCTAGGCCCACCTAGAAAAGGGAGTGACCATTGCTATGCAGAACTGGAATGTAAACAAACTCAGGTGCAGCAGAGAATCAGGAAGCGATGCAGAATCACCCAACCAAAGAAGTGGGGGTGGGGGGGGAATGTTGGCAACAGGGTAGAGATGGGGCTTGTCCTGCCCAATCTGGAGGGAGATGAAAGTAAGAATTACCATCAAAACCACACTGAAAAACATAGGTCACTTTTGTAATCTTTTTTTTTTTTTTTCTTGGTCGCACTGCACGGCTTGCGGGATCTTAGTTCCCAGACCAGGGATTGAGCCCAGGCCACAGCAGTCAAAGTGCAGAGTCCTAACCACTGGACCGCCAGGGAATTCCTTATAATCATCTTTTTAAAAGATAACATTTCAAACCATAATTGCAATAAAATAATCCTTTCGTTTCCTTAGTTTGATGATGACAGTCATGGATACAAACTGCCATCAGAGGTCCCAATAATGTGGGTACTGTCACTCTCAACGAATCGTTTTGCTGTCTCCGTAAAGTCACAGGGGAACAAAACCCTTCAGGTGGTGTAGAAAGACACCATATCTAACTGGACCCACCTAATTGTTGCATCCATTCCATCCAGGCCAGGTAAATAGCTTCCTACACTCCTGTCCCTTTTCCCGCACCTTCAGAATGGGACCTCAGTGGGATTAGTCCTGCCCAGGACTGCCCAGGTTGTATTTCTGGGATCAATGACTTTTCAACTATTCCCTCCCTCATTATGTATCTACAAATGATCAGGTGCACATACACACATGCATACACACGTACACACATTTTGCTCTCCATCCAGGTGATTTCCAAGGCTGCTGGTCAACCCTGGTGCTGATTTCCTGATTAAGAGTTGCTCACTCCAGGCTTCACCTTGTAAATTAAAGAATTTTCCCTGGTTCTGTTCTGCTGCAGCCTGGAATCTCAGCTTTCCACCATCATTTCCAGACAGGATTCACAGAGGACATCTGTGTCCTATGGGAAGTCTGAATTCTCATTCTGCAGGTACCTCTAATCTATTTCAGCATTCTGTTTTCCCTTTCTTGTGAAATCTGTCTTTTATTCCATATGTCTTTCTCTCAGTCTCACCCTTCCTTCAAACCAAGTTAAGAGAGGGACTCTGCTATTTATGGTTGACCTTATCCTGTGTTTTGTAAGGTAATGCTAAGGGATTTTCTCCGCATCCTTGCCACTGGGTTTTAATATTAATTTTAAAAGGGAGCACAATTTCTGAGGCTGTCCTTCCTTGAAGGACATTTTTTTATTCCCTCTGCAAAATGTGCACTGGGGATTGTTTGGTCTACAGAAAAAAATTCTTTCAGGGCCTTTGTTTTGTTTTATTCCCTGGGTTGTTTGGGGGATGGGTGACCTGGCAACACAACTAAGCAAAGGGAGTCCTCACTCTGAGCTTAATTTACCACATAATCAGGGTGCACAGTGGATATTCTGAAATGCTAAGAACCATGGCTACAAAAAAATCCTTCTCCCTCAGGCCAGGCCTATTTACCTGGCTGGTTCTTCTAGCATCTTGCTCTCAACTGCAGTACTTGGTCCCCCAGTGATTAAAAAGAACACACACACACACACACACACACACACACACTCTGGGAGAAGTGTGCCTTCCAGAATTGTTCCTTTTATGGCTGCCCAAACCTGAACCTCTCCCTTGAGAAGAGAAAGACAAAAGTAGGGAGGGTATATAGTGATGTGTGAACCCATCTCTGAGTGGTACCGGTGTTTTCTCCACCTCTCTGGAGGGGGTCTGGAGTTGGATGAGAGAAGGAAGCAGCCAGAGGAGAGGAGACAGCTATGGAAACACCTGCTGTGGGAGAAGCACTTCACTCTCTCTCTACTCTGTAGAGAGCAGATGCTAAAATTCTTGAAAGAGGTAGGAAGAGGAAACAGAGAGTTCTGCTATTCCCAGGTTTCTGTTGGGGGCGTTTCCATGCTGAAACCAAGACATAGAATATAAGACCCTATGCTCTGGGTTCATTCTAAAGAAATGGTAGGACCATTTACTCATGTTAATCTGACAGGGTTAAATGTGAATCATGTTGATGCTGGCTTGAGGTGCACACACTGGAGGTGGGTGTGTGCCTGCTCGCTTGCTCTGTTTCCCTCACATCTGTCTCCCATTGTTTTCTTCTTAATTTCACATTTGTCAGTCATGGTGGAGGTGGGGAGAGAGGTGGGAGAGCAGTCGTTTCCAATTACTACCAACCATAAGCACACAAAAGTGAATGCAGACCACATCAGTCACAGAGCACTGGTTCTACCCAACAATTTAGGGCCATTTCAGAATGGGGGTCAAGATACCCATCATTCAAAGTAACTCCCAGAAAGTCGCCAGTGTAAATATATGTGAGTATATATGTGAGTGTCAACTATATTCTTTCATAGTTTTTTTTTTTTAATTGAAGTATAGTTGATTTACAATGTTGTGTTAGTTTCTGGTGTACAGCAAAGTGATTCAGTTATATATATATATATATATATATATATATATATATTCCATTACAAGATACTGAATATAGTTCCCTGTGCTATAAGTAGGACCTTGTTGTTTAACTATTTTATATATAGTAATTTATATCTGCTAATCTCAAACTCCTAATTTATCCTTCCCCCTTGACTATATTTTTTAAAAAACAAATGAACTTAAAAGAAAACACTTCAGTTAGTTGGACTCCAACTAACTAGAACTCTTACTTAGTTAGGATTGTCAACTATAAAGAAAAGAAAGAAACAAAATGATTTTTTAAAAAGAGTAAAATAATAGCTATTTATTGTGTCACTTCCATGTGCCAGGAAGTTATTTTCTATAATATGTACACCAACCCTAGGGAAACCCTAAGTGTTAAAGAGGTTAAGTAGCCTAGCCAAGATCACACCACTGTTTTCAAGTGGCAGAATCAAAATTCAACCCCAGGTTCTACGATCTAATCTGCTATGCTGTATTTGTCTTGTTTTTTGTTGTTTTTTTCATCTTCGGGTTTTTTTTAAGTCCCAAATCATGTTGTAGGTAAGAATTTTACACCTGCTAAGGGAATCATTAGTGCTGTTCACCAAATACTTTCAGATCCCCACCTTTGGGACACAGAAAAGGAAAATACCTCCTGGGTGCTCCTGGTTGGGTGGGGCGCTGTGACTGACTCAGGCCAGTGAGTTGTGAGAGCGACTAATAGAAGCGATGTGTGTCACCTGTGGACGAGGGCATCTGAATCATTGACGGGAGACCCCGCGGCTCTCTTCCCTTCCGTGAACGGTCACGCTCCAGCTCAATTAGCACAAGTCCTGAAGTGAGGACCCAGCTGACCCAAGGTAGACGTGTTGCGTGCCTGAAATTTGGAGGTTATTTGATGCATAATCTAGCCTACCCTGACTGATACAGTCACAACCTAGAGAGTACAAAATATAGTTTTATTTCTCTTTAACTGAACTTATCAAGCCCGCACTTCTACCAGTGTAAAAAAAGTCGTCTTAAAAAAAAAAAGTCTAGTCTTGCCCATTCAATCCACTTTTCAATTTAATGCTCAGCCATTTTTTTTAAAAAAAGATTAATTTTTTGATGTGGGCCATTTTAAAAGTCTTTATTGAATTTGTTACAATATTGCTTTTGTTTTATGTTTTGGGTTTTTTTTTTTTTGGCCGCAAGGCGTGTGGGATCTTAGCTCCCCAACCAGGGATCGAACCCGCACCCCCTGCATTGGAAGGCGAAGTCTTAACTACTGGACCACCAGGGAAGTCCTTCAGCCACGTTTTAAGGAAGGAATACTTGGTCAGCTCTAGGTCTACCCCTTGTCTTCCTTGTCCAGTGGGGGCTGGGAGGAGTACATCTAAGTTTTGCTTAACGGAGAGAGTAAGAGGCGTAGTTAAGGGCCCTACAGCAAGAGGTACAGGATGGGACGTTTGCCCTATGGCTGTCTTCTCCTCTGCAGGCAATCACGGCTATGTGACTTTCCTCTTGGCCTTTGCAGTAGACGTCCAGCACTGCCATGACCTCTGAACACCAGATAGATCACTTTGCCCCCTCCTCATCCCAACCAAAGGTCTCTGGGGTCTACTAGCCATCTCACAACATTTCTTCTCCCTCCACACAGATATTTGGACCTCAAGACCTTTAAGATGCTGTGAAGTAGTCCCCAGGTAATTCATTCATCTACAGTGACCATTGCTGGCACTATGCCACATTTTGGGGGTGGGAGGGTTCTCTCTTTAAGAGTCATGCCATTCCTCTAGGCTACACCTTGGGGAGCAAGGCACAAGGGCCTGCTTATCTCCGGCCCCTTTCCCCCCTCAACTATTTGAGGTTTCTGTCAATCTTGTCCTACACTCAGCTGCTGGAATTAAACCCAAGGAGAGGGGAGTAGGGGTAGTGGTCAGGGCTCTAAACCTTCTCAACAGTGAAGGAAGCTCAACAGTGTTGCCCTCTCTTGCTCTCCTTTCCCAATTCTCTCTTCCCTCCTCCTCCGGGATAGAAAACTATCTGTTCTGTCAGGGCTATTCAGAGGGCTGGTTTGCAACAAGAGAAGGACATTGTGCCAGCACATAAATCAACATGTTGCTTCCTTCATCATGAAAAGCTGGCTACCAAAAACAAAAGTGCCAACTGAACTAAACAGTGTTCACAGTAATAAAGTTGATTTACATTCTGTTATGAACTCCTTATCTCAGTAATAAACGGTTCTCAGGAGGCAGTTTATTTGGGTGCATTCTTCCCTATTCTGTGGTTTGTGGATAAATGTTATGCCCAGCTTCCTTCCGGAGTTGGCTTTTGATGTTCAAAGTCAGCTTCTGGAATTTAAAAAACCTTTCCACTTTCTGGTACCTAGTCTTTCAAGACGATTGTTTCAGCTATGAGTTTAAAACAACCCCATTCAACCATCCAATTGACTTCTTAGCTCCGTCCTGTATCTGCCCTCATCCTGAGAATAGTTTTTAAAAAATCATTGCTAAGAGACTACTGGGGAAAAGCTAATCTTTCTAACTTGGGCTGTTGAGTTTTCAACTGTATTTCCTGTTTTCCCCATTAGAACATTGCATGGTTTTTAAGGTAAAGACTTATTCTATAAATGAGAATCCATTCTCTAAGTATTCTGATTAATCAAAATTTGCCTAGCTTTTTGTGTAAGTGATTTTTTATTGTTAGTCATTTTTTAAAATTTTTATTGAAATATAGTGATTTATTCAATACAACATTGTGTTAGTTTCAGGTGTATAGTAAAGTGATTCCATTATACACACACACACACACACACACACACACACACACACACACACACATATATTCTTTTTTAGGTTCTTTTCCATTAGGTTATTACAAGATACTGAGTATAGTTCCCTGTGCTGTAGGTCATTGTTGGTTATCTATTTTATATATAGTGGTATGTATATTTTGATCCCAAAAACTCCTAAGGTATCCTTCCCCCCGCCCACTTACCTTTGGATTGTTAGTCATTTTGAATCTGTTCTCTTCTAACAACATACATAGGCAGAAAGTTGTCTGACCTACATGATGTTTATTAAGAATTTGTAATGATATGAATAAATACTTCTGATGACATGAACTGAAAAAAGTAGGTTACAATATTGGGTTACGGTGTGAGAATAACTTCAGTTATAACCCCAAAAAGGCTAGCTAAAAACAATAGAAATAAATACATCTATTCATATTTTTGATTTATATAATATTCTTTAATGAAGAAGATAATTTTGTTTTATTTTTAAAAAGGAATGAATTTCCCAATTGACTTATAACTTGAGCAACACATTACTCTTTGTTATGTTTTTGCCTTACATTTTTCTTTAGATGATGTATCTCCCCAGCTTCTTTTATAAGTATCTTTTCTGCAATATTTGAATAACTGTAGAAAGTCATCAAACCCTTCACTTTTGGTACATTATTATCATCATCAACCCATTTAAGACCCATTTAAGACCCATCTCCTTATACCTGATCATCATTCCAGCCCAGCTTCCAGGTACCCATATTTGCCACATGTCTGGGAATATGTATGTATGCCCACACGCTGCATACACAGTGCTGATGCGTGTGTAATGTGCTTCCAATTTGCAAAGTGCTGTTCTGTGCCATGCAGTCTTTTACTTTGCTCATCCAATGCAGTGTTTATTTATTTTTTTTATAAAGTATTTTAAAATTTTTATTTATTATTATTTTTGGCTGCATCAGGTCTTAGTTGTGGCTCACGGGCTTCTCTCTAGCTGTGGTGTGCAGGTTTTTTCTCTCTCTAGTTGTGGCGCACGGGCTTAGTTGCCCCGTGGCATGTGGGATCTTAGTTCCCCAACGAGGGATCGAACCCACGTCCCTTGCATTGGAAGGCGGATTCTTTACCACTGGACCACCAGGGAAGTCCTCCCAATGCAGTGTTTTAAAGATTTACCCCATTATTTATCCCATTATTAAACACTTTTTTAAAAAATTTATTTTATTGAAGTATAGTTGATTTACAATGTTGTGTTAGTTTCTGCTGTACAGCAAAGTGATTCAGATATACATGTATACATTCTTTTTTCATATTCTTTTCCATTGTGGTTTATCACAGAATATTGAATATAATTCCCTGTGCTATACTGTAGGACCTTGTTGTTTATCCATTCTGTACATAATAGTTTGTATCTGCTAATCCCAAACTCCCAATCCTTCCCTCCCCTACCCCCTCTATTAAACACTTCTTGTTTCTTATCTCAGAGGACAGTTAGGCATCTCAAATCACTTACATAGGCTGTGAAAGGTCAGGAATTTAATTGTGAGGTGACCCAGACCCTGAGATCACACTCAGTTACCAGGGCTGTAAAAAAATTTTATAGCTTTATTGAGATATATTTCCCATAGTACAAAATTCACCTCTTTAAAATGCACAATTAAGTGGTTTTAGAATATTCACAAGGTTGTGCAACTATCACCTCTATCTAATTCCAGAACACCTTCATCACTCCAAAAAGAAACCCCAGACCTACTGTATAGCACAGAGAACTCAATACTCTGTAATGGCCTATATGGGAAAAGAATCTAAAAAAGAGTAGATATATGTATATGTATAACTGATTCACTTTTCTGTACACCTGAAACTAACGCAACATTGTAAATCAACTATACTCCAATAAAATTTTCAAAAAAAAGAAACCCCATATCCATTAGCAGTTATTCTCTATTCCCCTCTCCCCCCAGACCTTGGCAACCACTAATCTACTCTCTGTCTCTATGAATTTGCTTATTTTGGACATTTTATGTAAGTGAAATCATATAATGTGTTGTCATTTGTGACTGGCTTCTTTCACTTAGCATAATGCTTTCAAGGTTCACCCATAATAAAGCATGTATCAGTATTTTATTCCTTTCACTGGCTGAATAATATTCCATTACATGGATATTCAGTATTTTATTTCTCCATTTGACCTCTAGAATTTAAAGTGCATCACTTCTAGTGCCTAAAATACAGTCAATTTGGACCTTGTTTTATTGTATACTTTCTGTCGAGTAATTAGAATAAATTGTCTGTTTTTTAAACAATTTAAGCATCTCAGCAAGAGGAAGGGGAAAAAGGAGGCAAAAGATTTGGGGAAAAATAGGAAATTTCTGTATTTTTCTACTTTTTCAGAAAAATGGAATTCTCTGTCCACCAGAAATGCTTTCCCCCTTTTTTCCTGTTGCTTACACTTCTCTATATACTTTCCTAAACCCTGAAAACTCAGAGCACATGGTGCTAAGCCAACTGGGTGCTGAGTCCCCAGCCAGTGTCGAACAAAAGACGATGAATGAATGAATGCTACCCCCTTGCTCTTTCCCTCTGCTCGCTCGCCCCCCTCCTACCTCAGCCATGCTGGTCTTCCTCTCTGCAGTGCAGGTGGCCAAGTAGGCAGCAGTGGGGAGAGCTGCAGAAGAGGCCAGCAGTGAAGCTTAATTACAAGTCAACACCATTTCTCTGGAACTGCTGTGGGAAGGGAGAGCAGATAAGATCAGTGAAAGTGCTTAGAGGGCAGCCCCTCGACAAATATACAATTGGCTTTTCATTGTTGCTGCTGTTAGTAAAACAGATGTTCTCAAAACATTCCTCCAACCAGTGACAGAACTTGGAAAATTGCTGTCACATTATTGGTTGCTGAAACCAAATAAAAATCAAATTAAAGTTTAATTCACCTCATAATTTTCTTCATGGCAGCTTTGCTTGGCCAGCCTTGAGACAGAGCCAAATTCCTCCTCCTCCATGGCATATATCACTTGTAGCCTGAAGCCACCAGAGGTCAGCTGCTCCTTTTCCCTCTCCCCCAGGCCCAGTGTAGGTGGTGTTTGCAGCTGGAGAAAGGGCCACGGCTCAGGCCAAGATGAAAGAACGTTGGAAGCTGCTGGATGATACTAGAGGGGACCTCCTTCCTCTTCTTCTCTCTGGGGTCTCCATGGCAACTGGGGGAAGCTGCTAGATATTCCAGCTATGACCTGGGCCACGCATTTCCCCAGGCTCCCGAGGGGTGCTAGACCATAAACACAATGAGGCCTACAACCACATATACCATGTTCACTCTCATATTTTTTATACCCAGGACTGTGCCTGGAATAATAGGGGCTCAATTAACAGTTCACACATTTATTCAATAAATTTTCTCATTCAATACATGAATGAGTGAATGAACAAATGAAGTCATTTTCCAGCTGTTTCCTTTTTAAACAGTCTCCATTCTTCTTTCATTTCTTCCTTCGTCCCTGCCTACCTTCCTCTCCGCGCCCCTCCCCCCTTTTTTTCTATGATATACAAATAATCTAAGACTCTCAGGGCATCATTCCAACTTGGGCAGATGATTCTGGCACATGCTGGGAGTTAACAGCTTGCCACTGACTACATGCACTCAGAGTTGGGTTTTGCCATTTGAAATGCATCAAGTGCTCTACAAGAGCAAACCAGTGACCTCTTAATCTAAATCAGACAAAACACAAAGATGAGGAGAGGATCACGATGTAGCCAGGAGGTGAATGAACATGAGCACCAAGTGTAGTCTTCAAGGTTCAGAAGAGTCTCAAGAAAAGCCGTTGCAGTGGCTGCAATATCAATGTCAGAGTAAAACCCAGGCAGGGCTACAAATCCTCTTCAGAAATTAGCCCCTGCTCACTCACTTGCTCAGCCGTTCATACAATATTCCTGTGCCTGCAAAGTGGCCTGGGCCATGCAGACGTGAATGAGACCAGAAGGCTGCCTGAGAGGGGTCTGCAGGCTCATAGGGGAGGCCATGTGGAAATGAATTGTCACCCTACAATGTGGCGAGAACTACAGCAGAGACATAAAGTGCAGATGGTACAGAGGAGGTAGTAGAGAGATTGTAAGCAAGAATGGCATGTGGGGCTTTTTACAATTTATTTTATTGGAGTATAGTTGATTTACAATGTTGTGTTAATTTCTGCTGTACAGCAAAGTGATTCAGTTATACACACACACACACACACACACATATATATATACATCCTTTTTCATATTCTTTTCCATTATGGTTTATCACAGGATATTGAATACAGTTCCCTGTGCTATACAGTAGGACCTTGTTGTTTATCCATTCTATATATAATAGTTTGCATCTGTTAATCCCAAACTCCCAATCCATCCTTCCCCTGCCCCCACCCTTGGCAACCACAAGTCTGTTCTCTATGTCTGTGAGTCTGTTTCTGTTTTGTAGATAAGTTCACTTGTGTCATATTTTGGATTCCACATATAAGTGATATCATATGGTATTTGTTTTTCTCTGTCTCACTTACTTCACTTAGTATATGATAATCTCTAGGTCCATCCATGTTGCTGCAAATGACATTATTTCATTCTTTTTTATGGCTGAGTAGTATTCCATTGTATATATGTACCACATCTTCTTTAATCTATTCATTTGTTGATGGCCATTTAGGTTGCTTCCATGTCTTGGTTATTGTAAATAGTGCTGCAGTGAACGTTGGGGTGCACGCGTCTTTTTGAATTACCATTTTCTCTGGATATAAGCCCAGGAGTGGGATTGCAGGATCATATGGCAACGCTATTTTTAGTTTTTTGAGGCACTTCCATACTGTTTTCCATAGTGGCTGCACCAATTTACATTCCTCAGTGTAGGTTTTGTACAGTGGAGACAAGAGAGAGGAGAGGAACTTAGGAATATGAGAACAGAAAAGAGGTCACAAATTAGAGAGAGATTGTTTCTCAATCCATCTTGAGTCTCTGTCTGAGGCAGACACTACCTGCACCAGGCAGTTCTCTTCTTAAGAGTCTTGAAAGACATCCTAAACTTCATATATGTGGCAATGTTGATCTTGGCACATATGAATGGGTATTTTCTTCAAAGGTCAAGAGATTTAGTCATTGCATATCTTTTGGTATAAGGTTAAAGAGAAGAGTTTGTGGAAATCATGCCATTGTTAAGAGAGATTTTTCACTTTGTTTTAAAAAACGTAATGCATGTTCTGAAAATTTATACAAGCTGAACAGCTTCTATTTCCTCTATTGCAGAAGTAGCTGGGCAGAGTTAAGCATTCTGATTTTAATTCATGAAACAGGACATCTTTCCTGCCAGATCCTGGTGAGTTTTCAGCTTGGCTGCTGACAAATAGAGAAATGTGTTTTCTACAGTCCCTTCCTCTCCATCCCCTGTCCTGCTGCCCATATTCCTCAGAGCTGGCAGTAGATGCTGACAGAACGTCTTCACCGCAGGGTTTGGAGAGCTGAGGTTTGCTCCACAGGTGGCCCAGAACCAGTGAAGGCCTTTCTCAGCAGTGTGCCCTGGTCACATGGCAGCTACATGTAGACTGAGTGTCACTCACTGAGACAGACTTTCTCTTTCTACCCTTCTCCCCCACTTTAAAAAAATAATTTAGCATTTTCTGGACAAGGTTGGGCTTACTCCAAGGTAGTGCTAGATAAGGCTGTCAAGAGGGAGAAACTCAGGGATGGAAAGGAAGGAGGAAAAGTCGGGGGAGAGATTGGAGAAAGGGGAGGAGTAAGAGGAAATTGGAAAAGCAAAGAGTTAAAAAAAAAGGGATAACAATAGTACTGACTTTTAGGGTTGTTGTGAGAATTAAAGACTGTTCCTAAAGGTCTTTGTACTTATTGCCTCTACCGAAAACTCTCTCCTCAGTGTTCTCACTTTCTCATTTCACTTCCAAGGTCACCTCACAGTGTGTCTGTCCTTGACGTCCTTACGTAAAATCCCCTCCTTTACATCACTCTCTACTTGCTTAACCAGTTCTATTTTTCTTCACAGCAATTATCACCATCTGCCATATTATATATTTATTGGTTTGTTTTCCTTCCCTCAAAAGAACTGTAAACTTCACCAGCACAAGGACTTTTTCTTTTCTTCTTCTTTTTGTAAAAATTGCTATCAATTTTTATTTCGACTTCAAAAAAAGGAAGCTTAAGCATTTCCAAAACTAATTACTGCAAAGTAAGAGCAACATCTTATGAGAAACAACATTTTTCATAAGATTATTTCACTTAACTAATAGAAACATCTGAAACTCTTTGTCCTATTTTTTGTTAACCTGTCAGTGATTATCTCAGCTGTGTCTAGGGCATTCGTATAATGTCTTGGAAATTATTAAAGTATATTGCCTGCTTTTATTTTTTCTTGTGGTATAATTGACATACAACATTATATTAGTTTCACGTGTACAACATAACGATTCAATATTATATACATTGCGAAATGATCACCACAAGTCTAGTTCACATCCCTTAGCACACATAGTTTCAAAAAATGTTTTTCTTGTGGTGAAACTTTTACTCTCTTAGCGACTTTCAAATATACTTTCTATAGTATTATTAACTACAGTCGCCATGCTGTACGTTACAGTCTCATGACTTATTTATTTTATAACTGGAAGTTTGTACCTTTGACCCCCTTCATCCATTTTGCCCACCCCATTACACCCTGCCTCTGGCCACCACCAATCTATTTTTTTGTTTTTGTTTTTTTTAAGATTCCACATGTAAGTGAGATCATACAGTATCTGTCTTTCTCTGTCTGACTGATTTCACTTAGCACAATACCCTCAAGGTCCATCCATGTTGTTGCAAATGGCAAGGTTCTCTTCTTTTCATGGGCTGCGTAACATTCTATTGTATATATATTCCACATCTTCTTTATCCATTCATCCACCTATGGACACAGGTTTTTTCCATATCTTGGCTATTGTAAATAATGCTATAATAAACATGGGGATGCAGATTTTTTTTTTTGAGTTAGTGTTTTTATTTTCTTTGGATAAATATCCAGAAGTAGAATTACTGGATTGTATGGTAGTTCTATTTTTAATTTTTTGAGGAACCTCCATACTGTTTTCCATAGTGGCTACACCAATTTACATTCCCACCAAGAGTGCACAAAGGTTCCCTTTTCTCCACGTCCTTGCCAACAGTTGTTATTTTTTGTCTTTTTGATAATAGCCATTCTAACAGATGTGAGGTGATATCTCACTGTGGTTTTGATTTGCATTTCCCTGATAATCAGTGATGTTGAGCACTTTTCATGTACCTGTTGACCATCTGTATGTCTTCTTTGGAAAAATGTCCATTCAGATCTTCTGCCCATTTTTTAATTGGAGTGTTTGGACTTTTTGCTATTGACTTGTCTAAGTTCTTCCTATATTTTGGATATTAACCCCTTATCTGATTTGCAAATGTTTTCTCCCATTCAGTTGGCTGTCTTTTCATTTTGTTGAGATTTTCTTTGCTGTGCAGAAGCCTTTTAGTTTGACGTAGTCCCACTTATTTCTTTTCGCTTGTGGTGTCAGATTCAAAAATCATTGCCAAGATTGACAACATAGAGCTTAATGCCTATGTTTTCTTCTAGGTGTTTTATGGTTTCAGGTCTTACATTCAAGTTTTAATCCATTTTGAGTTAATTTTCATGTATAGTGTAAGATAGTGGTCCAGTTGCATTCTTTTGCATGTGGCTGTCCAGTTTTCTTAACACCATTTATTGAAGAGACTATTTGCATAGGGACTTTTTTCAGTTTCACTCCTTGCTGTTGATATATTCCAAGAATCTAGAACAGTGCCTGACACATAGTTGATGTTCAATAAATATTTGTTGAATGAATGAATGGGGTGGGGGCTGTCTAGGGACTCCTTAAGAAAATTTAAAAATCTTTGTCCTTCTTCACCCAATCTCAGTGTCTCTGAGAAGAATGAGAATTCTGATTTAAAATCTTTATCTCCTGGAGAGAAGTTGTTTTATTTGCTTATAGTTTGATCCTTACCGTCCTTTTCATAATTTTTTCCTACCAGCACCCCAACCCCTATAAAGAGAGAGAGAGAGTGTGCCATCAAGGAATCCTTCTTTCTTTCATGGCCATCCTTTTGGGACAAACCTTAAGTCTGCAAAGCAAGGACAATGATTATTTCCTTCCTACCTCCCAGAAGAGGATGAGGATGAATCCAGTGACAAAGGGAAGAGCATGATGTGAGGCAGACCTCACATCACAGAGATCCTAAGGGATGTTATTTCCTCTCTTCTTCCTCTTTAAAACTCCAGATTTTTGTTTCAGAGTTGTGAACGCTTTAAAGAATATAAAATCTGAGATAATATGACTTCCACAGGATTTCACCTCTGGCTACTGGTATGAGACACAGCAGTGGGGCTCCCTGGGTTTACATTTGACTCACAGCCTTGGGGAGTGGGGCAGTCAGAAAGGAGGACTATCGGAGGTAATGGTGGTTCCAGTGGGCTTTGGGGCTTTGTACCACAACTTTAAGCAATTCAGACAGGAAAGGTTGGAGAAACTGATGAAAAGAAACTGCAGGAAAAAGAAGTGGAGAGAGATGCAAAACTGCGGAAGAGGGAGAAGAGAAACGAAGGTAACTCATACTATCCTCAGTACATGCTGAGCTCACTTGCTACCCCATCTACAGGTGCTAAGGGATATCTTCAGCTTAGTTTTTGGTCAGTTTAGGCCAATGATCTTCAAGTCTACACTTGCAGCAACCTTTAATCACTTGATGGAATTTCTCCCCAGCATACCATATGTTGGTATAAAGAATTCATTTTATAAAGGATTTGTCTGACTTTTTTCCCCAGGTTCCTGGCATGCAGCTTCTAACACACTTGGGATTTCCAGAGTGATAGAAGAGTCTTTGTTATTCATGAGCCCCTTGGATCACTGTGCTATCATTATGTTAATGAGGTGACTCATTGTGGCCCTTAGATAGCTTCTGAATGGGAGCTGGTCACTGGGAAGACCAACTGTGTGATTATAGGGTTAAGTCTTTGAGCCAACTCAACCTCCAGGGAGGGAAGGGGGCAGGAGATTGAGTTTAATCATGGAACCAGTGATTTAACCAACTATGCCTATATAATAGAACTCTGGACACCAAAGCTGAGGGGAGCTTCCTGGTCGGTGAACACTTTGATGTGCAGAAAGTGTGTTGTGCCCTCTTTCCACGAGGAGAGGACACGGGATCTTCCCAGACCTCAGCCTGTGTGTCTCTTCATTAGCTGTTCCTGATCTGTATCCTTTACAATAAAACTGTACTTGTAATACAGCACTTTCCTGAGTTCTGTCAGTTGTTCTAGCAAATTATGGAACCTGAAGGAGTCAGGAGAACCACTGTGTTTACAGCCAATCAGGTAGAGGTGCACATGGCCTGGGGACCCCTTAAATTTGTGACTGGTGTCTGAAGTGCGGGCAGTCTTGTAAGTGACTGTGCCCCTAATTTGTGGGGTCTGTGCTAACTGCGGTGTAACTGAACTGCAGTACACCACTGGGTGTCAGAATACGCTACATATTCAACTTAGCAGAAATGTCAACTTTTTGGTGAAACCTTCCTTGACTTCCCCCAAGTTAGGTGCTCTGTCTCTGTCCTTTCAGGGCAATCTGCTGAGGCCTCTATCATGGTACACACCCTCCTTTTGCACGCACATAATTTTTCTGTTAAGAAGTCTGCTTCCCCCTCCCATCCAGGCACCTGAGAGCAGGCCTGTGTGCTGCCCCTCTCTGTATCCCCAGCACCTAGCATCATGCCTGGCACACAGAAGGCACTCAGTGAATGTTAGCACAGCAAATGGGTCATGAAAATTAACTTTTGAGAGCCCTCAGCCCGGAATGGATAACTAATGACAGAGAGTGAATTTCCTGTAACTTCACTTTGAAACCAAAGTTACCCATACCAAGTAAATTTCTCGTTTCTGACCACTAGCCTCACAGCAAAAACACCCCTTCTCAAAAAAGGGATTGTGCTTGGTGGAGCACCCATCGGTGCATGGCATGAATGTACAGTGGAGGTGTCAGTGCATTTGTTGAAAGAGACAGAAACTCCCCAGGGGCAGTGGGAGTGGCTATTTCAAATACCTCAGTGTGTATTTGGGTGCCGAGCCAGGTAAGGAGATACAGTGAACAATCCAAGGAAGATTACCCATGCCCTGTCCACAGGACAGTCAGAGCTACTCTGAGAAAATGGCAAATTTGTAGGGAAAATTGACACACCTTTTTGTTAGTTTTTAATCACCAGCGCTGCAGCTCAGTGTGGTTGTACACAGTTTCACATCCAGCCCAAGCTTTCATAAATCCCTTTGCACATTCCATCCCATCTTAGCCCAGGGCCCTGCCCCATTCTCAGCAGGGCCTCCCACCAGCCGTCTTCCAATTCATCTTCTTCCGAACAGCAGGAGCCAATGCCAGCTTTCTGTGTCATTAATTGGCTGCAAGGTGGAAGGTGTGACAAGGAGAAAGGTTATATTCTGGAAGCTTTTGCATCTTCAGGTTAAACTAGGATGACTGGTCTCTGGGAAGGGACAAGGTTCCAGAGAGGGTACAGATTGGAAATTTAGAGGCAGAGGCTTTTTACAGATTGTGTAATCCAGCCCCATGAAAGAGTAAGGGGGAGAGTGCTCAGGGGGCCGACCCCCCAGGGAGGGCTGGATTTGGGGATGACTAATGCAATTACCCACTTGGAATTTAGCTTAGGAACTGAAAAGAAATAGACCAGAGGTGACAAGCTTAGACATTCTTTTGTTTGTTTCCAATCCCCCACCGTCCCCCAGCCCGCCCCGTCAAGAGCTGGGAAAGCAGCTGTGTGAGGGGAGTGTAGCGAGAGAAGAAGGAAGGAGATACAGAAAGAGATTCTTTTAAAAAGGGAGTATGGGAGGCGCCGAGTGTGGCTAATGTGGTTAACGCTGACCCAGGGGCAAGATGGGGTATTAATTTTCATCTCCCTAGATTTATGACCGCCATGAAAACACATGATTGTGAGGCAAGGGAGCACAGGAAGTCAGCTGTTTCCCTCCACTGAGAGTCAGCCAGGTAAGAGCAGGGTAGACCTCACCTGAGAGAATAAGGTCCCTGGCACAGGGAGGCCTCATGTAAGGACTGGGAGAAGAAACCACCAGAAAACTGGCCTAATTAGACCACCAGCTAACAAGCAACTGCTGTGTGGGGCCTCTACGCTGTGCTGTGTCCCCCTCCTCCCTCACCCTGGCTCCCCCTAACTCTCCCCAAGTGGTTGGACGTCAGGCTCTTCCACCAACAAATTCTGTGGCTCTCCCTTAGTCCTCCAAGACTTCATCTGAAAATCCCTTCCAGGGGAAGTGCACCCAACAAGAGCCATGGTGGGGAGGATGACCTGACCTACACTGTCGGCTAGGTATTTTCCGGATCTAAAGAGACTGAGGGATGGCCAGAGCCAAGAGGAGCCTGAGGACACGTGAGGACTAAACGCAGGGCGGAATCCTGGAACACAAAAAGGATGTTTGAGGAAATCTGAATCAAGCGTGGACTTCAGTTAATAACAATGTATCGATATTGGTTTGTTAATTGAGACAAATGTACCATACAACAAGGTAAGCTGTCAATAACAGGGGAAACTGGGTGTGCGGTATGAGGGAACTCTCTGGACTATCTTTGCAATTTTTCTGTAAATCTAAAACTATTCTAAAATTAAACAGTTAAAACATGTGTGAATCACTGACAGTATTGACTCAAAGATGAAGACATTACTTTTGGAAGGCTCACATTAAAGATACACGTTATTCTCTTTCTCTGTGTGTAAACATGAGTTTTCTATAATAAACATATGATGCTTTTGTAATTAAAAAGTAATTTAATACAAATTGCTTTGGAAGAAGAAAGAATGCAGAGTAACTACTTCTATGAACATGTTCATGAGTTCATTTACTTAGCGTTAAGCACATGTATATTTGAACCAGGCATTCTACAGGGGAAACAAGATAAAGCTCGGTCTTCACAGGCAAGAAGAAGCTGGTGGCCTAGTGGAGAGCTGATGCCCAAGCCCGCAGCTATGAGACAGTGAGTGGGGTGAGCTGAGCCTGGTGTGAGTACGGTGGCAACACAGAGGAGGGAACGCCCAGCTCTGCCAGGGTTTGGTCAAGGCTAACAGTGCGGTATGTCTTGACTTAAGGTTTAAGCTCTGGAATTGCATAAGTCCCTCAAAACCTCATAGAGCTGCTCTGAGAATTAAATTAACAAAGTGACAAGCACACAATAAGCTGGTTCCTGATATACTGAAGGCTTATTACGTGGCACAGGCTCTTGTAGGTACTTTAGATCTGTTAAGCTCATCTAATCCTCAGATCAACCCATGAGTCAGGTACAATCATGAGCCTCTATGTTTGAGACGAGGAAGCTAAGGCACTGAGGAGTTAACAATTTATCCCTGGATACCAGCTAGTCAGTGGTGGACCTGAGCAGTCAACTCCAGAGTCTGCACTGAATTGTCCAACCATGTGCCTCCTGCTATGACTAATGGTATGACTAATGTAGTGGTTAAGACCAGTAGGCAGGCGAGGTGAGGAAAGCTATTATAGGTCTTACCACTTGACAGCCTAGACCTCAGGAGAGGTTTCACTGTGATATAAGTTTGAGGTCTTCAGCACACGGTGGAAGGTGACGTCTTAGAGCTGATGAAATGGCCCAGGAAGAGCATCCCCGAGTCGGCACAGGACATCATGGAGTTCTGATGGAGCGCAGTAGGAACTGTTCATGCTGCTATAGCAAATTACCAGAGACTTGGTGGTGTAAACAACAGACATTTATTTCTCATAGTCTGGAGGCTGGGAAGTCCAGGATCAAGGTGCTGGCAGACTCCGTGTCTGGTTTGCAGATGGCTGTCTTCTCTTGTATCCTCAGGTAGCAGAGAGCAGAGAACAAGATCAAGATTTTGCATAACTCTTCTTATAGGGGCACTGATCCCATTCATGAGGGCTCCACCCTCCTAACCTAATCGCCTCCCAGAGGTCCCGCCTCCTAACACCACATTGGTGAGCAGCAGTCAATCACTGGTCTCCTACTGCTCTACAGCTCACTGCTCAGGACTTCTCTTTCCCCACAGCTTGTGCTTCCTCTTAGCTTTCACAGCCTTGTGACACATATGCCTTCATGTTAGCTCCTACGATCGTTCCTTTGTGTCTTGTAACTTCTCCTCCCTACTGAATAATGACTTGCTCTCTGAATCTTTAGTTCAAACTTTGAGAGGGAGGTCTCAGCAATTCAGCTTATATCCACGTCTCTGAGAGGCGGTGTCCTCTGTGGCTTGGCTGCCGGAGGCCTCTGGTCTAATCAGCTGTGGCCAAGGAGGCCAGGTCACGTGGTACCAGCGGGGCACCCAGTTTAGAAGAACTGTTTTGGAGAAGGGCTGTGGGCATGGGAGGTTTTTCGAGGCTTAGCCTACACAGAAATTCTCAGTGAGGACTACAAAGTTTCTAGCCTGGGTCACTACACTACAAGAGTGATGTGAGTGAAGAGAAATGAAGAACAAAAGATTAGGAGCAAGTTGGTTTGGTGGATGGAGAAGTCTGAGGTGTGTGTAAGAGAGACATTCACACAGAGTGGGAGATCCAGAGGAAGTTAGAAATTCAGGCCTGAAATTCAGGACAGGTCAGCCGTGGGGAAGAGGATTTAGGGGTGAGCACCAAATGGTCACGGAAGTCTCCAGAATGGGGTGCCCTGGATGGGGGAAGATAAAATGAGTCACCTCTGGTGGTAGGAAGGCTAGGGAGGCACTGGCTGATTCTACATCCTTCTTTGTAGGAGGCCAGAGAGCTCCTCCCACAATTTCCCAAGAATTTATTATATCAGTGGGTGAATGGCTTCCCACTTCTCTCTCTCTGACCCTCAGAGCAATATTTTCTGGCCCTTTCTCAAGGTACCAGAACTTTGGGAGCCTGAACCTGGCAATGCCCGTTGCACCTCACAAATCAGCTTGAGGCAAATACTGCAGTAATGCTCACATATTACAGGTTCCCCTCTCCATGTCTGGTATCTCTTAGTTAGGAAATTGACACACATATGGTGTTCTAGGCTAGCATCTCAGGAGAATTCATAAGTAGTAAATCCTAAATTGGGAAAACTCATACAACTTTGCAAATGAGTTTGAACTCTTTTCTCCCCCCTTCCTCTAGCTGGTTCCTTTCCTAAGAGGATATAGTTATCAGTGAAGTCAATATAATCTGGATTTTTTGCAAACTCATCCATAAACTGTTACCCAACAATGTTGAATGGCTACTAGCACTTATTGAGCAATGCACACTCATGGTTAGGCAAGCACCTTCGTTTTCTCATCTCAGCAGCCCAGGAAGGATGACTGTTGGTAGCCAGTTATGGCCCTAGTTTAAAGGCAGAACCACTGGGCACAAGCCACCTACTCTCATGAGACGACTCAGGCAGCCATTCTCAGATGCAGGGGCTTGCTGAAAGCGGGGACAGGGCTGGGATGCTCAGTGCTTCTCAATCAGAGAGTCTGGAGAGGCTGGGACAGGTGTAGAGAGAGAGAGGACAGGACTGTAGAATCTCTCTTTCTCTCTTCCCTGCACTTACTCTCCCAAATATACAGCAGATCTCTCTTCTACCTCTAGGAAGCTTCCATTAATCTATATCTTTTAAAAAAAAACAGTTTGAATTTAACTTGGAATATGGACAATCTGTAGCTGTATCTGCCAGGTTAGGCTGGATTATGCTGTGATAATAAACAATGCTAAAACCTCAAGGGCTTATAACCACAAAGATTTATTTCTGGCTCAAGCATTATCACATCCATCTTGGATCAGCTGTGGTTGAGCTCTTGTGGTTGTTGCTGCCTTTACTCTAGGATCCAAATTGATGAAGCACCCTTTATCTGGAACACAGCTGGTGTCATGACAGAGAGAAGAGAGAACTTGGCAACCACTAGCTGGCTCTTAATGTTTCCACATTGTGGGAGACAACCCACATTACTTACATTCATTGTATTAGCTACTTATTGCTGCATAACAAATCACTTCAAAACATAGTGGCTTAACACAATAATCATTTATTTTCTCACAGTTTCTGTGGGTCACGAATTCAGGCTGTATGGTTTTCTCAAGGTTTCTCATGCGACTGTAGCTGACACGGCATCATCTGAAGGCTTGTCTGGGGCTGGAGGATCCACTTCCAAGGTGACTCACTCACAAAGATGGCAAGTCGGTGCTGGCTATTGTCTGGACTTCAGTCTTCTCCACATGCATCTCTTCATGGACTGCTTTAGTGTCCTCACAGTATAGTGGATGACCTTTCACAGACCTAGTGATCCCATAGAGGAAGGCAGAAGCAACCATGCCTTGTATAACCTAGCCTTTGAAATCATACATCATCACTTCTGCTTATTCTATTGATCACAAAGGCTGGCCCTGACTCAGTGTAGAAAGAGATTACGCAAGGGCATGGATACCAGGAGCGAGCATCACTAGGGGTCATTTGGCTACCTCACTCACATTTCTTTGGCCAAAGTAAGTCTTGTGGCCAAGCCTGGTGATGCATAGTCCTCCTATGGGGAGGGAACTGAAATATTTAACAAGCTGAAATACCATCTACCATGGTGACTTATAGACTAAGTTTCTCTCTCCCTCTCTCTCTCTCTCTCTAACACATCACTAACCCAAGGAGCTTTTTCCTGCTGCTGATTCTCAAAGTTCTTGCCTCTACCAACAACACAGCCAAATCCTGCTCAATTTTCCTCAGTGGGCTTACGGACCACTTCCAGGAGAGCCATGGATATGTAAAACAAAAAACTCCTCAGTGGAATGAAGAAGCCTAGAGATCACTGGCATGATGATTCTCAGGTCTCTTCCCATAAGCCAAAGCTTTGGGAAGGTGTGCTAATGCTAGCTAGCTCTGTGTAGAACCATTGGGAAATGATAGTAGAGCCTCGAGTTAGAGCTTGGGGAGCTAGAAGTAGACCAAGTCAGACTCCCATACAATGTCTAGGAGCAGCAAGGCAGGGCACTCAGGGTTCAGAGAAGGAAAAAGCAGCAAATCAAACACAAGATAAACAGAAGAGTGGAACCAGGACTCATGGCCTTGAAGGCCATGGTAAGTGCAATTATCATGTGTCACATTAGGAAGTCAGGAGTCAAGGGGGCCAAGGACCAGATTCACAGCACCAAAGAGACCTTGGTTTAAGGTAAATTCCTGTCTCAGATCTTAGGATAGTATTGTCCTTGACCTTATCTTCTAGACATTCACATTCAGTATGGCCTAATCATATTTAACAAAACCAAGGCTGTGATTTCTACAGTTGTGATTACAATATTGATTTATGTAGCTGTTGTTACAATTCAAAGCTCTGTCTATCATGGATGCTCAATAAATGCTTATTGACTGTTAACTATTGCCATCAATTTTCAAACAAAATATATTGGAAAATGTAACTGTTCAGCATTATCAGGGGTCTAGGTCCTGAGTTTTGAGTTTCCCTCAGCAACCAATTTTAATGACCTCACCAATGAAAGGAAATTTGGGAGGCAGATTAGAGATGGCTGCAAATTTTTTACACTCTTTCTGTTGAGAAATGGGGTTTATTTACTCTGCCATTTGAATCAGGGAAAGCCTAGCTGCTTTGATCAACAGGTATGGTGGAAGTGACACTATGTCAGTTTGGGTCTGGCACAGGACTGACAGCTTCTGCAGTGGTCTTCGAGTGCCCTGAGCTGCCATGTCTGATTACCCTACTGGAGAGACCATGTGGAGAGGCCTGAGAGGACATGGAGAGGAAGAGAGGCCTAGCCGAACCCCCTCTTCCAACAGTCCCCACCAAGCTTCCAGGGGAGTGACAAAGCTGTCCTGGATCCTATAGAACAGCCTCGCTGATACCTGAATCCTACCAAGTGACCTCTTTTAATCACATGGAACAGAAACCCACCTGAGCCCTCCTAGAATTCTTGGCCTACAAAATCATGAGATATAATTAAATGGTGTTACTTATTTTTTTTAAATGAAGTAAAATTCATATAACATGAAATTAACCACCTTAAAGTGTATTATTCAGTGGCATTTATTACACTCACAATATTGTGCAACCATCATCTTTATCCAGTTCCAAAACGTTTTCATCACCCCAAACGGAAACCCTATGTGTTTTAAGCACATAGGCCCCATTCCTCCCTGCTCCCAGCCCCTGTTTATCACTCATCTGCTTTCTCTCTCTATGGATTTACCTATTCTGGATATTTCATATAAATGGAATCATACAATATCTGACCTTTTGTGTCTGGCTTCTTTCACTTAACATGTTTTTGAGGTTCCCCCCATGTTGTAGCATGTATCAGTACTTCAATAGATGTGTTTTTAGCTTTAACTTTGGGGGTTATTTTTTACACAGCAGTAGATTCCCAGAACACTTGGTTTGAGACTGAAAGCTACAGATCTTTTACCAAAAGTTTCCTGATTTGAAGCCCCAGAGCTGAGGCTCCTTATGAAACCTTCTATACATGAGAGCACTTAGCTTATATTTCCATTTCACTCTCTCCTTTCAAAAGTAATATAAAGCAGCAAGGAGAAATATGGGGGTGGGGGGTGGTCTTCCCTGCCTACATAATAATAGCTTCAAAGAAATAAACAGATCTGAAGAAGGAACCCTGCTTTGACTGAATTCATAGACTCCAAGTATGCATATGAGAAAACACATGCTTATTTAGGTACTGGAAATCTTATTAGCATATCAAGCTCTTACCATTTATGAAGCACTTTGAGTGCTTTAAATGAGAGGCCTGCAATTACTAAGTAACCTTACTATTATTAGCCCCAAGATCTGAGGGTCCACCCACAGATCTGGCCACTTAGGTCCCCTTATGAAGAAGCTGCAGAGAAGGCTGTTTCAGCGGTAATGTTCAACTACTTAGCCCCGTGTAACTGAAGGAAATTAGAGGAGCCAGTTACAGGCTGGGTGAGTGTAATTCCCACATGGGATTTAACCAAGAGGTTCCAGGATCTCCTCCTCTCAACCTACTCCCCAACTCAAGAGAGGATGAGAGAGCAAGATGGAAAACTTTTGCACTATTACGTAAGATAGCTTGGAAGCTGGCATCTCCTTGAGATCCTTTTTAAATAGCTAAGCAACTGCTGTCCACCCTGGCACTCTTTATCACTGATGAATTTAACAGAAGCTTAAGAAAAACTGTAGTATATTATAAGGAAACAAGGGTGTCTTACAGAACCCAAGCTTCAGAAGCAATGGACTGTAATAAAAAACTAGAAGACTGTCAGGAACGAGGGTATCTTTCTACCACATTTTTAAAAAAAAAATCTCTGTTTTTGTCATTACCACCCTATTTTCCCTGCCACTTGGCTATCTCCGCTTCTCTGGACACGTGGGCTGAACATAGTAGCCTTCACCCCTGCTCTACCACACTTCTCTGTCCTCCTTTCCAACAGTCTGCTAGAACAGGCAGAGGTTGCCAGCTGGTGTTCTATAGCAGATATATCCTGCAAATGGGTGTGCTTTGGTCAACACAATTTTTTTAATGCAAAATAATTTCAACATTCTTAAATTGTGAGATTTCATATAAAAAGCTGAATGTTGGACTCCTTCTGTAAACATCAGACAACCTAGCAAACTGGGCTTACATGTGGCAACAGTTGGCTGGAGTTGAATAATAGCCATCCTTTTGTATGGAGCATGTGCTCTCCAACCTGTCTCAGTTCTCACCTCTCCCTATTGTATTTGTCTCCAGTAGTGGGAGCTGCTCTAACAAGAACACCATAGACTGTGTGGCTTCAACCACAAACACATTTCTCACAGTTGTAGAGGCTCGAAAGTCCAAGATCAGGGTGCCAGCATGGGTGAGTTCTGGTTAGTCCTCTTCCTGGTTTCCTCACATAACGAAGAGAGAGAGAGAGAGAGAGAGAGAGAAAGATTTCTCTTGTCTCTTCTTATAAGGGCACTAATCCCATTTATAGGAGCTCCACCCCCATGATCTAATTACCTCCCAAAGTTCCATCACCAAATGCCATCACATTAGGGATTAGGGTTTCAACATATAAAGTTTAGGGGGACACAAACATTCAATCCATAGCAAGATACCTGACCCCAACATCATGGGACATGTGCTATCTACCATAGAAATTGTGCTGTTGGTTTCTTTACACCTGACCAGCATCACTCATTGTGTTACCTGCTTGGCCCTTACAGGCCTTTGCATTAGCAACCCCACTGAATTTTCTAAGTGCACATTCTAAGCTCCCAGAGGAAGAATTAGATTGACCCAGCTGTGATCACATATCTGCCCCTGGTCCAAGCAGTTTGGCTACAGCAGGAGTCACATGGCTCCAGAATCACTCAGCAGGACCTGTGGGAGCAGAAATTCTGAGACGGGGTTAAGGGCAAGTTCTCCAAGACAGTATGAGGTGGGAGGAAATGATTGATGGCTCTTGTATACAGGATTCATGTTCTTATCCTTCCATGTTTTATCTGGCTTCCCTTATGACCAGGGCACAGACACTTGCAAGAGTGTTGACAGAATTTATGTGTGCAGTCGGAGTTGGTAGACAGTGCAGAGGTCTGGGTGGGTTTGTTTTGTTTTAGTAAATGTTACAGTATGAGCTCCACAAGAGCAGGGATTTTGTCTGCTTGGTTTTCTGATTTATTCCAAGCACCTATTACAGTGCCTGACCCACACATGTTATCCATACACATGTGTGCACACAGGGCCCAATGAGCTGAACCCTGTCACAGGCTGGAGAGCTACGATTCTCTGCTGGGAGTGCCCTTGGAATTACTTGGATAGCCTTTAAAAGTATAGACTTCACATCTTAGACCTCCTGAAATAAACTCTCCAGAGATAGGCAGGGCCAAGGAATCTACGTTTTTGAAAAAGTATCCCAGTGGATTCTGATGAGCAGGGGGTTATTTAAGAAACCAACCAAAAAAAAAAAAACCCTGTAAGATCTTTTCCAAGGTCTCAAATTCTTTTCTAAATTTCTCTAAGATAACTAAAGAAGCATAGCAAGGGAGATAAGTGGAGGAAATTGGGATAAACAGAAAAATTGGAAAAAAAAAAGGAAATAGAGAAAAATTTTGAGGCTTTTCAAGCAAGCATTTCTGTCTAACTCTGTTTAGTTAGCACAAGCTAAATTAGCACAAGTTGGATATTAAATATCTCTGAGAACAATTTCTACTATTTATATTGTGAAAAATCAAGCAGCCACTCTATAATCTGTAAAAGCTTGACTTTCAAGTGAATGTTTTCTTCTAATAGTTGTCTAAGAATGTCTAATTGGTCAACATTATGTGTTGAGTTTTCCCTTGAACAAAATTTGTACAGAGGGTATAAAACTTTAAATGAGTATGAATAGATATTAAGCTTAAAAATAAATCAGCCCTAAGTCAATCTTCTGAGGTCTGTACAGAAGCCTAGAAGGTTTGCCCAGTGTCAGCGGCAGGGTGTTTTCAAATGATGCTTCCGAATCCACAGTGAAGCACACGCTGATCATATGAGCCTCAGAGCGTGACCACAAAAAGTTCACTGGCATTTTCAGGCTGTGATTCAAAAGGGAGTTCTACATTCTCAGCACAGCCCTGAAAGGTGGTCAGGTTTCACTTCATTACAACAAATACATCAGGGCAATGGGTGCTGAAAGTTTGGAGGACTTCGCCTCACTTGGGGTAAACTTCCACATCCCAGAAGGTTGGTGAGCTGGGGCGTGGACAGGACGCTCAGGAGATACTGAGAACTGGAGTGTGGGTGGCAAGGCCTCCAAGCCAAACCTAGAGGTTCTGAGCAGGAACCTGCCAGCAGAAACAAGCTGGGGAGATGGCAGGGGAGACGGGACTTTCTAAGGGTCAAAAACAGTGACCCAGGACTTCAGGAATTTAACTATCTTCCTCTTTTCTCACATTGTCTGTAAGTATGAGCTGGCTGGAACCTTATACCCAGAATTTGCGTAAAAAAGCATCAGCATGTGTATATGTACGTGTTTGCTTCCTATGCACAGAGAATCTCCAGAAACACATACAAGCAGATAATAACAGGAGCTTCTGGGGAAGAAAACTGGGCAGCTGCGAGATTTACTTTCCACTATATCCTAGTGTGACTCTGCCTGTTATATCGCATGATTAGTTTATCTATTCGACACATTTCGTGATAGTTTTGCACTGTATCCATGGGGAGAAGGTCCAGGATGTTGACTGGAGCTTAAGGTTGGTGCCAAGCACTGAGGACCCTACGTTCTAAAGAAAGCTCCCAATACTGGCGGGCACACACCTTCCTCAGGCTCCCCAGACTGGCCCTAACCTAATGCCAGCATCCCTCTCCCCCAGGTATGGCAGTGGGGGAGAAGGAATGAGAGTCATTGGGAAGACAGGGCAGAGGTTGTCCCGTCCCTTTGGTGGTTGTAACCTGGCTGGCTGGCCAACCTCCTGGGGCCAGCTCTGCAACAGGTAGTCTCATCCCCACCTCGACTCCATTCCTCTCCTCTGGCTCCGCCCACAGGCCCAACACTACGCAGCCTGTGCCACCCCCTCCCCAGAAGGCAGAGACTCTGCCCTGTTCATCATTTGATCCCCAGGCCCCAGCACACTGCTTAGCTCAAAGTGGGCCTAGGCCTAGGCACGATGTTTGTTGAATGAATGAACAAGTGAATAAATGAATGGATAAATGACATTAAGCTCGTTACTGTCCAAAGTTCCCAAAAAAGAGAGAGATGTTTTACTCCACACTGACAAGTCTCCCGACACTATCCAGCGTTTGTAGACAGGGCCTCACAGCCTACCTAGCACCTTTGTGCAAATTAGGAAAACGTACTTTTCTGGGCAGATGCAACCCCACAGGGAACAGCTTGGTGGAGGGGGAGCCTCTGTAGGAAGACAGAGGTGCATCCTCTGGGGAAACACCTGGATTGCTGAGCTCGGATTTGATTTCAAGCCCCACTCACCCCTGGGCTGGCACCTCTGTGCAGCACCCAAATCACATAACCTGTGTGGCCACGGAATTCCTTCCATTCCCCTACTTCTCTGTCATGTCACCCCAAGCCTCCATTCTCCTTCTCCCTGCTAGCTGTTTACCTCCCCCGTCTCCTCCCATCTGCTTTACCCAAGGGGTCCCTGCCCGGCTCCCTCCACTTCATCTCTCTTACTCTATTCACTTCTCAGTCTCTCTCCAAGACGTCTTCTTCCATATCTCTTGGCTGCTCAGCCTCTCTTTTCTCAACACATACGATGTGCTAGACACACTTTTCTCATTCTGTCCTTGTGGCAGCAAATGGAGGAAGTTTGTTAACCCCCATTTAACAGAAAACACACTGAGGCTCAAGCAGTGACTTGACTGAAGTCACATGAGTCTTAAGGAATGAAGTCAGCAAAATTTAACCCAGATTTAGGGGACTTCAAACAAGAAGTTCTGTCTCAGCCTCTGGCTGAGATGGAGTAACAGAGACTGGATTTCATCCTCCTGTCTGAAACAACAACAAAAAAGAGACCAAATATATGAAACAAGAGTTTTAAGACACTGGAGATGAGGTAACAAAGGACAGTGATTCTGCAACAGAACTGAGAGTCTGGGGAGACTGAAGCAGCAAGAGTGCAGAGGACAGAATATGAGAGAGGAGAGAGCTACCTAGAAAGAGCATCCCAGGGCTCTGCAGGGAGGGAGGATGCAGCTCAGAATGCTGGTTACAGGGAAGGAGCCATAGGAAAGGCTCAGAGGGAGCAGTGCCTGCTGCTAACCCAAGACCAGGAATGGTGCCTGAATTGTGTTTCTTCAGCCAGACTGAAAACATTTATAATTCATGGCACATTGGGTAGAGTCCTCCGGAAGGTCTCGTCCCAGGAGTGGGCACTATTTAGCACTAGACTGAGCACTGCTCTGGACCCACCTCACAAATCATCAAAGCAAGACCCAAAAGGATCAAGCTAGTATTTGTAAGTAACTGCAACCCAGAACAAAGCTCAAGAAGATGTATAGTCAAACACAGATATCTCACACCTCGTAATATATAATTCATAACGCCTGGCATCCAGAGACTACTAGACAGGGAAAGAGGCAGGAAAACGTGATCCAGACTGAGGAGAAGAATTAATCCATTGAAGCTGACTGGCCCAATCCAGAACGGATACAGATGTTAGAATTAGAGAAGGACACAAAAAACATGCAGTAATAAGTGCTCAAGTGATGTCAGCTATCATTACTATTAATTTCATCCTCAAAAAGATTTACCTCAGGGAGGATATTGCATTTGCATTGACGGAAAGTAAAACTGAGGTTCAGAGAGGTGGAGTGGCATAACTAAGATCCCAGAGGGAACTACCTGAAAAGCAAGGGCTAGAATGAATTCCTTCATTTACATATTGCCTAGGACCAGCCTCACAAGATGCAGCGCTGCACCCTACCTCACCCCAGCCTCACAAGATGCAGTCCTGCACCCTATTTCGCCCCAGCCTCCCCGTCTGGTAGTCAGAGTCTCTCCTTTCAACTTGGGCTGAACAGGGCAGGGTAAGTGGTACACCAGCTGCTCCAGTCCCCAGAAAGTCATCAGAGCTACCAGGGCACCTCTGGCTACTCGAGGTCAGGCTGTGCTGTGCTAAGATGGCTTCTGTTACCAGTGGTCTGCATCCACCCAGCCTCTGTAAGGGCTAGACACTGATTTTCCCCAGGGTAGAATGAATTTGACATTTAATTGAAGCTCTTACCCTAAAACTAGGCAGGCTGGGGGACTTCCCCGGTGATCCACTGGTTAAGATTCCGCCTTCCAATGCAGGGGCTACGGAGAACTGAGATCCCACATTTTGGGTGTGGCCAAAAATTAAAAAAAAAAAAAAACGGCAGGCTGATAGAGGCCTGCTAGTTTGGGTACCCATTGGCTTAACATAAACTTGTGGTAAAATCTGTAGGCTGGGGCAGTTTGGCAACTCAGCGCTGTTTCTGCCTCGCTCACCTATGTGCTTTGGTTAAAGGATCTTCACATACGTTGGCACTGCCAGCCTCCAGGGAGTTAGGGAGAAGCAACATCCAGACCTAGTTGCTATCTTAGGCTGGAGGAGACAAGCCAACCAACCAGCCACACAAATAAGCAAAAGAGAGAGAATTTAGACGAAAATACAGATTTGTATGATTTGTGGGCGGGGGGGGTGAGACTCAGTTGATATAACCCGTTACAATCAAACACATCACTGAAGGAATTGTACATATAGAAATACATACAGTAGTTAGTTTTAATTTGTTTTTAATCTGTATTTGTTTGGGAGAGTCAGGTATACGGGTAAAAATTCATGCCACTAACTCTTGTTGGGCCACTGGAAATATACTGGATGGATTACACCTTGGCCTTGAAGGTATTACTCCTGTTACTATATCTTGTTACCATGATTACCTAAAAAAGAATATCCCTTTTCCAGCTTATGGCCCACTAAAACCATAAGGCCTTTTTCTTGGGCCATGTCTGTTTTTTTAAGGGGGAGCTTGCTTCTTTGATAAATAGACTTTTCCCTCCTTATTTTTAGAAGATAATATTGCCTTATATTGAAACCTTCACAAACAACCCTATTCAACTTATCCTCTGAAAAAGTAATGAGCATACTAAAAATCCATCATCTAAATTGTTGATGAAGATCTTAGACGCCTAGAATTAAGTTCTGTGGGACAGTCCTTAATGTTATACGCTTTCGGTGACAGCTTAAAACCAAATGGATACCGTCTAACACAGTCTCCCCAGTAATTCCAAACTAGTGTGCCATGAATTTTGTGTGTGTGGGGAGGGAACCTGGGCAAGGAGTTATACCTAGGTTTCTGTATATCTCTCATTATTTGTAGATTTTTGTATATAATGTTTCATGCATATGTGTATATCTATTTTTAAAATGTGTCTTAAAGCTATTAGGAGTCATAAATCACAAATTCATCTAAAATTGTTATTAAATTCTTATGGATTTTGGTCATTATATATTTTCTCAATCAATAAATAACAAAGTACATTTGCTATTTTGTAGAAATCCTTGAGCAGTAGTGTATATAGCAAAGGTATTCATTATAATTTTGTTCATAATATCCCCAAACTTGGAAATAACCTGGCTATAAGTCAGTTAAGTAAATTATAGTATATAATACAATGGTATAACCTTCAGCTATTAAAATAATTATACTTATTTACATGAAAAATGTCTAAAACATTTTTGGGTAGTGAAATATTGCTTTTTGTTTTACTTCTTTAATGTTTGTAGACTTTTTAAATATTTATTTTATGTATTTATTTATTTATTTTGGCTGTGCCGGGTCTTAGTTGTGGCACGCAGGATCTTCGTTGTGGCATACAGAATCTTTTAGTTGCGGCATGCAACCTTCTTAGTTGCCGCATGTGGACTCTTAGTTGCAGCACGCAAGCGGGATCTAGTTCCCCCGACCAGGGATTGGACCCAGGCCCCCTGCATTGGGAACATGGAGTCTTACCCACTGGACAACCAGGGAAGTCCCTGTAGATGTTTTTTAAATATAAGAATATAATTTTTCAAAAGTAAGAAAACTTTTTACGGGTTTGTACATATTAAAATATTGAGTATGATTTGCATAGACCACATCTTCCTAGTCTGACTATAAGAAAAAAATAAAATTCCCATTGTTATTGTCCTTTGTCTCTATGACCCATCACTCAGTCATGGAAATAACTCAAATTCTTTGGCATAATTTGCTCATTATGACCCTATGTCGGGTGGCTTTCACACAGCTAATACACTATACATTCAGCCTTTCATATGTGGAATTCAAACTCTGTACTCTACTAACAGAAGGATGTTTTGAATTCTCACACGGTTGTGGTGACTGCCAATTTGTTCAGTTTCAACAGCAGCATTTTCGGTTCTACAATTGTTTGGGTTGTGCAGTTATTTAATTTTTTGTTATTAAAAAATAGAATATTAGAGACTTCTTCTTAAACATGAGTGTTTGAACATACCTCTTCATCTCTGTTTCCTCCTACAACCCAACTAAAATAACAGTAAAGAAATTAAAATTTATAAACAAAGAGAAAGAAAATGGAAGAGAAGATAGTTTAGCAATATCAACAAACTTTAGGAAGAGGGACAATGAATGAATGAGTGGTTTCTGATTTAGCAGAGGAGAGAATCTATTAAAAGAGTATACTTATTCGGTGATATAATTAAGGAATTCAAGACAACGGGTCATTCTAAAGGCTTACATGTGGGATAGAACTCTCGGCTAGAGTATTGGTTGAAAGTTTGTATTAAGAGCACTTAGATCCCCAGGTCTCTTCCTTCAGCCTAAGTAGCTGTGAGGCATCCCTCCCCAACTCCAACAGCAGAGAAGTGCCTACAGGTAGAAGCAGAGAGGCTCTGACCTTAGGGACACCTGGCACTGCTAAAGGTGGGAGGAAGGCACCAAATTGAAAACAGAGGGATTAATTGAAGGTCAGACTACTGAATGGTAAGAACCCCCATATTCTTTGCTTGAATTCCAGAGTGTTGTCAGCTAAACATACATCTTGGACCTACCCACCACTCCCAGAAGTTTAGAGGAATCTCCTCGGGGGAAACTGACCATCCCAAGAAAACAGACCTACAGATATTAACATTTGGGTCTCCTGATGAATAGTAGTTTCCTGTGGTTAACTCATTAATTAACAATCTCTGCCCAGGCACATAGAACTTTCAATCAGATTTTTAGTGCCTCATTTTAAATATCAATTGACTAACAGACAGTCAAGGAAATCCCATAACTTGAAAGACAAAAAAAAAAAAAAAAAGGCAGAAAAAAACTAAGAAGAAAGACAATGCAGAGAGCAGAAGTAAATTTCAAAAAAGGTGTAAGTAATATGTTCCAACAAAGAAAAAGATATTGCACCTATTAAGGAAGAATATGATGTTATGGAAAAAGAACATTTAGAAAATGGGAAAGATGGGGCTTCCCTGATGGCGCAGTGGTTGGGAGTCTGCCTGCCAGTGCAGGGGACGCGGGTTCGAGCCCTGGTCTGGGAGGATCCCGCAGGCCGCGGAGCAACTGGGCCCGTGAGCCACAGTTGCTGGGCCTGCGCGTCTGGAGCCTGTGCTCCGCAACGGGAGGGGCCGCGATAGTGAGAGGCCCGTGCACCGTGATGAGGCGTGGCCCCCGCTTGCCGCGGCTGGAGAAAGCCCTCGCACAGAAATGAAGAAAGCCCTCGCACAGAAACGAAGACCCAACACAGCCAAAAATAAATAAATAAATTTATAAAAAAAAAAAAAAAAGAAAGAAAATGGGAAAGATCTCTTAATGATAAAACAGCTGATATATCAAAAATCAAAAGTCCAGTAGAAAGGTTGGAAGATCAAGTTGGGAAAATATTCAGGAAATGGAACAAAAGAGAGAAACAAATAGAAAATAGAAGAAAAAAAGACAAGAATTTAGATTAATCTGCAATGTACAAAAAAATCCAGAAAGAGAAAGAAAAAGGAACAAAGGAGAGGAAATTATCAATAAAATAATAAAATAAAATTTCCTCTACTATAGGGAGAAAGAAAAGATTGAAAGGTTTCCAGGGCAAAAAAAAAAAAAATCAAAGAATTAGGAATTGGACTTCTCAAAAGCAATGATGAAAGCTAGAAGACATTGGAATATGCCTTTAAAATTCTGAGAGAACATTATTTCCAACCTGGCTTTCTATTCCCAGCTAAATATTTAATTAAGTTAGAGGGTGGAATTAAGACTGGTTGAGATCTCAAAAACATAAAATAAAAGTATTTCAAATGTACTCTTTCTCAGGAAGCTACTTTTTTGTTCCAAAAGATTGAGGGGATAAGCCAAGGAAGAAGAAAATGTGGTCTTAAGGAAGGAGGGGATACAACACAGGGGTGGAGTGAAGGGGATTCTTGGGCTGCAGGCAAAGACAAATTCAAGGATAAGTGGGTTTCAAGAGCATCTAGTGCAGGTCAGACAGGATGGTGAAAGCCCCGGAAGGATAGCTTCACAATATTGATAAATTTACTGATGTTGATCATACTGAGAAGAGTACCATATTCCTCTTAGAAAGTTTAGGGATGAATTAGAAATAATTACATGGACAACTAAGTACTATAAACAAAAAACAAGACAATTATTTACTTTAGGGGGAAAAAAAGTAGTGCCTGGTAATAAACATAATCAAAGTAGACTGAGTGGTTCAACTGTGACCTAAGTCTACCTAGCAACAAAAATATCAATTCTGATTTTTATATATTTTAGTATAATTTTGAATGTTGATTTAATAAAAATAATAGTGACATAGTTCTATTTGTAGACAGAAATTGAGGAAGCATGTGTATGGTGATGGTGGGGTGGTATAAGGAAACTAAATCCTCATCTTCTACCATTGGAAGTAAATAAATAATATCCAAAATATAAAATTTTGAAAAAATTAGCAGTATAACCATATTTAGACAGAAAAAAAAACCAGAAGAAACAACTAAAAGGTTTTTTATATGGTTGCCAGTAGGAACAGGCATTGGAATGAGAAGAGATGGGGCTAATGGTTATACTTTTAAATTCTAAAAGTTACAATACTGTTGAGGATATATGCATGCATATTTTACTTTAATATACATAAAAAAGTTTTTTAATTACTGGAGAATAGAATCAAAGTGCTATTATTGATGATAGGAAGCAAAGTTCTCATTAATTTAATAGACTTGAGACAAGGATGAAAATCATTATGCTGAAGTGGTCAGTCTTTGGCCTAAAACAGATGTCAGTTAGATTTATTTAATGTAGTCAAGGTAAACAAAAACCAATTCAATATATTGAATTATAAAGGAAAAGAAAAAAACAGCAAAATAAAATGCTTGAAATAGATCACTAAAGATTCTGTCTAAAAGGGAGGGAGAAATTACAGTCTTTAGGGTGTTTTTAACACTCTGAAAATGTGTGTATAACTCTCATTAGACACATAACTCCATTTATTCTCTAATATACGTCTATTTTCCAGGCAGATTTTTAGGAATACACTGTGTGGGAGTGGGAGAAAACATATATTAAAGTCTGAGAAGTCTGTTTAAAATAACAAGATCATCCTAATTTTCCTCTTCAGTGAGAGACGCTTCATTTTTTCTTTTCCAGTTCTCAAAGACTTATTCCATGAAGGCACTATTTTGGTGCATTTTTACTGCATAGAAGTCCTTATAATTATTAGTGACTTTGGGTTTGTACAGCAGAAGACTCTCCTTTTGGTCAGGAGGACTTGTTGCATGCTTCCAGCCTGGAAGAAACTGTCTTTCTCCAAACTTTCAGACTCTCCTTTGCATCTGAGAGCATGGCCAGGTAGTGGACTATTGGGCTACTGCAAACTCCAAATTGTGTTCTAATGACTCCCTCTCCCCCTGCCCCCAACACCACCACCATTAACGCTGTGGGCAGATTATCTTTCCTTTTGAGAAAAAGTTTAAGAGCAAATAGCAGGTGCGTCAAGTGTCTTCTAAGAGAAAACATGCTGTGTGATTTTACAAACTAGTGATTTCCAACCAACAAAGCTCTCCCTTTTAGGTCTGTCTTGACCCCACCAGCAGGTAGTTTTCAGCTCAGCTCGGAGGCCACTCATGGCATCCATTGTGTGGCATGAAAATGGACTATGTTTGGCTTGTGTTCAGGCTCTAAAAATATCCCAGCTAAGAGGTGCAGTGGAGAGAAGGGCAGCAGGGGGTGAAATGGGCTGAGAGGAGACTTGGGCCTCCAGAAGATGGAAGGGGAGGAAAAGGAAATGCGGCCAATCATTTGGCTATTCTTTCTTGAGTTCCTTGCAGCCAGCATTGCATTAGGGCAGCTTTTTAGGAGGCTTTCACAGCAAGGCAGGGATTCATCGTCCTCCCTACAGTGTAAATGAACACCTGCCAGGGCTGGGTCTGCCTTTCCCTCTCAATCATGTCAGGGGGAGCAGATCTGAGAGGCTTTTCAGGATCTTCCATGATCTCAAAAAAGCTGCCTACAAATGTTTCTCTATTCATCTCGTGAACTCTGAAAGGTCTTCATCCCAAGTGCAGAGATCCAGATCATCTCCCCCAGGGGATCCCCCACTACTTTCTCCTAGATGAGAAGTTCCTCAAGGACAGAAAAAGTCACATACAATGGAGCATTTGACCCAATGCCCAACAAGTGTCTTGTCCACTGTGGGCGCCCAGTGTACGCATGCTACATGAATAACTGAAGATGCCTGAGAGATGTCTTCTCCTTTGAATGGTTAAAAGTGATTATTGTCCAGGATATATGGTTTCTTTTGAGAATAAGAAAATAATGATCCTTCTTGTTCATTGCCAGCAAACAAACATCCAAGAAGTGGTTTTTACATAGTTTTAAAACAAACATAATATACCCAATAATAAATTTTCTTCCCAACCGATGCTAGCTAGAGAACATTTTAAGCCAAAATTAAAATTCCAGAGATATTTCTGAAGTATGGTAAATATCACTAGACTAATAGCTTCTTTTTAGGCTCTTGGTTCTGTTATCACTACAGGATGATCCTAATTTCCTAAACAAGGATACATACAGGCTATTCTTCTGCTTGGAATGCCAAGGCTTATCCCCTGATACACAAGTGAACTCTTATTTATCCTTAAAAACCCAGCCAAAGAATCGCCTCTTCTGGGAAGACTCCCCTGCCACTGTCCCACATCCAGACTAAATAAAGTTATTTGTTTCCTTGTGATTAGAATATTTTTTGATTGTTATACACAAATCACCAAATTGTAATTTACTGTTTTCTTTGTAAGATCCTTGAGGGCAAAGATTATGTCTTATTTACCTCTAGTTCTCCTTGACCTAACTTAGGGACTGGCATAGCATAGAGTAGTCTGTAAACAATGGTTGAATTGAATTGAATGGTAATAGAGCATCTTTTCTTACTTGTGAATTTACTGTATGAAGTCTTACAATTATATAAAACGTCTTTATATTTAGTTACATATTTAACAAATTGTCTTTATTAAAAAGATTAAAATTACATGAAATCAGTGTGTCCTGGAACATCCTAGACATATGGCCATATGGCTTCAAAGTCACATAATACCAGCAGCTTGGATTTATCTAATTTGACAAAGTGAGGTGTTCACTAGCGTTTGAAAGAAATGTCAGGCAAAACCACGGTGGGGGGATGGGGGGTGAATGGGGGTGGAGGAAGTTGTTTAAATTAATTTCAGTTGCCAAAGGGAAGTGATTCACTTCCGAGTGATTAGTTTTGATTCTGGTATTAATTTCCTAGCACAAATCTGGTAGTTTATCTCCTAATAATTGGTTTAATACCTTTGGGTGTTATTTGGCCCTTTTTCAATGCAACAAACGACTCAGTTTTAAAATATAAGAAAACACTTGTTACAAGTACTTGCTAATTAAAGAACTAGATTCTTCTAGTCTTTAAATTAGGTTCTCAGGGAAATTAGGAGGATGATTAGTACAGAATTACCTCAAAAGCAGTGAAAATTATAGGGGTTAAACCAATTTGGATTATGAAAGAATAGGGGATAATAGTGGGAACTTAATCTTTCTATGCTGGAGATATAGCACCTGCAGTATTAAAGCATTTCATTAATTCATTTGTTCATTCAACAAATTCATATTAAGGCTTACCAAAAACATTGCAGTGGCTATGGTGGTATGCAGTAGGACCCCCAAAAAGTAGTTGATACGATGTCGCAGCAGGTTGAAAAATTAATGTCCTTCTTTAAGAACTCAACTGAATGCCATAACTTATTTTGGTTGTTGGCATAAGACAAGTTATAAGAGAGGTCTTAGAAGAATGGTCAACATAAAACATAACTCGATCTCAGGTGAATCAGATTAACGCTGAAATTCTATCCCTAATTACATATATATCACAGCAGAGAGAACTTAATCTACAAAGAAGCCTAGGTATTAACAAGATTTGTGTGTGCAGCATTCAAACCTGACTTACTGTTTATCTGTTTGTTTGTTAATGAGCTATAACCTTTAGTATGAGAAAAGTAGGAATGTAAGTGTCTAGAATCTGGCTCTTTCCAGGCTTCATCCTTTGTGTTCAAGAACCTCAGAAGGAGATAATTGACAGTGGGAGTTGATCTGAACCAACAGGCTATCAGTATAAAACCATTAATATTGCACCTATTAAGTCTTTAAGGCACTAAGGATGCCAAAAAGTATAAGCTGTGGGGTCTCTGTCTTCACTGGGCTTATAGACTCTCAAAGGATGGAATGTGTATAAGAAGATAAATAACACTGGAGAAACATGCAAAATGCTAACGATGATATAGACTGTAAGTTCAGGGATGGATTGTCTGGTTGGGGAAATGGAGGAAGAACTTGACAAAGGCCTTGAAAGAGGAGAATGTAGGAGAGGGGTGAGAGAGGGGTTGGGAGAATGGGAGGACACAGCTGGGATAACAGCAGGGAGGAGGGAATATGGGTGGCGTTGAAGAGCAGTGAATAGACCAGTTGTGCCATGGTGCACGGTTAGCTTGGAACGGAATTTACAAACTGGAACCTGATGCCCAATTTTGCACTATAGTATGTGCATTATTTGGCCTGAATTTAGTTTAAATATTGAAAAACTGGTAGAATCACATAAAAATCTAGATTTCTGATATACTCTTTTTTTAAAGTTTTATTGAAGTATAGTTGATTTACAATGTTGTGTTTAATTTCTGCTGTACAGCAAAGTGACTCAGTTATACAGATGTATATTCTTTTTCATATTCTTTTCCATTATGGTTTATCACGGGATACTGAATATAGTTCCTTGTGCTATACAGTAGGACCTTGTCGTTTATCCATCCTATATATAATAGTTTGCATCTGCTAATCCCAAACTCCCAATCCTTCCCTCCCCGACCCCCGATTCCTGATATACTCTTAAAAATTGGAAAATCTGATAGGCCTGTGTTCCTGACAAGGCAATAATCACTTGAAGCTGAATCACTGCTATGCCCTTCAGACCCGAGTGAGCATTCCACTTTGATGCCGTCCCTATGTGTCCCATTTGCTCGTTTACTTCTTCTGTTTCAGGCTTACCACTGTGTAATTAGTCAGCTTGTGTTAGGTTATGCTGTAGTAACAAGCACTCCCCCAAATCTCAGTGGCTCACAAATACAAAATTTTATTTCCCATCCTTATTACACGTCGGCTGTGGTTGGTTGTGGCAGTACTCTGTGTATCTCCTTCATTCTGGGATCTAGGCTGAAGTAGCAGCCCCTACCTGGGTACCTAATTACCATTCTCACAGCAGAGGGGAAAAAAGAGCAGTGGCAGAGCTATGAGATGGCTCTTAAAACTTTACTCAGACACAGCATATGTCACTTCCTCTGAGAGTACATTTGGCCAAAGAATGTCACTGGCCAAGCCTGTGTGAATGGTTTGGGAAAATGTCATCTCACAGGGAGGTTCAGTGACTAATTGAGAACATGTAATACCAATCTTCAACAGTATTTGGATGTATTCCTCCCCTGCTGAGAAATTTGGGAATGAAGTAGGAGTGAGAATCAGAGGGCCTTGGATGCAAGCTGCAAGGCTTCATGTCTGACAGCAAAGTTCCATAGGCACATAAAACAAACAAACACAACAACAACACCTGGGAAGGCCTGATTCTGGGAAACAGGGCTTTCACATCCCCCTCATAAGAAGCATGCTGCTGAACTTGACAGAAGCTAATAGAGGAGGAAGAATGGGTTGGATCCCTTTGCCCCTGTCTTTATTTACAGCAAAGGACAGAACACTTTGCCACCTTGGAAACAGCCAACAAAGGCAGTGTGTAAAGCTATAAGAAATCCCTGTCTGCTCTCTCAGAGCTGGCTGGGGCTAAATAGTGGGGTGGGGTATTCTGCCACTCGACTGCCCTGGGTCTTGGGTATTGGGTAGTCAGGCAGGTTACTCCAGCTGGAAGGAAAAGCTGTTTGGCCTTTGATGGCCACAGCTGACTACATAATATGTACCTCCTTGTCTTCTGTATTCAGAGATAACACTGCTGACAGAGGAGAGTGCAGCCACAGTGTCCGAATCTGTGACCTACGCTAGGGACAGTACAGTCTCTCTGTTGTACAGCTATTCTTTACAAGTCTCATTGCAGTCAGTGGTTTCACAGCCTGTGCCACTTTTACTCTGAAAAAGCCACAACAACCTGGGAGATTTTGCTATCATTCCCAAGGGTCACCTGTGTGTTCCTCCTTGCATATGTATAATTACTAATCTTCTCTTCCTTTTTTATGCTAAATTGTGTTTAACACTGCATTAGTAAAATTCTTCAAGAAGCTGGATGTGCTTTTGCCATAGGCCAGAGGGAGATGTTAAATTAACTAAAAGATTGGTCACACTTATTGCTGTGTCAGCTTGGAGACTTGGCGTGACGTCCAAGGTCATATTGATGCCACTCTGGCACTATCAAAAGGTCCTTGGCCTTTGAAATAGGGTTTTGAGTTTCTTGGACTTTCCAGGTATTATCAGTTAGGTAACAGCACACAGCTGACAATAGCCCAGCACGTCTTTAGCCTCACCTGTGCAGTATATACTTGCACGCCTGAGGCCACTCCTACAGGACTATTCATAAGTGGCATCAAATTTCTTGTTGTATTCTACTAGAGAAATCATCTGATTTTGTTTTATTTATTTATTTTTTTTTCTGATTTTGTTTTAGATTGAACATTACTGAGCTCAAAACTTTATAATAAATTCCAGTCCATTTGAATACTAAACTCCAGACTATTTACATGTCTTCGCATACAATGTGGTATAATTGTAACAACAACAGATTGAAGGAAACCTGAGCTTTGGCTTCAGCTCAGCCACTTATTATGTGACCGTAAAGAAGTCATTTATTCCTTTGTAAAAAGAGTGGACTGGGGCTTCCCTGGTGACGCAGTTGTTGAGAGTCTGCCTGCCAATGCAGGGGACGCGGCTTCGAGCCCTGGTCTGGGAAGATCCCACATGCCGCGGAGCAACTAAGCCTGTGCACCACAACTACTGAGCCTCCGCTCTAGAGCCCACGAGCCACAACTACTGAGCCTGCGCGTCTGGAGCCTGTGCTCCTCAACAAGAGAGGCCGCGATAGTGAGAGGCCCGCGCACCGCGATGAAGAGTGGCCCCCACTTGCCGCAACTAGAGAAAGCCCTCGCACAGAAACGAAGACCCAACACAACTAAAATTAAATAAATAAATAAATAATAAAAAAAAAATAAAGGAATTCCTTAAAAAAAAAAAAAGAGTGGACTAGATCAGACAAGAGACAGCAAACATATGACTAATGTGCCATTAATCTAACAGCTTAGACATGGCAGACATGGCTAATCAATCGTGGCCCTGATTCCTACTGACCCTGGAATGGTCCTCAGGATCTTTTTCAGCACAAAATTTGAGGCAGCTGCTACCAGTCATTGGGATTGACACTTAAGTTGAAATGTATGTGAAAGTCTAGGTCTAGACAATCTGGAGATAACGTGTGAAAGTGCTTTGCAAACTCTTCTATGTTGTACAAATTTAAGGTGCTATTATTGTTATTACTATGCATTACTACTGTTACAGAAAATCTGTGCAGATTTTGTTCAGGATATATGAGGTGCTGATGGTGGTTTGTATCTTGCCAACCCTGCCTACAGCTGTTATTCTAATAGCATACACTAAATGCTCCTGGAATTTTTAAAGTGAGCATAGACAATGAAAACAGTTTTAAGATGCAGAGCAAGGACCACCTTGGACTGCCGGGGAAACATACTGACTTGGGTTTGAAGCTTGGCTTCACCATTTGAGCTGTAAATACTAGATTGCCACTGAAACTCTCTGAGCCTGTTTCCCCATCTACAAAGTGGGTTCTATCATTTCCTCCCAAGGTTGTTGGAAAATTTAAATGAGTTAACATGTATAAAATAAAAAACAAAAACCATGATTCATAAGCTGTGCTCTACAAATGTTAGTTCCTGAGGCTGGAAAACTGGTTTATAATGAGCACTTTAGGACTTTTGACTCACTTTCTATTTTAAAAAGAGTTTGGTAAGCTTTAAGAGTCAGAAAACACTTTCAGTCAGAAACAGTATTATTTTAGGGCAAGAGATAAACACCTGCATTTCCTTAGGTCACCATCTTCCTTCAAAATGAAGGTAAGAGCTGGAGTACAAGCCCTCCCTCTTCAAGATTTGCCTCCTTTACCAATGAGATGTTGCAATTTCTTTTTATATAAAACAATTAGAAAATTTCAAGGGAATGATAACTCAAAAGCTGCTAATGCTGTGTGGATGACATTCAATAAGAGAAAAAAGCTATGACTCAAAATAATATACTGCTAACTCTGTGCTAAGATTTGAAACTGTCATATTATGCATGCACAATGCTTGATAGTGTAGATGAGAATAATGCAAATCCCTCTGGGAATGTATATGTGACACTTTTCAGAGTGATCTGTGTCGGAGTTCCAAGCACCTCAAAAAGAAGGCTTCTAATGCTCAAAATCTAGGAACTTCTGCTATTTCCACCCCAAAGATTAGAATTTCTTTTGAAACTGTAACCTCAGCAGCTTTCTTCTGCCTCCACCACTATTCCTCTTCCTTCCACCTCTGCTCTGCCAAGTTCATTGTCAGTACATATTTTTCCTCACATTTGGAATGCAAAGCCATTTAATTATCCTAGAAGGAAATCTTGAGGGTACAGGCTGTATACAGCAGGTTAAAATTAATAATATATAACTTAGTTAAAAATCTGTTTGGAGTAGCTTGATTCACAAATCTTGCTTTTGTAATAGCCCATTTTGGGAGCAAAACTTTTTATCTTCTCCAAAAGAAACGGTCTTCTGTGGATCAACATTGATGAAGAGTCTTAGGGTCCAGAAGTATCTGTTCAATCTGTGGGGTTTCCTAAGTATTAAGGGAAAATATTCTTGAGCATTTTCTTGAGTAAATGCATTTTTTAAAATGCAAATGGATATAATTAATCCCTGAGTTCTAAGTCTGTGGTAAGCAATCTTTTTATGGAAGAATCAATATAAAAACATAAAAAGTTCAGCCCCCACTTTCTTATTTTTTTCTACCTGAAAATGTCTTTTTTTTCTCTCTCCTCATAAAAATGGCATAAATTCAGAAAAAAATTAGGGCTGTTTTTAGTCAATAAATATGAATATCTAGACCCATAAAAGAAGCAGCAAGCCAAGTGGGGACCTTTTTCAGCCTTTCTATGAAATTAAATAAAAATTCAAGGCATGTAGCCATAAGCCACAAAGTACTCATCACTTTTCTAAGAGCATATAGTTTTTTCTTCTAATTGTCGTCTCTTCTAAATTATTGTTATGGGCAAATAACATGATTGTATACCTGAAAAACATAGGAGAATCACTTTTTAAATGACCATAACTGAATTCAATATGGAGAATAGTTTAAAAATATATTTAAATGTGTGTGTATATACACATATACACACCAATATAAACACATTGATCTATACGTATGTGTTGTGTAAATATGTATATAAGAAGCCATCTACCTCTGAGAGTTGGGATAATTCTAAAATAATTTTTATATATGGGGAAATAATTAGCTCCAATTAGTCCTTTCTACTCAGAGAGATTTATGGAAACAGGAGTGGTAAAAGAAAGACAGAAATTTTAAATCCTCATTACTCTTTGTTGCTAAAATGTGAGACAGAATGGATGGCTTTTGTTTTATCAGAGTATCTAAATGTATCTTTGGATATGTAAAGGTGGGCCAGAGATATGCAGAGGGTACAGAGTGAAGTTACTCAAAATATATGATAAAGAAAGTGAATAAGCAAAGGGGTTAACTTCTACTATGAGGCCCATGGATTGTTTAGATTGTTGTGAAGAAGAGAAAAAGAGACCCTGGCAGTGGGGTAAAAGTGAGATCCAGAGGTCAAAGAGGGAAGGGCTCTGTGTCATAAGTGACCACGAGACCATAAGCTTCCAGGAATTTGCAATACTATACTGAGGGAAGTAGAATGACAGGCATTGCAGTTAGCACCAAATGTGAGTTAGGAGTCTTACGGTAATTATATTTATATCTCAAAGGAATAGATACCCATTTACATTTGTTTAAACATTGAGTCAAGTCTGGAGAATACGTGCCAAACTATTCATGGTCATAACCACAACTCATTCCTAGAGATGCTAATTCATTAGGTTTGGAATGGGGGCCCCAAATGTGTTTATTTAAAAACTTATTTAGGAAAGGTACCAAGCACTGATGAGAGAAATAAAGGACCTAAATATATACAGGTATATAATATTTTCACTAACTGAAATACTGAGTTTTGTGAAGATGTCAAATCTCCTAAAAGTAATCTAGAGATTTAATGTAACGTCAGTCAAAATCCCAACACATTTTTTTTCCAGGAAATCAACAGTCTGGTGCTCAATGTATATGAAAATGCAAAGGACCAAGAACAGCCAAACCAATCTTAATGAAAAAGAAGACAGTCAGAGGAGCTTTATGCTATCACATACCATGACTTATCACAAAGCTAAATAAATTACTATAATAATGGCACAGAAAGAGAAAATAGATGAATGGAACACAATAAAGGGTCCAGAAACAAAGCCACACAACTGGTTTATGACATGTGACTTACGACAAAGGTATCACTGCACAACAATGGAGAAAGGTGGGTCTTTTCCATAAATAGTGCTGGGTCGGTTGGCATGCACCCATAGGGGAAAAAAATAAATGTTGACCTCTACCTCACACCACACACAAAAAGTCAATTCTAGATTGACATTGGGTTTAAATGTGAAAGATAAAACAATAAGGCTTCTGGAAGATAACATTAGAAAATATATTTGTGACCTGACAGGATCCCTCCCTCACCCCCCACCCTCCGCCAAACAACACGAACCACCTAGCCTAGGGTGACCAACGATTCTGGTTTATCCTGGACTGTTCTTGTTTTAACGTTGACATCCCATGTCCCGGCAAACCCTTTAGTTCCAGCCAAACTGGGATGGTTCGTCACCCATAAGGGAAAAGATTGACAAAGTAAACTACATCAAAACTTAGAACATCCGTTCATCAAAGACATCACTGAGAGAGTGAAAATGCAAACACCAGGATGGGAGGAGATATTTACAACACATCTAGCCAACAAAAGGTTCATATACAATGCCTTCCTACAGATCAATAAGACAATACAGCAGTAAAATGAGCAAAAGTCTTGAAAAGGCATTTCACAAAATAGCCAACAGAGATATTAAAGGTTACTCGAATTTGTACGTCATGGGTTACGTGGTTACTTTTGATACATGTTTTCCAGGAGATCAAACATGGGTCTGTCAGACTATAAGGAGGATCTAGATAGAATCAGGATAAAGATTCTCCTTTCAGTCACACCATGAGGAGGTCCCAAAGAGTTAACAATAGAGTCATTTTATACTAATTCAACATTATTTTTAATCAGTATAAATAATTATGCAGACGTTATTTAGAAAACTATCTAGAGTTTATGCCATGATGGGAGTTTTGTTACTCTCAATTAGTCCATCTGGCTGTCTGCTTCAAGTCCTGATAATGAAAGAACTCAATGTAGGGGTTTTTAGAGAGACATCCCTGCATAGGATGAATTCTCTAAATATAGAGACAGGATTTCCATGCCCAGTGAGCACATGGAGTGCGCAGCTCCCCTCACCAAATGATGTCCAGGCTCTGCGTTCCTGAGTTGCATGCACTCCTGAAGTAGCACGGAGTCCTGTTGGGTGGAGACAAAATTGGGATTGCCAATGATGGTGAGAAAGGTTGGAGGCCAAAGGCGTGCTCTTTTAAAGAATGTAACACTATTTCTAAATAGTGATCTAAGATATTTCTGTGAAATGATGAATAGTGAAATAGTGAAGAATGAATTGAGAATCCACTTGGTGAAGGAAATAATAATGGGGGAGGAGGCATGGTCAGATTTTACCAAAGCTCGGCCCTCAGCCTGAGTAGGCTACTGTGTGGCTTGAAGAAATATGGCAGCTCCCAGGAAAGGGGGAATGGGGAGAAGGGAGCTGAGTTTCTGAGTAAGATTTGGTTTCAGGGAAAGTTTCAATGATTCAAAAAACTCTTACTGTTTCATGTAATGCCTTTTTAAAAAAAGAATTAAAAAATTTCAAACACATTATGGGGCATGAATCCCAAGGCCAGCTTCCAGAGTGTGTCTGTTGAACCCACCAGCTGGCAGCCCCAGGAATCTGTGTTCATTACTATGTGTGCTAGGGAGAAGCATTTGAGGAGGTTTGGGGTAGATACTAGAGAAGAGAGGGGAAAGTGAATTAAGAATGGTGCCTGTTCCCCAGCCAGACCTCAGGAGAGAGAAGGGATGATTCAAAGCCCAAGGAACAGTTTTCTTCAGTCACTTGGTGTGACCTGGGGCACAAGCAGGGATGCTTCTGGGCTTGTTGACAGATTTCAATACAGCAGTGCAGTGAGATGCCCTATCTCCACATCAGCTGAACACCCAGCATTCAAGGTCACAGGGGGGTCCAGAAGCTGTTCGGTGTGCCCATGGCCTTGGGGTTGTGACAGCCCTGGGAGGCTGCCTGCTCCTGCATGAATGGCAGGGGGACTCTGCACGGAGAGGAACGTGAAAGGCCAACTTCGAATGGCGTGTGCTGACGTTTTACAGTGATGGGGATTGGTGCTGTGAATAGGAATTTGGGGATTATTGTGGATAATTTGACCTCCTTTATACCCATAGGCCAGTAGGGTCTTGAGACATCTAGGGTATATGATATCAACGTGGTCTATGTGGTTTATTTTTCTAAAACAAACGAAAGGGGATTCAATTATAATACATAATAAGACTCTCACTTATTTCACATTGTTAGGAAACATGATATTCCAAGTAAGTCAATTTTCCAGATGATTGAAACAGCCCTTTAAGATTTATAACCTTTTACTCTTTCTGATGGAAAGCCTGCCAAAGTATACTGTATACTTTGCTACTTTCTTAAGCAGAAGCAAAGATGAATCTAACCTTTCCTTGGTGTCTCCGAGTCATGATGAGCACTGATTACTTTTTGTGTATAGTATGGTAAGAACCTGACGTAGGTAGGGCTATACTCTCCTAAAATAAATTGTGGCTAGGCTGCCATGTTTTCTGAATTCTTGTATCACTTTTGGTAGTTTGTCTCTCTTCCACTGTTATTAGGCTGTCAATAGAGACTTCTTGCTTCTCTCAGGGAGACAGTTTCTAGGAATCTTCTTCACCCCCATCATCATTTTAATTTCATATTTAATCTGCTTTGGATCTAGAAGTTACCTGATTCTTGTGAAAATTCTGCCTAAAAAAGCAAAAAAAAAAATTGGGTTCTAACTTCTGACAGAGGGTCAGAAAGGTTTGCCTAGAAATGAAGCACAAGTCTTTAAGAAGTTAGTTTGTTTATTTGGAGGCATTTCACATGAATTTTGGGTCTTGGCTGTGTTCTCCCAAATTGAAGTTACTGGATGAAGAACCTCCAGATAAGTGGTTTTTAGTGTACATGTAATTGAGATCCTGAGGAGAGGGGAAGAGATGATTGTAGCCCTCCATCTCACCCTGATCACCATTATTCTATTTATTCTATGGAAATTGTAGTTAATATTCTGAATTAATTTGATTGTACAATCAGTTTCAAAAGCATAATGCAGTGGTGTATAAAATTTAATAATGCATAAAACCTGTTACGAAAATTTAAAATTTTAGGGCCTAGATGAAATTCAAACATGAATTTTGTATGAAGAAATGAAACAAAATAGTTTTGTTCAAATAATTTGCTTTATTACAAGGGAGAACATCCACATCCTCATTTAAATACTATACCATTCATCACATGCAATGCTTCCCAGCAAACTAATTTTAGATAGACTCCAGATGCGATAAATATCAAAGGGGTATATCATTGTCCCGCCTCTGCTTGTTTTCCTTTTGAAGATCAGCAGGCTTAGTAAAAACAGATTTCCTAAAATAAGCATTATCATATGCAGAGAAGACTGGAAATCATAAATGATGTGAGCAACTTCCCTTGATTATGACAGGAAGCCTACATATGTAATCTTTGTAGCGAATAAACATCTTCAATTTCTAGTATTATATCATCCAATTCCAGGAAAACATTATCATAATATGAAATAGATGAGAAAGTAAATAGCAATCAGAACTATCTGGCAATGAGAAACGCTAGGTTTTCTTTCTCCTGAGTTGGGGCAGCCTGGCTTAGTGAGAAAAGCAGATGTAAGGTGGTCATGGGTTCAACTCTTACTGCTTATGTGACTTTGGGCAAGTTACTAAATTTCTCTGAACCTCAGCTCTTTTAAACATGAAATGAAAATGTTGCTTCGTTCTCAAGGGTGGCATACTATTTAAATGAGATCATGTATATTTAGCACTTTCCTCCGTCCTACATGCCCTGTATTTGGAAACTGTAGTCCTCACCTCCAGCCCCGGCTCCCCTCTTGTGTGTCTTATCTTTATAGGGCCCTTCCAACCTCCCAGCCAGGAAACTAGTGGTTGTCCAAGACTCCTCCCTTTCCTTCCTCCCACTGGCTCCCACTTTGAGATCACCTGATCTATGTGGACTTCATACTGTGCACTTAACCCACACTGGTGAATGCTCAATAACCTAAAATTTTCTTGAGGAAAGGAATTGTACCTTTTATCTCTGGCAATGATATCTATGGACCTGAAGTAAAATAAAAGAGAAGAGCAGTAGCTCAATAAATCCCAGTTTGCTCTCTCCCTATCCCTGCCTGTGCTCAAGATGCTGACTTGTGCTGCTGGCCCTTGCCCTGTCAACCCATGTAGGACTAGTCCCTGTGGGTATTTCTGGTGGGACTTTGTGGGTGTGTCCCATGATCCTCCCACCACCTGAAACAACAGGGAGCATGGAGAGAGCACCGTGATCCCCCTTTTACAGAGGAGACCCTGAAGACAAGGCATTTAAGTCTCCTATCTGAGGTTAAACAGTGAGTGACAGGCAGAATGGGATTGACCTCAGATCTAGCTGATGCCAGAAGTCACCTAAGCATCATATTCTATTCCCTCCTCAAACACATCTGATCAGTTGCCCAAGGCGTCCCCTATTTTATACCCTTTTGTTTACTTAAGCTTCCCTCTCCCAGCACTGCTATTGCTTTCGGTTGATGCTGCTGGTCCCTTTCCCAAAGCACTGCAGTCCTTGATTTGCTGAGTGGGGCAGAGTTCTCTCTCTGTTTTGTGCATTAAACTCTGTCAGAGGAGTATCAAAGCTCCTCATGTCTCAATGTCCTAGAGAAAGTTCCATGAGATGGTCTTTATAGACAGGGCTGAAATTCATCAGGTAAGGCATGGGGCATAGCTGGCATCTACTCTGATGAGTTGGTCGTCTGTTCTAGTTGGTCAATGCTTGTACCATACTAGGTGTTAAATATTTTGAATATCACCTCTGCTTCCAGAGCTTTCTCTCCACAAGAATCCATAGATGAGTGCTCATGGGAATCTGAGCCAGACATTTAACCTGAGTAATGGATACCATGTTCAAATCATAGTTGCTTATCCCCTTGAAAGACCAAGATGGATCTGGATAGATGGTCAAGCTGAGAAGTGCCAGGATCATTTAGGATAGTTTGTCTCCCGGAAGTTTCTTTAGACCTTCAAGCAAACAGACATCTGCTGATCCATGTCACTCTACTAGGTATGTCCAGACACAGTTGAGCGTTAATGGTATACACAGTTTGGGCTCAATCTGAGACGTCTGACTTACTTGATTGTAATGAGAGGGGAATGAATGGGCATCATGGTTAGTGTACATTTCTGGATAAGTAATAATAGGGACAGACTTCTTTTGTATTAAAATTTTCTGTGCTTATGATTTTGCTAATCTTTCTTATAATTAATTCAGTTTCTGTTTTATACATGTCAAGGTATGTTGCTCGTTGCATACAAATTCATAGTTGTTACAGCTTCTTGATGGATTAGCCTTTTGTTATCATGTATTTTTATTCCTTTTGCCTTAAATTCCAATTTTTCTGATAATAATATTGCTAAATATCTTTCTTGTAAAGGAATTCATTTATGTTTTCTTCTAGAACTTTTCTTTCTGTTTTTTACATTTAAATCTTTGAACCATTGAGTTTTTTTTTTTTTTTTTTTTCTCAGCTCTCCTATCTAGGTCTCAATGGAAAGCACTCCTGCTGTCTTTCTTTTGGACCTTGCTATTCAAAAACCTCCCATCCCCATAACCACGGAGTTATATATATTAATATACATGGTGTTTATTTTCCTGTGACTTCTTTTTTTTTTTCATTCTAGGGCCACGGAATGAGTCCCTGAAGAGGAAAAATAGTATTTGTGCCCATTCAGCCATTTATTTACCCATGGCCCAGAGAGGGGACCTGGATGGAGAGGTGGAGGCTGTCCTTAAAGGGTGAACCATTGAGAATTGATCCTGGTCTAGGTTTGAGGTATAGACCCAATTTTAAAAATTGGATAAACTGCTTTAATATAAGTTAAATATAATTTTTAAATAAATTAATATAAATTTAATTTCAATTAATATTAATTTTAAAATTTAAAAATATATGTGATATATATTAATACACACATAGGTTTTGTTTTTGAAATATATTCAATATATATTTATATGCATACATATGTACATATTTGTTTTGAAGTCTCTCTCTCTCTCTCTCTCTGTCTCTTTCTTTGGCTATTTAATAGTTTTGTAGTTACCTCCACACCACCTCCCAAACTTCTAGGCCATAACTAGGTCTTCTGATGGTGCTAGAACAATACTAGAACAATCCAGGGAGCAATTCTACTCACTTCCTGGTAGCAAGGCTGTGTCTTGGTCTTCCTACTTGGCTAACTCCTCAACTTCCTATAAAGCCTTAGTCCCAGGCAGTAGTCAAGCAGCAATTTTACTCGGCCTTCATCTATAAAGGTGTGTGGGAGTGTGAAATGCCACAGGTAGAAGGTTGCTTGTGAGTAACAGGAAATGTTTGTAAATAGCCTGCATTCAGCAAGAGAGAATTGGTTGAGTAAATCACGGTTTGTGCATGGTTTAAAAATCACGGTTTTTAAAGTGTCTTTTAATGCACTGTTGTCTGTGAACTTTTAAAGTACTGAGTGTGTAACAGTGTCTCAAATTTTGACTATTTCAGTCTTTAATGGGTGCCATTTAAAAAACATAAAATGCTGTATTTTTTTTTTTTTACCGTTTTGTTTACTATCATCAGTATATCTTTATAAATCACCCCTGTGGTGACTAAATTGCAAAAAAAAAAAAAAAAAAAAATGAAGTGGCTGTGTGTACAATGAAGTACACACAGCCACAAAAAAGATGAGTAAAATCTCCAAATCCTGATTTTCTGATTATACAGTTAAGTGAAAAAAGCAAGGTACAGAACAGTATATATGGTATCTATATTTTGTGTAAGAAAGGGAGAGAAATAAGAATTTATGTGGTTGCAAGAAGAGATGTTGGAAGGATAAGCAACAAATAAATAAAAATGGCTTCCTAAAGAGGAGGGGAAGTGGGGAATGGAGTAAACATGAGAGTTCCTTGTACCATAAAATGCTGTAGCTTTGATTTTTGATTTATGTAAGTTCTATCTATGTAAGATGACTTATGGAAGATAAAATTATAACAAAAACCCACCAACTACAAAAGGGATGTGTGTGTGTGTGTGTGTGTGTGTGTGCGTGCGCTGGGGGGCAGGGCAAAGATGCTTCAAGTCATGAGCCTAGATCTGGTTCTTTCTCTTTGTGGCACTAAAATCCCAGGCACCACTGCCTTCTACCTGGCCTGCAGCCCACGAGGCCCCCAGCAGCAGACCCACTTATGTACTCTTCCAGATTCACGGAAATGATAACTGATTTTGGGCCCATTTCTTTTTGTTTTTTTCTCCTTGTAGTTTATCTATCACTGCTGTATATTTAGAGTAGAGGAAATGCTGGGATGTGTGAAACTTCTGTGACCTGGGAAGTCCCTTTCCTTTTGTTTTAACCCTTATTATTGAAAATTCCTTTAAAATACTTCTTTTCCTGCCTTAGAAAGTCTAGTATACTCAGAATAATTAAATATTTCTTGGATGATTAAACATTAGAATGAAGTTTCTAAACCTTAATTTTCTATATGAAGTATCACATTTCATAGATTTAATATGCCATTGATTGTAAGATGTACCATTATTTTACATACCATTAAAAATGCTGCCAATTAAACTATGATATAGCGCTTTCTTACCATATCCTTTGTAAGATGCATCTTGATTTCAAAGATATTAAAATGTGAAAAAAAATGTGCATCTTAGAGTAGATAAAACATAGAGTTACAGAGGTAGACTTGGAAGATAAAAAAGTTGAATTAGGGGCTTCCCTGGTGGCGCAGTGGTTGGGAATCTGCCTGCCAATGCAGGGGACACGGGTTCGAGCCCTGGTCTGGGAAGATCCCACATGCTGCGGAGCAGCTGGGCCCGTGAGCCACAAGTACTGAGCCTGCGCGTTTGGAGCCTGTGCTCCGCAACAAGAGAGGCCGCGACAGTGAGAGGCCCGCGCACCGTGATGAAGGGTGGCCCCCACTCGCCGCAACTAGAGAAATCCCTCGCACAGAAACGAAGACCCAACACAGCCATAAATAAATAAATAAATAAATAAATAAATAAATAAATAAATAAATAAATAAAGTGTAACCAAAAAAAAAAAGTTGAATTAAATGTGTACTCACCCCAAGGTTTCCAAAAATCAAAAGGAAATCTTTTGCCTAGAGTAATGCCAAGTGCATGGTAGGTACTTGATGAATGCTTGTGAGAGAATAAAGGCTTCTTACATGTATTGGATGGCCACTAAAATATAGGGGGAAGTATGCAAAAAAATTGTTTTTTAAAAAATTGCTAAGCATATACTATATCTAGGCCTGTGCTGGAACATTAAGCATAAAGAGAGAACAAAAAATAATGAGGACGATATAGCACAGCCCTTGCATAGTTTATAGTCTAGTGAAAGAGACAAATGTAACAAACATTGTCTGACATTGGGGGTAAGGTCAGGACTGAAAGTGTAGATTTGGGGGTTGGCTTCAGAGAGATAACAGAAATTGAAATTGTGGGGATAGATAATGACATCAAATAGGCTTGTAGCAGTGAGGGAGGGACAAGGGCAGATCCTTGGAGAGTACTTATACTAAAAGGGAGGAAGAAGGGGATCCAGTGAAGAAAACCAAGACATGTTTAGAGAGATAAGAGGAAACACTGGAGAGCAATTTGTCATTGAAACCAGAGTTAGAGAGATGGTTTTAAGAAGGAAGGAACCATCACTATTGTCTAATTGCTGAGAGACGGGACAAGATGAGGACTGAAAGTGTTATCAGATTTGGCAGTTGGGTGGTCATCAGTGACTTCTAATAAAGTAATTTCAGGAAAATGATTGGAGCAGATGTCAGACTATAAGAAGTTGATGAGTAAATGCAGGAAGAGTTTATTTAGAAAAGGCTTATGAGGAAGGATAGGAAGAGGCAGGAAAAAACAGGAAGGGCAGAAATGGAATCAATGAATGCAGGGGTAAAAATAGACAACAACACACGGAAACAAAGCAAAGGGCTGAATGTCTAGATACAGTAGGAGGCAGGTTGTGGAGGCAGATGGCAGCCAAGGCACAGAGCAGATCTGGGGTCCAGGAGAGGGTATGGGATCAGGCAGTCTTTGGTTCAACTCCTAGTTCTGTTCCTTGCTGTATGAACTTGGACAAGTTACTTCACCTCTGCCCTTCAGATACTAAGAAAGTATCCTCAGAAAGGAGACAGACCCTCCAAAAACATTCCTACAGTAAACGTGATACATTTCTCCATTTTTTTCCTCCTTATAAGTTTAATGTAGCCTGATGACATAAGTCCAAAGCATAATTCGAGGAAAGAATCTTACAAGGGGAGAAAATGATGTATTTCAAGTGCACGGCTCTCTGACAGTTTGGCTTTTAAGAGTATCTAGAGCTGGAATTAGAAGTGGATTTCATCCTGCACACCAACACTGATGAGATGGCAATGACTGCCTGAAGCACTGGTTGGAAAGAATCATGTATGAGCAACAGTCAAGGGTCAGCATAGCAAAGGGTTATGGATTAAAGAAGTTGGCCAGGGGCTTGGAAGGGACGGCTGTTAAGAGTAGTGCCATGAATTTGCTAACCCTGAGCCAGAGGGAACAGTGGGCTATATATCCATCAGATAGTTCTCCATCAACGATACTGAGCTTTTTGATAAGCATTGAAGTGTAATGATTTCAGTGTACATTCTCTGAGAAGTACACATATGCTACATTGTACATTAACAGTAGAAACACAAATTACAGCAGACAGCTACAGTAAGTAGGTTTGACATCCTTTTATGAAAGTTAAGATGTGATTGGGATATTTTCACTAATTTAATAGAGGTCGTCTCCACATGCTCATGGATGAGGACCATGGAAATATCTGAGGCAAGATCAAAATCTTCCTCGGACAAAATTCTGGGTACGTTGTAAGAAATGGAGAAAAAGGAGATCAAGGTCCTAATGCTTCCTATACAATGGTCATGATCATTTTATCTTGAAAGCTTTTTAGAGTCACTGCTGCCAAGCTTGCTCCACTTCAATGAAGTATTCATAGCATATGTACCTTTAAGCAATGAAACATCTTGGTTGAATCTTCTAGGACAGTACATTTCATATATACATATGTATATCTATATACATATATACATAATTTTTTTAAAGCAGTGATACCATGTTTTCAAATGAAATCTTATCTTGAATTCCAATATAGATAAAGCAGAGACACCCCAGCTAAAGAGGAGGTAGAGGGGTTGGTCTTCAGCCTACCTTAAGGCCAGCCCTAAGGGCTTCATGAAACATGGCTTGAAAGCCCTGCTATAAGATTAATTAGCTACGAAATACACCCCTAGGTCACTAAAGAAATTAATTTGCTATATTAGAATGATAATCTTTATGAAAAGCTAAAATGTTGGAGATGTTTATAAAAATATGATAATTTTTCACTTATTCACCCAAGGTAATTACAATCATTAAAATACATTTCCCAGAGTCTGGATTCCTCAGTCTTTAACAAAACTATGTAGCAGCACCAAGAGTTAACTTCAGTGCAAGGAAGTCTGTACCAGGCCCAGTCCCAGTCCCAGGCGTCCCTTCAGCTGTGGAGAAGATCTGATTTGCTTGTTTCTCCTAACACGGTCTGCTCTCTTGAGAACAATGGTACTCCATGGCCCAAGAAAGCTGCAGGAATTTCAGTCTTCACATCTGCATTCCAGGCAGCAGGAAGGGAAAAAGGAAGAACAAAGGAACTGCTTCTTTTAGGAGCTCTCCCAGAAAGCCCACCCAACAATTCCTTAAAACTCAAAAGCCAAAATTTAGTCGCATGGCCACACCTAGCTGCAAAGGCTTAATGTGTTGCCCTTCAGCAGGATAGATTGATATATTCACATCCACACATTACCACAGTTACCTAAGGAACATCCAGTAACAGTAACTTCTAGGCAGGCTAGGCAGACTCATCATAACCTTGTATTACTTCTATACCTTGTGTATGTGTGATTTTATATATATATATATATGAAACCATATGTATACATTTGTGTTACCACCAGCACAGTTAGGGTACAGAACAACTCCACTACCCAAAAAAAGCCTCCCATATACCCTTATAGTTATACCTTCTCCCACCATTACCTCCTGGCAAATACTGATCTATCACTACAGTTTTGTTATTTCAAGGATGTCATATGAATGGAATCATGCAATATGATTCCTTTTGAGATTTTTCTGCTTTCCCTCAGTGTAATGCCTTTGAGATTCATTGAAGTTGTTGCACCTGTCAATAATTCGATTTTTTTTTTTTTACAGCTGAATAGTATTACATGTTATGAGTGTACCACAGTTTGTTTATCCATTCACTTGCTCAAGGACCTTTGAATTGTTTCTAGTTTTTGGCAATTATAATAGAGTTGCTATTTGTGTATATGTTTTTGTGTGAACATAAGTTTGCATCCATGTCTATATTTTTATTATAATGAGATTACATACAAGGACATTATGTGTTAATATGTTCTCTTCCCACATGAGCTATATGCACCTCCAGGATTTTGCCTGATCCAAAGCAAGCAGCATAGTGTTATGAGAGTACAGCCCCTGACCTGTGTTTTTTTTTTTCTTAATCATGGAATTTTATTTTATTTATTTATTTGTTTTAATTAATTAATTAATTTACTTATTTAATTTTGGCTGTGTTGGGTCTTTGTTGCTGCGCACGGGCTTTCTCTAGTTGCGGCGAGCGGGGGGCTACACTTCGTTGTGGTGCGCGGGCTTCTCATTGCGGTGGCTTCTCTTGTTGCGTAGCACGGGCTCTAGGCGTGCAGGCTTCAGTAGTTGTGGTGCGTGGGCTCAGTAGTTGTGGCTCGTGGGCTTAGTTGCTCCGTGGCATGTGGGATCTTCCTGGACCAGGGATCGAACCCATGTCCCCTGCATTGGCAGGCGGATTCTTAACCACTGCACCACCAGGGAAGTCCCCCTGACCTGTGTTTGAGTCTCAGCTCTACTGTTTAATAGTGGTGTGACATTGGGCAAGTTACTTACCACCTCTGTGCCTCACTTTCCCTCATCCTGGAAAATGGAAGCAGCTGCATAATCTGCACATTGATTCCTTGACCTGTAGAGTGAGGGCTATTACATGGGAGAGGCCAAGTGGAGGCCACTAGGCCCACCTCTATCTAGGAAAATAGTAAACAAAAAGGAACACTGCATTACTGGAGAGATTGCAGAGATTAGTGCCACCATCAAGGATTTGGAAGATGTAGGGGTGGTTATTACCACCACATCCCCATTTAACTCTCCCATTTGGCCTATACAGAAGACAGATGGATCTTGGAGAATGACAGTGGATTACTGTAAACTTAACTGGGTGGTGACTCCACTTATACCTGCTGTACCAGATGTGGTTTCAGTGCTTGAGCAAATTAACACATCCCCTGGAAACTGAGATATAGCTATTAATCTGGCAAGTGCCTTTTTCTCCATCCCTGTTAATAAGACCCACAAGAAGCAGTTTGCTTTCAGCAAATAAACCTTCACTGTCCCACCTCAGAAGTATGTCAACTCTCCAGCTGTGCATTATAATTTAGTTCCCTGGATCTTGCTCTCCTTTCCCTTCCACAAGCTATTGCACTAGTACATTACACTGATGACATCATGCTGATTGGACCTAGCGAGCAAGAAGTAGCAACTACTTCAGACTTACTGGTAAGACATTTGCGTGTCAGAGGGTGGGAAACAAGTCTGACACAAATTCAGGGGGCTTCTACCTCAGTGAAATTTCTAGGGGTCCACTGGTGTGGGGCATGTCAAGATATCCTACAAATAAAAAAGAGGCACAATGCCTAGTGAGCTTCTTTGGATTTTGGGTGCAACAAAGCCCTCCTTGGGGTGTGTTACTCCAACCTACTTACCTAGTGACTCAAAAAGCTGGTCGTTTTGAATGAGACCCAGAGTAAGAGAAAGCTCTGCAACAGGTCCAGACAGCTGTGCAAGCTGCTCTGCCACTTGGGCCATAGCATCCAGCAGATCCAAAGGTGCTTGAAGTGTCAGTGGTAGGTAGGGATGCTGCTAGGCCCCAACAACTGAACTGCATCTCAGGCCATTAGGATTTTAGATCAAAGCCCTGCCATCTTCTATAGATAACTACTCTCATTTTGGGAAATAGTTCTTGGCCTGCTACTGGACTTCAGTAGAGACTGAATGCTTAACCATAGGCTACCAAATTACCACGAGACCTGAGCTGCCCATCATGAACTGGGTATTATTTGATTTATGAGGGAGTGCACAGCACTTCAAAAGAACTCCTTGAGTCTTCTAATTTATACAGAAACAAATCTAGGGAACATGTGTGGAAATGGATATTAGGGGATTAGGATCATAGTAGAAAGAACATAAAGTTGAATCAGGCCTTTGGACTTAGACTAGAACTTACACCACTGGTTCTCAGGCCTTCAGACTGCAGATCTGGGGACTTCTCAGCCTCTGTAATTGTATGAGCCAATTCTTTATTAGAGATCTCTTTCATATGTATAAAGTCATATATATCTCCTATTGGTTTTGTTTCTCTGGAGAACCCTAATACAAGCAAGTTATATAACATCTATATGTCTTAATTTCCCCATCCTGGAAAATTGGGATAAACAGAGTTCTTACCTCCCAGAGTTGTGAGGATAGTTGATACACTGAGTTTGCTGAGGTCACAGCAGTATCTCACATGTTTTCATATCCTTAGCACCTAGTAAAGTTTATGGCAGAATGCTGATGTTCCTAAATATTTGTTCAATAAATGACTTGATCAATTTTTAAAATAATCCTAACATATAAAACTGTATTATTCATTATTTTTTATTCAACAAATATTTATGAGTACCTACTATGCTCAGGTATTGTGCTAGGCCCTGGGCACACATTTGGAAACATAAATATTATCATCAAGAGGAAAATGAATCATTGATACAGACTATTAAAGCTTTTTTTTTTTTCTCACAGAGCTATTATTCTTTACATAACAATTCATTCCATAAAAATTTCCTTTTATGGAAGTAAAATAATAAAGAATGAATAGCACATGCACTGGCTTCAATTACTTTCTGAAAGTCATATTAATTTACTTTTTGAAGCAAAGAGCAAAACAAAGATTAAACAGAAGATAAGAATTTAAATACGGGTATTTGACTTCTTTTTTTTAGTCAAGATGATTTCAAATTTGTTGCCCTCAGACCAGGGCCATGTACTTAACTCTTGTTTCAAATAGGTTGATGATTCTGAGACTTTCCGTAGAGTAATGCTGGTGAATATAACTCAGGCCATATTTACAGATTAATTGTAACATGATTAAATTTTGCATTTCCTTAACCGTGTGTTGGTTGGTGTAGTTTGAAATAATTAGATTATAGGGTAGCCCAATTATTTGGTTTAAACAGTCATGCATACACCCTAGGGCTTAATTGCCATGAATAAATCAATACCACCCGAAATTCATTGGCTGTCACTGACAATAGCTTTAACTGTACTTGCACAGTGTAAGAAATTCAATTAGCAGGCTAAGACCCATGATTAAAACTTTAGCCATTAAAATAACTGCTGGCTATCTCCTAGAGATCAGTTTTTTTCTCAATGTAGAATCTGTAATCCTACCCAATTTAAACTTTACAGTCATTTTTATCAAGACAGACTATCTAGTTTTTTTTTGTTTTTTTTTTTTACTTTTCTTTGGTAACCATGAAATACAGTACACTTCTCTTTTAAAAAACTGGGAAAGTCATAGGGCTTAAAAATTTCTAAAATAATTAGACCTGGGTCTTGTCCAGGAAAATCTACCATTAAAGATAAAGAAATCTTAGAACATTATGACTAGTTACAAAGAAAGATATTTACAACGGAAAACGCCTACTTATCATATTTACTCTGAGAAGCAGCGAAGTAAAATTCATGATGAAGCTACCGTTGATTTCGACATTTTTATTTACTAGGTCGTCGGCTTCCAGTTTACTGCTAGGTTTTAAAAGATGTTCCTAAGCGAAAGGAAGGGGAGAATGCCTATCCAAAGACCGGGGGGTCAGCTATTTCTTTCGATCCGGTGAGCGGCGATCGAGGCGCGTGAAACAAGGGTAGGGGCGGGAATTAGCGACTTAATAAAACTCCCAGCTAGCGAGGAAGCCAGCCCGGTGTTAGACACAAATAGAGCAGAACAGATTTGGGGCTAATTAAAACAACCACAGGACACTCCCCCTTGCGTTAGCGGGGTCGACTCTCCAGCATTCGCAGGGTTGGAGGCGGGGACTAGTTCGGATTCAAATTTAAAGCGGGATGCCCGCGCGTGGCCCAGCAGGTGCCTCCAGCCCGGCTCCCCGCGGAGGGCGTTTCCGCCCCTACCTGCCCATAGGGCCGGAAATTACCGAGAGGGGAACGGCCCCTCCTTTGTTGTCAGTGTTTCAACAGCGCGGAAAGCCTTAAAAAGTGCGCAGCGTAGAGGACGCGGGCTGGTCCGCCCACCGACGCTCCACGCTTCTCCACCCTCTTGGCCGCTGTGTCCCCTGCGCTTCTTTTAGAATGCCACTGGGGGAAGCCGGAGTAAAACTGGGAGGGGAGTGAGGCGGGAGGAGTAGGGATGATAGTAACAAGGCACAAGTGCTCCCTGTACTACCCTTCACAGATTACGCAACGGGAGGCAGCCAAGGGGAAGTAGCGCATGCGCGAACTGCCTTACAGGCGCGAGGAGAAAGTCGCGCATGTGCAGAGCCCAGAAGGAAAAAAGAAGCGAAGGGATGACTGGCAGGTTGAGGGCGCTTTAGCTACTGAAGAGGCACAGCGGCCAGGGGGCGCGTGCGCAGAGCGCCCGAAGGGGTGGGGCTCTTCCAAGGGGACGGCCTCGCGCGCCCCCTGGCGCGCGCCCGGGGAGAGGAGAGAGCGGGAGGGGGCAGAGAGGAGGGAAGAGGCATGGAGGGCGGGAGGGGGGAGGGGAGCCGGAGCGAGGGAGGGTTTATCGACCGGGCGATTTTGGTTAAAATATTCAAAATGGCGGACGGAGGAGCAGCGAGTCAAGATGAGAGTTCAGCCGTGGCGGCAGCAGCAGCAGGTAATCATTACAGCATTTTACATATTCATATTCATACTCAACCCCGGCTCCCGCTGCCCCCCCCGCGACTTAGCATAATTTATTAGTACTCAGGATTATTATAATTAACGGCGGGGAGATGGGGGGCCGGGGAGCACGGAGCCCCCGCCGGGCGCCGAACGGAGGGGGAAAGAGGCTCGGAGAGGCCAGGCGGAGGGGGAAGACAAGGGGCAAAGGGGGCTGCGATCCACCGCGCTCCTCCTGCCCCAGCCCACCCCGCTGCCGGCTCGCCCGCCCGCCGGCACCGGCCCTCCTCCTCAGCCGGCCGCCGCCGCCGCCGCCGCCGCCGCCGCCTCCTCGCAGCCGAGCCCGAACCCGAGCGGGTCCGCGGCGGGGCCGCGGGGCCGGGGCAGAGGGAGAGGACAATAAAGACATTTTACATATTCATAGCTGCTGGGCCGGCGGGGCGCGGCGGGGCGCGGGCGGGCGACCCGGGCCGGGCGGGCGCGGGTTGGGGGGGGCGTGGAGGGGGAATGGAGGTGGCGGCGAGCACAATGCCGGGGAGGCGGCGGGGCCGGAGCGGACCCCGGCGGCCGGACAGCCGCACGCGTCCTCCCTCCGGGAGCGGGCCGGGGCGGGGGGACGCTGCTCACCGCGGGGGGCGGCCCGGAGGGCGGCCGGGGGTGCGCCGGTGGAGAGCGCCCTGCCGGCGCCCGAGCCCCGCCGCCGCACAGGGGTCCGAGCGGGGCTGAGCCCGGGGGTCACGGACTCGGGCACCTCGGCCGCGCCCCACTTATCTCCAGTGTAGCGGCCTGACCCGAGCCAGGCCTGCGCTGTAGGTGGGTAGGGGTGAGCGGTCGCGGGCGCTGCGAGGTGGCCTCGGGGCGGAGGGGGTAGGGAGCTCACGCAGGGGTCCGCTTCTCCCCCTTGGGGTCGGACTGGGTTGAAAGCGGCCCTTGGGGAAAGTTGCCCTTCGAGGGGCAGGTCCTGCCGGGCCGCCCCATGTGCTCCGGGCCAGCGGTCAGGGGTCTCAGTGGGTCCTGGGAAAGCCCCCTGTCCCCGGGCGGCCGTGGATTCCCGAGGGAGTTGGGCTGAAGGTGCCTGGCGTGGTCTGATCTCTGTCTCCCCCTGCCCCTTCCCATCCCCCCTCCGCCTCTGCTCTTGACCCGGACCGACGGGGCCCGGGGCCCTCGAGGGCCTCTCACTCCCAGGCCCCAGAAGCGCCCGCAGGCCTCCCAGGAACTCGGATGTAAAGCGCTGCCCTCCTGCCCCTGCCCCAGAACCGGCTGGGCTGACAAGTTGATAATATTCTTGGTTTCCCCTCTCTGGTTGGGAGTTGGGTAGGGGCGGGGTTCCCCCTCCCTGGTTCTGTACTCCTGTTTTCTTGCTGGGTGCTGGGTCCTCTTGATTCTCTGGTTAGCTGAACCTCTCTCATTTGAATAATGTCTAATTCGGGGAGGTTTATATTATTGAAATGGCCGCCTGGCTTTCCCCGCCTCTCATGTTTAGTAATTCAGACCTTTAATAACAGCCACTCACAGCCCAACGCCGTGTTTATATTTTACATTCGCCCCATGTGCTTTTGTGGTTCGATATGATTCTTTTTTTTTTTTTCCTTGGCAATCCACAGGGCTCTGAGATCAAACCCAGGCTGTGCTGGGAAGAGAAGGGGGAGAGCTAGGCCTTGGCTCCTCTAGCAGTGGCCTAGGCCTCATGTTCTCTGCCGCTTGATTTATTTACTAATAACCAAAATGACTCTCTCCCCCCCACCAACTTCCACACACTTACCCCTACTCCGCGGGCAAAACAAACCCTCTTGGGGCCTTAGCAGCGTTCAGACAGCTCCGAGCTAAGCATCAGCTCTGTCGTGTTTTGTTTTCTCTTAAAAAGACTTTCTTACAGTTTGCCGTAATATTGGGCCTAAGAAAAAAAAAATTTATGACTTCTCATTTTCAGAGGCGAATGAAACCTATTTTGGTTTAATACAAATAAATCACTTTGTTTTGGGGCTAGTTCACCCTTGCCCCTTGGCTCCTACCCCCAAGTTAAACACTTTAAGGCTTTGTAAAGGTCTGCAGGATTTGTAGAATCCAGTAGTTTTTTTCTAGGAGTTGTAGAATAGGTAGGTATTTTAGAAATTCCAATTAACAGCACTTTCAAAATTTCTCAGTGCTGCCTTCCCTTTTCAGCCTCTTCATTCTAATTTAAAATGGGCTGATATTAATTTTGTGCTATCACTGTCATAGACTTGCTTATTTTAATTGTAGCACTCCTGAAAACAGAAATGGGTTTATGTTTTTTTTTTGAGTGTTTGTGTCATGGTTAAATGAGTGAAAATAGAAATAAACTCAGGCACTGTGTCTACCCTGATCTTGGAACTTACTCCCCTCCCAGCGCACTGACCCCTCTTTCTTTAAGTTGTCAGGATTGATTTTATGTTTTATGTAGACTTAGGACATTTGGTCTGTGAAAGGCAGATAAACTTTTGCGATTTAAAGAAATAGTAATTTTGATTTGGGGGCTTTCCCTCGGTAAAGTTTTCTTTCTTTTTTATTTTGTATAGTTCTAATGTGTTTTTTTAAAAACATGGTGTTGCTTCTCATTGGTAGTTTTTTAACCTCGGCTAGTAAAGTATCAGAGAAGTGTTGTTTAACACCAATGTGTTTAATCTTTGAAATTATGTTAAGGCACTTGATGGTCAGTTGCGAGATACATATTTTGTGAGACATTAGTCTTCTGTTTAATTGGCAACAAAATTCTAGATTTGATGGGCTAAAAGCAAGCCAATTTCAAATAACCAGTTCTTACTATTCTTTTACCTCCAGTAGGCTGGCCTGAATGCAGCAGGAAAAAAAAAATCTGTAGCTTTCATGAGAATGTTCAGGTGAATAACTGCTTCAGAGACCTGAAGCATGAGGTTGGATAGACAAAAAAACAGTAATATGATTTCATGCCTTCAATAGCATATGTTTTTGCACCCGATTCCCAAGATGTGGTCAAACTGATGATGTCATTGGACAGAGGACAAGGTGCAGCTAATTTGATTTATTGTCCCGAGGTGAAGTGTAGCAGTGAAACCTTCTCATAGGGAAACCATTTATCTCGGGACAATTTCCTTTATAGCTGCAATTTAACCACTACCAAGGCTGTAGATATTTTATCCAAGATGATAAAATGTACGTTGCCTTTTACAAACAAAATTTCTTTCTTACGGTTTTTGTGATACAGGAAAGGATGACTGTTGTTAACTGGCCTTATATTTTGGTTGGCTTTCCATGCTATTGTAAAAATTCATTTCCTCAAATTCTCAGTTGGAGACTATGGTTTTAAATAAGTATAATCATAGAAGTGATCCATGAGCATGCTTTAGATAGGTTCTTTGTAATCCCCCAAACTCCAGTTAGAAGCTGTGTTTCTTGATTTAATCAGAGCATAGCCTGGGATAAAGGAGAGATCATATTGGCCTTAGAAGTTATTTCAATGAGTAAAGTGAACTTGACGAGGATGAGGGCTATATATTCTGTTACGTTGAAATTATAGTGTTTAAAATAAGGTAGAATACTTACAGTAAAGCGTGTTGTTTGCAAACAGTTTTTAAAAAAAATAATTCAGAATTCTTTTTGGATTGTCTTAATTTAGTCTGGACAAGTTGTGCATTTTATTTTGATTGATTAGTGATTTTTAAAATTGTTCCACTGTGAGATAGTGATTCCACATATGATTTTTGACCTATTAGATTTTCCTGTCAGACATTTTCCGTCATATTTTTAACTAGTTTATCTTAAAGTGATGATTAAAATGTCCTGGGAATGTGGTAGAATTGCTGTGACTTATTCCTAACTAACTTGTGAGCCAGGCTTGATAGAGTATTTTAGGTTACTTTTGAGCCTTCATAAGTTTATAACCTGCCTGTCTCCTTTTGTATCTGTCAGGTGGCTTCCCACAAGTTTTCAGAAAACCCATTGTTACTTCCTTCTTAACTTGCTCCATCTAGTAGTTATAATGGTACTTATGAATTTAGGTCTTGAAAATTTATGTGACAGCTGACCAAATATTTTTAATTTCTAAAAGGACCGTTCTTCTTCCAAGCCATTACTGTTCAAGTAATTTTCAACCTCGGCCCCAAACTAATTTCGAATTCCTTTCATTTTGTCATTGTCGAAAATCCCAGTAGTCAAGGAAAAAACAAATAGCGACTATTATTCAGGTTTAAATGGTGTAATATTCTGCCATATTTTAAATTCACTGTTCTCTGCTTCGATAGGCAGTATAAAGAAGAAGGAATAAAATGTGTTTCATTGCTGCGTAGGTTGAAGTAATTGTTAATCTGGTATTCATCTGGTCAGTGGATTTTGGAATAAGTTTAGGACTCAATGTTAAATTGCTCTTATAAAGCCACCAAAGATGTTTAAAGGAGCCTTGAATATCTTAAGCAGGTGGTTCTAAAATGACAGAACTGGAAATTTGAATGTTGCCTTTCATAAGTATTTTCCATTAAAAATGAAACATTTAAAATTTCTTGAATCTGTATTGCTTGATCTTGAGTTTAGGTGTGTGGGTTTGTGTGTTTAAGTTGTGTTTTTAAAATTGGTCTCTCACTTTCATGAATGTCTGTTCCTTTGTACTAGGAGGACTATAATATAATGTAGTAGTGATTGCCTTAATGTTATCAGTTATTTTTGTTTTGTTTTTAATGTTGAAAGCCCACAGCTTTAGTCTTCTTTCAAGCACTATTAAAATCAATTTTCTTTTAAAATACTGAAATACCGGTGTATGACTGTCATTAATTTGCTTTTATACAGGTGTTGGTTCAGTTACAGTTTTTGTGATTAGTAAAGACTTACTATGAAGCCTAATTGTAAGCAGGAATGTGTTTTCCTAATGGAAATGATTGTATTTAGAACTATTCAAATAATTATTGTTTGCAGAACAAGTCACAGACAAAACATGTCCCTTTTTGGCCACCCATGTTCTTGTTTCTGTTGCCTCCTTTAATGTTAAATGCCTGAGCAAACACGTTTATTACTTATTTCTCAAGGAAATCTAATATTAGGTATTAGGGTGTGGATTTGATTGTTATACATCTGCCTTATTTGAGTTTCTGTATCCCTCCTAAATGAATCCTTTCGTCCTTTTCCTCTTTATAGGGAACTCTTTGGGCCAGAATTTTGCTTAATTCTTATCCTGATTGTGTTGCTTAAAAATATCTTTTTGAGTGGAATCAAGGTTGAAAGAGGTAATAATTATGGTTCACAGATTACTTATCCATCTTCTTTTGCTGAATGTTTTTGCACATTGTTGACATTTTGTAAATAAAGATAGTTGGATAACTTAGTAGATTTATATTTCTTCTTAGGAATAAATTGGTTTTATTTTGTACTCAAATATTTCTGACTATGTTCTAAACTGGCAGTGAGCCCTTATAAACTCTTTTGGTGGTAATGGCAATGGAAATAAAAATAGCATGAGTGGAGCCAGTGCTTAACTTACCGATCCATGTACAGTATATTTAGAATTTGGAATATGAGAATTGTCTTGAGTTTCAGAACCTCTGATGTGAAGAAGCTCTTTACATATAATGCATGTTGTTTATAGAGTTCTGTGTTTTTACCGCAGGATATTAATTTATTGAGCATTGATAAGATGTCTTATTTGTACTCGGTGACTGATAAAACGCCTTTGTTTTTTGTTTTTTGTTTTTTCCCAGTTAAGCAAATACTCAAGTTTTCATTGTTGCCTAGATTTTGCAGACAGGCCTAGCAATGAGCAAAAGAAAAATCAGCAAGCCTCTAGATTTATCAGCTTCTTTTTTAAAGTACTATCCAGGAAACTAGATATTCATCCAGAAGGGGATACATAATATTAATTTTTAAAATGACAATGTGAAGCACCAAACTTAGCTCAGTGTGAATGTTGGTAGTAGATTTACTCAGCCTGTGATATTGAAAGACCTTGCAAGCACAGTTTAATTTGTCACATGATTTATTTCATAATTCTCTGTGTAACTTTATTGGTTTTTTATGTTGGAGTCATAGCTCTAGTGTATAAAGTTAAATCATTAAGTTGGTAAAATAATAAAAATTATGGGTAGGCCTTTTTTTCTTTGGACTGGTGAGCTTTTTCTCATTGCAATAGAAGGTATAAACAGGAATGGCTAGGAAGTGAACATTTTGTTGTGTATGTTAAACAGCTCAATTGTTTTTGGGACTTCCCTGGCCATCCAGTGGTTGAGACTCCGAGCTTCCAAGGCAGGGGGCGAGGGTTTGATCCCTGGTTAGGGAACTAAGATCCCACATGCCAAAAAAAAAGCAAAAAACAGCTCAATTGTTTTTAACATGTGGTCATCTCCTCAAGAAATGGAGTTGTACTGACTAGCTTTCTAATCTGCAGAGTGAATATATTTTTTAGAGAAAAGTGACTTAGCTATTTTCTTGTTTTAGTATACTTATTTTAATAGTCTGCTTAGTGAAAAAAATGCTTTTTTTTTTGCTGATTCATACTGCAGTAGGCAAGTATATTTTAATCAATCTTTTAAAAATAATTATTTAAACATTTCTTAGCTTGCAAAAAAGTATCTGCTGCTTTGTACCTGGTCCCTATGCCAGTTGTCTTTGGGGCTAACAAGGGAATATAAGACTTTGCTGTGGAAGACTGCTGTGGCATTTACTTAGCAGGGAAAAATTTTAAAGCAATGTGTATACAGTTGGCCCTCCTTATTGGTGAGTTTGGTATCTGTGAATTCAACCAACTGCAGATCGAAAATATTGGAAAGAAATATTCCAGAAAGCTCCAAAAAGCAAAGATTGAATTTGTTGTACCTGGCAACTATTTACTTAGCATTTACATTGTATTCAGGATTATAACTAATCTAGAGATGATTTAAAGTATATAAGAGGATGGGCATAAGTTATATGCAAATATAACACCCTCTTATATAAGGAACTTGAGCATCCCTGGGTTTTGGTATCCTTGAAGATGCTGGAACCAATCACCTGTGGTTACCAAGGGATAATTGTAATTACATATTAAAATATATAATAGATAATAATGATCAGAGTAGAAATCAAAGTGTGTCCAAGTTTGTAGGAACCAAAGCATCCTAGAACTGTTGTAGCTGGAAGGTAATTTAGATACAATCTATCCTAAAACCTTTACAGATGAGGAGGCATTATTCTCAGGTGCTTTAGTGACTTGCCCACAGTCTCTTCACTATTGAGTAATGGATGAGAACGCAAGACTTCAGACTTTCTAGTCTCCTCCTCCCCATGCCTCCATCTCTCCCTCTACCACATTGCTGCTAGTCAGAGCAGACTTTTAGTAGAAGGTGAAGATTTTTAAGCTGAATTTAAAAGGGTGATAAGAATTTAGAGGAATGGGAAGACATTGCCGGGGAGGTTGTGTTCAAGATTGTGCTGTATACGTAAAAAATGAGGTATTCTATGTGCAGGGAGGCCATTGGAGGTGTTTGAAGTAAGGAATCCTATGATAAAAGCGGTCAGTGTTCTAGGATTAACATGGTGGTGTGCAAGCTGATTTGAAATAGGAAGGGAGAGATTGAATCCATGGAAACCAGTATATAAAAATAAAGGTATGTGGTTTGTTGACTAATTGCTTTAAGCTATAGAGATACAAACATAATAAGACAATTACCAGACCTCAAAAGGCTTTCACTCTAACAACGATGTAATGAAAATAGATAATCCATAGTAAGGATGTTGAGAATGTTGGCCAGTTACATCACACAGAATAAGGACCTTTGGGAGAAATTCTTGCCTAGTCTTTACAGTAAGAACTCACTTATTTCTGACCAATGGTTTTGTTTTTAGTCTTCTGGACACTGAGCTAATTGACTTTATTTCCTTTTCAAATCAAACTACAGTGTTTAGACCAAATTATTAATCTGAAAGTTTAGATAGGCAATTATGGTATCCATAATTTTTCTTAGCCTCATTCCCAGTCCATTTTAGGTCCTTAACGTTTTGTTTTGCATTTGTTTTATTGCTTCCGTCTTTAAACTCCTGTTATTTTGTGTTTTATGTGGGCTACGTTATATCCTTTCTGGAGCAAGGCGGGTATAAATACAATAAAATTACTGTAACCATGACATAATGATACTGTCTGTATTTTTATAGTACCTTGAAATTTATAGCAGCACTCTCATTTTCATTAACTCATTTGCTCCTTTCAGGAAATATTATTATGCCCATTTTATTTTTGAGTAAAATGAAGCCCAGATTAAGTGACTTTCCCAAGGTCATGTGCTTAATGAGAACAGAACATGTTTGGGGAATAGCAAGACTTCCAGGTTAGCTATTACTGAGGCTGCATATTGGAGAGTGGTGGTAGGCAGGTTGGGACTCTGTTCTGGAGAGCTCTGAATGCTGTGCGTTGGTGGTGCAGGAGTTTGGATTTCATTTGCTTGGCAGTAAGGAATCATTGAAGTTTTTTGTTCTGGACCGAGGAGCCATAATCAAAGTCCTTAAAGTGTTTAGCAGTTAATCAGAGTCAAAGGGGATAGCAGGGTTTCGAGCTTAGATTATCAAAAGCAGTGCCATGAACAGAAGTAGGGGAGTTGGAAGAGGGAGCTATTTGGGGGAATAGGCAATGAATTCATTTTTAGACCTGTCGTTTGAGACATGATTGGGTGGCTCTTATGAGGTTGCAAGTTTATTGTGAAAATCAAGAAAGTTTTACTGAATTAAATGTGTGATAAACATACAAATAATAGGATTGCGATATATGCACATGCCACTTTGTGTGTGGACTGAGCATTGAGTCTGAACACTGTAAATTCTAGGCATCTCATTTTGGCTTTGACACTGGCTTCTATAGTTGTTTCAACAATAAGATGGTGATAATACCATTGTTACAGGGATGCTGTGGGGAATAACAAATTGATAGCAGAAGCATTTTTAAAGTAATAGTTTTTAAAGTAATAGTTTTTCTTACATGAGCACGAGTGTAAAATCAGCAATCTTATTACTTGTGCTGCTGTAGAGAGGGAGAAGCTTTAGCTTTTAGATTGATTCTGTGGGACACCATACTGCAGGTTGTACATTTCCATGTGCAGCCAGCACCTGGGGAGAGGGAGGTACACCCCAATACTCTTGAAAACTACACAATGGAGGTATTGCATTGTGGCAAACATAAACCTGTCCTTGATTTCAGGGCATTCTGTTATCTCACCCCCATCCCTGCCTATGCATTCTTATCTTTTACTACTTCCTTACATAGCATGACTCAACAATTCCACCAGGAAGTCCCCTTATAGGCCCACCACAAACAGTTTCTTTTATCAAGTTTTAAGTTTTTTAAAAATCGCCGTAAAACTTTGTGTGGAAGAGCTGTTCTGGGAGGGTGGCTATATTTATTCTGAAGCGTGGGCTCTCCTCTCCTCTCCCCCTTCACAGCTCTATCACATGACCTGAAAGTAAGCCCACTGTTTTGGTCAGTCTGGTGTTTGGGATGCTCTCTGAGAACCTTTGCTCACACACTCACACTGTCCCCTCCCTTAGAATGTCGTGGTATGTGGTGTGGTATAGTGAAAATGGCACTGGGAGTTGGGAGACCTGGGTTCCCCCAGGTGACTGGGACAAATTTCTTCACCACTGATTTTTTTCTTCATCTTCTTCTTCTTTTGCATTTGTAAATACGAGAGTCAAACAAAGGGCCATTGGAGTTCTTTTCAAAATGAATTTTAGGCAGAAGCTTAATGTTAAAAGGTAAGAGTGGAGCTGTTCTGATTGAGATGGGCACAAGGGCAGTGAAAGCATCCTCCCTCTACTCTCCACAGTGACCCTTAAGGCCCTTCCACAGGATCCTTAGGACTCCTGCTGGGTGCACTGTTTGAACACAGTTATCCTTATTTATCATACGGGACCTATCTGTCCTTTAGTCTGTCTCCACAAATAGCTGATTTCTCAAGCCTGTGCTTCTGTCCTACTTTGTCTGAATTTAGCACTTAATTTGTGTTCATTTAGCTAATTCAGCACTTCATTATACACAGTCTTATTTTTTTCTCTGATTGAGTTATATAAGTAAATCTTGTCTCCTAAGAGCCTTGAGAGCAGGAACACACTGCTAGGGACAGAGTAGACATTTAGCAAATGATGCTTGATTGATTAAATTAGGGGTTCTCAATCTTTGCTGGGATAAGACTTGTCCATGGAACTTTTGCAGCATGCAGAGGCCCAGACCTTACCACCTGAGTTTCTAATAAAAGTAGAGGTCTGGCCATCCATAGTTTTAAAAAGTTTGTAAAAAATGATTCAGTAGCATTGAATGATTGCTTGTTGCATTTCAAGATTATTGCTTACAGTATCTTGAACTGGGTTCTCAATGCACCTTAAAGGCTCCATAGTAGAAAGACAAACAGAGAACTAGGAAACTTGGATCCTTATTCTGTTTGTAGCATTATCTAGCTTTATGATGTTGAACAAATCACTTAACTTTTCTGGCCCATAGGATTCTAAATTGACAAATTATGTTTCATTTTCATACTTTGTTTTTCTTTTTAAGCTGTGGCGTTCTTCAAAACATGTTTTTGGGTGAAAACCAGTAAACACAACAGATACTTTGAGTAGCTTGGCTTCCATCTGAATACCATTTTAATAGACATACTAAGAATACAGAACATGATAGGCTTGATCCTAACTCAGCAGCAGAGCTAAAACATATGGGGAGTCTGAAAAGGTAGTATTTAGATTTTAAACTTGAAACATCTTACTAGAATGTGAATGAACAAGGACAGTAAAGCTAATCAGGAACTGTAATATGCGAGCATGAACTGGATTATAATTAACCAACCTGACTGGTCCTTCTGCATTCATTTAATTCAGTAAATATAGAGCTTTCTTCTATTCCTTGCCATGCACCCAGCACTGGAGAAAGAGTAGTGAATAAGACAGATACTGTCTCTGTCCTCTCAGAGCTTACAGCATGTTGGGCAAGTCATACATTAAATAACACTGTTCATAGTTAATTGAGTAAAATATGGGAGATTCACAATACTCTGAATAAGATAGGGACATAAGCGTAAGATAGGGACACCTAATCTGGACAAAAGGATTTAGGAAGGGCGTCTGAGGAAGCAGTGTTTACACTGAGACATGAAGGGTGACTGAAAGTTAACAATTCAAGTCTGGGAGTAGGAAGTGGGGTTGAAAATGTTGCAAAGGGAGCAACATGTACATAATTCTTGAAACAGTGAAAATGCAGCACTTTCAAGGAACTGAAGTTCGGCCTGGCTGGTCCAGGAAGAGTAAGATTTAGCTGAAGAGCTGAAGATGATTTCCAAATTATGAGGCTATTTTCATGATCTTTGTCCTTTTTTAGTGGCCAAATACCCAGGCAAAATTTGTGGAAGAGATTCCATAACTTCTAACAAATGTATTAATTTCTAGTGATAACAATAATAAATAATGTTTACCAAGTCTTTGTGCCAGTTATGAAGCTTTACATGCATTTTCATATTAATCTTCACAGTGACCCCATGAAGTGTGTACAGGTGTCATCCTCTTCATCTTTCAGGTGAGAAAACTAGTGTAAAGAGGCTAAGTGGTACACCTAGGTCTCTGACCTATTTGCTATAGCTGTATGCAATTAAGAGCATTACTATGCTCTTAACCATTAACTTCTGCTTCCAGTCAAGTTGAATGATGAAGGATTTAGCAGCTATTTCTGAGTTTATCCTTAGTGCTCTTATGCAGTTCCCAGTTCCAGATTGTGTGGTCTAGAATCAGTGGTGCACTCATCTCTATCTTGCAGTTTGGGGAGATGGACAATTGATTAGCAGATCTAATGTTAACCTAGCGTTCAGACATATCGAGTTGTTGATTATAAAAATATTTTGCAGCTGTTTGTATATAGATTGCTGATTCTGGTAATCCGTAAATCCTGAACATTTTGGAATTATATTTTAAACTGAAGCTACTTGCCGATGTTAACATCCAGATAATTTTCATTTGGGGCATCATTTATTTTTTTTGTTGTTGGCTACATAGGAAATTAGGACGTGTGTAAAATATTTTAATGTTTCTCAAATGAGTTGTGACTTAAAATTGATATACTGGCAAGTACTGGGGATTTACTACTCCCCTTCCCCCCACCAAGCTGTAATTAAGCCAGCTTTCAGTTGAAGAAACATGACAGTTGATTATTGTTTCTGATAAGTTAGTCATTTAATGGTATTGGTATTCCCTGTCATATATACCCTGTTTAATCCTTCCCCATATCACCCTGTTTATTGTTACAGTGTTTATGTCTGAAACACACGGTTGTTGTGTGTTGTGTGTTACGGTGCAGAGGTACTCCCCTCTGAGTGCTTCTTCATGCAGTCAGCCAAGAAGGCTTTTTTGGCAGACTGTAATATATATTAACTCATATGCCAATCACTGTTAGGAAGGAATTGGTGAAAATCCTCTGATGTTATGAGAGACATTGTAAACATCACAAAAGCCTGAGAAGACAAATTAACAATTTTATGGGTATTCCTGGAAGAAATGGTGTGATTTCAGAGGATTAGACTGTAGTGTCAGAGCCATTGCCAGTTCCATGATGCTGGAATCACATCTTAATAGTTCCGTCCTGATATAAGACCCAGTATGGTGCTGGTTCAGTGATTGAACGCCTTTCCTGGATGTGCTCCTGTGCGTGTGCAGACCCACGTACCCTAATTAGATGCACAGTGCATCCACATCCATGCTCATACCCCAGGTGTGCCTGCCCCTCTCATGTATGTGTACATAATTTAAAAAGGAGGGCCTTCCCTGGTGGTGCAGTGGTTTAGAATCCCCCTGCCAATGCAGGGGACAGGGGTTTGAGCCCTGGCCCAGGAAGATCCCACCTGCCGCGGGGCAACTAAGCCCGTGCACCAGAACTCTGTGCTCCAGAGCCCACGAGCCACAGCTACTGAGCCCATGCACCACAACTACTGAAGCCCGCACGCCTAGAGCCCATGCTCTGCAACAAGAGAAGCCACTGCAATGAGAAGCCTGCACACCGCAACGAAGAGTAGCCCCCGCTCACCGCAACTGGACCCAACACAGCCATAAATAAATAAATAAATAAATAGATTAAAAAAAAAAAAAAAAAGGAGTCACTGTACATCCTACTTTTTTTTTTTTTAAACATGGTTTCCTATTCTTTAATGTTTACCCAGGTAAATAAACAATCCTTTTTATTTGCTAGGTACAACCTCTGCATAATTTCAAGGCTAACCTTTTTTTTTTTTTAAGATCTTTGAACTTTATTTAGTTGAGTGACTTCTAGTGGCATAAATAACAAACGATAACCTGATCGTTGAATTATTACTCACAGTGGCCGTAGCTGATCAAGGTTGAGTCGTCTTAGGTTAGTCAAAGAGGCCCAGTGAATTCAGTGGAGGGGCAATTTTCACCTTGTCTTATAAAACTGGAAAATATTGACATGTCTACAGGTTTCAGTTCTTCAAAAACTAACCTAACCTGCCTTTTTACCTAATAATTTTTCACAAATATCCTTCCACATCTTACCTTATCCTTTTTAATGGTTACACATTATTTTATTGTATTGGTAGACCAACCTATTTACTTGTTCTTTTTTGGTGTATGTTAGATTTTTTTCCATAGTTGTAGATACAGTGTTGTTTGTTTTTTTTTAAGATAAAGCCTTAGGAATAGAATGGTAGCATAAAAAAATTACACACTTAAAAATTTTGTACATGTTGTCAGACTGCCCTTGAGAGAGGTACCATTCTATATTTTTATCTATACTACATATTTTATGTACAATATTTAATAGTATCAATTTCCCTGCAGTGTCTCTTTTAAATTTTTGATATGTTGATAGATGAAACACTGTTGTAATTTTCATATTTTTGCTATAAGTCGAACATCTTATTACATTTTTCTTTTTCTGTATATTTTTCAAATGTAATGTAAAACTGATTTACTTATTTTTTATATTATAGGAAATTTTATTATGCATTATCACTTTTTTTTTAAACATCTTTATTGGAGTATAATTGCTTTACAATGGTGTGTTAGTTTCTGCTTTATAAAAAAGTAAATCAGCTATACATACACATATATCCCCGTATCTCTTCCTTCTTGCGTCTCCCTCCCTCCCACCCCTCTAGGTGGTCACAAAGCACCGAGCTGATCTCCCTGTGCTATGCGGCTGCTTCCCACTAGCTATCTATTTTACATTTGGTAATATATATATGTCCATTCCACCCTCTCCGCCCCAGCTTATCCTTCCCCCTCCCCGTGTCCTCAAGTCCATTCTCTACATCTGCGTCTTTATTCCTGTCCTGCCCCTAGGTTCTCCATAACCTTTTTTTTTTTTTTTTTAAGATTCCATATATATGTATTAGCATACGGTATTTGTTTTTCTCTTTCTGACTTACTTCACTCTGTATGACAGTCTCTTAAGTCCATCCACCTCACTACAAATAACTCAGTTTCGTTTCTTTTTATGGCTAATATTCCATTGTATATGTGTGCCACATCTTCTTTATCCATTCATCTGTCGATGGACACTTAGGTTGCTTCCATGTCCTGGCTATTGTGATTAGAGCTGCAATGAACATTGTGGTACATTACTCTTTTCGAATCATGGTTTTCTCAGGGTATATGCCCAGTAGTGGGATTGCTGGGTTGTATGGTAGTTCGATTTTTAGTTTTTTAAGGAACCTCCATACGGTTCTCCATAGTGGCTGTATCAATATACATTCCCACCAACAGTGCAGGAGGGTTCCCTTTTCTACACACCCTCTCCAGCATCTATTGTTTCTAGATTTTTTGAAGATGGCCATTCTGACTGGTGTGAGGTGATACCTCGTAGTTTTGATTTGCATTTGTCTAATGATTAATGATAAAACAGTGATTTCTCTCTCTTGTTGTATTACACTAGTTCTGGCCCTTTCATGAAAATGTGTAACTTCTTAAATATTCTCTTTCCATGAGTACCCCCCCCCCAATTAATTCCCAATTAACTTCTTTTGAATAGCAGTTTAGGGATGAGACTAGAGCTGGGGTCTACCCTGGGAACACTTAAACATTCCCTCAGCCTCCCCCATGTCCTCCAAACATGCACAGTCTGAGTTAGATACCTCTCCTCTGTTTCTGTAGATCCTATTCTGGCATCTAAGTTACTACTTTTAATTATGGGTTAACTTGTTTCTCTTTTTTATAATAGCTTAAGCTCTGTGCCTCAGGGACTACATTTCATCCCTGACATTTAACACATGCTTGCTATGTATTTGATACTCAACAGATATTTACTGAATGATTTTTTTGATTCTCAGATTTTTTTTCTAGCAATATACCCTTAATAGCAGAGGAGAATGAACTTGTATCCTAAGAGCCTGGGAAAAACTGTGGTGGCCCATATAATTTAAAATTATTAACTATGAGTTCTTTATTCTCTTTCGTTATGTATTGGTGATTGTTTTATATATCAAATATTTTAAATTATTCAGCTTTTCAGTAAAATTTACTTTCCAGGAAGACAAGCATGTTTAGCCTATGGCTTTAAGTACTCTACCAGAGATCCTTGGCAAATCAGTCTCCTGATAGAGGAAGCACATATGAAGTGAAAAGAGCATCAGCTCTGGAGCCAGACAGACTTGGGTTTGAATCCTGGCTTTGCCGCCTACTGGCTGTGGGCCACGGGGCTAGTTATTTAGCCTCTTTGTAGTACTTTACAGAATAATCTATTTCATTTAACAAGTTTATTCATAGTAGATATTTATTGAATGCCTACAACTTGCAAGGCATTGTACTGTTTGTCAAGTTTGTGCTTGTAACAATCATACTGCTTGCCTTCATGGAGCATCCAGCGTGCCAAAGTTCTCTTGCATGTGACAGTTAGCATTTACCCTCCTTCCCCTGGAGCTGTTGCTGATTTCCCATCCACTTATCAGTGCTTCAGCAACAACCAAATCTTACTTATCTGGAACCAACTGGTTTGCAGACTAACCATAGTTTATAAGAAATAGTGCATTTTTGAAAGAATGAGAAATGATCAGCAAAAACATCTACATATATTCTATGTGATCTCTCATTGGCCCCTGCCAGGTAACCGTAAGTGCTAGATGTATATACCCCCTTGGTAGTCAGATGCTTTACTGGCAGCTGTCTATTAGCTGTTCATTCATAGAGGGGATAGTTGCAGGTCATCTGTGGCGCTGTGGTCCTGGAGAGCAGAGCCATGCCTTGCCTTTGCACAAAAATGTTTCTTTTAACAGAAGGGAATTAGAGTGAGCCTAATTTTTTACTCTGCCTGCTCTTAAGACATTTTAATTTTTAATCAGATATTTGGGAGGACAGGGGTGAAGAAGGAATGGAAAGATAATGCGGATTGGGAAGTCTAGGAATTTATTCACTACCTACGAACTTGGAACTGACAGGACTTAAAATCATTTCAGTGCTGGATTGAACTGGTGTCTAACCTCCCAGCAAGCTTGGAGTTTTCTGGGGTGTGAGGAACCAGGGTATTTCAGGAAGCTGACAATGAGGAGGAAGGTAATTTAACTTCTGAGTGGAGATGGCTCAACAATGTTATGTGTGAACCCCAGTTGACATACAGCAGTGACATCATTGTAGAGTCCCTTGGTTGCTAGGAAAGATGACAGTGACCTTGAAGGAAAGAGGCTATCTAGCAAAAACATGATCTTGGCATGTCGTGGAGTTTAAACACCTGCCTAGATTATGCCAGGTAATTGGAAAGCTGAGAGGTCAGTAGACTCAGATTGTTGCCATGCATAGGGTTTTTCCTAATATTTGGGGGTGGGGAGGAAGAGCTCAGATAAGAAACGGGTTATAATAACAGTCTGTTTGTTTTTCCAGGTGTACCCTTTTGGCCATTATCAAGTAATTTTTATGTTTTCTTTATCAGTTGTGACTGTTTTATTTTTACTGTTTTGAGTGATACCTGTGGAATAATAAATATTTCTAAATATTGTATGTAACTTTAACCATACAATAAGTTCAAGTTTACACAAAGTCATTTTTAACTACATTGATCTAATTTCTATAAATAAAAAAATCATTTGGGATGTTCTCTGATCTTTCTTCTGTTTCCCTTCTTAATTTCCCTTTCCGGTTTCCCCATGTTAATTGAGAGTTGACTGGTTTTTATTTTTTAAATCTGTGTATCATACTCTCAGAATCCTTCATCTCCCTTGACTTCTCGTGTGATTTTGTTTTCTGATCCATTAAATTTAAAAAGAACATTTTCCTTATGATGCATTAATGCAAACTTTATCCATTTGTTACATTTTGTCCACCCCAAAATTTAAGGTGGTTTGTAGAGATTCATAAACTATAGCAAGAAATGCAAAATAAAAATATAAAATAAAATCAAAATTCTAATATAAAACTCTAATGTTTGCTTTCAGTGGGGCACAAATATTTCTCTAAGCTTCATTGTAGATGGTACAAAAAAAGAAACCCAGGCAATTTATGTTCATAACATTTGAAAGCAAACAAACCTTTGTTTTAAAAAAGCAGAACTCCTGACACTAAGATCAGAAGGAAATGGCTCCTCAGAGACCTTATAAACAGGACCCCATGTAATGGAATGAACAGTGGCCTTACAGTAGTCCTACTATGCATGCACCAACAAACTTCATAAGGCCCCTCTGTAGGCCAGAGGCATCATCATTAATAAAGACACTTAACGTGGTGGGGAGACGAGGAGGATTCAAAACAGAGTGTGGCTTAAGAGGGGAAGAGATTTTGGAATAATTAGAAGCATGGAGATGTTGCATATCCTTTAGGCAGTCTTCCGTAAATATTCTTTCTCTCAACTTTGTATAGATTATAAGCTCTGTGAGGACAGGAAGTTTATCTGTTTTGTTCACATTAGTACAGAGTTAAGGGCACAGTGTAGGTTATTAAGTCTTTTCAGAATACATATGCACTGGGTTTGAAATTATATTTGTTGGTGCTTATCATTGAAGTTAGATGATCTTGTTCAGGGAGATGGCTACTCAGGCAGCACCTCAAAGGGTGATACCACATGGGCACGCTCATTGGCGGCCTGGTTGTCAGTAACTTGATTTCATTACCATACTTACAGGTAATTGAGTTCAATAGAACTGACTCTTGCTAACCAAATACAGAATAAAGAGAAATAGAAACAGTGCCTGTTTGTGTTAACCTATAAATCTATTATGAGAAATATAATTGCGAAGTGGACCAGCATTCTTGGCCATTCAGCAGTACATTGTCTCACTTTAAGAGAAGCCAAATTGTAATCAGAAGAGTTGCTTTTAATGACTCTTTTTTGGTCAAGGCCAAAGAAATTAATTAAATATGCTAATGGTTAGGACGGTACCTTCTCTGCTGGTTAGGATGTATTTTGCCCTGAACAGTGCTGGGCACGTCCTGAAAAATTTTTGTTTTCTAGGCTTCCCATTTCTATTTTTAATTGTTTGCCATTGACAGAAAGAGAACACTAGGTTAAATAGACTACTTAAAAGCTGTTTTTAAATAAGGGGGAAAGGTTGAAATTTGATATTTGTATTGTTTGTGGATCTAAACTCCCTGCGGTGTTCTTGTTTGCCATGCTGTTAAGGCATAGTTAACTGCCAGTTATAATAAATGTTGCTTATCTTGTATAGTTTTCACTACTTTGCCAGAGTAAAAGAGCCTATCTAAAAGTGCTGTCCATAGGAAACAATTCAGGTGGTAATTTTAGTGCATACTACAGGTGTACATACACAAAGTAAGCTGTGATGACTTAACGGTTATATTTTGGCATTGTAGTCACAGTTGAGACTCTCATCCCCTGCCCCCTTTTTTATTTTAATTCTGGCAGGTGCTGGGAATGCTCAAAGCAGAATACATAGCTCCTTGAACAACAACAGGCTTTGAAAAGTGATCACTTTAATGCAGACATGAAAGTTTCCTGTCAGCATTAAACCAGAGTTTAGGAGCCTGGAGTGATGGAAATTGACATTAGGTAGAGTGACCAGGTGGTATTAGGACAGTTGGTTGTCCATTTGAAAAAAAAAAATGTGTGTCAGGGTCATACCTTATACCATACACAAAAATGAATTCTGGAGAGATTAAAGATTTGAATGTTCAAAGAAAAACTCAGAAAAGTACTAAGACAAAAGTAGGAATTTTTATTTAGTTTTAGGCATGGAAAAGCTTTTTGACATGGCGTACAACTCAGATGCCATACAAGGGAAAGACTGATAGGTTTAACTATGTAAAGTATTTAAGATTCTTCCTGCCAAAAGCCTCTACAAATATAATTAAGTTATATGGGAGAAATATTAGTAGCCTATAAGAATGATAGAGTTAATTTTTCTTAGTTTATTAAGTATCATTAGACATCAATAACAAATGACAGGCACCCCAATAGAAAAATGGTCAAAGTATATGAATAGGCAATTCACTGAGAATAAGAATATAAATATATGAACCCTGATTAAGAGCCTCAGCTATAAAGACAGAACCTTCTTCAAGGCGGAAATATAAAAAACTAAAGGATGAATTGGAAAATGTGTGCTTTGGTAGGGTAGTGAGGAAATTAACGTTAGGGAAAAGGATAGAGTTGAATACTGGCCATGATTTAGAGGTAATTTAGGAGTGTTTATATACATATACCTGTACACACACACACATATATATGTAATATTTGGTAATTTTATTGCTTTAAAGGAGGAAAGTATATTTAAAATCATGAAATAGTTAAGTAGAGAAGGGATTCCTGCCAGTCCTGATTTAATATGTAGGACAGCAGATAAATGATTTGTTTATGCCTTGGGTAAGCTTGTGTAGTAATTGTTAATTTGTTCCAAGATAAGTGTCTCAAGGATAATTGAAAGTCAGTTATTAACTCACTTTTTCTCGTGCTTTTGCACAAACATCTTTAACAAATGTTCCCAGAGTCCTGATGAAGGTTCTTTTTTGCAGTGGTTTAAAGTCCTTCCCCAGAGTTCTTCAACATTATGTTTATGGGACTATCCATTCTGATTCAGAACTCAACTTCTGGAACTCTTGCATTAGGGACTCCTTGTTTTGTAATGAAATTGTCACCCAGGAGATAGCAGTTAACCTCTCCTCCTTCTTTCCTGTTTTACTTGTCTGCCTCATTGGCCAGTGTAAAGCAATAACCTTAGCAGAACGATATCTTCCATTATAACTCATTTGCCTTCTTACAGGCATGTCTCCAAATGGTCTACAGAATCCTTCTAGTGGCAGGTGAAATAACTAAATATTGTATTTAAAAAGAAGGAATCAGAAATCTCCTTGCTTCTAGCTACTGCTGGGCAGTAAACACAGTGAGGTCAGCAAAAAGTTACTTGAGCACATGAAGTGATGCTGTTAAAAGAATTTGAAAGCAAAATTTGCTATGGATAAATAAGTTGACAGCAAGGTTTGTTGTGTGAGCTGAAAAATTAACAGACAACCTCAGTTGGCAGTATTAGCTTAAGATAGAATGGTTCTGGGTAGTATAAAATAACAAGTTACCAAATTTGGTTTTGTCCCATGTGCCAGGCACTGTGCTAAGTGTTTTACATGAATTATCTAATTTAATCCTCACCTCAACTATGATACTATGATATAGGTATTGTTAAATCTCTGTTTTGTAGATGTGGAAACTAAGGTACAAGAAAGTTATGTAATTTTCCGAAGTTAACATCATTAGAAAGTGGTGGACTTTGTTTAAAATAATTTAAGGGTATTGATTCCAGTTTTTAGCTAACATTAATTGACTTCTCTGATTGGTTAAGGAAGGTATTTTTAGCAGAAATTCTTTGTTATTGTCAATTGCTTTTCTTCAAGTTTCTGGAAACAAAGTTATGTGTTGGGTGGCAAAATAGTTTTAGAGATAGTTATGTGTTTGAGTGCTTCTTGCTCCTTTCCACTTTTATAAAGCATTGTGGACATTAATTTTGTATGAATTAAGAAGCATAGTTTTAATGCTTTTTGGTTTTGGAGTTGAGGTATCAATTGAGTTGTTCAGCCTACCTAGTGACAGTCAAAATAAATGCCATGAATGAAACTTTCAGCACTCTGAACAGTGATATAAAAGTAAAATAGGACGTGGATACCTTTGGAAAGTGTGTGTGTGTGTGTGTGTGTGTGTACCAGTTTTCTGTTCTGGACCTCATGGAAGAGCTGCTTGCCCTTGTGATGATGCTGAAAGACTGTTAAAGCTGGTATTTGAAAAATAGATGAAAAGCTGCTGGTGTAAGAACCCAAATCACAGAAGATTCCAAGACCAACTTTCTCATAGTAAAGGGTAACTTTACTTAGTTACCCTTTGTGTAAAATCAACCCAAATCAGGAGGCACAACTTAATTTATATGGACCCAAGTTTTCATATTTGGAATTGTTGCTTATTTTTACTAGCAAAGTAACAGAAGGTACAAAACCTTTAGGAGTTTGTGCTAATTGTAATTGTTTTGTTGTGAAACAATACTTCAGACATAGTAATATATTTATGATGGCCGCTTTTGCATAGGGTAAATATTATATCTGTACATTGTAGACAAAATTCAGAAAACTATATCATACATATTAATATGCAAACATATGGGCATATTCTCTTTCTCTCTTAGTCCTTAGTCTCTCAAAATGAATTCTATCTTTATTTGACTCAGTCGAATTTTGAGGCGGTGTCACTTAGTTGAGACCGGATCTCTGTTCTTTAGTGCCACTGTGTAACAGATGTTCACCTGCGTCTATTTCCAGCTCCGTTTTACATTTTAACTGGGGCTCTATCGCATGGTAATTAAGAATAGTAGCCCAGGAATCTGACAAATTGGTTTGAATACATGACCAATAACTTTCTTCCTTCAGCAAATTTCATTGCTTACTATATACTAGGCATTATTTTAGGCACTGAAGAAAACCTGGACTCTGAGAAATGATCTGTAAATATTCTTCCTCACATAGCTGTGTTTAGAATTAAATGAGATAATGTACATAGATTGCTGAGCACTTTGCCTGGAAAATGGAATCCACAATTTTTTTTCCCTACCCTGGGAAATGTAAAAATTTTATATGTTATTTCTTATTATTTTTAAATCTTTTGATGACTTGGAACCCTCATAGTAGAAAAGCAAGTATGAACAAGTGCTAACATTTTTAATGTGTCATACAAATTTACAAACATAGAAAGCAAATGATTATCCACATTTGAAAAGGCTCCTTTGATTTTAAAATATTGTCAGTAGATAAGCAGTAAATTGTGGAAGCCTAAATAATTTATTCATATCAAACAAAACAGCAAAATGAACACGATGTTTAATGTTACCTGTAATTTTTATTCTTTGCAAAGTAGATTTTGCTTAATTTTTCTCTTAAGTTCTCCATCTCAGGTAATCATTATTAGACTTTGGGGTCCTTGAGGGTTTTGAAGAAGCCAAGTTTTGTTAATTTTAGTACCTCATTTTAGCACAGTATTTAGCTCATAGAAGATATTGAGTAAATATTTATTAAACCATTTTCTTGAATTAAATTCATTTCAGGATTGGCGGTCTTCAGTTTAACATGTCCCGTGTATTAGCATCCTGCTCACTACCACAAGCATACTGATAGGTCTAGTAAAAGATACAGATGTTAGCAGCTCTTACATAGAACTGTTTCTTCTTTTGCTCTCTTATCTGTATCTGCCCTTCATAACTGACCCAGAGTAGAGTCTTCCTGTGTCTTCCCATGTTCTTCTACTCATCCTGGCTCTGAGAATCCTGAGCACTGGACATCTGAGATAGCAAAAGGTCCTCCCTGTATAAGGCTTGCTGAATTGAAGGCTGGAACAATACGAGAATATAAGCTCTGGAGCTTTGGGATTGGGAATACATCTTAGGTTAGAGGATACCATGAAAAGGAAAAGGAAGAGTTTTTGTGGGTCAGGAATTTGGGCATGTCTTAGCTGGGTCCTCTGCTTCATTCTCTCAAAAGGCCATAGTCAAGGTGTTGGTCAGAACCGTAATCTCATCTGAAGATTCAGCGGGGGAATGACCTGCTTCCCAGGTCACTCACATGGCTGTTGGCTAGGTTCAATTCCTTACTGGCAGTCGGACTGAGGGCCTTGGCTCCTTCCAGGCAGTTGGCTGGAGGCTGCCCTCAGTTACTTACCATGTGGGTTTCTCCAGCGTGCTTCATCAGAGCAAGCACACAAGAAGAGCTAGAGAGTGCTGGCAGGAAAGGAGTGTTAGAAATCACAGCCTTTGTAACCTAATCACAGTAGGAATCGCATCCTTTTTGTAATATTCTATTTCTTACAAGCAGATCTGTTGGTTCAGCCCACACTCAAGGGGAGAGAACTACACAGGGCACGAATACCAAGAGTTGGGGATTGTTTGGGGTCATCCTAAAAATTTGCCTACCACAGGGCCTTCAATAATTTTTAAGAGTGTAAAGGGGCCCTGAGATTAAAAAAAAAAAAAGAAACTTAGAGAACTGCTAATCTAGATATACATTAAATTGGTGGAATATGTGTGGGAAGTAATACTGTCCTTAAAAAAGGTATTCTTTAGAGTAATATCTTGGGCCTGGGAAGTGAAAATGAAATGAGGAAAAACCTCTCCTTTTCGTGGACCTCACTTTCTGAAGAGAGGGATCTTAATATTATTTATTACCTAGCTATTTTTTAGCAACATCTTTTAGGAAGTAACACAAACATGATAGGAAGAAATATCAAATGTTAGAAAAACTAAAAAGTCTCTGAAGCATATCATAGCTGTCATGAGAACACAAAGCACAGTTTTGTTCATAGTCATTGAAACTCCATGACATTAGTAGGAAGAAAGAATGCACTGACATCAGATACTTAGGGTATTTGATTGAGAGATGGAAGAGTAGCATCTAACTAATATTTGCATTATTCTATACGATATAAGAAGCCAGAATGCTTGATTTCTTGTCCAAATTTTGAAGTTTCCACTACCGTTTTTGCCACTGTCTACTTCTGTGACGTTAATCTCTTTGGGCTAAAATTTCTACATCTGTAAAATGGAGCGATGGATTAGATGAAGAAGGTTCTATCTGTTTTCACAGTTTTTTAAGATGGCCTGGGTTGGGGTGGGAAGAAAATGAATGACCAAATCTGTGATAAGTGATGACTTCAGGCAGAATTTCAGAAGTAAGTGTATGAAGTTTCTTAATGTCATTTCTGCCATCCTTTACCTTTTCCTATTACGTCTCTTTCCTCTCATATAGAACCCACTCATATAAAGATAGTGACGTTATTAATTTTGCTACAATATTTAAGCATTTTATCACATAGGATTATCCGATGTTGATCACAGGTCTTTGTGTCCAATATGCTTTAGCTTTAATGTCTGTAGTTAAGAGAAATCTGGGAGAGAAGAATAGGAACATATTCTTTTTTTTTTAATTGGGGTATAGTTGTTTTACAATGTTGTGTTAATTTCTACTGTACAGCAAAGTGAAGTAGAGTTCCCTGTGCTATACAGCAGGTTCTTATTAGTTAACCCATTTTATACATGTTAATGCATATATGTCAATCTCAATCTCCCAATTCACCCCCCCCCCCCCCCGCTTTCCCCCCCTTGGTGTCCAAACATATTCTTGCAAAGCAAAAACAAAGCAAAACTTATTTTTGGAGGATCTTTGTACATGTGTTACCCTTTAGGAAGCTCTAGAACTCGACTCTAAAAGTGATGGAGGGCTTCCCTGGTGGCGCAGTGGTTAAGAATCTGCCTGCCAATGCAGGGGACACAGGTTCGAGCCCTGGTCTGGGAAGATCCCACATGCCACGGAGCAACTAAGCCCGTGCGCCACAGCTACTGAGCTTGAGCTCTAGATACCGCGAGCCACAATTACTGAGCCCGTGTGCCACAACTACTGAAGCCCGTGTGCCTAGAGCCCGTGCTCCGCAACAGGAGAAGCCACTGCACGAGAAGCCCACACACTGCAACAAAGAGTAGTCTCCGCTCGCCGCAACCAGAGAAAAGCCTGCGCGCAGCAACGAAGACCCAATGCAGCCAAAAATAAAATAAATTAATTAAAAAAAAAAAAGTGAAGGAATTTGGGGTAACAATTTTTAAAATGGTTGTTAAAATGTTTCAGATAAATTGCAGTATGGCTAAAGGCCATTCAGTGACCCAAATATTTTCTAAAAAATGGGATAAGATTTTATTGTAAAATTGTTTATATCAAGTCATTCAGTCTGAACTATATTTTTCATACCCATTTATGGCAAGATAAAATAATATTTTTTGAGAGTCTAAGTTTATTTCTTCTTGCAAGTATAAAAGCAAGCAAGGTGATTGAGAAGAATGTTGATGTCGGCTAAACCATATTGTTAATATCCAAGATTCACATATAAAAATAAAGGAATTTGAGAAATTGTAAATAAGCTTGTCTCAATTTGATCAAGCCTTCAATGCTAGAGACTTGTCAAGATAAAAATGGAAGATTAGAAGAAACAGTAATTGCAGATAGCAGTATAGTAGTAATTTGGGAAATGACTGTAATACTAAGTTTCATGTGCCAAAATTATGTTTAGTGAATTATTTTCTTGTATTTTTGAAATGTAAGGTAGAAATGCAATTGCAACAAATGAGCCCTTCTGTCATTTATTGCTGTTGAGATTGTTGTCCTTAAGTCACTTTGTATCTTTTTATGAAGATCCAGCTAAGAAATATCTTTTAGATCCTAAATACCTGAAAAAAGTTTTGCTTTTCTTGTGGAATTGAATGCTGCTGTCCCCTGACCTTGACCCTCCCAAAGCAGAGTTCAGAACATTTTCTTCTTTGCTTTTAGCTGCTAGGAATTTTAGTGCCAAATTATACTTCAGTTTAATAACTTTACATATTTACATTCTAAATGTACACTTGCCTTATTCTTCTGTCCCTTCTTAATTTCCTTATTTCTGTGTGTTTTATAATTTTTTCTTCTTTACTTATAAAAAAATCTTTTATTGAATGAGATTGTTCTTATAACATTTTTAATAATAAAAAATTCTCAGCCTTACAGTTAATCAAAGAAATGCAAATTACAGCAACATTGAGAAACATTTTAAATCAAATTATAAGAAATGAAAATATGGTTTTCGGCGCTGATTGACATGAATGCAGTGAATTGGGTACTATCATATCTATTGGTGGAAGTGTACATCTATACAACCTTTCTGTAAAGCCCTAAAACATCCATATCTTTTGATCTAGTGATGTAAGCTCTTGAGTACATCCTAAGGAAATTCCCTACATTTGGAAAAAGCTTAATGCACAAAGATGTTTATATCCCCTTTACTTAAAAAAGGTAAAATTTAGAAACAACCTAAATGGGATTAAGTAAACTATTAGGTATCTATCCACTTAATGGAAGGAGTAATAGCATTTTTTTAAAGTGTCTTTTTGGCTGCGGCATGCAGAACTTCCCTGACCAGGGATCAAACCTGCACCCCCTTGCAGTGGAAGCGCAGAGCCTTAACCACTGGACCACCAGGGAAGTCCAGGAGTAAAACCATTTTTAAAAGTCTTCAAAATAAAACAACAATGTAGCTAGCTTTAATTGGCTATCTTACTGTGTGCCAGGACTGTTGTAAGCACTTTCTTTTTAATCTTCACAGCAACCTTATGAGGGTAGATATTTGTATTACCCCTGTTTTATAGACGAGGAAACAGGCTTGGGGAACTGAAATAACTTGTTGGAGATCATCCAGCTCCTAACTAAGTGGGATTTGTACAAACCCTAGAGTGTTACTTCTGTAACCTGCACTTAGAGCCACTTCCTGTGCTATCTCCCTAAGGAGAAGAGGTGTGGGGGGAGTGAAAATGTAAAATGCATTTGATGAAGAATGAAAGAATACATAGAAGGTCATTAATGTGATTGCGATACCTGGAAGGCATTTAAAATCCTAAGACTCTCCTTCATTTAGAGAGGAGTTAGGTTACTTGACCCAAGGTCTTATAGTTGAAAGGAGATTCCAGATTTTAGATTTCCAGGTAAAATGTGTTTGCTTTCGTATAGTGGCTTTTTAAAAATTGTGATTTAGTGATTTCTGTATCTCCTAGCACTATTTGGAAGACAGGAAGACCGTGTCTTTAATTTTTCCTTTGCTTTTATGTTGATAATTTTTTCTGCCAGAGTTTTGTCTGTTTCTCATAGGCTAATAAAAGTGAGGTGTTGTAGATTTAAATTGATTAGTTTATAACTTTAGTTGCCATAAAAATATAAGGAAGTTGATGACTGTATGATCAGTCATCAGTTTAATGCTAAATGTAATTTAGCATTAAATGTAATGCTAGATATAATTTTGTAAGTAAATCAGGTTATAGACATTATTCAAGTTTTATTTCCCCAAATTTTAAAATGAGTTTGGGTTAGTAAAGGACCCTTAAAAAAACAGTGCATATATTTTAATCTTTACCCAGATTTCCTTTTCTCTCCCCCAACTTTTCTTTCTTCCAGATCTCCTCTTCCTCTTTCTTTTTTGTTTTTTGTTTCAAAATTTCTGAAAATTTTACATCCCCAATTGAATTTCATTTTGAGCTATATAGTACTTATTAGGCTTCTATCTTCTTAGCAGTTGGAACATTGAATTATTTATAAGTTCTTTTTTTCTGTCCATAATATAATGAACCATTATAGATGCTGTACCACACTGTTAACATTTGGGTAGGAATTCTGTTGTTGGTCAATAATGTAAGTAAAACATATCTTTATGACTTAGAAGAGAAAAAAAATAGCTTGGAATGATACATGTTTTACATACATATAATTGAAAAAATGTGCTTCAAAAAGTTAGCTTAAACTAAAAGTCCATGTAGAATAATCACCAGTGAGGGGGAAGTATCAATTTCTGGTAATCCAATGACCTGTGGTTTGTGAAAAGACATGTGTAGTTGGAAGTTATATATTTTGCTTTACAGAATATATAGCAAACAGTTTTACTTCTTTTAACCCATTATCAGGTTTATTTTGGAAAGAGTTGTGTGAGTAATGTGCATATATACTGAATTTAGAAAACATTGCAAGAAATTTGTGTGTGGTAATTTCTTTGGTGTGGTAATTCCTTTGTGTGCAGTGCTTTTTAAGAACTCAGGGTAGTTAGGTGTTTTAACTTAAGTGTTTAACTGCAGCACGTTTATAAATGATAAGCATTAAGTTAGTAGATGAACTTGTATAAAACAATCATCTAAGGCTGAAGTGACTGATTTATTCATTTATTTAACATTTATTGTCTAATACCCATCAGTCACCATGTTATATTGATTTACATATATCACTTCTTCTTAACCCCTGGACTTTAATCAGAAAGGATAGCCCCCATCCTGCAAGAACTCACAAATCAGTGGCAGGTTGTGGGGGAGGGGTGGGATGGGAACAGATGAGTCAACTGAAAGCTAATACTCTATGATAAATGCTGTGAAGGTTGTAAAGCTGGTATGCTATGGAAGAATAGAAGAGATTCACTTAACCCAGTTATTTAGGGAGAGGGAAAGAGGAAGAGTCAGGGAAGACTTTTCAAAGAAGACCAGAGCTGAAAGATAGTAGGTATTAGGTTGGGGATATGGGGGCAAGGTGGGGGTGGGCAGGGGGAGTCCAGGACATTCTTTCTAGTACTAAGTGAACACAAGAGCATCTAAGTAGCGTTTTAAGTTTTTAGCCAGAATAATAGCTAACATCTAATATGGTGCTTGTTATATGCCAGTCACTATTCAAAGCACTTTGTATGTTCTGTGTATTCCTTTAATTCTCACAACAACCCTATTGTGTAGGTATTATGATTATCCCCATTTTACAGATGAGGCACAGAAAGATGAAATAACTTACTTAGGAAATAACATAACTAGGAAGTAGAAGAGCTGGGATTCAAATCCAGGCTATCTAACTTCAGAGTTTGGGTTTTTACTAATGCAAGAAGTTAAACTCTGGGTTGCTTTGGAGATAAACCCTTTTCAGTTGTTATTTGTATTACTGAAGCATATATATTATTTTCATAAAATTTGAATCAATGGATCCTATCCATTTCTCTGACTCTGTAGGAATGTTCAACATCCTTCATCTTCTCAACCCCTCCAAACTTTCCCTCCTTACCAGCCCTCTTAAACCTCAGCATGCTCTGACTTCTCCTTTGTTTCTGCTCCCTCTACATACCAGCCTTTTCTTTCCTCTTATCCCCAAGCTGCTTTGAACATAATGTAAAATGCTGAACTCCCTTCCTTTGCTACACACCTTTAATTCCCTCCTCAACCCATTGAAATCTGGGTTCTAAAGAGATATTTATGAGGAAACTTGCTGGGTTGTGGAGGATCAGCCTGTAGGGCTGTGCCTCCTATTGTTTTTATTTTTCCAGTAGTGCTTAGCAGCCCAAGGTATATGAGTGGAGAAGCCAGTCAGATGTATTTCTCCAGGACTGGGGGCTTTGTTGGGATGTACAGCGGAAGGACAAGGAAACAAGGGAGTGGAACGTATTGACAAGAAAGTCATTAATGGACCCTGTGGTCTCAGTGGAATTAAGAAGGAAGTGAAGACAGGAGCAAATTGATGGCCTAGGGGAAAATGGATGGACAGGATGAGTCGGAGAATAGGTCTTTAATGAGAGTAAGGGAATGAGCGATCCGGGAGGGAGTGGGGTTGTGTTGAGAGAATTTGAAGTATTAGAGGAGGAACAGTTCTGGGTGATGATGGGGTTCCAGATCTGACCATTGGTGTGAGTGATGGAAGTAACAGTCATTAGTGTTGAGGAAGCTGATTCACGCAGGGTGAGGATGGACCTGTGTGTGCAGTGGAGCACTGTGATGAGCTGTGAAAGAATGAAGGCATAATTTGCAAGGTGCTCTTTGTTATCATCTTTGCCCCTCACTTGCTGCTGAATACTCATTAACGGGGTATGTTTACCTTTGTAGTTGACATGTTATTATTGTTTGCGTAGAATAATGCAAAGGCTTCAATGAAAAGGAGCACTGTATGATCAGGTTCTTGCATATGTCCTGTTTTTGGTATAATTCCGAGCATAACTACTTATGTTAGCAGTATTTTGACCTTATCTATCATTCTGGGCGATCTGTTCTGGCATTTTCTTTTGAGAAAATAAAAAAGAGAAAAGGATATCAGATGAAGAACAAATGGACAGACACTTAATCTTTAGTTAAGGGTGTTTGAATTGTGCTGATAGTTTTGGGAATTGTCCACCATGGGTCGGATAGAAAGAAAGCAATAATCATGGCTTGGGAAATATTGTCTTCTTTTTGTTGTTCCTGTTTGTTTTAATTGTGTATGGTAAGAATGTGTGTAGGTGCTTCTCAGAATTTAAATTATTGTTTAAATGTTAGGTAAGAAGGGAAAAGGATGCTTAATAGTATTTTTATTCTTGAGGATGTCACCATAGGAACGTGAGGGAAAAAATGTAATGTAATATTATTTTTTGTTAGCATTATTTTTTGTTAGCATTCCCCCAAGAGGATACTACTTTGGGGCTGAACATTGATGCGTATAAGTAACAAGGGTACAGTCTGTTGGTTTTCTATGAATTTAGGCATAGCTATTCATTTAGTGGACTCTGGAAGCCTTCTTTGTATCAACAGAGTGGATCAAACTGACTCTAAAAAATGGTTTCCAGTAATCTCATCAACAGGGGAAATCTAAGGGCCTAGAATATATTATAATACATACTTCAATATTCTGGTGTACTAGGGCATTATTTTAAAAATATATCATAATATCACCTTGTCTTCTTTATTGTAAGTTATTTTATTTCTTCAAATTTTCCTGATTATGTTCAGTTTAGGCTAGATTGAAAATGAATACACATATACAAACTTTATTTTGCTAGGGTTCTAAAAGCAAATTAATACATTATTTTAGTAATTTCAGAATTGTGTTCCTCAATAAATCAGTAAAGATTTAAGTAACAGCATTTCAGATAATAATAGTGAGATCTGTGTGTGTGCATGTTTTAGAGGTATTACAAGAAAATCTCATGAGCAGACTATGAAGTTTTTAGCTTTAAAACTAATCATGAGTTCATTTGTACCTAAATAAATTAGGGCCAGTATTTATCACTGTTTTGCTAAGTATGGAGAGAAGAGTTTGGAGACATAGTTTTCAATATATTAGTGGGGAGTTTTCATTTTGATTTTCTTTCATGTTTTCTCTATATTGGGTACTAGGAAAATGGCATTTTCCCACTAAAAGGTCATACCTCTTGGAAATTCTCCTGATTTGACGGCCAGGGTTTGTTGATCTGATCATAGGGTGTGTTTCAGTAGGTTTTTTGCAAGGTGGATGAAAACACTGCATCATTTTGGTCATCAGCAAGTATATCAGTATTGTAGGCTTCACAGTGGATAATGTAAACTAATTAAATTATCTGTATTTTATTAAGAATTATGAGAAAATAGATATGGTATAAGATAATATTAAATTTTTTTCTATTTCTTCTTTATATATTGGTTATTTGAATCAAATGTATTTCTTTTCTAAAGGTTGGCAGTTTTCTCCGTGTTTTTGAATGTTTTCTTATCTTTTATCTCATAACATGATGCTTCTACAAATGAAGGCCATGCTATTAGGATTATCTGAACAGACCTCTGTAGAGAGTATATTTAGAACCAACAGTCCAGGTTTCATGTCCTGTGTCTTTGCAAATGAAGAGAAGCACAGATGTTTGCAATTTCTTTGTAGAATATACCTACAAAACAGCAGTCCCCACTAATTCCTCCTTGAGAGACTTGTTTGGGGGATTCAATTGTGCTTTTCCAAAGTGCTGTCCAAACTTATTCCTGCATAGTTTTACATGTTGAAGAAGCCCATGCAAGAATCGCTAATATGAAGTGTTTAGGGGGACCTAAGATTCCCAAGTCTGTTTTCATTGTTAATTTTTTCTTGCTCTGAAGGGGAACCAGCACCATAACAAAATCCATTGTTGATAATTTGAGAACACAAACCAGATTATTATCTATATTCTGTATAATTGTGTAATTAAGTTACAGCTTTTATTAGATGTGGATTTTTACTTTTTTGCAAACTCCAAACCAAAGGATGTTCATAACTGAGCCACAAGAGGGAAAATGAATTAAGGTTTTTCTGGCTAATAGAAAAGCTTTAAAAAATTCTTTTAAAATGTAACTAATTTGATAGTTTTTTTGCTCATAGCAAAGTCAAGTTAACATGGATGACCAGTTTATAGCTTTTAATGGGATGTATAATGGCACTAGAGAAAAAGTGTGTATCCGTCTAGGATGTCATTTCTAATATTTCTTATGCCAAAGACTGTGCTGGCTGGCATTTTACCAGGATCTTTGGGTATTGACTGATTTATGTATACATTTAATTCACATTTACATAATCTAATTGGGCTTTTGGGTTTTTAAAAAATGGCCTTGTTTAATTGCAGTACAGTGTTCTTTGCGATGCATATTTTAAAATGGGATGGCGCAAGGTGCACGTTATGATGAATTTACTCACGAAATACTTCTGAAACTTGGACAGACTTGATTATCAAGAGACAAGTTCAGTTAATGAGGCCAAAAGAGTTTCACTTCAAAGAAAAGCCTACAGTACTTTAAACAGTTTGAATTATTATTTTTCTATCTCTCGTCAGCCCAAGAGTTTGTACTTGAAGGTCAGAAGCAAAACTTCTAGCCTCTGTGAATTCTGTAATAACTTACTCTCTTGTACAACAAGATGTCATTTTTTTTCCATTATCATGTTTCATCCTTTTTTTTTTCTAGTTTTTTTTGGGGAGGGGTGAAACTTGGAACTGTATTTAGTTAAGGATTTTTTTACTTTAAAGAAATAAAGTTCTTCCTCTTAGATTTTTTTTTTCCTTTTTAACTTCGTGCTAGGTTTGCCTGTCTCACTGAGGAAAAGAATAGAAAATGTTCGCTGAGAGAAAGTTTTTATGTCTTTGCTGTATTATTATTATTATTTTTTCTGTTTGCTCCTTGCTTTTATAATACAACTAGAAAAAAGAAGGCAACTTCAGTGACACTCAGCCTCTAGCTGCGTCTAGGAAGTTTTATCAGTCTGAATTTTGACGAGAATGTAGAACAGACTCTCTTGCTTGGTCGGGTCCCTGTGGCAAAATAGTTCAGGCTCCTGTGTAATATGGTGAATTAAATTGCTTCCGTGGGACTTTCAGGTTGTTTTAAAGCCTGTGCACACATTATTCAGGTTTTGAAGAGGAGATCTTTTTGATGCTGCTGCTACAAACCAGGAAAACGCCTTAGTGTTCTTTTTTAAAAGTTTTATAAGAGTATTAATCTGACTTAAAGGTTATGATGGTATACAAATAAAACATTTGGCAGTCTCAGTTTTATTTAATGTGAAGTTGAGCAACATTGATAATGTGCTTTAGGTGAGGGCAGCCACTGTGCATCTTGCTCACCTTACTAGTACAAATAAACTAGCATGTGGCCTTGAAGGGAGGCAGAAAATATTTATTAAATGGGATTTAATGTAGGGGTAATTCTTTTTTGTTTGTTTGTTTTTTTAATTTTTTAACTTATTTATTTTATTTATTTTTTTTTGGTTGTGTTGGGTCTTCGTTTCTGTGCGAGGGCTTTCTCTAGTTGCGGCGAGCAGGGGCGCGGGCCTCTCACTCTCGCGGCCTCTCTTATTGCGGAGCACAGGCTCCAGACACTCAGGCTCAGTAGTTGTGGCTCACGGGCCCAGTTGCTCCGCGGCATGTGGGATCCTCCCAGACGAGGGCTCAAACCCGTGTCCCCTGCATTGGCAGGCGGACTCTCAACCACTGCACCACCAGGGAAGCCCCGGTAGGGGTAATTCTGTTTCTTTGTACTGCCTAACTTTAATTCTTACCAGAGCTATGTCCCACATACATCTTGATTCTTGCTGCATAGAGAGCTATGCAGAAGGCAGTATTAGTTTTATTCATTGTTAAAAAGCAGCAAGTACTATTTAGAGTCTGACTCATAACCGTAGAGTACCTTGAAGTTAAAATCAGAAACATTTATCCTTGGCTTCAGCAATTGAATGTATGGGATAATGTTCCATTCTTGATTATCAGAGAAGATGGTGGTTTGGGTAATTTCTTCCTCTGTCCCTTTCCCCATCCCCCCACCCAATGTATAAAAAAATTATTTAATTGGAATGCCCCAGAATGATATATTATGATTCATTTTCTTCCATTGGGTGATTTTTGGTGACTGATGCACAGCAAAGTGTAAGACTTACTTTCATTCCATAACATTTATTGTTTCCCTACTGCCAAGAACAATTTGAAGAACTGGATATATTAATAAGAATTGTTTTCCTTAAGCAGATTGTCATCTGTCAGTGGTTTTTTAACTAGAGAGATAGGGGCAGGTAACATTAATCACCTTGAAGCTTTTTCACAGTATACATGGCTGGGCCCTAATTTTGGTTTGGTAGGTTCAGGCATCTGTAGGTTTACAGAGCTTTTCAAATGATCCTAAGCCATGTTTGCTTTTAAAAACTATAGGAACAAGACAAGTCTGTAAATAGGTAAGTGCAATGAAGTGTTATAGGTGCTGTGAGAGAGAACTATATTGGGTATATTGAGGGCACAAACAAAGAAGTCCTAGTGGGTACCTTAGGAAAGGTTTCATACAAGTAGAAACATCTTAGCTGTATCTTGTTTACCCAGGTGTTTTAGAGTAGCGGAAACCCCTTGAATCCATAAAGTAGCACAGGAAAATTCCAGTCTAGAGAGCAATGTGAACAATAGAACAGATGAAAAACAGCTTACTAAATTTTGGAAATTGCAAGTAGTTGGCATGATTATGTGGTGAAGATGGTCAGAAATAAGATGGTCTTTATGCTGCAGGAAACAAGGGGACATTAGAAAGTATGAAGAAAGGAAAATACGATTAGACTTGAACTTTAGAAAGATCACAGGTGATAGTATGGAATATGGATTGGAGTGGTATGAGACCGGAGGCAGGGAGACCAGTTGCACGCAGCTGGGGAGGAAGAGGACTAGAAAAAAGAAACTAAGGAGGTGGAATCTGAGAATTGGTGACTGATTGGGTTTAGGAGATAAAGAAGAGAAAGTGATACCTCACTTGTATTAAGAGTTTGAATGATGTACCAAACATCAAGGTGAAGGTTTCAAGGAGATGATTTGCTTTTGGAAGAAGATAATGGGGATGGAGGACATAGCTGATGGGGGAGGGAAATGGGAATGGGCCTCAATGGGGGCATTTGGCTTGGGTGAGGAGTAAAGAACATCTGTGTTTTTGCTTGGAGGGACTTACTCCTTACCCACTTACAGCCCATGCCTAATGGGTGGTACTGACTGCTCTGGCATTCCCCCAGTCAAGTGCTTGGTTCAAGGTGGGCAGTTTCTTGGGTGAAGCCAATCACAGCTTTTGCCTTTGCGTGAGCTATGGGAGGAAGCCTCCTGCCATTTTAACCTAGGCCGATGAAAGGCAAGAGTGGCTGCACTTCTCTGGCTACCATGCGAAGCTCAAGAATGAAGTCAGAATAATAACAGAGACAGAGAGAGAGAGAGAGAAATCAGGTCTTGAAGATTTTGGTTCAGTGTCTGTAATGTGTTCTGCTTCTGGCTATTCCAGTTACTCGAGTCGATTAAACACCCCCCCACTTCTTTTAACTTATCTCAATTTGTGTTAGGTTTCTGTCCCTTGGAATTGATAGGGTCCTAACTGACAGAGAAATATTAATGATTTTTTTTTTTTTTTTTTTTTGCTGAGGCAGGAGAATAGATGGTGGAGGTAACATGAATTTTTAGATGAAGAATTGGTGAGGATATTCACACCAAATAACCTTGAGTTCCTAAGTAAGTTGAAAACAACAGAAGTTAAGTGACTTGTTGAAGGTCAAGCATATGATAAGTGATAGCTGAGATTAAAATTCAGATCGTGGACTTCCAGCTCAGTGCTGTTAATACCATATTATCTCACTTATGCAAACAGAAAAGGTAAGAAATGATGGTCTTTGGTTGAGCTGCCTGTGGATAAAAAGAAAGATGATTTTTTTCTATCTTTCTATGTCTATCTATCTACCTTTTGGTTGTTGTATATGAAGAACTCTTTGGGATAGAGCAGTACGATGACTTTCCTGCTCTGAAGAGCCTCAGTGAATATCTACTGATATATTAGGGTCTGGGTACACTGGTTATAGCTACACAAATCTTTATTTTGAGTCAGTCATAATTTTGAGTTGCTTCAGGGAGAGAGATGCTTATAAAGCAGTAAAATCCTGTTTGAATGTGGCAGTCCTTTTCACTGTCTGGAAGTGCTTGTGGAAAATGTCTCCCTAGGACCTTTAATTTTGTTCCTAAATTTATAACAGAACTACTTCTCCATGCTGTCTTTTGCTCAAGGTACTTTTGGTGATAAGATTGTTATTAAGTTGGGTAGGTGAGCTGTAGACTGTGTCCTGCAGGGAACCATTTATTGTTTTGTACAAGAATAGGTGGTGCTGAGGAATCATGTCTCATTTTGGGCGTCAAATGGTCTCTTACTTTGAAATCTGACATTGGCACTACTTTTTCTTTGATTTAAACAGAAAACCAGCAAATGCTCATATGAGCATGAGGAAGATAGCTTTAAAACAACTTCTTTTGAGGCCTTGGCTCTATTTTAACTCTTTGGAAAATAAAAACGAGGAAGAACACTATAGTAACATTACATACCTATGTCCAAATGATGAGAAGTAGATGGCGTTTTGGCCTAATGTCAGTTACTGTAATTCTTTCCTCTAGAAAAATATCTTTCTTTTGAGCCCCAGTATTGATTTTCAGTTGAAAATGATGGAAATATACAGGGCTGAAGATATATAGTAGCTTCAAATCTAAAGAAATTTGCTGAGAAGTGAAATAGAAGGTTTATTAAAACACTATTTGGGGCAGAAGAGGCAGAGAAAATGGAAAATATAGACTGTAAATGATTGGCTTTGTAGGAAACATTAAGGGATCTATTTAGACAAGACTTTGGCAACTCGTGTAATAATAATGGCCAACATTTATTGAGCACTGATGACGTGCCAGGCACTGTGATTAACTGTTATTAATACTCAGGAGTCTTAGGAGGCAGATGGTGTTTTTAACCCCTGTTTTACAAAAGAGGAATCTTGAGACTTAGGTTCTTAACTTGTCCAGTGTTTCATAGCTAAGCTGTGAGTGTCAGAGCTGTGATTTGAACATAGGCAAGCTGATTCTCATGCCCTACTTTTAACCAATATGCTCTGCTGCCTCTAGTTGTACTGTGACTCCAGAAGTGACCACAGATACAATTTAACCTCATTTTCTGCCGTTTCTCATAGCCGAGTTCATCTCCATCTTTTCTGGAGGTGACTTAAGGGGACAAGAATCAGCAACTTCCCCCTTCATATTTCCTTCATATTTTGCTTCCTTTTCTGAATGTCCACACTGTGTGGGATTCTTGGGCCCTTTTTGACAACCTGGTTATTATCTATCTCAATCTTTTATTTCCTTCACAGAACTTAGTATAAATTGTAAAGACTGGTATAATTGTATTAATTTCTTTGTTTACTTATTTTTATGGCATAGTATTTTTAATGTAACCTATGCACATCTTCCTGTATACTTTATTTTTTTATTTTTATTTCTTTTATTTTTGGCCATGCCGCGTGGCACGTGGGATCTTAGTTCCCCAATCAGGGATCAAACCCGCGCCCCCTGCAGTGGAAGCACAGTCTTAACCACTGGACTGCCAGGGAAGTCCCTTTTTGCTTACTTTTTTGTTTGTTTCTTTTCTTCCTCACTAATAATACTATCCAGTATTTATTGAGCTCTTCTTAATGACCAGGCACACGTGTATATATTACTTCTGTTATTTCTAACCCCAGCTCTTTCAGGTAGATGAGGAAACTAAAGCACAGAAAGTTTAAGAACTTACCTAAATTTACACAGGATTTAACATCTAGAGCTGTTGCTCTTAATTAGAGGCTGGCAAACCTTTTCTGTAAAGGACTGGATGGTAAATATTTTAAGCTTCATAGGCCAAGAGGCAAAATCAAGGATGTGATGTACTTATGTAACAAGAGAGAAAACAAATTTCCATACATAAAATTGATGAAATTCAAAATATAATAATAAATGGGCACATTTTTTTGTAATACAGGTCTACTAATGAGAAGACAGAATTATTTTTTTTGGGGGGGGATAGCATTTCGCTTAATTGGGGTTCAAAGTTAAGTGTTCCTATCAAATTGATTGCACATGTTCTTCGGTAAAAATCATTCTTAGCTTGTGGACCATACAAAGACAGACAGCCGGCCAGATTTTGCCCTCAGCTTGTAGTTTGCCAGCTCCTGTTCTTAACTGCTACTATGCTACTTTCACTAAAGCAGTGATTATCAATCCAGGGTGTACATTACACTTACCTGGGGAGCTTTAAATCAGAATTTCTGCCAATCACTGTTCTAGAAGCTGGGCAGGCAATGACAAACACAATACAAATTCCTGCTTTTATGGAATTAGCTGATGTTAAGTGCTAAGTAGAAGAATAAAGCAGGCAAGGTAATATAGGCAGGGTATGTTGGGAGGGTGCAATTTTAGATAGGGTGGCTACGGAAAGTCTCACATAGGGAGCCCCTGTGTACCTCTTCCCAGTGGCATTTTCCTCTCTCCAAACCGTGAGGTAACCACCATTCTCATATGTATGTAGTATATCTTAAACAATGCCTTTTTTTTCTTTAAACATCTTTATTGGAGTATTATTGCTTTATACCTGTGTGTTAGTTTCTGCTTTATAACAAAGTGACTCAGCTATATATATACATATGTCCCCATATCTCCTCCCTCTTGCATCTCCCTCCCTCCCACCCTCCCTATCCCACCCCTCTAGGTGGTCACAAAGCACTGAGCTGATCTCCCTGTGCTATGCAGCTGCTTCCCACTAGCTATCTGTTTTACATTTGGTAGTATATATTAGTCCATGCCACTCTCTCACTTCATCCCAGCTTACCCTTCCCTCTCCCTGTGTCCTCAAGTCCATTCTCTACATCTGTGTCTTTATTCCTGTCCTGCCCCTAGGTTCTTCATAACCTTTTTTTTTTTTTAGATTCCATATATATGTGTTAGCGTATGGTATTTGTCTTTCTCATTCTGACTTACTTCACTCTGTATGGCAGACTCTAAGTCCATCCACCTCACTACAAATAACTCAATTTCGTTTCTTTTTATGGCTGAGTAATATTCCATTGTATATATGTGCCACATCTTTATCCATTCATCTGTTGATGGACACTTAGGTTGCTTCTGTGTCCTGGCTATTGTTAAGTAGAGCTGCAATGAGCATTGTGGTACATGACTCTTTGAATTATGTAAACAATGCTTTTTAAACGTTATATATACAGTATGATAACATTTATATATTTTTGTGCAGCTTACTTTTTACACTCAAAATTATTTGTCAAATTTATTCATATTAATATGTACAGCTTCAATCCATACATGTATCAGTTATCTATTGCTTTGTAGCAAACCCCAAAACTTACTGACTTAAAATAACCATCTTTTATTATTGCTCATGAGACTGTGGGTCAGCTAGATGATTCCGCTGATCTTGGCTAGACTTGCTCATGTATCTGTGACCTGCTGCTGGGTTGGCTGAAGTTTGGGTAAGTTCAGATGATTGAGGGGAGAAGCTTGTTTCTGCTTCACATATTTCATCCTGCAGGAGGCTAGCCCAGTCTTGTTCACCAGGCTGCAGAGCAGGGTTATAAGAGAGCAAGAGGAAGCGTGCGAGGCCTCAACACTTAGACTAAGAACTGGCACAACATTAATTTTCACTGCATTCTATTGTCAAGGCCATCCCAGATTTGAGGGTTGCAGCTCTTGATGAGAGGAGCAGCAAAGTCACATTGTAAAGTGTCACGGATACAGGGCAAGGAGTGATTGTGGACAGTGTAGCAGATAATCTACCACAATTCATTTTCACTACTGTATAGTATTGTATTGAATGACTATGCCACGGTTGATTTATTCATTCTTCTATTGATGGACATTTCTACTGTTTCCCATTCTATCCATTTACATTCTTCCTGGTACTGTAGTTCTCACTGTTCCACATCTTTGCCAGGATATTTTGATTTTTGCCACTCCCAGTAGGTGTGAAATGGTATCTCATAAGGGTTTTAATTTGTATTTTCTTTATTGTTAATGAGACAAGCACCTTTTCACATGCTTATTGGCCGTTGTGTTTCTTCTGTGAATTACCAGTTAATATATCTTGCCTATTTAAAAAATTGGATTGTTTTGTCTTTTACTGATTTATTGGAATCTTTTGGATTCTAATCCTTTGTTAGTTATGTGTGTTCTAATATCCTTTCTCAATCTGTGCTTCGTCTTTGCATTTTTTACATGGACTCTTGATGGACAAACATTTTTAATTTCAGTGCTGTTGGATTTATCAGGCTTTTCTTTTATGGTTTGTACTTTTTATGTCTTACTAAAGAAATCTTTCTCTTTTCCATGTTCACATTCTCTTACATTTTCTCAAAGTTTTAAAGTTTATCTTTTCATATGTGTCCATTAAACTACCTGGAATCAATTTTTGTATATGCTGCTAGGACTTTTTTTTTTTTTTTTTTTTGGTGTGTGGATTTCTCTCTCTCCCAGCACAATTTGTTGAATTTTTCCCTTTCTTCTGCTTTCTTGCCATGCCAGCTCCATTGTACATTGAGTTTCCATGTGTATATAGGTTCTGAATTTCCTTTAATGTTAATTTCATATATAGAAATGTCCAGTTTTCATTTTTGAAGCTGGCACGTTTTGTTTACTACTGTATTATTACCTAAGTAGTGCCCTTAGTTCCTTTGGATAATAATAATAGGTAGCAGTATTTTGGTTGCTTACTGTATACTAGATTAGAATATTTAGTAATGCATTAATTTATTTGGTCCTCATGACAATACTATGAGTTAGCTATTTTTGTTCTCATTTTAAAGATGAATAAACTGAGGCACAGAGGAAGACTACTCACATTGGGTTATGAACCCAGGCCAGCTGGCTTCAGGGTCTAAACTTTACTTTAAACCACTATGATATACTGTTTCTCATTTAAATGAGTTTACAAGTGACTTTCTTTTTTTTTTAATTGGGGTATAGTTGCTTTACAATGTTGTGTTAGTTTCTGCTGTACAACAAAGTGAATCAGCTATATGTATACATATATCCCCTCCCTCTTGGACCTCCCTCCCACCCTCGCCCCCCCATCCCATCCATCTAGGTCACCACAGAGCACTGAGCTGAGCTCCCTGCATTATACAGTAGGTTCCCACTAGCTATCTGTTTTACACATGGCAGTGCACATATGTCAATCCCAATCTCCCAATTCATCTCCCCCTGCCCTCCGTGTCCACGCGTCCGTTCCCTGTGTCTACGTCTCTTCTGTTCCTGCCCTGCAAATGGGTTCATCTGTGCCATTTTTCTAGATTCCACATACATGCATTAATATATGATATGTGTTTTTCTGACTTACTTCACTCTGTATGACAGACTCTAGGTCCATCCACGTCTCTACAAATGACCCAATTTCGTTCCATTTTATGGCTGAGTAATATTCCATTGTATATATGTACCACATCTTCTTTATCCATTCATCTGTTGATGGGCATTTAGGTTGCTTCCATGTCCTGGCGACTTTTCTAACTTGAAACATTTGAACAGGAGCAAGAGCAACTTCCAGTCTGCTATTCTGAAATGTATCCAATTGATAGAATAAGTTAGGAAGGGGCCGTAAAGATTTATTGCAGTTTGTTTTTAGAATTTAATTTGGCTTTTTAAAACGGTCATCTTTGAGATTCCACCCAACTTACCCCCAACATTGCATGTGAGGAAAATGTAGAAAATGAGTTTGTGTTTTGGAAAGCGATGGTTTTGTTTTTGAATTTCTGGATGTTTCATATGGGCACTTGTGCAGAGAATGGAGCCATTGAGCTCATGCTCACATTTATATGTCAGAGATATGGTTTTTTTTTTTTTTAAAGCCAAGATATAGGGATGGATATGGTTCTTGGAGCAACCTGGGGGAACACATTGTTTTGGATAATCTCGTCTTTTAATGCCCTCTAGCCAAGCCTCTCAGAAGCATTTTTCATCAAGGCTAGCCAACTTTGATCTCTCCATTCTAGACTTCCCATGGTACTTATTATCCATACCAGCTTTTTTGAAATTCATAGTTTAGAATTTGATGGTGTCTTATAGCACTTTTATTATTTTTCTAATTTCTTTGGAAATATGTCTTATGTTCCTAACAATACTATAAACTTCTTAGGATAGGCATAGCATTTTATACTTATTTTTAATCATTCCCATGGTCTCTTAGCACAGTAGCTAACTACAGTACAGTTGCTTAATAAATGCTTCTGTCTTGTAATGTGGCCTCAATGAATAAGACCTGAGCAATAAGGACAAATTTTTTATTCAACCTAAAATTTATGAGTATTTTATTCAGCAAAATTGTTTAAGCACATACTTTGCTCAAAGAATTACAGGAAACAAAAGATGAATCAGAAGCAGTTCCTGCCCTCAAAAGGAATAGGCTCTTAGAACAGTTTACAAATTATAAATATAGTTGTCTGTTTTTATGTGCAAATATACCTATCTTAGCTCCACAGAAGGAGGGGGCTGGAAGTTGTTTATAATTTAATTGGGGGAATCAAACATATAAGGGAAAAGTCACTGAAGATAGAACGCAGTGAGTTACAAAGCACTGGGGGTACAGGTGGCTGTAGAAGTGGAGGAAATCATTTTGTACTTGAGGTGGGCTGGAGAAAGAGACTGAGTGGCAGTTACATGTGAGCTGGATCCTGAATAAGGAAGGTAGGGTGTGACAGGTGGATTAGGAGTGGAGGGTGGGATTGTATTTCAGAAAGACGGAACAATGTGAACCAAAATCTGGTGGAGGCAGAAAAAGCTAACAGTGTTTGGAGCAAAAGTAGTTCAATTTGCCTAGAATACAGAGGAGTAAAAGTAAGTTGGGGCCAGTTTGTGTAGGGTCTTAAATATCAGGCTAAGGTGTTTGGACTTAATTCAGTAGACAGTGGGGAGCCACTGAAGTTTTTTGAGTAATATGATCTGGGCCATGCTTTTGGAAGATTAATCTGGTTGCATTGTGAGTAATGAATGAATGGGAAAATGAAAGTATTTTCCATTGTTGGATCACTTTTTTTTTTTTTTTTTGCTTTCTGTATAAACATAACTAAAACAAGCATAAGCTTAATTTAGTTATTAAATACTAACGCTAAGAATCTTCATTAATACATGTGTTTGTGTTCTCATATTCAACTACCTTTTAAAACTAGTTGAGGCCCTATTCACCTGTTGGAGTCTAATTAAATTTTTGCGTTTAGACTCTTCTTCAGGTAGTTATATACCACAGATAGATTAAACTTCCAAATACATGGTTCTGATTGTAGCACTCTCCACTTGCCTGCTGAAGAAAGTCTGAAATTCATAACCCAATAATCAAGGCCCTCCCTTATTTATCTGTCCCACTCCCACCACTCCCCGACTGCTTCAGAAAAACTGTTCTTAAGACTCCGTGTGATTTCCTATTTCTTTGTCTCATTTACTCTAGTTTCTATGATCTTCTTAGAGGCATAAGATTGAAAAGGGGGAAAGGACGTTGAGGTCCTGAGAACTTAAGTGACTAGATCATACCTAGCAGAGCTGGGATGAAAGCTCTATCATTTGTTCAAAAAGTATTCTTTGTACTTGCCAGGTACCAGGTATTGTGCCCTATCCTGAGGATATGATGGTAAGTGGAACAGAAATGGGTCCCTGCTCTTTATAGCCTGCAGTCTCAAGAGACAAACATTAACCATTAGGTGTAATTAAACCAATGTCATAATTACTAATTGGGGTGGTCCTATCAAGGAAAAGTACTTTGGGGTACTTTGAGAGAATATAATGAGGGAAGGCGGTGAAGCTAATTCAGTGCGGCATGTCAGGGAACGTCTCTTTGAGGAAGTGAATTTTAAGCTGAGAACTGAAATGTGAGAGTGAGAGCGTAGAGTCAAGGCAGAGGGTGAGAAGGGCATTCATTCCAAGCAGAGAGAACAGTGTGCATTAAGCCGGCCACTGGGCCCCTGTCCCCCTGCCCTCCCGAGTGGAGAAGAGTTTGGGGTCGTAGAGGACCTGAAAGATCAGTGTGCCCAGGACATTTTGGTTACTGAGTAGTAAAATGAGGCTGGAGAGTCAGGCAGAGACCAGATTATATAGTGCCCTTTGGGCCATTTTTAGGATTTTTCATTTTATTTACAGTACAATGGGAAGAAAGTGGTAATTGAAGGGCGTTTGAATTGAGGAATGACACAATCCAACTTACGTTTTTACAAATAACTGTAATTAATAATATATCCTAAATCCAACCTCTTCTTTTCTCCACTTACCTGCTCTGGTCTAAATCTCATATGAATTAGCTGGTCTCTGCTTCCACCCTTGCAGTCCTACAGCCTATTCTTGACATAGTTGCCAGTCTTTCCCTTTAAAATGTTACAGCATGGCTCTCCTCTGCTCCAGATCTTCTAGTGGTTTCCTGTTTCATACAGAGTAAAACACAGAGGCATGCTCCTACCTCAGGACCTTTATACTTGTTGTTCTCTTTGCTTGGGCTACTTTTCCAGATATATTCGTGTGGTTCACTTCCTAACCTTCAGGTCTTTATACAACTGACAAATCCATCCCTGGCCACTATATTTAATACTAGACCCCACCCTGCTTATCTTTCACTGCTTTCTTTTCCTCCAAAGCACTTGACCATCTTTTGATGTGTTTTATACTAGAGTTTAAGTTTCTCTAGGTAAAGGATTTTGTAAGAGAGTTTTGTGCATGGTACTCAATACTCAGTGCATAGACTGCCTGGCAGATAGCAGATGTTCAGTAAATATTAGTTGAAGGATGAATGAATGGATGGAGAATGTATTGGAGGAGTCTAGAATAGAAGCTGAGAGAGCAGTTAAAGGCTCTTTGGATGAGAGATGATGTTGGCTAAGATGAAGGTTGTGGAAGATGCAAAGAATGATGTATTCAAGATGTATTTTGGAGATAGAATCAACAGAGTAGTACACATGATTAAAATAAGTCGTTACCTTACAAATTTAGTGTTCTTTCCGTTAAGTCACCATGAAATATCATTGTTAGCTAGTAATGTGTTAGTAGTTAGATGAGTGTTTTTTGTTTTTTTTTTTTTTAAAGTCTCTGTCTCCTGGTGCTGCCATATTCACTGATAGTTGCAGAGTGTCATGAAGAGTAATAAGAATTTGATAAGTATTTTAAGTATTTAAAATATTAGTATTTAATAATATGAGTATTTAATAATCAGTATTTTAAATATTTTTATACTTTAAGATCAAACTGGTGGGACAGTGCGTGCAGAAGTGACATATGTCATAGTTCTTTTAGTTAGCCTGGGGTGGTGGCTCTCGACTGGAGATGACTGTGCTCCCCAGGGAACGTTTGGCAGTGTCTGGAGACATTTTTGGTTGTCACAGCTTGTAGGATGGTACTAATGGCACTAGTTATTAGAGGCCAGGTTTTGCTGCTAAACACTCTACAATGCACAGGTCAGCCCTCCTCACCTAGCAGAATGTGGTTCAGAATGTCAGTTGTGCTGAGGTTGAGAAACCCTGCCTCAGGGATTAAAATTCAGATTTCACCTTATTTTAGTGCTAAACCTACAGTTATTCTATTCTGTAACATCCACAGACTTGTACAACTTCTTGTCTATACAAGGTGTGACTAGAATGGTTGTGCTTACTTTTAAACAGATATACTATAAGCGACACATACACACGTTCATGTACATAAATCCAGTTGAAAGCTCTGTTTTCAAAGTAGTTCCCTTGAAAAGGTCATTCGTTTGTTTATGTGACCCTACCTTTTTCACAGTTGCCTTTGAGACCTGCAGCAAATTCTTTAAATCTTATTGGTACCACATTTTCTTCTGAGAGTGGATTAGGAAATATCCAGTGTTTTCTGAATGCATTGTGATGAGTAATGAGGTTGGGTAGTAATTCTGTTGTAAGATGAAATTGAGATATGACTTATAAAGTAATAATTGGCTCTGAAGATAGTTTAAAAGTAATGCTTCTTCTGCATATATTTTCATCAGTAAATATTGGGAATAAAGGTACTGTTTTCTCAATTTGAAGGAGCCTATTTATGTGTGAAAGTTCTAAAATGAATTAAAGCAAAAGCAGTGTTTATCAGAGTGTCGAATATTAAAAAGATGGTTGTTGTCTAGGATCGGGCTCAGGCAGTCTCACATAATTTTGGGAAGATAACTTGGAACAACTTTTGGAGAGCAATTTGGTAATATTAAAATTTTAAATGTTTGAAATTCTGCCTCTGGCCATTAATTTGCAGACACATTTATACCAGTAAGCAAAGACACATATAAATTGTCTATTTCATAGTCTGTACACATACAAGCTGTTTCTTAAAGCTTTGTTTGTAAAGTGGAAAAAACAGAAACAATCCAAATACCTATCAACAGCACTTTAGTACATCTGTATGGTGGATTATTATACACCACCAAAAAAAATTTGATATGTGGACTGACATAAAAGGAGGTATAACGTATATTAAATGAGTGAGGAAGTTGTACAAAAAAAGAAAACCCAAGCAAGCACGTATGGCCATACTGTGGAAAATTATACATGTAAGAGCTGGAAGAAAAAAAACGAAATCTAAGGGGGGAGTAGGATAGCTTCCTAAATTTCAGACATGTTTGATTGTTTTATAATGAATGTATGTTTTTCAGTCAGGAAAAAAAATAATAAATATTTTAAAGCCATGGGACAGTCATCCTACTTTATAGCCAGGTCTTTTATTGTTTTGAAGCAGCCTTTTGTTTTAATACATAACTTTTAGCAGTTCTGTATTTATATTCATAAATACCTAAAATTGGCCAAAGGTTCCTAAGGTTTTGCTCTTCATCTGAAGTTATTCACTGCTTTTTAAAATTTTTTAAATTCTTGACTTTAAAGTGAAAGTGTCAAAGGTTAGTTGTGGAATGTTTTGTTTTAAAAAATCTTAGGCTTTGAAATATGTTGTAGAATTCTCATCTGTATTTATCCTGCAGGTGGCGCTGGTGGTTTTGTGTTCTTTTGCACTGTTACCACTCAAGTATAATTCCCCTAAACTTCAAAATCATTTAATTACCGGTCCTGCTTGAGGAATGCTGTGTTTCATGTAATCGTTGAAAATCAGATGTTTTTTAAACTATTGTTTCAAGAAATACAGTGTAGCAGAAGAAATTTGTGACGAGTTCTTTGGGCATAATTCATTTTGTTCTTTATCTACTTTACCACTCATTACAATCTCTGGGAAAATTAAATTTATTTCAACACTGAATGATACTCTCTAACTCCTATGAAGTTGCAAAACTTCATCAAAACTGGCAGTAGAACTAATTTTTTCAAATGAATTCTCTTTGAAGTCCTCCCTTTCCCCCTCTCTTTGTGTGTCTGACTCCCCCTCTCTTCTCCCTTTCTTTCTCTCAGTCTGTCAAGTTCAAGAGCAGCTCAGATGCCGTGAATTAAGTGAAGCACAAAAGGGGGAAAGGAGACCCTTTTGAAGAACAAAGGCCTCCCATTAGGCTGCCATGTTCTTTTTTGACAAAACGTGCACCCTACATGGTTTCTATTGTTGTCCACATGCCCTGCACATAAGGTAAATACAGTAGATCCTCATTACCTCACGTTTTCCTCCTCTTCCTCCTATGCCACACGCAACCAGTGAAGCTTTAGGTCTTTGATGTCTTTAAGCATTCTTATACAGTTGCTTTATCTCCTTTTAAAAAACTACGTGGGTAGAAAAGGAAGTGGAGAGCAATGCACACCAAGTAAAACCCCACAAGGAGAGAAAATTAGCTGTTAGAGAAGCTGCAACTCAAGAATCCAGGGCAGGTGGAAGGAACCAAAGTCTTTATTGTTATTCTTCTTCTACTCTGTGCCTTTTAACATCCTGCATTTTAAAAATAACTTTGATTTACATTCACTATAGATTGGTGAGTTAGTTTCTCCTCTCTTTGTCAAACATAATAAAACAGGCAAATGGGAATAAATTTAATTGCTGAGAACAGTTCTTGTAATAATGAGAAACTCTTACTAATCTGCTGCTACTTCTCCTTGGTTGTTTGCTTTTTGGTGTTGTGTACACGGCTTACCTATAGGTTTGTTGTCTTACATTACTTTTCACTGGGATGGAACTGAGAAATGACAACAACGACAAACAGCTTAAAGTGGCAAATAAAAAAGGGAATTACCTATGTAGAAACAAACTTAAATTTCAGAGAAAAGTTATTGAAATTTCAAATTTTACACACTTGAAATTTAGCTTGCTTATGGTAAAGTTGCTTTACCATTGCTGACAGGTCAGTTGCTTTTGCAAAGGAGTGTGTGATTGATTCAACATATTTGCCTACTGTTAATCATTGAGAAAAACATTATCAGGTTAGCAAGTCTACTGAAATAGCCAGAGACCTCCTTAGTTCACTGCAAAGATGAAATATCTGATGATTGGAGGTTTGGACTATGGTTTTATTTATTTTTATTTTTTCAAAGAAATTGGAAAGTCAGTAAGTGATTTGTGGTAGGGTTTGGGGAGGTGTCAAAAGAGATGGAAGAGGGGAGAGTGATGAAGGGGGGAGAAGGCATATTATTTCTTCTTCTAGTATTTTTAAATTAAAACTTCTAATATAGTGAAGAGTAAGATTTGCACTTCCGACAATATGTTTTCTTTTTATCTGATGTTGAACTAATGGTGGGCAGTTTGTGACTTAACATATAGAGAGTGGATCTGCCTTTTTAGGATTACAGAAGTGATTCAGTGGGGTTAAAAACATTTGTAAGAATCAAAGAAATAATTCCTTTGTAGGAGCAGTAGTAACATTTTATTTTGAAAATTCCATGCGAGATTTCAGGTATTTCTCTTTTTCTCCCATACAACATTCAAATAAAAATACATTGTATATTCAACTCCCTTTTTTGGTCCTAAGGGATTCTTTTAATATTAAAACCTGGCTAGTGCACTTGAAGTTAAAAAAAAAAATAAATAAATGCTTAACTACTTGGAGAAATGTTTTGACCTTTAATGCACCCTGGTTGTTGCTTTTTGGGAACCATATTGCTTGGCTTCTTGTTTTTTGGGGGTTCCAGTAGTTTGCAAGAAATCCTTTGGTTTATATACTTGGTAGCGGAATAAAAGGCAAAGAGCTTCTTGCTTTGTATTGTGTGGGAAATTACCATTTCTGTTGTCTGTGCAGGATGTTCTAAAGATGTAGCCAGGGAGTTTCAGCCGGGGGGTAGGGGTGAGACTTGCAGTTCTAATCTTTTCTTGCTTTTGCCTCTGGTCATACGTTGGATTGTTTCTCTGCTTTTGTTCCTTGGGGTGGCATCTGTCTTCAGGAGAAATCACTTCACAGTCAAACACAAATTGCTGAACTGTGGCGTTTTTGCTCTTACTGTTATGCTGAATTCACTGGGAAGAGTTTTAATATAGGTGCACTTAAACACTTGTTATTTATGGATGGGGAGAGATGGAGAGTGAAATCTCATTGTTTATTGAATGCTCCATCTCCTGCCCATCACCTTTCAAGAACACAATTCTGTCCCCACCACATGGCTTTTCACTAACTCCCGAATGTTTCTCAATGCTAATCTGAAAGATCCCCATACCAGAGATTACAGTTTTACACAGTTCCCACATATAGGGTCACTTTCATGAAATTAATGACTTCTTGACACTTTCCAGGCTTATGATTGTACCTTTCCATGTTAGTATTGATTTTAACATACTTCAGATATTACACTGTTAAGAGTTGAATGTATGGTTATATTGTTTTCATTATGTAAATAATTTAGCATTTTAGGACTTAGTGGTTTTAAATATAAAGAGATTTAAGTTTTTAAAACATTTGTAACATTGTTCTTATGATATTATAACAATAATAATAGTAATTAGAAAAATAATAAAGTAAATGATAAAGCATTTAAAAAAAAATACCTAACTGGGAAAGTGGAGAGAGAAACAATTTAAAGTAATAGACCAGCTCTTTTCCTGAGTTTCCTTAGAAGCCATTAGAACAGTTACTGGCAAAATTTTAAACATTAAATGTATTTGTGACTAAAACCTGCCTTCTCAATAAGACAGCCTAACAGCTGTGTGTGACCTCACAGGGATCTCATTGTATAGAATTAGACTTAAATGATGGCTGAAGGAGGAAAGGGTATAATAAGATTGGCCAAACCTATATTTATTGAAAGATTGAGCATGAAAAGATTTGGAGCTTTACAGTAGTTCAAGGAAGTAGAATTTATAAAAAATTGAGATGGGTGGCTTTTTTTTTTTTCTGACATGGATAGATTTTGATTTAAAAACATCCAAGGGACTGGCAGGCTGTACCCTGGGGAGAGAGATGTGCAAGTAGGGAAGGAATCTGATGAAACGGTGACTTCAGAAAGTTTCTGTGGAAGGTTTGGAACTGGGGATGGAGAAAATGAATGAAATATCAGGAAAGTATTTTATGTACATTTGTCAATTTTTATTTCCACATTGATGTGATGGAAATAATTCAGGGATAGGCATACAGTTGTCCTCTGGCCAAATCCAGCATGCCCTCGGGTTTTTTTTTTTGTTTTTTTTAAATCATTCACTTTATTTATTTATTTATTTTTAATTTATTTATGGCTGTATTGGGTCTTCGTTTCTGTGCGAGGGCTTTCTCTAGTTGCGGCAAGCGGGGGCCACTCTTCATCGCGGTGCGCGGGCCTCTCACTGTTGCGGCCTCTCCCGTTGCGGAGCACAGGCTCCAGACGCGCAGGCTCAGCAGTTGTGGCTCACGGGCCCAGTCGCTCCGCGGCATGTGGGATCCTCCCAGGCCAGGGCTCGAATCCATGTCCCCTGCATTGGCAGGCGGATTCTCAACCACTGCGCTACCAGGGAAGCCCTGCCCTCGGTTTTTGTATGGCCCATGAACTAAGAAGAAATTTTATATTTTTTAATGGAAAAAAATGAAAAGCATAATATTTCATGACACATGAAAGTTAAATGAAATGGGAATTTCTGTATCCATAAATAAAGTTTTATTGGGAAACCACCACACCCATTTGTTTATATATTATCTGTGTAGAATCTGTGGCTACACTTGCGCTACAACAGTCAGTTGAATAGTTGTGATAGGACTGAATGGCTCATAAAGACGAAAATGTTTACCTTCTGGTCCTTTACAGAACAGTTTGTTAGAATGAACACTGTGAAGTTTTTCTAAGACTAGGAATGTTTGCCATTAATAAGTTTGTTTTCTGTGTTCTTGTATTTGTTCATCAGGAATAAATGCTTTTTCCAGTTAACTGTTTCCTTTTTTCTTTTCTTTTTTCTTTCCTTCTCCCTTTTCTTTCCTTCCTTCCTTCCTTCCTTTTCTTTTTGTCTTTCTTCTTCTCCTTCTTCTTCCTTTTTTTTTTTTTTTTGCTTGATAATGCTCCTTTTTTGGGTGGGGGGGATGCTCATACTCTGGCTCCTTAAGTATATTTCCTACTCATTAAGATTTCAAAAAAATCCAGCTATATTCAGAACTCAGTCTAACTTTCAAGTCTGCAGAGAGCTTTGTTGCTTTCTCTTCTTTAGATCATGGGAGATTACATTGCTTGAACATCAGGAGAGCTGTATACTCTTGTTTGGGAAAATTTGAGAACTTAGATTTACACACGCAAATTTTGCCCCATTTTAACCAAGCATATTGAAATGGGCAGTTAATCTTTCTTAAAAGCATTAGGCCTTCCAAAATTTGTAAATCAGGCATTTTAAGATGCATTAAGAGGATTGCATTTTAGACTTGTTCTTTAAAACACTGATTTTTCTTTCTCTTGGCCTCAGTCCTGGTAGCTTCTGTCCTTCCCCTGTTACCTAGTAGAAGTGTGGCAGTTGTTGGGAAAGTAATTGGGAGCCCTCATAGGCTTCTGTAGGAAAAGCTAGGATGACCCATGTTATGATTTACTTATTTGCCTGGGTGGAGGGAGTAGTGTATAGATAAGAATTTGAACTTGTAGTCCATTTTCTCTGAGTCTTCCTGCTTTCCTCTCTCCTATCAGTCACATGCTTAGGACAGTAAAATTAGGGGTTTAGAAATGTCATCATGAAATAGATTATTGGGTTTGACATAGGTATAAAAGTCATAGTTAAAAATAATTATTTAATTTGCCTGTCCTACTAAATTCTCTTAAATAACTGAGCCTGGACCAGAAGCACACTGTTCATGACTTATCTCTATATAAAATAACAAAAGTAGTAATCATAAATCAAACTCCTGATTTATTCTGAATGACCACCAGCTGCAAACTAAGAAAGATTTTTTTCCCCACCTAGGTTTTCTTGTTCCTAATCATAGCCAAGCAATGATAAAGTTGATATTTTCCTTTATTTCATTGTGTTCATTGTGGTTCACATGTTACTTTATGCAGGATTTTTTATTTTTTGGAGGGGAGCCACCCTGTGCGGCTTGTGGGATCTTAGTTCCCCAGCTAACCAAGGATAGAACCTGGACCCCAGCAGTGAAAGCGCCAAGTCCTAACCACTAGACCACCAAGGAATTCCCTATGCAGGATTTTTTAAATGTGCCTGGGTAGAGAATGAAGCTATCGAAAATCCATGTGGCTGTAGAAATAATAGTAATACTCAGTTTGTTTATTTTAGGTAATTTCTTTCCCTAGTTTCTTTCCTTTCCTTCTAGATCTTTGAGTATTGCCTGAAATTTACCTTTTTTGGTAAATTTCTATAGGAGACGTGGGAATATTGAAGAAGCAGTTTTGATTTTAAATAAGAAGTTACCTATTCCTATTATTTATTGGCCTTGCTTTTAGATGAGTTGCTATTTGGTGCTATATACTCTGCCTTAGAAGCCAGATGTCTACCCACTACTTGGAATTTTAACGTAATTTAGTATGTTTGCTAATTAGTAGGCTTATTTCTCTGTAGACTCAACTGTGTTACCAAAATGGTTGGGGAATTAAAGTAGTTTGGTTCTTATTTATTTGTTCATAAGTTCAGTTGTCTGTCTAAACCATGAATTTGGTAAAATTACGCTTTCTTATAAATCCTTTTCTTTCAAGAATGCTTGTCACTTTCCATTAATGCGAACATCTTCATCTAAGAATATTGACAGTCCTCACTTTCCTTTACAATCCTTTCTTGTTTTCCATCTTTTTCCTTGTCTTTTAAAAGATACTGTTTTTCTGGAACATGCTGTTTTTAGTCCTGAGATTCGCAACTGATGAATTCCAGGGCTAACTTTAGTCAAATGAATATAATAGCTATTGATGGTGGAAGAATTATATGATGAGATCAATAGTGTTTTCTTCCCTCCCGTCTTCTTTTTTCTTTTCTTTTGAAAGTACTTGCACATATTCTAAAAGGAAAGTAACGTAGGTGGAGGGAAGGAGCATTATAAGTCTACCTAACAGAGAGGTGAAAGTATTTTTGTAGAGAGCATAGAGGGGTGGTTTAATTTTAATTGCATTTTATTTTGTCATTCTCTCAATGATTGTCTTTCCCCCTCCCCCCAACGAATTAGGGATTACATTTTACTGTTTAGTAACTTTCCTTGATATGTCTGTAATAATTGGACAGATTAAATTACACAAGAAATCCAGTCTCATTGTTTAATAGCTTCATTTCCTCTAGTCTAAGTAATTCTCCTCCTTAGCATTTATTTTTATGTGTATTTAAAAACCATTACGGTTTTCCCCACTGGAATGTATGCTCCACAAGGGCACAGGTGTTGGCTTGTTCTCCTTTCTATCCCCAGCACCTGAACAGTGAACAGAGCATATAGCAGGTGCTCAGAAAACTTGATGAATACATGTAGCTGTGTATACACATCAGAAGCCATTGGGGTTAGTTGTGCCTTTGCTGGGACCTCATTTCAGATAATCACAAAAATCTTCATCCAGAAATAAGTAGAATAGACCCATAAACTCGTTACTCTACTAAAGAATGGGTGTTTTCCGTTGACACACTCCTAACAGGTAGACATTATGAAAGAAGCAAAGGGATAGGATAGGATATCAGATAAATTGATTGGGATGAGGAATTATGGTAGAAAACATCATTAAATATTAGCCAGTAAAATCTGAATCTGTAAATCGTGATGCAGAGGGAACTGGCACATAAGGTGCATTAAGCTCAGGAAGGCTGGGATGGGACCCCTGAATGGTGTTCAGGTAGTAAGGAAAGGTCCCTGAAGAAGCTAGCATCACAGAGGGACAGACAGTGGCCTCAGAGTCAGGCCTGTGGGGGAGTTCTGGTTCTGGTACTTCCAGCCACATGACCTTAGTGTCCTAAACCCTCCGTTTGCCCCTGTGAGGACTGAATGAAATACTGGGGGGGTGGGGGTATTATTATTGTTTTTACCAGCAGCCCCCAGCAACCTCAGCAGAGGCTGTTCTCCCTGGCAAGCAGGGAGCAGCTTGATGAGGAGAGAGCATGCTCCCAACAATAGTGTTTTCTTACACCAGACACTGATTTTGCAGCTTATTTTACAACTCTATTATAGCAGTAAATGTACATCATTCTGCAGTAATATTACAGTAGGCCACAGTGGCCATGAAATCTCTCTACTCCTCCTTTCTAAAATTGGAAGACGGGGCTAGATACTGTTCTGATTCAGCCGTTCAGGTTTTCCATTCCATTTTTTAAAAGTGTTAGTATTTGCTTGAGCCTAACCATGCAGGCAGAGTTACAGATCTTTACATTTGAAGACTGCCTGGAAGAGTCTAGGTTAAGAAACATAGACATTTTAAAATACCAGCTTAGGGACTCCCCTGGTGGCGCAGTGGTTAAGAATCTGCCTGCCAATGCAGGGGACACGGGTTTGATCCCTGGTCCAGGAAGATCCCACATGCAGCGGAGCAACTAAGCCCTCGTGCACCACGGCTACTGAGCCTGTACTCCAGAGCCCACACGCCACAACTACTGAAGCCTGCACGCCTAGAGCCCGTGCTTGTGCTCCACAACAAGAGAAGCCACCGCAATGAGAAGCCCACGCACCACAATGAATAGTAGCCCCCGCTCGCCCAACGTAGAGAAAGGCCGCGCAGCAATGAAAACCCAACGCAGCCAAAAATAAATAAATAAATTTAAAAAATAAAATAAAATACCAGCTTATTAGCACTCTGTCCTAGTAAGGTGAATTTTAAATTCCATTTTTCTTCACCCCCCCATCCCTACCCCCCAAAAAAGGGTGCGGTAAGTAATGAGGATTGATTAAACAACAAATGAAAAATGTGAAACCCTAATAATGACTGACTGATGGTTCTGTGAAACAGCACTTATGCCTTAACTACTTTCCATTCAGAGTTTCTGTATAAGAATACCTTTGTGCCCTGGAAATGTTCAGGAGAAACCACTTTAGATGAATCCTACTTAATAGTTTACTTATCTTAAAATTTTTAACAGAGGTGGTGGTTTGACTACATTACACCCCAAAATAAGTGATATAGGAGCAAAATATTTAACTTACACTAGAAGACTATTCTTATATAGGAAGAGTTCCGTTTTTTCAGAAATCCTTTCCTATTGAAACCATTGATGTACCTTGTGGGAGAAATTGTTCTAAAGTTTATAAATAAAAGTAGCTAAGTTTTACCATCAGCCTCCTCGCCCCCATGAGTCTGAATTGTGAAATGTTTTTAAAAAAGGATGGAAAGACTAGAAAGTATTCAATTAAAAAATGAAATATTTTCAGTTCCATATTGTAATCAAATGAAGGAGGGAACACAGTAAAGTATAGAGAAAAAAGAAATGAGTAGGTGGAAGAAAAGATGAGAAGGAAAGTTATATTGATGGCAAGGGAGAGAGTGCAAAGCAAGAAAGGATGGTCAGAAATAAGGAAGGGAAAACGAGAGAGGTTTTATTAAAGGGGTGAGCAGAATGTCTGCTTGTTATGTTCTTCTGATATGAGCCAGGGAATAATTCACCGTTCTTTGAAATATTCTTGTTTGATCACCAGTGATCTTTAGGTCATGAAATCCAGTGGGCATTTTTCCAGACCTTTTCTTAATCGAGCTCTCAACAGCGTTTGACTTTCTTGTCCATTATCTCTCTCTTGAAACCTTACCCCTCCGGAAGCTGTGAAATCATGCTCTTTTGGTTTCCTCTCATTTCTCTAGTAGCTTCTGCTTTGTTACCTTTGTTGTCCTTAGACATTGGAGTTCATGAAGGCTCAGTCCTGGATGCCTATATTCTTTTCATTCTACAGCCTACCAAATGTATCCGTCCCTATGTTTTCGTAGTGTCCTGCATTTCAGTGAATAGCATCACATTACTCATCTAGATGCCCAAGCCAGAGACTTAGGAGTCATTTCCAACACCCACCTCGGACTCACATCCCAAATCCTTACTACCAAGGCCTGTTTTATGTCCTTCAATAACTCCCAAGTCTGCCCATTTCTCAGTCCATATTCTTGGCTACCCTAGTCTTAATAGTCATCATCTCTGTCTTGCAGCATAATAGTAGTCTCCCATAACCTTCCTTTAATTTATTCTCTACACTGAAGCTAGGATGATCTTTTGAAAATAGAAATCCAATCATGTCATTCTGCTTAAAATTGTTTCCCACTGCTCTTAGAATAAAGACTAACATCCCACATGCCTACTTCTCCAGCCTCCCCTCTTTCCTCCCTCTCCTCACTTGAACCACCCAGGCCCTTTGTTCAGATTCTCACAGGTGCCACGCTCTGACCTTCCACCACTCCCTTTGCCTGGTCAATTCCCACTTCATTCTTCAGATCTCAACACGAAGACAGTTTCCATAGAAAAACTGCTTCCTGATATATGGTCTTATTGTAGTTTGTTCTTTTCCTTTATAGCGCTTATCATAATTTGTCATTATATATCTCTGTGATGAGACAGAAAACTCCCAAGAGGGATGGAACCTTGTCTGTTTTACTCACTGCTGAACCCCCAGAATCCCCAGCACCTGGCACATGGCAGGCAATTAATAAATAGTGATTAAATGACTGGAGTCTGTCTTTCCTATAGACTCAAGGTATATACATCACTGGTCCATAAATATTACTTTCAAGAAATCTTAGGACTCAAATCTGTTTAGGACTCAAAGATGAGGATAATATTATGTTTATCATTCAACACAGTATAGAAACTAAAGATAAAAATCAGCCATTTTCTAATCTGGAATTGAGCCTCTTCAGATTGTCTGGGAACTCCATTTGTACCTGTCCCCGACATGTTTCCCAAAAGGAGACATGCTGACTTAGGGATTTTGCTTTAATTCAGCAAACATTGGAGGGCATATAATATGCCAGACACTTTGTAGACTTTAATTGGCTACTCCCCCCCCTTCATTTGTCTTTCTGTGATCATGGAATTTAAAATAATTTTAAACCTAGATTTGGTTATCAAGACCTCTATCTCACATGGGTACATATTTGTGTCTTCGAGTCTTACTTTAAACAAAGCACTTTATAAATGAAGTGTTCACTTGAAAGATATTTTTTCACTTGACTGTGGTTAGATAAACTCTTTAATTTTTACATAATTATGCATGTTAAGGGTATTCAAATGCCATTGGAACAAGATTTGTGTCCCTAAGTTCTTCTGTTTCTTCCTGACAATAATGGTAGAATACTTCCCAGATATTTGGTGGAGGGTTGTGGTATGTAACAAATGTCATTCATGGGTGAGACTTAGCAAATATGATTTTTAAAAAGAAGTTCAGTCCTTTGTTGTACAAATATAATACAATTAATCTCTGCCCTAGGATGCAGACCAAGAGCTGTTATAGTTTTCAAATGTAGGTTTATGCTGAACCATTTTTTTTTTTCCTTAGAGATGTCCTTCCCACCATGATAGAATATATAACAGAGTTAAGGGAGTAACTTGTGACCTACCCTTGCAAACCAGATAAATATAGAAATATTGGATTATTTAGTTATAAGAGCTTGAGGAATACTTAAAAGATGAGAAGAGATATGATTTCGAATAGGGGAGAAATGCAGTTCTTGGTAGAGGTAACTACAGCATAAATGTTCCTAAGGAAACAAATGTCGATGGGAGCTGGGGGATGATGAATGGGACTAAGTGGAAGACTTAGCAAGCAGGTTTACTTGTCTAGAGTGAGGGAACGGTAGTGATTAGTGGAAACTATATGTTTGGAAACAGGCTACGAATTCTGACTTGATAAAATGATTTGTATTTTAAAATATAGTATAAAGGTTTATAATCTGAGGAAAAAATAAAACTTTGCTGGTCTTATGAAAATAAAAGTGGATGCTATAGGTAGCAAAGATGATTGGCGTTTGAGCTTGATTTTTTTTAAGTGACTTTATTCTGTTACTTGGGGCTGTTTTTAAGTTTTTATAACTAGTCTCTTCATTCAGAGAATGTGGAACAATAACTGAACACTTCCCATTTAGCAAACATGTTGTTAGGCTCTCAGCAAAACAGTTTCTACTGTCAGTTGTTTTTGTGCCAGTGTCAGCCCAAATTACCTAAAGGTATGGATAGTACTGTAACAGTAACCTTTAAAAAGATAGTTGACATTAGGTTTTTACATGACCCTTACTGTTTTTTAAAGGTGAAGGTCAAGGTGGGTTAACAATTTTGCTTTTCTTTTCTTTGAAATTAATTTAGGCTTTTGTGAATGTTTTGACCTCCCTTCCCTTTTCATTGAAATACTTTCCGTTGCCTGTTCTTTCCAGTCTTAGGCTTTTATTTTTCCCAGTCCTAGCTAAGCATAAAAAGGAAGATCATCCTTCTTTCTAACCTGTTCCCAGAAATTAATTGTGCTAGAGCCCGTGCTCCGCACAGAGAAGCCACCGCAATGGGAAGCCCACGCACCACAATGAAGAGTAGCCCCCACTCACAGCAACTACAGAAAGCCCAGGTGCAGCAACGAAGATCCAATGCAGCCAAAAATAAATAAATAAAAAATAAATAAATTTATAAAAAAAAAAAATTTTGAGGGAGAAATAGACGAAGCTACAAGGGTCAAGGCGTTAACATACCACTCTCAGAAATAATTATATGTATCTTGAAATAATACAGTATTTCAGTATTATACAGTATTATAACAGAGCTAAGTTTCAGAAACCTTTATACCTGCCAAAAAAAAATTTACTTTTTAAAAAAATCTCATGAATAGTTACAAAAATCTCTCAGCTACAAAGAAAATCTCTAAAAATTCTCAAAAGTAGAATTTCAATGCATTACATTGTCTGAGCACAATAAAACTCTAGTTTAATGGAGAAAAGACAGAAAAAGTAACAAAATAAATAAACCTACCTAATCTGAAAAAAACACTCTTCTCAAATAACTCTTAGATTTAAGAGATAATCAAACCTGAAAAAATTTTTTTAGGAAGCTATGACACTTTTAACTTTCAAGAAAGTTTTTTTCAAATAGCAGCTATCATTCTTTTTTGGATACATTAATTTCTTGACATTCTCTGAGGATACAAATTTCAAATAAAAAGTTATTCTCTTTAAAAAAAAAAAAAAGAAATTAATTGTGCTAAATTATCAGCTTCTTAGATTTCAAGCAGTCCTCATGCCAGAGGCATTTATTAAGTGTCCATATGCACTTGCTACTATGCTAAGTGTTATAGCAATAAAGTAGGAGCACTTGGGACTGCCGTCTATTAAGTGCTTTTAAAGTGCCAGGTAACACTAATGCAAATCATGTTATCAAAGGTATTCATATAAATAGTGCCCCCCCATCCCACCATCCTAAATGCTTTAAGATTACATCCCCAGAGGAGGAGGGTGGAGTGTTTAGTCTTCATTTGGGTCTGGTTTAGATGGAGAAATATAAGTTCTCTAGCGGTCCATTTATAGACTGGTCTTACTCAAAGTGTACGTAAAGTATTTGGGAGTGTTGTTCCAGTAGCGAAATGCCTAAGACCGTGATTGTCTGAATAAGGAAAAATGGCAAAAGAGCTACAGTGTACAAGTTTAAAATAATGTATTGATATGTGGGGGAAAATATGCCAGTTTACACTTGTAGGATGGTGGTTTTCAAGCTATTACTAGGAGAGAGAATTTTAAAATTATTGTTGTTTATTATTTGAAGATAGCAGATTGATGTACTACAGCCAAAAGACTAGTTCTGAATTTTAAGAGAAGGTTGTTAGAAACATAGAAAATATATTGTGCCAAAATATCTCTATATATTGTATGTAGATTTGGACGCAGTGCTTCAGGAAAGAAGGAAGTTCCAGAAGAGGCATGATTAAAGACCAAAAAGACAAAATAATCTAAGCACTTCAATCTGGATTATTATACAAATTTAGGATGTTTTAGGCATCCACTCAACCAGGTAGTTACTGAAGAACCACTGTGTTCTAGGCCATGTGCTGGGCTCACAGAATGCTCTTTGATGCTTCTGTCAGACAGGATACTACTGGTCAGTGCAAACTGTATGTCCCTCTAGTTTGTTTTTCTTAACGCTCTAATAGGAAAAACACAAAAGAACAAGAAATAAAAAAACAAACCTTTGAGATTGTATATGATCTAAGATCATAAAATCTTGAATAGGTAGAGTAGATGCAGAGTTCTTGATGAACATTTGGGAGGCAGGGTCGCTTAGGGGTTGACGATGGGGTTGTAGAGCCAGACTGCCTATGTCTGAGTCCTGGGCTGTTTTGAGAATAATGTAGCAAAGTGCTTAGAACAGTTATTGAGCCACAGTAAGGGCTCAATAAATGGTGGCTATTAAGTTGAAGAATACTAGAACTTTGTAAAGACTTAGAGAACTAGATATTGGACAAATGAAAAATATTAAAACACCTCCACAATTAACCAGCATGTTGTTAGACAAATTCCTGGCAAACTGAAGATCAGATCCAGAGGAGAATGCCTTCTAGTAGCATGTAAATATTCATGCTTTTTAGAATTCTGGGACGTAATTGTGGTGCTTGAGGCTTATAAAAAGGGGGTTTTAAGAGTTGTTTGAATAACAAAAGATAGGCCTGCTGAATGTGGAAGAGCATTCCAGGAATCAGGATTAGTTCCAGAGGAGAGTTCAGAACTGGAGAGGGAAGCACAGAAAAAAGGGTGTTAAGTAAATTTGTGTGGGTCTAAAGCGGTGTTCTGAAATGAGGGCGATTTTGCCTCTCAGGAGATATTTGACCATGTCTGGGAGAAGGGTGCTACTGGCATCTTGTCGTTAGAGGCCTGGGACACTGCCTCTAACATCCTTTACTGTGCAGGACAGTCTCCACAACAAAGAATTACCCAACCCAAAATGTCAATAGTGCTGAGGTTAAGAAACAATGGTCTAGTACCAGGTGTAATAAAGGCCACTGGGTAGTAGAAGCCTGCGATTATAATATCTCCACCCCACCCCCCAGGAAACAAATATGAATACAAATTTAGCTCAAGTTAATTAGCTCACCATGATGCATACAAACATCTCCTTAAACTGACCACACTGCTTGTGCAACGTTAACCTTTCACCATGCAATCAGGAACCTAAAATGACGCAATCCTTGCTGTAACCTCCACACTGCATGTGTTCCCTCCCCTATCCTGGAGGGAACAAAGTGTAATGCACATTTGCTTAGATTAGAAATTGCAATGAGAACTATTATCAAGAATCTTCTTTTCTAGGTGTCTTTTTTTTGTTGTACTCCTGTCCCTGCGGGTGCTCTTTTGTACACCAGGCAAGGTGATAGGTTAACAAAGCAGCGAATAAGGAAGATTTAGTTTGCTGATTGAATAAAGAAAAGTTGAAGCTTGAAGATCTAGAGATCCTTGGCATTTGTCTGTAGGACAGACAGTTTTTGACATCACTATGGAGGTTATAGAATTGTGATATGGTTAGAATGAGGGATAGAGGTGACAGTTTATAAGTGACATGGAGGATTGCCTGGTGTGTGGAATCATTCTGGAGTGAGGCAGTGTGTTGAGGAATAGTTTGATCAGGAAGAAATTAGGGGGGACTTCCCTGGTGGTAGTGGTTAAGAATCTGCCTTCCAATACAGGGGACGCGAGTTTGATCCCTGGTCAGGGAACTAGGATCCCACATGCGGCGGGGCAACTAAGCCCGTGCACCACAACTACTGAGCTCGTGCACCTCAACGAGGGAGCCCGTGTGCCGCAAACTACAGAACCCATGTGCTCTGTGGGATCCTGTGCGCCACAACTAGAGAGAGAAAACCCGTACGCCACAACTAGAGAGGAACCCTTGCGCAGCAACAGAAGAGCCCACACGCCTCAAAGAAGACCCCGTGTGCCGCAACTAAGACCCAACACAGCCAAAAATAAAATAAATAAATAATAAAATAAATCTTTTTTTTTTTTTTTAAAAAAGGAAGAAGATAGGGACCTTTCCTCTTCATTTCAGATCTATAAATTCAGCTACTTGCTGAACCTCTGAGAACCCATAGGCATATCAAATTAAGCATATCCAAACTCATTCTTTTCCCCCTTCACTCCCACATTTTCCCTTCTTGTACTCATGTTTTCCTCCTACTCAGCACCACCACCTACTCAGTCACTCGAGCCAGAGCTGGCAGTCATTCTGCTCATCTCCTTCACCCAACTGAGCATTTAAATTGGTAGCAAGGCTGCCTCCTTAATGCTGTTCATGCTTGTTTCTTCTCCATTCCCGGACTACTGCCTTACTTCTAGCCCCCACTCTTGCCTTGGGTTCACGTGATGGTTCAGTTTTCAGACTTACGCCCTGTTAACTTATAGTCATATAGCTACTAAGTAGACTACCAAAAAAAGTTTAAAAAACAATTATGTGACTCTTGCTTAAAACCCTTAAAGATTTAAGGTCAAAATTTAAACTTTTAAGTATTTAAAGTTAAGTCGAAACTTAAATATGAGGGACTTGATGACATTGTCCTTGCTCACCTCTCTAACCTCACCTCCCAACACTTCCTCACCTCCTCACATATACCATTTGCTGCTTCCTGGACTTGTGAATACGTATCACACCTCTTTCCCTTCCCATGTTTTACTTTTTCTATACATTTCCATCCCAGTACTCTTTGTTTCACTTGTTTCTGCTTCTCAACGAACCGTCCTCTGAATTTCTTGTCTGATTTAGATGTTATAGCTCTTCTCAGCCCCTTTAGCATCTTAGCTAAGAGTTTAAATGCAGGACTTGCTCCAGAGACAGACTAGACAGGTTAAAACTTCAGCTCCACTCTTTGCTGGTTAGGTCTCCTTGGGTAGTTTACTAAATATCTCTGTATCGCTCAGTTTTCTCATACGTAAAATGGGAGTAATAGTAGAACTTACCTTATAGGCTTGTTCCTATGAGAGTAGATTCGTTAGTATGGTCAAATACTTAGAATAGTGCTTGGTACATGTTAACATGTATTGAGCATTAACCTGTTATTATCTTATGCGTACCTCATTCATAGCACATGTTATCTGGTACTGAATCACTACTTTACTTGTTCCCTCTTCCACTGCATCGTGAGCTTTTTGAGGAAAGGAACTAAATCTTATTCAACTTAAATTTTATTCAGAAATATTTATTGGGCATCCACTGAATCATAAATATTTGGCCAAATCTAAACCGCCCTGTTTTTGTGAGACCTCTGAGCTATATGAAGAGTTTTTATCTTCTCAAAGTGTTGTTTAAAAAAACAGAAGGAAGAAGAAGAGTTTGTGCTGGAAATCATGGGCCCACAGAGCTTAAGATGTTTACTACCTCTAATATTTACTTCACAGAAAACATTTGCTGATCCCTCAGCTAGATGTCAGAGATACACAGGATGGCTGGCATTCATTGTTTGTTAGGATGAACGGATGATTGGATAGATAGATAAATGAGTAAGGTACGAAGATCAGAATTGTGGGTATTGGTGATTATTTGTAAGAAGAAATGGCAGCAGTATTGTGAAAATGTGAAAGTGGAGAGTCCAGAATAGTTGCTTTTTCTCATTTGGCAGTCCGGGGCTAGACTGTTGTTTGTGTGAAGGGACATTTTAAGGTCTTTCATCTTTCTAATGTGTTTGAAAAGTTGGACACCAGAATGCCGTTTAAATGCCCAGGTATCAACATGTGGTAGAAGACAAGAATTTGCCAGCCTCTGTAGTTTGTTAGGATGAAAAGTTTCAAGTAGTCTTCTGTTTTCCATGAGGAAACATCCTTGGCATCCATGCTAGTTAACAAATCGTATATACTAACTTTTGAGTTTAACTAGCTAGCTTCATATTTTGCTTGCGTAAATTTGTGAAAAGTGAGAGGTAGAAGCCCAGTGCTCTGGCTTCCACAGTTTTTGCTTTCTGTTAGACCACATTGCATCTCTGGCTTTCTGTTGTTATTTGACAGAATGATAATGATCAGGACTTAAAATCCATTTCCTGTTTATTTTTCAGTTATTTGAAAATACCATACTATACTTACTTTGCCATTCCCACTGTAAATAGTCCAAGAAACTTTAAAAAAAAAAAAAAACTTTTTGGTGAAACTAAGATTTTATACATTTTAATGTAGGTGATCCTTACCTCTCCATAGTCTGATCTGGAGGCAAAAGTGGGAAACCCTGCTCCTATAGAACACTGCTTGTGAAGAGGAGCTTATGAAATATTAGGTTATATTTCTCTCTTAATTTAATGAAAAATGGGGCATAACTTGATGTTTCATCTTTAGTGTTAAGCTATAGAATCTTCTTCCATGCCACCATGAACTCTAATACATACAATGATAGACTCTCGACTTTAATGTTATTCTTAGCCTGTTTCTTTCAGAATTTTGTTAACACCTTTCACAATAAATAAATAATGCTTTTCGAATTGAATTGAACCTGCTGAGTAGGCGAGTTGTTTTGCTTTGCTGAAAAATTTTTTTGTTGTTGCAAGTATCAAAGAATAACTTGTTTTATTTGTTGTCTATACTGGATTCATTCATGTCTGTGATATTTTCAATGTATTTTTCTTTATTTAAATGTGGAAATTAAATTCTAAATTGGTTGGCAGCCGTGATGTTGGTTTAAGAGCAGTAGGCTTAAAGTTAAAGTTTGTACCTTTATTCTGCCACTCTTATAGCTTCTGTATTAGGACAATCTGCCTGAATCTGCTTTTTCTTATCTGTAAAATAAAGAATAGGGGACTTCCCTGGTGGCGCAGTGGTTAAGAATCCGCCTGCCAATGCAGGGGACACGGGTTCAAGCCCTGGTCTAGGAGGATCCCACATGCCACGGAGCAGCTAAGCCCGTGCGCCACAGCTACTGAGCCTGAGCTCTAGAGCCCGCGTGCTGCAACTACTGAAGCCTGTGCACGTAGAGCCCCTGCTCCACAACAAGAGAAGCCACCGCAGTGAGAAGCCTGCGCACCGCAACGAAGAGTAGCCCTCACTTAACAAAGACCCAACGCAGCCAAAATTAAATAAAATTAAAAAAAACAAAACAAAACACTGCTTAAAAAAAAATTTTTTTTTAAGTTACAAAGAATAACTGCTTCAGAGAACTTTGTTAGGATTAAATGGGATCTCACTGAAGCCTACCTAACACAGTATCTGGTACAAGAAGACTGTTCAATAAATGTTTAACATATTAAAAGCAAATAGTTCTTTAGGTACATCTTAAGACTGTTTGAATAGAGGTGTTATAGAATCACAAAATCTTAAAAATTAGAGGGGAAATCAGAGTTCAATCTCAGCCTCCCTTCAAGGAATTTAATTTTTTCTCTAGCATCCCCATCAAGTATTCATTTCTCAGTGCCTTCAGAAAAGGCATTGTGGTAATTTTCAGAAAGCTCCAGAGTTGAATAAGGCACAGAAACTCTTTTCAAGAAGGTTGTTTATGTCAGGCTTCATTGAAGAAGTGGCAGTGGAACTAGATCTTGAAGGATGGGTAGAATCTGAATACTTAGAGGGGTTTCTGACCGCAGGAGCAAGTGGAACAAAGGAGAGAAAATACAGGACAGTTGCAGAAAATTGTGAGCGTGAGTAACTCCATTTAACTGAAGTTTAGGGAAGGTAAAGGAATAGTGAAAGGTCAGGTTGGAAGAGAAGGTTATGGCCAGATAGTAGAAGTCCTGGATGCATTGCTGCAGTTGACTTCCTGGTGCCCATCAAATGAAATACAATGAAAAAGTTTTAACTGTGAGTGGTATAATCAGAATCATTCCATATTTTTTTTTGTAAATATGCTAATTTTAAATAGTTCTCCCTTAATATTAATTTGAAATATGTCCCCTTGTTGTAACTTTCATCTCTGTGTTCTAGTTCATTTTCTGTAGGCTGAGTCAATCCCTTTCTCATCCCTCACATCAAATCAGACACCTGTCAGTTTTACCTCTAAAAAATGTGTAGAATATGTCCCTGTAGCTTCTGTCTCTGAGTTTAAGCTACCACCGTCTAGATTACTGTGACACATGGCCCAGAATCAGCTGATAATTGTCCATTCCGGCTGTCCTGTTAAGAGCATTTTTCAAAACCTTTCTTTGGTAGATCTCCATTCTTAAAAAATTTAGAGAGCATCTTGTAAACATGTCACTGTGCTTGGCCCTTATCACCGAAGTTATAGTAAAGCTAAAGAAACAGTCTGCTGATTCTTATTTTCTTATTGTAGCCAAGGCAGGAATCACTGAGGTAACGTCATTTTTGACACATTACCTTGGATTACTGAGCACTAGAAATGTCTTTTAAAATCTGGGCAGGGGAGGAGACCTTAAACCACAGTGACAAGAGTGGAGTAAAGGAAGAGCTGTGATAGAGGATACACTGTGCTATGGCAACACAGAGGAGCAAACAACACTTAGAGCTTGCTTTTGAAGATTGAAACTGTTTATTTTACACCTTATTCTCAGAGACCTCTGGCACTGTAATGGATTATTCAGAGAAATTCTACAAGACTCCTACAAATGCCTATAACATCCCTTTACATGTTTTTCGTGCAAGCTCAAGGATATGAGGGATTTCCACAGGGTCCATGAAGAGGAAAATGTATGGTCACCAAATTAACACTGGGGCTGCCCTAAGGGCCTTTGTCCAAACCACCCTCCAGAGCCTTGTGTTTTAATGTCTGTTCTAGACAGAAGACTAGACTTTTCAGGGTGGGGAAATGGAGCTGAGATCCCTGCATAAAGCTTGGAATTCTTAAAGACCTACACCCTTAGCTAAAGGGTAGGCCAGGAGAAACATCCATCTACCATCAGAGTGCTGCAATGAAGGCTTGTCTCTTAACCTTACATCTATGTACAAGTCTTCCCTGAGAATTTGTAACCTTAGCTCTTTTTAAATACAGATTTGAAGTTTAAATTTATACTATCTGTGTGGTCTGGGAAACCCAAAGCCAAGAAATAAAAGTGATCCCAGGCTAGAAGTGCCTCAGATTGGGCAGAGGCAAATGTATGGCCTTTCTGAAGGAATGTACTTTGAACCTATGCTTCTCAGACTCCTCCAGATTAGTTTTCTAAATATGAGTCTATAACCCAAAATTACAGAACCTGGGAAGGAACAAGCCAACATCAGACTTGCAGCAAAACAACCAACAATAGAAGTAGACGCCCCGCTGCCTCCCACAGACTTTAGATTATTGGAATCAATCAGGTTTACTATTTAATTTTTAAATGTTGTAGTAATAAAAGGGGATTGAAAACATGAGCAAGAAACAAACTGTGAAAATGACTAAGTAGATTTGGCAAAGAGATAATCTCTAGAAAGGAAAAAAATAGTTACTGAAATTTAGAAACTCAGTGAACAAGTTAAAGAGTAGATTAGGTATACTTTTTGAAGAGTGAGTTAATGACAGATGTCAGGAAAATAAGCAGATGAATAGCAATAGTTATAGATGAAAGATATGAAAGAGAAGTTAAGAGATACGGAGAATAGAATGAGCAAGTTTATACTGAATCTAATTGTAGCAGTAGTTCCAGAGATAATAGAGATGGTTCTCAGCTATTATCAATTCAAATACACACTGGCTAAGAATTTTCTAGAACTGATGAAAGGCATGAATTCTCAGTTTTAGGCAGCAGGATAAAAGCCCAGGCAGGGTAGATAAAAATTCTATACCTAGATATATTATAGTGAAACTGCAGAAAATCAGCTTTAAAGAGACTATCTAATAGAGGACAGGAAGAATAGATAATTGCCCATAAAAGTGCCACATTTTCACAGTACTCAATAGCAACAAATGGAAGCCTGAAGACAATGAAATTGTAAAATGCTGAGGGAAAATGACTACCAACCTTAAAATTTTTACCCAGCTAAACTTTTATTCAAGAATGAAGATGAAATAACTTTTTTTGGACGAATAAAAACTGAGTTGGCTACTATCATACCTTCACTAAAGGAACTTTTAAAGGATGTACTTAAGAAGGAGGGACATTGAACTCAGATGCAAGAGGGAATGGTGAGCAAAGAAATCAGTAACATGGGTAAATCTAAGTAAACTACACACCTCTTTTAACACCTTGGTGCATAGTAAGTGCTTGACTAACAGATAAATGATTCATCCGTTTTCCTGTAATAGTGTGCTTTCTTGTTCAGCCATAGCAAATAGAGGGATTGACTTCTTCAGAATTTTTCAAAGAGAAGCTGGAATCTCAACAGGACTCCCAACATGATTAGTCTTATTTTGCAAAGTTAAAAGGCACAGTCTGTCTCCAAGATGTGATTTGGAATGGCTGAGTTTCTTGCAAGATTTGTGTCTATTTATAGGCTGCTGAGCAAATTTTAATTTAGGTATTAACTAGCCTTACCCCTGTTTACCAAGATTCTGAATGTCAGTCTTGATTTATAGTTTGAATCTAGAATTTCTACTCAGAATGTTCCCAGATTTCACGTCCATTAATTAGAAGACAGTTCTAAATTTATTGTTTCTGAGAACCCCTGCTAATCTAGGGGAAACATAGTAAATAAAATAAAACTTGTTGCTTTTTAAATGGCCAAGAACACAAACCAGAAGCTAGTCTTTTTCCCCTATGGCCCTGACTTTTAAAAAGAAGTATTTACTAGACAGAATTTTTTTTAACTTTTGAATTTCAGATTTGCTATCAGGAGTATACTTATAGTAAGGTTTTGTTAGGAGGGCTGCTCTTATTAAAGATCAGTAGATGAGTTCTCTGAGCACATAGTCCTGTCTTTTTTGGAAATAGTTTCTTTCAAGGAGTTTGTTTTATTGTGGACTTAAGCTGATATCCTTGATCTAATTCTTACTGACTTTCTAGGCACCATTCATTCAACAGATACTTTTGAGCACCTCTTGTGCTCTCTCATGCACTAAGGTTGCCGCTGTGAATAAGACTGACTAAAAAGATGCCTGCACCCAGGAAGACTGCCTTTTAGTGGAGCGAGTAAATAAGTTTTTAAATTATGAGAACATAGAATAAAATGGGGTGACGTGATAGTGACAGGGCAGCAGGGGCGGGGGGATGTTCTTTAGATTGCATGGTGGAAGGCTTCGCTGAGGAGATGACTTTCAGTCAGAAACTGGAATAGCAAATAAAAAGAAGCCACCTGGGCAAAAGCATCCTAGACTGAAGGAACAGAAATTGCAAAGGCTGTAACGCCCATGAACTTGGTGTACATCCCTGTGGTGGTGTATGCATTTTATGCATTTTCTTTCTTTCTTTTTTTTGGCCACACCGCCTTGTAGGATCTCAGTTCCCCGACTAGGGATCGAACCTGTGCCCTCGGCAGTGAAAGCGAGGAGTCCTAATCATTCGACCACCAGGGAATTCCCGGTGTATTTATGTTGGTGGCCTAACATGGCCTAACGTTTTGTGGTAATTAATTTTAATTTTATGATGGCATAAAAATCACACCAGATTGTCATAACTTAAATTCCTATCTTTTACTGACTCAGTTGTTGTAAATTACCCTAATTTTTACCTTATTCTGTATTCAGCCAGTGGAACTAAACTTAGTTGAGTTATAAATCTAGGTTTTTACATAGGAGACAAGAGATAATGACAAAGGGTCATAGTGTCTTAGATATGAAACTTGAAAGGCAATATCCCAAACCCCAAATTATGTTACAGAATTTAAGTATTTAATCTACTTTTTTAAAAATAAACTTTATTCCGTAAATATCTAGTTACTTATAGGTTTTCAGCATAAGTAAGGAATCCTTAAAATTTCATGAAAACTACATTTTCTCTTTTGTATTAAAATATGCATATGTTTGTTCCCTTTTAACAAAAAGTAAAAACATTTCTCAGCTTTTACTTACGTTATCTATTTCTAATGTCTTGTTCTAGCTTTTCAGTCTGATTGCTTTCAGTCTGAGAGCTTTTCATGTCTGATTGATCTTTCTGGCCCTGTGGAGCAGAGTACGGAGCCCTATACATAATAATTTCTTAAAGTTATTTGTTGAGTGAATGAATTAATGAATGAATATATAAACACTTATTATAACGTGACTGTTAGAGAATAATGATCAGTAGTCAGTATACTTAAAAAGATTGACATGACATTGATCACTTTTTAAAAAGTGACTTTATAAAATTGTTGGAAAATATTTTTGCATTTCTAAAAGGGAGGTGGTCAATGTGAAGAGCACTTATATGGACTAAAAATCAGAAAATGGATCTGAATTTCAGCTGTGCCGTCACTCACAGGGTGTTCCAAAATAAATCATGCAACCTTGCACACAGTTTCTTAGTTTGTACAATGAAGGGATTGGGTCGATTGTTGTTAACATTTCTCCCTGCTCTAAAACTCTAAGATTTTTATCCTTTGCTGTTTGTAAGAACCAGGAGAGATAAAGGTTACCTTTTATGTTAGATTTGATTCTAAATCTAGTGACAGAGGACAATGGTGCTTAAACTATTCTTGTTAAATGATAAGGAAAAACCTTGGAAAATGTCCATTGGTAGTATGCACAAGCTGATTATGTTATGATTAGTTGTGCCACTTTTATTTTCTTTAATGGCCTGTACTCTGCATCTTCCTGTCTAATTTTTCTCTAAGTATTGAGATTATCGTAGTACAAAGGAATGGTATATTTGTAAGAAGGGGCTCAGCCAGAATGGTGAGTTGTCTGGAGATGATGGTCTCTCTAAGTATAAGGAGATTGTTAGGGGTGGTCTACAATACAATACTTTTTTTTTTTTTTTTAAGGTTTTATTGATATTTTTTCAGGGTGGGAGGAGGTGCTAGGTGCTTCCCTCTTTCACACTAAGCATAACATTCTTCTATAACATGTTAGCTTATTGTTGGGGAATTTTTCTAAAGTGAAAATAAAATCTGTTTAATAGCAAATTCAAGCTTAGAATAGATAATTTTAATAGCCTCATTTTGTCTCCCAAATGGTCTGGGGTAGTAGAAGATTATCTGAGTGACATTACTATAGGGGCTCTCATCCCTTCGTAGTAGGCAAAATGAAGTCCGGCTACTCTGTAGAAATGCTGCTGGCTTGGAGCTCCTGAGATCTGCCATGCCTGTTTCACTGTCCTACTTGCTTTCTCTCAAATTCACATTAGAAAATTATATGTGTATATACACACATGTGCACACACGCACTCCCATATATTTGGTTTGACTTGGCTCACAAGATTAAGAGATCAGAAGCTTCAAGGATGGTAGAACTGGGCTCTTTGTGTTGCTGTGCCCTCAGGTTCTTTCCCTTATGGTTGCAAAACAACTTCCAGCAGCAGCCAGGAAAATATGCTTCCTTGTTCGCGTCCAAAGAAAGGAGAGTCCCCGCTTACTGTCTGTATTCAAAGTGAGAGTAACTATCCCATAAAAGTTCATGAGCTCTTTCCTTGATTTCATCAGCCAGAATTGAGTAAACTTCTGGGATACAGTTCATTCCTGAACGAGTCACTAACTAGGGGGACTTAAGCATTCAGGTCTTTCCCTTGAGCTGATTATCATTGCCCTTATCCACGTGGGAGAGTTGGAATGGCAACCAGCATGCACCACTAGTGTGTAGCCCACAGTCAAACATCAAAGTCAATGAAATTGGCATTATTGGATCAGTTCTGGCCCACTAGTGGCACAAAGACAATACTTTGGCAGCCACTGGTATAGTGAGAAGTGGACCAAGGATGGGCCTGAAGGAACACCAATATTTAGCAAAGAGAAAGAGGAGCCTGTGAATCAGTTTCCTACTTAAATTTATTCTGTATTGCTGCTTTGATGTAGAATTTTTTAAAAATTATATGACAATAGTGATGACCTTAGGATTTGTTTTCTTTATATTTCTTTTTCCAAAAGAATAGAGACTGCTGGAAATACGTTAAGCTTAGAAATTGAGATTTGAATTTTTCCCTTAAGTAAAAATGTTCCTTGAATATTTGAGTAAAAATGTTCTTATAATTCAAGTGTTTTCTAATTTAAGAAAAGAAAATAACAAGCAGGAGAAAACAAGTCAAATGTATATTCATTTCTGCTTCCTGCCTTGTTCGTAAAGTCAAGAATCTGACCTTTGAGTAAGTTTCATCATATTTCTTATCACAAAACAGATTACAGAATAATCCTGGGAGTAAGTAAATAAACACTCTCCTTTGAATTTCCTGCTTTTTTTTTTTTTTTTTTTGTAAATTGTGACCAGTCTTCAATTTACTTAAAATATGATTTTTAAAGTACATTCTGCAGGTATAATACTGAAGGTATTTAACAATTTAGTTTAAATTATGACCTTCAGAAAACTATTCAGTTGGCTTGAATTCATTGATTCTAATGACATATGGAATATTTGATTTACCCAGTGGTTTTTCTCCATTATATATCTCTCTGATCACTTTAATGTCACTACCTGGGCTGGGTTTTTTTTTGAAGTGCTGCCCATTGTCTTAAAGGAAATAGGGAAGGAATTATAAATGGTTATACAGAAGTTAATAGAAAAATGAAAAGAGTATTTTGTAGTACATGAACTATCTAATATGTTAGATACTAAGGAAGAACTGCATCCATGTATGTTTCTTAAAAATTTTTTTTACAAGTACAGTCATCCCTTGGCACTGGGGGGCTTGGTTTCAGGACCCTTGTAGATACCAAAACCCAAGGGTGCTCAAGTCCCTTGTATAAGATGACATAGTATTTGCATATAGCCTACACACATCCTCTGATATAGTATTTTAAATCATCTTTTGATTAATTATAATACCTAATACAATGTAAATGCTGCATAAATAGTTGTAAATATAATACAAATGCCCTGTTAGTAGTTGCCAGGTTTTGCTTTTTGGAGCTTTCTGAATTTTTTTTTTAATATTTTCGATCTACATTGGTTGGTTGAATCCGTGGATGCAGAACCCACAGACATGGAGGGCCAACTGTAGTGAGGAAGGTTAAAATTTATGACTCAAACTTCACGCTCATCCCTACATACATGTTTGATGTCTTGAAAAAAAGATATCTCTCTTTTATTATAATGTAATAAATGGTTAGGTTTGCTGCCCTGTGTCTGAAGACCTCAGTGATTGGAAATGGGTTGTGATTGGTAATGGGCTGGGAATGGCAGTGGATTGAGTCTTACATGCAAGGATCTTCCTCTCCTTGAGTAATCAGGAACAGACACTTCTGATTTTCCTTTTGTGCTTGGCATGTGTAGGAAAGACAGACATGATGTACCACTGTTAATTTCTGCATATCTTTTAGACAGTGAGATACTAGCAAAGAGACTTAATTCAGGAGGCCAGTGAGTTTTCCTTTACATTTGTTACTATGCCTTACTTAGTTCCAAGGGGTCAGATAAAGCATTGCATTTTCTATTTCATATTTCAGCCTCCTCTGAAATTTGGCACTGTAAATCAGTGGTTCTCAAACTTTAGCATGTATCAGAATCTTCTAGAGGGTTTGTGAAAACACAGATTGCTAGACCTCCCACGCCCAGAGTTTCTGATTCAGTAGGTCTGGGGTAGGGGACCAAGAATTTACATTTCCAATAATTTTCCTCATGATGCTGATCTAGGTATTGCCCTTTGAGAATCACTGCTGTAAAAACATTTATTTTTAGTAAAACCAGTGAAGAGTCATACTGAATTTATTTAAGGAGAAGATACACGGTATTTACTACTGTTTAGATTAGACTTTATATTGTTTCTCTCTGGATGTTGGTTATTACATTAAGTGACCTACAGGGAATACTCTCATAAAATATATTTATTTGGTAAAAGAATGGTTGCCATTGGTAATTGTAACTTTTCACAGACAGATTAATAGCTGCTGCTAGGCTGAAAGCCACTTTTGGACTAGAAGAAAATACTTTCCATTATTTTGCTTAATGTTTCAAGCAAAGATGGGATTTTTGTTGTTGTTGTTGTTTTTGTATTTGTTCTTTACTAAGATACCATAATTGTTATTTCATTCAATGAGTATTGAAACTTTTTAAGCTAGTCTTGAGGCCAGTACACAACCTCTTTGCCATTGCCAGCTGTGCATGTTTCTATGGAAACTCAGTAGGGACTAGCAGGATTACTTTTGTAGGGACCACACCTGGCTTATTTGCATCCAATTTAAGTTGGGGAAATTTCAAAAGAATAAGAGGTCTGTAGATGTGCCAGTGGACAGCCAGAAAGAGCTTGTCAGTTTGTAACCATCACACTGGTCTAAAGGAGGAAGGGTAGGTGGGTTTTCCTTATTCATTATAGTTCCTGCTCTGGAGGAGTTTGGTGGGTGTGCTGAAGTTTATATTTGTTTTGTGTATTTAGTTGTCCATCTGTTTCTGTTTTGTTTTGTTTTTTGTTTTAGGTATATCCTCTTACAACTTAACAATTTTAAAATTCTTTTAAAGAAGTTAAAGTACATATAGATCAGACTTTTTTTTCAAGAGAGAGAAAAAATTCAGTTTCTTTTCAGTTGTATAACATAATAAAATGTCTTAGTAAATTTTTGACCACTGTTGGAGAATGGTGGCAGAATTTTAATGTTGATCTCTATTTTCAAGTATTATGAGCTACTATAAGCCCCTTCTCTCACAAAAATAACTCCTTTTTAAGAAGGTAGTTTCAACTATTTACATATTTGATTTTGTTTGCACCATTGAACTTAACTAAGCTTTGGTTCAAAGTTTCATGAAGTAGTTAGGAACATCACAGAATGTATAGAAAAAAAATTATATGATCTAGTTAACATGAGTACTGAGTACAGTTATATAAAACTTAGATGGTTTTCATTAATGTTACACTACTCGATCAGTTATACTAATTTATACCAATTACTGATTAGTTGTACTAATTCAAACAAAGCTATGTAGTAGAGGTAGTTGGCAAATAAGAGTCAGTGCATGTACCATCTCCTCTTCATCTGTTAAGGCTGGCTGCTTGAACCTACTATTAGGGTTCTGAGGCCTCATGGCAAAGAATGTCATGGTCAACCAGTGATGGTAAATTTACACACCTGTGTGTGCCAAGTATTGCTCTTTCTCATTTTTCAAAGACAAAATGTAATCTTGCACCTTTTTCCAGAATACAGTGATAGCAATCTATATTCATTTATGTCTGTCATCTATGTGTGTGGGTATAGCCAGTTGAAATAGATACTTGTAAATTTGGAGGGAGGTTAGTGTTGGATTTTGGGGTCTTTTGTTAAGTTAATGAAATATACCCTTTAAAGAAAATACTAAGTAGGCTTTTTTATCTAGCTTCATGAAAGACCACCCCCTTATAATACATGTTCCAAGAACTTTCTGATTTACCTCCACGTTTCTGAAGTAAGGGCAGGTGCTAGTAACTCCATTTTGTAGATGACAAGTAGACACAAGAGAGCTGCCTGCCTCTAATCACTTTATGTTTAGGCAGCTAACCATACCTTGATGGGTAATCCAGCGTTCTCCACCGTTTGTAATTGTTCCCACTTAAAGTGTTAGGTTATTTTATACAACTTACTCAGTCTTGCCTTTTTCTCTTTTTGTATTCATAGACTGGAAAAGTAAGAAGAGCTTTCCTGCCTTTTTAATTACCAAACTACTCTCAGTTTTCAATGAATCAATTCAAAGAAAGAATGCAGTCTTTCTATACCTGGTAAATATTTTCTGCTAATAAAAGCTATTAATTTAGTGGCCTCTGATAAATCCAGGTGTTATGATGATTGCCTTTAATTTTGTGGAATGACTATAAAAATGACTTAAATATATATATTTCATTTTTAACTCTGAAATTTGTTTGATATTTATTGATATAATTGAGTTATGCTTAGAATGCCTGTGCCCTAGCCCTCAATGGAAAATAGTTTAGGATTGCCCTAATACTTAGATTAGGCTCTGGTTTCTTTTGGAAAAGTTGTGAAATTAATGCAAATAGGGTACATGTTAAGTATCATCTTTATCGTGATAATATAACATTAGCAATAATTCCTATGTGGTAGTTTAATAGAAGTTCTTTGTAAATAATAGTTTTATAAAATTAATCTATAATCAAAATATTATAACCTACATTTTACCAATGATGAAGGAACTTGTTTAAGGAAGTTCAGTGCTTCCTTAGCCAGTGTAGAGCTGAGATCAGAATCTAGACTCCTAGTCTCATGCCTTTTTAAAATTCTCATTTTTTTAAGTACCTTAAATATAAATTAACATGCCTGAGGGAATAAACAAACCATAGTGACATTTCATATGGATTTTCCTTTTGTGTAACTGAATATGTTCCTGTAGCAACAGCAAAGAAGAAATGGTTTTATTTATTCTACGTAAAATATTTTATCTATTAACAATAATATTAACAACCATTAATTAACTACTAGGGGCCATTGAAGCTTTTGGATACATTTTGTTCAAATCTGAGGAGAACTCTTGGGAGTATGGTTGTACCTGTTTTACAGATGAGGAAACTGAGGCTTAGGAAGGGTCATATAGTTTAGAATTTTAGAATTCTAGAACTGGAGTTTAAACGCAGTTTTCTCTGATGCCAAAGCCTATTACTAAACTATGCAGTCTGTTTATTTTTGGAATTAAAATTTAATCGTAAATCCAACCTAACCCTTGTTAACTGATACTGATTATGGAATTATTTCCTCTCTCTTAATTCACCCATTCAAAAATCTGAGCACTTTAGAGACATACTGAGGTAGTGAAGAGAAACCATAAAACCGTGTCTTCCTCTGTAATGATTTTAGCTATAGAAATCATATTAGCTATTTTATAATGTAATTTCAAGGTGTAAGTTTTATACCCCCTCAAAAAGTATATATTTGTATATTATAAATACATGTTTAAACTAAACTACTTTGAGCAAGTCTAGAGGTATATTTAGTGAGACTGAGCATTTGTCTCTCCAGTGTTTTTACTTATTATAGTTGATCATCAAACAATGATTATTTTCCTAAAATATTTTTAAAACAGACCTTTCAAAATTAGTTGACACCCTTAATGAAAAAATTTTGATGTTACAGTAAAGAGTATTAGTCAGAAATTAAGACATTTCAAGTGTCTGGTTGGCTTTGGGATAAACAAAAGCTGATTATCTTAAATGAAGATGTAATGATGAAAGTATAAAGAAAATTCCTCTTCTTTAGTAAAATACCTTGAGTACCTGAGTTTTCCCAAACCAGGAGAATCTTTGCCTTAAAACCTGACTTATCCCTTGAAATTCACCTTTCCCCAGGGATCTTTCATTAAATTACCACCATGACCTGCCTGGCCTAAAGAGGGTGGGGATGCACAGAATGTAGACAGTGAGATATAAAAAAGTACATTTTTTAGTAGCCCATGTCACATAACTGTTTTATTCCTGGTAATGTGGAGATCTTATACCAAAGAATTGTAATTTATGTGCATTTTAATCTCTACTGTTCAAAATGAGAAATAATGTAAAGTAGATTTTCTGGTACCTTTCTGTTCTAGATGGTCATGTGTTAGAGCTTTATAAAAGGTGAGATACATTGACAAATTTTATTTTTTTAGTTAAATTCTTTCTAACTAACTGGAGCTTGTGAAGGTGGTATGAAATTTATTGATACAGTGACATTATGATGAGATTACAAAGTTATTAACTACCCTAAGTATTACTTGAAACTACTCATCATCCTCTGAGTAGAAGGGAAGGAGGTGAAGTAGGGCTGGGGCAGCAAACATTTAATGAATTCCTACTCTGTTGGGCATATGCTATACACATCTACATGCATGCTTTCATTTTTAATATATGGAAAAGTACAGCGGTACAGGAAGTAGAGCAAAGAGAAGAAAGCATTATGCACAAATTTATGTCTTGCTTTTTGTTTGGATGGTCAACTTGTTAAACCCTTCATATTCTTTTGTCCTCCACTTTTGGCCAAACAATCATGCTGTTGATTGTTTCCAGTGCTCTGAATCACAACTGCCTGGGATTGCTGTATAGTGCTTATGTGGCCAGAGGGGCATTAGTGGGTTTTTTTTCTTGGGGCGGGGGGCCGGTAGTTAGATTTTAAGTTTTCAGAAGACTGTAGTTAACAGTACTGTATTATATATTTTAAAATTTGCTAAGAGGGTAGATCTTAGTTACGTGCTCTTGCCCCACACAAAAAAATTTTTAATTAAAAAACGGGGCGGGGGACACAAAGGAAACTTCTAAAGGTGATGAATAAGTTTATGGCTTTAGTTGTAGTCTCACAGATGTATATTTATCTCCAAACTTATCTAGTTTGTATACATTAAAGTTGTATACATTAAATATGTATGGCTTTTTGTATGTCAATCATATCTCAAAAAAAAAAGTTTTTAAAAAAGTTTTAAAAAAGTTTTCAAAAGAGAAAACTCATACTTCTTAAGAAATGTTATTTAAAGATTAAAACATGAGAAAAAAGAAGAAAAAGGAAACCAAATTATACTTCAGCCATGTTCAGCTAATTCAAACATTAATAAAACTGTTCTTACCATGTACAGTAAAGATAATTTTCTGGCCTATGGATTAAAACTCAGTTAAAAAACATGGAAATGTTCAAAAGCATCACTTAAAATTTCTTGTTATAACAGGAGAAAAATCTTGAGTAGTATTTATTGAATATTTATCAAGATATTAGAATAATACAGCTATTTTTATAATTCCTGATTATTTTCAAAATAACTAATATTCTCATTTTAATTTTAAGAACCGCCTTGGGAGATAGCATAATCATTCCCATTTTTCAAATGAGAAGATTAAGGTTCAAATGTTGTGTTAAGTTTCCTAGGGATGCTGTAACAAAGTACCACAAACCAGGTGGCTTAAACAACGGCAATTTATTGTTTCATAGTTCTGGAGGCTAAAAATTCAAGATTAAGGTGTTGGCAATGTTGGTTCCTTCTAAAGGTTGTGAAGGAGAATCTGTTCCATGCCTCTCTTCTTGTCTGCCCTCTGTATGTATCTGTCTCTGTGTTCAAATTTTCCTTTTTTGTAAGGACAGCAATAGTATTGGACTGGGGCTCATCCTAATGACCTCATCTTAACTTGATCATCTCTGAAGACCCTATTTCCAAATAAGGTCACATTCACAGATCCTGGGTATTCGCCTTTAACATCTTGGGCGAGACACAGTTCAACCCATAACAGATGTGACATCCTTTGCTCAGGGTCTCCTAAGTAGGAAGTTTAGACATAACACATTGTAGTGCCCCTAAAATAGTAGTTTTAAAAGAAGATGACAATATATCTATGATACCACATTTAAAATGCATTTTCTAATATTTTCTTATGCCTGGGTAGATTTTATTTAAAATTAACTGAGTTTCTAAAATATTTAATAGAGTTTTTGGTTGTAATGGATTTCAAGCTCTTTCTTTGGATAATAAATAAGTGATACGACACCAACTGTGGAAAGTTGTTCAGTACTCAGTGCTTAGATCTGAGTATAAATTTTACTGAACTTCCATTAATTCAATGTAGAGCTTTAGAATGTAGACTCCTTCATATTTTGAGATGTCCATCAGAATACTGTTTAATTGGTTTCAAGTGCACTCTGATGCTAGGTTATCTATACATTTCACAATTCTGTAAGAATTATAGTGTTGCCAGTGTTAATACGCATCTTTTGATCAGAGATTTCTGAGGAGTGGGGAGAGCAAGACTCAACTAGGATAATAAAACAGTGTATGGTAGTTTGTTGATCTCTTTTCTTTTTCCCTTTTTTCTTTGCTAAATCTTTCTTTTAAAATTATTTTAGACTTTTAGAAAAGTTGCACAATAGTACAAGTAACTTTTTCCCTGAACCTTTTGAGAGTAGGTCTCAGACTTGATGGTCCATCACTGCCAAATACTTCAGTGTATAATTCCTACAAATAAGGACATTCTTCTACATAGTCATGATACAAACATAAACTCAAGAAATTTACAATAACACATTACTGTCAACTAATCCATAACCATATTCAAATTTTTCTTGTTATCTCAGAAATGCCCTTCATAGCAAAAGAATCCAATCCAGGATCATGCATTGCATTTAGTTGTCATGTTGTCTCTTTAGTATTCTTTTATCTGGAATAGTTTTTTAGTCTTTCCTTGATTTTCAGCACTGTGACACTTCGGAAGAATACATTTTGTGGAATGTGTTTGAATTGGGGCTATGTGATACTTCCTCAGGTTATGTGTCTGTGGCAGGAATATCACAGAAGTGAAGTTGTGTTCTCATTTTGGGAGGGGGGAGGGTTGCACAATTTTGATTTATCCCCTGACTAGTGATATTAACTTTGATCACTCGATTAAGGTGATGTTTACCAAGCTTCTTTACTGCAAGTTACACTTCTTCCCTTTGTAATTAATATATATTTTGTGGGCAAACTGTAAATTTTTGTGATCAAATTTTTGCCCACTAGATTTAGTATCAGTTGTTTCTTGACTGGACTTACTGCTATGATGGTTTCCAAATGTTAATTTTCTTGACATTCTACTGTAAGGAAGAACGTTCTCTTCTCCCTGTTTATTTATTTATATCAGCATGGACTCATGAATTCCTATGAGTAATGGTTATAATTCATTATTATTTTTATTTACTTTGTTCAAATTGTCCAAAAGTCTGTCGATGGGAGACATTTCAGGCTGGTTTCTGTTTATTTTTCACATATTCCCATAATTTTTTTTTTTTATTCCCATAATTTTTTAAAGCACTTCCACTACTAATTTCTTCACCAAAGCAGTAAAAGGAGAGAAATAAAAAATAAAATATAAAGTCTCAGTAAAAAAGCAGAAAGCCTCATTAAAGAAACAGAAAATATAAAGAACTAAACGGAGGAACTTCCTTGGTGGCGCAGTGGTTAAGAATCTGCCTGCCAATGCAGGGGACACAGGTTTGATTCCTGGTCCGGGAAGATCCCACATGCCACAGAGCAGCTAAGCCCGTGCACCACAACTACTGAGCCTGCGCTCTAGAGCCCACGAGCCACAACTACTGAAGCCCACGCATCCTAGAGCCCGTGCCCCGCAACAAGAGAAGCTGCCCAGTGAGAAGCCCGTGCACCACAAGGAAGAGTAGCCACTGCTCGCCGCAACCAGAGAAAGCCTGCACACAGCAATGAAAACCCAACACAACCAAAAAAAAAATAAATAAATTTATATTAAAAAAAAAGAACTAAATGGAAATTTTAGAATTGAAAACCATAGTAACTGAAATAAAAAACTCACTGGGTAGGCTTACAGCAGAATGGAGGGGACAGAGTGATCTGTAAGATAGAACAGTAGAAATTACCCAATCTGAACAAGAAGGAGAAATTGAACAAATAAATGAACAGAGCCTCAGGTACCTATAGGATTATGACAAAAAAAAGACTACAACAAGAGTAAGAGAAGGAGAGGGGAAAGCAGGCAGGGCCAAGAAGTACTTGAAATAATGGATGAAAACTTGCCAAACTTGGCAGAAGACATAAACCTACACATCCAAGAAGCTGAGCAAATTCCAAACAAGATAAACCTGAAGAAATCTGTAAGACACATCATAAAACTTACGTAAACTTAAAGACAAAGGAAAAATCTTGAAAATAGTGAGATAGAAATGACACCTTACGTATGGGGAAAAAACATTCCAATGATAATGGATTTCTTATCAGAAACCATGGAGGCTGGGAGACAGCGGGGTAACATTTTTCAAGTACAGAAAGAGCTCAAAACCTCAAACTCTATATCTGGGAAAAATATTCTTCAGGAATGAAGGAGAAATCAAGACATTCTTAGATGGAGGAAAACAAAGAGAATTTGTTTCTAGCAGCCTTACCCTAAAAGAATGACTAAAAAAAAAAAATACTTAATTTTAGATCCAACAGAACATGTTCAGGACTTTTATGCTGAAAACTACAAAATGCTGATGGGAGAAATCAAGGAAGATATACGGAAATGGAGAGATGTACTGTGTTCATGGATTAGGAGATTCAACATAGGAAAGATAAATTCTTCCCCAACTGATATACAGGTTTAATGCAGTTCCTCTCAAAATGCCCCTAAGATTCTTTTGTTTTTTTGATTGAAATACTGATGTACAATGTTGTTAGTTTTGGGTGTACAGCGAAGTGATATATATATATGTATTCTTTTTTAGATTCTTTTCCATTATAGTTTATTACAAGATATTGTCCTTGTCCCTTATCTATTTTATATATAGTAGCATCTATCTGTTAATTCTGTTAAGATTTTAATAGATAAGATTATTCTCAAATTAATACAGGAATGCAGGCTAATTAGAATAGCTAACAAAATTTTGAAAAAGAAAAATAAAGGGGGAAGAATCAGTCTTTAATTTCAAGACTTTTTATATAGCTGTAGGAATTAAACCTCAGGGCTTTATCAGTAGAGGCATTGACACATTGATCAATGGAATAGAATAGAAAACCCAGAAATATCGACACAAGTACAGCCAATGGATTTGTGACTAAAGTACAAAAGCAATTCAGTGGAGGAAGAATAGTCTTTTTGACAAATGATTTGGGGAGGGGTGGGGGAAGAACCTTTAACCTAAACCTCACACTAGGATAAAAACAGAAGAAAATTTTCAGGATGTAGGGCTTGGTGAAAAGTGCTTAATCACGACACCAGGAGCACAGTCCATAAAAGAAAAAAATTGATAAACTGGACTTTATCAAAATTAAAAAGTTTTTCTGTGTGCAAAACTCTGCTAAAAGGATGAAGAGTCAAGCTCCACAATGAGGAAAAACATTTGCAAAGCACATATCTGATAAAAGATTATTATCTACAGTGTATGAAGAACTCTCAAAACTGAACCCAAAAAAAACCAATCCATTAGAAAATAGAGATTTGGGTGGAATTCCCTGGAGGTCCAGTGGTTAGGACTCCACGCTCTCACTGCCGAGGGCCTGGGTTTAATTCCTGGTCGGTGAACTAAAATCCCACAAGCCATGTGGTGCAGCCAAAAAAAAAAAGAGAGAGATTTTTGCATTTCTAAAAAAATTCAATAAAGAATAGACATGTCACTGAAGAGGATATATGAATGGTAAATAAGCATATAAAAAGATGGTCCATAAGCCATTGAAGAAATGCAGATTAAGACCACCATGAGATATCACTGCATACCTATTAAAACAGCTAAAATAAAAGGTTATGACACTACCAAATGCTGGTGTAGATTTAGAAAAACTGGATTTCTCATACATTGTTTTGAGAATGTCAAATGGTACAGCCATTCTGGAAAATATTTGGAATTTTCTTTAAAACTAAATATATACTTGTCATATGACCAAGCAATCTCACTTCTGTGCATTTATCCCAGAGGAAAAAAAATTTATGTCCACATAAAAATATGTACGTGAATGTGCTTTGTATATTATAGATGAGAGTCAGATACGTCTTTTGCAAATACTTTCTCCCAGGGTGGAGCTTGTGATCCTATGTACATGCCATTTATGAATGTTTATAGCAGCTTTATTTGTAATGACCCCAAACTGGAAGCAACCAAAAAGTCCCTTAATTGGTGAATGGTTAGACAAACTATGGTACATCCATACCATGCACTACTCTGTTCAGCAATGAAAAGGAATAAACTGTTGATACACAGAATAACTTGGAGGGGTCTTAAGGGCATTATGGTGAGTAAAAAATGCCAACCTCAAATGGTCATATACTGTATGATTCCATTTGTATAATCCCAAAATGACAAAATTATCAAAATGGATGGCAGATGAGTGATTGTCAAGGATTAGGAATAGCCAGAGGGAGAGGAGTGGATATGCCTATAGTGGGGTAGCAGCAGGGAATTCTTTGTGACAAAATAGTTCTATATTTTGATTGCAGTGGTGGTTACATGAATCTACACACGTGACAGTAAAATAACATAGAACTTTACATATGCTCTATACCAGTTTCCTGGATTTGTACTGTTAGTTGTACTGTACTGTTAGTTATATAAGATGTAACCAGTGGGGGAAACTGGATGAAGAGTGCGTGAGACCTGTCTATAAATTCCTATGAATTTCTAACTATTTCAAAGTAGAAAGTTAAAAACAAAAGAGAGGGATATTATCATTGCTATAGGATTTCAGGGAAACAAATAGTTACTTGACAGTGAGGGGAATGAAGATCTGTGGTCATAACTTTTGAGCCTGTCTTTATAGGATAGATAGACTTTTCACTAGTTGATATAGGGAGGGAACGGTATTTCAGACAGATTGAGAGTTAGTAAATGTTTATGGAGTGACTGCCACTGTACTGTTAATAGTAAGAGATATTAATAACATCTGATTAGTCTGAAGAACATTTTAATTAGTTTAGTGAAGGAGTATATCTTTAGATTTCGTATCTCATGTAGAACTTTGGGATACTTGTTACCTGTATTTTCACACAAATTTATGAAACCTGGGAGTAAGAGAGAGAGAAAAAGAGAGAAGACACAAATTACCAATATCAGAAGTGAAACAAAGTAGTTCAAAGGATGAATGACAATAAACAAAGCAGCATGTGGTTTTAAATAAAACAAAGCCTGTTTTTCATGGTTTCAGTAAATGGAATCAGAGAAAAAGTCACATTCCATTTCTTAAAGTTAGAGAACTCTAATAGTAGCCAAGGATGTCAAGCCAAATTATAGGCCTGTGTTAAAGCCGTGTTGTCATCTGATCTTTTCTTCCATGGAATTTTCACACTTTGTAATTCTGTATTTAGATGATTGCTTAATATTTCTGTCTACTATTGAATTGTAAGCATTCTGTGGCTCAGCGTTGTAGGCCCAATTCCTATCCTGGTGTCTGGCAGCACTTAGTAAATACTTGTTGAATGTGTTCATACATGAAATAAATGACTTTGCAAAACTCTTTACATTAGAACAAATAAAAGACAGTTATAGAAGTAAAGAAACAGGATGATAAGATAGACTAGACAGAAAAGTTTAGTGTAATGGTAAAACTTTAGTAGAGCTACACAAGATTTAAGCTTTTACAGCTAAGCAATTCAGGATTGGATTTTGTAATGTTACTATGTTTACTGAAAAGATGCCAGAGTGTTGGACTGAGCAGGAAATGAGCTATGGCATGGCTGTAGAAAAATAAGATAGCACAGGTTAAGGAAGACACCAGAGCATGAGCCACTTAATACTAGCTGCTTTCTAGTGTGGTAGCTTTCTTAACAAACCACCTCTTAAATGACTGATCCAATTAACTGATGCCATGAGAATTCTTGCTTGAAACATACTGATGATTCCACTACAGCATGCTGAATGCTTACTCATTAGTATGTCTGTGCATATCTGCTGCTGCTGCTGGAGTTGTATGGGTATCAGGAGTCATTTACACGTTTGTGCTCTCAAGCCTTTTCATGCTGGTTTATACTTATTTTAATCACACAATTTAAATAATTATTATATAAATCAAGGGAAAGAGAAGTGATATTTCTGTGAAAACTTAAGTTGAATGCTTTGAAAAGATTTGATAAAGGGTAATAAGTAAAAAAAAAATACTGCTGAATTAGATGTGACCAAGGGAGCTGTAAAATATCAGGGATAAATTATTCTTTAAAAAACAAAAAAGTAAGTAAGAAGGAAAAAGATTCTGTACTCAGATTGCTTCACGTGTCTTTTAAGCAGTTTTTCAGTCCATGGGTCATGGAATCACTTTAGTAGGTTTAAATCAATTAAAAAAAAAAAAAAAAGAAATATATTAGAACATAACAGAGTGCATTACACCTAGGAAGGAGCATTGTTTCATGAAATTTTCCTTGAGTTTTTAATATTTATTTTATACACATATGTAAAATGTGAAAATGTGATAAGCTTGAAAAACAAAGCTAAAGAAATTGAAACTGGAAATATTAGAGTGTGTATTAAGGGCATGATTTATCCTAGAAAGAAGAGGAAATTCAAATTAGTGGATCCAAACTTAAAGCAAAGGCTTTAGTCCAACATCAAAAGGTTGGTGAATGAATGTATATTTTTGTGCTTTGTGTTAAAATGAAATGTTTAAGGTATGTATAAATGGTTTTATATTTAAGTTGACCTTTTTAATTGACCAGCAACTACAGATCTCTGTGTCATGTGGTAAGAGTTTCAGCACATTTTATTATACTTATTTTCCTCTCATACTTTCTTATTATATACCCCCCACCCCCACTTTCTCTGCTACTTAATAGCTGTGTCACCTAAGAGTCATTCTCTAGGCCTCAGTTTACTTTTTATGAAATAAGATTATCCTTCAGATCTCTTGTTATTTGACAGTGCTTAATAGCCAAATTGATAAAGTAAATTCTTTCTTGGTATTTGCCCATCTAAATTTTTAGTAAATGATAGACATTCCATTTTGGGTTTTTTTTTTTTGTTTTTTTTTTTTTTAAAGCACTGAAATCCCTGTATTGCAGCCTTAGGGGGCATCATTCACATATGCCAGTCAAAATGGCCATCAGAAATAAGTCTACAAATAATAAATGCTGGAGAGGGTGTGGAGAAAAAGGAACCCTCCTACACTGTTGGTGGGAGTGTAAATTGGTACAGCCATTATGGGGAAAAGTATGGAGATTCCTTTCAGAACTAAAAATAGGGTTACCATATGATCCTGCAATCCCATTCCTGGGCATATATCCGGAGAAAACTCTTAACTCAAAAAGGTACGTGCACCTCAATGTTCATAGCAGCACTGTTTACAGTAGCCAAGACCTGGAAGCAACCTAAGTGTCCATCAGCAGATGAATGGATAAAGAAGATGTGATATATATACACAGTGGTATATTACTCAACCATTAAAAAGAATGAAATAATGCCATCTGTAGCAACATGGATGGACCTAGAGATTATCATATTAAGTGAAGTAAATCAGACAGAGAAAGACAAATATCATATATCATTTATATGTGGAAACTTAAAAAATTCTATAGATGAACTTATTTACGAAACAGAAATAGACTCACAGACATAGAAAACAAACTTACGGTTACCAAGGGAGATGGGGGAGGGAGATAAATTGGAAATTTGGGATTGGCATATACACCCTACTATGTATAAAATAGGTAAACAACAAGGATATACTGTATAGCACAGGGAACTATAATCAATGTCTTGTAATAACCTTTAACGGAAAAGAATCTGAAAAAGATATATATATATATCTGAATCATTTTGCTGTACATCTGAAACACTGTAAATCAACCATACTTCAAAAAAAAGTAAATTTAAAAAAAAAAAAAGAGTTTATTGGCCTCTTTTCCAATGGAAACAACCATTACCTCACTAATCAACTCCTAAACTAGGTCTTAAAGGAAAGCAATTTAATTGGATTAATTCATGCTGAAGTGTGAATAACAATCCTACAAACTTCCCAGAAATGGTTTTCCTTTTTAAAAAGGGTATTCTTTTTAGGTTAAGTCTTAATCTGGTATTTCAGACAGAGGACCAAATGAGGTGAACATTTGAGACTTTGTGGGAAAAGCTCTTTCCCTCTTTCAGATCAGCTGTTCCACAGTTAAGGGACTGTAGGTGAGAAATGGTGGCCATCCCTCTCCCAGTCCAACTGTAGAAGGCCTGGTCAGACTTCTAGTATTTAAGCCTGCCTTCTAGAATGCACAAAGTATCTAGATCAAGAGTGGCAGGAGGGGAGTTTTCTCACCCCCACCATTGTGATCGAGTCAGCTTCCTGTCCCTCTGGATAGCTGCATCTCAGTGCTGCCTCCTTCTTTTGCCCCTCTCCCTCTTCCTGCAGTGAAGATAGTGAGTTGTGCAGCAGAGGGGAAGGAGGTCCCACTTTGCATAGTAACCTATGTGAGTTGGTGAGCTATATAGGCCTGCCGTGCAGAGACCCTGTGGGACTCTCTTGGCCTGAGGGGGAGGAGGATTATTATACTACTGAAGTCCTGCCCTGCAAGGTACCTTCCAGCAAATACTCCTTAGTTGGCAGTGATTGTCTGGCTGTCGCTATAAGTCATCCTTAACTAATGTATGAAAGACCTAATTGGCATAAGAAAGGTAGTTTAGAGGTATTACTGCATGCAGTACGAAAAGGTAGATGGTAAGATGCAGAGAGATTCTATGATAAATGCAGGCAATAAATGTAAAATTTTATGAAGGCAGAAGAGGAAGGAAAGAAACATTCACATTCATCATTTCTTCTCATATTTTCCCACCAAGTAGAAGCTGTATAATCCAATACATTCTACCTTAAAAACTCATTTGAATTTTGTATTCTGTTCCATAATATATTCTTGATTGTTTTACTAAAAAGTATTATGATTCATTATTGAATAAAATCAATGTTCTTAAAGGATGCACCATGTTTATCGTGTGTCTTGATGTCTTCCCTGGCACAACTACCTCATGCTGCAGTCCAAGGTCTAGTCTGAGAAGCACAAGCACATTGAGCCTCACAGCAACCTCATGAAAAAGATAGTATGATTTTACAGATGAGAAAAGGAAGGTTCAAAGAGGGAAAGTCTCATGGGTAATACACGTCATTGTTAAATTTCTCCCCCAAACCCTCTCCTTATATGGATTTTGTGGTTCTGTAAAACATAGAAAAACTAACAGTATAAATAGAGTGCTGACCTAAAAGTTAAGAAGGGTTTTTGGTTCTGTTCCTAGCAAAGTTATTGACTTGCAGGGAAATCTTTTGAAGGTCCCTTATAGAAATGTTGTCTTTCATTTCCTCATATGCATGTTGAATTTAATTTCGTCCTTAATGTTGGGAAAAGGTACATACATATTTTAAAAAATCAGACACTTGGCATGCTTGAAGATTAGTTTTAAATAAAAGCAATTGTTAATGGAATAATACCCTTGAGAACTCTCAAGTCTTAGTGCACTCTTCTTTGTATCCATACACACTTGACTTTTAAACACAAAATTGTTGTCACCAATTATTGGCTTCCTTACTACACTGAAAGTAAGCTATTTTAGTCTGCTGCTTGATTCAAGCCCCCCATGCCTACCAGTTCCTTAACTGTATAACTTGTCCATAGGTATAATAGTAGCCAAGAGCTCAAATTTTAATGTCAGCAAAATCTGGTTTTAAATCCTGACTCCAGATTATTAGTGTGACATTAGATAAAGTACTTCAGCTCTCTGTGCCTCAGTTTCCTTATTTTAAAAGGGGGGTAATAATGCCTATTTCATGGGTTTTTATAAATCTTCTGAATTGTCTATGATGATAACATTGGAATGTTGTCATATGGTAATGCCTAAAAAATTTGGGGTTGATGTTTTACCTTGTAAATTCACTTTAAATAAATATATGCTTTTGTAAGTATTCTAAGTCTATAGATTCATATACATTAAGTGAAATTTACTTGAAAATACTAATTCTACAATTTACATGACCCATTTTTTGATGATTGATATTGTAAATAACAGACTGTCGTACACTTTAGATTGATTTTGATGGGGGAAGGATACTATATGATATGTGGCATTCAACTAATCTATTTGGTTAATTTGGTAGTATAAAAGGATTTGTAGATAATGAATTTTCATACTCTGGGAGATAATTTTATAGATCCTACACTGCTTCTGGATTTATACTGGTGCCTCGTTTTAAAGTAGGACTTTCACCTGACAGTGTATGTTAATATTTGGAAAATTCTCTATCAGTAGGCTAGCACCATCTTGACAGCCCTATGTTCTGCTTCTACCTTGCTAATTGTTTCCTTGGGATTATTTGGATTGTGTAGAAAGCTTTTTGCAAATCCCCTTATTACTGAAGTCATTGTTGCCAGCAGGAATAAGATTAAAGGTGCCTAAGTCTGTAGTTGTTTCTAATTTGTACGTGTCATTTCAGTGGCATTTTAACAGAACTCTGTCTCCTGTCCCTCCCTTCTCCCCCGGTACTATCTCAAGTTAGGTCCAAGAAGCCAGGCCATTGGAAGAAATCTCATTTTATCCTCCTAATTATTATGCTGGCACTCAGGAGATAATTTTTCCCTTCATGCACTGCCAATTAATATGCAAATGGACTGATAAATATTTATGCAATGATTTAAATTATGCAGGGGGTGCTTTCAGTGTATTCTGTAAATGAATTGTTCGTGGACTTCAAAGTACTGGCTGCTGTGCTAACGAGGAGAGATTTGCATAAGGCCCTAATCACGCGCATACTGATTAAGCTTCATTATGGAAACTGCCAGCTGCAATCTTTGTTTCTATTTTATTACAAAAAGAGGAACTTTTCATGCTTCAGTTGCCTTGACAATGTCAGTCCTAGCTGGTAGGAGAGACTAAAACTCCTCTGAGCAACTGAAGTTTCCTTATTCAGTTGAAGATTGCTATGGTGTAACTGAAGTTGTATTTCGCTTCTCCCCCAATCCACTTTCCACCTCCCACCCTTGTTCTTTTAAGAGTATAGTGTAGATTTGTTAGAAATAATAGTACCTTCTTTCCCCTACCCCATACCGCTACCTGTTTCTTCCTTGCTTTGGACTGTCTGAACCTCTAGAAGATTTCACAGCAATGCTGGACTGCAGTGACTATGTTCTAGGTGGGTACCAGCACGGTTCTTTCTTATAAGCTTTAATATGGAAATAGCGTGTGTGGAGTTGACTATGCATAAATGCTTAATCGCATATGCAACCAACTCGGGGGGAGGGGGGAGAAGTGGATTGAGCTGGGAAGGAGGAAAGCATTTGCAAAGCACAAGCCTGCTTGAATTTGCAGTAGGTCCCTCCCTACCACTAGCTCTTCTGGTTCAGAGGATATTTTCAGTAAATAGTGTGGATTTAGAGTTCAACTTGAATGGAGGACATTTTTGCTTTTTGGAAATTTCTATTGAGAGCATTTCATGTAGTTCTAAAAACAGTCTAAATCTGAAAGACGGTATAAAGTGTACCTAAATAATATGTATATATTAATAAAAAAAGTTTTGCATACCGAATGTGAATGTCTTATATAAAAAATGCCTAGTGAAAAATAAGATGGAGCCATAGTGCATAGTTGTTCCCATAAATGCTAATGCAGAAGGTAATTGGAATGGTTACTGCAATAGGACTGTTGATCAATTTCCAGATTTTAGAAACTGTTAACTGTTTTCAAATTTTGGCTAATACTAGCCTTTTTCATTTTTAAAAAATCAACTTCTGTTCTTCAGGAAACAATTTTTAAGTGCTGGAAAGCCTGTTTTTAGAGTTTTTCCTATAGAACAACAAGATTTGGGGAGGGGGATGTGTGGCTTGAATATATAAACTCTCTTTGGCGATTAAGATTTAAAATAGATTGAGGCATTTTGGTTTTTAGACTTACTGTGACCATGGTGGCCATATTTTGTGTTGAGTTTTTTCTGTTTGTATGCAAAATTGTTGAAACCTCTTTGGGTTACTCTGGTCACCTCTCCAGGTGATGACAAGAACTCCAGGTCTCTGATATCTTAGTTTTAAAACCGCTACAAATGATTTATTTTTCCTGTAGGTAATTTTTCCTGCTTGAAAAATTGAGGCTGCCCCCCATCACCATCACAGTAGCTCAGGATAAAATAAAATGATAGTTCTGAAAATGTTTGAATTTTTAGCTGGAAGGCATGGCCTAAACCCAGGGTAGTACTAATACTTGTACAGCATGATAAAAATCACTATTAAAAGGGTTAATGACTAAAATAACAAACTGATGTCAAGAATTCAATCCAAAAGCAACCTGTAGACTGTGTATTAGACTCATACAGTCAGTTCAGTGTGCCCAGAGAGAAAAAACAAACTTCACATATCAAAAAAAGAACTTACTTGTATTTATTCTTTTACATCTACTAAGTTGGGAACTCAAGAAAGGAAAGGAAAGTACCCTTCTGAAATATTTTTAGCATTATATTTTAGAATTAGACATTATATCTGTAATTTTCAGTTCACAGTAAATATCATTTAAACATTCTTCCATTCCATTCCAATGTACAACATTCATAGTTGTACAGTTAATCAGGATTTGGTTTTATTTATTGTTGTGTATGTGTATTAAACTCTTGACAGTTTAATAGAAAATGCATAGAAGATTCACATAGAATACCTGTGACATAATTTTTCATTTTTAGATGTGGAAATCAGGATATGAGTTGTACAGATCATGACTTGTTGAGAATTATGCCTACAGCTTTGTTTCTATGGTATGTGGAAAACATTGTTACCCTTCTGATGAATGTTAACTACTTCATCATTTTTTCCCATTTTCTTTTAAAATACATTCTAAAGGAAGCATTGAGCAGCATGTATGCTTAATGGTGTATTCTATTACATTTGTTGTGGTTTTTGTTGACTTTCATAAGATTTTGGTTAAGTCATTCAGAAAGCTGATGTTTACTAAGCTGTACACCTGTTCCTTTCAAACCTTAGTATGCTTTCAGATGATATTTAAATTTTTCTGTAGGGGGAAGGAAGTTATAGAACTACCCTCATTTATGACCACAGACATACAAATTTGAACCCTTTGAACATGTGAAGAACAAAACAAATATATGATAGAGCTGCTTAAGCCCATAAGGCAAGCATTTGTTTCAAAAGCTGTATTTAAAAAGCTATTACACAGCTTCCAGGTTAGAAATGAAATTTATGAGAGAAGGATTCTTGATTCTTTCTCATCAGTTATGCATGTGGATAAAGTAACCATGGACAACATGGTTGGGACTACTAACGATTGTTTTGATTTTCTAGTTAAACATTTAAGCAGATGACAAAATGGGCTCTTCAGTCAAGAAATTGAATATAATATATAGTTTAAGTATTATTCTCTGCTAATAATTACAGTTAAATGGTTCTTAACCCATTGAGGGAAAAGGTAGAACTTGCTTGATAGTAAACTTCTTTGATTATAAATATGCTAAGTTTGAGTTCACAGGAGAAGTAGAATAAGATACATATTAAATGTATAGTTTTTACCCTTTAGAAGAGGTAGAAGAAAAGCAGACTTGTTCTTGTCTTTGCTGTTGCATATCTTCTAGGATACTTAATATTGCTTGATGAAAACGTATTACTATGAAAGCATTCATTTAGGATATCAAGGCAGTATAATTTTTAGCTGGGTGTGGTTATGATTTAATTTTGCAGTTATTAGATGTATCTGTTATGCCTTGTAGTCCAGCTTCTTGTACTGGTTTATGATTGAGGTATGAATTTGATATATTCTCACTTTGACACATGTTTAGTTTGTTTTGGGGGAGGGGGTGGGGAGTAAATATGGAGATATTTTTCTTAGACATGTTTTCATTTTATTCTGTTAGGTTGAGGTATTGTCCAGTCTGTAATCAAGATTACCAGTAGATTATTTAGGTTACAATTAATGAATATCTTTACTTAACGAAAAAAGAAACTTTATTTGGGAATAACATATTTTACTTTGTGAAGTACTTCTCTCCTCCTCCCCGCCCCAACTTTGTTTATTTAATATACTTTATGCTCCATATTATAAAACATTTTTCCTCTTTTTTATATTATACTCTCTATTATAATTTTTTTTGCAGGTTAGATTTCTGTTATTTCTCGGAAGAATCTTAAGGTTCTTTAGAAAGACAATTTATTTGTGGATCACTTCAGAATTAAGGGAATCCTGAATTTCTTTCAGATAAAATTTTATTATAGTTTGCAATGTTTTAATGTTGATACCATCTCTCCTTGAACTGTAGGACTGTAACAATAGTCAATATTCTTGACCTTTTCCTTTGCCACAATTTTGCCTCCCGAACCACATCCCCAGTGTTTTCAAAACCTATTCTCTTCTGATTTATTGCAGACTCAAGAATGAACAATCCGTCAGAAACCAGTAAACCATCTGTGGAGAGTGGAGATGGCAACACAGGTACAAGATCATTCTCAGATCCAGCTTTTTAATTAGATGTAATAGAGCTAAAAGAAGAAACTTCGCATTTAACTGTGACTTGTATTTGGTGAATGAAGACTAATTTGAGTATTGAGTTGTCAAATATTAGTATTTGCAGGAACTGGGATTGTATTGATTTAAGATTATCTAACTTCTTCTGCAGATTGTTTCATCTTTTGCTGCCATATATCAGAGAAACTACAGAGTGGTTGAGAGACTGGTCCTTTGGGTCAGTTAGTTCTGGGAATGACTTACTAGCCACTTACTAAGCTGTGTGACTTCAGGCAGTTTCCCCAGTCTTTTTGAAAAAGACTTAATTTGTTCACCTATAAAATGGGGATAATAAATTTCATAAGTCATTGTGAGTATTAAAGGAAATGTGTTAAGCATGGTGCCAGCTACACAGTAGCCATTCAAAAAAGTTGAATGGCTGTAACAAAAAAGTTGCTCTTGTTATAGGTGTTAATCAAAATGGGAAATCTTACCCACATTCAGTATAAATTGTATTGAAGTTATCGTATTGTGAGTAGATAAAAACACACACCTGTTTCTAATACATCCTTTTATTTGGTAATTTTTTTAAAAAAATTTACACTTGATTAAACCCTGTATCAAGAGAAAATTAATACCATAAAAATGAGGAAACTGAGGCCCTCGTGGGAGGAAGGTGAGTCCGTAAAGGATAGATTGTCTCCACAGCCCATACTCGACATTTGACTATGTGTCTTTATCAACCATTTAAGAAGGGAATTATGGGCAGGGATACCCAGAAAGTAATAGTTTCACTAGGTTTTTACTAGCAGAGAGCGTTGCCTCTTTGACTTGTGATTTTTAAAATGCCTAACTATGAGAGATAGTAAAAATGAGAGTCACTCTTGGAGACTGTCTTTGTTTTCCACCCCTACTGGCCACAACACCTTTTAATTTGAAGTAGATGGGTTGAACCAATACGGCAGCTTCCTGCCTACATATCTTTCGTTAAAACTTTTTTGGTACCTGGAGATACTTGTTAATCTTTTAATCTCTAAAGCATACCTGCCTCTTTATGTGAAACGGAGCAGTGGGGCTTCCTGCTGTATTTAACATGTCTTAAGTTACTCCAACCGAGGCTAGCCAGGTAGACTGCTGTAAATACATCCCGTGAAGGGGAAGCGCAGCATTCTATTCTGCCTGAAGTGTCAGCTAGTCTCCTCTCTGTCCCGTTTGGGCTCCGCCTTGCATTTTTTTGTAGCAGCAGTCCCTCTGCCAGTATTTTGGCCACCTAGCTTAGTTAGGTGTGGGACTTGTTTGCAGAGAGAAATAGGGCAGTTGATCCCGTTAAGACACTAGAAGAGAGTGAGCAGGACACCCATGCCTAAAGAATTCAGATTCAAAGAAGAGGCACGTATTTCTTAGGGGAGAGAAACAGACTCAGAATGATTGGAGAACACTGAAAAAAACACTATATCGGATTCCTTGGGAATCCATTACTATAATAGAAGTTTCAGTAGCTACCATTTATTGAGCACCACATTTAATAAAACCCTGATGACATGTTTTTAAAAATCTTAAGCACTGTATGCATTATCTGATTTTTGAGGTCTTATGGCAGCCCTGCAAGTTAGGTATTATTTCAAGGAATAGGAAATTGAGGCACAAAACCAGCCAGGAAATAAAGGCAGGATTAGGATTTACACCCTGCATATGGTTTACACCCTGCATATGGTTTCTCCCATGAACTGTAATAAAATAAAACTGAAAATTTAAGCAAAGCTTTGTATATATATATTTGGGTCTAAAACCATTTATAGAGCTATGTAAGATAAATTCTAGCTGGAACACTTGCTGAAACAGTCCCATGAATTTCTTGCCCTGTTATAATATGGAGTGCATGGCAGACTCATTCACCATAGAGCTAAGCAGTATGAATTTAGATATTTTACTTTTTAATGTCTCTAAGACTCTGATTTTGTGGCTGAAAACTAGTGCTTTCTTAGACGTTTTTATTTCCACCACCAGCAATGGTAGTTGATTTTACAAATAGGGAAAATTTTTATTCCTTTTTCACAAGAATTACTGCTAATGAAATAATAAGAGAAATTGGATCAAACATGAGATGATCAGCCATCCTAACTCTGGAGCGTGGTGACTCACTTTCTGTATGTTGACTGAAGCATTTGTTGCCTTTATAAAATTACACATTACTTCCATATTATGGACTTTTACGTTCACTTGAGGATAACCTTGAATGTCTAGTTTCTCAAATGTTAAGGGTCTGTCACTGTGTTCTTAGCATTTCCCACTGATGTCAGTTGGTTAGCTTAGGAACATAAAAATACATTTGAGTTCCAGTTTGCATACTAAATACCATGTCTGATACATTAGATGTAAAATTACAGTCTACTGGGATTTCCCTGGTGGTCCAGTGGTTAAGACTACGTGCTTCCACTGCAGGGGGCGAGGGTTCAATTCCTGGTTGGGGAACTAAGATCCCGCATGCTGTTCAGCGCAGCCAAAAAATAAAAAATAATAAAACAAAATAAAATTACAGTTTACTCAGATAATTACTTGCTTATAAATTGATCTTTGTTTAAAAATATAACTAACAAACCTGCAGATTGTTTAACTGTAAAGAATATATGGGTTCTTAGTTTTTGTTGGTTTATGAATAACAAGAAAAATTTTCAATGGAAAGAACCCTTAGCATTATAATAAAACCGAAGTTTCACATTTTCTGGATTCAGAATACTTTTGTGTAGACTACAACAATTTTAAACATTTCAGGAAAAGATAATTTTTGATTTTGTGACATTTTAAGAGAATGGTATTATAAAATTAAGATTGTATTTGATACGTTACTTCTTTGCCTTTCTCCGACCAGAGTGATTTATTTAGGTTGAGCAGCTAAATCTGACAATGTGCTTTTGTCAAACAGCCCTTATATGTTCACAGAAAGTCTGTTGCTTAGGTTTATTAATTTATTTAAGTCTGTGCCTGTCCTATATGTAAAATACTATACTTGGTGTTATTAAAAGATGTTAATGCAAATAAATGAGATACCCTCAGTCTTTGAAGAGTTAGCAATCCATTAGAGATGAGACAGATACGCAGGTGACGGATTCAGGATAGATTTTGGTAATTCAAGAGGAGGTATAGGAAAGTACCCTAGTGGTATTTCTTTGAGGAAATTTGAGTATGTTCATAGGCCAGGTGGAAGGAACCACCAGAGAGAAAGGAATAAAAGAAAAACAACTGATGGAACTGAGGTAGGGGAAAGAGTTAGGATCAAAGGTACAGAATGGAGGGTTAACTTTGAAAATGGAAAAAGATATACCCTTTTTTTATATTGGGGAGAAGAAGCTAAGATCAAACAATGACAGAAAATTGAGGTGGAAAGGAGAAGGAAAATGAGGAATAATTCATGTTAGATTGTTCCATTTTTCCTATTTCTCTTTTAAGTAGTTGAGGCGGTCATCGGAGGGGAAGGCAAAGATAATAGTAATAATAATAGCAGCAGTTACCATTTGTTGAATTCTTGCTATATGTGCACGGCTAGCTGCTTTATTATATATACTTTATAATTGTTAAAATACTCTTATAAGGTAAATAGTATTATGCCTATTTTACAGATAAAGGAAATAAATTCAGAACTGTTTAGTAATTTGTGATTGCAAAGACTGTGAGCCTTTCATTACCTTTCTTTCTTTTTTCTTTTTTTTAATTGGAGTATAGTTGCTTTACAATATTGTCTTAGTTTCTGGTGTACAACGAAGCGAATCAGCTATATGTATACATATATCCCCTCCCTCTCATTATCTCATACTGCCTCAAAGATTTTGAATGAAATGGATTTGGGAGTATGAGTAGAGTGAATGAGTTTTGACATAGTTACCTTTAAGGAATTGATTAAAATAAATAAAAAGGAGTAATATGCTTCTTGTGGGTCAGCTCAAATTAAAGAAAACAGGCGTGTATCTTATGTCTCTGGATTTGCCTATTCTAGATACTTTAAATTAAGTGGAATCATACAATATTTGTTCTTTTGTGTCTGACTTAGTTCGCTTAGCATATTTTCAAGTTTATCTATGTTATACAAATCTATAGCTGAATAATACTCCATTGTATGTTTGTACCACATTTTATTTATCCATTCATCTGTTTATGGACACTTGGGTTGTTTCCACCTTTTAGCCATTGTGAATTAATGATGCATTGAACATTGGTGCACAGTTCTTTGGGGTATATAACTAATAGTGATATCGCTAGGTAAAACAACACAAATTTATTATCTTACAGCTCTGGAGGTCAGAAGTCCTAAAATTAGGGTTTGGAAGGGCTGCATTCCTTCTGGAAGCTCTGTGGACAGAATTCATTTCCTTCCCTTTTCTAGCTTCTATAGGCTACCTACATTCCTTGGTTTATGGCTGCTTCCTCCATCTTCAAAGCCAGAAGTAAAGTGTCTTTAAGTCTGTCTGTCTGTCTTCCCCTCTCTGTCTCTGCCTCTCTCTTTTCTCCCTCTCTCTCTCTCTCTCTCTCTGACCCCCTGCTTCCATCATCACATCTTCTCTGACTCTCCTGCCTCCCTCTTTCTCTTATAAAGACCATTTTGTGATTACACTGGGTCCACCCAGATAATCGAGGATAATTCCCCCCCATCTCAGGACCCTTGACTTGATCCAATCTGCAGAATCTTTTTTACCATGTAAGGTAACTAACTATTCACAGCATCTGAGGTTAAGATGTGGACATCTTTGAGTGACTGTTCTGCCTGCCACAGTACTTTATCCTAAATTAAATCTGACCAACTGTATTATAGATGACAATTGGAAAAGTAAAGCAGTTGTATAAAGTTTTATAAACATCGGTAGGAAAAACCAAAACATTTTCTTTAATGTAAAAAATATTAGACAAATTTTAAAGCCTTGCTCACTTTTTAATCAAAGGGCAGACTTCTTTCATCAGTATTCCTGACAGATGGTCATCTACCCTGTGCTTGGACTCATCCATTGTCAGGGAACAGTTAATTTTTAATGTACCCTATTCTGTTGTAGTACAACTCTGTTATCTATACTTTTTTGAATTCTGCCCTTACCAGTAACACAGATTAAAATGATTTTCCTCATCTTTTAAAAATGAAAGCTCTTCTGGAAGTCATTGCCCTATTCTAAGTCTTCTTCATTTATTTGACATTTATTATAAAGTGACTTATTATAAAGTAATATATTATAAAATACTACAATTCATTATAAAGTAATAATATAATAGTGGCTGTCATTCATTAAGTATTTACTAGATGTGTTAAACACTTACATAGATTGTCTCATTTAATCCTTATAACAACCATATGAGGCATTATTTTTTTCTCTTTATAGATCAGGGATTGAGGCTTAGATGTTTTTAGTCCCTTGACAAAAGTCACACATATCTATAAACACGTATCTATAAAAGTGAGCAGAGCCATCCTCTTATCCTTTGAGCTATGTTGTTCCTTTTGTTTCGTCTCCACTGTGCAAGACACTGTACTATACTCAGTAGGATCACTAAAGTTGAATAAAATATTAATTTGTTCTCAGGAAATTTATCTTACAGAGAAAACATGTATGCAAATGTAATAGAATATTCATAAGAAGTATTACATGAGTCTATGAGAATTCAGTGTAGGGAGAAATCATTTCTAGCTGGGAGGATGAGGGAAGGCTTTGAAGAAGGTGAGACTTAAACTGGACCTTGAAGCTGGGTAGGATCTAAATGTAATGGTAGTAGACAGCGTATGTTTAGGATGAAGAAACAGTAAAAGCTAACATGGGAAGAAGAAATCTGTACTGAAGGTTTCTAATTCCTTCAGATTTTTCCCATCGTGTCGTGTGATTTCTAAATCCTTTATCATTTAGTCATCCTCAGAATTAGTATTACAGACTTTAGTGCAGCCACAGCTGTTACCATTGGCTTATTATTGTTATTTTTTAAAACTTACCGCTGGCTTATTATAATTATTTTTTTTATAATTAATAAAGGTAAAAATGACATCAGATTAAATTTTTAAAATCTAAAATGTTATTTTTTCTGATAATATTTAACTGTTTTGAAATATTAAAAGTTGTTTTATTTTAAAGCAACTGATTCACCTTGTAACCAGACAAGGACTCAATTTTAGGAGGACTCAGTTTTAACCTGTTGATTCATTGAGTTTATGGTCAATTAACTGTAAGACTTTTTTATAACCTGAATTATGGTAGAGCTAAGGCTTCCTATCCTGACCTGGTTCACTTGATTTTTCATTCAAATGATTTTTTTTCCCAGGATAATATCAAGATCTTTTTGGCAACTGAAAAAGTCAAAGAAATTTGTTAATGCAACCTAATATACATTTATGAAGTGGCATTCCAAAAATACTATCAGAAGTTCTTAGCAACCAGTGATGCATCTGTTCTGTGGGACTTATTAGTGCCATGGCTAATATTAGGGAGTTATATTCTTAAGAGAGCATGATCAGACATCATTTTCTCCAAGATGAGGACAAAGGATATTGAAAAGACCAGGGCACCAGTGAATATGTCTGCTATTTTTCATAATAATTGAAGAATCTTGATGTCTTGGAACAGCGCTAGTTTTGGAAAATATTTCCAGATGAAATACCAGCGTTTTCAGGTCGAAGCCTCTGAAATTCACTGAGGAACAGGCCTCACATAAAGTTCTCCTCAAAACAGGGTATAGCAATTGTACATTTCAGACTCCACAGGGCCATTTTCTTTTGAACTTACATTTATCCAAGGGTTATTACTAATATTCTTATTACTATTATTATTATTATTATTTTAAATGTATTACGTATTTTACCGTGTGGGCTTCATTGTATACTGACCAAAGTACTCTTATAAGCCTCAGGGTGGAAATACCAATACCGATACTGATTTTTCTTGGTCTTCCTTCATAGTGATGTTTTAAATAGTGGGTAGTTCCACAGGTCATTGAAATTGGCTGGAGCACTTCTAGAGCCTCAGGAGCATGGTGGAGGATATATTACTCTGTTCTTGGTGGTCTAGAAGCAAAAAGTCAAACACTTATGGGAAAGATGGCTCTCCTCTAGTGTTTGGTTTGATAGATGTCAGTTAAAGTACATGGCTTCTAAGAGATTCTGACCACTACATAATGAGAAACTTGCCCTGGCCCTGCCCTTTGCTGCATGTGGGGAATTTTTTGTTGTTGTTTTGGAGTGTACTGCAGAGCTTATGAGAATACTAAGTGACATTTGAATTAAGATTATACTTTTGTTAAATGAGTGAAAGAGCAATTGATCTTTTCACCACGTTATAACCCAGTAACAAAAATTTAAGATTTTAAAGGTAGTATCCATTTCATTTTTATTCATTACCAATAGAATTTGGAATATTAATAAGAGGATTTGTTTCTAAAAGGATGCTTTAGGCACAGATTGTGAGATTGTAATATTCTCCCTTCTTCCTTACAAAGCAGTTTAGTTTCCTATCATGCCACATTTTTGTGTTCTTTTTTTCTAAGTATAAAAGATTTTTCCAGCCATGTTATACTTTAATCTTGCTTGAAGCAAAAAACTAGACTCCATTACTCTTTCAGTTAGATCCATTATATAGCATTCTGGCTTAGAGCAGTGGCAGTGGAAGCCAGGGGTCAGATTTAATAAGCATTTGCGAGAGGAGGAGAGGAGACTGAGAGGGAGTAAAAAAAGCAAGAAGGAAAGGGAGTAATCTAAAATGAATACCTGTATTTGGCTTGGGACTGGGATAGACGTAGCATCATTACCTGAGTAGGGACTGCCTGAGCTAGGAGTAGACTTGACAATGAGGTGATACATTCAGTTTTGAAGATGTTGCATTTGGGTGCCATATGGTACTTGCAGGTGAAGAAGTGAGTAATTGAAGATAGAGATATGTTCCTGAGGAAAGAAATCGGGCTGTTTATATAGGTGTGAAAGTACTTAGCAGGGAGATACTGCCGGGAAGAGAGTGGAATAGCTGAGAAGAGGACCAAGGGCAAAACTCTTCTACAAGATAGAAGGGGCAGACAGAGGAAGAGAAGCGCATGAAGTAGGATGTTCAGTAGGATGGCCACAGGCTGCACGTGGCTGTTTAAATTAAAATAAAATTAAAAATTCAGGGGCTTCCCTGGCGGCGCAGTGGTTAAGAATCTGCCTGCCAATGCAGGGGACACGGGTTCGAGCCCTGGTCTGGGAAGATCCCACATGCCGCAGAGCAACTAGGCCCGTGAGCCACAACTACTGAGCCTGCGCATCTGGAGCCTGTGCTCCGCAACAAGAGAGGCCGCGACAGTGAGAGGCCCGCGCACCGCGATGAAGAGTGGCCCCCGCTTGCCGCAACTAGAGAAAGCCCTCGCACAGAAACGAAGACCCAACACAGCCAAAAATAAATAATAAATAAATTAATTTAAAAAAAAAATTCAGTCAAGTTAGCCACCCTTCTAGTGCTCAGTAGCCACATGTGGTTAGTGTCTACCGTATTAGATAGCATATATATAAAACATTTCCATCATCACATAAATTTCCTTTGGACAATGCTTAAGTGGTCTAAGAAAGAGCAACCATGGAGATCAGAAGTGAACCCAGCATGGAATTCCCTGGTGCCACAGTGGTTAAGACTCCGCACTCCCAATGCAGGGGGCCCGGGTTCCAACCCTGGTCCGGGAACTAGATCCCACATGCATGCCACAGCTAAGAGTTCACATGTCACAACTAAGGAGCCTGCATGCCACAACTAAGGAGCTGGCGGCCTCAACTAAGAAGCCTGCCTGCCGCAACTAAGACCCGGCATAACCAAATAAATAAATAAATAAATATTTTTTTAAAAAAGAAGTGAACCAGACAGCAAAGTTCATGGAGTTAGTATTCAGTGTAATCAAGTCTTGCAAAGAGGTGGAGACATAGAAAGCTTAAAATGTGACCTTTGGATTTGACAGTTAGTAGTTATTAGGGACTTTTAAAACAATTTATCTTACTGAAGTATAGTTGATTTACAACGTTGTGTTAATTTCTGCTGTACAACAAAGTGATTTAGTTATGCATATATTTCTTTTTCATATTCTTTTTCATTATGGTTTATTACAGGATATTGAATATAGTTCCCTGTTCTATACAGTAGTACCTTGTTGTTTATCTGTTCTATATACTAGGGACTTTCTAAAAGGTTTTAGGTAAGTGGCAGGGAAAAAAATTGCTGTTGATAGAGAAATGAATAGTTGAGGCAAGGGAAAGATAAATGTAGGCAACTCTTTTAATAGAAGCTCTATGAGAAGCTGTGTAGCACAGTGATAAAGAGTTTGGCCCTGGAACCAAACCATCTGGATTCAGATCCTGGTTCTTTCACTTACTAGTTATGTTACCTTGGGCACATTGTTTCCTTACGTGCCACAGTTTTCTTAGATATAATATGGAAATAAATAATAAAAATACATTGCATACAATTGATGTTGAAAGCAAGTAGATGTGTAACTCAGAAAGTGCTCAATAATTAGTATTTACTATGAGTATGAGTATGGTGATGATGATGCTATATTGAATAAAAGGAAGGAAAGAATGGGACGGGAGGTCAAGTCTGTTTATAAGCTAGGAGAGAACTAGTAGGAGGGGAGTGGTAAAGAAAGGATGGATGATTCAGGAATCAAAGTTCCTGAGGAGAAGGGAGGTGTTGGGTTTCAGAGCACTGGTAAATGAAGTAGCTTAGAGTAGAAGAAATCCTCTCCCCCACCACCACTCTTTTTTTTTTTTTTTTAATTTTTAACATCTTTATTGGAGTATAATTGCTTTACAATGTTGTGTTAGTTTCTGCTGTACAACAAAGTGAATCAGCTATACGTATACATATATCCCCATATCCCCTCCCTCTTGCGTCTCCCTCCCACCCTCCCTATCCCACCCCTCTAGGTAGTCACAAAGCACCGAGCTGATCTCCCTGTGCTATGCGGCTGCTTCCACTAGCTATCTGTTTTACATTTGGTAGTGTATATATGTCCATGCCACTCTCTCACTTTGTCCCAGCTTACCCTTCCCCCTGCCCGTGTCCTCAAGTCCATTCTCTACGTCTGCGTCTTTATTCCTGTCCTGCCCCTAGGTTTGCAGAACCATTTTTTTGTTTGTTTAGATTCCATATATATGTGTTAACATACAGTATTTGTTTTTCTCTTTCTGAGTTACTTCACTCTGTATGACAGACTCTAGGTCCATCCACCTCAATACAAATAACTCAATTTCATTTCTTTTTATGGCTGAGTAATATTTCACTGCATATACGTGCCACATCTTTAGCCATTCATCTGTCGATGGACACTTATGTTGCTTCCATGTCCTGGCTGTTGTAAATAGAGCTGCAGTGAACATTGTGGTACATGACTCTTTGAATTTCCCAGGGTATATGCCCAGTACTGGAATTGCTGGGTCGTATGGTAGTTCTATTTTTAGTTTTTTAAGGAACCTCCATACTGTTCTCCATAGTGGCTGTATCAATTTACATTCCTAACAACAGTGCAAAAGGGTTCCGTTTACTCCACACCCTCTCCAGCATTTACTGTCTGTAGATTCTTTGATGATGGCCATTCTCACCAGTGTGAGGTGATACCTCATTGTCGTTTTGATTTGCATTTCTCTAATGATTAGTGATGTTGAGCATCCTTTCATGTGTTTGTTGGCAATTTGTATATCTTCTTTGGAGAAATGTCTATTTAGATCTTCTGCCCATTTTTGAATTGGGTTGTTTGTTTTTTTTTTTTTTTTTGATATTGACCTGCATGAACTGCTTGTATATTTTGGAGATTAATCCTTTGTCAGTTGCTTCGTTTGCAAATATTTTCTCCCATTCTGAGGGTTGTCTTTTCGTCTTGTTTATGGTTTCCTTTGCTGTGCAAAAGCTTTTAAGTTTCATTAGGTCCCATTTGTTTATTTTTGTTTTTATTTCCATTTCTCTAGGAGGTGGGTCAAAAAGGATCTTGCTGTGATTTATGTCAAAGAGTGTTCTTCCTATGTTTTCCTCTAAGAGTTTGATAGTGTCTGACCTTACATTTAGGTCTTTAATCCATTTTGAGTTTATTTTTGTGTATGGTATTAGGAAGTGTTCTAATTTCATTCTTTTCCATGTAGCTGTCCAGTTTTCCCAGCACCACTTATTGAAGAGGCTGTCTTTTCTCCATTGTATATTCTTGCCTCCTTTATCAAAGATAAGGTGACTATATGTGCGTTGGTTTATCTCTGGGCTTTCTTTCCTGTTCCATTGATCTATATTTTCTGTTTTTGTGCCACTACCATACTGTCTTGATTACTGTAGCTTTGTAATATAGTCTGAAGTCAGGGAGCCTGATTCCTCCAGCTCCATTTTTCTTTCTCAAGATTGCTTTGGCTATTCGGGGTATTTTGTGTTTCCATACAAATTGTGAAATTTTTTGTTCTTGTTCTGTGAAAAATGCCATTGGTAGTTTGATAGGGATTGCACTGAATCTGTCGATTGCTTTGGGTAGTATAGTCATTTTCACAATGTTGATTCTTCCAATCCAAGAGCATAGTATATCTCTCCATCTGTTGGTATCATCTTTAATTTCTTTCATCAGTGTCTTAAGTTTTCTGCATACAGGTCTTTTGTCTCCCTAGGTAGGTTTATTCCTAGGTATTTTATTCTTTTTGTTGCAGTGGTAAATGGGAGTGTTTCCTTAATTTCTCTTTCAGATTTTTCATCATTAGTGTATAGGAATGCAAGAGATTTCTGTGCATTAATTCTGTATCCAGCTACTTTACCAAATTCTTCGATTAGCTCTAGTAGTTTTCTGGTGGTATCTTTAGGATTCTCTATGTGTAGTATCATGTCATCTGCAAACAGTGACAGCTTTACTTCTTTTCCAATTTGGATTCATTTTATTTCTTTTTCTTCTCTGATTGCTGTGGCTAAAACTTTCAAAACTATGTTGAATAATAGTGGCAAGAGTGGGCATCCTTGTCTTGTTCCTGATTTTAGAGGAAATGGTCTCAGTTTTTCACCATTGAGAATGATGTTGGCTGTGGGTTTGTCATATATGGCCTTTATTATGTTGAGGTAAGTTCCCTCTATGCCTACTTTCTGGAGAGTTTTTATCATAAATGGGTGTTGAATTTTGTCAGAAGGTTTTTCTGCATCTATTGAGATGATCATATGGTTTTTATCCTTCAATTTGTTAATATGGTGTATCACATTGATTGATTGATTTGCGTACGTTAAAGAATCCTTGCATTCCTGGGATAAACCCCACTTGATCATGGTGTATGATCCTTTAAATGTGCTGTTGGATTCTGTTTCCTAGTTATTTTGTTGCAGATTTTTGCATCTATGTTGATCAGTGATATTGGCCTGTAGTTTTCTTTTCTTGTGACATCTTTGTCTGGTTTTGGTATCAGGGTGATGGTGGCCTCGTAGAATGAGTTTGGGAGTGTTCCTCCCTCTGCTATATTTTGGAAGAGTTTGAGAAGGATAGGTGTTAGCTCTTCTCTAAATGTTTGATAGAATTCACCTGTGAAGCCATCTGGTCCTGGGCTTTTGTTTGTTGGATGATTTTTTATCACAGTTTCAATTTCAGTGCTTGTTATTGGCCTGTTTATATTTTCTATTTCTCCCTGGTTCAGTCTTGGAAGATTGTGCTTTTCTAAGAATTTGTCCATTTCTTCCAGGTTGTCCATTTTGTTGGCATATAGTTGCTTGTAGTAATCTCTCATGATCCTTTGTATTTCTGCAGTGTCAGTTGTTACTTCTCCTTTTTCACTTCTAACTCTATTGATTTGAGTCTTCTCCCTTTTTTTGTTGAGTGTGGCTAATGGTTTATCAATTTTGTTTATCTTCTTAAAGAACCAGCTTTTAGTTTTATTGATCTTTGCTACTGTTTCCTTCATTTCTTTTTCATTTATTTCTGATCTGATCATTATGATTTCTTTCCCTCTGCTACCTTTGGGGGTTTTTTGTTCTTTCTCTGATTGCTTTAGGTGTAAGGTTAGGTTGTTTATTTGAGATGTTTCCTGTTTCTTGAGGTAGGATTGTGTTGCTATAAACATCCCTCTTAGAACTGCTTTTGCTGTATCCCATAGGCTTTGGGTCGTTTTGATTTCATTGTCATTGGTTTCCAGGTATTTTTGATTTCCTCTTTGATTTCTTCAGTGGCCTCTTGGTTATTTAGTAGGGTATTGTTTAGCCTGCATGTGTTTGTATTTTTTACAGATCTTTTCCTGTAATTGATATCTACTCTCATAGCGTTGTGGATGGAAAAGATATTTGATACGATTTCAATTTTCTTACATCTACCAAGGCTTGATTTGTGACCCAAGATATGATCTATCCTGGAGAATGTTCCATGAACACTTGAGAAGAAAGTGTATTCTGTTGTTTTTGGATGGAATGTCCTATAAATATTAATTAAGTCCATCTTGTTTAATGTATCATTTAAAGCTTATGTTTCCTTATTTATTTTCATTTTGGATGATCTGTCCATTGGTGAAAGTGGGGTGTTGAAGTCCCCTACTATGATTGTGTTACTGTCAACTTCCCCTTTTATGGCTGTTAGCATTTGCCTTATGTATTGAGGTGCTCCCATGTTGAGTGCATAAATATTTACAATTGTTATATCTTCTTCTTGGACTGATCCCTTGATCATTATGTAGTGTCCTTCTTTGTCTCTTGTATAGTCTTTATTTTAAAGTCTATTTTGTCTGATATGAGAATTGCTACTCCAGCTTTCTTTTGATTTCCATTTGCATGGAATATCTTTTTCCATCCCTTCACTTTCAGTGTGTATATGTCCTTAGGTCTGAAGTGGGTCTCTTGTGGACAGCATATATATGGGTCTCGTTTTCGTATCCATTCAGCCAGTCTGTGTCTTTTGGTGGGAGCATTTAATCCATTTACATTTAAGGTAATTATCGATATGTATATTCCTATTACCATTTTCTTAATTGTTTTGGGTTTGTTTTTGTAGCTCTTTTCCTTTTCTTTTGTTTCCTGCCTAGAGAAGTTCCTTTAGCTTTTGTTGTTAAGCTGGTTTGGTGGTGCTGAATCCACTTAGCTTTTGCTTGTCTGTAAAGGTTTTAACTTCTCTGTTGAATCTGAATGAGATCCTTGCTGGGTAGAGTAATCTTGGTTGTAGGTTTTTCCCTTTCATCACTTCAAATATGTCCTGCCACTCCCTTCTGGCTTGCAGATTTTCTGCTGAAAGATCAGCTGTTAACCTTATGGTGATTCCCTTGTATGTTATTTGTTGTTTTTCCCTTGCTGCCTTTAATATTTTTTCTTTGTATTTAATTTTTGATAGTTTGATTAATATGTGTCTTGGCATGTTTCTCCTTGGATTTATCCTGTATGGGACTCTCTGCACTTCCTGGACTTGATTGACTATTTCCTTTCCCGTCTTAGGGAAGTTTTCAACTATAATCTCTTCAAATATTTTCTCAGTCCCTTTCTTTTTCTCTTCTTCTCCTGGGACCCCTATAATTCGAAAGTTGGTGCATTTAATGTTGTCCCAGAGGTCTCTAAGACTGTCCTCAATTCTCTTCATTTTTTTTTCTTTATTCTGCTCTGCAGTAGTTATTTCCACTATTTTATCTTCCAGGTCACTTATCCGTTCTTCTGCCTCAGTTATTCTGCTATTGATTCCTTCTAGAGAATTTTAAATTTCATTTATTGTGTTGTTCATCATTGTTTGCTCTTTAGTTCTTTTAGGTCCTTGTTAAACGTGTCTTGTATTTTCTCCATTCTATTTCCAAGATTTTGTATCATCTTTACTATCATTACTCTGAATTCTTTTCCAGGTAGACTGCCTATTTCCTCTTCATTTGTTTGGTCTGGTGGGTTTTTACTTTGCTCCTTCATCTGCATATGTCTCTGTCTTTTCATTTTGCTAACTTACTGTTTTTGGGATCTCCTTTTCACAGGCTGCAGGTTCGTAGTTCCAGTTATTTTTGGTGTCTTCCCCCAGTGGGTAAGGTTGGTTCAGTGGCTTGTGTAGGCTTCCTGGTGGAGGGGACTGGTGCCTGTGTTCTGGTGGGTGGAGCTGGATCTTGTCTTTCTGGTGGGCAAGGCCACGTTTGGTGGTGTGTTTTGGGGTGTCTGTGAACTTAGTATGATTTTAGGCCACCTCTCTGCTAATGGGTGGGGTTGTGTTCCTGTCTTGCTAGTTGTTTAGTATGAGACATCCAGCACTGGAGCTTGCTGGCCGTTGGGTGGAACTGGGTCTTAGCGTTGAGACAGAGATCTCTGTAAGAGCTCTTGCTTATTGATATTATGTGGGGCCGGGAGGTCTCTGGTGGTCCAGTGTCCTGAACTCGGCTCTCCCACCTCAGAGGCTCAGGCCTAACAGCAGGCTGGCGCACCAAGACCCTGTCAGCCACATGGCTCAGAAGAAAAGGGAGAAAAAAAGAAAGAAAAAATAATAATTAAAAAATAAAAAATAATTCAAATTAAAAAATTAAAAAGTAATTTAAAAAAAAGAAGAGAGCAAGCAAACCAATAAACAAATCCACCAGTGATAACAAGCACTAAAACTATGCTAAGATAAACATAAAAATCAGAAACAAGTCAGTCGCAGACAGGAATCCCGAAGTCTACAGTTGCTCCCAAAGAACACCACCTCAATTTTGGGATGATTCGTTTTGTATTCAGGTATTCCACAGATGCAGGGTACATCAAGTTGGTTGTGGGAATTTAACCCGCTGCTCCTGAGGCTGCATGGAGAAATTTCCCTTTCTCTTCTTTGTTTGCACAGCTCTTGGGGTTCAGCTTCGGTTTTTGCCCCACCTCTGTGTGTAGGTTGCCCTCAGGCTACTTTCCCCACCCAGACAGACAGGGTTAAAGCAGCAGCTGATTAGGGAGCTCTGGCTCACTCAGGCCCTCTGGGGAGAGAGGGGTATGGTAGTTATAATTGGAGTGCGGGGCGAGCCTGAGGCGGCAGAGGCCAGCGTGACTTTGCAACAGTCTGAGACACTCTGTGTGTTCTCCCGGGGAAGTTGTCACTAGATCACAGGACCCTGGCAGTGGTGGGCTGCACAGGCTCTCGGGAGGGGAGGTGTGGAGAGTGACCTGTGCTCGCACACAGGCTTCTTGGTGGCTGCAGCAGCAGCATTAGCATTTCATGCCCATCTCTGGTGTCCGAGCTGAGAGCCGCTGCTTGTGCCCATCTCTGGAGCTCGTTTAGGCGGTGTTCTGCCTTCTGTGGGCAGATAGGGAAGGAATGCCCTCTCCTCGGGCACCCCAAAACAATGGTCTCTTGCCTCTTAGGCAGGTCCAGAGTTTTTCCCAGACTCCCTCCCGGCTAGCTGTGGCGCACTAGCCCCCTTCAGGCTGTGTTCACGCAGCCAACCCCAGTCCTCTCCCTGGGATCTGACCTCCGAAGCCGGAGCCTCAGCTCCCAGCCCCCACCCACCCCAGTGGGTGAGCAGATAAGCCTCTCAGGCTGGTGAGTACTGGTCGGCACCGATCCTCTGTGCGGGAATCTCTCTACTTTGTCCTCTGCACCCCTGTTGCTGCGCTCTACTCCGTGGCCCCGAAGCTTCCCCCCCCATCCCCCCATCTCTGCCAGTGAACGGGCTTCCTAGTGTGTGGAAACTTTTCCTCCTTCACTGCTCCCTCCCAGAGGTGCAGGTCCTGTCCCTATTCTTTTGTCTCTGTTTTTTATTTTTTCTTTTGCCCTACCTAGGTACAGAAGATTTCCTTGCCTTTTGTGAAGTCTGAGGTCTTCTGCCAGTGTTCAGTAGGTGTTCTGTAGGAGTTGTTCCACACGTAGATGTATTTTTGATGTATTTGTGGGGAGGAAGGTGATCTCCACATCTTACTCCTCCGCCATCTTGAAGGTCCCCCCACCCTTTTTTTAAGGTAGAGAAATGGGAGAGTGAAGGAGTTAAAGATAAGTTATAGATAATGGATATAGATAATAAGTTTTTAGGTAGAAGGGAAGGTAAGAAAGCACTCTAGATAGGGTTAAGAACAGAGGCAATTAAGGATGTCCTTGTGATATTGGGAAAATGAAACCAGGGAATAGAATGCAATAAAGAAGTCTGGGAGTAGACAGTTCATCCAGATAAATAAACAATGTAAGAAGGATTGGTAGCAAAGGGTCATAATTCAAACCAGGAACCCTGACATCAGTTAAAATCAGGATAATGAGTTTTACTGCAGCTTTTCAGGGAATTTTTGTGTTTCCAAAGAAGGCAGGAAACTGCCACCATTTACCTGGCTCACATCTTAAAGATGAGTAAGGAACATTTTTCTAGATTATGAGGCAGGTGAAAGATGGAACAGAGCAAATGTCTGCTCGATTTTTGTAAACAACATTGTTACTGTGATATTAGAATTTTAGAATAAGGACTTTCCTTCTGGTTTTCTTGGTCCTCAGAGTACTCCTGTTATGTGACATGTTTAAGTTATTTGAAAAAGACTTGATCTCAATAGTTGGTAGATCACAAATCATTTTTCTACAATTAAGAATAAAGCTAATAAAAATCTGTTTAAATAGAACCTTTCATCCTGATTAACTTAATTTCAACAAACATCAACCATTTATAGAAATCTTATCATGCATCACTGATGTGCAGTCATCTACATAAAAACAACAGAAAAGTAAAACACATACCATTTCTTTCTTTTTTTTTTTTTTTTTTAATTTGGCTGCATTGGGTGTTAGTTGTGGCACGTGGGGTCTTTGTTGAGGCATGCGGGATCTTTCGTTGCGACGCACAAGCTCCTCTCTAGTTGTGGCCTGTGGGTTTTCTCTCTCTAGTTGAGGAGTGCAGCTCTCTAGTTGAGGCACGTGAGCTCAGTAGTTGCGGCACACGGGCTTGCCCACGTACTACTAGAGTAGTTGCCCTGCGGCCTGGGGGATTTTTGTTCCCTGACCAAGAATCAAACCCGCGTCGCCTGCATTGGAAGGTGGATTCTTTACCACTGGGCCACCAGGGAAGTCCCAAAACATATACCATTTCTTAGGAGATGAAGAATATACAATAGCAGTGGAAGTTTTTAGCAGATATGTAATCATCATTCATCCCATGGATGATCTGTAGCATCAGTTCTGATTATGCGTCTTGTTTTGTAGTAACATAGAATTTTTCTATAGTCATAAGTGATGCTCATTCTGGATTTCCATTATCCAAGGTTCCTCCCATTTTATGGTGGCTCACTTTGAAGAAACCACCTACACACACACACACACACACACACACACACACACGTAGAAGCTAAGTTTTCCTTGAAGATCTTTTAGCTCTGATTTGTGTTAGTTATGCCCAATGGTTGCCCGACTTTTTGTGAACTTCATTTGGAATTTGTGCTACTTATCATGGTAATGTAGTGACAGGAACATATATTGTCCTTATTTCCTATAGGACATCTGTAATTTAACTGTTGTTAAGTTTCACTTTGACTGCCTTAAATTTACTGACAAATAAAAATCTGAAAAATATACTTTTTTCTTTATTGTATAGGTTTAATTGAAGTAGTAGTATATAATATGATTTTCATTACAGATTAAAATATAGTAGATATTATACAAAATACAGCTGCTTAGTGATGAAAAATAGCTTTCATAAACCCCATGTTCCAGAATCTCTCATTCAAGAAATTGTTATTCTTATTTTCATAAACAATTCCATTAGAGGTGGTAACTCTCTTGTTACTTGGCCTGTAGCGGAGTGTAAGTGACCAATTAGTTAGATGAGACTGGCTGCTATAGGCAAGGGAACTGATACAGCAGTAGGATTTGTACAGTCAGATTTGTCCTACTGCTGCAGATTCATTTTTGGTTTGTTTAATTGAGATGAAATGCATATAACATAAAATTAACCATTAAAAGTGAACAATTCTGTGACATTCACAACATTCACAATGTTGCAACCACCACTTGTATCTAGTTCTAAAATGTTTTCATTACCCCAAAAGGAAACCATTAAGCAGTTGCTCTCCATTTTCCCCTCCCCCCAGCCCCTGGCAGCCATCAATCTGTGTTCTGTCTCTGTGGATTTACCTCTTCTGGAGATTTCATATAAATGGAGTCATACAGTATGTGACTTTCTGTGCCTGGCTTCCGTCACTTAGCAAAGTGTTTTCGAGGTTCATCCATGTTGTAGCGTGTATCAGTACTTCATTCCATTTTGTGGCTGAATAATATTCCATTGTATGGATATACCATGATTTGTTTATCCAGTCATCTATTGATGGACATTTGGGTTGTTTCCACTTTTTGGTTATTGTGAATAGTGCCACTGTGAACATTCATGTTCAAGGATTTGTTTGAGTACCTGTTTTCAATTCTTTTGGGTATATACCTACAGTGGAATTGATGGATCATATAGTAATTCTATGTTTATCTTTTTGAAGACCCACCAGACTCTTCCACAGCAGCTGAACCATTTTACGTTTCCACAATCAATGTACAAGGATTCCAGTTTCTCCACGTTCTTGTTACACTTGTTATTTTCCTTTTTTTTTTTTTTTTCCTATTAGAGCCTACTAATGAGTTGAATAATATAACTTTAAAGTAGCAACTCTGCATTCATTTTTCCTCAGGAAATAATGTTAGAAACCGAATCCTTCCTTTTCCCCCACCCCGCCCAACAGTGTCTTTTTGCATCTCCTTCTGTATTATGGTCAGAATGTCTTGTAATACTGAGATGAGTAGTGGGTAGTAATAAGGTATGTTTACATCTGAACCCTTCGATTTTTACTTTCCTCAGTTTGGTGGTTCAGGCCTCACTCTGTAACGCCAGACCCCCTTTAAAACCTCCTCTCTCCCTCTTAGCCACAATAGAACTCTCAAAGCACGTTGTACCTTTCTTAGAGCAAATACCATATTCTGCCTTACTTTGCTTGAGGGCAGTGACAGTACTTTATTCTTATGTGTTCTACCTCTCAAACCCATGCATTTAGCAAAAAAAAATCTGAGGTCACTGACATTAGAAAAAAGAGATTTTTATTTCCTTTTTAAAGTATCATGGTTTCCTTCAGATATAACTAGATACTGAAGAGATAATTAAAGTGTAATATTACTGTAAGTTTTAATTTTGAGGCCTCAAAGGGTTGATCTGTTTAGAAAATATTAAATGTTATCTCTTAAATAAGGATTAAATGTCCTTACTTAAAAACTAGGTTGTACTCTGTAATGACCTATATGGGAATAGGATCTAAAAAAGAGTGGATATATGTATGTGTATAACTGATTCACTTTGCTGTACAACAGAAACTAACACAACATTGTAAATCAACTATACTCCAATAAAAATTAATTTTAAAAATAAAGAAAAGAAAGGTACATATATTTTTTAATTGCTTTAAGCATTAAGGACTCAATGTATATGGGATTCATTTATACAAACTACTATACATAAAATAGATACGCAAAAAGGATTTACTATATAGCACAAGGAAGGAATCATATCTAATACCTTGTAATAACCTATAATGGAATATAATCTGCAAAACGCCAAATCATTATGCTGTATACCTGAAACTAACACAATATTGTAAATCAACTATACTTCAATTTAAAAAAAAGGACTCAATTTTATAGTTTGTGATAGTTTAATATTATCTTTAGATAACCAGCCCTTAGTAAACCAGGCCTGGTTTACTGAGCAAATTAAAGCTGTAAACAGTTTAAAAAAAAAAAAAACTAGGTTGTATAGGAGTTACAATATGGGAAGGATTATAGTTAGGTTGACCCTTAAAGTCCTCTTAAAGAAAGTAGATTCTGATAAAGGAAATGTACTTAAAAAAAAAAAAGTAGATTCTGGGCTGGATGTTGAATGATAACTTAGACTTTCAGAGATAAAGAGGATGGTGGAGGGAGTCTGCATTTTGATCCTGTTGTGAGGGTATAACCTTAGTTTTCTCTCTGACGCCTCCTCTCTTCCTGTCTTTGTCCTTCCTTCCCTAGTATGTTGTATTTCATCCCTCATTTATACATTTTAAAATAAATGTTCATAAGGCATAGATATCCATTCTCATTGGTGGAGAAATGACAACAGGATTAAGATAATGAGAAGACTGTCCTCCCTCTACCAAAAAAATAAAGGCACTCCTGGATAGAATTTTGAAAAGCAGAAGTCAGTCTTTTTTTTTTTTTTTTAAAGTGTTTATTTTTATTTGTTCATTTATTTATTTTGTTTGTTTGGTTTTTACATTCCACATACAAATGAAATCATACAGTATTTGTCTTTCTCTGTCTGACTTATTTCACTTAGCATAGTACCTTCAAGGTCCATCCATGTCACAAATGGCAAGATTTCCTCTTTTTAATGGCTGAGTCATATTCCATTTTTTGTGTGTGTGTGTGTGTGTGTGTGTGTGTATACATACACACACACCACATCTTCTTTACCCATTCATCCATTTTTTTTTCACAACTCACACACACACACTGTATTTTATTTTTGCAAGTGATAAATAAACTGACACCAAGCATTGTAAATGGATGACCACAACAAAAGCAACAATGATTGCAATTACCAAATACAAAACACACTCATACTATGTCATAATATTGACATTCAGTCCAGTAATCCTCCACTGTAACAGCTCCTTTACTTTGCAGTGAAAGTTGATTTGTATATTTTTTGCCTCTGAGTCCTTGTGGGATTTTTTTTTTATTATTATTCAAACAGAAAGTCACAAAAATTATAATCATCCTCATCAGTTCACTCAGTCCCATGTAATTATTTTTTTTTTTCATCTTGATGTTTTGTTAGCACTTTTATGAATTCATCAGTTTTCCATTAGAGTTCTGAAAATGCTTATTCATTCAGTTCAGCAGTATAGTCAGTTACCAGAAACCTGTACTTGTCAGAGTCTTTTCCATGAATTCCTTGAAGATGAACCCCTTTTATAGGAACATTTTTGCAAAAGCATCAGAGCACACCCAGAACTGTCTGTAAATGACAAAAGACTTAAAAATGACCACGGTTAAAGATCTGATGAAAGTTCATAATAATGCAATTGACAAGGAAATTTAGTTATTTCTGAGATACACATCTTAAACTAATAACTAGAATTATGACTTATAACATTATACCAGAACATATAAGATTTTTAGAAATTTCATGTAATGTCTGAAACATTTATATTAACATATTTCCATACAAATAACCCAAAGAAAGTTTAGTATTAGTTGTTTTTTTGTTTCTTTGTTTGTTTGTTTTTTTATACTGCAGGTTCTTATTAGTCATCAATTTTATACACATCAGTGTATACATATCAGTCCCATTCGCCCAGTTCAGCACGCCACCATCCCCACCCCACCCCACCACGGTTTTCCCCCCTTGGTGTCCATATGTTTGTTCTCTACATCTGTGTCTCAACTTCTGCCCTGCAAACCGGTTCATCTATACCATTTTTCTAGGTTCCACATACATGCGTTAATATACGATATTTGTTTTTCTCTTTCTAACTTACTTCACTCTGTATGACAGTCTCTAGATCCATCCACGTCTCAACAAATGACTCAATTTCATTCCTTTTTATGGCTGCGTAATACTCCGTTGTATATATGTACCACATATTCTTTATCCATTCGTCTGTCAATGGGCATTTAGGTTGCTTCCATGACCTGGCTATTGTAAATAGTGCTGCAGTGAACATTGGGGTGCATATGTCTTTTTGAATTATGGTTTTCTCTGGGTATATGCCCAGTAGTGGGATTGCTGGATCATATGGTAATTCTATTTTTAGTTTTTTAAGGAACCTCCATACTGTTCTCCATAGTGGCTGTATCAGTTTACATTTCCACCAACAGTGCAAGAGGGTTCCCTTTTCTCCACACCCTCTCCAGCATTTGTTGTTTGTAGATTTTCTGATGATGCCCATTCTAACAGGAGTGAGGTGATACCTCATTGTAGTTTTGATTTGCATTTCTCTAATAATCAGTGATGTTGAGCAGCTTTTCATGTGCTTCGTGGCCATCTGTATGTCTTCTTTGGAGAAATGTCTATTTAGGTCTTCTGCCCATTTTTGGATTGGGGTGTTTGTTTCTTTAATATTGAGCTGAATGAGCTGTTTATATATTTTGGAGATTAATCCTTTGTCCGTTGATTCATTTGCAAATATTTTCTCCCATTCTGAGGGTTGTCTTTTCGTCTTGTTTATGGTTTCCTTTGCTGTGCAAAAGCTTTGAAGTTTCATTAGGTCCCATTTGTTTATTTTTGTTTTTATTTCCATTACTCTAGGAGGTGGATCAAAAAAGATCTTGCTGTGATTTATGTCAAAGAGTGTTCTTCCTATGTTTTCCTGTAAGAGTTTTATAGTGTCCGGTCTTACATTTAGGTCTCGAATCCATTTTTTTTTTTTTTATAGCCAATAAGGCCCTAGTAATTTCTTTTTTTTCTTTTTAAATTTATTTATTTATTTATTTACTTTTTGGCTGTGTTGGGTCTTCGTTTCTGTGCGAGGGCTTTCTCTAGTTGTGGCAAGTGGGGGCCACTCTTCATCATGGTGCGCAGGCCTCTCACTATCGCGGCCTCTCTTGTTGCGGAACACAGGCTCCAGTCGTGCAGGCTCAGTAGTTGTGGCTCACGGGCCTAGTTGCTCCGCGGCATGTGGGATCTTCCCAGACCAGGGCTTGAACCCGTGTCCCCTGCATTGGCAGGCAGATTCTCAACCACTGCGCCACCAGGGAAGCCCTCGAATCCATTTTGAGTTTATTTTTGTGTACGGTGTTAGGGAGTGTTCTAATTTCATTCTTTTACATGTCGCTGTCCAGTTTTCCCAGCACCACTTATTGAAGAGACTGTCTTTTCTCCATTGTGTATCTTCGCCTCCTTTGTCATAGATTAGTTGACCATAGGTGCGTGGGTTTATCTCTGGGCTTTCTATCCTGTTCCATTGATCTATATTTCTGTTTTTGTGCCAGTACCATATTGTCTTGATTACTGTAGCTTTGTAGTATAGTCTGAAGTCAGGGAGTCTGATTCCTCCAGCTCTGTTTTTTTCCCTCAAGACTGCTTTGGCTATTCGGGGTCTTTTGTGTCTCCTTACAAATTTTAACATGATCTAGTTCCGTAAAAAATGCCATTGGTAATTTGATAGGGATTGCATTGAATCTGTAGATTGCTTTGGGTAGTATAGTCATTTTCACAATATTGATTCTTCCAATCCAAGAGCATGGTATACCTCTCCATCTGTTGGTATCATCTTTAATTTCTTTCATCAGTGTCTTATAGTTTTCTGCAGACAGGTCTTTTGTCTACCTAGGTAGCTTTATTCCTAGGTATTTTATTCTTTTTATTGCAATGGTAAATGGGAGTGTTTCCATAATTTCTCTTTCAGATTTTTCATCATTAGTGTATAAGAATGCAAGAGATTTCTGTGCATTAATTTTGTATCCTGCAACTTTACCGAATTCATTGATTAGCTCTAGTAGTTTTCTGGTGGCATTTTTAGGATTCTCTATGATAGTATCATGTCATCTGCAAACAGTGACAGTTTTAAGAAGTCAGTCTTTTTTAAGAGACAGATCACATTAGAGACTGATTGCTTTGGGGACAACATTGAAGGATAAATTGAAAGGAAGCTTATTTTAGGAAAAGTGAAATTGAACAAAATTTGTTACCACTAATTGTAATACTCATGATAGCGAATTTGAAAAATACAGATTCATGTATCTGTTAACATTTGATGTGTTTGATGTGTTTTGGAGACATATTTTGCCAATAGTTGTCTTTATTCAATATGGTATTATTTCTCATGAACTGTAAAGTTTGATTTGGTACATTTAAAAAATTTTTTATTGTAGAGTTAAATAGCTGGAGTAACAAGCTATGAGGTAGAAACCAAAGGTTCAAAATTCTTACACCTCATCATCTCCTATCTCTTTATGAGCCTGACCTTGGTGCAATTACTGGTTAGTCACTTAGTTAATATTCTTCACCAGTCAGTGTTGAGTTGGACTCCTTGGTCATACAATGGTATAGTAGAAAGAGCAATGGGAAGAGAGGCAAGGAGGTCTATATTTCAGTCTGGGCTCAATTACTGTCCAGCTCAGTTATTTCAGTGGAAGTGATTCTGTATATTTTCTATTTTTCTCATTTGTAAATCAGGGAGGTTTATTCATTCCTTTTGATGGTCCCTTTCAGTTTTGCCTTTTCTAAAATGTTGTATAAATGAAATCATACAGATGTACCCTTTGAGTCTGGTTTCTTTCCCTTAGCATGGTATGTTTGTGTGTATTATAGCTCAGTTTTATCTCTTTCCTCCTTCCTACAAAATGTTGAAGAAGTATCAAATGTGTTGCAGTAGTAAATAGATGTTATAGATTATTGCTTTTGTGTTTGAGAGGTGGGAAACATAAAGAAAGGTAGCATATGATCTGGGGACTGAAAGGAGTTGAAAAACCTGAAACCTCTGCAAATCTGGGAAGTATGAACTATTTGTCAAGAGAGGAAACCTTTGCATATTTCATCCTTGGCTGCTGACTGTGAAGAAAGAAACAGAACTTCCTGGGAGATGAGGATTTGCCAATTCTTAAACTCCATGTAAATTTCACCTATCTCTCAGCTGGGCCTTCACTGTAACTGGTGTCCTTGGATTCACTTCTATTGATTCTCTGTCACATTCCTCATTACATATTTCCAAATCTTTTCTCTTGGCCAGAACTTTCCTATCTTATTTCTGTCTTGCTGTTTTGTTTTCTGAAAATGACTACCTTTTGATTACTTAGAAAGTTGTAGCTATCTGATTTAGCCCCACCACCTTCCTCCTCATCACTTTACATTTTTTCTGTTTTCACCACCTCCTCCTTTTCTTTTGCATCTAAGAAAGAAATATCAGGAATTCCCTGGCTTTACAGTGGTTAGGACCCCACGCTTCCACTGCCGGGGGCCCAGGTTCAATCCCTGGTTGAGGAACTAAGATCCCACAAGCCACATGGTGCGGCCGAAAAAAAAAAAGAAAGAAAGAAATATCCTTCTTCTCCATTATTATAATCCTCTACATTTCACTCTTAATTCTGTCTCTTCTCATATCCTTCAGGTTCCTGCCCCTTTTTGTTCTTAACATCTTCAGTGTATCTCTTCCTATAGAATCTTTCCTCTCAATTTTTCAGTAGACTCAGGTTTCATCAGCCTATAAACCTTTCCTTCCACCCTGTCTACCCCTTTGAACTACCATCCTCTCTTGCTCCCACCACTGCCAGACTTACTGGAATAAATGAGCCCCACTTACCACCTTGACTTCATTACCACCTGCTTTTTTCTTTGCTTCTTGCTCTCTGGATGTGTCCCCAAAACTTTTTGCAACTCTTTGGTCATTGTTGATGTTTTTCTTTTATTGTTTTAATATAAAAGCAGTAATTGTAAAAACCTGTATGTAAACATGTATGTATGGTTTAAGCACTCATGTGTCTACCAGTCTGGCCACAAAACAGTTACCATGTCCCAGAAGGCCACTGTAGGTCCACTCTGATCATATGCTTCTACCACAGAGGTAACCATCATCCTGAATTTAGTGTTAATGATCACATTGCTTTTCTTTCCATTTTTTTCATCTATGTATTTATTATCCTCAAATAATATATTACTTAGATTTACCTGTTTCCATTTTGTAAGTTGAATCATACTATATATATTCCATGACTGGTTTCTTTTGTTCAACATTATGTTTTGGGGATTCATCCAAGTTGGTACATATATCTGTAATTCATTTTCATTGGATATATAATCCCATTATATGAATGTATCACAATTTTTCTATCCATTCTATTACTGATGGACATTTTCATTGTTTTTAGGCTTTTGCTATTATAAACATTACTGCTGTAAATAATTTTGTACTTATCTCTTGATGCATATGTGTAAAAAAGTCTCTAGAGTATTTACTTAATAGTGTAATTGCCGAACTTTTTCCAGTGTTACTCAGTACTGCCAGCCACAATCAATTTTCCAAAGCGTTAGTACTGATTTATACTGGTACCAACAACAGATGAGAATTTCACAGTCTTGCCAAAACTTGCTATTAACCAACTTTGTAGTTTTAGCCAATCTAGTGGGTGTAAAATGCTATCTCATTGGGATTCTATTGTATTTCCCTAGTTTCCAAGGATTTGATTATCCTTTCTTGCGATTGTGGGCCATTTATGTTTCTTCTTTCATGAAATTCTTATTCATTTATTTTTCCTGTTTTATTTTTCTATTCGGTTTTTTTTAAATTGATTCATAGGAGTTCTTTGTGTGTTCTGGATACTACTCCTTTGTTGTTTGTATGTATTGCAAATATTTTCTCTTTTTCATTAATTTTACATAGTCCTTTAATGAACAAAGCTTGTAATTTTTTTTTTTTTGCTGCCCCGTGCAGCATGTGGGATCCTAGTTCCCCGACCAGGGATCGAACCCATGCCCCCTGCATTGGAAGCGCAGAGTGCTAACCACTGGACCGCCAGGGAAGTCCCCCGCTTGTAATTTTTAAAGTAGTTAAGTTTATGTCTTTTCAAGTTTGGGGTCATGATAAAGAAATCCTTCCCTTTAACAAGGTTATAATGATATTCTCTTACATTGTCTTCTAAAAATGTAATAGTTTTGCACTTCACACTTAGGTCTTTAATCCTCCTGAAATGTTCTTTTTCTTTTATTTTTTATTTATTTATTTTTTTTGGTAGGGTGTGAATTGATCTACAATAATTTCATTTTTTCCCCCAAATTGATGCCTAGTTATCCATTTATTGAAAACTGCATCCTTTCCTCACTGAGTTGCAGTACCACCTCTGTCACGTTTCAAGTGTCCAAAGATATGTGTGGCTTTGTTTCCAGACTCTCTTTTCTGGTCTGTTTGTTTATCCCTGCACTAATATCACACTGTCCTAATTATTATAGCCTTGTGATGAGTCTTGATATCTTGATAGTGCAAGTCCCTCTACTTTTTGTTTTAAAGAACATGTTGGCTCTTTGCCTTTCTATTTAAATTTTAGATTCAGCCTGTCAGTTATACACACGCCGCCCTGAGAAAGAGAATGAAAGAAAAGAAGAAAGAAAATAACTTGTTGAGATTTTGATATGAAATTGCTTTGAATCCGTAGATGAATCTGGGAAGAACTGATTTCTTTACAATTTTGTCTTTCAATAAGTGAGCCTTTATTTGTCTCTTCTTTATTATTTTAAAATAAAGTTTTATAATTTTCTGCTTATAGGACTTGCTGTAGTTTGAGAGATTTATTCCCAGGACTTTATATTTTCGAAGTGCTATAGATAAATTGTTTACATTTTTTTTCATTTGGTGTATAACAAAGGCAATTTTTAAATAGATTTTGTGTGTGGCAACCTTATTAAACTGTCTTATTCTGATAATTGTTATATTCCTTAGGATATTCTATATTCATAATCAAATTATCTAAGAAGAAAGTTCTATTTCTTTTTCCCAACTTACCTGTTTTCTTGCCTTATTTTGCTGGCTAAGCCTTCCAATAGCTAACACCCTTATCTTGTTCTTAATCTTAAAGGGAGTGCATTTAATGTTACTCTTTGTCAAGTTAGAGAAGCTTCTTTCTATTCCTACACCTAGAATTTTTATCATAAGTGGATATTGAATTTTATCTAAGCATTTTTCTACATCCTTTGAGATGATTGTATGATTTTCCCCCTTCAATGAATGTAGGTAATCATATTATGTGAGTTTCTTTTAGCCCCAAACCAATCTTGCATTCTTGGAATAAATGCATCTTAGTCACAATATTTTATCTTACTAGATTATTTTCGTTATTATTATTTAGGATATTTCCATATATTTAATGAGTAAAGCTGGCTTGTTTTTTGCTTTTTCTTTTTTCTTTTTCATACTTGTCTTTGTCAGGTTTTGGTATCAAGGTTATGCTGGCCTCATAAAATGTTAGGAAGTGTTTCCTTTTTTTAACTCCATTCTGGAAAAGGTGTATAGGATTGGAATTAATTTTTCCTTGAATTTTTGGAAGCAAGCAGAGTAAAATTGTCTAGGCTTTTCATTTTCTTTTTGGGGCGATTTTTATCTACTAATTCAGTTTCTTCAAATGCTGTGGGACTCTTTGGCTTTTTTTTTTTTTTTTCCTTCTTGAGTCAATCTTGATAAGTTATGGTTTCTAGAGAGTTATCTGTTTCTAAGTTTTAATTTTATTGGTTCACAATATCTTCTTTTTGGTTTCTGTGACATTTTTTGATTGTGCCCTTTCTGTTATCCTTAAATTATTTGCTCCTTCTCTTTTATTTTATTTTAACTTAGCAGATGTTTGTAAGTTATATGATTCTTTTGAAAGAACCGAGGTGATGTTTCTGTTATGTGTTTTTCCCCGTATTTCATTAATTTTTAGTCTTACCTTTATTGATGCCTTTCTTCTGTTCTCTTTAGATTAATTTCTTTCTTCTTTCTCAGTACTTAATCCTTATCTTTTCTGTACCATTTGATCATAGTACTAAACTACCCTGTCCTTGCAGCTCTCTCTTCTCTGGCTCCTGAGGCACACTGTCTTGAGGGGGTTGTTTCCTACTTTTCTAACTGCTTCCTCTGACTCTTTGTCTTTACATCTCCTAATGTAGGTGCCCTCTTATCTTCAACCTTCTTTTCTCTATAGGTGGTCTCCAGCCTACCATGATTCGAACTTAGGATTTTTCAACTTTATGATGGTGCAAAAACCATATGCACTCAGTAGAAACCATACTTCGAATCTTGAATTTTGATCTTTTCCTGGGCTAGATGCTGGGCGGCAGCAGCAGCCACAGCTCCCAGTCAGCCACATGATCAGGAGGGGAAACAACCAATAATATACTTAGAACCATTCTGCACCTATGCAGCCATTGGTTTTCACTTTCAGTACATTATTCAGTAAGTTACATGAGATAGTCAACATTAAGTGTTCTGAGCACATTTAAGGTGGGTCAGGCTAAGCTATGATGTTCTGTAGATTAGGTGTGTTAAATGCATTTTTGACTCACGATATTTTCAATTTAGAAAGGGTTTATCAGAATGTAACCCCATCGTTAGTTAAGATCTATACATATATCCATTCTTAATTAATAGCCATTTTTACTCTCCTAATATCAACTACCACTTCTCTGTGAGTGAATTTAGGTAGAATCAGGGACCCATTCCTTGTCTTAGCTCTTCCACTAACCAGCTATGACATCTTGAGCAATTGATTTAATATCCCTTAATCTCTGTTTCTTCACCAAGGAGGTGTTGTATACAAGATCTCTGAAGTTTACCTCAGTAATACTGTTCTAGTGACAACCTTATAAACTCTTCAGCTCTGGCCTCTGTCATTTCTAAATTCCTCTGGATCAGCTTTCTTAGATGTTTTATTAGGGTTTCTCAAACTCTATACTATATCTTATGTTAAACTTCTTATGTAATTCACCCTCTCCCCCAACCTTTTAATTTCCCTGGTTGCTCCTTTGGATGTTGCTGTTTTCTCAGGCACGCATTTGGTTTTGGCTCCCAGCATCCCTGTCTCTCCATACTGTCTTCATATTCAAGTCTGATTAGGGTGCATGTGTGTGTGTAGCTGTTCCCCTCTCCTTCTTTAGTCCAGATTATGTCGTTATGTTCTACAAGAATGATTTCTATATAATGTCTACTTTCTTCTACCTCTCACCTCCCAATGGAACCTCAGCACCTTCATTTAAAAAAAAATACCTGCCTTAGACCTCTGCTTATCTGAGTTGTTGTCTAAGTATTTTTTTCACCAAACCATGCTTTGGATACCATACCTTTATGCCACCCCTCCCCACCCGCAAGAGGCTGAGCCAGGGCACATTACCTGTAGGATACTGGAGTAGGCTTTGTAGCAGGGATACCAGAAATCAGTCAGTCTTGCATTATATAGTTCTTTGTGATTTACAAGAAGCTTGTTATCATTTTTATGAGAACTTGAAAATGGAACCAGTGTGTGGAATTTTTATGGTCTCCATGAGAGTGAAATATTTGGTTCTGGAAGGCATCTTCATTTGGTGATATGTTAATCTCTAAGTGCTTGTCTCTGTTTTTCAAAATCTTATCTTCTTTTAGCGTTGTTGATTTATTTAATATATCTTGAGCATGTTTCTCTGATGGTGCACAATCTTAAAATCTTGATGTTTAAGTAATGATTTCCTGAATCAAGATAGAGACAGCAGCTAATGACAAAATGTGCAACTTTAAAATAGTGAAACTTCTCTATGTGGCTTATGGAAGTGACCCTAGTTACCTTAAATTTTATTTCATACTAGTTTCTCACTACTTGAACAAGCATGTACTCTTTTAATTTCATTAGCTGTATATGTCTAAGTAGTTCTATATTTCCTATCTATGAGAAATTTTAGGAAAAACCATAAGAGAACAATCACTATGGGATTTTTCAAGGAGGTGAAATATATGTACACTTTTTTAGTAATTATCTCAAAGAAACCTTAAATAGCTCTTGTGAGTCATGTGATCTACCTAATTATTCTATTAAAGTGATACATTTGCTAGCAGTTAGCTAGGATATATAATGGCAGAAGTTAGCACCCTTTTAGAAATACTGCCTGAGGTTTCTAACTTGCACTGGTTTAACTGGTCTGCTCTATGTGCACACACACAAGGGTGAGGATGAGAAGACGAGGTGTTCCAGTGGCAGGAAATGGAAGCGCAGTACCATATTCACATGACTCAGTGATTCTTGCAGGTTCCCATAGTCTGTTATATTTTATTCAGTACAAAGTATTCTGGTTATTTCTAAGGAAGAGCTGGATAGAGTCATTTAAAAACAATGTATTATATCACTTAGAAAATATTTCTGGGTATTAGGGTGGTATGTCTTTCCATAGATTAGTCCTATTCTAACATTAGATTGCAGCATACGTGGTTAAAGGCACTGGCATAACATTTAGAAAATTATAACGATAGCACAGCTCTTGCTAATTAGATGTATGCCGCAATCTATACTTTGGGATTGAAGAAATTAGTAAAACCATTTTGTTTATCTTTTACTGTCAGATTGTCATTTATTAAGGCATTTTAAGTTAAGTGTAAATTCATCTTGGTCTTGGCAAAGTCACCTGTGAATTTCTTCTGTCCAAGCCAAGTACTGAGAAGGGAGAGACTAGAAGAGAGCCTTGGTACCCCCTTAGAACTCTGTCTCTACCAGTCTTCACGACAGTATAATGATGATAATCTCTTCTTCAGGCCACCTTAGGTTTCATGCTAGTTCTGACCCCACTTGCTCCAATCACTGCTTTCCCTTCTGAATTAACACAATCTTATGATTGTAATTCATTATTTATAGTTTTGTTTCTGTTTCTTAAGCTTTATCTGTGTTCATGTACTTGTCCTACAGTACTACCTTTTGAAGAAAAATCATTTTACTCTATTTCCTTGTTCTTTTGAATCTCTTCTCCTCCTTGGAGGTACTTAGAAAAATGCTTATACAAAATAGGTGCTTGATAAATGCACCTGTTTAAGAAAAGTCTGGTGCTTATTTCAGTTTTTGTGTTTTTAATAGTTATATTATTTTGCTTGCTTTCTAGGCACACAAACCAATGGTCTGGACTTTCAGAAGCAGCCTGTGCCTGTTGGAGGAGCAATCTCAACAGCCCAGGCCCAGGCTTTCCTTGGACATCTCCATCAGGTAGAATGTTCTGCTCAACCATATGTGAGAGTAAAAAATGGAGGCATGGAATGCTAGGGCCTGGGGAATTGATTTCAGAATGTGAGACTGTTTAAGTTGATTAAAACCTGGTGCTATCAGCATCTAATCATGTCATTCTGAATGGTTAGTATGGAATCCTATAGCTTAGTTGACTGTATAGCTATTGACCCCACAGCTGTGTGAACAAAAGAGTTCCCTGTTACAAGCAGAATATATTTATAACAACTGGGTTACTGTTTTTGTGAGTGTGGTCTGTGGTGGCTGACTGAAGGTAGTAAATGACAAAGTCATCCATGCAGCCCCCATTGCCTGAGGCCTGCTGTGTAAGGCTCTGAGCTCACAGCTCATAGCCCTTCTTTACAACAGTTTCAAACCATTTTGATTTGGGCTACTCAGAGCCTTTGCTTGACTGTGAACCCCCTGGTTTGGGGTTCAACTTTATTACCCTTATGTTACATGAATTACTCCTAAGTCTAAAACAGGCTGTGGATTCTATTCATCCACATTTTCTCTTTAAGGTATAGGGAAGGGGAATATAAAAACAAACATTGACGCCCCAAGAGTTTTGGGATGTGAGAACTGGTTGAAAATGGAAAGTAAATAAAACAATGAAAACATTTGGGAGACAGATTATCAGAGTGTCTCAACCCCTTGATTTATGTTAACATAAATCAAGATTTATTTATGATAAATTTATTTATGACTTATTAGAGCAATACTTTGCGTAACTTGGTGATCTTTACCTCAGATAAACCCTAGAACCAATTTAGTGTTCAAATTGTGTTGGTCAGCAGTGTTGGTGGTAGTGACTTTAGTGATGGTAGTGCCTGATGGTATTAGTGGTGGAGGTTCAATGAAAAGCACATATGGACATAAAATAATAGATATTCAATAATTATTTGTTGAACAAATGAATGAATGAATGGTAAAATATATGGGAATACAGACGAAGAAATGATTAACTCATCCTGTATAGTCTAAGACATTTATCGTAGAGAGGGTGATTTTTGAGCCAAGTTTTAAAGGTTGTTGGGAGCTAACTAAATGGAGTTGTAAAGGGATGCTCTCACTTTTTATTTTCAACTTTCTATTTTGAAAACTTTCAAATCTACAGAAAAGTTATAACCGTAGAACAATTTTCAACCAAAAGCTCTTCATCTGGCATCACTAAAATTGTTACTTTATTACCATATATGCTTAATCTGTGTTTGTGTTTCTGTTTGTACACATAGATTTTGTGTGTATATATATATATGTCAACTTGTCCCATTATTGTGATACTGAATTTGACCATTTGATTAAGGTAGAGTCTCAGATTTGCCTACTGTAAAGGTAACTTTCTTCCTCATAATTAGTAAATAATGAGGAGATACTTTAAGACTTGTAAATATCTTGTTCCTCAACAAACTTTTACCCAGAAACATCATGATTTAAATAAAATCACAAAGAAACTTTATCTCCTTTAAATCTTTGTACCTGAAACTCTTTCCTCTGGCTCTTTGACTGACTTCTTAGCCTTTGGTCTTAAACATACTATCTTTTCATATAGTTCTCCCTTGGTTACACTATGTCTAAAATGTGTTCTCCAGAAATCTCTGGATTTTGTTCTGTTTTAGCTGCTTTTCTTCTCTTTTCTCTCTCTTTTTTGTTTTTTTTGGGGGGAGGGTTCTTATTTCAACTCACAGGACTTTCAGTTTAAATAAAGGAAACAGCACTCAGTTAATTTTAGTTATCTCTGAACTCTATACTGATCTCCATACCAACACTTATATTTAAGTTCAGGGAATCTTGATGCTATGTGGTAAATCCAAAATGGAACTCTTATCTTCACGTTAATGACACTACCATTTTCCGAGTCTTCCAAATTTGAACCTGGAATAATACATGACTTTTTTTTTCTTCACCTATATCCAGTCAGTTGCCACGATCCTATGTAGCACCTTGAAATACTTTTCATGTTTCCTACTTCTAATTCCCACTGCTGCCATTCTAGAGTTGATTTCCATTTATTCTATCCTAGTTTATATAACAATCCAGTTATCTTGTACAGTGTTGCTCAATTTGAATTTGTCTGATGTTTCATCACAATTAGATCAGGTTATATACTTTGGGAAGGAATACACTATAAATAACGCTTGGTTCTAACTCAGTAAAACATACATTTGTAGAGGCTTGTTGATGACAACCTCTAATGATGGATGCCAACAGTATTAGACTAGAACTTCCCCGATTTCTTTACTTAATAGGTCCAGCTCGCTGGAACAAGTTTACAGGCTGCTGCTCAGTCTTTAAATGTACAGGTAAGCTGGGACATGGGATTATGGATCAATTTTTTTATTCATTTTTACCATATTTTTCTGTAATGAGTATGCAATAATTTTATAATGAAAATACTTAGAATTATTACCTTTTTTCTTACTGAATCTCATAAAGATTTAAATAATGATAATCGTTGCCATTAATGAAAAGCCATTTTATATTATGCCACTGTGAATGTCCAAAGGTGAACAAGAAAAGTCTACTTTCAAAGTTTTATGTGTAAGTTCGGTAAAAATGTTTCTCAGTTGTACAGCCATAACACATGCCTAAACACAAAGCCAAAGAATACCTTAAATGTCCTTTTGTTTCCAAATTTCTTTTTATTTATTATTTTTCATATCTTAGGAAAACACTATAGTATAGGAAAGAGCACTGGAATGAAAGACAGAGGTCCTAGGTTTGAATTCTCATTCTGCCGCTAACTAGCTGTTTGAACTTTGGCAAGTCACTTAACCTCCTGGGGCGCATTTTTTTCTTATACAGTTGGCCCTCCCTATCCCAAGGTTCCACATCTGCTGGTACAGAGCGCTGGCTGACTGTGAGGGACTTGAGCATCCACAGATTTTGGTGTCCATGGGGGGTCCTGGGACTAATCCTCTGTGGATACCAAGGGGCAACTGCATGTATTTAAGTGGGGAAGTTTAGAAGATCGCCAGGGGTCCTCTCTGCTCTAAAATGTTGTGAGTTTGAGGATTGCAATTAAACATATTTATAAACATTAATGAGCTTCATACAGTCAAAATTTTGAAGACAACACTTAAATCTGGGTGCTTTGTTTCTATGAACCATATGGTAAAACGTGCAAAGTTCAAGTATTATGCATGACTCCATGATATTTCAATCAACCTGCTACTTCCTTTCATTATAGTGTTTAGGTAACTAACAGTCAAGAGGAAAAAACAGTATTCTGGAAGGTTGATTTCAGTGTTGCTAATGACTAAAGACCTTGGGTTGAGCATTCCATGAAACCGAGTAGAGTATGGACCTAGTAACACATGGAGACAAGAAGAGAAAAGAAAAGGAGATAATGTGACCTTCCTTTCTGAGAGAGAGGAGGCGGAAAATTGCCTTGGTTGCCATGGTAAACTTTCATCCCTTAGAGAGATGTTGGCAAACAGGCTGTATCTCCAGTACGGAATGTTTACAGTCTTGCACTGTAATTATCTCTCAGTGACTGGCAGAATTAATCAGAGCCTTTATGTTAATTAGCCTTGCTGCAGTCCCCAAAACAGGTGGTGGGAAATATGCAAATCTTTGCAGAATTTTCATTCTCTGCATAACCAGTTTTAATTACCATAAAATTTTCTCTCAGTGCCCCTTTCCAGGAGTATGTTCTCTTTCCCTCTTGACTGCAGCATTTTCCCTCTAAGTTAGTGTGTTACTTGATGGGGGATGCTAAATTTATAGTTTTTCAAAATATTAGACGAGAAGTTCTGTGGGTCAAGTAATCAATTTATAAGATGGTATATAAGGAAGTTTTAGACTGACCACCAAAGACATGTCAAAATATTGGAATGGAGGGTCTGTCTAATGTAAACATAGGCTGAAATTGTATTCTTCACTTACTCTTTATTTCCAGAGTTGAGGATTTGGGTTTGTGAAAAATTCTGTTGACTTGTGGAGGACCAAATTATTTTTTCTTCTTAAAAATTATAATTGCACCTTTGCTGATACTGGAACAAAAAGTCTGAAAACTTAATACGTAAAATTAGGAAAATACAAAGGTTTAGAAGAAAGGAAAAGAGTGAAATCAGAAAACTCATGATTAGATAAGTCTGTATTGTAAATAATTCTTAAAACATGGAATTGTGAGTACATTTTTTTAAAATCAACTATTTTAAATCTTTTATTCCCGCCCCCCCCCAAACCTCAGTCTAAATCTAGTGAAGAATCGGGGGATTCACAGCAGCCAAGCCAGCCTTCCCAGCAGCCTTCAGTGCAGGCAGCCATTCCCCAGACCCAGCTCATGCTGGCTGGAGGACAGATAACTGGGGTAAGTTTTCAATGAGAGATTTGTAACGAACTTTCTCTGTGTCAGAACTGCCACTGGGGGACTTCCCTGGCGGTCCAGTGGTTGAGACTTTGCCTTCCAGTGCAGGGGGTGTGGATTTGATCCCTGGTCAGGGAGCTAAGGTCCCACATGCCTCACTGCCAAAAATCCAAAACATAAAACAGAAGCAATATTGTAACAAATTCAATAAAGACTTTAAAAAAATGGTCCACATCCAAAAAAATCTTTAAAAAAAAAACAAACACTGCCATTGGCCAATATCTGATTAGAACTGTTGGCTGTAGCAGACAGTAACACGGCTGTGCCTGGCACTATTATGTCTTTAAAGGAACTTCCTGCACCGTGAGCAGCTCTGAGAAAGGAACTATCTTTGTCACGAGTTTTCAGGGTATTTTTTCTTACTATTGCAGATATGCTCTGGGTAAACTAAGGACTTTTTAAAATTCACATTTCAACCTTTGCTTCATCATGCAGTGGCGTCACGATCCCGTGGTTGAGACAGTTACAGTGATGAAATTGTAGTTGTCAGTTTGGAGTTATAACATCACTGCAGAGTAATGGATTAGTACCTACAAAAGAAAAACATTTTAAGTTACCGTATAGCGTTCTAAAATGAAACCTCTGATCTCGTATCCTGGCTCTGTAGTTTACTGTATTGGCTAATTACTTCATCTCTCTGGGCCTCAGTTTTCCTTCACTTAAATGAAGATGTTAATAATACTTGTCTAACAATATTGTTTTAAAGATTAAGAGTAATAACATACATAAAACTCATAGAACAGTGCTTGGCATATAGTAGCATTCAATAAATGTCATCTGTTTTTATCGGTAGTAAATTGGCCTGTGCAAATATATTAAGCTTTTAACTTTTCAGCTGTCTTCGCTCTGAGACATCATTAAAAATATTTTTCCAATGTTGAAAATTTGTCTATTAAGTTATCTTTTTGGGGGGTGGGTCGAGAGGAGTGGTAAGGAAGTTATTTGTTATTCAATTCACATCGTGTCAACCCACAAAATTTTTTATTTCCTTCATTTCAGTTAAGTTTGTTTTGGCAGTGGTGGAAGGCTCTTTTAAGAACTGTTGCAAACTTGTTTACAAAATCCCATCAGTAGAGATTAATATATGTTTACATATTATGTAAAATATTTATAAACATGTATCTCGAAGCGTATTGGGTTTTTGAATGATTTGATTTTGATTCTTATATCTCTAATGCACAAACTGTATCGGACCCTTTTTGAAAGAGGATTGTGCCATTAAGTGACTGTACATGTGCTTCAGAATATTCCTTCTTGGTTTGATCAGAACATGTCACCAAAAAGAAGGTAGAACATACTTATCACTTTAAGTGTGTTTGAAATAAGTTGCATTATGAAAGCAAGTTTAAATCTTCAAATACATTTCCTGTTTTCTTTAGGTTTTGTTTTGAGTGACTAGTGTTTACAATAGTTGGAGACACTTGGGATTCCAGGTTCAGAGTGGCTGGAGCTTCTATTAAACTTACTTGGGCATTAGGACTCATTTGCATGTAAAGAGAGCGGCTGTCACCACCTGTTTCACAGAGATAATGTGTTGGAAAGAGGATGTAAAGTTGCAGAGACCCAATGCTTTCAATAACAGAAAAGGCTGTTGGGGAGGAGGCTGTAGGGACTTGGAAAAGAAACAAATGGACCTCATATTCTTCAGTCATATCTTAGGACATAATGAAAATGATGGAATATGGCAGGGATTCATGCTAATGGGAAGCAGCTGGGCCTTATCAGTTCTTTCCTGGTCAGATCCAGCATCCTTGTTCCTCATTCATCTGACTAATCACTTGCTGTTCTGTTGGGTGTAAATTTCTTTTCATATCCTGTCAGCATTGATTCTTTTTTTTCTTGCTTACTAGTTAATTACTTTTTTGCCTGAACCCTAGGGCCTTGGACAAGCTTGAATGATTAAGTCCAGAGTGAGGACCACCATTTTAATTTAAATGGTCTGATGGTACTGGTAGCTTGATGGCTGATGAACATTTTTAGCCTCATGCTAGCCATGTGAAGTTGGGTAGCTAAGGTTTAATACCACGTGAGTTGCTTACTTCAAAGCAGTGGCCTTGCATTAGAGGCCAGTCTCCTTCAACCCTTTCCGACTGTTTGTCCTGATTTTGTTTAGCTGACTTTGACGCCAGCCCAGCAACAGTTATTACTACAGCAGGCACAGGCACAGGCACAGCTGCTGGCTGCTGCAGTGCAACAGCATTCCGCCAGCCAACAGCACAGTGCTGCTGGGGCCACCATCTCAGCCTCCGCCGCCACGCCCATGACTCAGATCCCCCTGTCTCAGCCCATCCAGATCGCACAGGTGAGTGAGTAACTCTCATAGCTGAGGCAGGAAGGGAGGAATAAAATGGCAGGTTTTCTTTGGTATTAAGCTTACTTTCTGATTGTTAGTGTGAGGTAAGTGGTGTAGCCTTCTTACCACTGAACTAGAAATAATACATTTGTTTGCTTATTTGAGTTGATATTATAAACACATAACTGATTATTTGAATAACTGACTGTTTATATTAAGTGACAATTCTTGAATAATTGGCTGGCATATTTCTGAAGCAGGGGATTACTGTATTTATTTTAATTAGCTAATTACAGCAGGCATGGGTTCTTTCATGTGCTCTGCAGTGAATGCTGCCACCCATGTGTGAGAGAAACTGCACATTGTCTTTCTGCTAGAGTGATTAGCTCTGTGCAGAATTGCATTAGAGTGTTGTTTGGCTTTAATTTTCGCATTTTAGGGCAAAGTATCCAGAGATAATAAAAATTTATTTAAGAGGCATAGACAGTTCTACCAAGGAGGAAAAAAGGTAAATTAAATCCTTTATCTCAAGGAGAGGAAAAAAGTATAAGTAGACATATCAGTGAAATGTATGAAGAGTCATTATGAGTCTAGTGCCGATAATTATCTTTATCCCCCCAGAGAAGGCTCAGAAATAGACTTAAATTGTAGCTAGAGTTTGACTAAACATTAAAAAAGAACCAATTAACTAAAAGTGTACAGAATAGTTGTCAGGCTAATCTTTATGACTATTATATACAGTCTTTATCAAGATCATGTTTTTATTTTGGCCACTTTTTTCATCACCAAATAAATGTTTTTAGTGCCTAAGCTGTGAGACTCTATGTTGACATTATTCTAATTGGGTAATATACATGAAAGCATGTTGAAAATTATAAAATACTAGGCCGATATAAGCAAGTTTAATATGTTGTAGATCAGATTTTTATATGAATAGCTATTTTTTTTTAATTTTTACACTGATTTCTCAGTTGAGTTAGATAGGCTGGTGCCACATTTCATGAATCATTATAAATCTTTTAATTTATCGATGCAAGTTCAGATGTAGCACTCTCAGTTTTTGCTTAACAAGAGAAAACTCTAATCAAACACTTAAAAACTCAACATATTCTTTTCTCACTTGAGAGAAAAACCCATATTGGTCTCTACATGTTAAAAACACAACCATAAGCATTTGTTCTGAGGGAATTTTAAATAACTATTGAAAATTAGATATAGCATAAGTCACGACACAATATATGCCCACAGAAATAACAAGTCCTTGTAGCAGCTCCAGGTTTCTTCACATGCTTTGTGAATGCACCCAGAGCACATCCTTGTTGGGAGTTTATAAGAATGTCAAATATTGACTCTTAATCTTTATTTGGATGGCAGAATTCATCATCTGGGAACCTTAAGATTAAGCAAGCTTTTATTTCAGAGTCTCCAATCCATGTTTTAATCCTAATTTTTTAGGATCTGCAACAACTGCAACAACTTCAGCAGCAGAATCTCAACCTGCAGCAGTTTGTGTTGGTACATCCAACCACCAACCTGCAACCAGCGCAGTTTATCATCTCACAGACGCCCCAGGGCCAGCAGGGTGAGCGCCTCCTTAGAGCTTATTAGTGGTACGGTACACCAAGGCTGTCCACTTGGGTGACATACGTGCTGACTACTGTCATTTTGGCCCAGAAGCTGTCCATTAGAACAGTGTTTTTATTAAATTTTATTTAACTTTAAGCTCAGTATTAATGTTGAGAAAAATTTTTTTTTGTCATGCATACCTAATTATTGAAGGTCATCCTTCACTGCCTTTCATCTGTTTAATCAGTAAGGAGAACCATGAGTTTGGCCAAAATTCTAAATTAAATTCTTCAACATGCTGAACATACATTGGATAAATTGCTTCTATGTTTTGATAGTTTTTCATGGGAATGTGTTCAAAGAATGGGCTGAGCATTGTAAGTATACGCTTCTAACAATCATTTGTTTTCTTTTAAAGTTTAAGAAGGCGAGAGTGTCACGTTAGAAATTGTGCAAATTTTGTGAATTATAAAAAACATCTTCAAAGCCTTTTAGTGCTGAATATTGTTGTGTTACTGCTGTATAAAGTTCAATCATGTTTGTAATGGAATCAGTATAGACAGTATCAGAGTATCAAGGCTTCAAGGAACATTAGTGCATCTCTATTGATTCCTCATTATTTCTGTTTTTTAGCCTTTTTTCTTCTTGATCATTCATTCCAAAATCTTTTGTTGTATAAATAACCTATGCCACTTTTAATGGATAGGATAGCCTGCCCCTTTAATGAACTAGATAGTTCTCTGTCCCAGCATATACTAGCTGTTTCTAATGGCTTCTGGGTTAAGAAGTTGAGCTTTTTTTTTTTTTTTTGGAGTTTCAAGCTGCTTCCATTTAGAATACTTCCTCACTTTCATCCATTCCTTGGTAAAATAAAGAATTGGCCAATCAGAGAGGTTATTCAGGTTACGCTAAAGACATCTACCAGTTTTAGTTTGTTCCATATCTTCTTGCCCAAATTGTATTTAACAAGACTGAATTTTAGGCAAATAAGACATTAAGAGTTTTAAGACCAGTAAGACTATCAGGCGATCAGTTGGAAATTTTCACTTCACTTTCTCATTTTTCCTTTTGCCATTTGTTCAAGGTAATCTTTAATGTTTGACATAACATGTTTGTGTTTTACAGGTCTCCTGCAAGCGCAAAATCTTTTAACGCAACTACCTCAGCAAAGCCAAGCCAACCTCCTACAGTCGCAGCCAAGCATCACCCTCACCTCCCAGGTCGGTTTTCTTCCATGAGGGTTGCGTTGTCTTGAGACTCTTTGGGGATTTGTTTAACTTAAAACCACAACCCCTTAATAAAAATACTTCAAATAGTTTTCAAAAACTCACCAAAGTTTCAAAGCTAGGCTTATCAGCTTGATAAAGCAGTGCTACCAAATTGATGTAGTCTTTGAAAATCTTCAAGGAGTCCCTATTTTCTTATATTTTCATAAAGAATAACTGTGTTAGCACCAAATGAGTAATGAGTTCTGGCTGTTTGACCACCCTCCCCACCCTGATATTTGGCAGTAGAGATTACCACTTGAGCTAGACCTAGAGCCTGAGTTAAAACCCATCATTGCCCTTTGCTCTTTCTCAGAAACTGCAAAGAAGCTCTTATCTCTGTGTTTTATTCCATCTCAACTTTCAGATGTTGCTTTAGCTAATTTTTACCAGAGTTTAAGGCACCTAGAGGGTCTAGGCAGGTCTAGGCATCTAGAGGTTTAAACTTTAGATCTAGTTCTGTTTCTTTCCTAGCTGTGATTTTGAGCATGTCATTTCACCTCTCTGCACCTCTGTTTCCTCATAGGTAAATTAGGTGATTGAGCTAGCTGATCCTGAATTCCCCTTCCATCTCTGATTCTCTTTGTCCATAATCGTGGAAGTTATCAGTTAATACTAACAAATTACTAGATTTGACAAAATTCAACAACTGTTTATGATAAAAACTCTTCTAGGAATTAGGAGGTAACTTTCCCAACCTGCTAAAAGGCATCTACAGAAAAACCATCATAAAGACTGAATACTTTCTCCCTAAGATCAGGAACAAGGCAAGGATGTCCACTGTTACCACTTTTATTCAGCATTGCACTGAAGGGCCTAGCAAGGCAATAAGACAAGAAAAATAAATAAAGGACATATAGACTAGAAAGGAAGAAGTAAAGTGTCTTAATTGGTAGATGACATGATTGTCTATGTAGAAAATCCAAATCCAAGGAATCCAAATCCAAGGAATCTACAAAAAAAGTTGCTGGAATTAATAATTGAGTTTAGCAAGTATGTAGGATACAAAGTCAATATACAAAAATCTATATACTAACAACAATCATTTGGAAATTGAAATTAAGAAGAAAAATATTTACAGTAATTAGGGATAAATTTAACAGAACATTTGTAAAACCTATATGTTGAAAACTACAAAATCTTGCTGAGTGAAATTGAAGAAGACCTAAATAAATGGAGAGATATAATGTGTTCATGAAGACTTTGGTTGTTAAAATGTGAGTTCTCTCCAAACTGATCTATAAATTCAACACAGTCCCAATTAATATCTACAGGCTTTCTTTGTAGAAATTTGCATGGTGTTTCCAACATTTGTACAGGCTTATAGAGGACATAGAATAGCCAAACAATTTTGAAAAGTAAGGAAGTTGCTGTCAAGAATTATTATAAAATACAGTAATAAAGACTGTGTGGTAATGGCATATGAATAGAAATGGAACAGAAGTCCAGTACACTCACACATATAGAGCCAACTGATTTCCCACAAAGGTGCCTAAGGATTTCAGTGGGAAAAGGAAAGTCTTGTTTCAGGTGCTGAAACAATTTGCTAGCCATAGGCAAAAAAAAAAAAAAAAAATGAACCTTACTCTTTATTTCACGATGATACACAAAGATTAATTTGAAAAGGGTTGCAGACCTAAACTTCTAGAAGAAAACTTAGGGGAAAATCTTTGTATCCTTGTGTAAGATAGTGATTTCTTAAGTGAGACACAAAAAGCACTAACTGTAAAAGAAAACAAATGATAAATTTAATTTCATAAAAATTAAAAGCTTCTGTTGAAAAAATAAAAAAAGCTACAGACTGGAAGAAAATATTCTTAAAACTTGTATCTAATAAAAGACTTGTATCCAGAATATATAAAGAACTCATACAACTCAATAAGACAACATGGTTTTTTTTAAAAGGGAGTGTATGCAAAATATTTGAAGATACTTCACCAAAGAAGGCACGTAAATACCCAATAAGCATATGAAAAGATGCTCAAAATTATTAGTCATCAGGAAAATGCAAAAGAAATATCACTACACACCCATTAGAATGGGCAAAATTAAAAAGACTATAATAATACCAAGTGTTGATGAGAATATAAAGCAACTACAGCTCTTTTATATTGCCTGTGGGGTTGCAAATTGGTACAGAGACTTTGGAAAACATCTTGACAGTTTCTTATAAAGTTAAATATACATGTACCTTATGACTCAGCAGTTCTACTCTTAGAAATGAATGCATTTGTCCACACAAAGACCTATGTATGACTGACTGTTCATAGCAGTTTTATTCGTAATCACCCCAAAGTGGAAACAGCCTAAACATTCATCAGCTGGTGAATAGATAACATGAATTTGGGCATATCTATATGATGGAATGCTACTCAGCCATAGAAAGAAATGTACTTCTGATACATTCAACGTCTTGTATGAATTTCAGAAGCATTATGCTAAGTGACAGAAGCCAAACATAAAAGACTGTATACTCTATGATTCAATTTATATGGCATTTTACAGTAGACAAAACTATAGGGACAGAAATTGTATCAGTGGTTGCCAGGGGATGGGGGCTGGGGGTGGGGATTGACAGCAAAGGACACAAGGAAACTTTTGGGGGTGATGGAAATATTCTGCATCTTAATTGTGGTAGCAGTTATATGACTATATAGTTGTCAAAACACATCAAACTGTACACTTTTAAATGGTGCACTTAACTGTGAATAAGCTGAATTATAAAAATGAGGTTGGAAAAAAGCCTATACCAGCAATTCCTTCCTGGCCTACAAGCTTTGTAAACAGTGGCAGGGCTGTTGTAGCTTCATCCTGACTCCTGCTCACTGAATTTTACTCTACTATTTCTAGATCTGGCCCAGTCCAGCCTGAGGTTTCTGGAGTTGGGGTAACTTATGTGTAACCACCCCACCAAAAGGTACCCAAGCTATTTTTAGTGCTATATTATTTGAGAACGGGGCTACTTCAAGCCTAGAAATGAAGCAACCATCTGATAGTTGAGACTCACCTCTACTTATCAACCAGTTTCAGTGGGAAGTTACAACCACTTAGGACTCTAATATGGTTGGTACAGTTTTGGGCTCCTCCAGATGGTCATATAAAAATTTTCTCAGTGTCAACGGCCAGAGAGATGAATTTTGTTGTCTTCATTGAAGCAGGATGATAGAGAGGAACTTACCCCAGGTGTAGGCCTGTGTAATTGCTCTTGTGCAGTTTTCAGGGCCAGTTAGTTCAGTTGGAGAAAGCATATTACTAATGAGGTCAAAGTTAGGGGTATATGACCCATTTAAATTACAAGAAAAAAGCACATAACCATAGACTTCATCTGTAATCTTGTCCTATAATCTGTCACCTGGGCTTCTGTTCACAGGAGGGGTTAACTGAGCAGTTATGATGCAGAGTCAGGGCAGCACATCCCAGTAGTGAATACTGAGAAGGGTGGGTTCTACTCAGAGGTTGTGAGTAAAACAGTGTAGCCTTGTGTTTGTGTAATAAGGAGATTTAATATTTTCTTTTTTTTAAAAAAAAATAGATTATACCCTCATGTCCCCAAATAAACTTTAGATGGGTTTCAGTAATTAAATATTTTAAAAGACATAGAAGGAGCTAGCAGAATATTAAAAGGAATTTTATCCAAGTTAGAAATAAGTCAAAGCTTTCTCAGATTTGAAGCAACAGAAGATATTAGAAAGGAAAAAAACAAAAGTTCACCCAAATGATAATTTAAGACTTATGTACACTGAAAAATAAAAGGAAAAAAGCAGATTGGGAAAATTACTTGTATTAATACAACAGACAAAGACTTTATCTATAACATTTGATTGAGCTCTTTAAGGATAAGGATGAGAATGAGGATATCATTAATATACACATGGGTTACGGATGTAAGTTCAATTCACATGAAACGAAATACAGATAATAATTAACACGTGGGGAAAATTTGGCTTTAAGTAATAAGAGAAATATGAATTAAAGATTAACAGCAAAGTACAATTTACTCCCTGAGTGAGCAAAACATTTTTAAAAACTGCTAGTACAAATCATGTGGAGAACATGGTATAGTGAGAACCAACATTATGTATGATGTGTACCAAAAGCCATGAAATTGTCTATGGTGTACTCTTTATCCAGTTATAGAAAATCCTTTGTGAATTTATCTCAAAGAACTAATTACAAAGGTGGAAAAAAGAACTGTATGCACAAAGTTTTTCATTGTGGTGTTACCTGTTAGTGAAAACAAATGAAAAAGTGCCTAGCAATGACGAAATTGTTAAATAAATTATAATATTGCCTTTCAGTCAGCCTTTGAAAATGATAATTACGATGATTGAAACAACGTAGGGAAAAAAATTAAAACATAATGTTAAGTGAGAAAAGCAGAGTATAAAATTATGTTACCATAATTACAGTTAAGGTTAAGAATGTAGATCTGAGGGAGGATGAAAACTTCTAGGGGTAATGGATAAATTTAGGGCATTGTATATGGTGATGGTATATATTCATGGGTGTTTACTTATCTTCAAACTCATCAAGATGTATACATTATATGTGTACAACTTTTTTGTATGTCAGTCATACCTCAATTAAATAAAAAAAGTTTACTCTTCGATTTTATGCCCTATGGTCCATTCCAATGTATTAATCATATTTTAAAAATTACTCTGATGTGTGGGATGTATGCCTTGTTAGTAAAGATTTGAAAATTGTAATTTGTGAGAAACATTTACAGATTAAATTTAGTGCAACAAATTAAAAACAGCGTAAAAAATGTAGCTCTATGTACGAAAACTTGAACAAGTAGGCAGAAGTGAAGCTATTAAGTTATTTAAACTGTAGGTGATTTACTTTTCCCCCTTAAAATAGTTTTAATAATCTTATATATTTTTTATAATATTGTGTTACAAGTTGGAGATATGATAGTGATAAGACAGGTATGGTCTCTGCTGTTTTGAAACTTATAGTTTAAGTGGCATGTTTATGATACAGATTCTTAAAAATAAAAACTGATTTATTAAATGGCATGAGATGCATGTATTCAAACCATTTGAAAACCCAAAGACAATGGAAATCAGTTTTGTGTATTCAAGTCTTTTCCATAGACTTACATGTTTAACCTTAACTGTAATTATAGTGTATATAGCATCACACTCTGCGTTTCTCACTGGGTATTACGTTGTACCTTCTACAGTGACACATGGTCTTCGTAATTCTTGAATACAGCCGTTTCCTTAAATTGTTTACTTGCAGCCATTCCAGATGTAATCTTAAATATTGTGGTGTATGTTTGTTCTTATTCTTTTGTTCCTTCTCTAACAGCCAGCCACCCCAACACGCACAATAGCAGCAACCCCAATTCAGACACTTCCACAGAGCCAGTCAACGCCAAAGCGAATTGATACTCCCAGCTTGGAGGAGCCCAGTGACCTTGAGGAGCTTGAGCAATTTGCCAAGACCTTCAAACAAAGACGAATCAAACTTGGATTCACTCAGGTAAGATGAACCCACCTTTAACTTAGGTTTCCCTCCTTGGCTGGGTCCAGATACTTGCTTTCCATGTCCAAAGAGACTTCGAAGGAACAATATATTTCTCAGCCTTCTTTTTCAGTTTTAGACTGTAACTTTTTGTTAGCCATTTTCTGCATTTATAAGTTTAGACTTTCATCGTATGTATTCATTTATAAATTTATAATTTACTGTTAGGTTAAAATCGTTAAGATTTCTCTCAGAACATAGGCCTCTGAAATTAGAATTATACCAATACATGGTGAGAATTTAAAAGATTATGTTGGAGGATGATATAACTATACTGAGGGCTTTGTTATTTGAAAAACATCTGGTTCTAGACCTTCGGGCTACATATGTGTAAGATTGAGAGGAGTAAAGATTACAAGGTCTTTTATAGTAGCTGAAAGGGGAAATGTTTGAAAGACTTTTTTAAAACCATTTTTTGGAAGAGAAAAAGGGGTGGTGGACACACACACACACACACACACACACACACACACACACACACACACACACACACACACACACACACACACACACACACACACACACACACACACACACACACACACACACACACACACACACACTCTGAGATGAAGATGAAAATTCCAAGTTAATTTTTTAAAATGTCACCTAGAGGGCTTTTACAGTATAATAAGCTTAATGGTTTAAACAGGTGTTGGGGTATATGGGGTTTTTTCCCAAGCACTCCTACTGACTCACTCTTTAATTAACCTGTCACAAGTAATACTTTTTAAAGCAGGAAAAGAATTAAACTGAATGACATTTATGTAAAATGATACAGGATCATTAGGTGAAATAAAATTACTAAAGTATAGATTGGATTGGGCATTTTAATGGAATCAGGAGAAACATGATGGTTTTTTCCCAGAGAATATAATTACTGTTTGAAATTTAAGCCACCACTTAAATACTATACAAATTATTTTATGTTGAACGTACAGTAGTGCGCCGCCTCCTCACTAGTGAGCCTAGTGCGGTCACTGGGCTCCTCCAAAATGACATCCCTGTGTTTTTAAGAACAGGCTTTTATTCCTTGTATTTCTTTGGTAATTTATTTTTGCTCAAAGAAACTATTTATTGAGAACATAAAATTTTTTTTTTAATAGATGTAATTTTAGAGAAAATGCGCTTATGTCTGTGAGGAGTCTCAGTTGTGAAGAAACAAATTACAATTCAGAAAGATTTTAGTACTTTTGAAACATCTAAACCATGTGGCTTGTTTTCAAAAAGAAAGCTAAAAGATACAACTAGATTGATAGGGGTAAATTAATAAGCTTAAATAAGTATAAGGTTGGCATGTTTAGCAATGCTTCAGCTCTTAGGCTATTAGCACAGCATACTCTTACATTTCCTAGGAGATCGTTGCCTGAGTGATGTGCCAGGGATGTTAAGACCTTTAAAAATCTTTAAGTTTTACCCAGATAGTGGTTTGCCTTTTTGTGGCATTTGACCCAACATACTGCCAGGGTGGTTGCTCTTTCTCTCTCTCTCTCTCCTTTTTCTATAAAAGAGCTTCCCTATGGTCTGGTGTTCTGCTGTATGGTTTTATTCTATTATTTGGCACAGCTCTTCCTTATTTTTCAAAATGACTTTGACTTTAGCAGTGGCAACATTTCACAAACCTTGACTGTGTGGATTAAGGCACAAAATTACTGGTGCAGAATGGGAAGATCAACCTGTGTTTTTAAGTCAGATACCTCAACTATAGTTTTTTAAACATTGCTTTGTATCTAATTTATTTACACACACACACAGAGGGTAAGTTAGACATTCCAGTTATTAGTTGAAACAAACAAACAAACAAATCCCTATTCTCTGAGTAAATATACATGTTATTAGGTGTTTTAAACAGTAGTTGTTTTCTAACTTTATAATTGGTTATTAAGGATTACTGTAGATGTCATTACATAATTAGAAGGCATGCCATAGTCTAACACCATCCATCATATGTGATACATTATTTCCTAATCCCAGTCTTTGTTCCTTTTTTCCTTTGCTTTTTAAAATATATATATGTAATATAGTTCAGATATAGTATAGTTCAGATTAGGGATATAATATAGTTCAGATTACGTATGAGTCAACTGCTTCAAACATTTACTTTTGTGAGGGGGAGAACCTAAGATGGTTGTGAGTTACAAAAGCACTAAACCAAGCTTATATCAAATTAGTGAAAATTAGTATATTAACTGAGGTACCTGTTGCTTTTTAGTCAATGAAATCCTTTAAATGTGAAGTACAATTGTATTATAAATCTCAGTCAAGTGGATTTGTCATTTATTGCCATAGTTTTAGTTAGCTGATGGCATAGCTTTATTTCCAACCACCAACGGAAGGCATTGTTTCTTATTATGATGTGATTTTTGAATAGGTATTTCATTTTTTTAAATTGTCATTATTGTTACTTTTCATAGAAAGGTATTACAGAAGTTTGTGAAAAATTTTTAGTGAATTATGCAATTATAATGTCAGAAAACATTTATTACCGTCTGACTTCTACAGCAGGTCTTACATTCAAAGAGTTACAGGGTTTAGTTGGCCTTAGTTTTCTAGGAAGCTATAATCTAAACAAGTAAAGTGACCAAGACATGAATATATGTGACACACAAAGCATAATTTAATGCCTGACATGTAGTAGGCACCTAGTGAATATTTGTTGACTAAATGAAGTAAGCTTTAATAAATGTATAGAGATAACACTATAGATAAAATCTATAAATATGTTTATAGATACATTTGTATATAGAGATAATGGATAACACTTATGCTCTACTCACACCGTCCTGGTTCTTTGGGTTTTACTACAATTGGAAGGAAGTCAATAAGCAGTCTACTTTTGCTCTACTTCTGTGAGATAGTATATTTAGAACTGTCAATAAAACTTCCTGTGATGATGGAAATGTTCTGTGTTTGTGCCATCCAGTACAATAGCCACTATCCACATGTGGCTGTTGAGTACTTGAAAGGTGGCTAGTAGTGCTAAGGAGCTAAATTTTTAATTTATCTGATTTTGAATTAATTTAAATTTAAATAACCACATGTGGCTGGTGGTTATTTAAATTCCCATCTATCCTATGGGAAAGATTAGAATTATAGATCAGTTGGAGTTCAGGTATTCTCAATGTCTCATTTTATCTTATAGTTCTAACATTTCTCCTCTGTTAAACTTTTTATCAGAAGTTGCTCACCAGTAAGAAATTGGAGTTTAAAAAGAAATGTTTTCTTTTCCCTGACTAACCCCTAACGCAGGTGCTAATAAACAATGTACTATCCAAAATATGGATTGTAGGGGAGAGAAATCAAAGGACTGGAATAATCCTAATTCAAAATGAGTTTTGTCAGGATAGTTGGGAGTTGGCTGTCTCTAGTGGAATTAGCTATGTAGTATTTTGGACCAGAAACGTTGCTTTTCTGCCCTGTCACTGAACTAACTGAAATGAGAGCGTGAATTATTTCCACCCCATGAGCTTCTATTATCTATATATACAATAACTATTCAGATATGCCTTTTTCAGCTTTAACAAGAGAGATTCAGCTGGAGGAAAAGCACTCTATACATTTCAAAGGTTATAGGCTTATAGAGAAAGATATTTTTTGTAATATATTCAGGGGATCATTGTTCTATTGCTGTAAGGTTACCAAGTTTCCAGTGCCCATAAAGGTTTGACTAAATGGGTCAAACCTCTCTACTGTGAATTTCTATCTCTATAATGGTTGCAAAAGTAGTCTTTTTAGAATACCAGGTTTTTGTAACAAACTTTGAAATCCAAACTAAGGGTGGAAAGGAGATTTTTTTCACTGCTTCCAGAAATACTTTACCGGAAAAAAATAAAAGAATGAGCATTATTTCTAAATTTTAAAGTGATGTATGGGAAGTTTGGTTAGTTCAGAAATACCTAAGGTTATCCAGACAGTTACATCTATTAACCCGGTAGGTGATAACAGGTTAACTGATTTTTAAAGATTACTTAGATCACTTTGGTTGCATCAATTAAGGGACTTGGTAGAATATCAGCACCACCTTTTGAGAGTTAGTAGAAACACTTGATCTCTCAATTATTACATAGGTAGCAAGAAGAGATTCAAGATGGAGAGACTATGGAACAGTTTTGAATGTTGTCACAGTCAGGACCTAACAGAGCCCTCACTGGACTACTGTGCTCAGCTTAGGAATGGATGTTTTTGTAGGACCCAGTAAATGGAATGATTGCTGCTTCTTTGTCTAGAACAGTTATTGGAGCAGCACCCTCGAGTGAAGACCATAACATTAGATGAATCTTTCCTCTCTCTCTTTCCCTCCCCTCTCCCGTTCTGTATTATTCTGCAGGGCGATGTTGGGCTCGCTATGGGTAAACTGTATGGAAATGACTTCAGCCAAACTACCATCTCTCGTTTTGAAGCCTTGAACCTCAGCTTTAAGAACATGTGCAAGTTAAAGCCACTTTTGGAGAAGTGGCTAAATGATGCAGGTGGGTGAATGTATAAAACATTTGCTCATTGTTCATTGAAACTGTATAGAAGGGATTGTTGTGTTAATTGGGGTTTATATTTCTTACTACATCATTGGTACTACAGAACCTTGAAGCTCACAGTCTTTGGAGGATCAATATAAATTATGACTACATAAATCAGAGAGCTAATTCATTTAAGTAGGCTAGTAATTACAAGGTACATAATCAGCAATAATTTTTAGCTTTGGAATATTTCTTGTATTTGAGCCCAGGGTGAGAGACAGTTGAAGGAAGTTGAAGAGGGGACCTAGAGAATATTAAATTTAGTGAATAAGTCAAAGACAAATACTATATGATATCACTTATATGTGGAATCTAACAGATAATACAAATGAGTCTATATTCATTTAGAAACAGACTCAGACATAGAAAACAAACTTAACGGTTACCAAAATGGGAGAGGGAGGGAGGGACGTATTAGGAGTATGAGTTTAATAAATGCAAACTACTACTATACATAAAATAGATAAGCAACAAGGATCTGCTGTATTGCACAGGGAATTATATTCAGTATCTTATAATAGCCTATAATGGAACATAATCTGAAAAAATATATGTAACCGAATCACTTTGCTGTATACCTGAAACTAACACAATATTGTAAATCAACTATACTTCAATTTTTTAAAAATGACCACCAATTTCATACATAAATTGAGCTGTTAGTTTTAACTTATGTGTTTTGTGCTGAAGTTTCCCTTTGGAAATTTTGAATTTGGAGTCACGGAATCATAGACCATGAGAGCTGTAAGAAACCATAGAGATCCCCTAGGCTATGGTTCTCATTGTAGATGTGAACAAAATTCAGGTCTTTGGAAAAGACAAACCTGTAACTCCCAATCTTGGACAGTCTGATTTCGTAGTTCTGGGTATGGCCTCAGCATCTGGAATCTTTCTGAGTTCCACAGGTGAGAACCACTGGTCTGCCCCCTCCATCTCATTTTATATAGAGAGTGGAAAGAAACTCAGAGATGTCTGTGACATGCTCAGGGTCATTAAACTGTTAAATGACAGAACCTTGTTTAAACTTTAAATAGTTTAGAAATGTTTCATTTTTTGTTTGCTTTGGGGGGAAGGGGAGGAATACCAGTGAAATAAAATGAGAGGTCATTTGCAAGATAAATGTTAAACATTTGATAATTTCCAAAAAGCTTTCTTCCTTTTATCCCTAGAGCTAATAAATAAATAAGCAAACAAAACCAAAACATAAGAGCAGAGCTCAGAAGAGGTAGAGCTGAGAGTAAGGATAGGAATAGTAAACTTCTGCTTTTTCAGAAACAAATCAAAGAATAGCAATGACAGTATAGTCAACCATCCTGAGACAAAGAATGCCAATAAGAACAGCAGAAAGGGGCTTCCCTGGTGGCGCGGTGGTTGAGAATCTGCCTGCCAATGCAGGGGACACAGGTTCGAGCCCTGGTCTGGGAAGATCCCACATGCTGCGGAGCAACTGGGCCCGTGAGCCACAGCTACTGAGCCTGCGCGTCTGGAGCCTGTGCTCAGCAACAAGAGAGGCCGCGATAGTGAGAGGCCCGCGCACCGCGATGAGGAGTGGCCCCTGCTTGCCACAACTAGAGAAAAGCCCTCGCACAGAAACGAAGACCCAACACAGCCAAAAATAAATAAATAAAAATTAAAAGAAAAAATACAAAAAAAAAAGAACGGCAGAAAGATCCATGGTAGTGAACAGTATTTTAATGTAGGTTATGAAAACCTTTCATACTTGCTTTTAGCCTAAAATACTTTGGTCAGTTTTATTGTTGTTGTTAATACATGTATCGTGTGCATGAATCATGCTCAGCTGACTTGATTTACGTGTTTTCTTCTTTCTTACAGAGAACCTCTCATCTGATTCGGCTCTCTCCAGCCCAAGTGCCCTGAATTCTCCAGGGATGGGAATTGAGGGCTTGAACCGTAGGAGGAAGAAACGCACCAGCATAGAGACCAACATCCGTGTGGCCTTAGAGAAGAGTTTCTTGGAGGTTAGTGAGGTTTTTACTTTTCATATACATGGGGTTGTCTGTATAATACTATTGTTAAGTGCTGTAGACCAGGGGTCCCCAGAGGTCCCTGGTTCCCTGTTAGGAGCCGGGCCGCACAGCAGGAGGTGAGTGGCGGGCGAGTGAGCAAAGCTTCACCTGCGGCTCCCCATAGTTTGCATTACCACCTGAGCCATCCACATACACACACCCACCCCCTCCACTCCCATCCGTGGAGAGATTGTCTTCCATGAAACTGGTCCCTGGTGCCATAAGGTTGGGGACCGCTGCCATAGACCATAAAATATGGACTTAAAAGCTTCAGCCCTGATGGATGCTTATAAACATATTGGAGACAATGAGACCAAGTAAGTTACTGAACATAAGGAAACAAAACCAGAGTGCTTCAGGGTTCAGGAGAGACCAGGCTCCATGTGAGCACTCAAAGTGAGAGAGGCAGGGAGCAGCTACTGTAGGATACATAGGGATTCCACAGGTAGGGAGAGGTGGGAGGAAAGCGCTTCAAGCAGAGGCATCCAGAGAGAAAAGCCATGACATGTATCAGGGGAAACACAAGTAGTTTGGTTTGGCTAAACTGTAGTGTTTGGAACCAGAACACTGAAGGCCTTGATGAGCTATAGAGTTCAAGTTATTTCAACAGGTATTTGGCATGTCTTTTTTGGTTTGTTTTTTTTTTTCTGGTACCAGGGAATAATATCACAATCAAAGCTTCCAACAAAATTTTGACTTCTCTAATTCAGAAAAGCCTTGAGCACCATGGAAGGAGCACTGAAACAGGAGTTTTTATCTGCTCTGACACTCATTAACTGTGTGATTGGTCAAGTTACGTGGTTTCCTAAGCTGAAGTCCCTTTATCTGTAAAATAACTGCCTTTCCTGCCCCACAGGCTTATGGCCTGCCTCACATTGTCCAAGTGAGATTATATGCATGAAGCACTGGGGAAGTTCTTAAATTCCCACTAATAAATAAGGTATTGGTTTCATTCACGATTAATTGCCCTTAAAATAAAAAATATATAAATATTCAAGAATAACTTATTCTAAGTTAATATGACTACATTTAATAAATACATGTTCATTAGAATGTCTGTCTATAGAAGTTCTTTGTTAAAAGTGGAATAATATGGCCTTGTATATCCCAATTTCATTCTCTTATTGTTCCTCCTCCCCGTTTGTTTATTCATTTAATGACATGGTTATGTCAGTAGTTCAAAAAGTTTTTCCAAAAGATGATTTTTTTTTTTTTTCCTCTTCAGAATCAAAAGCCTACCTCGGAAGAGATCACCATGATTGCTGATCAGCTTAATATGGAAAAGGAGGTGATACGTGTTTGGTTTTGTAACCGCCGCCAGAAAGAAAAAAGAATCAACCCACCGAGCAGTGGTGGGACCAGCAGCTCACCTATCAAAGCAATTTTCCCCAGCCCGACCTCACTGGTAAGGATGAAAAATAGGGAGGCGTGCTCAAGGGTTAATTTTTACAATTTTACAAATACCCTATCAAATGAATTTATTTCATTATAGGAATTTATTGTATATATTCATGTTGAATAAAGATATATAAATTTATATTTTAAATGTTACAAAAGTAATTAAATGTCTTGTTGTTATTAACCCAAGAACTTACTGATCTTTCTTTTTTAAAGCAAACAGTTTTAATCCTTTCCTATTTCTCTGCAGTTCCATTATTCTCTTCTCTGATGTAGTTTATTAGGTTACTCTGTAACTGGGAGTATATTTGTGGCTAATTCCAGTTATCTAAAAACATCTTTAGTTGTACTTATTCATGTTGGGTTCTAAAGCTCAATTTACTAAACTTACACATACATGATTAAGTGACAGTAAATTCCCAGATAACCTTTAGCTCTGAACTTGTATTAAAACAATTGTCTCAGATTTTCACAAACATTTGGGCCTTTTATTTATAACCTCACTGAGTAACCTCTGCTGTTAACATTAGAATAGTATTCCTAGACTGAAGGGACATATAGTGGTCATGTGACTCCCTTGATCTTTAGGACAACTGTAAATGTGATGCCACATTTCCAACCAGGATTCCAAAGATAGGAATATTGTTGAGTTTGCATTTCTGATACTTTCTTGTTAATTTATTTTTAATTTATTTGAATATTATTCTATACCGGCAGGCTTTTCAAACTAAGGTCATCATTAATAGCACTTACTAGTTTGTTAAGTGAAGGCTATGGTTGTTAAATGGTGAGGCTTTAATCATAAAGTTCATGAGATAGTAGTTATGAAAAAGATAGTCATTACGTACACTTTTATGTAGGTGACTATTTTGTGTTTTGGATTTATTTGTTCTAGAAGGAGGGAAGGATAGAAGGAAGGCAGTGTTTCTTACAAAAATGTAGAAATATTTATCTTATTTCAAAAAGAAACTGTCAGTTTTTAAAAATTTGTTTTACATTCTTTCCTTAATATCATTTCGTTAAAAACAAAACCAAGACAGTCTTGTCCCCACATAGTTGAAAATAGAAGCAATACAAGAACCCCAGATCCCATGATCCCCTTGAATAGTTTTCTTGTTTAGATTAAGTTTATAACTGGTATAATATTTCTGTCTTGCTCAACACTATTGAAATATGGAAATTTGTTTTTATTAATTTCTTTTTAAAACTTGGGCAAAGCCATTAGTAACATCAGTGAAAAACCATCTATTCAAAAGGAACCTTTCAACATAAGCCAGTTTTCTCAATTCCAGGATCAAAGAGTAATTAATAAAATCACTTCCTTTTAGGCCCTTTTATTTTATTCTATTGTATCTGGAATTTTAAAAATTTTATAGGAAAAATAAATCTACAATATGGACTTAAATTTTTAAATTTTGATTTTTAAATGCTTCTGCATATTTTCACTTCTGACCTCTAGGTGGCAACCACGCCAAGCCTTGTGACAAGCAGCGCAGCAACTACCCTCACAGTCAATCCAGTCCTTCCTTTAACCAGTGCTGCGGTAACTAATCTCTCTGTTACAGGTAAGCAGCAGCCAGGCCGTGCAGCTGTTAGGCAAATGATAGGCCCATGCTAAGTTTCTGTGAGAATCTGCCATTAAATTGTAAATTAAGGTTTTAACTAAAAATATGTATTGCTTTTTAAAAAAAGTTATATATGAAAACCTGAACTCTAAAAAAAAAATCAGGCATAATACATTTTTCCAGAAAGAATACTTTCACATAAAGATTTTCTTATCTTTTTTCTTTCCCACATTAGTCCGTCTTCTACGTTGCTTCCTGAGTTTTGTTTTTTTTTTTTTTTTTTTTTTGGCCGCACTGCATGGCATGCAGGATTTTAGTTCCCCATCCAGGGACTGAACTCACACCCCCTGCACTAGAAGCATGGAGTCTTAACCACTGGACCACTAGGGAAGTCCCAGAGTTACTTTTTTTCAATTAACTCCTCCTCTCCTTAAAAACATTTAATAGCTGCAGCTTTTTGCACTCAGGAAAACGTCCAAATTTATCATGAATTCATAGTCTTTTCTCCATCCCATCCTCAACACACAAGAAGATTCCTCCTACCTTTGTAAACATGCCCATAGCGTAAAATGCTGTCCATCCCCGCCTCCACTTCTTTCTGTTAGTGATGAAACTACTCCAGCTTAGATATCAATTCTTCTTGGATATACTCTTTAGTTTCTTCAGGAAACTATTTATTTCCACCTGCCTATTATTATAAACAGTTATATTTTATACGTCTCTCTTTTCCAATAGACCTTGTACTTCTCAAAAGATCTGAATATTCCTTTTGAAATATCAGTGCTTGGCACATTCACAATAAAATGAATAAATAAATGTTTTCCCTTTACGTGACACATTTTCCAAATACATCTAAAATAAATTAGTGTTGTCATCAGAAGTTTTCTAGTGATACATAAAGCAGAAGACATTCTGTAGTTATTCACCAGGTTGATATATGCTAGTAAATCATTGGATAGATTTGTGATCTTTCATAATCAAGCTTAAATTTAACCTAGAGTTGGGGAATTTGGTTTTTTTCACTCATATTTTAAGTGACCTAACCATGATGTAAAAATTGAATAAATGGCTTTATATAGTTATTAAATTTCTAAGTTATTAGAAAATTTCATAATATTGTTTGTTTATTCAGAACAGTACTTTTGACCTCTTTTGGGTCTTTGACCTCTTTGAAACTTTGGTGAAAGCTATAAACTTTTCCCCTCACAAAGTAGACATACCCACAATTTTTAGTAAGATTACAAGGAGGTTTAGAAATCACAAACCTCATCAGTCCCCACCTTACCAAGCCTTGCCATTTCTGGATGCCTTAGAGGCAAGTTAAAAACCTCTGTTCAAGAGTGTATAGTATTCAGCACCTCAGCTTAAAAAGCAAACTGTTGGTGATTGGTTGCCGCTGTGTTGGGCACCAGGAACATGAAATTCCTGTCTTTGAGGAACTTACTGTGTACCCTGACTGCCACTGGCTGGTAAATTGTGTACTTTACCTTCTAAACAAATTATAAGTCATATTACATTAGGTTTAAAGATACCCATCTTTTGCCAAAAAAAAAAATTCCTAAGGGTTCAGGCATTAAGAACAATAGCTTTGCAGATTTCTTAAAAAATGGCATAAATCTGAGGCAGAAGGTAATTTTAAGAAGATACACATACTCAAAACGAGCTAAAATTTTTTTTATTTTTTGGTGATCTTAACTGACTAATCAAATTTTCTTAAACTCAATTACTTGGCCCATTTACTTAGATTTAATTATGACAGTTTTCTGAAATGTTAGTAACTTTTGGAATGAAATTTTTCTTTAATCATTAAAATATTTAACATAGGAAATTCAAATAGGAAAGACACAATCACCACGAGTACTATTTTTATTTTGTCTTTATATCTGTTTTTATATGTATATAGATGTACAATTCTAATAGTATTTATAGTGTATCCTTTTTTTTTTTTAGCTTAACATCTAATAATAAATATCTTCCTCTGTTGTTACAGTTTTTACTTTTCTACTCTTACCCTTGTATCAAATGGTTGTACTGTAATTTCATAACCATTTCCATATGCTACCATCATGGTTAAGTTCAACCGAGGGTGACCAACTTTTCCAGTTTGAGCCCTGCAAATATTACATCCCAGGAAACCTCTCAATCTCTAAGCCACGTAACTGGTCTTGCTTGTTCGCTATTGTATTCCTCGTGTCCAGCACACTACCTAGAGTGTAAGATACCCAGTGATTATTAAATGAATGAAGTTTTCACTGTTATAAATAATGCTATAATGAACACCTTCGTACATACAGCTTTTTCTTAAATTTTTTATTTCAACATAATTTCAGACTCACAGAAAAGTTATAAGAATAGTTCAGAGAAATCCTAAATCTCTTCCTCACATTCTCCAAATATTAAAATCTTACTATGTTTGCTTTCTCCTTTTCCTCTTTGTGTTTCTGTATGTGATTTTTTTCTGAACTCTTATAAGAGCAAGTTACAGATATGCCCTTTTCCCCTGAATACTTTACTCTATTTTTTAATAAACAAGAAATATAGGGGAAAAGGAAAAGTTCATCCTTACAGTTGAAAGCCAACTAATAAATGTGGAAGAAATGATGGAATTATATGAGAATCAGAATAATAACAGATCCAGGCTATCTGTATCAATATGGACTCAGAAATCACTCTGTATTCAGTAGGTTAGAATCCTACTATCACTTTTTATTGTAATATTCAGATTGTCCCAGATTTAGCCAATGGGAACTACTTCAGGGTGGCTCCTGTGCCCTTTTGACATGTCCCTAGCATTCTTTGAGTGCTTCCTTATTTTTTAGCACACAAGATGTTCAGCTTCATCTTAAAGTTTCTCTGCCTCTGGCCTAGAATCAGCCTCCTTAAAATCCATGAGTTCATACTGATATCTCCAATTCCAATCCAATATCCTATAGTTCGTTCTTTTCTATCCTAACCTCTTTCCATATTTTAACTCCCTTCTCGTGACAGTGGGTAACTTGGCTCCCATTATCAACAATAACAAGCTACTTAATTGCTCAATCCTATAGTGAAAAGAAAGTGGTTTCAAAATTGCTAACCCATGCCTCTGAAAAGAAAAACCTACTAACTCAGTTCAGTTTAGAGTTCTCATCTTAAGCCTAAAGGCGTAAAGCCCAAATACTGTGTTCAAAAGTTATTTTGGTTAGTTCTTTTTATATCCTCTTCAGTGTAGTAACATTATTCATTTGAAATTCAGGTCAGTTTATTTGTTTTGTTTGTATTCAATGTTAGTGTTTTTCCTCCCATCCTTGTGATTTTTTTAAGAACATGAGATATTAACGTGGTTTTAAAAGGTAAGACTATACAAAAAGTTCTCCTCAGAAAAATGTCGTTCCCTTCTATCATAATTCTCTGTATCCTTTCCATCCCATTCCCATCTATGCCCTTCCAGTGTTTCTTTTGAACTATTGAGTAGAGATTTTTTTCTTTTTTAATTTACCCTTGTTTGTTACTTTAAAGGTATCATACTTAGGTGATCTTCTGCACTTCAGTTTTTTCACTTAACAAAATATCCTGACAATCACTCCACATTAGTTCATAGAAATCTTAATTATTCTGTTTCATTGTTGTAGACTACTCTATTATGTGGATGTACTACAGTTTATTTAACCCCATTCCTGTTGTATGGACATTGAGTTTATTTCCACTATTTTGTAATTATAGACTATGCTTCAGGAATAACCTTGTGGATATGTATTTTTGTACTGTTGGAAATGTGTCTTGAGGGTAAATTTCAAGAAGTAGAATTGCTGGGTCAAAAGGTACACACCTATGTGTTGTTGGATACTGTTGTTGTTTTGTTGGATACTATCAAATTGCCTTCCAAAAGGATTGTACTTATTTTTATTCCCACTAACAATACGTGAGAGGGCCAGTTTCCCCATAGCCTCTGCAACAGAATGTTACACTTTTTAATTTTTACCAACCTGATATGTTAGAAATTGTATCTCAGTGTACTTTAAATTTCAGTTTTCTAATCGTGTGAAGTTGAACATCATTTCATATACTTAAGAGCTATTTTTCATCTTTTATAACAGTGAAATAGTTTTTGTTTCACCTTGATTGATAAATATTGCATAGACTAGAAACTCCAGCTGAGGGAAGTGGTAAGAGCAGACATTGTTGTCTTCTTTCCAAGCATATTAGTTTTCTGTTGGTGCGTAACAAATTACCACAAACTTAGTGGCCTAAACCAATACTCATTTACTATCCCACAGTTCTGTAGGTTGGAAGTTTAGGCATGGGTTAGAACTGGGTCCTCTGCTCAGGGACTTACCAGGCTGAAATCAAGATGTTGGCTGGGACTGTGACCTCATATGACACCCAAGATCTTCCAAGTTCATTCGTTGGCAGAATTCTGTTCCTTGTGGTTATAGGACTGAAGTCCCCATTTTTTTGGCTGGCTGTCAGCTAGATCACTCTCAGCTCCTACAGGCTAACCCCAAGTCCTAGCCTCATGACCTTCTCATGACATGGCAGCTTCTTCAAAGGCAACATGAGACTCTTTCTCCAGTCAGCTGCTATGGAGGGTCTTATGCAATATAAGGTAGTCAGTCCTCTCACCTTTGTCATATGATATAACCCAATTAAAGGAGTGGCTACCACATCTCCCATCATATTCACAGATCTGCCTGTACTCAAGAGAAGGGGATTATACATCTGGATTTTGATGTCTTCCTTTAAAGAGTTTTTGAGTTTGCTTTGGCAGGCAGATAGGTTACTACAGATCAGCTTGATCCTTTCAAGGCTTATTTTTTAAGCTTTATTAGATTGGCCCTAGAGTAGCCTTCACTAGTTTAAGGTGTGACCCTTCTGGGGTCTCTAATGAATGCCCAGATATTCAATAGTCTCTACTCTCTGTGTAGTTGGAACTGGACTATCTCCCTGTCCTGCATGAATTCCAAGGATCATTCAGTTTACAGCCTCCCTGCCTGGACTCATGGGGTTTCCCTGTGCATGTGCAATGTATTATTCAACCAAAGATTCTAGGAAACCGCTATGCACATCTCTAGAGTTCTTTCTCTATTAGTTTTTTCCTTTCCAGTACTCTCTCCTGCAAATTCCAGCCATTTCAGCATCCAGCGACAGTCTTTGTCTCCTCAAATCATTGAAATTGCTGTGTTCTACTTAGTTTCCTCTTCTGGTGCAGCAGTTTACAAAGTGCTTCCAAATAAAGTCCAGGTGATTATAGGGCTCACATCATTTGTTTCCCTTTCTTCAGGGATCACAGCCCTGTGCTGCCTATTTTCTCATATCTAAAACATTTTCTCATATATTTCTCTATTCTTGTTATAGTGTAAGGGTAAGTTTGCTATCATTTACTCTTATGGTCAAAGGCAGAAGTCTCTAAAAATGTTAAATTAATAATCAGCACTTATAGGTATAGATGATCTTATTTGCAAAGCAGAACTAGAGACACAGACGTAGAGAACAAATGTATGGATACCAAGGGAGAAGGAAGGGGGCGGTATGAATTGGGAGAGTGGGATTGACATATATACGCTATTGATACTATGTATAAAATAGGTAACTAATGAGAACCTACTGTATAGCACAGAGAACTCTACTCGATGCTCTATGGTGACCTAAATGAGAAGGAAATCCAAAAAGGAGGGGATATGTGTATACGTATAGCTGATTCACTTTGTTGTACAGTGGAAACTAACACAACATTGTAAAGCAACTGTACTCCAATAAAAATTTTTTAAATAAATTTAAAAAATAAATAAAATTATATACACACAAAAAGTAAGTTGCAAAATGAAAAATGTTTAGATCAGAAGCAAATAAGTTTCAACACTTGATAAATCTAAATTAAGAGAAGAAAATAATCAGCATTTATAATTGTAACAGACAAAGTCTAAGGTGACCCTCCCCCTCCATGGTGTCTACCTCCTAGTGTTCATGCCTTTGTGTAATCCTTTCCCCTTGAGTGTGGGCTGAGCCTTTGGTTTGCTTCTCATCAATAAAATGTGGCAAAGGTGATAGGATGTCACTCCATGATTATATTAAATTTTGTAAGACTCCGTCTTGTTCCCAGACTTACTCTAGAGACCCTCCTCACCAGTTTGATGAAGTAAGAAATAAACAACCATGTTAGGAAGCTCACAAATCAGGGTACTGAGGATGACCTCTAGGCGCTGAGGGTGGCCTTCAGCCAACAGCCAAAAAGAAGCTGGGCACTTAGTCTAGAGCAGCAAGCAAATTCTGCCAAATGATTTCTGCCAGCAACCCAAGTGAGCCTGGCAACATATTCTTCCCCAGTCATGCTTCCAGAATGGAACAGTCTGGCTGACCCCTTGATTGTGGCCTTGCAGAGGACCAGCTAGACTGTGCCTGCACACCTGACCCACAGAAACTGTGAGATAGTAAATGTGTGGGGGTTTTTTTTTTCCTTTTTATTTATTTTTTAAATAGATCTTTATTGGAGTGTAATTGCTTCACAATACTGTGTTAGTTTCTGTTGTACAACAAAGTTGAATCAGTTGTTTTGTGCTGCTAAGTTTGTAGTACTTTGTTAAATAGCGATAGAAAATGAATACAATAATATTACATTTGTATAAATATCGTTCAGGGACAGCTCAATCATATGATTAGGGTGAAAAATGTAATCTTTTGACACTTAAACCTTGCTCCTTGAAAGAGAAGGTTACAAGAGTCAGTGTCAAATGGATTTTCTTTTCTTCCTCTTGTCAGCAGTTGCTGAAAATCATGCCTCATTTTAATTTTTTTCCTATTTGGACCATAACTTTCTTATTATAGCCTCTTTTCCTCTGACATTTCTATATTGCTTTTTTTTTTTCAGTTGACAGAAGTAGCATATTCCTTACTCATATTATTTATGAAGGACATCCAGTATCTTAATCATACAGCTTATCTAATGCAATCTACTTTCTTCCTGAAGACTTTCTCCTTGGAATCCCTATGATTGCTTATTTTAACTTCTTTTCACTGTGTTCCTGAGTTAGATCCAATATTTCTGAGAGCCCATGTCTCCCTCTACCTTTTATTCCTTTTTGTTTTGCCTGGTGCACACTCTCAAGTAATTTTTTTCTTTATTTGGAAAGATTATATGGGAGGGAAAATTTCCAAGTACATGCATAACTGAGAAGTATTTTGCCCTCACAGTATTTGTAGTTTGTACAGTAATAGAATTTTAGGTACAAAATTACTTTTCCTTTGAACTTAGAAGGTATTGCTCTGTTGTATTTTAGCATCCAGTGTTGCCAGTGAAAAGTCTGATTTCAGTCTAACTCCGATTTGTTGATCATTTGTTTTTCCCTCTGTAAACTTTAAGGATCTTTTTATCCTTTGAGTTCTGAAATTTCACTAGAAGGTATCAAGGCATGGGCCTTTTAAATTTGTCCTCTTTGGCCTTCAGTGGGCATTTTCACTTTGAATTAATGTCTTTCTTTAACTCTGGTAATTTGTCTTTCTTATTTCTGGAACATATTTTAAACAGACTTTAAACTCTCTAAATTGATCCTATATATCTCTAACTTTTCTCTTGTGTTTTTCATTTTTTAACTTTTTATACTGCATTCTTGGAAATATATCCTGAATTTTATCTAACTGTTCCTGTGTTCCCATTTTTTATTGTTGTCATTTGTATGTTTTTCCAAAATCATATTTTTAATTTCTAAGAATGTTTCTTTGTTCTGATTCCGCCTTTTTATAGCAATCTATTTTTAATTTGTAGATACAGTACAAATTAGAATTGTATTTAAGTTGCTTCTTCTGGCCTCAATTCTGCGTATTTATTTTGTCCCATTTCTTTTGTGCTGTGGATTTTTTCATTGTCTGGTAATTTTTGGTTATTTAGTCATACTGATGAATGCAAGGCCTTAGTACTTAATATCAGTAGCTTGTAAGGTTTTTTCTGCCCTTGTGTAGCTTCTGTTACTCAGCATCCTTTCCCTTGATTGGAAGGGAGCTGTGAGCTGTGAATGGTGGGGAGAGAACTGCCAGACTTTGCTCAGGGCCTATGGGTGGAAAGCAGACAGGCAGACCAGGCTGTACCCTCACACCTTCCTCAAATGAGAGGGATGCCAGTGCTTACACTAACGTTCTTAACCTTCCATACTCAGATTTTTATTTTCTTTGAAGAGTAATAGGTGACATTAGTTAATGCTTAGGTGATAAGTCTGGTGGGGGGAGGAAAAAGTCCCACTGACAGAGCTGGTGTGTGAACAGTCTGGTCACCCTGTTCTCTGCCCTTGTTTCCTCCTCCTGCCTCAGTATTGACAACGGGGAGCTTGAAATCCCCTCAGGGCTCCATTGGGGTAAATAATTCCCACCTCTATCGTAGTCTTCTACTGTGCCCTTCTGGACTGTGGTTGGTTTCTCTACCACCCAGTTTTAACCTCTTTCTCATTTCTGCAAATGTATCAAATTCTCAAGTTCTCTGAAATCTCACTCCCAGAGCTCTCACTCCCTTTTTTATTACTTTACCATCTTTTGGGATAGCATTTTAGAAAGGAAGGAATAAACATACCCTTAGTCTGCCCTCGTCTAAGAGAAATGTTGTGTGATTGCCATGGTCATTTTTATTTTCCCAGTATCTATCATAGTGCTTGGTACATAATAGGTCCTTGGTAAACTTTTCCCTTTTTTAATTTTTTAAAATCTTTTTTTATTATAGTATAGTTGATTTACAGTGTTGTGCCAATCTGCTGTACAGCAAAGCGACTCAGTTATACACATAGAGACATGCTTTTTTAATATTCTTTTTCATTATGGTTTATCACAGGATATTCAATATAGTTCCCTGTGCTCTACATTAGGACCTTGTTGTTTATCCATCCTAAATGTAATAGTTTGCATCTACCAACCCCAAACTCCCAGTCCATCCCTCTCCCTCCCCCCCTCCCCCTCAGCAACCACAAGTCTGTTCTCTGTGTCTATGAGTCAGTTTCTGTTTTGTAGATAGGTTCATTTGTGCCATGTTTTAGATTCCACGTGTAAGTGATATCATATGGTATTTGTCTTTCTCTTTCTGACTTACTTCACTTAGTATGGTAATTTCTAGTTGCATCCATGTTGCTGCAAATGGCATTATTTCGTTCTTTTTTTATGGCTGAGTAGTATTCTATTGTATATATGTACCACATCTTCTTCATCCAGTCATCTGTCAGTGGACATTTAGGTTGTTTCCATGTTTTAGCTATTGTGAACAGTGCTGCTATCTACGAACATAGGGGTGCATGTATCTTTTTTTTTTTTGGCTGCGTTGGGTCCTTGTTGCTGCACGTGGGCTCTCTAGTTGCGGCGAGCAGGGGCCACTCCTCATTGCGGCGCGCACGCTTCTCATCGCGGTGGCCTCTCTTGTTGTGGAGCATGGGCTCTAGGTGTGCGGGCCTCAGCAGTTGTGGAACGCGGGCTCAGTAGTTGTGGCTCATGGGCTCTAGAGCGCAGGCTCAGCAGCCGTGGTGCACGGGCTTAGTTGCTTCGCGGCATGCGGGAATCCTCCCCGACCTCGGCTCGAACCCGTGTCCCCGCATTGGCAGGCGGACTCCCAACCACTGCGCCACCAGGGAAGCCTGTGTATCTTTTTGAATTATAGTTTTCTCTAGGTATATTCCCAGGAGTGGATTGCTGGATCATATGGTATTTTAGTTTTCTGAGGAACCTCCACACTGTTTTCCATAGTGGCTGTACCTGGTAACTTTTCTACAATAGAAAATGAATGATAATGACTGTACTGCTCCAGAAAGATATGTATTCTTCTGTGTCTTAAGAACTTGTAAAAATTCCACAGCCCTTAATAATCTCAACTGAACAAGCTCTGCCTCCAATTCTTTTTCCAAAGTAGTGTTTCATAATGAACTGTATGCAATCCCATAACCATTATGTTTCTCCCCATTCACTTCTCCCTCTATCCATAACAATTATCAGTCTCTCCCCATTCACTTCTCCCCCTACTCTGTCTCTATGAATTTACCTGTCTCAGACATTTCATATAAATGGAATCATGTAATATATGACCCTCTGTGTCTGGCTTCTTCCATTCAGCATATTTCCAAGGTTTATCCATGTTGCAGAATATATTGGAACTTCATTCCTTTTAATAGTTGAGTGATATTTCATTCCATGGATATACCATACTTTGTTTATTATTCCGGAGTTGATGGACATTTGAGTTGCTTCCAGTTTGGGGCCATTTTGAATACTGTTGCTATGAGTATGCATGTATCAATACAAGTTTTTTTTTTTTTTTTTTGTATCTTTATTGGAGTATAATTGCTTTACAATATTGTGTTAGTTTCTGCTGTACAACAAAGTGAATCAGCTATACATATACATGTATCCCCATATCCCCTCCCTCTGGAGCCTCCCTCCCACCCTCCCTATCCCACCCCTCTAGGTCATCACAAAGCTCAATACAAGTTTTTATGTGGTTATATGTTTTCAGCTCTCTTGGGTATATATTTAAGAATGGAATTGCTACCTCATGCAGCATTCTGGAATATTATGAACAAGTTTTTGCCCCCCAAAATGAGGCAACTTAGGTGAAATGGACAAATTCTGAGACTCAAATTACCAAAACTGACTCAAAAAGAAATAGAAAACCTTTAAAAGACCTAAAACAAGTAAAGTAAGTGAATCAAAAAGAAATGCCTGGACTCAGAGGGCTTTAGCAGTGAACTCTTATCAGATATTTCACAAAGAAATAAGAATTAACCTTTAGCAGTCTCTTCCAGAAGATAGAGGAGGAGGAACAACTCATTGTATGAAGTCAATATTACCTTGATTCTAAAGCCAGACAAAGTTATCGCAAGAAAAAGATTATAAACCCATATCCCTCATGAAAATGTACACAAAAATCCTCAACAAAATCTTAGCAAATCAAATCCAGCAACATATAAAAAAGATTATACATTAAGACCAAGGGGTTATCCCAGGAATGTAAAATTGATTTAGTAACTGAACATAAATTAATGTAGTACACCATAGTAATAGAAGAAAGGACCAAAACCTCATGATCATCTAACTAGATATAGAAAAAGCATTTGACAAAATCCAACACCCATTCATGATAAAAACCTGGAATAGAAGGGGACTTCCTAACCTGATAAAGAGCATCTACTAAAAAGCCTACAGGTAACAGCATACTAAATGGAGAAAGACTGAATGCTTTCCCCCCTAAGATTGGGAATAAAGCAAGAATGTTTGCTCTAGCAGACTTCTAATTAGCATTGTAGTAGAGGTTATAGTCAGCTTAATAATGGAAAAAAATTTTAAACATCCAGTTTGGAAGGGGAGAAGTTAAAACTGTCTTTGTTTTCATTATCCTATATGTATAAAATTCTCGAGGAATTCTCACAGCAAAAAGCCTACTAGAACTAGTAATGAATTTCAGTGTTGTTGCAAGATACAAAATAAATATACTCTCTCAATGAACTGTCCAGAAAAATTAATTCCATTTGTAAATCATATATCTGATAAAGGAATTATATCTAGAACATATAAAGAATTCTTAAAACTCAATAGTAAGAATACAGGCAACTTAGTATTGTAAAGGAGCAAAAGATTTTAATATACATTATACCAAAGAAGATACAGGAATGACTAATAAGCACATGAAAAGATGTTCAACATTATTGCTCAGCAGAGTGCTGTTACTGTATAGCTACAGAGATGACTACTGCAGAATCTTATTTTAATCCTAAAGAACAATCATTACATTGTTCAAACAGACAGAAGCTTATACTATAAAATGTTGTACATTCATAGTAATTTTAAATTAGCTTTACGTTCTAAGAAGCCGTTCTACATAGGAGCTTTGTAGGTTTTTCATGTGTAACATATTATAAATTTATCTTTTAAATATAATAAATGTTTTCATATTAAAAAATAAAAATAAAATCATAATGAGATACTACTTCATACTCACTAGAATGGCTATAATCAAGAAGACCAAAAATAATAAGTCTTGTCAAGGATGTGGAGAAACTGAAACCTTCATGCATCGCTGGTGGGAATGTAAAATGATACAGCCACTTTGGAAGACACTTCGGCATTGTCTTTAAACTTTAAACATAAAATTACCATCCTACCCGACATTTCCCCCAAGAGAAATGAAAACATTTCCACAAAAACTTTTACACAAATGATCATAACAGCATTATTCATAATAATCAGAAACTGGAGAGACTTCCCTGGTGGTGCAGTGGTTAAGAATCCGCCTGCCAATGCAGGGGACACGGGTTTGAGCCCTGGTCCAGGAAGATCCCACATGCCGCGGAGCAACTAAGCCCGTGCACCACAACTACTGAGCCTGTGCTGTAGAGCCCGCGAGCCACAACTGCTGAGCCCGTGTACCGCAACTACTGAAGCCCGCACACCTGGAGCCTGTGCTCCACAACAAGAGAAGCTACCGCAATGAGAAGCCCGTGCACCGCAACAAAGAGTAGCGCCCGCTCGCCGCAACTAGAGAAAGCCCGAGCAATGAAGACCCAATACAGGCAAAAATAAATAAATTAATTAATTAACTAATTTTTTTTAAAAAACAAAAAACTGGAAACAAGCCATTGCCCGTCAATTGATGAATGAATTAAACACCATGTGGTCTATCCATGTAGTGTAACACTTTTCAGCCGGAAGGAAGTATTGGTTCATGCTACAACATGGATAAACCTTGAAAGCAGTATGCTAACTGAAGAAAGCTAGATGCAAAAGACTACAAGTTGTATGATTCCATTTATGTGACAGGTCTGGGAAAGGTAAATCTACAGATACAAAAAGCAGGTGACTGGAGGCTGTAGGTGGGAACAGGTGTGACTGCAAATAGGCACAAGGAACCTTTTTTAGTCATAAACTAGATGGGGGTGGTGGCTGTACCACTCTGTCAATATATTAAAAATCATTGAACTTTACACTTAAATTGGGTGAATTTTATGGCATATAGATTGTACCTCACTAAATCTATTTTTTAAAAAAGGTGAGGTGGGTGCTCACTTTGGCAGCACATATACTAAAATTGGAACGATACAGAGAAAGGGATTAGCAGATACAAGCTACTATATATAAGATAGATAAACAACAAGGATTTACTGTCTAGCCCAGGGAACTATGTTCAATATCTTGTAATAAACTATAATGGAAAAGAATCTGGAAAAGAATATATGTATATACACACACATACAACTAAATCACTTTGCTGTACACCTGAAACTAACACAATACTGTAAATCAACTATACTTCAATAATTAAAAAAAATTTTTTTTTCAATTAAAAAGGATGAGGTGGGAAACAAGAGGTTGTGCCACACACTATGTATTCTTGCACATAACTTCCTACTAACCTTGTGAGGTGGTGATGGCGTCTAATTTTGTGGTTGAGGACGCTGAAGCTCAGCAGGCATCATCACTTCCCTGATCAAAGTTGCCCAAGTAATTAAGTTGCCAAGAATATAGAGAAAAGATATATATTGATTAAGAGGTGATTCACTGGGAGAATTAATTTGAAGATCCCATTATTATACTCTAGTGCTCATATGACATTCATATTGAAGACACCTAGAATGTGGTTGGAGGATAAAAACCAGAAAGAGCTACTTTGAATGGTTTCTGGAGTCATCATCTCTTAGCCCAGGTTAAATTCACTGATGAAATTATTGGGATTTTCTTTGTATATATGCGGGATTTTAAGAAAGTGATACCAAATGGTCTGAAAACGGCAGTGGAGAGTGAAGAAAAGGCTACTTTCAGCCTTTGACCTCAAGTTCATTTCAGAAGTTTGAAAAGAAAGTAGTGCCCGTAAGTGAAATCAGGTTAGATAAGCTGAAAAATTGGTCAAGAAAAGATTGAAATTTACTAGCAGTAGAAGAGAAATGAGAGAAGATAGATACCTCTCTATAGAACGGGGGGCAGGTCTTAGGAAAAGAGTGTCAAAGTGAAAAAGTATGTATGAATCTGCCAAACATAGGACCCAACACAGCATCAATAGCTCAGTGATATAAATTGGTCTGATAGATTTAGAACTGAATAATGAAACTGTGATTAATAATATCCACAAAGATGTACTTTGGAACAGCAGCAGTAAAGAGGGAATCATCTTATTTATATTTTTGAGAGGGACAGAAAAAGGAGTAAATCCTCCCTTTTCACTTAACAGTAAGAAAGATATGTTTACCTGATTAATTCAGAGACCACATAACCCTTTTGTGTAACATGATAGGAGGTGGGAAAAGTAGAGTCAGTACTGAAATAGATGGTGTCTAATTTTCTCCCAGCTCTGCAATATGTGAAAGAAACATTTCCTTAACAGTTAAAATGAGAGTTGAATTCTAGGTGTTCTTAGTATAGACCAGAAGAAGGCTTCAAAATAGGTTTTAAAAGAACAAAACTGCCTGAATTTTTAATACGGTTATTATGAGAGAAGAGAATCTTCTACAGCTTGGCGTTAGATTTTATCACAAAGAAAGTTCTTTCACATAGATCCTTTTTCCAATATGTTTATAGGTTTGAAATACTTATTTTGATTGGTCTAGTTCTTTCATCTCTGAAGTCTTTTATACGTCATAGAAGTATTATATTGAAAATTTATAGACGTTTTTGGTCTTTTTCAGTTCTCTATCCTGAGAAAATACCACTTAGGTTCTGCTATACACATATATGTGGTTGACTATATCCTAGAACATAGTGACTTTCGCTAAATGAAGTTCCAGCTGGTTTAGGCAGCCAGTTTTTTTGTATGTAGCATTTACTGATTACTGAAGTAAGAGGGCCTGTTCTATACTTTGATGATGTTAGATAGCATCAAAATTACAGCTCAGTGGGAATAGTTGGCATCTTCTTTATCTATCCTATGCCTTATCACTTATTTCTGCTTTAGGCAAAGGGACTTGATATTCTTTAAGTAACACTAGGCCTAACTTCTAGAGATATTTTAGACCTGCGCTATACAATATGGTAAGCACTAGCCTCATGGCTTTTATGCATGTAAGATGTGGCTAGTTCAATTTGAGATTTGCTTTTCAAAGCTTAGTATGAAAAAACTCATTAAATTTTTAAAATATTGATTTTATGTTGAAATATATTTGGGATATACTGGGTTAAATAGAGCATAATATTAAAACTAATTTCACCTGTTTCTTTTTACTATTTTCAATGGGACTACTAGAAAATTTAATTACATATGTACTGTATTTCTGTTGGACAATATTGATCTATAATAGTAAACCATTTCAGTGAATGTGTTTTAGCTGTCAGTGATATTTTTAATGTCAGTTAGTTATTTATATTCAAATGTTTGTTCTCCTTACAACAAAAAGAAATTTTGGCATTTTGATTTTTTTTTAAGCCTCTCAAAGAACTATTTTCTAGATCTTCATTTTTCATACTAATTTTTATGAGATTCATAATATCATTGTATGTTGTTGCTTCTTCGAATAAGAAAATGTTGGGAATTCTCTGGTGGTCCAGTGGTTAGGACTTGGTGCTTTCACTGCTGGGGCCCCGGGTTCGATCCCTGATTGGGGAACTAAGATCCCGCAAGGTGCGTGGCATGAACAAAAAAAAAAAAAAAAAAAAAGAAGAAGAAAACGTTTACCACAATAGACTTTTTGAGAGCTGATTTTCATTACCCAATAGCCACTTAAATTTTTTAATGCAAAGAAGGCATCTGACCCTCAGAATGGGAGAATATATTTGCAAACAAATCAACGGATAAAGGATTAATCTCCAAAATATATAAACAGCTCATGCAGCTCAATATTAGAAAAACAAACAACCCAATCCAGAAATGGGCAGAAGACCTAAATAGACATTTCTCCAAAGAAGACATGCAGATGGCCAAGAAGCACATGAAAAGCTGCTCAACATCACTAATTATTAGAGAAATGCAAATCAGAACTACACTGAGGTATCACCTCACACCAGTTAGAATGGGCTTCATCAGAACATCTACAAACAATAAATGCTGGAGAGGGTGTGGAGAAAAGGGACCCCTCTTGCACTGTTGGTGGGAATGTAAACTGATACAGCCACTATGGAGAACAGTATGGAGGTTCCTTAAAAAACTAAAAATAGAATTACGACATGATCCAGCAATCCCACTACTGGGCACATACCCAGAGAAAACCACAATTCAAAAAGACACATGCACCCCAATGTTCACTGTAGCACTATTTACAATAACCAGGTCATGGAAGCAACCTAAATGCCCATTGACAGACGAATGGATAAAGAATATGTGGTACATATATACAATGGAATATTACTCAGCCATAAAATGGAACGAAATTGGGTCATTTGTTGAGACGTGGATGGATCTAGAGACTGTCATACAGAGAGAAGTAAGTCAGAAAGAGGAAACCAAATATCGTATATTAACACATATACGTGGAACCTAGAAAAATGGTACAGATGAACCGGTTTGCAGGGCAGAAATTGAGGTACAGATGAACCGGTTTGCAGGGCAGAAATTGAGGCACAGATGTAGAGAACAAACGTATGGACACCAAAGGGGGAAAGCGGCAGGGGGGTGGGGGTGGTGGTGTGATGAATTGGGCGATTGGGATTGACATGTACACACTGATGTGTATAAAATTGATGACTAATAAGAACCTGCTGTATAAAAAAAAATAGAGAAAACCTATTTATTAGGTTTATAGACATGTGTGCAATTTAAAAAAAAAACAACACTACTGTTACCTTGAAAAAAAAAAAAAAAAGACTATACATTTTCCTGTAAGCACAGGTTTAGTCACATCCAAGTTTTGGTATGTAATATTTTTATTATCATTCAATTCAAGTTATTTTCTAACTCCAATTGTGATTTGTTTTTTGGGGGATTACTTAGAAGTAGTGTATTTCATAACTTCTAGTTACTTTTTTGTTACTGATTTGTAGCTTAACTACAAGTCAAGAAACACACTTTGTATAATTTTAATACTTTGAAATTTGTTAAAATTTGCCTTATAGCACAATATGGTCACTTTTAAAAATGTTCCAAGTGTGCTTGAAAATAATTTGTAATTTAAAGTTTTGGAGTATAGTGACTGTATATCTGCGTGTTGAATCAAATTTGCTGCTCAAGTTATTTAAGTTTTCTTTATATCCTTACTAATTTTGGGGGGGGGGCGTCTACTGGTTCTGAAAGAGGTATCCTCTATCAGTGAATGACAGCAGTATGTTAAATATCCTATTATGATAGTGAACTTGTCTGTTTTTTCCTTGTAGCTCAGTTGCTCTATATAATTTGAAGTTAAGTGCATACAAATTTAAAACTTCCTGGTAAATTGGTCTTGTTGATATGAAGTGCCCTTGTTTATTTCTCGTAATGCTTTTGCTTTCAAGTCTACTGTATCTGTTATTATATAATTTCCTTTTGGTTTATATTTGCACAGTATATCTTTTCCAATTCTTTTACTTTCAACCTTTTGTACCATTATGTTTTGTTCTTTTAATAAATTTTTAAAAGAATTTTTTTTTAAAGGCATCTGGACATATTCCTTTAGTTATTTTCGTACTGTTTCTGTGCATGTTATTGATACTTATTTGAGAAAAATGTGTAACTTTTAGTTTTTCTTGATTTCATTGCTTTGTTTTGATTTTTCTATAGAGACTACTAAGGAGATTTCTGAATGAAAATGCTTTTCAGAAGCTTGGATTTTTTTGCTTGTACATTTCTTCCCCAGAGCAGTTGTGTTCTGTAGTTAGAGCTTCTGTGATTTTTTGTTTTTTTAATTTTTAATAGGAAATTGGAAATGGAAAGCTGTGTTCCCTGTTTGTTTTATGGTTACTTTATTGCTCTTGCCTCTTAAAGTAGGGTTCATGGCTTTGGTTCTTAAAATGTTTGTTTTTGTGGTTAATTTCCCTAGAAACACTAAACTCGGTTAATAAAATAGGACATGTTTAGAGGTTACTGGATGGTAAATTAATTATTCAGTTGATTCTAGAGTATGGTTGAATAAAGCAGCCATTCTTCCAAAAACATTTACAGAAGGTCAATTTCTAATATGATTCCCTTTTCAGGCACTACAGACACCACCTCCAACAACACCGCAGCCGTGATTTCCACAGCGCCTCCGGCTTCCTCAGCAGTCACTTCCCCTTCTCTGAGTCCCTCCCCCTCTGCCTCAGCCTCCACCTCCGAGGCATCCAGTGCCAGTGAGACCAGCACAACACACACCACCTCCACTCCTTTGTCCTCTCCTCTTGGGACCAGCCAGGTGATGGTGACAGCATCAGGGCTGCAGACAGCAGCAGCTGCTGCCCTCCAAGGAGCTGCACAGTTGCCAGCAAATGCCAGTCTTGCTGCCATGGCTGCGGCTGCAGGACTAAACCCAGGCCTGATGGCACCCTCACAGTTTGCAGCTGGGTAAGGTGCTTTCTCATCTTGTTTACATCTGAGAAACAGCTAGGAGGTCATCCCTGGAGTTATTGTAGGGAATACTTTTTCATCACTATCTTAAATGCAAAAAAAGACAAGAAACAAAAACAAAAAATCCTTTAAAGCCATAATCTCTTTGAAATGGGTTGCTCTGTAGTAGTAGCACAAGGATTTTGATTATGGTTGGAATTAAGTTTCTTAACACTCTGGAAGGACAGTAGTCATACCTTTATTTCTAGATGAAGATACAGAACACCAGGCCACTGATTATACCTGAGTGATGGGACCAGGAAGAAAGCCCAGGATTCCTGACTCTTATTCTTATGCTTTCTCCATTAAGCTCTGAACTGTCTGCTTTCTAATTCTCAAACATAAATAAGAGATACAGTAATATGATTCCCAATTTTATATTACCATCAAACAAATAAGAATTACTTTGTAAATATATTCCTTTCTCTGGCATTTTTTTCCTTTTGTTTTGGAAAAAAGGAGAATGAAGTAATTCAAAGAGTTACAATGACTGCAAGTTTTACATTTTGTGTGGACCATAACCTTGTTTTGCTTTGTACAAGTGAGCATCAAGGAAGGCAGTAACTTGGAAGCACTAACCAACCCATGTAAGAGTATAAAGAGAACAACATATTTCCATATACTTCCCCAGTTGTATTTTCCTTTTCCTTATCCATTTGGGTATGTTGTCAAACTGACACAGGCATCTACGTTGTAATAAAGTGACTGCTCTTTTGGACTTTCAGAGGTGCCTTACTCAGTCTCAATCCAGGGACCCTGGGTGGTGCTCTCAGCCCAGCTCTGATGAGCAACAGTACACTGGCAACTATTCAAGGTCAGTAGAATTTTTTTCCTTACTTAGCCTCTTTTTTTTTTTTTTTTTTTTTAAATGGAGGAAGTCTGCTTTGCTAGAGGTGAAAGTGATGGGAAGAGATAGTTGAATTGATAATGCTGACTAACAGTGAGGACCAAGAATGTGTCCTTGTAAACAGCTTTGTAAGAGAAATATAGGTGTCGGTCTGTAAGAACAGGAAATACACTTACTTTGGTGTATTAAGAAACCAGGACTGGGACTTTCCTGGCAGGCCAGCGGTTAAGACTCCGAGCTTCCACTATACGGGGTGCGGGGGGTCCTACCCCTGGTCGGGGAACTAAGATCCCACATGCTGCATGGTGTGGCCAAAAAAAAAGAAAGAAAGAAACCAGGACTTTAATGCTGATATTTATCTTCTTATGTAAATAGACTTGGAGGCAGAATTTCCTCCTACATTTATCTAAATAGTCATCCGAGACCCATCCCCAGACAAACTTGACCAAGAAAAATTCTCCAGTCCCCACCCCCGCCCCTAAGAGAGCCGTATACAAGAAGGCCCTATAACGAATTAACATTGGAGCACATCATGCAGACGTCAAGAGTACTTTTAATTCTTGTTAGGTTCTGCCCTTTGTATATCCCCATCATTATAGAGCATATATTCTCTTGGATTTTAATGTCTCTTTTACGAGCCCAGATGGGTCCCTTTTGGCCTTAGCATGCTATCCAGTCTCAAATGAGTCTAAATCCACTCATTCTATGTATTGAAGGGTTTGATTTGTTTAACGTCTGAGCTTTGTGTTTGAAGATGCTTGCTGTTAACGTGATTCAAGGAAACACTTTGAGACATCACTATATTAATCTGAGAAATTTTTCTTAAAATAATTTGGGCTTAAATGAGAGTTATTGGGGCCAAAAATAAGCTGTTAACGAACTTCAATTAAGATTAGTGTTTCATGGATGATATCTCTACAGTATACTGTAGACAATATTAGTTCCAGACAAATCTAAAACATGACCTAGATTACCTTACTTTATATTGACTTTCTCATTGACTAAATCATATGTGAAATTGATGGTTAGATCTGTAAAGCTTTTATTATAAAAAGATTTCTTTTTGGAGTAAGATTTGTGATAAATCACTTTTTCTCTTGCATTTCGGTGTACCTCTGGGCTGTAGTGATACTAGAAAGGCAAGATGCCTTCCACAGGGCATAACTGAGTACAGAACAGGTACTCCCGGGGAAGGTCTAGAACTGGACTATGACCCTGAGCCTGGAATCTCAGAAAACGTCAGGCTGCACCAAGACTCACTGTTCTGTACTCTGTGTGTGATCACGTCCAAAGTCAAGGACATCCCCTCAGTTCCTCTCTCGTTCTTTATATATCATGTAAGAAATCAATCAAATTTTTAATCCACTAAGAAATACATGTGCCTCAAATATACATGTGAGGATGTGGTTATATGGGTGAGGGGATTGTGGGGGGTTGTCAGATACAGGAAAAGACATTAGAGTGCCCAATTATTTTAATGAAAATTTTGATGATGAAGGAGAAGCAACAGCATTACAGAAAAATTCTTATGCATTAAAGCAAGTCCTAACCTTAGAACCCACCTACATCAGTATAGCTCTGCTTTCCTCCTACAGAGACTCATTATTCTCCTTTGTACAGGTCATAGAAATTAAATGTTTTGAAGTGAGAAATGAATCACACCTTATACTTTATTTGGTAATATATAACTTATTTTAGAACTAAAGTCTTTTCGAAAGACAGTTTTTATCCTGTATATCACACTATAAAGTGCTCAAATTTATCAGTAATGCCAGTTGGTTTGATAAAAGCGAACTACATTTTAACGCCTTAATCACTGTAGCTAGTTTGTTTTTTGAATGGAGGTAATCTAAAGTCAGTAATCTTCATTAAAAACAAAATTATTGGATTTAACAAATATTTCTAGGTAGATGGAATAAAGTTGAGATTTCAAGATAGAAACATGACTCTTTGATTCTCCTCACCTATGCTGATCATGCTTATTAAATTAGAGTTTTCAGCCCTTTAGGCTCTTTCAAAATTATAAATAAACTTTAGTTGGTGACAGTATAGTGCTGTAATTAAGGGTAAAAAATTCAGTTAAGGGATACGCTTTTTCCATCTGGGTTGTAGGAAAACTCAGTACATTTGATGTGTTGCTTGGCTTCTCCGGGATGATGCTAACATTCTCCTTCCTGCCTGTTTTGCGGGGGGTTTGTCTGTAGCTCTTGCTTCTGGTGGCTCTCTTCCAATAACGTCCCTGGATGCAACTGGGAACCTGGTATTTGCCAATGCGGGAGGAGCCCCCAACATCGTGACTGCCCCTCTGTTCCTGAACCCTCAGAACCTCTCTCTGCTCACCAGCAACCCAGTTAGCTTGGTCTCTGCCGCTGCAGCCTCTGCAGGGAACCCTGGACCTGTAGCCAGCCTCCACGCCACCTCCACCTCAGCTGAGCCCATCCAGACCTCGCTCTTCACAGCGGCCTCTGCCAGCGGGGCTGCCGCCACCACCACCGCCTCCAAGGCCCAGTGAGCTGGGCTGAGCGACGCTGCCAGCCCCCTTCTTCACTCCGAGTGCGACTGGCTGCCAGCCTGGCTGAGACCGAAACACGTGATGGGCTTCCTCTTGCCATGTTGCAAGGGCAAGGGAGAGGAGGGAGAGAAGAAAAAACACATGCCGGAAAAAAAGGATGGAAACGGGACAACATTTGCCTAATTTTGTAATAAAACACTGTCTTTTCAGGATTGCTTCATGGATTGGAGAACTTTCTAACCAAAAATTTAAAAAAAAACAAAAAAAAAGGCAGAAACAAAAAAATCAAAAACAAACAAACAAAAAAGTAAGTGAAAGGACTACTTATCATTTCCAGCAGTCATGATGACGAGTTGAGGTGGGTTACCAATTCCAATATAGGAAGGGGATTTCTTGTTTGTCTAAATTTCTTTTTTTCTTAAAAAAAAAAAATCATTTTTATGGGTCTGTTGTACAGGCCATTAAGTCATAACAAGGTGTTTATAATCGTTATCAATTGTGTTGGGGGTTCCTTTCTTAACTGGTACAATTTAGGCAGGCCTGTATTACTGTATCTCTATTGTTATTGTTGTTGTTGTTGTTATTGTTTTTTATATATATATATAGTTTGGACATGTTTATCTCTTGCTCCTGGATCCTATTTCAGTGAGCTCCCACACTGTGGGGCGGGAGGGTTTTAGGGTAAGGGGGACTTAACGTTCTTAACTGCGGGGAATGTTCTTGCTGGTTTCCTTATCCTTGATGACTCTTACAGAGGTGCTAGAAAATTATTTTCTTTTGCCACTTATGCAAGAGGCTTGGTGCAGAAGCTGAAGGCAGTGTGTGCAAACACTCCCACTCCACACACGCCCCCTCCCCCCCATCAGGTGGTGCCTTTGGAGCACTTTTGTGTAGGAAGGAATTCCTGCTGAACTGTAGCTCTCACTCACCCCAAATCATTGAATGACCTGAGGCCCAGATCCTGTGGTGCAACAGTGCTGCTTTCTGCTACTTTCAACAGGAATGGCTGTACATGTTGCAGGGCAGGATTTGGTTCCGAAGAGCAAAGACTACTGCAGACACCTAACTTGGTGGTTCTCCTGATTTCTTATCTCCTGAAATGCTCTACTGTTGGTGTGTTTGTTTGTTTTTTCCATTTTGTGGAAGTTTTTCATCCGAACTTCCTTTAACTTACTTGGCAAAGAACAAAATGACTTAACTGAAATTGGGAAACATTTCCCTTCTTTTGTTTTCTGAAGGAACTCTACTAGACTGTTTTCCATTGGCTATAGATCACCGAAAGAGGTGTGATGAGAAGAGTCTGAGGTTAGCTACAGACTTTCACCAGATGGCTTATCAATTCCTCTCACCCTGACACTCTCCTTGGTTCTCTGACTAGAGAAGGCACTCATTAGCCGGGCATGGGATCTGTAGAACCTTTGAAGGACTTTGAGCAGGAACTTTGCACACACCTCAAGTGTCTCCTTGGTTTGTTAGTGGTGCTCCTGCTAGGTAGGTCTAAATGGCAATACACATCGCTCTGTTCATTGTAGAAGGCGATTAGCTTCCGTAATTGTTTCCAGGGTGTTTCTAGACGATGTAAATGAGCCCATGAAAAGGAAGTGTTTATGGAAGTAGATGAAGAGGAACGAGGGTAACTTGGAAATTAGATTCCCCCTTTTGTCAGTGTTCTATTATTTTAGTATCTGTATCCAAAAAGTTCCCAAAAGACTGGATCACTGCAGTGCAGCTCATCTGAGCTCCCTTCTTATTGGAGTGAAAGGTTCCCATCTGGTGTTTGTGGGTGCTTGCTTACATCTCCGGTGGTCCTATGACTGCACTTTTTCCCCATTTCGAGCTGGGGGCTGAGAGAGAGCTTACAGGTAATTTTTCTTCTGCATGCTCTGCTTATATCCACAAGGGAGCTTGGATTCTGTGTATTTGTCTCTTCACAGTGTTGGGAAAGGCAGTTATACAGACACAATGTGCATTTTTGTTTGTGATCATCCAAGTGGGAGACGGGCATATTAATATTAAAAGACCAGAAATGTTTTAGTTCCCTTGTTAATTTTTCTTCTATTCCTTCTGTCTTCCCATTTTATTTCACAAAGTATTTAATTAACTACCCTTCACCTTCCTAAGATCCCTCCAAAATCAATGAACTGCAAGCAGGGAAACTAACAAATGTCCATCCACCGTTTTTGTGCGTGGTATGTTTTTTTTTATGTTGTTTTTTTTGACTAAGCTTGAACCAAAGTCAATTTTTAGCAAGCTGCTGTACTAATGGACTAGTTTATATCGTGCAGTTCAGACACATTGAGGAGATAGATGCTACTGACAATTTCTTTTTTCATTTGTCTTTATTAATTTTATATAAAAGTTGCTGCTTGTTTTAACCTTTTATGTTGGTAAGTTGTAATATCCTCTGGGCAGACATTAACTTGATTTTTTAAGTAGTTTATTTAGTTTGGTGTGTAAATAGAATGGCAGTGTCAGTTACTAAATTTTCTCCTCTTCATCCCACTATTTCTCTGATGTAGTTGAATTTAATCTTTTATCCTGATTTGACATCTCCAATTTTAGTCTGTGCAAATGATTTTAGGGCTGTCAGTAATACTGTAGCTGCCCGTAGTGATGAGTCCCTCCCTTGGGAGTGGTAAGTTAGGAGGAAGGATTCAAGGAGGGAAGTGCTGATACCCACCATACTGGATTAGAGGTTGTAGCATTAATTTCCCAAAATTGCTACCAAAGGAAGCATTGAATCCCAAGGGACTCAAGCCCAATGGATTAAGAGGAAGAGCAAGGAAAGGCTGTGTTTGTTTGTTTTCCTGTGTGGTTCAAAAATGCTCCCTCTCCCAAATAAGATTCACCAACAGACTTCAATATTAAAAAAAAAAGATACTAAGCTTTAAATGTCAGTACGATGGTCTTCCCTTCCCTGCCCTGTCTATATTCTCTAGTTAATTCGGGATAGGGGGATTCTGCCTTTGTGTATGTGGGGTTGTGGATCACTTTATGAAGATAAAATTTAAACCAGCGTAAAAACCTGTGTTTAAAAGAAGAAATAAATCCTTAGACAAAGGTAACTTTTAGAATTTTTCTCTTTTTTTCTCTTATTTAAAAACAAGTTGTGAAATGAAAGGTACATTTACACATGTACACATGAAACACTAAAACAGCTTGTTGATGGGTGTTTAACTTAAAATTGACGCCCCATCATCATCATCCCTAGATAGTCTACTGATCATATTGTGTCATGACTCAACCTTTAGTCCTTTTTTACTTTATATCATCTTTTTTATCATCTCAAGAAATGCTTTTCGAATTGAATGAATCTCCTAAGCTAAGGTACTCAGACTTAACTTTTAGCCACCTTATGTGGGAGAGTCTGGAAATTAAGAGGGACCATTTGACCAAAAAGAGATGTTTGGTAGCGTTTCTGCATTTCTAAGAGGAAGGGCCAGATAGGTCATCACAGTTCATTGTGTCATTCTTCTTTTTTTCCCCCTTAATGTTTATGCAAGTTTTATTTTATCCCTGAATTTGGTTAACACATATTAAGCCAAAGACTAATTCTAAATGCATTTATAGCGATACTGTATTTGCCCATGGTAATGGGCCCTCCCTAGGGAGTGGTGAATGTAATCGTTTGAATCCTGCTTATCACAAGCAGGGCAATTTGGTTGTGAACTTTATTTGTACCCTGTATAAATCTAAAGGACAGCAGAAAGACCTGGAAAAGGGCTTCTCAGAGGAACAATATTATTGTTCCTGATTTAAGAAATATGTTGAGTGCTATGTTAGTTTAAATGTTTCTGAAGTTACATAGGCAGCTTTTTAGAATTAAAAAAGTTGTTCCTATCCATTCATTACCTGATATAAAACACACTTGCTTTTATTTATTTGGTAAGAAAGATCAATACCATCCCAATTTACTCAACTTATTATTGAGGAATGGAACCAAAGGAATCCAACTTTCGTTTTGTGTAGGACCGTACTGATTTGTACTTCATGGTAGCATTATTAGAAATTAACGTTTTTTTAAAAGGGAAAATAATATTAATTAAAAGATTTTTAGTGAGATCATCTTGCCAATTTGTTCTACACAGTTCATTCATTGTTGGGGAGAAAAGCACAATTGTACCTCTTTTTTACATTATTTTGTTCTATTATCCCTCATTTATTTGGGAAGTTGGGAAAAAACCTTGTCTATATTCAGAAGCACAGATGCTTGACACAATATTTAAATTCAGCCCAATCTTTATCATTAAATTTTCTATTTAAATTGCTGGGAAAGCTGGATACATTTGAAAATGTAGGAAATTAATGTAGATTTTTAAAGTTGTAAATCCTGATAGTAAACATTGCAGTTAGTGTATAATAAACACTTGGCTTACAAAAGAAACTCTTTGTTGTTCATAGTCTAAAGTTGTTCCCAAACCATGTCATCCTCACAAAACTTTCTTTACCAAGAAAAAAGTAAAATCGTTACACTAGGAAGAAGAGAGAGAGAGCAGACAGGGAGCAGTCAGCAAGCCCTGAGCGTCAGGGCCGGCCGAGAGCAGGCGAGCGGTGGGCAGCACCTGGTTCAGACCTCCTGCTGGCAGTCTGCTGTGGCCTTGGACCCCTCAGGGGCCCCCCAGAAATCAGTCTGCGATCTGAGAGCCCTCCGTTAAAGAGCCTCAACAATTGATTATGAGAGTTGGTCAAATACATTCTCCTTAATCGGCATCTAAAATTGATGAATTTAAAGTTTATTCGTTCAGGCCGTGTTTATTGGAGCTGAAAATGTTAAAAAGACCATCAGTACTAATTGGGGAAAAAGACTAAAAACTTGAAATTTAAAATTACTCAAATGGGCAAGAACTGATGGATTCATCTGATCATAACCATTGTGAGTTCATTTTTGTATGTGTGTGTGAAAAGCATTTAGTGAAAAGCATTTAGTTTCATCACAGCCCTGGCCATCTTTTTGCATAGATGGTGCACACAGTACAAATGTGAACTTGGACAGAAATAGGATAAGTAAACTGCTTTCATCATTAAAGGCTGATACTAATCCTGTTCTGCCTCATTCTTTTCTTAATCTAAAGAGATTCAATGGGACACGCCTGAAATTTTCAGTAAGATATTTGAAAGGATTCCATCCAAAGGGCAGGGAATATGTCTTTTCTCAGAGTTGTCAGGTTTACACCCAGATTTCCGTATGATTTGTGAAGTTGCTTTCTTCTGACCATCCTTATTCATGAAGCAGTTCCATGTGTGGGCTCTTCTACTCTCAGCCTTTGCTCAAAGCAGTAAACCTTGGCAGATCTTACGTTGACTCTATAATCTGGATCTCCTTTCCTCTCTTCCTTCTCTTCCTTTTCTCTTTGAATGGTGATACCTTAATCTGGGAGGGTAATGCTCGTGGGTAACAGCTAGCTTCTGGCCCCTTCATAGAATACCTCAGCATAGTTTAGCATTGTTACAGAACTGGTTTTAAACTAAAAACCAAATAAATAAGTAAAAAGAAAGAACTTTATAAATAGTGGAAATAATTCTAGCTGTAGCATTTAGTTGAACTGATGTTTATTATGATTGATAAACATGATTGATGCGGTATGTGTTTGGGATCCTGTTTATAGGTTACAGTTTATAGGGTTAGGGAGGGTGGGTGGGGAGAGAAGAAGGTGATTATGTTAGAAGGAAAATGTTGCATTGCTCGTGTGTGTGTTTGCTTTTCCTTATCTCTGTCTTGCCAAAGGAAACTTGATCATCCCTGTGTTTGGGTTTGGGATTCGTTAGCCTCTCTGCGGTCTGGCCTGCAGTGCAGCGTGTTGGTGGCATGCAGGTTACACGTGGGTTGTCCAGTTCAGGGTCCTCGAAGGCATTTACATCCCTTCCTGTGGCTGCCCAGGCACCCCCATACCCCGCCAGCCTCTCCTGACGATTCATTACCTCTGTACGTAGCAAGAGCTTAGGAGAAGGATGAATGTGTGAATGTCGGGGTGTGTGGTTGAGAAATAGAGGCAGAAGTAGAGAAGCACCATTTAATTTGGAGAGGAAAGGAGAAATGAATGATTGATGCATCTTAATCTAAGAAAATTAAGCAGGTTTTTTGTTTTTCGTTTTTTTGTCGCCCTCTGTCATGTTAATGTTGTGCTAGTAGCACAACAGTTTAAAACCTCACTTCCTTTTCTCATACCAAGGCTAATTTTGTCTCGACCAAAAATGCGAACAGAAGAAAACCAGATCAAGAAGTTGAAAGCCAACCTGCTCGCCTCTTACCTGTGATACGGTGTGACCTTTAGGGATGGGTTAGTTAGTGAGATTGAGAAGAGTATTGTTCTTAGTGGGGGTGTGAATGAGAAATGATGCTGGTTTAGGAACAGTTAAGAGTCCTTTCTGGCCATACTCTGGGACAAACTTTCTTGGCTCCCTGAGTTCAGATATAGACTCTATGTCCAGAAAGGCTATTTTTTAATAAGTGATCCATCTCACAGAACCTAAGTGGGGTTCGGTTTGGATACCAAAGACACTGCATTGTTTATCCTTAACGTTTTCAACACAGGCAGAGGGAATAGGAACAAAAAGCTGAAATTTGGAAAAGCTTTACCTTTGTCTCTTTCCTTTTCCTCTCCCCTCCCCATCCCCACTTTTTGAAGGAAGTCTTATTGGTCATCCTGGCTTTGGAAAAGAGATTTATTTAGTTTCACTCTGCTGGCTCTGTAAAGATGGATAGAGTTGCTAAGTGTGGCAGTGATATTCTTGGAACTGCTGGGAAATTTAGGGGGGGTGGCAAAAGATGGGGGTAGAATTCTTTTCTTATTTCCCTTTATCTAACACTTATAAAGAGAACCAGTACAGCCTGTTTGAGTTCAGACGATATTTGGTTGTTCTGTCACTTGTGAAGGATAAGCATTTTCAAGAGCAGGATAACATGGAAATCCAAAAGGCCTTCCTTTATTCTTCCGTAGAGCTGTATTGTTCCAGAGTGTTTTTACATATGGGCTCTGGGGAATTGAGTAGTTCACTGTTTTGGTGTACTATTGACGAGACACAGAAAAGAGGGGAGGGATAAGAAATGTGTTGCTCTCGACAGAAAATGATCAGGTTGCAGAACTTCGTGACAGCTTTACTAATAATCTTATTGTTCTGACGTTATCTAAAAGTGGTATTAATATTGTGTGACTTTTCAAAGCGCTAGATAGGTCAGGAAGCAGGTATCAAGGCTATTGAAGATAAGAGCACTTGAAACAACAGTTGAGGGAAGACAAGGCATACATGGTGGACCGGCCACTGCACCCGGAAGTGAAGCTCCCAGGGTGGGCAGGGCGGGGCCGGTGCCCGTTATGATTCTTTCTGCGTCCCTGAGTCAGCCCACTCCTCACAGGGCCCGCCACCCAGTGCCCCCTTCTGGTTCAAACCCAGGACACTGTCAGAAAGTTCAGACCCCAAAACTAATTTACTGTAAAAAAAAAAAAAAAAATTGAGGTCTGCTGCAAAGTTCCCCCGAATTTTCTTTGTTTACTTGTTCGTCATTGTTTTCATGGAGTCAGCCACAACCTCACAAAAGCAGCTTAAGGCTTCTTTCGTAACTTGGCAGTGGCATTGAGCTCTCTCACATGATATCCCAAAGTCTGCAGGCAGACCGGTGGGTACAGTGCTGTTTCCAAAATGAGACGTCCAAACACTTCTTTAAAATTGGGATCTCCTTCGAATGAAAAAGGACAGAGCCAAGGAGAGAGAAGACTCTGTACTCCTACCTAGTCCCGCAGCGTCTCTGAGTCTGAACAATAGAGCAGGAAAGGGAAAGCACTTTCGGAAGCTGGAACGACAGACAGTCCTGTTAGGAAAGGCTGTAGTTGTAGGCGGGTGGGGTGCCACGTCTTTGGTTCTGATCCTACGTGGGTCTGCGGAAGGCACGTACTTTATGAGAGTAGAGTGGACTAGCCTGGTTGTGTGTAAGACTGCAAACAGCTGGGAGGGGGGAAAGGAGAGAACCAAAGACCTTGCAACTGTATTATAACATTGGCTTTTGACAGCGTAAATGGTGTGTCTCCCCTGAGTGCAGGCGAAGTGGAGACGCAGACTTCTTCCGGCTTCTTACCTCTGCTCGCGGGGCCTGTGTGCATTACTCAGTCCACAGGAGGTGTCACTCCGAGGAAATGCCCTCCCCCACGTTAGACCGTAGTTCAGTCCCCGCAGCTGTGGTGGTGGTGGCAGAGGCGAGGTGAATAAGCGTGGGGTTCTCCGCCCACCTCGAGTCCAGGAGCTGTTGTATACCTCATTTCTAACTCGTGACTGAGTAACTTGCTTTAAAACTTTCTCTAAACCCTACAGAGTTGCCAAGTCTGCCCTCCCTCCTCTAAGTAATGTTGAACTCTGGCCTATAGCATCACGGGACCTGTAGCCTAGGGTGGGACCTCCCAAAGCCTCTGAATGTCGCTGCTTTAAAAGCTACTGCAAACTGAGGGCAAATTGCAATCTTCTCCTTCTTTTTGTTGCAGGGGGTCTTCCCAGGTCTCTTAACATCTGTTCCCCGCCACCCTGCCCTTAGGGGCTGGCCAGCCGGCCACACCCCGACCCCACCCCCCATCTCTGACTGCTGGCCACACCTCCCCTCCAGTACTTGCCTTCTCCGTGGTGCGGGGAGGCCATCCCCTTCCCCTGTGAGGCCTCAGGGTTCTGCTTATTTTCAGGACTTTGGGTGGAAGGGAAGACACCAAAGGCTCCTTTAAGCTGACTGCTGCATACACATTTCACTTTTTTTCCTTTGACATGACCAAAAAAAAATCCAAATATTTAAGTTTTTATTGTTATTAATATTATTATTATTTGACAATCTTATATCCAATGGGCTGTCTAGAAGCTGCATCCCCAGCCCTTCACCTTTTCTTTGAATGTAGTTCCCAACCTTCAATTCCCACCCCCAATGTTGAAAAACAGAGCTTTGCCAGGTCTTACTACTGCTGCTATAAGCCAGGGGAGGGTGGTTTCTTTGTTTTGTTTTGTTTTGTTTTTTAAATTTCCAGCCAAAACCAAAGATTTTTTAATGATTGTATAAACTCAAAACAAACAAAAAAACCAAAGAAAAGGGAAGTCTTCAGCGTCAATCCAGTCTGTGGCGTCCTGGTGTTTAGAGGAGCGAGGCCCGGGGCAGGGAAGGGGGGGGGGCCCTGACTGCACTGAAAGGGCAGGGAGTCTGTTTCCCGTGCTCCAGGGTTTGCAGAGGCGCATGCTTGGTAGCTTTGGCTCCTGCCAACCTGTGAACATGCCATGGAACGAACTGGCATTTCAGATTTTCCAAAACGGTAGGCAGAAGCCCATCACCACGACAGTCCTCCCTACAACAGCCATGGTCACTGCAGGGGCTTAGCGCAGGGACTGGGAGCCCGGGGCGTGCTGCTGGGCGCCTTGGACTCCACAGAGTGGGGGAAGTTGAAGACACTGGTGCAGGATTGGCTGCTCTGCCGGGTGCTTTAACCTCTGGGGCCGTGCCCGTGAATACTCGCCAAGGTGCCCTTCTGAGCCTTTTCTCTCTTTTCCTTTACTGGAACTGCTTGGAAGTGGCTGTCCTGTTTGTGAGAAAACACGCAGAACGATTATCAAGCTTTTTCATTTCTCCTTACTGTAGTTTGTTTCCTTTTTGCAGCACCACTGTGCAACTATGCATTGTATTTCACAACCTTTTGTGCTAGGTAGATGCCTGTGACTTTTTAACTTGGGGGGTGGTGGGTGCAAATGAAGGAACTTTTTACACGGATCTTTTTAATCTCAGTTGATTAGGGGAGGGGGGGATTTGGTTCTAGGGTCATACAAGCTCTATCCCAAAGCAAAATCCAAATGTTAATAATATTAGCCTGATGCAGATACCAAAGATAATTTCTTTCCTGCAGAACCTTAGACTCGTGTATTAAGTACGATTACCCAGCACTTGCATTAGTCTAACCTCAGTAATTCCAAAGCTTAGATGTATATTTTGGTATATTTCTGGGATATTAAAAAAAAATGTCGTTTAACTTCTTGTTTGTTTCAGTGTAATGCTCTTAAAGTCATAGCATGAAGATAACTGAACTGTCCTATTCTTAGTAGTTTGAAATAGTATTTTTGTATGTTTTGGGTGTGTCTATGTATGTAGTAACATAACAGTTTTCACTGCCTAGGTGTTCATAATAAAAAAGAAAACAGAAAAGTTCTGAGTGTACATAATATTCAGTAATAAACTTCCACCGGGGTCAATTTGGATTGAATATTCGCTGATTATCGGTCCCAACTGGGATTTTGTTTTGTTTTAAAGAGACAGTGGTTTTGTTTTTTTTTTTTTTCTAAAGCTGTTTTCTTTCTCTCTGTCTTTAAATATCTTAACTCCCCTCCACCTTTTTCTTTTCTTCCTTTTTTTTTTTTTTTTTTTTTTTTTTAAATATTGATTCAGGGGTGTTTTTCCACTGTTGTCAAGGGAGGGACACAAGGGGAAACTGACCCCTTGGCCTCCCAAAACTTTTTGTTTTATGTACTTAACTTTAAAATGTGAGTTTGAGTTCTCTTTTGTGGAAACTTAAGATGTGGTGTAGATGATTCTTTCCAAAATTGTCCAGCAGCTTTAATGAGGCAGTGACAATTCCTAAGTAGTTTATTGGGAGTCCTTTTGCATTTCTCCTTAGATAACTCTGCAATCTGGGTGGCTATTGTATAGCCTCACTGTCCCAGACGCCTGGTTAGCCATTTCCCCTCGGATAGGAATATGCTACAAGAATCAACCCATAACTTGGGAGTCTGGGGCCTCGTTATCTGGGCCCCCGGGAGACACACGTTTTCTTGGTTTTGAAAACCCGAAACACAAGCAATTTACATTTGGGGGAACTAGCTGATACCTCCTGAGGCCTGAGGAGGCGGTGGGGAATATGAGCGGTGCTGTCTCTTTAAAAGTGCCCTTTATATGATTCCCCCTCCTGGGGCTGCCTGCAGGGGGCTGTAGGCTTGGGAGAGGTTGTGTAGGTGACAGTGGATCAGAATGAAATGGTAGATTTTGTGTAGATGCATTTGTCTGCTGTAATTTTTTATATATATTAAACTTACTGTAACTGTACAGTTCATTTCTGTTGTAAAACATCATTAAACCATTTTCCAAGTGTTTTCACATTGTTTGAGTTTCTCTGAAGTTGTTGCGTTGGTATTCTGGATGCTTCACACATTCCCATACAGACTTCTCAACTAAGCCTTCCAACTTACTTTTTCCAGCAGGTGCTCTCAGGCATCCCAGGATCACTGTGAGCGCACCGGTTCCTCCGCCACCCGTACCCTGGCTTCGGCACGCTTCCCCCTGTGCTCCGTGGGGCGCTGGGGCCACCACATTGCTCTCTCCCCAGGCCCTAGTGGCTTCCTGGGACCCCGAGTCTGGGAGCAGTGGTCTCCTTCAAGACGCCGAGGGCTTTTTGTGATCGATTGATTCATCTGTGAGAGAACTCTTCAAAGGTCCCCTCTCACTGTGTATTTGACTGCGGAACTGGCATTGAAATTGACTTTTCCAAATTTATTGTTTAAACCACCGTGCCCCTCTAGCATTTCCTGCCAGGTCCTGAACAGTCATTCTCTGGGGTCCTCTGAAGGAAGCTACCCGTGAACTTGGCCCTCTGGTTCTCCTGTCTGAGGGCACACAACTTAGCTCCCTCTATCCAGCTTCTTGTAGCCAACATTTAGTGTCTTAATGCAATTAGTTGACTGCATAAAAAGGAAAATTTGAATCTTAAAATGAATTTCCCACAGAGAGAAAACTTCAGCTTGTTGAAGAGCTTTGGGAGGCATCCTGTTTAACTAGTGTATATGAACTGAGTCTGTGCGTCCCCCTTGAATTAGGAGACAGAGACTGAAAGAGAAAGCTTGCGCTATGGTCTCAAGGTATGGCTGCTGTCTTGAAAGGGGCCCAAAATGGGAAGACAAATGCTGGGTCCTTTTCTCCTCTGCTCCTACGTCAAAGAACGCCTCGCTCTTTTCCATTCCACCCTGTCTTGCGTTTATAACTTGCTTTTCAGTTTGTAAAGTTACTCTTAATTTCAAGTTTTAACAGGAATTGGCTGTTTGGTAGAGACAACAGCGGGCTCACAAGCATGAGGACTTGAGAAGGCAAAACCCATTTGTCACGGGCTAAGGCATGAGGATAAAAGCACTGATTCCATTCTGTTACCCTGTAGTCCTCTGTAGAAAGGTTGTTACATTCTAACCCACTCCAGTGGTATCTACCAAGAGGAACTACCCATGAGAGAGTATGTATGACTTCTCCAACTGCAGCCTCTTCTCTCTCCGAAGACTAGGGCCACTCTCAGCTTGATTGGGGGCTTTGCTGTGCCGGTGGGCCCTCTCCCACCGGCCTTCTCTGTGCAGTTGTCTTGCACAGAGTCCACTAAGTCCTCTGCCCCACCCATCCCGGGCAAGCTCCCAGACCCATAGCTTACAGCCAGCTTTCCTCCTACCTCTTGAGTCAAAATCTTGGGTCAAACTCTTATCTTCAGGCCAGCCATATGGGTCACACAGCCTGGGTGAAACTCAGCTGACCTTAAAACTAGGTATGAGGTTGAGGCTTACCGTTGACTAATAAAGGACGCGAACTTCACGTTTTATAAAACGCCCAGTGAGTAGAAGAGAAAGCAGCAGCAGCCAAAATGAGGCTCTCACTTGTCATGATGAACTTCAGTCAGTGGAAAGGCAGCTAAAACAACATAGTGTGATTTTCCCATTCCTTTGCCCCATGACCAGGTTACATAATTAGGGCTGATCGATAGTTTTCAACCATTCTCTTCCCTCCTCAGTCTGTTCCTTCCACGAAACCTTCCACAGCTTCTCCCATACCTTGCCGAGCTCTGTCTGCACCCCTTCATTGGCAGCTGCTCACCCCTGCCTCACTCTGCTTCCACCTGCCTGTCCTGTGTGCATCACGACAGTACACCGTGATGCCGAGTTCTTTACACGGTGTGGATGAAATACAATGACAAAAAGTCCCTACCTCTGTGATGATACTTCTCTAGCTTCCCTGGTAGCTTGCCAAGCGCTGGGCACAGAATAGGAAGGTGCTAGGTCAATACTTGGTGAATGGAACTGAATTCCCCTCTGAGGCCAGGAAATGAATCGAACGCCTTCTCTCCTGGCAGAGATGCACATCACTCCTGTTGGAATCCCAAATGCTCAGGGGCTTTTAATAGCCATGGCCTTCGATTTCAAAGTCTTTTCTGATTTCAAAGTCTTTACCCAATATTAATAGGTGGCTTGATGAGTTAGGGCCTTATAAAACAGCCACTGCAGTTAGAGGAAATACTGCTGGGGACAGGGTCACTTTTTGTGGGAGAACCTGACCTAAAAGACCTCTGTTGTCCCCTCTCCTTCCCCAAACCCTACGGACTGAGGTTTCTGTTTTTGTTTTCTTGGCCACGTGCGTGTCTTGCAGCTTGCGGGGTCTTTCTTACTTCCCTGACCAGGGATCGAACCCAGGCCCCCTGCAGGGAAAGCGCAGAGCCCTAACCACTAGACCGCCAGGGAATTCCCCAGACTGAGGTTTTTTTTTTTTGTTGTTGTTGTTGTTGTTGTTGTTGTTGTTTGTTTGTTTTGTTTTGTTTTGTTTTGTTTGTGTGTGCTGTGGCATCAGCAGCTGTTCATAACAACACCCAGACACCCCCTGACAACGATGCTCCCTCGTCCTGATGCCCTAATGCTCAGGTGGCCTCTCTCCTGCTCTTTCCTGCACGCTACAAGCTGGCTCAATGCTGTGAGCCCTGCACCCGGGGAGCTCCCCATCACCTTCTCCTGGTTCCTGCATAAGGACTCCTGGCGTATCCAGACACCATGTTGCCCCAAGCACAGCCCCCGTTTGGGCCACTGTATGCACCCGGCTCTCCTGCATTTTCCAAGGAGCCATCCTGTTCTCTCCTAGCAGCAGGCTGATCTCCTGATGACTAAATGACCGTTACAGGCTTGACTGCCGAAATAAAGCTTACGGTAAAGCAGCATTTTCACTGAAGCATTTATTATGCAAAAAAGTAAGGCTCTAGCAAACCAGTATAAATTAAGACCGAGCAGAGCAAAGGGGGTTTTCCATCCATAGCCGCGTGCCCTTTTATCACACAGCCCTGTTCCAGTTAAGTCAGCTGAGGCTTTTCCCACCGTGCCATTGTCCTTTGGGATCTTTCTAGGTCTGAGTGGTGCGGAGTCTTCTTTTGAGGCCTTTCCCAATACGGGTGTGTCTTTCACTCAGTGTGAGGTGCCCAAGTGCCTGCAAGGAAGGTGGTCTCGCTGCCCCCTCACCTCGTTCATAGTCAGCGATGACACTGCTGTGTTTTTTCACACCGGACTCTTCACAGCTCGCTTCCCTGTGAGAGTGTGGGCTCCGGGAGGGCGAGGCTGGGCTTCTTCAGTTCCTGGTCCCCACAGGGCCTGGCACTCAAGTTCTATCACGGGGAACGTATGCTTGATTGCAGGAGGGCCCCTTCCTGCGCCCCCAGGCCTCTGGCTCCCCTTCTCCCGTCCCTGATCCACCACTGCTTCCCTTCTTCAGCCACCACCAGCTGCCACCTACCCACCCCCCCTTCCCCTGTGCCCTCACCCTTCACAGGGAGGCAGCACAGCCTCCCTGGCCCATCACCAGTTACCGTGGAATGACGGGCTACGCTGACAACAGAAGCCAAGTTTACAGCAGGAGCGAAGCCACTCAAGTACTGACAGGACAATACAGACCATCAGGACACGCGCTAACATCTGTGGTTTCTCTGGGGACTTTACAGAACACGGCCTGAACTCCTCGGCTGTGTTTGAGAAGGAGGGTGCCCGTCTCCCAGGTAAGAGCCCAGAGCCCCTGGGAGCGGGGCCTGCCCACAGCCTCCAGCAACCAGAAAACCCCGGACCATGCTGCACCCCCAGCAGGCTCCTCAAGGACAGGGCCCAGGGGACGCACTCCCTCCCGGCGTCCAGGGAAGAAATCGTGTGTGACAGTTTGGAATTGGATATGACCGCACGTTACAACTTGAAGCATCCCGGTCATAAAGAAGAATACTTGGGTGGTGGAGAAATATGAGTGAACTGGGTTGTGAATACTTTATCCCGTGTCTTTAACCATCTGGGCATCTGCAGGTCTGGCCTGTGAGTGGTGAAATTCCAGGTGCTGTTAGCGAGGGGGCAGGTCCTGCAGGTGGAGGGCAGCATAGGTGTCCTTGGTGGCCGTGCTGAGCCCCTGGGGAAAGCAAATCAGAAAAGAAGAGGGGGTCAGGAGCCCTGTGTGGGCATGAGCCTACCTGGAGGCCAACAGGTGTCTGCTGCAGCCTGGCCTGTGATCTCCCGCCCAGCTCAGAGGCCCAGGAACTGTCCCCTCATGCCACAGGTGGGGCCTTGGCCCATGCAGCTGCAGCAGAGATGGTCCTGTGTCCCACTGGGAATGGCCTTGGTGCAATTCCTTCCCAGCTAAATTCTCACCTTCTCCCGGCTTCCCAAGTACTGTGCCCTACAAAGTTGCCTGTCAGACCACAGAGGAAGGAGAGTCACCCAGCTGGAACACTGAGCTGGAAATCAGCGGGGAGACCCCAGACCTGCTCCAGACAACCTACCGTCCCTGATACCGGGGCCTCCAGGAAGCCGGGACTTGTCACGGGGGAGAGAGTGGCTCCTTGGCCTCCGCCCTCCCGTGCCTCCTTCCCAGGCCATGCTACTACAGTTATGTTCTTTGTCAGGGAACAGGCAGGCTGGTCCCAATCTCACTGGAACGTCTCCCTCTCTGGTCCAGGAGACAGATCAACAGCAGTCACACGCAGTAAAATTTGGGGGCCCTTTTGACATCACTCTGAACTCAGGGAAGCCAGGTAGCCTGAAACTTTGGAGTCAATCAAGCAAGCTGTGAACAGCCCCAGTGAGGCAGAAAGAACCAAGTAAGAACCCACTGGGGATTGTATTTTAGAGAAGTAGGTTGGCTGTGCTTAGTTTGCATAATTATTCACCCTGATTTGCAAAAACTAGGCACCTGACTACAATAACATTTTCTTTTTAAAGTTACTGTTCTTAATTTGTCTACTTCAATCTTCTCACCCATCTTCCCATCCTATTAGGTGTGAGGATATGAGGCAGAGCAAGGTTTCTGCAAGGGCCCAGAGCAGCGGCGAAAGAGGCAGGAAGTGGCTTGTGTGGTGTCCTTTGCCTGCATCTGCCCTTTGCTCAAGACCACACAGCCTCTTGGCAGCTGCCGCTTGTCTGCTGTGCCCAGTTCCCCCCGGGGCTCCCACGGCCTCCTGACTAGAACCAAGTCATGTGCTTGAATGGCTGAATTCCAGCCCTGCCCCAGGGGCTGACTAGCAGAAGAGTCGCCACAGGCCCGAATGGGTGCCCTGGGCTTGCCCAGCCCAGCTGTTGACAAGAGCTGGCACTGCCAACAAGCAAAACAAGGGAGCCTGACCTTGGCTCTGGTTAGATGGTGCCACCCTGGGAAGAAGGGCCAGCAGCACTCACCTGGTAAAGGCCATCATGTCCCTTGCCTCTTCGCCGCTGGTTCTGTGGGAGTGAGACAAGAAAAGGCTAGAAAGTCAGAGAGTCAGCAGCAGGCTTCCTGCTCAAGAGTCCTACTCAAAGGGTCCCCAGAGAGTCAGAGGTGACTGTCTCCCAGTCAGCACCCCTGCCCCGGGAGAGAAGGGTCCTCAGGTCACTGGTCAGACCTCGGCCTCCGCAGAGTAAGCTGAGGCCTGGCTTTGATGGGGCCCAGGTTTGCTGTGCCTGACTCAGACCCTCACAGGCATCAGATTCTTGGATCTGGGCCGCACTGGAGCTGGCCACGCTGCCACTGCTTGGAATAAACAGGGCTCCCTGCAGCTCTCAAAATTCTTGGCTAACTAGGAAAAACAGTATGGAGGTTCCTCAAAAAACTAAAAACAGGGTTACCATATGATCCTGCAATCCCACTCCTGGGCACGTATCTGGAGAAAACTATAATTCAAAAAGATACATGCACCCCGATGTTCACTGCAGCACTATTTACAATAGCCAAGACATGGAAGCAAGCCAGGCAAAGAAAGACAAATACCATATGATGTTACTTATATACGGAATCTAAAAAAACTATACAAATGAACTTATTTACAAAACAGAAACAGACTCACAGACGTGGAGAACAACAGGCTTGTGGTTGCCAAGGGGGAGGGGGTGGGGGAAGAAAGGACTGGGAGTTTGGGATTAGCAGATGTAAACTATTATATGTAGGATGGATAAACAGCAAGGTCCTACTGCATAGCACAGGGAACTGTATTCAATCTCCTGTGATAAACCATAATGGAAAAGAAGATGAAAAAGAGTATAGACATATATGTATAAATGAATCACTCTGCTATAGAGTAAAAAATTAACACACTGTAAATCAGCTATACTTCAATAAAACAAATCTTTAAGAAAATTCTTGGCTAATCATCAATGCTCACTGGGAAAGGCAACCAGGTCGTGGGTACAAGCTTGGGCTGTAGAGTCCATTCAAATTCTGGCTCCCTGATCACCAGCTACGTGACCTTGGGTAAGTTATTGGACCTCCTGTGCCTGGTGGGTACACATTTCCCATTGGGTTATTGTGAGAATTAAATGAGACTATCTACCTGGTAAAGCACTGGCCAGGCCAGCTTTGTGGGCATGCCACCTATGCAGTCACCCGGAGATCAAACTTAGAAGGATTCAATGCTCTGCTCTTACTTTTGGAAATTCTGAATCATTTGTGAACAAGGGGCCCCACCATCCTAAGTGCTGAACATACACTGGCACACATTATTGACTTGATAATTATTATTAACGTTGATAGACTTGGCCTGTTTTTGCAAAGCGTGGACCGTCTTAGTATTTAACTTGGTTTTTAATCCTAAAAGGGTATCAGCACTTTCTGAGTACCTAATATACTATCAAATGGATGACAGCTGGATTAACCTTTGCCTCTGGCAGCCACCACGTGGGCTTTTGCAGGTGACGGGAGGAAGGGATGGGACTCTTTGGAGCATGCCCCATACCACCCAACCTGGGGAGTGAAGAAAGAGCAACGCTCACCTCGCCCTTCATCCCGAGCTCACTGTAGGCCTCCGCCATCTTGTCTTTTCGCAGCTCCTGGAGAAGAAGAGAGGGCGTGAGACACTGGTCTTACCAACTGATGTAGAAAACAGTGGGCTCCCCTACAAAAGGAAACCTCTGGATTCCCCAGTTGGTGGGGGGGGGTTCCACATTCAAGGCTCCAGAGATTCAAACATTTCTGCCAATAACCAGCTCCAACCCCACCCTCCTCCTCCTCAGCCCTCTGGAATCTTCTCTGAGCTGCCAGCCCTTTGCACTGAGCTCAGAAGCTCAGGTGAGGTTCAAAAAGATAAGATGTGGAGTCCTAGCCAAAGGACATGCATGCTGGACAATGCAAGGGCTCACCCCAGAGCCCCCAGAAGCATTTATCTGAGCAAGTTGTCTCTTCACACAGCCAACACCGTGGGCTGTGCGTGAGCCAACTGCAGGAGGGAGGAAGAGTAACTCTCTTTGCAGTAGCTCACCCTCTGCAATGGTCCCCTGTGTGGCAGACCCAGATCAACACCCAGGATGGTGAAGTTTTCAACAAGAGGCCACACTCAGGACACTCCTCCAGCCCCTAGGAACAGCAGCCCTCAGAGGGGCTTGCCCAGTTTGACCTCGCTGTCCCCCCAGGTCCCCACCAGGCTGATCCAGGAACTCCCGCAGCAGGCTTAGGGGCCGAAGGAAGGAAGGCAAGCCAAGGGGCCTTCCTACGAGCAGCCACTGCAGGCAGCAAGCAGGTGAGGCACCATTTGGCCAGGGCAGCGAAGGTCAAGTCAGGCAAAGACCACGGAGTAGGGAGCAAAGCCTTCATCCGGAGCCCTCCTCCAGCCCCACCCTCCAACTTTCCAATGAAAACTGTGCCACGTCCTCTACTCACATTGTACACGACTTCATGGGGGTTCTTCTTCCTCTGCCGGGAGAGACGAGGGGAAGAAGTTAGAGATGGAGAAACAGGGATCCAGGCCAGGAGAGTTCCAGCGCCCTCCCCAGGCCCCTTCCCCACACTCTCTGTAGGCTCTGCCATCCGCCTGTGCCCTCCCCGTGCTCCTGCAGCTGTGCTCCGCCACTCACAGGCCCTCACGGCGATCACCACGCCTCAGATTCCCTCATGCGCACGGACACGCTCTCTCACACCCAGGCTGAGCTCTGCTCTTAAGAAGACCCCACTCGGGCCTCCTCCAGCCGCTCCCCTCCCCACAGGGTGTGGAGTCTACAGCCGAAAAGGACAGAGTTGCTGGGAGCCCGGCATAAGGGCCTGGTTGCCGCATTAATGTGTGTGAGGCCCCTTGTGATGCAGGAGGGAGCCAAGGGCGAAGGAGGAGAGGGGCAGCGGCAAACGGGACCCCCATCTGTCTGCACGGCCAGGCCTCTCGCACGTCAGGGTCCAGCATAGTGGCAGAGTGTGCTGGCATTGAGGACCCCTCTCTTCACTGCCCAGCTGAGCCCTCACACACACTCACACACACACACTCACACACACACACACGCAGAAACAGCAAGGCCCTACCGGTTTCCCCCCCATCTCAGGGTCCAGGCCCCCTCTCCTATCCAAGACGTCATACTCCTCTCTTCGTCCCAGATTAAGCTCCTGAAACAGAGAGAAAAGCGTCAGAGACTGGAAAGAGAAGCTCAGGAGGATGGGGCCAGTAGGACTGGGAGTTCTTCTGGGTGGGGGCTCACAAAGGAGCACGGACTGGGAGCTCCATCGGCTACCGTCATCTCGGAGAACATCTCAAAGAACTTATTACCATGGCGGCGGGGGTGGATCATCGATTCAAAGTCCCATTGCACGGAGAGCGTGAAGTCGCTTCTCCACCAAAGGGAAGATTCTATACTCTCCGCCTCCACCCCACCCCTCCAGCCTGTGAAACCGCCTCCAGGCGGGGGCTCGCTAGGAGCAAACACTACACGAAGCAGGCGCTTGCCGTGCATCACACCGCTAGCGCGCCGCGTCCTCCGAGTACCCCCCCGAGGCAGGCACCATGACTATCCCCGTTTTCGGGGTGAGGAAACTGAGCCCCAGGGAGGTTAAAACAACTTGCAGGGCTGACAGCCGCGGACGAGACCTACAACCGAGCCCCGGCCGCTGTTTCCCCCACGTCCCAGCAGAGGACCGCACTTTCTCCAGACCGGGCTCTACGGGAGAGGCGGACTTACATTATAGACCTGGTTCTGGCCCTGCTGGTAGGCGGCGACGTCCGCACTCCTGCTGAACTGGACGGAGAAGAGAAGAGAAAGCGCGTTACTCTGCGTAGGCAGCCTCGCTCCGCTCCGCGACGGCCAACGGCGCGCGCCCTGCCCGCGGCGGGGCTGGGCCCTTGCGGGAGCCGGTGGCGCTGCAGCTTCTTCTCTGAGCTCAACTGTCCTTACACCTCCCAGAGGTCAAGCGCAGCCACCGCAGGGGCCCGCGGCACTGGCCGCAGCTTCCGGTCCCTGGCCCGCGCCCTCGCGCGTGCGCAGAAGAGCCGGGCTCGCGGGCCGCGCCCCCTGGGTTCCGGGAGGTTCTCCAGGCCCCTTCCTCCCAGGGGCTCGGAGCACACCTCGAGGAGGATGGTAGCTGCGCAAGGTCCCACCTCCTATCTTGACCTCTGCAGCAGGGTGCTTTCCGTGTGGCACTGTGTCCTGAGGACCTGCCCCGGGCGCATGGCCTCGATCTCTTTTCAGTTCATGCCCCTCAGCTGAAACTGCACGGTTTCGCAGATTCAGAGCATTGGGAACCACCTGAGAGATCATTTAGGGCTGCGTTGCTCAAACTTAAGAAAATCTATAAGACACTGTTTCTTATAATAAAATCTTTTGCCAAAGTCCAAAATCCAAAAGAGAAATGGGTTGAGGCACGGAAGTCATAACGACTGAGGCCTCCTATCCGGAAGTCCTTCCACCCTCTGCCCAGCCATGGCCACCCCCAGTCCCAGCCCCTCCAAGAAATGCAGGGTCTGCAGGGCACTAGGTGAAAACCCACGCTCTGGGCCAACCCTCCCTCGTACTGATAAGCAAACAGGTTTGAAGAGAAAAGGCTGGCCGAGCCTGGGTCCGAAGTTGGACAGCAGAATCTGGAAAGAGACCCCCACCCCACTGCTCTTCACTGCCTGAAGCATAACCCCCTTTCCTGCCAGCAGAAACCCTGCCCTGGGACGCTTTGATGTTCACACATCTGTATGTCTCCTCACTAAGGGGCCAGCACTAGGCTCACTGTCCCACTCAGCCAGACATCCCCCCCTTCCCCACCCCCCCGCAGTGGGCACACTTGTCTGGTCCCTGCTTTGCCCATGTACACCAAGACTCAGGTACCACCCATGCTTGAGACTTTCCAACACCAAGGCCCTCTGCACATCCACCGAGCTGGGGAGCCCATGCCCTCCCCCCAGAGCCCAGTGGTACCCACCTTCGCTCTCAGGAACAGGGCAGTGACAATGACACCGTAGATGAAGAGGATCCCATCCAACAGGTAGCATAGTTTAGGGTCGAGCAGGCCGAAGCTCTGTGCCGCTGTATCGAGAGATGAGATTGGTCAGCCAGGCTCAGGTGACGGAACACGCCCTCACAATCCCCGGTGGGGGGGGGGGGGTGGTCCCCTGAAGGGTCAAGGAAATCACGACAGGGTGCTGGGTCCATTCTCCATACCCCACCTGCACAACCTCTCTCCCCACCTTGGACCAGCCCCTGGGAAAACCTAACCTGCCCCAGCAGTGGACATGGCACCCGGTAGGGCCACAGAGCCTGGAAGGCAGGAAGGTGAATGGAAGGTGAAATTGTCCACTGTGCACAGGGGGGCTGCCTCACGGCACGGGAGCCCAGCTGGGTGTGAGCCCCATCTGAACCACGCATTCCGGAAGCCACCCCAAATTACCAAGGGGCCCCTAATCCCTACTGCCATAACAACCTCGGTCAAACTGTCCTATGCAAACTGGAGTACAATGGAGTTGGGGAAAGAGGTACAGTAAATATTCTGGTTAAATAAAAGTTAGCATTTCTACTTGAAAGCTCACTGCACTATGAGTGAGGAGACACGGATTTTACTCTAGACTGTTCTTCCTACCAGGTATGTGTGCACAACTCAGATGTAAAACGGGGCGTAGTAGGCGTCTCACTCCACCCCTGCCTGGTTATCAGAGAAGCAGCGGTCCCGCGGCCACAGTCTCTCCCGGGCCCGGGGCGCCCTCCCATGGCCGCCTGCAGGACTACGTCGTGGCTACGGGAATGGATAACGTGCACTGGAACAAGGTCACATCCTTACTAGTTTTGTGACTTGGGGCAGGTTATTTACCCTATTTCAGCTGCCTCTTCTGTTGACCAGGGTGAAAACTGTAACATTTCTTTAGTGTTTACTCGGTGCCGGACACCGCTTTGATGTAATAACTTGTCAGATTCTCCCAACAGCACCACACAGACACGGAGGCACAGAGAAGCTCAGGTTTCGCCAGGAGCACGTACACAGCAAATGAGAAGCAGCCCAGGACAGCCCAGGCAGCATGTCTCCCCTCCTTTCCCCCACCGGCTTCTGCCACAAGCCCTGGGAGCAGGTGATTCAAGGCTGCTCCAGAGTCCCCACCTCCACCTTGTGACTCCCTCTGTCCTCAAACCTTTGACTCCTTCCCTAACTCAGGGGCCCTCCTGGCGCCAGGCAGCTGATCTCTTTGTAAACTTCCCATAGCCCCTTCTCAGAAACCATCCACGAGCCAGTCTTTCTGAGCAAAGTCCAGCCCTGACTTAGCAGCCCAGGTCCAGGCCCCAGCACACCTTCTCCCCACACTGCCCCTCCTGCTCTACCCGCCTGCCTTTGCTGGGGCTGGTTCCTCTTCCCCGCCTACCATTGCTAGCACCACCCGCTCCACTCAGCTCCTGGAATGGGACTCAGGTTCCGCCATCACAGCCCCTAGTGAGAATTCAGTGTGCTGATGGATTGCAGGGGCCTGCATCCCACAGAGCCCTCTACAGACATAGTGTGTTGGGTTATGAAATTCCCCTCCATCTAGGCTGGAGTAAGGGCTGGAGAACAATGGCTGCATCTTCTTCATGCTTGCCTCTTCCTTCACCCCCAGCATCAGAGCACAGAGCACAGGGTAGACATTCATTAGATATATGGAATTTTCAGGGAAGATGCCAGGCCCCCTACACGAGGTTGGCCTGCCTTCTGGCCCTGAGGCAGTGCTGGAAGCCCCTACTGACCAAAGGTGGGTGTCCGAAGTCCTCAAGGAGACAAGCCAGCCCCCAGCAAAGGCCACCAAAGCTGGGGTGAATTTTTTTCCTTTTAGGAGTGGAGAGGAGGTGACAGAGGCAATTTATGGGGGTGGTTGAGATTCAGAAAAAGGGTTGGGAGACAATCGCTCAGTTGCCCGTCACATAAAATGAGAACAGAAAAATTACCGGACAGTAAATTTATAACAAATAAGAAGAAATATTTCTTGGTGTTGTGCAGAGCCAGTGCAGTGGGGGAGGGGATTGGGCGCCTCCCCAGAGATAAGTAATAGAAAAAGGTTTTCTTTCTTTCTTCCTTTTTAGAGAGCAGCATGATTTTATGACCAAAGACAAGTGTGCTGTGTGTGGTTTGGTCGAGGAAAGGGTATTAATAGCCACACGCTTCCCAGGGTAGGAAGCTTCCCTCTGCCTAGTCCAGCTGTGCCCGTGCAGGGAGGAATGGGACTGAGGAAGGCAGTGATCATCCAGAAAGCTCCCTGAAGGGGCCCAGGACCTAATTCAATTACGTGACTAATTAAATGTTTATTGGCCCTTTGCTTGATGTCAGGGGATATTGAAATAGAAAGAGCCCTGGATTGGGTATCAGATGTGTTCTAGCCCTTCCCCTGCCACTAAGTAGCTGTGTGGTCTTGGGCCAGTCCCCTTGCCTCTCTGGGCCTCAGTTTCACCATCTGTAAAATGGTGGATAATCATGTCTATCTTAAGGGTGTGGTGAGAATCAAATGAGAGAATGTATTGGTAGGTGTTTTTGTAAATTTCCTCCATAAGGCTAATGATGTCTAGCATTTGGGTCGGGTCTTCTGAGTCCCTGCTCTCATGGAGCTTATGGTTTAGCTCATGAGGCCACACCCAGGGTGGAGGGGCTTCCCTTGAACAGCAGACAGCTTTCCAAGATGACAACTCAAAGGCAGGAGCCATAGACACTCCCGGTTCCAGCTTCTTCCCAGCCCCCCACCATCCCCAAGGCAGAGACCTGTTCGCCTCCTTCCGTGAGCCATTTGTCATGCTGTTTCTATCCCCACCACATTCCGTCCCAAAGAGAGGTATTTAATGGGGTCATATGGTGGCTGTTTTCCTAGACAAGTGGAGAAGCTGTTTTACTTCATGCTTCCCATCCTCTGTCCCAAGTCCACAGCACCCCAGAGAATCCCAGCATTTGAACAAGTACCCTCAATCCTGGCTGCATATTAGAATTAGCCCACTCCCTTATGCCCCCAGGTTCTCATTTAATTGGTCTGGGGTAGGGCCTGGGCATGAGCACGGGCCAGTGCACAGCAGGGTTGAGATTCAGAGCTGCAGCATCACTCGGGTGCAGCCTTCCATAGTGATACAGCCATACCCTATAACAAGTATAAATTCCACGCCAAACTGAGACAAAGAACAAAATTAAAGACTCAGTCTTTCACATGCACTGTAATTTTTGTGTACTTCTGAACTGTGTATTATTGAACTTCTCTAAGTCTCAGTTTCTTCATCTGTAAAATGGGGATAGTAATATTACCTGTCTCATCAGGTGATGGTGAGGCTTAATTAAGATAATTATCACGGGGTGCAGGACCTGGCATGTAATAAGTGCTCCATACATCAACCATTGTTATCACCGTGATTTTTTTCCCAAATCACCACCAATACATTCATTTGAGGAAGAAAGGGTCAAATCATATCAAGAACTTTTAAACTAGGTAGGACTAGGGACACAAGTGGTCTTACAGGTGCTCCAGGATCAGGCCTCACGCCAGGTGGCCAGGCTGAGACAGAGGCGATTTAGAGGTGATTCCAGTTACTCCAGGGTAAAGCACGACCCTAATGTCACCTGGAGGAAAAGCAGGCTGGAGCTTCAGAAGAGCTGGCCCTGCATACTCAGGTACTTCCCGCAGTGGATCTGAGGTTAGAACACTGGGGACAAAAGGGGACCCAGCCTGCAGCTTGTGTTTGCTCATAGCCAGGAGATTGCCTGCCAGCATGCTCACTGCAATCCCCACCACGAACTTGGTGCCCCTCCGGCTGGCCAGGGCCTGGCTGAACCGGGAACCCGGATTCCAGGTGTTTCCCAGCCCCCCTGTCATCACACTGTCATCCACCAAGTAGGCACTGGTGAAGTGGGCCGACAGCATGATAAGCTGGAGCCTTCCTGCCAGGTAGCAGGTGTGAAAGGAAAATCAAAATTGTGTCAGCATTGCTAAGAGAGCTCTCTAAAATGGAGCCAGGAGACCATTAAGAAAGTGTGACTTATGCACGTCTCAGCCTGGATGGAATCTGACCTTTTGACCTGATGATGTCATCCAGAACACCTGCCAGAAACTCAAGATACTTTTTGGACCCTCACCCTAAAATAACACATGACAGTCTATCTACTTATGGGACCCGCACTCTAGAACAACTTGAGATTCCTTAAAGACAAATAGTTTCCAACTCACGTCAGAATCAATCACAGTTCTCTCCAGGCAACTCTTAACAGCCTGGTGGCTTTTCGTCTTTATAAGCCCCTGATGCTTTCTCTTCCTCTGAACACTCTTTCAGGGTTACCCGAATCTGTGTCTCCTGAATTACAGTGCTTAAGACCCCAAATAAACTCTTTCCTTATTTGCAGCCTCCTGCATTATTTTTTGGTTGACACAGGATGCCTGGAACACGCCCTGTGAGACTCCAGGGGAAACTGGAGTCAGATCACAGCGTATCTGTCCATACCTTCATTGCATCTAAAAATGTTACGAGTCTTATTAGTGAGAGTGAGCCCAGCCATCTCTATACACCATTTTGTCATCTTCATAAAAGCCCTGAGTTCAGAAAGTTTCATGGCACTGACCATTAACAGGAAGATTCTGGGGCCCCAGAAGGCAGCCTGGAGGAGACACCTGCCCTTACAGGGTCTGCTTTCTCTGGGTGAGATGTATTAGAATTGTGTTGTTTTTCTGTCTTTCAGGCAGACTGTAAGCTTCTGCGAACAGAGAGAACAGGACTTAATCAACCTGGCCCTGCTGTAGCCCAAAGCTGCAGACACACACTGGTACCCATCTCCCCCTCCAGCAAGTCCTTTATAGGAGCAGGGCATCTGCTGAACTCCCTCACATCCAACTAATAAGGATACCTCTCATTTGAACCCCAATCTGTACTTTTAAAACGACTTCCTGTGCCTGATCAAGTTTGATTCTCATGAGAGCCCAGAAGGTAGGCAGCGTGCTATTACTGAGTCCAATTCACAGGTTGATAAACTGAGACCAGAGGAACAAAGTACCTCTCCTGAGGACACCTGCAGATTAGCAGCAGAGCTGGATGGGATTACTGAGTCTCCCAATTCCAGGTACTTGTCTAACCTTTCTGCCTTAGGTGCACCTCACCTTTAAGTGTAGGACACAGAGTTTTCGCCTAGCTCTGAATTCACAGCCCTTACTGTTTGCTGGCTTTTGACACTGTCACAGCAGTTTGTGAACTTTTCACATCGTGTCTCCCTCCCCGACAAGCCCTGGAAAGCACAGATGATGCATTTTGGTTTCACTTGCTTATTTCCCCTTCTCACCTAGCACATATGAGGCCACTTGAGAAGAGGAAAGAACACAAGCCTTAGAGCCAGAAAGGCTAAGATTTAAATTCGGAATCTGCTTCTTACTGGCTTTGTGGTTTGGGACAGCTTTCTTAACCACTCTGAGCTTCAATTCCTCCATCTGCAAAAGGGGTTTTAATAAGACGGACTTCACAGGATAGTTATGCAGATGAAATGAGCGACAGTGTGTGGAGAAGCGCCCTGCCTGGTGGCATGTGCTGAGCCCAGGGGTCTCAGGTGACCTTCTTTGCCACGATAGAGGCTCTGAAGGTACAAGCAGCAACAGGAGTGGACCAGAACTCCCCACCCCATCATGCCCCATCAGGCCAAGGTTGGGGACGGAAGCTGGTCAGCTTCCCCAGCTCAAGATGGAACGACCCACCTTTCAGGGTATATGAGGATAAAACCAGACAATGCGTATGTGTAAAGTACTTGGTATAAAACAGGAGTTCAATAGTGTGTGGATATCCTGAGAACTCCTGGCTTCACCAAATGATAACGAGATAACTTACATTTGCACTGTGTCCAGTTTAGAGAACTCTTTGTCCTTATGTTATCTGGCTTAATCCCCAGAACAACTCTGTATGATACGGGCAGAATGACTGCCAGTTCTATTCAGAGGAGGAAACTGAGTCTCAGAAAGATCACTCAGCTAGAAAGTTCCCAAATTTCGTCTGATGCAAAGTCTCTCCACTTTACCCTGGTGCGTCTGGGGTTTCTCTCATTCAGAGAGCTTCCTACCTTTAGTAGGAGTTTCTTCGCTAATACCTCCAGCCTCTGCTTGAATAGCTCAGGTGACCAGGAGCTCACCACCCATCAATTACTGGTGAAGAGCTCAAATTTTCGGAGCTTTTAAAAAACAACTTTGGTCTTGGTTCTGCCTCCAGAAGCACAAAGAACGCAGATTCTCCCACGTCTATAGGGCCTTTAAAATCCCACCCATGACCAGCTTGTCTCTGCCTTCACACGAAGCACTTCAGCATCAGAGCAAGAGTTAATCCTTTGAAGGTAGACAACTTGAGACCTGGCTCTGCTGCTTAACTCGCTGTGTGAACACGGGATAATCATAGCTACCTCCCAGGGTGGGTGAGGTAAATGGGACGGGCTGGTAAGCGCTCACTACACAGGAGCTAACGGCATCAATACAAATAGCCTATGATTCAGGTAGGAGCAGCTTCCAAGACTCCTGATCTCCTTTTGCATCTCCAGCCTTGAGCCCAGGGTCCAGCTGCTGCCCAGCCCCACCTCCAGACTCAGACACAATCGGTGATGGCATTGCAGGCTAAGAATTTAGAAAACAGGAAGTCATGTGTTTTCAGGAAGGCAGCGGCAGAGCAAAGGGGGTACCTCTGCTGGCTGTGATGCTCAGCCTGCCGACCGCAGCCTCACAGGCACCCAGGGGAGGGCCTGGCGAGTTGCTCTCTTTCACTGAGCAAGTAACTTTCACTGCAGCAGGAAAAATATAGGCTAGACACACAGGGCAATAGTTACAACCACTAGCTGAAGACTTATTTTGTGCCAGGAAGCATGTGTGAGTTTTCTGATTTGATCCTTACAGCAACTATGATTTTACAGCTGGGAAGTCTGACACTTGGAGAGGTTTTAATCAGTTCTAGAGCCAGGGTTGAACCCAGGCCTGTTTGTATCATAATCCCGACACTATGTGGTCCAGAGTCCTAACCACCATTTGGTAATACGCTTGGACCACTTTCTGGTCTTCAGGGGTGGGGAGAAGGGATCCTCACCAGGCTGTGGGGACCTTCCTTCTCAGAGGATCCATGTGAGTAGTTGACATCCTGAGTTTACAAATGACCTTCTTTCTTGGAGGAGGCAAGGGGCTGAAAGGCCTAGGGGGTTAACAGGTACAGCCGACCTGCTGTCAGATGTGAGGCCAGGACCCACGCTGGCCAATGCCCAGAGAGGCTGACCCACTTGGAGACATCCTAATCACCTCGACCTGCAGAACAAGTCTAGGTCATTTATCAGTACCATGATGTAATTTATTGCTAATCACTTTAATTTGCCAGTCTCCTCAACTCCCTCCTCCGTGGTGGATTTCAGATATTCATGTTTCATTGGAAAGCTAATCATCTGGTCACAATCATCTACAAATTATTTCCCCATAGACAAGGATTCTAAGGGAATGGGGGAAAAAGGGAGCTGTTTGATTTCATAGAGATAATAGGACTATGAGTAAATATCTCCCTTTCTCTATTTTTATTTCCATTAAATTTGTTATGTTTGTGCAATAATTTAAAAATGTTTTCTGTGATCACTTTTTATTTTCAAGTAAATCGACTCATTATAAAAGTGCAGGAAAGTAGAAAAAATCAAAATCACCTGTAATACCACGTTCAAACACAGCTACAATTAATATGATGGCAGATTGCCTTCCAAAGTGTTTGTTATTTATAAATTATAATCATTCTACATAAAAAATTTTCCCTGAAAAAAAAACACTTTTTCAGTTAGCGTTATAATTTAAAATTATATTTCCATGTTATTTCACATATTCATATTTCTATTTCATGTCACTTTATAGTTTTACTAAATATTCTTTTTAAAGGTTGCATCATAATCCTTCCACTATTTATTTAACCATTCCCCAATGGATGGCCATTTGTTTCCAATTTTTCACCATTGTAAAAAATTCTGTGATGAACCACTTCATTCCTAAAGCTTTTTATAGGTTTAGAATTTAGTCAGTAATACTTTGAAAAATGAAAGCTAAGACAACTGGTCCAAGAGAAAAATCAGCTAAAGATATAGAAGTAGGCAATTCTCAGAGGAGGAAAAATAAATTGCTTATAAGCATATAAAAAGACACTCAATCTCACTACTGGTCAGGTAAATAAAAGTACAGAATGACAAAGAGATGGATCCCATTTTTCATAGCTGGTTAGAAGACCACAGCTGTGAGGGTATGGGGAGGAAGGGCACTCCTGGCAGAGGGACAGCAGGTGCAAAGGTCCTGTGGTGACCCCAAGCCAAGCCTGGTGTGTCTGAACAGAAAGGAAGTGGGTGTGGCCAGTGTGGCATGGAAGAGGGATAGTGCTAGAAGATGAGGTTAGAAGGTGACAAGAGGGTGGGGGCATTAGTTAGAACCTCTTTGGTCAGTGGATTTCACTCTTCATGAGATGAGGAGTAATTGCAGGGTTTTCTCTTTTTACAACAAATACACATTATTTTTGTAATTTCAAAAACATGAACACAATTTAAAAGAAAAAAATTGAAGCCAATTGGATAAATTGGGTTCACAGTTGCCTTGGGCCCTTGGGTTGGCTGGAGATGCAAGACAGGTGAGCTGCAGGATGGGCCTAAGATCCAGGCTGCACTCCCAGGGGGCCAGCCTGCTCTGTGAGGTCCTCCGTGACTTGCCTTCATCCACCCGAATGTAGTTACTTTATCTTTTTCTGCCCTCGTCCCATAAACGAAGCTATGGTTTCCACGCAGAGAGTGGTTTATTTCTGCTGAAGGGATGGATGCAAATCCATTCATTCTTTTGCTCGCTCATTGTTCATTACACTTATGACCACCAAGCCTTTGTTTCTGTTATGGCTGAATTGTGTCCCCTCAAAATTCATATGCTGAAACCCTAACCCCCAGGACCTCAGAATGTGATTGTATTTGAAGATAGGGTCTTTAAAGAGGAAAGTAGGTTAAAATGAGGTCTTAGGGTGGGCCCTAATCCATTATGACTGGTGTCCTTATAAGAAGAGGCAATTAGGACACAGGCATGCACAGAGGGAAGACCATGTGAAGATACAGAGAGAAGATGGCCACCTACTAGCTGAGGAGAGAGGCCCTTAGAAGAAACCAACCCTGCTGACACCTTAAGCTCAGACTTTCCAGCCTCCAGAACTGTGAGAAAATTAATGTCTGCTGTTTAAGCCACTAAGTCTGTGGTACTTTGTTATGGCAGCCCTAGCAGACTAATAGGGTTTCCTTCTCTGAAAACAGCCACCATAATTCCTAACTTCTGAGTCATTGTAAGGAGGGGGCATATTGCATGTAAGCAAGAACCTAGCACAGTGCCTGATACATAGTGAGTACTCAAAACACCGTAATAGGCCATCGTTATTAGCAGAAGGTGCAGGCACTGTGCTAGGCAGTGAGGAGAGAGTAAAGACACAGATCCAGCTTCACAGCTGAGCAGGGCAGTGAGCAAGTAAGCGGATCTTCCCATTAGGAGAGATGCACGGGGCGCTGAGGAGGCCCCAGGGAGACAACGCCCTCATCAATGCTCTGGGAGTATAACACAATGACAGGCAGTGGTCTCCCTTGGTGAGCAGAATTCACGTTTCAGTTCTTTCCACTCATTCCACCTTCCCAGCAGCCCCTCAAGGCCCACGGACAAGTCTCTCATTTTAGTGGACAGCACTTGCTCTGTACCAGGCACAGTTATAAGCAAGATACACACACACACACACACACACACACACACACAGAAATATATACATATATGTGCATATATACATATATGCATGTATGTATACATATACATCTATATCTATATCGAGAGAGAGAGGGAGAAAGAGGGACTCATTCTTCCCTCTTGCTGCCAGCTTGGACCCGTGGCTTTTCCCGGTTGACTCCAGGGATTGACACTATAACCACTGTGGTCATACCAAACATTTGCTCTACACTTTCCAGTTACAGAACTCTTTTATGTTCTTGATTTCATTTGATCCTAACAAGAATGAAGTGAAGTTAAGCCGGGAAGATCTTATTTGCTCCACTTTGCAGATAGAGAGTCTGAAGGTCAGGGAGGTGAAGTGACTCTCCTGAGGTCCCGAGGTGCACGCGGAGCAGAGCCTAGAGGAGAGGCCACGTCTCTCCAGGCCTCTGTTCTTTCACACAGCACACAGCCCACAGCCCTCTCATTGTGCTCTTGAAACGTTAGCACCATTTAAAATAAATCCACTCTAGGGCAAAACCCTCATGTGAAAATTCCAAGCAGGATTTTGCCATCTCTCTGAGACTTTAATTTATTCTGCAGATAAGCCCTCGCAGTATGCAGAGATATATGCACAAAGATATTTACTGCAACATTATCTGCAGGAGCAGAAAAAAGAAAAAAAAAAAGAAGAAAAACAAGGTAAATGTCCACCAGCCAGAAACCACATAAATAAATATTGGTGTATTCATGTATAGTAGTTCAAAAAAAACAAACACAACAGATAGTTCTGTGCGTGCTGCTGTGGAAAGATCTTCGGGATAATTAGGTGAAAGGCAAGCTCTGGAATGGTGTGTTTAATATTTGTGTATAAAAAAGAAGAGGTATATTATGTAGGCTGCATATGTATACTTATACAGACATAAAAACGTATCTGGATGGAGTTTCTGTTTGGGATGCTGAAAAAGTTCTGGAAACATTCGTGATTATGATAAATCTCTCCATTTAGAACTCTAGTTTCTGTAAACATGGTTTGTGCTTTTCAGTGTACAAGTTTTTGCACATAATTTGTTAAGTATATGCACTTTGTTTGAGGAGAAGCCACTGGCCGGGAGAAAATATTTTTGAATCACACACATAAAAGAGGATTGAATCCTGAATATATAAAATTCTAAAATACATAAGGAAGTTGGGGAGGGAAATTGCTCTGTATCCTGTTTGTGACCATGGTTACATGAATCTACCCAAATTTTAAAACTCAAAGAACTACACACCAAAACTAGTGTATTATTAATTATTATTACTATTAAGTGTGTAATTTCTTTAAAAAATAAAAAGTCTATAAGACAGTAAAAAAAGAAAAGAAAAAGTTCTGGAAACAGATAGTGATGATGGTTGCACAACATTGTGAATGTACTTCATGCCACTGAATCGTACACTTATAAATGGTTAAATGGCAATTTTGTATCATTTATAACTTACCACAGTAAAAAAGTACCTATATCTATCTATCTACCTATCTATATATCTGGATAGCTACACACACAAAATATATTTTCCATGGTTAACTCTGGAGAGGAATGAATGGAGGAGGAGGTCAGGAAAATTTTACTTATTTTCTACTTTGCACCTTTTTGTGCTCTTTGAAATTCTATGATAGTTTTTACATTTAAAATATTAAGCGACCCAAACAAAAACAAATAACGTGAACCCTTAAGTCAAACCAGGTGTGTGCGGCACAGTTCTAAACAAGCAGAAAGTGGAGGGACAGGGACTCGTCCATCTAGCAAAGCACCTCGAACTTGGCTGTGGCTCCATACATTTCTAGTGATGACTTGCTGGTGTTTGGAAGTATTTCAAATATACAGAAATTTTCACTCTAGTGGCATTTTGGGAAATTTTAATACATTTACGCATGAACATCAAAACAATTACTGCTGATGAATAGCACCATCGTTATTGTTGCTATAATTATCCAGTGCTGCAGAAAAGAGATGCTTTCATACGCAAGTCCCTCCTTGCCCCATCCCTGACATGAGCACCAGCCCAGCCAGGTGAAAGCAGCTCTGACCCACGGCCTCGCTCCAGCCATACCACTGCTCGCTGGGAGTCGGGTACCCAAGAAGCCAAGCAGGTTTCTGGGCATCAGGAGCTGAGCTGCCTGAGCAATCCAGGGAAGACCATAGGACAGAAGGGAGGCAGAGGGGCCATCCCTGCAGCCCTCATCTGCCCTCTGGAAACCATCCTGCTGGCCCCAGGCGACTGAGGGTACCCCTTCGGGGCTCCGGCAGCACCCACAGTAGAAACCTGTGTATCTATCTGCTTGACTGATGCCCCCTCCAGCTGAGGGCTCCCTGAACCCGGGGCCGTGCCTCCTCCACCTTTGTAGACCCTGTGATGGGCTTCTCTTGCTCTACTGTGGCAGGCTGGGGGCGAAGCCCAGGATGAGGCCCCGCTGAGCAGCTTCCCACTGCATCAAGTTTCAGCTTCTCTGAGATTTGCGGAGGACATGCTATTTCGATTTGAAATCAGACACAAGTACTTTATGGGATAGAGTAAACAGCTCCCCGGGATTTTAAGGAGGCAAGCTTGAGCTTTCTGAGGCCAAGCTCACTGTTCCACGTGTGCGGGTCCCCCCCCCTGAAAGGGGACGGGAGAAGCAGGGGCTGGCTTCCGGGGCTTCTCTAGCGGTAGTCGTGCTCACCCCTGGGCCCTGGCCACCCACGTCCGACAGAGGTGGGTCCTGCCCAGGCTGTCACAGCCCGCCCGGTGCACTCCGACCACAGCCAAAGCCCAGGTGCGCCGGACCGCACCCCAAGGCACGAACCGAATTCCCCAGAGGGAGAGGAACCCTGGGCGCAGTGCAGGGCCCTGGGACCCTTCCTCCCCGCGCGGCCAGGGCGGGCTCCCGGCTCCCGCCGCCTCGCAGTGCGGTTACGGGGAGAGCAGCTCCTCCCCTCGGCCCACAGCTGTCTCCTCGCTCGAGGTTTCCTGTCGAGCGGCGCCATCCAGGGCCTGGGTTATCGCCCGAGATCTCCCGTCTGAACTTCAACTGTTCACACACGCTCAGGCGCCCGCCCCCGCTTGCGGTCCCTCCCCCAGCCCCACCGCCTCTGCGGGGAAGTCGGCCTGGGGCTGGGAGCGCTCGGGGGAGGCTGGATCCGTGCCGGCTCGGGGGCTGGGGCCTGAGGGGCTACCTCCCAGACGCCAGGGGGAACTGTCCAAGGGTCCCCCGGAGAGGCAGGGACCGGCCAGGCCCTGGGGCCTGCGTGGGGAGCGGGGAGGGACAGACAGTGGCCGGGAGAAGGCCTGGCTCTGTGCGTCCTGGCACACGCGCGCACGTGTCCACCGCACGGCCCCGAGGACACGCCGCTGCCTTCCCATCTGAAGTCCCGGGAGACAGAAGGCCCTTCTGGAGACATAAACCCCCCCGCGGAGGGCCTCAGTCCCACCAGCGCTGCTCCCCCTTCTCAGAGAGCCAGGAGGAGGCACAGGGGTCTCTCTGTTCTCGCACAGGGGGGCTCCAAACGTCAAAGCCGCCGCTCTCAGAATCGACGGCAGCTTTCGTTTTGGAGCCCTGAACACTCAGTGTCAGGGCCTTCCCGGTGCTCACACCCAGCAGAAAGCGAGCCCCGGAGTTCATCTGCCCCTCTGGTGGGGCAGCTCCTGCGGAGCTCCTGGGCACACGGGGACTGCCCGTGTCTGGGCTGTGTTCTCTCTCACCCACCCCAGGAGTGAGGGGCCGCGGGGGCGAGGGGAGTGGCCCAGAAGAGAACCCCCGTGGGCTTCTCCTGGTTTCCTCTGGCCGCATAACAGGGTATTATGAAGAATACCGATGCAGAGAATTTTGACTGCAAAGGACCGAAAAAGTCAGTTGAGCTAGTTCCTGGGTGAAGAGGGGCTGCTTTGCCCCTCTTGGCTGGCAGCAGAGCCAAAGCCCTCAGCAGTGCTTGCCAGGTTGGTCTGGGGCCAGTGTCAGAACCGCCCCAGAGCGGCTGAATTAAGAGTCTCCAGAGGAGGGTCCAGGGATGTGCATTTTAACATGTTGCTCCACGTTCTCTTGTACGCTTCACTGCCGGCACCACTGCCTTCTGGGTTGCTTGGGTCTGGAAGATTCTATGAATGCACCCACCCCGACCTGAGCATTTGCAGACAGGCTGCTCCTTGAAGGAAGGCAGCCCCAAGGCTCCGTGTCGTAGACACAGAGCAACCCAACAGGGACCAGTACCTCCACACTCGGTCACTTTTGTCAGAGGAACCCAAGGGATTACAGCCCCGACACGGCAGGTCCGTCCTGTGTTCATTCCCCACATTTCATCGTGTTGATGTGTGATCTCATGTGGACATCATGCCATCCCTAACATGGCTGCCTGGAGTTCTGCTTTGTTTAAAATATACTAACGAGGACAGTCCCATAATTTCTTCTTCTCCTTCTGGCTCCGGTTTTTTCACATCCAGTCATTTGCTGAGGACCAGCTTGCTGAGTGCTGGGGCCTGCCCCGGGAGGCCCTTGCATCCATCCACCTGTGTCCTGGGAGGTTCTGAACAGCTGCAGTGAGACATCAGCCTGGGTGGCACCAGGAGCTGGGGTGGGCATCTCACACTGCGTCAGCACTGTCTTCGCATTGGTCTTTGCTCCTGGTACCAGAGCCACAGCTGCTCTGAGCAAGTTAGGGACTCTGAGCGGTTTGCTCAGGGCTGTGTGGAAATAGGATGGGGGGCCTGGGCACCCTGAAGCATGCTTTACTTCCTGTTGCAGGGTTAGCTGGCCAGAGAACAAGTCCAATTTCCCAAACATACCAGAATGACCAGCGAAGGAGAAATAATGTTGCAGCCGAAACGGAGCTGGCATCTCACCCCTCTATTTCTCCACTGATTTATCCTGGATGGAGAAGGGGCAAAACCACCTGCCAATCCTGGGAGATGAGAAGCACCGTGAGGTGAAGCAGGGAGACTGGGGGAGAGTAGGAGGGAGCGTAGGCTTGTATATAAACAGGTACGCGCGAGTTTTCCCAAATGCTTCCCACAGCTCTCCACCCAGATCCTGCCTTTCTCCTTCCCTCTAGTAATCCTTTCCAAACCTTTCTCAGCTCTCCCCTTCCCCTAAGGCTTCCTTCCCCTAGAGCTCCAGCCCACACCAACTTCCATTGCTTTCATTATTTTTTAGCACCAAGAGCACTTTGTTACTCTCATTGTGTCTAAGGGGTTCTTTCCTACTCAGCTAGATTGCCCGATGCTCAAGGGCAAAGAAAGAGCCTGGCTTCTAGTTCTTTAGATTCTACCACTGTAGGAAGCCTAGTGGTGGGTATCACTGGCACTCAGTCGTTACCTAATTGTTTGGATGATTAAGAGGCTGATTGATTGGTTGATGGCCATTAATGTATAAAACGAATGAATTTTGCCCCCCACATTTCAAAGAACCTATGAGTTGGAAGAGGCCTGAGAGACAGTTTTTATGGGAGCCTGGGCTAACGCTATTACCCAAAGTATGCAACCTTAGGGAAGTGACTTCACCCCCGGTTTCTTCGCCTCCAGAATAAGGGTGTTCATATAACAATCTCTGTGGTTCCTTCCAGCTGTGATCCAGTGTTCAAGCTAGTCATCAGGAAGAAAACTGCTTAAGATTTCTTAATGAGCAGGCGTCACATAGTGTCAGATTCCCAAAGTGCCCTCCACCTTCCCTGGTGTCCCTGCGTGTGTCGCCTTGGCATAAGCGTAAGTGAGTAGGATGGGATGTTGTAGCCCCAGAGCCTCCGAGGGAGGAAGACTGCCAGGGCCTTTTCTCGCAGGTGGGTTCCAGGCTGTGAACAGGCCCAGGCCCTGCCAGGCAGGACTGCCACCCAGGGCAGCATCCTACTGCCACCTGAGCAAAGAACAGGCCGAGGTTCACCCAGAAAGGATAAGCCTTCTGGGAGGGCCAGCCAATGGCTTCCAGCAAGACTGCTCAGCTCATCCTTCCATTAAATTCTTCAGCTTAACAAAACTTTTACTCATCTTTCAAGGCTCAGATCAAATGTTACCTCCTCTGGGAAAACTTCTGTGCTTCCTTTAGGCAGAACTAATCTCCCTTCCACGGCCACCTGTTTCTAATCTACAGGTGCCCGAAAAATCAGGAATCATGAGTTAAATTTATTGTCAAACAGAATATCAGTTACATTTTCAAAAAATACATTCAATATGTTCTCCTTCAACCTTCAGATACCTGTTCAGGTGAAATACTTCTAAATTAAAGAAATAGATCCAATTGTTAATCTTGTTTTTAAAAGGTACAAGAAATACAGTACTTTGTCAGGGTTTCCAAGCTTTTTGAACACTCTGTAGTGTATTTCTTGTGTTTTTTAAACATTGACAACTGCACTCATTGCTTTAAACTTAGAAGAACTCCCTGATAAGTTGTCTGGAGGTTGAAGTAAATCCTATCGAGTGTATTGTTTCAAAATGTGGCTAACATTCTGTTTAAAAATAAGTTTATGGTAATATTTCTGACTTATCAGACTCTAGCTTTTGACACATTTTCACTAATTATTCGATGACAGGTCTGCCCCTGTTAAAAATTAAACTCCACAAGATCTGGAATGTATTTTATTCTTCTTTATATTTCTTTCTCTGCAATCCTTAGCGAGTGCCAGCACAAAGTAGGTGATCCTAAGTGTTCGACGAATGAATAAATGATAAATTCAGCTGGGATTCACCCCAACCCCTGCTCTGGAGCTGAGCCCAGAGTGAGCTCCCTCCCTCATTCCTGTGTTTTCAACTGTCTCTCTCTCATCCCCGAAAGCTTTGACAAGAAAAATAAGATAAAGACTAAGAGCTTTATGTCTCAGCTGTCCAAAAGAAACGTGAGTGGGTGTCAGAAAAATCCGCCCCTGTATGCAGCAAGGTACGGGAAAGGCCCAGCTTCTCACCTCGAGGGGCTGCCGACTAGTCCTGCGGAGACCTCGGGCGAGTTATTTCTCTGCTCCTGTATGTTGGAGCTGGGTCAGAGCTGGGAGCACCAGGGGGAAGGGCCGCGTGCATTCCCAAGCTTCCTGTGCGGGTCGTATGTGAGACAGAGGGGGCTGCTGCCTGGACTGAAGCACAGCCAGAGCTGGAAGGCTTTCCTGGAGGTGTGTTTGTCACTTTGGCAACCCTTGTGTGCCCTGCCCACGCCCCGCGAGCACTCGCCTGTGACGTACTTCGTTCTCATGGATCAAAGGCCCCACAAAGCCTGCCGCCCCTGCAGCTGCTGCGCTGGGGACGCGCTGGGGACACGGGCGAACGTGGGCTGTCACCTCTGATGGTGGCTCTCTCCCATGAGAGGGAGTTCACCCTGCGGCTTCCAAGCCAGCCTCTGCCCTCCCTCTTCTCCGATGGAGGTACCGCTGTGGGTACGCGGGGCGGGACGGGGGGAGCCTGGGTATGTCACCTCCTCTCTTGCTCTCTCAATTACTCCATAGTTTGGGTCCTCAGGACGTCTCACCAGGACCGCCAGGAATCAATGAGATCTGCTACCAGAGCCCATGGGGCTCCTGCAGCACGCTATGGCCCTTCCTACTTGATTCTAAATCTAGAGTCATAAGTATATAGACAGAGATGCAGATATCACTATAGAAAAGCAAACGGAAGGAAATACAGCAAACTGTCAACAGTGGCTTCATCTCTGTTTTGTGAAATTACAGGTGATTTAAATCTTTTTTATGCCTTTCCCTATTTTCCAAGTTCTACAGTATATTATATAAGAATATACAATTTTGAAATAAGAGAAAATAGTAAAATACATTTTTGATGCCTTTAATTTGCCTCCTCCCCATCGTGATGCTCCCCCCCCCCCCCTTGGATGCACTTTAGGTCAATGAATATCTAAATTATTCTGCATTCTTCATACACACACCAACAGGAGGTAGGTAGCTGATGGGATCCTGGAGTTCAAGGCTAGTCCCAGCCACTTCACAGAGTAGTAGAAGCCCACAGGAGGAAAGGGGGACATTTAGCATGGTATAAATCACACGGAACTTGTCGCCGTCACAGGCTGGTCAGAGCCGAGCCCCGCCTGGGTCTCTTCAAGCCCAGAAGGCAGATGGGAGCACATCTGTCTGCTCATCCCAATCAGGGATTGGCATTCCCCTCTCACATCCCAGGACGAGGACAGGCTGGGGTTTGGGTTGCCCTGGGGTCACAGGCCAGCATTCCTGGAACCCGTCCCAAAACACAGCTCACAGGAGAGGCCTGTGTGTGCCAGGCACTGACTCTGACTGTGCGGCTGGACCAGTGTGGTTTAGGGAACAAAACCTTAGCAACGGGTGGCAGTGCTGGAAAAAATGGTGTCCCTTGGGTATCCAAACACACAGATGGTGCGCCCTGGATCAGGACCTGGGAGTGTCTGCATGTGTAATGAGTGGGTCTACACGCACAAGAGCCCATGGGATAGGGCGCGCCCTGCCTCTCAGAAGTGTCTAAACCAGGAAAGGAGGTGAAATATTCCTTTGGGCCGGGGCCAAGCCCCTGCTGGGAGAGGTTTGCCGGGGCCCTCCAGACCCATTTACAGAGAAGAGACACCTGGGCCATTTCCCAGCCTAGGTTCTCTCTGTCAGAAGAATGTGACCAGCAAGTAGAAGGCAGCCAGACCGAGCCTCTTACCCATGGAAAGGTCTGACCACCCTGCTTGCAGGGCTGAAGCCCTTCCAGCCCTCCTCCTGCTTCCCCTCTCCCGTGTCATCCTATCTTCAGGCTGATATACCTCTTCCCTCTGGTTCTTCTCTCAGTGGTCTCCTCCCTGCATTCCCCTTGATTCTCCCCACCAGGCTTTGATTTCTCTGTCACCTCTCCACCTCTCATCTTTCATCAAATGGTCCCTTCCCAAGGTGGCATCATTCCCTTGTCACCTCACACAGACTTGCGTGACATGTTGCCAGCAGCCCTGGCCCTAAGGACTTGGGGACTGCTCCATTGGCTTGATCCAGCTTTCTGGAGGACGGGCAGTCACCCGGCCATGCTGGCAATCCTTCCTGGTGTCTGTGTGCGGCTTTCCTGTGTGACCACTGAGCATGAGCTGCTCTGGGCTGGTTAGCATGGAGGCCACACTGTCCACTCTGGTACAGGGATCATCCAGGGAACTGCAGTCAAGTCTGCAGTGCAACCTATGACCTGAGGCCAGCAAGCCTTTCTTAATCCCCAGAAAGGCCAGGTACAGACGGCAAACTCAGAAACCCGCAGTCACATTGCCTGTCCTTTGTATTAGCACACCAGGATGCACCCAATTAGTATCGCGCATTCCTGCCTCTCTTCTGGCTTCAAATGGCCAAAGCCCTTCATACCTGGAAGCAGACCTGAAAAAGTCATCATTTATTTTTTTTAAAGGAGAACAGGAAAGGGAGGGTGACACACATACACTTATTCACACACACACAAAAGTCAGTTTCACGGAGATAGTCTGCTGGGATATTTAGAATCTAGGTTTGTAACTTGCATCTCTTTTCTCTTGAGCCTGCATTTTAGCCTCCAATGTAGTGGGAACTTGAAATTGCACTAAGTTATTAGTTGAACATCAAGTTCAAAGAGCCACTATGTTTTGGAACAACATCAAACTTTTAAACTTAAAAAAATAGACCCCATTGAAATGAGTGGTTGAAATTTGATCTGAATCTACATCAATTTATTTCCTAAAATTATTAAATTAAGGAGAATGCCAGGGACTTCGCTGGTGGCCCAGTGGTTAAGAGTCTGCCTTCCAACGCAGAGGACGAGGGTTCAATCCCTGGTCGGCGAACTAAGATTCCACATGCCGTGGGGCAACTAAGCCCACACACCACAACTACTGAGTCCACGGGCCTCAATTAGAGAGGCCGCGTGCCGCAAACTAGAGAGTCCACGCGCTCTGGAGCCCCTGTGCTGCGACTAGAGAGAAGCCCGCATGCCGCAGCGAAAGATGCTGCATGCCACAATGAAGATCCCGCAACAAAGACCTGAAGCAGCCAAAAATAAAATAAAATTAAATTAATTAAAAAAAAAAAAAAAGGAGAATGTCACCCTATTGCCTGAATTAAAACCAGTGGTTCATTTCAGCTAAAGAAGTTTCTTTTTCCAGGAGTACTATGCCCTACAAACTTAAAGGGGGATGGTCAGAGTAATGGTGAAAAAGAAAAGGTTTGTTTGTTTGCTTGTTTGTTTGTTTGTTTCTAATGTTTTGGTTTCTGACTTAAGAAGGACACCACCCTGTGGAGATGGCCTTCTCATTCCGTGGGACAGCAAGACACCCCCAGAAATCCTGACACTGCTAATAAGACACAGGCCTTTTATAACTGCCTCAAAAAGAAACCCCTGTAGTTGACTATGTCGTGTGTTTGGTTGTGCATTGTTTTTCTCCAGAATGTGCCAATTGTGGCCGATAGCAATTGTCTTTTCACTGGGCAATAATAAAACTGTTTTTACATTCCCTTCCCTTGAGAAACTTAATTTATAAACGGAAATAATAAGTTTATAATTATTTCCCCCTGGCAGATGCCAGTCCCCTTGAACGAAATCACCCCAGGATTGCAACCACACAAGTATGAAGTCACAGTTTTTCTGCATTCCCAATTTGTGCTGTGCCTGGCAGGCAGCTGATTTATTTCCGCAGCCTGTGTTTGGGACTGGCTTTTCACAAACAGCGCCAAATTCAGAGGCTGCCTCCCTGCTGCGTGGGGTGTGAGGGTTCCTAAACACCCCTGTTTTTCTTCAGGGGAGGAGGAACTTAGCTCTAGTTCTGAACGTCTCTTGGTGTGGCTTCCCTCAAGAATGGCTTGGAAATAGTCCTGTTAGCAAACTCCCTGGGAGAAGTGGCTCTCAGGCTCGGGACTGGCGGTCTCTCCTTTGGGCAAGGGTGCTGGCTCCTGAAGCAGTTAAGAACCCAAATACCTTGAACTCCCCAAAGCTAATTTTCTCAGCCCCTCATCCCTTTTCTGAAAGCAGAAAGAAAGTCGGGCAAGCAGGAAGCTGGGTAAGTGAAGGAAATTGGAGAAGAAAGGGAAGAATTTCGCCTGTAGTTGTTCTACCTTCAAACCACTGGAAACGGAGGGTGACAGCACTAACCCAAAACTTCAGTTGTCTGTGTTTTAAAAGCAAATATTTTTAAATTAATGTAAGAACAAAGCAAAGGGGAAGAATAAGAGAAACACAATTACTGAAAAAGTTCAAAGATTGCAGTATTTATCTGCAGCGTGTGTTCTGTAAAAAAAAAAAAAAGGTGCCTATTACTTTAGAGCTACATAGTATTCATTCCTTTCTCTTTTCTCTCTCTCCCTCTATCCTCTCCCTCTTGCTCTCTCTCTTCTGATCTTTTATTTCCTTTTTAAATTGATATCACTGTCTCTTGCCTTTCTCTTTTCTCTCCTTCTACCTCCCATCTCCAATCTCCCTTTCCATATATCCCCTTCCTTCCTTCCTTCCTCCCTCCCTCCCTCTGTCCCTCTCTCCTGTCCCTCCTTCCTTCCTTCTTACCTTCCTCCCTCCCTTCCTTCCTTCCTTCTTTCCTTCTCTCCCAGCCTGCTTCCTTCCCTTCCGAAGACCTGTCCAGAGGCGGAATATGTTTACAAGCCTCATATTCAGAGTTCTTGGAAGACCTCCCACTCCCCCCACCACGCCAGCCTCGCTGGCCTCACCAGCCCCTCGTAAACCAGCAGGCAGTGAGACAGAAATCTACCAGCGGGTAGATCCCCTCCCCCCTTCCCTCTACTCTTCCTACAGTGTTTCTCTAGCTCCTTGTAGCTGAGCAACTGGGAAGTGATGGCATTGGTTTCCCTGAAATATTTCAGGGAATTTATTTATTTCACAGCAGGAATTATTTATTTAGCCCAGGCTGCCAGAAAATTCTGAGCATCTAGTCATTTGGAGGTCATTGATGACTGGTTGTGCCCTCTCCATATTTCTCTGGCTACAGTTAAAGCAGTTCTTTGAGCAGTCAGCTGGATGATATTAACTCACCATCCTTCTTCTCTGCTAATTTGAGTGTTCAGATGATACGTAGCCAGGCACAAACACACTCCTGACAGCAGTTGCCAGGGAATATTGCTTTCTTGGACTTTGACACCAGCTCCAACTTTGAGTGGAATTTAAGTGATATTTACTGCATAGAAATTCCTCGTTGGAGCTCTGCTCTTCTGGCTTAGCCTGCTGACAACACATTAGATTTATTCTGGCATCAACCAGCCCAAGACTCAAACTTAATTAACTTCACTGGGGGCTCAGGTTGCAGCTTTGGGGTTTGCAGCTCAGCACAGATCTCACGACTGGTACCAATCATTGCACTTAGAGAACCTCAAATCAAACAAATTAACAAAGAAAAGAACCCTCCTTCTTCATATTTTTCTGACCATTTGCCAGGTTAACTCTGACCTCCTTTAGGGGGAAAAAAAAAAAATCAGTTTGTCTTTGGACTGACCCAAGGAGCTACATGGTTTTGTGTATTAAATTTAAGTCCATCTTTATATGTTGTACTACTTTAGACTTTCTTTAATATTAGAATTTGGAACTAATGTTTTGGGGGAAATTTTCATTTAGAGTTGAGCTACAAAATAATCATTTCCCTGCCCTGCCTTTCCAATCCCCTTTTCCCCTCAGTTTTAAGGGTCACCTAGATACTGAAAATAAGGTGTAATTCAGTTTCATTTATGAGGGAAAACATATGCGTGTGTATGTATATGTATACATACACATACATATATATACACACATAGGTACCCATGTATACACATATACACATGCATACACATATATACGCCGAGCAGCAATTTCAATGTTCAAGGGTGGGGGCTGTTAAACCAACTGAGTAATAACTGGATAGCAAGAGCCAGACAGGCTGGAGCACCTTGATTAGCTAGTTAACATACAAAGGCATCAGAAGGCCTGGCTCTTGTTCCAAAAGTACTTCATCCTTTTTAGCATCCAGGCCAGAACACAGAGGCAACTGAAGATTTATGATGAATGCTCATTGTGGTGCACGCTCGCTTTTTAAAATTTACTGTGGACTCCAAGCCTGTTAAGAAAGTTTTACCCTTTGCTCCTGGCTAATTCTGAGGTGAACATAATCTGATTTTCAGCATCCCTTCATGCAAACACAAAGTCATAAAGTCCCCAGTGGAGGGCCTCCGTGTATGAATCACCTATTTGCCACCTCTGTTTACCACCGGAAAACTCCCACCTCCCATCTGGAATGTTCAAAGGACGTGAATTCCTTAGGGGGATTTTCCATTCGACAAATAATTCTGTTGCATTGGGTTATTACTGCCTTCCATCCTGCTTCTCTGCCTTAGTGACTCAGAAGACGGCACTTTGCAGATAAATAGGAAATGCAGTAAATATTTACATTCCCTTCCCGGGGACCCTAAAGCTGGTTGGCGCTTGCTCTAATTGTCGCTAGGGGTGTAGGGTACAGACCTAAGTGATGAGAGCTAGCTTGTTGTGACCAGCGTCTCTGTGGGCTTGCCTGGTTTTCAGTCATCGTTTTGGCCAGTCCTGGGGTTCTGCTTTATTCCTAGATTTATGGGTCTGCCTGTGTACGCCCCAGCACCCTCTGGCCCCGCCTCCTAACCCAGCCAGATGAAACCTAGCAGAGTTGCTACATCCCAGTGACCTAAGGCCTCTGGCTGGTTGGTTTAATACCCATATGGTACATCTGTGGACTATTTCCCACCCCAGACACTTCCTCATTCCAGACATTTGGTAGCAAATCGAAATTGCTGAGGCCACATTACATGGCATAGTTCTCCAATCCCCTTAGCCAATTCATAATTGACTTTTAAATCATTTAGGTGCAAAAGCAAATAATAATAGCCCCCCTGTTCAGTAACTAATAAATTCTAGCTCACGAAAACTGAGGGAGAAGGCTTAGACCATAAACATTAAATATTTATATAGATACTACAACCACATAGACATATAAATGCACATACACACACATTTTAGGCATCACTATTCATTTTTAACTTCTTATGTGATATCCAATAAGAAAAGATTTCCAGCAAAAAAAAAAAGGAAGCCTTGTTGCCTCCAGATTAACACAGGAAAACATCCCCGTAATAGCTACCTCTTCCCCCAGTAAAAGAAAAAAAAAAAAAAAAAGAATACAAAAATACTGAATTGACAAAATCATCTTTCCTCTATTGTGTGAAAGGTGAGTTAATATCCATAAAGAACTTAGAGCTCCCTCAGTTGAAGGATGTGCTATAAATACAAAGCATCATTATAATTTATTGTTGAAGAGCCAATTTTTTCATCCGAACCATTTTTCAAACCTCTCACAGCGCAGGCCCATCTGATGAGAGCTCTGACACGAAGCCAAAACACCTCTCCCAGACACGGAGAGACTATCAATCACTTTAATGCAAAGGCTCCTCCAAGTCAGCCTCCTAGTAACCCAGCAGGGCTGTCTTAGAGCTGCCTTCCTTCAATTAAGTCCAGTGACTTACACAGTGAGCCCACATCGCTGGGAAAGGGCTGATTTTTCCACCCTCACTACCTTGCTCCCAAGCAGGTAAAACCAAGACTAGGGAACCCTCCCTTTTCTCTTCCCATCTCCACTGCCAGCCCTTCCTTCTGCTAATTCTAACCAACAAATCTATAGCAGCTAGTACCTCCGTTCGTGGTCAACCGGTCTCTCCTAGACAGAGATCCTCCACCTAGCTAATCCATTGTGAATGAAGGGGATTAAAAAATAAAATATTCTCTCGCCTTCCAGGCAGCGGAAGGAAGCCACTCTCTCAAGCACAGAAAAAAAGCAAACTGCTTTATCAGCTATAAATTACATAATAATTTAACATAAAGCAGTTTTCTAAATTTAATATCATATGTAAAAGCGCTTTAAACTTAAGGCAATAAATAAAATGCTATGCATTTACTTTCTTTACTTTTTTACTTTTTAAAAACTTCCCTTGTATCACCTGCCCCCATACATGCACAGCCTCTCTCCTTATGGACATCTCCCAACAGAGTGGTGCATTTGTTGCAGTTGATGAACCTACATTGACACATTATAATCATCTGAAGTCCATAGTTTGCATTAGGGTTCACTCTTGGTGTTATACATTCTGTGGGTTTGAGCAAATATAATATCATGTACCCATCATTATAGTATCATACAGAGTGTTTTCACTGCCATAAAAATCCTCTGTGCTACACCTATTCATCCCTTATCCCTTCCCCCACGAAAACCCTGACAACTGCTGATCTTTTTATTATCTCCATATTTTTACCTTTTCCAGAATGTTATATACTTGGAATCATACAGTACATAGCTTTGGCAGATTGGCTTCTTTCATTTGGTAATATGCATTTACGTTTCCTCTATGTCTTTTCATGGCTTGATAACGCATTTCTTTTTTAGCACTGAGTAATGTTCCATTGTCCAGATGTGCCACAGTTTATTTATCCATTCACCTACTGAGGGATATTGGGTTGCTTCGATGTTTTGGCACTTGTAAATAAAGCTGCCATAAACATAAAAAAAAAACCAAAAATACAAAAAAAGGAGTTCCTAAAATTAAAAAGATGTGATCTGGTTTGGAAATAAATCTTTTTTAAAAAGCTTGGCAAGCAAGATTTATCCATTTGCAGGGCTGAGTCCATTTAAATAGTCCAAACGTGTTGGCTCTAAACCAAAGGCCCACAGGACTAATCAGTTTAACTGGAAGACGGAGACTCTTGATTTTCGGTTGTAAGATTCAGTTGCACATTTACTCAAGCGGATTCACTGGAGAAAGGAATCAAGTCTCGGCCTGGCCTCCAGTACTGGATTACTTCCCAGTACACTGAAGTGGCTACTGTTGATGGTGATAAGCGTTGTATCAGCGTTTTTTAATCTGGCATTTTTTGTTAGCCAAACATGGTTTTATTCAAGAACGATGCATGCCCCCCCCCACCATTATTCGAGAATTGGGCCTGAAATGAGAGGGAGAGATAAAGGAAAGGGTGCAGGCAAATGATCTGAGGTTTTAGAATAAATCAATCCCTGGAGTTCATTTGTTTGTTCCTTTAGTCATTGCAGAAATGTTTCTAAGTGCCTGCTCTGGGCGCCGTGGTGGTAGCAGGGGCACCGTCTCTTTTGCTGATGGCTCTGTGTCTCCCAGATGTCTTAGAGAGTCTTGAGGGTCAGGCCTTGGACCTCTTCTCTAATCTTCTTAAACTCATTCCTTTTGTGATCTCATCATTCATTCTCAGGGCTTTAAAATCCCATCCATATGCTGTTGACCCCAATATTTGTATCTGCAGCCCCGACTCTCCCCCGAAACCTAGACTTGAACATCCACTTGGAGATCTAATGAACACCTCAGTTCTAGCCTGTCCTAAGCAGGACTCCTTACTTCTCTTGCCCCAAACCTGCTCTTTCTCAGATCATTGGGTAACGTCAGGATGAATTTGATTTCTCAATTCAAAAGTGAGAGAAATAATTTTTATATTCTATATAACTTTTCTGATAATAGGAATAGAAATGTTAATGATAGAAAAATTGGAAAATATAGAAAAGCATGAAAAAGAAAAAGAAAAGAAAACTTACCCACAACCCTAGCACTCAAACATAATCACTGTTAACATACTGCTATTTTTTTAAATGTTTATTCTAATGCATTTTTTTCAAAACCTTAGGGGTTTCGTTTGTTTGATTTTACTTAGGACTACCTTTTTTTTTTTGGCTATTTTTGTCATATACAGTTATTTAGCCATTCTACCTATTATTAGAAATTAGGTTATTGTTGATTTGTATTATAAATAGTGTTGCAATACACTTCCTTAAACATAGATATTTTCATCCCTCTGATTATTTCTTAAGAAATAAATTAAGACACAGGAAAATGCAGCCACCAGGAATAAATATCTTTGAAACTCTTTAAGTTTAGGGCTGAATTACTTTCCAGAAAGATGGTGCCAATTTACCCTGAGCAGTTTTTGAAAGGCTCTAATTCATTGCAGTCTCACCAACACTGGGTATGATCATTAAACAAACAAAAACCAAAACAGCCTACCTGTAAGCAAAAAACAGATTCTAATTTTACATTTTGCATTTCTTTGATTATTAAATGTTGAACATTTTTTTCATGTGTGTTTCTTGTTTTAGGACTGGTGTGGTGATGACTTTTGCTTTCTTTCTTTCTTCCTTTTTTTTTTTTTTGATGTGCTTTCTTAAGTGATTTCTAAAAACATGTTACATACTGGAGATATTCACCCTTTTCCCATTGTATATATTGCGAATATTTTTCCACTTTGTCATCTACTTTTCATTTGGTGTCTTTGACACATAGAAATTGAAATTTACAACATCAATTTTTTTGCTTTTAGTCATATGCTTAGAAAATGTTTCCTCATTTTGAGATCAAATATATACTCACTTATATTTTCCTGGAAGTACTATTTTCAATGATATTCTGAGCAACTTTCACAATAAAAAACTTAGGAAGTGTTTTAGGCAGCAGCCCAGGTTGGCAGAACCATACCTATTGCTAAGTGTGACTGTACACACCCACACACGCAGTGTGTGCACACACGGAAAAGCAAGCCTAACAAAACTGACTTTATCTATTGAAATGCAGCAAAATTAAGAAGGAAAAATTTAGGACTTATGTCAAGGGGGCAGTAACAACATAACCAAGATCGCTGTTTTATAGCCACGTTAGAAAAGATGTAATTACACTTCTACTAGGATTTTGCCATCATTAAAATCGGGTCCTCCTGCAACTTTTATATTTAATTTGTCATGGTTTTTTTTAAAGAAATAAAAATCAAAGGGGACAGAGGCATGTATAGGAAGTGCTTTAAATGCGTACATATTCGTGAGTGAGACTGCTGCCCATCTTGTGTCTGGTCATGCCCCTCCCGCATAGCATAACTGCTAGACAGGCTTGGATGGCCCCATGGCTTAGAACTTCCCTGTCCTGTTGGCCTGGTTCATGCCCTGTGCAGCCTGGCACTCAGGGTTGTGGGACACATGCCGGTGCTTGGAAACCCTCCACTCTGGCCCCTGCCTTCTGGCCTCCCCGCAGGTCTGCTCCTCGGGCCTTTACCCTCCAGCTCAAGTAAATATTCTATAGGTCAGGCCTGGAAGGATGCCAGGTGTGGACTCCTCAGGTGTCTGCCACCATTCGTTTCCTTTAAGTTTTACACACACACACAAACACACACAGCTATAGTCTTACAGAGAAATCTATTCTGAGACCTCTATTTGAAAAGCAATATTTCCATATTCAGACTCACTATTCGGGCCTCTGGGTGATTCTATCCTCCGAAATGACCAGCTTCCCCCCAGAGCCTCCATCCACTGGCCCGGGGGGCAAGCTTGGCTTCTTCCTCCCTTTGCTAGCCAACTCTTCCACGCTGGGTCTTTCTATCATGCAACTTCATCTGGGAGCAGTTTCAACCTGCACACTGTTTTGAAAACAAACGCAGTTGCTTCTTGCCTATCTGCAGGTTCCCCAGCACAGACGTGAGGATCATTCAGTCATACCTCCAGGATCCCCAGAGTTTCTCAGCTCGCCTCTTCTTTAACGTAGGCTTGAGGGTGAGGCGTGATTATTACCCCCACTGTGTAAAAAAGTGGGAAGGAACTGACCAAGCTCACACAGCTGGTGTGTCCAACCGCGAGCCCTGGGTCTTTTCTCCTCTGCCACAAAAACTCCATGTTCTCTCTTTGAGTATGTGTCCAGTCGTCATATGGGAACCCCCTTCCCAAACATTCCTGACGGGAGCTCTTACAGACCTTTCGGAACCCTCATTGGGAAGGGAACTCCCTGCTTCATGGGGCAGCTCCCCACTCCATCACTGGGTGGTTCTACTTGTCACCAGCCTCCCTGTCACACTGACCCACAGGGTCTAGTTCTGCCCTTGGACGTTAACCAGTATGGGCTGTCTTCTACTTGGTGGCGCCTCACGTATCTGAAGGCCGCTCTTGGCCGATTCTCCTTTAGTCCTCTGTGCCCTTTTGTCTTACATTGTCTCCGGAGGGCTCTGCCTGCTCTGCACACCCCCCAACTGCCCCAGCAGATTGGATGAAGCTATGTAAACCGGAGTACCCCACTGCTTCCTCCCTAAACGTTTCTCTCTGATTTACTGTGTGAGATAAACCTGCCTAAATTAGGTAGATAGATAGATAGAGATACTGAACACTCACTGCCCTCCTTTCCTTCTCTCTGGTTCTGAGTCTGGGAGTGGGGCTGAGGCTGGGGAGGGGGAGCCAGCCTCAAGCAAGTTACTGCCTGAGCCTTAAAAGTCAGATTTTAATCTCCCTTCCCCTCCACCCACCCACCGGCACAGTCAACGCATCGCCGAGACACCTGCTCGGGTGGGGTGGGAGTGGAGCGGCAGTGGGGAGGTGAAGGGTGGCAAAGGCACGCTTGTTTGGTGTGTAGAGAGGAAAATTCTGCTACTGGCAACAGAGTCTAACTGGAGCCTCTAAGAGATCTTTTTTCATAACAGTGGCCAGGCACAAAAAAGACTCTTAGGGAAAGACAGAGCCCTACCGTGGAAATATATCCCAGGTCTGGGTAGGAGACACACAGTGCAAATAGGACTCTTGTCATACTGAAAGCAAGGATGCTATCAAAGACCACTGGACTTGGGTCCGAAAGAACTTAGGCACCAACATGAAGAGGCTCCCACTGGCCAATGATAGAACCACTTACGCATCCATAAGAAAATGGCTGCAATGGATTAAAACACTTAAATATGTTTAAGTCCGTGCAGTCATCATGACACTAGAACCAACCAACACAGTCACTGCTTTCCTTTGTAGGATGCTTGGGAACCAAGTCCTTTCTTAATAATTTCACTGAAAAAAAACCAAACAAAACCCTGCGTTTGGTTATAAAGTATACCAAACACACACGAAAGTAGAAGAGTGGAATGAACCTCCGTGCACTTATCACTCGAGCTCAGCAATGATCAACTCATGGCTCTTCTTTTTCTATATGCCTACCCACTCCCCCCTTCCCGGGATTATTTTGAATTCAATCACAAGCATCGTATCCATCATTTTATCTAAAGATGACAAATCAGTATAAATAAGCGTTTATCCTGGGTATTTATCAGGGTAACCAAATAGTTAATGAGGACTTCATAGAAATATTCCACCAAATAAATGAATAAAGAGCTAACCCCTAATGAAATAGCAGCTCTAAGCCATGATCATCAATTGCTTCTCATGTCACCAAAAGAAAGACCTCGGGACATCATGAACCTCCTGATGAAATACACCAAACCACCTTGAAGTATTTTTGCTACAATGTCAAACCTGAATCCCATCAAGCCTCCAGATCCAGCTGCCAGTTTATACGATACAGGAGGCAGAGGAACATGTCACACAACACCACAGGGGTGCAGTCAGCAAAATCCAGACTGTGGGAGACTCTATGGGATAAACAACCTGGCTTCCTCAACAATTCAGTTCAAGGAAATAAAGAGGGTTGCGGGGAGGACGGGGTATGGGGAAGGAAACTATAGATACAAAAGATAAAGCAGCATATAAGCCAGTTGGCTCCTTATTCAAACAAACACACTGTAATGCTGAAAAAGGAAAAAAAAAGATTGGAGAAAATTAAACCCTGACCATATATTTGATGGTATTAAGGGATTATAATTCGTGCAGGTAGGATAATGGTACTGTGGTTATGTTTTATTTAGAAAGTCCCTAACTTTTAGAGATACATACTGAAATATGTACATACAGCTCATTATATTATTTTCTCTATTTTATATGTGTTTGGAACAGAAAGAGCCACCCTGGTTTCCCCCTTCGGAAGACAGGGAGCTGGTTAGAAGTGAAGTTTCACTGGTAAGTACAATATTATGGGTTGAAATGGCACCTCTCCCAGGCTGCTGGCACTTTCTCTGAGATTCCGGTGAGCTGCCCAAGGTGGGCTCTGATTCTGGGGCTTCTCTGTGCCTCCAGGGTGCCAGGCCCAGGGCTGTGCCTCTGGGCTCTCCCTAAACCCTGCCGAGCAGGGGAAATGAACAACCCTTTCAGAGAGCATTCAGCTCTGCTCCACTCTTACTTAGCTGCATACATAATTTCCTTTCTTTACCTATCAAATCAGAGCAATAAAACTAAATTCAGAGGGTTGTCATAAGGATAAAATGGCATAAGAAACGCGAAGCTGCTTTATAATCAAATTAATAACTCACAGTAATAATAAGAGCTAACATATATTGAAGGCTAACTATGTTCCAGCTTTAATTCTAAGAGCTTTACGTGCATCTTCTCATTTAATTCTCAGAAAACCCTATGAGGGATGCATTATTATTATCCTTATCTCACAAATGGGGAAATCAAGGCCCAAGGATATAAAGGATCACTACCAGGTGTGTATATGTGTTCTTAATGCACAGAGATGAAGAGGCTGCCGGCCACCCTGTTGTAATCTGAGGGACAGCAGGAAGTCCCCTCTCAGAAAATACCTTCAGATGGAGGCACCTGGGTCTCTAAGAGGTCTCTGTTAGAATGGAAATGACCCTGAGAGGGGTAACACATTAAGCTTCTGTGCACTGTGAATGCCTTACTATGAAACTGTTTATCACATTGCTGTCCCTCCTCTATCAGGACCCTGAGAGAAAGGAGGACTGACCAGGCCAGGAGACCCCAAAGGGAAAAAGGTATTAAGGACAAAGTCCATGGTCTTGGCAATTTTACCTGCAGCCAGTCCTGACGCCAACCTCAAGTCAGTGCCAGGTGACAGGCAAGCAAAGCTGCATTTCTTGTTCTCACACAGACCCAGGGAAGGGGGAGAGCCCTACTGGATGTGCCATCTGTGCTGTGCCAGCACCCACCCAGAAGACCCCTTCCTCACTGCCCTCTCCCACCCACTCAGACTCTTGCAGACTGGCTCTTGTGACTGCTGATGCTTTCCTGGGAAGCCATCTGGAGAACCACAGGTGCTACTGGGGCAGCTGCCAGCCCTGCAGCCAGATCTGGGTCTCCCCTCCCGCCCCACTGACCCAGGCCGGCCAGACACTGTCATTTTGATCCCCGCCAGGTTGTCCTGGAAGTTCTCAGCCCAGCCACACTAAGGCCCTTGTAAATCCCTAAATGCCTTTCTTCTGGGATGTGCTCTGCAGGACCAGGCAAAGAATCAAAAGGCTGGACAAGCTAGGCCATGGAGCTGTGAGGGGCCAAGGGATTTGGAGAAAGCACTCTGCTATGGTAGTTCAGGTGTTATATGTAAAAGCCAATGCACTTCTGGCTACACTGGCAGGTGTCCAGTGTCCAGCACACACAGGTTGAGAGGCTGGCTGCAGCCAGCCTTGAGCAGATTACCCCATGGCCCTGCTTTTGTTTCTAGTTGCCCAGTTAAAGGGACACAGAAGAACTTGGACCTGCCTGAGTGAAGGGGAGTATGGCGAAGGGCTTTCAAGCCATGAAGAACGGTTGAGGATGTTAAGGCTGGCAAAGGCAAGACTTGGGGACCTCAGAGATGCTTTCAATATTTGAAAGTCTGTCTCATGGAAAAGAGTTTCCATGAGACACACACACTGTGTGTGTGTGTGAGTGTGTGTGTGTGTGTGTGTGTGTGTGTGTGTACTTGAGATCAGTAGAAGAAGCTTCACTGAGAACTGGTTGGAGAGGCCATATGGTGGGCAGGAGTGCTGGCTGTGGAGTCAGAATGTCCAGCTTCAAATCCCACCTTCTGTGCCTCAGTTATCTTGTCTGTGAAATGGGAATGAAAAATAGTACTAATCTTCAAGGGCTGTCGTGAAGATTAAAATGAGTGAATATATATAAAATGCTTTGAATGGCCTTGTTTCTTCTAAGTACTCAATAAATGTTAGGTTAATATAATGTTCACAACTGTCAGAAAATGGAAACTTGTATGCTCCGGTAAATGAAGATAGCAAGATCCAACTTGTATGATGTGATTCCAATTTTGTTTTTAAAATGCACATTATTTTGGAATAATACTAGGAGGAAATCCTGCAAAATATCAACAATAGGTTAGGTGATTTCTGGACAGTGGGATTATAGATGATTTAAATTTTTACGCTTTTAAGTTCTGCATATTTTCTAGGTAAGCATATATTACTTCATAAATGGAAAAACATATTTAAAGCTATCTCTCTTTTCAAAAGGTGTAGTATGCTTAAAGATGTAATGAGATCCTGGTCACTAAAAGTGTTTAAAACACCCTGTCACTAAAAATATTCAAACCCATATGGCTAATGGACAGTTGCGTTATACTGTTTAATCCCAACCATGTAAAGAAGCTAGTGCATAAAAATAAAGACTGGAAAGAAATCGATGACCCTGGTAACAATGATTACTCTACAAAGATGGATAATGACTGGGGTTTGTTTGTTTCTTTATTCTTCTCTGTACTTTAAACATTTTCTAAATGAAATATGCATGACTTTGAAAATGGTAGGGGAGGGGCATTAACTGGAATGAAAACTAAACCAGAAAGAAATCAAAAGAAAAGGAGGTCAGTCTCGATTAGCTCGAAGGCCCCCCTAGATCTGCCGATCTAGTTTCCACAACCATGATTCTGTGACCACAAGATGGTGGCAATTACATGATGTGACACATCCGCCTCGATCCGCCACAAACTGCAGCCCAGTGGTGGTCATGCCCCCCTTCCCTCCCCTTCCCCTTCAAAACCCGCCTAGAAGTTCCACTTTGCTTTTGCATCACATTGCAAACCACCCACCCTTAACCCAACTCCCCCCGCCGCCATGTGGCTTCAGTGCCTCATACCCTGGTCACCCAACCTTCCACCTATGTCCCCTGTCCACATCTCTCCCCGCAGCCAGGTCTACCTCTGTGCGGCCTCACTAACACCTGCCCCCTCCATGCCCGGACCACAGCTGATCCCTCACCCAGGACCCCTCCTCCCTCCTGTCAGTACACGGATCCAGGTTCTACCAATCAGTCAAGGTTGCCTGAGTTCCTCCTGCAAACGCCCAGAATTCTTGTTCTGCACCAAGCAATTTATCATGACTACATTCTTTATTGCTCTTGACCCTGGGTCTTGCCTTGCCCATTTGGGAGTGAGCTTCTTGACTGTGGAGCCACATTTTCTACTTCTCCGTTGTCTCCCATGCCTCAAACCAAAACACCTAGCTCCATGCTGAGAGGTGCTGGCTGGACCATGTTACTCCATGGCCACTGTCCTGTGGTCTGTCACCCCAGTCCCAGCCCAGGCCAAGACCCAATTAGGCAGACATCCAATGGATCTGAAAAGATAGTAGAGCTGGACCAGGTAAGGGTAATTTGTCAGGGTAGCCCTACGGTTAAGACACAATCCTGCCCTGAAGTCAAAGAAACACAATTTTCACTTTTCCCTGAACGTTCAGTGTTTGGTTTAGAACTTCTCAACGTGTGCCAAATGGAGAAGAACTGGAGAAGTTTCAGTAGGGGCATGACAAAGGGAAACAGCTTGGAGAGTGGAATAAAGAGGAAAGAAAATAGGGTTAATTTAGCTGGAAAAAGAGTTGACACGAACCCACACTAGTCTTTAACATACAAAGAAAACCGTAGCAGCTGTGCCCACTATAGTGCTACTTCACCTTTCAGAGACCGCCCCCTCTCCCCAGTCAAGGCCCCCATCACCGCTGGAGGTCTCTTCCTGTTCAGCCAGCCAATGAGCCATCTCGAGATCTCTCCCAGCTCTAAAAGTTTAGTCTGGAACCTCTTAAACCTAAAACAGTAGGCTCTGGAGCATGTAAACAAGGGTGACTGTGGAATATTCTTCTCAGGTAACTTTAGAGAAAGTAGAGACATTTTAGAGAATGGTTTAAGCAGGACCTTTTGAAACCTTTTAACTCTTCCACCCACTCTGCTTCAAATCAAACGTGAAGATGCATCTGTGTTCCCCATAAAATATATACTTATTTTGTTATAAAAAGGTTTGACTTTTATCAGGCACTCTTGGGAATTTTTATAATGTGAAAAAACTTCAACCTATAGCTTGTTTTCACATGTAAGATTTATGTGAATATTTAAGTCAACAATAAGGCTGGTATAAAGCACAATTACAGTATTGCCTGAGACTCAGTGCCTAGTGCATTGGTTCTCGACCATTATCCATTAAGAGGTGTGAACATTGTTATTTATAATAGATAGAATACAAAAACTTGGAAATAACTTACTTACACCTATTACAAAATTTAAAGTGGAGTCAAATTATGCCTGCGTTAAAATCATTTTCATTTATTTGCTTTCCAAAAGTTTTCTTGACCAGGGGAGAAAGTTGGAGGTAGGGTGAGAGTGGGATTTCTGTGAGCCCACGGGGAGCACAGATTCCAGTGTCATCCAACTTGGGTTGAGATTGAAAGAAAAATTCAGAATTACTGCTCTGATTATTTTGTGTGAAATGTCTTATTTCTTTCTGAAACCCTAAGTTTCTTGAGGATAGATGCTGTAAGGTCATGATGCAATCCAGGACTGAGCATGAGGGGCTTAAGAAATAGCTTATTGAGGGACTTCTCTGGTGGTCCAGTGCTTAAAAACCCGCCTTCCAATGCAGGGGACGAGAGTTCGATCCCTGGTCGGGAAACTAAGATGCCACGGGGCAACTAAGCCCGTGCGCTGCAACTACTGAGCACACACACTCTAGAGCCCATGTGCCACAACTAGAGAGAAGCCCTCGCGCCGCATAGAAGAGCCCGCGCAACTAAGACCTGATGCAGCCAAATAAATAAATAAATACATTTAAAATAAAGAAAAAGAAAAAATAGCTTATTGAATTGACTAATACTTAGTACTCCAGATGGAGACAGATCACAAATGACACCACTGTCCCAACTTTCTCCCAGAAAAGCAGAGGGAATCACAAGGTCATCACTTCATTTAGCCCCACGAGGCTCGTCAGGAAATCCTGTTTGCCCATTTTACAGGGGATACTAAGGCACAGGGCAGGTGGGGAAAAGCCCTATACTGGGTGCTGAGAAGGACCCCAGGCCTCCATTGAAGTTGGTTTCCGGCCTTTGGCAGCAGGCTTCTCTGAACCTTTCATTGGGTGTGAGCCCTGCCTAAGCAACCTACCCACCCCCCTTCCCTGGGGACCTGCTCCAGTCACCCTGTGGACCACTCTTAGAAGGAGGCTCAGCGCTCTGAACTGTCTCAGCAGGACTTAGAGGCCTTCCCCTGAAAGGTCCCCTGACTTGAGGATGATCTTGAACCCACAGCAGCTTCAGGCCCCATCCCCCACTGCTCTGGGATGAAGGGGTCAAAATGACATCTCCTCTCTCTCGTGATCTTTCAGAACTGTGCTCACGAAATGTTGAGCTCCTGCAGGTACTGGTGATACAGGAAGAAGGCATGTGGGTCCTCCCCACCGACAGCCAAGAGGCTGCTTGGCTGTCAAGACACTGACTTTCGGGTCGTACCTAGGTCGAGTGAGCCTCTCTCCTCTGTCAGTGTCTCCCAAACACATTTCTGCACAGTGGGTTGGCACTCCCTTCCTTCCCCTCCTCTGCCCACATCCCTCTCCCGTCTCTTGCCCTCACCAGAAGCAAAGCCCCTGCAGGCTGGGGCCGGGTGCTGACCTTTCAGAGAGCGGAAACCCAGCTGCTATGGAAGCAGCAGCCCAGGGAGGCCCAGGCCTCAGGCCTCCCACCATCGTGGAGGACCGGAGTGACTTTAAGGAATCCTTCTGGACTCAAGTCCCAAAGGCCTTGTGTCTCTTCTACTGGGAGAGAGCCTGGGAAGGGGAGGTGGGGTGGCGGGGAGTGGGAAGTGGCTTATCCTACACATGCTGTCACAGTCCTTTAGGGCAGAGCCCAAGTTTGCCTCAAGGTGGATGAGTAGCTAAAATGGGGGGAGGGAGAGGCCTGGGGTGAGCCCTGGTTTGGGCCCTTTCTGAGCTGCCCAATCTGATCTCATACTCCCCACAGCTGTACCCATCGAGCAGCTAGCCAACATTCGAATACCTTTAACTTATCAATTACAGCGCCCAGTGGAGAAGACCAAGCCCCTCTCGGGGATTTGTCACCTAGACCCTAAGAATAGCCACCCTCTCCTTCCTACTCTGCTTTCCCACCAACCTCAGATGTCCTCGTGCCCTTTAAAACATTCATGCTAGTTTTTCCCCACAAGGGAGCTGGTATCTATTACTATCTCCTATGTTCCCAGCACTGGTTATAAAAGTGTATTTAATCCTCAGAACCCTACCAGGGAGATGGGTCATATTCTCCCCATCTTACAGAGAGGAGGCAAGGATCAGGAAAGCTAAGTTATTTGCCCAAAGTCACACAGCTGGTAGGTAGAGGTGCCGTTCTGTGAGGCGGCAAGGCCCACGTCACCTGCCGCAGAGCACCTGCTCCTGGAGGCCAGCTGGAGGGCTGGTGCACGATGTGCCCAGTCATGACAATGACAGTGACACCGAAAGTATTTTACATTTGCACGGCACTTTCCAGCAGCGCTCCTCGGCTCTGAATTCGGGGCATGAACTGAGTCCGAGAAGAGGTGTCGGTCCCCTTCCCTCCTCCAGCCCAGAGTCACCTCAGCCACTTCCCGAGGGACATGAGAAATCGTTTGCCCACTGGATTGGCCGCAGCAGGAGGTTTCCTAAACAGCAGCTGCCCGGGCTGCCCACAGCAAGTGTCCCTCTGCCCTGCACTGCCGGCACCCAGTGTACGGGGCTGGGGGCAAAGGACCTCAGTCCCAGCTCTGCCCGAGGGTCGGGCGGGCCAGGGCTGGGTGGAGAAGTGGGATGGGAGGCGGGGACCACGCTGGTCAGTGTGCAGGCTGCAGGCACAGCTCTCCCGTCCTCATTCCTTGTGCTCTGGCACAGCGGCCAGTGACCCGCTTCTATTTTCTTCCTGTTTCTCTGAGAGCAGCTTGCTCTTCAGGAGTCTGATTCCTTTACCCTCAGTCATCGTTCAGATACCATCTGCCCACCCTGCCCCCTCTCCTCCCTCTGTTTTCTCCCTTCCGCATGCTGCCTGTGGGCATGGGGGCCCCTTAAGCTTCCACCTCAGTCTCAGGGGCAGCCAGCGCTCCTGGCTCTCAGCAGCCCCCCTTCTTGTCCCTCCCCCTCAGGGGCCCCAGAGGCCAGGGTGGAGGTCCTGGAGGATGAGGTGCCACCTGGAGCCCTCTGGCCAGAGCATCCTGAAGGCACGTCCTACATTTAACTCCCACCGTTGCTCCTTCAGGAAAACAGAGGCAAGCGAGGGTCTGAGTGTTGGAGGGAAGATGTCCCTGCCTGAGCAGATCTGCAGATGGCCCGGGGTGCGGCAGAGTGGGGGTCAGGGGTGGTGTGAGTGGGCCTGCCCCTCCCCGCCGGCTGCTCCTCACTGGACATGACAGGGTGGAAGCCCTACAGCTAGTAGAACGATTTACAGTTCAGCAGCTGCACTTGCAGAAACTCAATCCTGGCCTTGGATTGCTGGAGACTCAAGAAAATGATCTGTTTAGACATCTGCCTCTGCTGGGAGCTCCCCGCAATCAGGGCCCATGTCTTATTCCTCCTGCAGTGCTGGCTGGCACACGGAGTGCCAGACTCCTGTGGGGAAGATTCCCACTTGGCATGGCTTGCCTGATGGTTAAAGCCTGGGCAGGGGTCTGGAACACGAGGAACGGAGCTCAGGAAGCCCTCCTTTCTGGCCTGCTTCCAGCCTCAAAGCCCCACAGACACTTTGGGTGGGATTTAACGATTTCCCACCAAGAACGATATGAATTTTGCTCTCTGCTTCCCTCTGGCTGAGTCCCAGAGGAGACCAGTATGGCCATAGGGTGGGTATGGGGGAAAGAAGACAAGAAGGTTGAACACCAGGACATTAACCAAAAAGGAAATGACAGGAGGGCTGGCATGGGGGGAGGGGCAGGATTTGTGGTCCGCCACCTTCCAGAGCCTCCTTCCCCTTGCCTCCCTGTCCACACTGCCCCTCGGACCCCTTCAAGGACACACCACCATGCTCCGAGGGGCAGGTAGCCTCAGCTCTGCTGTTCCCAAGAGATAACGAGAGAAGAGGCACCGCCCGCCAAAGAAATGAGCAACGTGGAAAAGTCAGTGGAAAGAAAACATGTTTTGATCACAGCAAGATCAAGAAACTGGTTTGGTTCTGGCCTCAACTCCCTCATTTTTCATATGAGAAATCAAATTCAGAAGGGACACAGGACCTGCCTGAATCACTGCAGCTCTTGAGACACAACGAAGGGAGGTGGCAAGTGCCCTGGCCTTGGGGGCCAAAGCGCTGTGGACCACGGGCAAGTCACTGAACCTCTCTGAGTATCACGGACCAACTCCACAGGGTTGTGGTGGGACTCGACAGAGATTGCTTCTGTGAACCTACTGTGTCAACGGAAATATAGAAATAAAACAGAAGGGTATCAGTGGCAGAACTGGGACCAGAGCCCCGACCTCCTCAGGCCCAGGCCCCCATCCAGCGCCCCACTTGAGCTCAGGGCAGAGCGTACACTCTAGCAGGCACCCCTCCAATGGCAGGCAGATCTGTTTCCCACGCTGCAGAGGCCAGTCTCTGCTACCACATCCTCTCTCTCTGGCTTGTGGGGCCTGCCGCCTACTGAGAGGGTCAGCACAGGAAAGCCCCCTCCCACCTTGTGAAAGAGCTCTGACCACTAACGCCGGGCCACGGCCAGCTGTTCGTACACCTCTGCATGAGTTAGAAAGAGGCATCTCTGCGGAGGCCGGCCCTAGGCTATCAACACCCCTCCTTCAGGTGGGTGCTCCTGGGCGCCCACTGTGAGGGGGCACAGGAAGCTTCCAAGACCCACCGGCAGCCTCAGCCTGGCGCCTTTGTCCAGTGCTCAAACTGATAACCACACTCGGCCGTTCTGACCAAAGGGGTCACTAATCTCACACAGCCGGACCCACCATCCTTCCAACAATGCTTTATCCAGTGTTTTTTTGTGACAAGGCAGCAGGGCCAAAGGGAACGAGCACTGGACCGGGCCTTGGAAGATGCAGGTCCTTGTCCCACAATATTGCTCTCTAGCTGTGTTCCCTTAAGGAACTCAGTCAGCCACCCAGAACCTCAGTTTCCCCATCTGTCAAGTGGGAATGACAATCCCTCTCTCAAAGGGTTTGTGAGGAGGCGCTGACGAGATAATACTATGAGAGTGCCTTGTAAAGTGGAAATCAGAATACGGCTCTAAGATATTATTAGCATATGTACTAACAAAAATTTTTAAACAATTTCATTGCTAAGATGACATAATGGTAATCTTGAGACTTTTTTTACAAAATAGAAAAAGACCCTCTCTGATGGAGCAAAACCAATATATCCCTTTCTATATGTGCAGGCATTTTTTTTTAATTTATTATTTTTTTAAGTTACGGCTGTGTTGGGTCTTCGTTTCTGTGCGAGGGCTTTCTCTAGTTGTGGCAAGCGGGGGCCAGTCTTCATCGCGTTGCGCGGGCCTCTCACTGTCACGGCCTCTCTTGTTGCGGAGCACAGGCTCCAGACGCGCAGGCTCAGCAATTGTGGCTCACGGGCTTAGTTGCTCCGCAGCATGTGGGATCTTCCCAGACCAGGGCTCGAACCCGTGTCCCCTGCATTGGCAGGCAGATTCTCAACCACTGCGCCACCAGGGGAGCCCTGCAGACATATTTTTATGCCACATGTGGGAGCATATTCTGGTAATTCAAATAGTTCTAAATTAAAACTTGGGGCAGGAAGAATATGGTGAGTACAGGGAGGAAGCCTGCCCTGAGGGTCTCTGAAGGATGGTCTGTCTTTGGGCTCAGCCTCTTCTAAGAGGGAGAAACAGCTGCTTCCCCCTCCATTTCATTAGTCCACACCTCGTGGAGAGGCAACTTGGAAAGCAGGGCTGAGAAGCACGTAATGGATTTGTGAGGTTTTAATACCTGACTGCCTACAAAAGACTAATAAAAATCCAGGGCAGGATTTTCTCAAGAGGAATGTGCCACTGTGGAATAAAAATGGAAGAGAGAAGGCAGAGTTCCAAGAAGGATTTTCCCCCATCCTCTGTGTTTATAGGTACAGGTTTTGTGTTCTTGTACGACAGTTTAAAATATACATGGTGTTAAATTAGCAGTCCAATAACAAAAATAAAAGGGCTCCCACATCGCCTTCTTTGAAAATACCTATTCAAATAGGATGAAATGTTATCACGGGCTTTTGCGTCTGGAAACAGGGTTAATTAAAGATTTCCTGCCTGCTTTGTTGAATAGGTGACACTCCCATTGAGACACCAGCAATGCCCTGTCTACTTAGTCGGCTCTGCTCATTTTCTTTCTATTCATCTGGTTTGGTCGTGGAATTCCATGGAAGCATGACCCTGTTCAGGGGCCAGAGAAGCAAAATGCTGCTGTTCACCTAGAGCCTGTGTTTGCCTAGAAAACTGATACGTCGGGGATGCCAGGACACAAACCCAGAGGACAGGGACTTGGGTCTTCTTTCCTGAGATCTGTAAAATGTGATGTGACTGGCCCGAGGGAAAGAGGCCGAGGGGTTCCTGGCCGATCGGTTTTCAAAGGGCAAGAGCCCAGCTGCTGGGCAGCGGCGGCTTTGTTGGACCAAAGCCCAGGGCGGCCCCTCCCAGCTCTGAGTTTTCCCCACCTCCTGCTCTCTCACAGGCGCTTTCCCTGAAACGAAAGAACCGTGATGCATTCGTTCCTTCAAAAGCGGCTTTAAAAGTGCATGAAACACGAGATTGAATGCCACCCAGCCCTGCCTCTGATCTGTGCCCCAGCTGGGGTGTTGGGACAGGCAGACCCAGCAAGGAAGCCGGCCTCTCTGCCTGGGACGCAGAGCCGGGGTAGCCGCCAGATGTCCCCCATCTCCACCCCCTTTTTCTGACCTTCTGGCCCAAGTAAGGAACAGCAGCTTGTTCATCTTTGTGTCCCTCCCAGCACAGAGAACCACTGCAGAAAGCAACCCATGTCCCTCAGAAAAATACGTACACACAGGCGGGAGGGCTGGGGCGCATCTGGAGGGCCAGTGGCCTCCCAATGCCAAAAAGATTATTCTAGGTGCTGCCCTCAAAGCCCTTTCACCTTTTCTCCTCATCTTGCCCCCATTTTACTTAATTTTTCTTCTCCCATTCTTTCTGTTTTCCCCTCTCTTTCTCTCTTTTCTCCTTTGACATCTCAGAAGGAACTTACATAAGCAGTTATTACATTTTTATGTGTTAAACTCATTAGTTTGTTAAATTAACTTGTCATTTTTAAATAGTATATTTTATTCTATATTTATAAATTCTGAAATCCTAGCTTTGGCTTCTCTTCCTTTTAAAAAAATTTAGACCACCTCACATCTATTAAAATGGCTATTATCGGGCTTCCCTGGAGGTCCAGTGGTTAAGACTCGGTGCTTCCACTGCAGGGAACACGGGTTCGATCCCTGGTCAGGGAACTAAGATCCTACATGCTGTGCGGCACAGCCAATAAATAAATAAATAAATAAATAAATTAAATAAAATGGTTATTATCAAAAAATAGAAAACAACAAGTATTGATGAGGATGTGGAGAAATTGGAACACTTGTGCATTATTGGTGGGAATGCAAAATGGTGCAGCCACTGTGGAAAACAGTTTGGCGGTTCCTCAGAAAATTAAAAATAGAACTACCACACAATCCAGCAACTCCACTTCTGGGTATGTACCCAAAAGAACTGAAAGCAGAGTCTAGGAGAGATATTTGTACACCCATGATCATAACAGCATTATTCACACTAGCCAAAAAGTGGAAGCAACCCAAGTATTTACCAACAGATGAATGGATAAACAAAATGTGATATATACATACAATGGAACAGTACTCAGTCTCTAAAAGGAAGGAAATTCTGACACATGTTACAACATGGGTGACTCTTGAGGACATTATTCTAAGTAAAATATGCCAGATACACTAGGAGCAATACGGTATGATTCCACTTATATGAGGTACCTAGAGCAGTCAAATTCATACAGACACAGAGTAGAATGGTGGTGGCCTGGAGCTGGGGGGAGGGGAGCAGGGAGAGTTATTGTTTAATGGGTACAGAGTTTCAGTTTTGCAAGATGAAAAGACTTCTGTGGATGGATAGATGGTGGTAGCTGCACAGTGATACAAATATACTCAATACCACTAAGTGTCTACATAAAATGGTTAAGGGGGTAAGTTTTATGAGTATTTTACCACAATAAGAAATGGCAGGGGCGTGTGGAATTTAGAAGCACATACTGTTAAAATTGTCTTAGGCGTTAAGACTGTCACATTCCACGTCTGTGAGGGAGGAGGAGAGAAAGAAGAGGTGAGCAGCCTGCTTGTCCACAGAAAGGCTTAACCCTCATAGCGCTGAGGAAAGCAGGAGACCTTGTCTCTATCACCCCATCCATTATTCTCCCGTGCACTGTCACTTACTTTTCTGAGTCCAACATGTTCCACTGCTTTCAGAGATAAAGGTAGGCAACAGCTTGTAAAATTTAGAAGCTGATATGTATGAAGAAAAACAAAAACAAAAAACCACCAAGAAAACAACAGGCTGGTGAGCTCTGTGAAGCCTCTTACTAGCACGGAGGGGAATTTCCCTCTCCCTTCACGTAGGCTGTCGTCTCCAGCTTCAAATCATCGGCAACCTCCCTGGCCAGGGTTAGCCCCAGGTGGGGGACACCACATCCCCCCAAAACCTCTTCTTGAACTGACAGTTCATTTTGCCCCAAGTGGGGTGTGAGAAACCACTCAAATCCATCTCAAAGGGACCCCGCGGTGGGTGGGTGTGAGGGAAGGAGGCTGAGCCAGCTGTCTTGTCCAGGGACATCCAGCGTGGTGTCAGCTTGGAGGAGCAGGTCCCACAGTGACAGAAGGCTTCGTTCCCCGGATGCCATGGGGTCTACTGGGGGCAGAGAGGAAGGCGATGGGGAATGGCAGGTGGGGGGAAGGGGTTGGGTATTTTTTTGGATTCCATACATATTCCACTTCTGGGCAGGTGAAAATGATTCCACTGCCACCCTCAAACCTTTCCTGCCTCCCCTCCCCCCATTTTCTTAATTTTTCTTCTCTTTTCTTTCCATCTTCCCCTTTCCTTCTCCAGCTTTCCCCTTTCTGCTTCACAGAGTAAGCATCAAGAGACAGCTGTTACGACATAGAGATCAGACTTGTGGTTGCCAAGGGGGAGGGGGGAGGGAGAGGGATGGACTGGGAATTTGGGGTTGGTAGATACAAACTATGTATTACATTTAGAATAGATAAGCAACAAAGTCCTACTGTCTAGCACAGGGAACAACATCCAATCTCCTGGGATAAACCATAATGGAAAAGAATATTTAAAAAAGACTGTCTGGGGCTTCCCCGGTGGTGCAGTGGTTGAGAATCTGCCTGCCAATGCAGGGGACACGGGTTCGAGCCCTAGTCTGGGAAGATCCCACATGCCGCGGAGCAACTGGGCCCATAAGCCACAATTACTGAGCCTGCGCGTCTGGAGCCCGTGCTCCGCAACAAGAGAGGCCGCGATAGTGAGAGGCCCGCGCACCGCGATGAAGAGTGGCCCCCACTTGCTGCAACTAGAGAAAGCCCTCGCACAGAAACGAAGACCCAACACAGCCAAAAATAAATATAAATAAATAAATAAATAAATTTAAAAAAAAGAATGTCTATATGTGTAACACTGAGTCCCTTTGCTGTACAGCAGAGATTGGCACAGCATTGTAAATCAACTATACTTCAATAAAAAACAAAAAAGCTGCAAAAAAAAAAAGAGAGACAGATGTTACTTAGTTAAGCTCTTTCTCAGTGTCGCCCCTGGGTCAAGGGCTAACACGCATTACGTCTTTGGATCCTCACAACAGCCATATGAGATAGGTGTTATTGCACTCATTTTACAGATAGAGGTGCTGAGGCTTTGAGAAGTTAAGTTAAATGCCCAAGGTCACACAGTTAGAATATGGCAGAGCAGGATTCGAACGCTGATGGTCTGCCTTCAGAGCCAAGACTCGTCACTCTGTTGCTGTATTTTTTGCAAATTCTCTTCCATTCTCTCATTCCTCTTCCATTCTCTCATTCCTCTTCCACATCTTCCGCCTTCCCTTCCTTTTCCTAACGAAGTATGTCTGATGATAATGGTGTCAGTGGGGAATGGAGAAGTCTGACTGATAAGGAGAGGAAGAGAAACCCTTCTTGGTCTTGACCACCATAGTTACAAATGGCCATCAGCTCTGCCCTTTGGAGAGCAGGCCAGGAGGGGTGTGATGTGTACCCTGTCACACGTGAGATCTCCAACAGATGGAGATAGGCCTGGAGTTTAGGAAGCTTCACGAGGAAGATGGGTGATGCAAAGTTTGGGCCCATGAATGCACCAGAGGCAGGCTCCAGGAAGCAGGGACACTGAGGGGAGGGGAGACATAGCAAGTCTACCGCCGGGAATTTATTCCAAGGAACTAACCCCAAATGTGGATATAGATATATGCACAGGAATGCCCACAGCAGCACTGTTCATAATGCATCAAAATGTGAAGCCATTTAAATGTCCAACAATAGGCAGTGGTGGCATAAATTATGGCACTCTATGGGCACTAAAATTGATATAGAGAAATACTTAACAAGAAGGAAAGATGGCTATGATTTATTGTTCAGTGAAAAAAAGTTACAAAACTAAATGCACATATTCAAACCTCGAAGGATAGTCACCAACATACTAATGAGTCTTGGTAGCAAAATTTTTTAAAATGATTTTTGTCTTCTCTTTGTTCTTTTCTATATTTACTAAGTTTTCCACAATAAGTATGCTTTGACCTTGTAATCATTCAAATATGAAAAATGTTGTGTTTTAAAGTGTGTGTGTTGGGCTTCTCTGTTGGCCCGGTGGTTAAGAATGCAGGGGACACAGGTTCGATCCCTGGTCTGGGAAGATCCCATATACCAGGGAGCAAAGCCCGTACACCACAGCTACTGAGCCTGCACTCTAGAGCCCGCGAGCCACAACTATTGAGCCCGTGTGCCGCAACAAGAGAAGCCACTGCAACGTGCACTGCAACGAAGAGTAGCCCACGCTCACCACAACTAGAGAAAGCCCGTGTGCAGCAACGAAGACCCAACGCAGCCAAAAATAAAATAAATAAAAGTGTGTGTGTTGTAGGTTCTAAAAGCAGGTAATAAAATCCACCCAGTTTTAAATAGGATGCGGTAGAATTGCTGACTTCCAAGTCATCTTTTGCTTATTTCTCATTTTCTTTAGTATTCTAGGACAGGAGAACGTTTCTTGGTGGTGAATTACTACTTTTAGGGGCAGCATCAAGTAAATAAGGACACAAAGATTGTAAATATTGCTGGTATTTGATTTGGAAACAGTACTGATCTCCTTGGATACCTATTATCCTAGAATTTAGAGTTAAAATAAGACACAGGGATGGGGGAAGGAGCACTGGGCTGGGAGTCCATCCTGGGCTGAAGATCTAGAACCACAAACTGTCAATTGGAACAAACCTGGAACTCCCTATAGAAGGGGCACCGAACCCCATCCATGACCTGAATTCCACCTCCAGCACCTTTCTGGCTCAACCACCAGCTTCATGATTCTGCTACCTCCTTTCTTGGGGCCAGTGAACTAAAGGGATTAGGACAAAGGAGATCTCCTAGCTTCTTTACCAAGCATAAATTCCATGATGCAGAGGGGAAGAGAGATGGTACTAAAAAAGTCTCCTTTATCATTTTACCCAGGCCTGTCCTGACCAAATATTCTATTGAGGGTCTGGTCCTTTCTCCTTGGTGCCTAGTATAGACCCTGTTGCAGATGTGTGATGGGTGCTAGCAGCTTGGCCTTGGGATCCTGGCCGTGGCAGCTCTCTGCCACCCTTCCTGTCCCTCAGCCTCTCCTCCAGCCCTGGCCAGGGCAGCGACTTCTGTGCTGCTCAGGTCAAGAGCTGCCTTCCCATCTGCCCATCTGTTCACATTTCTATCCCTCTGTGGCTTAGTGACTTTGGTTGTTTTTCTCACCCCAGAACAGATCAGCTGCTAAAACCAACAATGCTTTGACATATTTCTACATGAATCCACACCTTTCCGACCATTTGTTCTGGAACACTCAGGTCCCTTAAGAGTCAGAGGAACAGGGACATTGGAGAGAGAACAGGTGGAGAGGGCCTTGAGGGAGCTAGAGATGGGCACATGCTTCAGAGATCATCAGAAAACACTTGAGATTAGCCCAGACAGACCTGGCCACTGGCAGACACTCCGTTTGACATTTCTAACTTTATCTGTTCAGGCATTCATTCTTTTTTTATTTATAGTAATAGAAAACATTTATTACAGTGCTACTATGTGCCTAGCTCCATCTGAGCCTTTTACACACATTATCTTTAATTCCCAAATTCTTTAAGGTAGGTAGAGTTATTTTGATTTTATAAAGGAGCAGACAGTTTCAGAGAGGTACAGTCACTTGCCCAGGGTCACCTAGCTAGGTAGTGATAAAGCCAGAATTTCGATTTAGGTCTGGTTGCCTCATAAATCTATGCACTTTCCACTTCCTGCTGAAACTGACCTCCCTCAGTCCCACAATCTGGATGGAAATGCAAATGGAAGACGGAAGGAGGCACTTGCCAACTGTGGATACCCAATGTCAAGTGGCTGCTTTCCATGATTTATAGCTGTTGCCCTTGGGAAGAGCTGTCAAAAAGCCATTCTCACAGGGCAACCCTGTGGGGGAAAGTGAATAGCAATGGATCTATTGCTAGCCTCCTGTGCTGGTCAACTTAATGACCAAAATGAAGTCAGACTAGATTGTCCATCAGGGCCTAACCCATCAATGAGTGATTAACCCACAAAAATGATGACTTTAATCCACCGGTTCTCAACCAGGGGCAGATTTTGCCCCCTAGGATTTTGGCAACATCTGAAGACATTTTGGGTTATCACAACTTGGAGGTGCTATGGGCATCTAGTGGCTGGAGGGCAGGGATTCTGCTAAATGTACTACAATGCACAGGACTGCCTCCCACAGCAAAGAATTATCCAGCCCCATATGCCACAGTGCAGAGGTTGAAAAGCCCTGCTCCGAGCACTCAATCAAAAGGTATTTGACACACCTGGAGACCAAATATCAAAAACAGTAGCTATTTTGTTCCTGCAAAATTGTCGCTAGGGTTAAACTGTACAAGAATTAGTGGTGACCAAGGTGACCACACCCTGTTAGGCTAGTCATTTGGCATTGTATATTTTTTCCAGTTTGCCTTCTTCGAGAGTGGGCCATGGAATTTACTTAACCCTTCTTTGGGTTAAAATCAGGAATGGAAAATTTGACCTCTAAGAGGAAAATAAATAGAAAATGAAAGTAAGTGTAATAATGGAAGCTCATGTGCAAATTTTAGTTGAGTGTATTCTTTTCTATAAGAAAAGAATTGCCTTGTCTATGTGCAGATTTTCTGTAGCCTTAAAGGAAAAATAAATAAATAAAAGAGTGTCGCAGGCAGTTTCCACTCAAAAAAAAAAAAAAAAGTGCCACCGCTCCAGGCCACAGATATACCTACAACCTGTCCGCACGTAACTTTCTGGGAGAAGAGCTTGGATTTGGACCCAGAAGAATAGAATTCAATTTCCAGCTCTACCAATAACTAATCTTGAGCAAATCACTTATCTTTTTTAAGCTTTAGCTTCTCCACCAATAAAAGGGGGCTAACCTATACATTTCAAAGGGATGTGAATTTTTCATGAAGTAATTTACATTAAAGCACTTGGCAAAACTATAAAGTGTGATCGAACCACTCACAAGATGACGATCACACACACAGAGGGCTTCTCCTCCATGGGGCATGTGGGTTTTCTTTATTAGATTTTTTCACATTATCACTGCCTATGTAAGTTTCTCCTGGGTGATATTCTATTTCTTATGCTGCACTGGAGAAATACTCATTATATCATGAAAGGGAAACAGAATTCAACTTATTTTACTCATGTCCCAAAGGAGATTACTGCCTCTGAGAAGACAATACATTCGTTACAATGAGAAGGCTTGGGATGATTAGGCAGACGATGTTTATGATGTAGCTTTCCATTTCCCCGATGATGAGATCTTGACATTACCCAATTCTGGTTTTTCTTTTTTTTTTTTTTTTCCTCCATAGAAAGCAGAAAAATAATTTATTCCAAAAGAGGGCAGAAATAAGAAATTCATCCTGAAAATATACTTTGGTATAGTTCTGGTGGGACAGATTTTCCCTCTGAACATGTTCTCCTACTGACTGCCCCACTGGAGTCTTATTGTCATGTAACAGTTTTTAAACACGTCGCTGATTCTCATATTGTAAGCAGGCAGGAGCCATCTTCAGATCCACAGTTCCCAAGGAGAGAGTAATGTCATTTCTCAGAAGAACAGCATTTTCTATCTCGGAAGGGTACATAAACATTTTATAGAGGCAGCACAGTTTAGATTCAATAGGCACATCATTCATCAAAGTGTAAAAAAGGTGACAGGAAAAAATACTGCTTTGTAGAATAAATATTCAAATGTTGTGTGAATGTTTAAGGCAGCTGACGGCCAAAGCGGGCAACTCAAGGAAGGTGGTCTGGGTATGGAGGTGATTTTGCATCTAGAGGAGTTTTCTTTGTGACCTCAATGACTGAGCACTGGAGAGCAGGTCTTCTTCCTCAAGGCCAGTGATGCTTGAGGTACCAGATGGTTTCATTTTTCAACTGTGGTCTAAAGAGAGGGTTGAGTTGGGCCAGAACTGCAATCAGCCAAAAGAGATAGCAGCGGGCTTCCCTGGTGGCGCAGTGGTTAAGAATCTGCCTGCCAATGCAGGGGACACGGGTTCGATCCCTGGTCCGGGAAGATCCCACGTGCCACAGAGCAACTAAGTCCATGCACCACGACTACTGAGCCTGCGCTCTAGAGTCTGTGAGCCACAGCTACTGAAGCCCGTGTGCCAGAACTACTGAAGCCCGTGCGCCTAGAGCCTGTGCTCCGCAACAAGAGAAGCCACAGCAATGAGAAGCCCGTGCACTGCAACGAAGAGTAGCCCCTGCTCGCCGCAACTAGAGAAAGCCCACGCGCAGCAACGAAGACCCAACACAGCCATAAATAAATTAATTAATTAATTAAAAAAGATAGCAGCAAACTGAACAGGTCATCAACATGGTGATGATAACTTCCCGGTTGGGACCCTTAGGGATGAACCAGGGCACCAGGAAGCCGACGAAGCCGCAGAAAACACTCATCACGACGAGAGGCACGGTGAGGCCGGTATATGCCATGGTTGCGGCAGGAGGTGCCAGCCCCTGCCCCGCCGCCTCACTTTGGTCCTACCGGAAGTCCCAGTGCTTTCTTGTCCTACAATAATTCTTACCACATTGAGCCAGACTCTTACTGCTCTATAACTTCTCATCTGTTTTTGTCTTTCTTTAACTTAACAGGATGCTGGATTTTTACTTTCAAAATCAACACAATTTCAAGGGTTGAAAAAGGTTGAAAATAGAATATGCCATCCTTTTATTATAACCTGAACTTAAGATTAGAGAGGTGGCCTGTACACGTACGTGTGTTATTAATTAACTTTTATCTGATGATCTGGAAGCACGGATAGCAATTCTAACACACATGATTTCTCATAACTGCCCCCCACCCCTTGCCTGTAAAGGTTTGTTATGCAGGGCAGAATTATTATGAGGACAATTAAGCTGTGTGTTGTGATGTGCTGTGAGTTCCTGAGAATAGAAACTCCTGTGACTAAACTCTCCATGAACAGAGCGAATCAGAGAATAATAGCAAGTGCATTTATCACTCAGGCCAGCCAAATCACATTGGGGTTTCCATTTCACTTTAGTGAGAGAGCTATCGACCTTGAAGATACTCCCCCAGCAAATGTAGGCCATTTTTTGTTTTAAGCTCACACCTGTGCTATCTGCTTACAGAAGCCAACCACCCACTCCAGCTGTGCAGCTGCCTAAGGAGGGCACCTCAGGTGTCTCCCTGGTACTATGGGCTGGGATCAGGCAGAGATGGGCAGACACTTACTGACAGGGCCTCCTTTCAGACGCAGAGCTGGAAAACTAGGCATACGAAGTAGTGGAGGTGGATTTGGACCCAAGCATCTGACTTCTGATCCCATTGTTCTTAACCAGGGGTGGCAAAATATGGCCTATGACCCAAATCTGGGCAGCTGCCTGCTTGTAAACAAAGCTTTTTGGAACGTCGCCATGCTTACTGGCTTGCATATCGTCCATGGCTGCTTTGTGTTACTCCAGCAGAGTTGAGTAGTTGTGAAAGAGACCTGTGGCCCATAAGCCTAAAATGTTTACCATATGGTCCTTTGGAGAAAAAGTTTGCTGAGCTCTGCTTAACCACTGGGTTTCATTCGAGAGAGTCCAATGGTAAATACTTGAGGTATAAAAAGAACATAAACAATGTCAGGGCCCTTGCCTCCAGAATCTTTCACTTGGAAAAGCAACGTGTAACTGCATACATAAAAAGTTAATTAATAATACAAGAGTTGAATGATGATGTGAATCAGCAATCAACGACAGCCCAGGGCACTAACCTTACGAGCTGGTGTATATCAGCTGTTCATGTGCTGCACACCAAGCCCAACACTTTTCATGCATTAAAGACTTTGTTCCTCACTAAACCCCTCTGAGGTAGGTATCATTACCCACATTAAACAGATGAAGAGCCCCAGATCCAGAAAGCCTTTATTTTCCTCAAGGACACCCAACTGGAAAGTACCGAAAGTAGACTCTGAACCCAGTAAGTGTGACTCCAGAACCCATGCTCTTCACCATTGATTGAGAGGGGCAGACGGTGAAAGCCTGAGGAGTTCAGTGAAGGGAGGGATTATTGCGGGCTGGGTGGGCTGCAAAGGCTTCAAAGCAGAGATGGGGTCTGAGCAACGCCAAGAAGGATAGAGGAGAGTCTGAGAAACCATCCTCCCCATGTGAGGGAAGACCACATCGCACATTAGTCATGACCAGCTAGCCCTGGGGAAGGGACTTGGCCAGAGGACAGGCCTTTCCTAGGATTAACCACTCCCGGACCCATTCAGAACATCCAGTAAGTGTTTACCAGCAGCCCTCGATCAATTGCATCCAACCCCGTTACCACACGTCAATGGGTGGGCCCTGAGCAACTGCAAATGGTGCTTGGCAGGAGGTACAGGCTGCAGGTGGCTTGGTGGTTGTCCCTGTGCCCCAGGGAGAGAGCCTGAGGCAGGTCTGTCTTAAAGCCTATGGGGAGGGGGCTTCCCTGGTGGCGCAGTGGTTGAGAATCTGCCTGCCAAAGCAGGGGACACGGGTTCGAGCCCTGGTCTAGGAAGATCCCACATGCCGCGGAGCGGCTGGGCCCGTGGGCCACAATTACTGAGCTTGCGCATCTGGAGCCTGTGATCTGCAACAAGAGAGGCCGCGATAGTGAGAGGCCCGTGCACCGCGATGAAGAGTGGCCCCCGCTTGCCACAACTAGAGAAAGTCCTCGCACAGAAACGAAGACCCAACACAGCCATAAATAAATAAATAAATAAATAAATAAATAAATATTTTTTAAAAAAAAGCCTGTGGGGAGACATGTGGTCAGGAGCGCCCTAATCGCTCAGAGAGAGATTCAAACCTGGTCTCAGCATCCCACACCATAGCCCCCTCCTCTGATGGCACCTCTTCCTGCAGTCGTATTCATGGTGGAGCTCAGCACAGTGAGGGCCCTGGCAATGGCAGGCATCAAACTTAGGCGGCACCACTTACTAACGACAAGTCCTGAGACTAGTCTCTTAGAGCTTCTGTTTTCTCACCCATAAAATGCAGTACTGATGCCGAGTACCTCATGGGGTTGTCATAAGACTGAATGGGCTTTGTGATGGGACCCTATGTGGAAACACCGGGTGCACGCAGGCACGCGATAAACATCGTTAGAGATGGAAGTTAAAGGTAAATGGAAAGTTGGCAACAAGGGAAAGAATCTGAAATAAATGAAGACGGTTCTGCTTCAGGATGTGGTTCCTTTCTCCTGAATCAGCTGAGCAAGAAGGACTCCTTGTTGACGATGTGAACCTCACAGAGTGGCCTTCTCTCACAAAGGAGGGGGCCGTTTTCCAGCAGTAGAATAAAAGCTGTGCTGCTTCTAGTCAACACTGTCCTCTCACAACCTCCCACACCCACAGCCCAGAGCTCCCTGAGGCGCTGGGCGCTAGCAAGAAGAGAAAAGGAATCCTAGAAATTACTTTCTTTGCCATGAATATCCTTTTAATACATCTTCTTGTCCCTTTCCTGCCTCCTAATTCTCTCTCTCTCACACACACACACACACACACACACACAATCTTCTTGCAACAGCAGAGAAAATCAAGGTCATCCCTAGTCCTGGTCTACATACCTGTGTTTGTAAACAAGCATGTCTCACTAGAGTCAAAATTTATTCTTAACTAAAACACACTCACAAGGCCTTTCCTTGCAGTCAGGGCCCTCATCCAGTTTCTCAAATGCTCATGGACTGCAGAAAGCTACAGAGCAATGGCCAATTCCTGGTGACTCTTGCCAAGAAGAACATGTTTGAAGCATTTCTTGACTCAGAACTGAACTGGAACAACCCTGCCTCACAGCCGGGGCCCCCGGCAGCTGTGACCTGGAAACACAAATTCGTCTGTTCTTCCTTCACCAGCCAAGGAGACCACACAGAAGGCAGGAGGTGTCAGCCACAGCTGCCACCCTAGCCCTTCCTCCTGTCAGGGTCCCTCTGCCATCCAGACCACTGCTATGTGGAGTCGAGATGGAGCTTGGGAAAGGAGGGTCTGGAGCAGGTAGAAGAACTGTCTCAAAATCCAGAACAAGCCCTGCCTCTTGAATTACCATTCAGATTCATTTCGAGATTGCAGAATGTGCTGGCGATGTTTTTCTAAAGGGCAACCCCGGTGCTCCTGAGATGGGAAGCACCCTCCCCTCTGACATGTTTATTCCATCTTCCGGAGGGAGGGAGGGGACCAAGTTGGCCCAGCAACCCCACAGTCTGCATCTACACCAGTCAATTCCGCAGGAGCTTGACAGTCAACCGGGCTGGAAACGAACACCTATGCCTTGAGCTAGAAGTGTCCTTCCCTTAGAGATACCTAATGGCAAAGACCCCGGTGCATTTAACATGTCTCTTTCCCTTCCTCATTGAGCCACATCATGGTGAATGACAATCAGTGTTCAAAACAAATAAATCGAGCCATCATAGAAACAACTCTTCCAGATAGTCTTAGGAGAAGTTGAGAAGCATCTTCTTGTATTTAGGTAAGAAATTAAAATGATGACTCAAATCATAATTTCAGCAAGGGACTTGTTACATGGTACTTGGGAAGTTTCACAATGTCTCTGTACCCCTGAGGTACTGTTTTCAAAAGGGTGTCTTAGTTTGGGTTCTTCCAGAAGCAGACCCTGAGACAAAGATTGGAATACAGGTACTTTATTTGGGAGATGTTCCCAGGAAGCATTGGTAGGTGTTATGGATTGAATTGTGCCCTGCAAAAGACTGTTGAAGTCCTAACCCCCCTTCCCCCTACTCAGTACCTGTGAATGTGATCTTATTTGGAAATAACGTGTTGGCAGATGCTCAAGTTAAGATGAGGTCACTGGAGTGGGCTCTAATCCAATAGGACTGTGTCCTTATAAAAAGAGGATGTTTGGACACAAAGACAGACTGGGCCATGTGGAGATGGAGACAGAGATCAGGGTGATGCATCTACAAGCCAAGGAGTGCCAAAAATTGCCAGGAAACAGCCAGAAGCTAGGGGAGAGGCATGGAACAGATTCCCTCTCAGAAGGAACCAACCCTGCTAACACACTGATTTTGGACTTCTAACCTCCAGAACTGTGAGAGAATCAATATCTGCTTTTTAAGCCAACCAGTTTGCGGTACTTGGTTACAGCAGCCCTAGGAAATGGATATTGTAAATACGTGCGGGAGTCTGGCAGGAACAGGAAGGAACTCAATAAAGGGAGCCTTATTGGCTAGTTACCCCTGTTAACAACAGGGCTTCATCATGCTGGCAAATTCGAGGAAACAGCATGGAACAGGGAGTGCAGAGTTACCACACGTGACGGCACAGCCTTGTGGGTGAGAATTCAGTCACTGGCTGAGGGCTGCCCCAGCAGGGCATTAATTCTCCTGCACGGGCAGCCTGTAGGTGCCCAGGGTGGAGCGGACTCCAGGGCCAGAGCTAGGCCTCGGGCAACGAGGTGCAGATGGCGACAGCTGGAAGGCAGGCCAGGTGCTGAGGGGGAGGCCAACGTGGTATGAACAGGCACCGCCCACTACAAAGGACGTGCTAAACTTTCCTCTGCTTTTGGAAGTTTCTGTTGCAGAATTTAATACATCGGTTATGTAAGAAGAGTAAAGTATCATTGGCCCCTCTTTTCATTGGAACAATCCTGCCAATCAGTGCCCCAAAATGTCCCCCCAATCATTTGCCTGTCCTGATTGTCATGGAGGTGTGAGTAGGGCATGAGAGCTGCTCAAAAGGGCCGGAGCTTCTAAGCCCTTACCTGGGCATTTGCACTCATGCTGCTGTCATGCCTTTGATATATACTTCCCTTTCCTGGGGTGTCTTCCTCTCCTCTGCTTTGCATTAAGTCCTATCCATTCAAATCCCCTGACCCCAAAGTGCATCCCTTTACTCCTCCAGCCTAGCTTTCTGATAGCCCTCACATTTTGAACCACTCAGTACAGTCCTCCATTGAGCTTTTCTCGATCTGTATTCTGTAGGCCATTTAATAGAGGTTCCCTGAAAAAATAAACGCCAAATGGGATCAAATCAATTAGCACAGCACTGCATGCTATATCTCCCTCTCTTCCTCCTGGGGATGTGTAAGGCACATTTGCAGAGAGAAGGTTCTGACAAGTCCTGCAGTGAAACAACAACAAACAAAACCTTCCTTGAGTTCACTCAGACTAGCGTTTCCAATACTTCTGTCCCTTTTTTCTGTGGTACCGCATTCCTATCTTGCAGAACACAGTTTGGGAAACAATCTCTTTGTTATAAACTTCAGTGAACAAGGCCTTTAGGAGTCAGCTCCTTTAGATGAGGAAGGTTAGCTCATGTGAGCAGCTGGTCCCAGGGAGGCAAGTCAGTACTGGGCCTGGAGTGGGGGTGGGTTACGTGTCTCAGTCCCAAGGGCCATGAGTGGAAGGTGCCCCCAGGCTCTCATCCCAGAACCATCCTGAGGGTGGGGAATGAGTTTCCAGGGGTGGGCAGGGGACTACTAAGAGCCCTAGCTGGTGTTTCCTGATTTCCTGAGGTAAGACATCCTGTTCCTAACACCAGATCTGCCCTTTTCCAACTTTTTGTGGCAAACCTCAACTCCTCCCTCTAAGTTCATGACAAATGTAGGCTCTTATCCCGCACCCAGAGGCAACATGGTTCACGGTGGGGGCCAGGTTAACTGGGGCCAAAGTCCAGCTCTGCCAGCTTTGTACCCCTGGGCCTCAGCTCCCCACCTGCATAATGAGGACACCAATAAAAGTCCCACAGGATTAGCTGACCTAATGCATGTAAACAACACAGAAAACAAGATCCTCTCAACAAGTGTTAACTGTTACTGCAGCTCATATCACTTTACCAGATTATTCGGATACATCTATCAGCCCTCGAAACTGTGCGTTCTCCAAGCACAGCAGCTGGGATTTATCACGGTGCAGCACCCGACGTGTAATAGTGCTTCCTCAGAAAATACATTTAGGAGGAATGAAGGCACGGCTATGCTCTGCATTTTATTTCTATCTCTGATAATATTTCCGACAAGGAAATGTATCGTTAAAACATACCCTCTTCACTCATAGAAAGATTACCTGATTTTTCTCTCATTGGTTTTAGTCTTCTCTCTCCAGCTAGATTAACCTAACAGATGCCCTGTCATGACTAGAGGTGAGTTTGGCTGCCAGGGCATTGGATCAGCGGGTCACTGTCCTGTGGTCACCATGGCCCCGGGGCAGTCCCAGCAGAGATGTTTAAGATGCCGTTGAGTTATCTGCACAAAGAGGTAATTTATCTGTCTCTCTTAGTCATGAATGGGGTGCCAGGCAGAGAGGTGAGACACCCAGGTAGAGCCGCATCACAGAAAGCTCTTAAAAGGAAATTCTTCCAAGTCCAAGGGGTCAATCCTGCTCACCCCAGGGAGGTCGTCCATTGGCGAACAACTGACAGGAAAATCTGGGCACATCCCTCCTTAAGAAAATTAAATGTGTCTGTCTATGCTATGATAATCCAATAAGTGAAAATTCACGCTCATGAAAATAGCTAAATTAGAAAATGAACCCTTGCATTACTAAATGATTCGATAACACTCTCCTAAGTATATTTTAAGTGTTGTTATAATATTCTCCTCCACAAAACTTTCCAAGGGCCTCATCTAGCAGGGGAAGGTCCCCTTGTATGTGGCTGATATTTTCTTTTTTAAAAAGCAGTTTTGTTGCGGTATAATTTACATATATAAGGCATTTTCTGAACTTATATGTACTAATAATATACGGAATTTGGGTCACTTGTTTGTTCATTACACTTTTATTTTATACCAATAAAAAGCACTCTGGCTCTGTGTGTGTGTGTATGTGTGTGTGTGTGTGTGTGTGTGTGTGTGTGTGTGTGTGTATTTAGCTTTCTTTTTGCCTGTCCACTGTCTGCCTTGCTCCTGACAGGATTCTGGGAGGAGTGCTGACTTTATCTTCTCCCAGAGGCTGCAGGAGAGTAGGTCTTGCGAAGCAAGGCCCTCAGACAGCCTGCTGTCTTGTAGGTGGGCAGGTCAGGGCCTGTGACATTAATGGGCAAAGAACTTAAAAACAATGGGAACTTGATCAAATGAGGCTCCCCAGCAGTATCAACTGTCCCTATCCGGGGTTTCCTCACGGTAGGGATGACCCAGTGCTTTTTTGCACCTCCTGAAATAGTTGAAGGCTGTCCCCCTGCTCATGGAAGTGGCCAGTCTGCCACCATCAGGGCCTCATGGCTAGGATGAACTAACATGGTCCAGCCAGCCGCAGCCCTCTTGCAGTTGCCATTCCAATGTGAGGCCTCGTTGCACACACCTGAGACCCAAGTGCCCAGCTCAGGAAACACCACTCCTTTACAACAGGGCAGCCTGGTGGCCCAGAGGAACGATAGCTGGAGCGAGAATCAAAAATCCTGGGTTCAAGAGCTGACTCTGCTACATGACATTTGGCTGATTTATTGATCTCTTGGACCACCATTTCTTCCCTGGTAAAATCCAGAAGTAGAACTTGAAGGTATCTATCCTCTCCAGCTCATATATTCCGTGATTCTGTCATACCAGAGCAAGGTCACAGAAAATCTTTGGGTCACAGAAAATCTTTCCCGAGAGGCTCCGTCTACTGTTCTTGTCACTGAAAGTACAACTCACTGACAGCATCCCCCATGCCCACCTCAGCTAATCACGATATTATCACAGGCCCCTTCTGATTACAAAGTAGTTACACCACATGAGAGGTGCATTCCTGATGATTCTGCAAAATTCAAGTTAATTTCTCACAGGAATAAATACAAAATCGGAGTCACAGTATTGTAAATAGTGCACATAAATTGAGACCTTATTAAGTTTTTGTATTGCATTATTTTGAATTTGCATAATTCAAAATCCCATTAAATGTGATTCGTGTATTCCCTTGGAAAGGATTTTTTAAAAACCTTCGGGAAAAAGGAATGAAGGTGATGGGAGAGAAAGATAACGTCATAGGGTCAAACTTGGAGGAAGACCATGGGTTTGAAGGAACTCTACGTGGAAAGCATCCAGGACGATAGAGAGGACTCCCTAGAGAGGACCCAGTGGCACAACACCTGCTTCCCTGGGTGATCACTCTGCACTGAATCTGAGATGATTAGCCAATTTTGAGGTTAGATTTCTTTCTTTTTTAAGTTGAAATTACTCCAGGCTTGAATGCTGTTGCAAAATATTCACCCCCGAATTTTAAAATCCCGTAGCAGCCAAATCCTCTGTTAATCCCTTGGCACGGAGGAGCCATTTTGTGCTCTTCAAAATGGCTGACAGGAATTTTCTGAGGAAGCTACGGCCTGAAACCAAACCAGCAATTAGATCGGCTTTGAGTCTGAGGCTTTATGTTTAGAGCCACAGCTAGAAACAAACAGATGTGTTTTTTTCCAAACTAAAGAAATCAAAAAATTGTCATGAAGATCAAAAACTGCTCTCCAAACCTTCCCTTTCACATCCTCCCCACTGGCCATTTTGGGTTGCAAGAGTTTGTGATTATAACTTGATTCACAATCCGTTTTTGGTTTCCAAGTACCTCCCTCTCCAAGATGAAATTACAAAGCTTTGAAAATTAGAGGCACCCTTCCCCTCACCCCGGAGAGCTATTCCTGACGAGATACTCTGTTGAAATGGAAGGAATTTGCTTTATAGCAGCCTCCCTTGTGGAATTATGGATGGGAACATTTAACAATACAGCATTTGCAATGGGCAGGTGAGAGCTGGCCAAGTTTTTAAAGGGGATTTCACAGGCCAGGTCAGCAGGGAGATGGATGGGTGAGCTGCGGTGGATACAATTATTTGACTTTCTGAGCTGTTCTTTTTTTTTTTTTTTTTTTTAATTTTGGATGATCTGTCCATTGGTGTAAGTGAGGTGTTAAGGTCCCCCACTATGATTGTGTTACTGTCAATTTCCTCTTTTATAGCTGTTAGCAGTTGCCTTATGTATTGAGGTGCTCCTATGTTGGGTGCATATATATTTATAATTGTTATATCTTCTTCTTGGATTGATCCCTTGATCATTATGTAGTGTCCTTCCTTGTCTCTTGTAACATTCTTTAGTTTAAAGTCTATTTTATCTGATATGAGTATAGCTACTCCAGCTTTCTTTTGATTTCCATTTGCATGGAATATCTTTTTCCATCCCCTCACTTTCAGTCTGTATGTGTCCCTAGGTCTAAAGTGGGTCTCTTGTAGACAGCATATGTATGGGTCTTGTTTTTGTATCCATTCAGCCAGTCTATGTCTTTTGGTTGGGGCATTTAATCCATTCACGTTTAAGGTAATTATCGATATGTATGTTCCTATGACCATTTTCTTAATTGTTTTGGGTTTGTTTTTGTAGGTCCTTTTCTTCTCTTGTGTTTCCCACTTAGAGAAGTTCCTTTAGCATTTGTTGTACAGCTGGTTTGGTGGTGCTGAATTCTCTTAGCTTTTGCTTGTCTGTAAAGCTTTTGATTTCTCCATCAAATCTAAATGAGATCCTTGCCGGGTAGAGTAATCTTGGTTGTAGGTTCTTCCCTTTCATCACTTTAAATATATCATGCCACTCCCTTCTGGCTTGCAGAGTTTCTGCTGAGAAATCAGCTGTTAACCTTATGGGAGTTCCCTTGTATGTTATTTGTCGTTTTTCCCTTGCTGCTTTCAATAATTTTTCTTTGTCTTTAATTTTTGCCACTTTGATTACTATGTGTCTCGGCGTGTTTCTCCTTGGGTTTATCCTGTATGGGACTCTCTGCACTTCCTGGACTTGGGTGGCTATTCCCTTTCCCGTGTTAGGGAAGTTTTCGACTATAATCTCTTCAAATATTTTCTCTGGTCCTTTCTCTCTCTCTTCACCTTCTGGGACCCCTATAATGCGAATGTTGTTGCGTTTAATGTTGTCCCAGAGGTCTCTTAGGCTGTCTTCATTTCTTTTCATTCTTTTTTCTTTAGTCTGTTCCGCAGCAGTGAATTCCACCATTCTGTCTTCCAGGTCACTTCTCCGTTCTTCTGCCTCAGTTATTCTGCTATTGATTCCTTCTAGTGTAGTTTTCATTTCAGTTATTGTATTGGTCATCTCTGTTTGTTTGTTCTTTAATTCTTCTAGGTCTTTGTTAATCATTTCTTGCATCTTCTCAATCTTTGCCTCCATTCTTATTCCGAGGTCCTGGATCATCTTCACTATCATTATTCTGAATTCTTTTTCTGGAAGGTTGCCTATCTCCACTTCATTTAGTTGTTTTTCTGGGGTTTTTTCTTGTTCCTTCATCTGGTACATAGCCTTCTGCCTTTTTATCTTGTCTATCTTTCTGTAACTGTGGTTTTTGGTCCACAGGCTGCAGGATTGTAGTTTTTCTTGCTTCTGCTGTCTGCCCTCTGGCGGTTGAGGCTATCTAAGAGGCTTGATGGGAGGCTCTCTGAGCTGTTCTTTTGAAGCCTCTACACTTAATAGAAAGAAAAAGAATAAGCCTCTTTGCCAACCTTTTGTAGCTCAATCTTTATTGTTCCCACCGAAATCCAAAGAAAACAGACAAGATTCATTTTGTCCAGAAAGCATTTGTGTATTTTTTATAGGTCTGGGTTTTGAAGCATTGATGGTGAAGTGGGAGAAAAGACAAAGATTTCTCTCTAATCTGAAGAAATCAAAGGGGGAAATTTCTGAAGCTCTCTAGCCTAGCTCAAAATAGTCTTGGTTGGTATCTCCTGATATACGCCTCCTTTGCTACTAAACTCAGCATGGAAATTAGCACAGCTCACAAAATGATGAAAATTAGACCAGACCATAAAGAAGCAAGCCTGTAGGGAAATTAAGACTTTTTCATAAAACCTGAGAACATGACCTACAGAACTAGGGAAGCTTTCTTTTACCTGTGGGCTCTCAATCACTCAACATCCATCTCCAAGACACGGGCCTCGTCAATGGACTGGTTGGGCCAACCATCTACAGAATTGTTTGTTTTCCTTGGGGCACAAGAGAAGTGCTTGGTAAATATTTACTCATTGATAAGTCAAGTGGTTTACCAGATGATTTGTTTTATTTTGTTTTTAAGTTAAAAATTCCTTAATTTTTATTCCTGGTTACCACTTTCGCAATTTACAAGACAATATGCCTGATGTAAGGAAATGAAAAAGACAAATCTACAAGACGTAAAAGACCTCAGGAATGTACATCTAATTGACACTACATTGCAGCAACCAATAGCTGCACTTTTTTGCAAACTGTGGCTATGACAGCCCTGAACAAGAAGTTTTCCTGTTTAAGCTGCAATAACTTTTCTGACTACGGATCCTTGTTCCTTCTGTAGCACATTTTTACAGTTCCTCTAATGCATTTGGGACGACTGCCTCACAGCAACTGGCAGCTTTCCTGACGACTCCTCACTCTCTCCTGCTAAGAACTTCAACCCTTTTCTGCTGAGTTTTTAGAACCTTCTGATACCATATCCACCCCTCCACTACCGGATTCATAACCACCAACACAGGGACTGCTCAAGCTTCTTCCACCAAAACTGCCCCCCTTCATGGGCCCATAATTTGATTACTGTTGTTCACTATAACTTCCAAAATCATTGTAGTATCCTCCACTAACATAGTTACCACCGCCAAAACGTCCTCCTTCATTATAATCATCATATCCTCTGCCACCGCTAGCATTTCTACCACCTTGGTTTGCATATCCTGGTCCACCACCACGTTAGCTTCCTCTTAGGCTATAACCAGGACCATCACAATAGTTGCCACCATCACCTCCAGATCCACTATAACCACCGTCATCCCGCTGCCACCACATCCACAACCCCCAGGCTCCTCTTCAACCAACGTGTCCTGCGTGACCCATAAAGTTGCCACATCTGCCTCCACCTCTCTGCAATCCCACAGACTGCATTTCTTGCTTAGAAAAGGTCTTTTTCACTTCACAGTTATGCCCATTGAAAGTATGGTGTTTCTGAACAACAGTTTTACCAACTGTATCATGATCACCAAAAATCACAAAAGCAGATTTTTCTCTTTTTTCCACTCTGCCTGTCTTCCATAACGTCTATGATTTCAATCTTGCTATACTTTTCAAAGTAGTCTTTCAAATTATATTCTTCTGTGTCTTCTTTAATGCCACCAAGAACAATTTTCTTCACTGTTAGATGGACTCTACAGAAGCCTCTCTAGAAAGAGCTCTCTTTGGCTTCACCACACACACATCAGCCTTGTGTGGTCAGGCACACATTGCCGCATCCACCTCGTGTGACTACAAGAGTAAGTCACAAAACCAAAGGCCCTGGGATGTTTGGTTTGGGGGTCTCTCATCACCACACAGTCTGTGAGTGTGCCCCACTTCTCAAAATGTTCAACACTCAGGCCACCAATGAACAGTTTTCTCAGTTGCTCTGGTTCCTTTGGATCATGGCCATGGTGCAAAGATATGTATAATTCTAAGTACTTTAGCAAGAACGGCAGATCAAGAAGTATTTTAAAGCAGCAAACTTTTTTTTTTTAATTCATATTTTCAACTGGCTGTTGCAAAGAAAAGACAGGACACAGAATTAAATTCTCGTCGCCTTAGAAAGGTCTGTAAGGCCTAAAAATGCACCATTTGCACCATTTTCTGCCAGGCACCTCCTCCCTTTTCCTTCCAATTCCACGCTCTCTTTCCCAATGGAGGAGCAAGGCGGCCCTTGCGGGCAAATGTGCCATTCAGATGGTTTGAATAACCAGATATTAAAAATAGCTATCAGTCTGGCGATACCAACTCTCGACAGCCAAAATAGGGCACGACAAGCCACCTTATTGAATTGTTTATCTATTCTGAGGGCAGGAAGAAAGAAGAGCATCAAATGTATTTTGACTCTTTTAGTCAAAACTCAGAGGATGGCCACTGTGGGAGGAACTGGTGAGAATTTGGGGAGCTGGTGACATTTTCTGCTGACAGGTACGTGTTCCTGAAACTCTGTGTGCTGGGCCTCCACTCTGAGAAGGGCCCACCGTAGGGAACTATTTGTGTTGGGTTTTTAACCTTGAATTATGAGAACAACAATTTTCCACCTTCCTTTGTCACCTCAACGCTGGTAACAATGTCAACAGTGGGTCTGGGAGATCCCCAGGTATCTGGACTTCGTTATAGGGGGAACACAGGGTTTCCACAGTTCGGGGTGGGAGTAGGGTAGGCACTCTAAGTAGAGGGAACTGGGAGGAAGGTGGAAGGAAAGACAGCAGGCTTACTTGGGAGATGGCAGAGTTCTGAGGGCAGTTGGGAGATCTGAGACGTCTCTGCATCTATGAAGAAGCTGCTCTCACCTCTCCACGATCCTAGAGATTCTAGCTTGGACAGAAGTTTTCTTGACTCCCTTCTGCACAGAATGCCTGGAATGGGCTCAGTGACATCTCAGCCCTGCCATTCTCCTGCCTAGCTCGCCAGTTCTAAGCTCAAGCAATGTTTGCCCTTCCTTCTACAGAGCTGTCCTGCTGCCACCAATCTCCTCTTACATGCACACATTATACACAGAAAGCCACTCACTGGTGCACACAGAAAGACTTACCTGCAGACGCAAGACACGTCCATCTGCATACAGACAGGCGTACACACAATGCCCCCACACGCTGGGACACACTGGAACACGTGCACAAACACGCAGCCTCACACACACCTTCACATGCACACTGGGGCACAGACATCTGTACCTCCAGCAGAGCACACAGGTAAACACACACCAGCACATGTGCATGCCACACCCGCGCCGAGCTATAACCCGCAGGACGGGGCCTGGGCACAGGCTGGTCCCACGCTGCAGCCCCCGTTCAGCGGCCTTCTCCCGGGAGCAAGCTGCTCTGGCCAGTCTGCCTCCCACAGCCGCAAATCGAAAGCCACCCGCCCCACCCCCAGGCTGTCTCTTCTACTCTGCCTGTAATACCTGATCCCTCCAAGTCTCCACTGCCACTCCCAGCCTGCATGAGGAAAAGGCAGTCCTAACTCAGGGCCGACATTCACATGATGGCTTCGAGCCAGTACAACATCTCATGCTGGGGACCTGGTGAAATGAAGGAACACACAGCTGACTTTCTAGTATCTACAGCGACAGAGAGAAGTGGTGACTTGTTTAATCCTAAATAGTGGTGTTGGTTTGTGTTCTGAGCCATCTTCCCCAACTCCAGGGTTTGGCAAAGGCAATGCACCTATAACCCAGCAGCCCTGAAAATAGCTGGAGAACCTCTCAGAGACTTCTTTCCCCGCCCTCCTCCCAGTCAGCTTGGGGACTGGCCCCACTAAGAGCCACCGATATTCACAATCTGGCAATTTAATGCTTCTGCTCTGAGCATCAGATTTCTTATCTTGGTTTGCTTTGCTCCAGTCAACAGCAAAAGGGTTTGCACTCCCTGAGCTCAGCCCAGGCAGATGCAAGTGGACTCAAGGCTAAAATCTGACATAAGAAGTTAGGAACTGAGGGCTTCCCTGATGGCGCAGTGGTTAAGAATCCGCCTGCCAATGCAGGGGACACGGGGTCGAGCCCTGGTCCGGGAAGATCCCACACGCCGTGAAGCAACTAAGCCCGTATGTCACAGCTACTGAGCCTGTGCTCTAGAGCCCGTGAGCCACAACTACTGAGCCCGTGTGCCACAACTACCGAAGCCCGCACGCCTAGAGCCTGTGCTCCGCAACAAGAGAACACAACGAAGAGTAGCCCCTGCTCGCCACAACTAGAGAAAGCCCACGTGCAGCAACGAAGACCCAACGAAGCCAAAAATAAATAAATAAATAAATAAAATTTAGAAAAAGAAATTAAGAATTGATTATAGATATTTGTCATTTAAAGGTAATTCTCCCAGTCCTTGAGGATTTATATAAAAAAACAAATCTCAACCCAGCATCTGTGTGTAATAGTGTGCTATTCTTTTAGAAAACCTCACCCCACAAAACCGTACACACTGCATGAAGATACATTCTTACCAAACAGATTTGTTAATGGCTACTATTTAAGATCAAGTCTTCTCAAATACGATTTAATTTACACTTTGATTTACACATTTGAGTTCCACCTATGCATAACGTGGTCGGCGGGGGAGAGGACAGGGGGGCGGTACCTGCACACACAGAAAGGGGTGTGTGCAAAGTGAGGCCGGTCCCTCTCAAGAAAAGCTCCAAAATAGGTATATTTATTAACAGCAAAACAGAAAATATGGATTTTACCAGCTGGGGAGAACATGATTTCAGAACTATAATAATAGGCCAGAGAAAAATGCAATTCTATATTAACAACCAAATTAACTTCACACTCAGCAGAAAAACGTATATTTAAATGAGAATATTCAGCATCAAAACAATTATTTCTTCAGAAATTGAGAGGAAAATCATAATACATGCTTACTAAGAGGAATACCTTCAAAAATCTGCTTCAGAATTCAGTCATCTGATGTATAACACTGCAAATTGACAGCAGGCCTGGTAGACAGGCTGCATGGAACATTCGAGAGCACATACCTTGAACAAGGGATCAGAGAAACCGTGTTTGGAGCCTGGTTCTACTCTTAGGCGAGTCACCAAACCTCTGAACCTCATTTTCTTTGTTTATAAAAAGAGAATCTTAAAATCAATACTTTTTCTGCTACTTGCCATTGGATGGTTATGAATGAAGGTGCTGGAAAGCATTTTGTAAATATAAAGGGACGACTGCACTAACGGAACAGTGGTCTGGACCAGCGAGGATCCTGCCTGTCCTTGTTTGAATGCTTTCTATTTATTTTTTTCCCCTTGGGCCTGCAGATTAGTTGCTGAGTAGCACAAATCATAACAGGCAAGCAAAGCGGACGGTGGAAGCTCCTAACATTTCCACCACTGCAGTTTGGCTGCTTCAGACCTCACTTTGCTTTCTCTTCAAGTCATTGCTCACCAACAAAGTCCTTGTGTGGCCATAAATCTGCATCCGACGCACAAGCATAAGGTACAAGGCAGAAAATGCTGGAATCTGTCCTTGGATTTTTCACAGCAGAGGCTCCCACTGGAGAGTTAAAATTATTGTGATAAGGGGGAAGTCCGGAATTTTTTTTTAAAGTTTTAAGTTTATTGTTTATTTGGAGCTTCAGGGAAGAATGAAGTTTAGGTTCCTAATTCTAGGAGCCAATACCAGTGGGGTGGGAGGCTAGGTGACTTAAACGTTCTTAAAAACTTGGTAATTACAAGACCATACGCAATTCATTTCACAGATGCGAAAACTAAAGAGATTCCTGCCCAAGTTTACTGCAATTTAGTGACAAGGGAAGACAAAGAAAGCATGTTAGTACCAGGGTTTCCACTTTCTTCCACTGGAAAAATGATATCCTTTATTTTGTAGGTTGGGAAACTGAGGCACACATGATAATGACTACTGCTTTTCGAGCACCTCTTGTGTGTAGGCACTTCCGAGCAGTATCTCCACTCCACGGTGCTCTGCGTGAGGTAGACTTGGTTACCGCCATCTCACAGAGGAAGAACGGGGCTCCGAAGGTAGGCAATTGGCCACAGATCAGGACTTGGATCCAGATCTTTCTGGTTCCACGGTCTCCTCTCTCCCTCCACCCTATCGCCTGCTCCAGAAAAGGCAAGAAACACTTGCAGATGGTCAGAGAGCTAGGGAAAAAACTCTCTTTCCTTGACAGAAAAACTGTTTAGACTTCAACAGAAGTCTAAAGTACCCTGTGAAATGTTCCTTTACTTTAACCTATTCCTTTAATTGTCAGCCCTGGAGAAATTAGCCCAAGGAAGTAATTCAAAAGAAAATTTAAAAGCTACAGATGTAAAGATTTTCTTGCAGCATTAGCTATAATAACAAAAATTAGAGACAGCCCAAACGTCCAACAATAATAAAATAGTAAAGAAAATAGGATGCATAAACTATGGACATTTACATAGCGATTAAAAACAATCATGAAGGCTAAGTATCAAAAAAGATGCTCAGAATAAAATATTAAGGAAAAAAAGCACTTGAAATTGTTTTTGTAATAACAACTATACAAAGATATTTAAACACTTATAAAAATACTGGAATGGAATATTTTTTAAATTTATAACTTCCTCTGATTTTATGATATTTTTGGTAAAATACCTCAAATTAAGAGAGAGAAAAAAAATGATAGCTAGTTGGGATATTTACTCAGTAACTTAGACCAATTTGGACTATAATGATTAGATATCCTGCTTTTTTTTTTTTCTTTCTATATTTTGAAGCAGTTGGGCAATTGAATAATGCGATTTATGCTATAATCCACAAACTCTTATTTTTCTCCTTGGTGCCTTTCATTAGTTTATTAATTCATTAGTTAATCTCCAACGGTCATAGCCTTCTTTATTTTCTGCATTTCCCTAGTGTTAAAGCCAAGTCAGAAAAATGAGCATCTTTCTTTGTCTAATTTGCAAGATATAGTGTTAGTTGAATCATATGAAATTATCATTTTTGTAGGTCCCAAATAAATGAATATAGGAAATTTCATACGGTCCAACCAGAAAATTTTAACAACGGTAGGATTTTGTCTGAAACTGTCCTTGTAAATCATTTTGAATCTGTCTGTTTACTCAAACTGCCCTGTCCCCTCCACCAGCTTAGTTTCTGTGTTTTTTTAAAGTACTTTGTTTAATGCTAAGTTCTCTAGAAGAAAGGTCCCAATAATGCCACTCCAATATACGACCCCCCTCCATAAACCATTAAAGTGAATTTAATCACATAGAAAGGTCTAGATTTCCTTCATTCACCCACCTTTCAATTCACTCAACAAATATTTACTGCGCGTGATCTCTGCTCCAGGCACCATGCTAAGTGCTGGGACACATCCCTGAGCAAGACTGAAGCGTCTTTTCCCTCAGAAAACATAGACTGTGTTTGAGGCTGGAAGGAATGGCTATGTATGTGCAGTGACTAAACTGACTGTTTTGTTTCAATTAACAGATCAAATGACTAGTTTGATTATTTTTTAACCAAATGGACTTTATGTTTGCTCAAACTGATTAAATCTACCATCACTTTAATGTTGATAAGAACTAGCCCTGGCCCAAGCAGAGAAGAAATTTATTTTGAACTATCGTTGCTATTTATTTAATCAGTTAGCTGACCCATAGGTAAATAAGGTTCAGGAGAAAAAGGATTACAGAGTGTGTGTTTGGACAACTCTAAAGCAAGACAGTTCCCTAATGGTGCCTGAATCCTTCAAAATAAAACAAGACACAGTGCCCAGGGATTCTTGAAAGTAAAAGCGTATATCCAGTAAAAAATTAAATCTAATTTTTTAAAGACAAAGGCAAAAATAAAAAGAATTTTAAAATAAATTCAGCAGTGGTCATTCACCTAAACAAGAGTTTCCCAGCACAGTTTCTGGGGGATGTTTTGCAGCAGCAGATGTGTAAACAGGCCAGCAAATCTGAGAACCGCCAAGGTAGAAAATGAAGTAGATCATCTGGATGAGCAGAGCCAGATGACCAGAGGTCAAAATAAACCATTGGTGAAAATACAATCGATGAAAAACTTTTCCTGGCATCACGCAAAAGCTTCCCTCAAGCCCAGCTCCAAGCAGTTTAAGCAAAGGTCTGGTTTCGAGGAGTGTTCATTTAAATACCCTGGTCACTGTGCATCCACACCAGACATTTGGCTGCAAATGCTGGATGGCCACCTTGACCAGTGATGACCAGGGCGACTGTGTTCTAATTTGCTCCCCCTAACTACTTATATGCATTGTGAGTCATGTTTTCACTTTGGGGGAATATCGCTTACAGAATAAGTGTCTCAGAAAAATAGAAATGGTAGCTGTAATGCTCATCCTATGGCCCAGCAAAGTTTTGATGCTTGTTCACAATTGGGCCCACCACTGGGAGGGACCACCGCTATGTTCCTGAGCTGTTACAGGTATGCTCAGAAACCAAAAGAAGGACGAGCTGCATTTCAACAGATGGAGAAAATGCCCAGTGCTGCTTTACAACACAATCAAGAGCAAATTAAGACTCCTAACCATGGGTTTCCATTTCCTGTCCCTGGATAATGAGAACAAGAAAACAGGCCAGGATGTAATAATAGTAAGAATTAATACAACTTTCACGTATTGACTGTTTAGGACATATCAGGCACGTAACATTTACTTCTCATTTTCACAGCTCTGCAATGAAGGTTATTCTTACTTTAGAGGTGAGAAAACGGAGGCCCAGAGAGGTTAAGTAACTTGCCTAAGGTTGCACAGCTGGGAAATTGGCAGCACTGTGACTGGCCTGACTCTTCCCACCACACCTAGGAGCATGCATTTCCTGAGACTTTGTGTCAAAGCTGCATTTCCTTACAAATGACCTCTGTGAGGCAGGGAGTTAGAGGCACTGAGCAGTTGAGGGTTCTGCAGGCAGAAGTCTGCCCATGCCATTAGACACGCCATCTTAATCTCTTCCAGCCTCGGCTGACCGTCTTGGCAGACTCACCCAGGGAGACCTCCTCAGGTAGACAGACTGGGTCGTTATTTGCCATGATCTTAATGATCTGGGCATTTGCAAGAAAATGCAAATGGAAAAGTCTTAGCAAAAAGAAGATGCTTTAAAAGCGTTCGGGGATGAGTAGCTTAACTGAGCAAGAAAACAGGGAAGACATCAACTCGAATTCCGTCAGTCAGCAGCCTTTCCTCCAAAGGAAATCATAGAGTGTGTCTTCTCAGCCAACACGGGTGCCATTTGTGGCCCTCGGTGTTAAAGGCCTCTCTAAGCCTCCCCAGCCTTCCCTCAACAGGGCTAGGACACTTTGGAAAACTTTTATCCAGGAACCTTATCTAAAAATAGCTGAAATTTCAATCTCCACACCAGCAAAGCAAGTGGCATTGAAAGATGAATCTAAGGCTTTTCTTTCTGTCCACACCTTGTGGAAATGCGGCATGGCCCCCATCTTGTCTTCTGGGTGGGGTTTTGTTTACCACTCCTGGCAGCCACCAGCACCCAAGCAGCTTTTATTTTCTCTTCTAATTCCATTGCCCCAGCCTTGGCCCCAAGACCCAACACAAATAGACCCCTGAGGAAACTTCACATGGTAGAATTATCTACCAAGTGCCGTCCCCCAAAACTGAAGCCCAGGGTCTGAATCTACCGCTGTCAGCGGTTCCCTCTGAAGTCATGGAATTCACAGGCCATTTTGGCGTCTTGGGTCCTCTTGTGCCCGGCACACGAGGATGGGCTGCTCTGGGCTCGCCCTGGTGTTCTTACCTATGGCACCGCGTGACTCACACCCAAGAAGGCTTTTCTGAGAAGAGAGCTGTGATCTTACAGAAAACCCCGCGATTACTTAGTCCTCGAAACCCCCGAGGTGCTAGGCGGCAGCTGTGCCATGTTCCCTGGCAGGAACAAAAGTGCCAATGGCCTTTCCTGCCCTCCCACCCTCGTCGCCAAACTCCCTCCCACACCGAGGTGAGCTGTCAAGTGGAGGAAGGACATTGGTTTGTGACCACTCTCCTGGTTTCTTTAGATTCAAATACAGCTTGTCCCATGTTTTGTAAAAAATGCCAGGACGCCAATGCCCAGAGGCAGTCCATTTTGTCTTCTTTTCACTTCTTCTTATTATCTGAGCTAGAAAACATGGTAAGGGTAAAAGGATTCAGGAAAAGCCGGATTCTAAGGACTGGAATGAAGCGAGGTGTAGGCTCTCTTGCTGGTTGGTTGTTCCCCGTGGTGACCGCTTAACAAGTCACATCCTCTCATCTGTCCCCTACGTTCCGTCAGCATCTCTGGCTTTTTGGCCTCAGACAGAGAGCTGCCTGAAGCAAGAGGCGGTGGGTTAGTCACTGAGCCTGGATGGGTGTGTCATCAGGCAGCCCTTGGCTGTGGGGTACAGAGGCAGCCAAGTCAGAGCTAAGCCTAGACACAGACCCTGAAGAAGGCCACTTCCCTCCTTCATTAACCCAGTCAGCCCCTGGCCCATCAAGGTGTTTCAGGTCAGCCAGGGCCACAGCCATGACCCTCTCTAACCAACAACAAATGCAATGTTCTTTGTTGGAGAAGGAAGAAGGAAAGCGGCTGAGTGACGGAGCCAGCAAGGGTGTGAAAGAAGAATACATAAAGACTAGAAAAGTGTCTCGGCACGAAACATGGCCTGGCTGACATTTTCTGGTCCCTCCCGGCTTCTGTTAAATACCCTCTCTCCTCTTGTCCACACGGGGCCTGCCTCAGTTTCTCCTCATCCTTTCCCCACCACAGACTTTTCTCTCTCCTTTTATCACTGGAAAAATCCATACTTTGCACAGGTGTGTTTTCAAGCAGCTGGCTCTGAGCTGATGCCCAGCTTGGCCTTAATGAGGCAGATGCCTGCATCAAGCTGGACCCCTCCCCACTCAGCTGCTCGTTGATTTGGGGAGGGCAGGATTTAAAGGAGACACTGGCGCCTCACCAGCCCTCTGCTATCTCCTTCCACCCCCGACACACATGCACAAAGGGTTCCGAAAAGTTCCTTGCCATCGATACATCCGATACATCCGACCTTACCTGTAATTGGGAAGTGTGCCTGCAGGGTGGCCACTGTAACAAGCGCCATCCACTTCATCTTGTCCTTCCCCAGGATGGTGCCTGGGGGCAGAGGCCGAGGCAGCCGTGACTGGACGAAGAAGAGAAAAGCAGTCTCTTCGGCTGCAGCCTCCTCAGGAAGTGGAGGACGATGGGGCCTTTGAGAAGGCACCTGCCAGCAGGGCCAGGAAACTCACACTCCTCCTTTCGGTTCACAGGCAGGAAGCTCTGGAGGTTTGAGGGTTTGGGGTGGGGGGATGTATGTGCACACACGTAGGCGCGTGTGTGTCTGTCTGAATTTTTGCTTTTTTTCTCATTTAACCGTTGTTTTATTTTCCTTTTTTCCTAATTTTTGTCTAATTTTAATCTAACTCCTATCTTGATTGGTGAAGTCAGTCCCTAGGCAACTACAAGTTCCCAGTGCATGTAAGAATATTCGCCACTTTCCTAGATCCGTGTATTTTATGGAGGTTGGTAAGATGACAGAGCTCTGGATTCAGAGTCAGGCGAAATGTAGAGACAGAATACTTGGGCCATAGTGCCATCTCTGCTACCTATCTGCTGTGCAGCCTTGAGTAAGTCACTCAACATCTCTAGACCTCAGCGTCCTTACCTATAAAGCAAATTGCTGGAGTAGATCTGAGGTTGCAGATCTGAACTTGGCCTGAATTTGGACCATAGAAAATAGTATAGCTCACATAATACTTCAAACACTTCTGTTAGTGGTCAGCATCTAAACATTAGACTAACTTACAATAATAAAAAAAGATTAATACCAAGAAATAAACTTGATAGAAAGTGTAAGATCTATGTGAAACAAACTTTAAAGTGTTACTGAAGAATACAGAAAGGACTTGAGTAAATGGAAAGGTGTATCCTGGTCTTTGATAAAATCTCCCTTTTAAGAAGACCACGATTCTCTCTAAATTTTTTTAAAATTTTAGCTTTATTTATTTATTTATTTGGCTGTGTTGGGTCTTAGTTGTGGCATGCGGGATATTTGTTGCAGCATGCGGGAACTTTCATTGTGGCACATGGGCTCAGTACTTGCGGCGTGTGGGCTTAGTTGCCCCATGGCATACGGTATCTTAGTTTCCTGACCGGGGATTGAACCCATGTCCCCTGCATCAGAAGGTGGATTCTTAACCACTGGACCACCAGGAAAGTCCCTCTCTCTAAATTAATCAACACATCCCTCTACAAATGCCAAAAAAGTTTTAGAACAAGATAACCTGGGTTTATATGAAAAAATTAATGTACAAAAATAGCCAGGACACCAAAAAAGCACAAGCAATCTAAGAAAAGATAGGTAAATTGGACTTCCTCAAAATTTAAAACTTTTGTGCATAAAGGACACTATCAAAGAAGTGAAAAGACAATCTATAGAAAAAATATTTCCATATCATATATTGATAAGGGTATAGTATTCACAATATATAAATAACTCCTACAACTAAACTAGAAAAAGAAAAAAAAAAGTAAAAATCTGCCAAAGATCTGAACAGATATTTCTCCAAAGAGATATACAAATGGCCAATAAGCACATGAAAAGTTGGTCAATATCTTTGGTCATTAGGGAAATGCAAATCAAAACTACAGTGAACTATTACTTCATACACACTAAGAGGGCTAAAATTTAAAAACACAGGGTGTTGGTAAGGATGTGAAGAAATTGGAACTCTTGTACATTGCTGGTGGGAATGTGGGATGGTGAAGCGCATGTGGAAAATGTGTGTGGCATTTCCTCAAAAAGGAGAAGTTACAACAGACACCGCAGAAATACAAAGCATCCTAAGAGACTACTACAAGCAAATCGATACCAATAAAATGGACAACCTAGAAGAAATGGACAAATTCTTAGAAAGGTATAACCTTCCAAGACTGAACCAGGAAGAAACAGAAAATATGAACAGACCAATCACAAGTAATGAAATTGAAACTGTGATTAAAAATCTTCCAACAAACAAAAGTCCAGGACCAGATGGCTTCACAGGTGAATTCTACCAAACATTTAGAGAAGAGCTAACACCCATCCTTCTCAAACTCTTCCAAAAAATTGCAGAGGAAGGAACACTCCCAAACTCATTCTATGAGGCCACCATCACCCTGATACCAAAACCAGACAAAGACACTACAAAAAAAGAAAATTACAGACCAATATCACTGATGAATATAGATGCAAAAATCCTCAACAATTACTAGCAAACAGAATCCAACAACACATTAAAAGGATCATACACCATGATCAAGTGGGATTTATCCCAGGGATGCAAGGATTCTCCAATATACACAAATCAATCAATGTGATACACCATATTAACAAATTGAAGAATAAAAACCATATGATCATCTCAATAGATGCAGAAAAAGCTTTTGACAAAATTCAACACCCATTTATGATAAAAACTCTCCAGAAAGTGGGCATAGAGGGAACCTACCTCAACATAATAAAGGCCATGTACGACAAACCCACAGCAAACATCATTCTCAATGGTGAAAAACTGAAAGCATTTCCTCTAAGATCAGGAGCAAGACAAGGATGTCCACTCTCGCCACTATTATTCAACATAGTTCTGGAAGTCCTAGCCACGGCAATCAGAGAAGAAAAAGAAATAAAAGGAATACAAATTGGAAAAGAAGAAGTAAAACTGTCACTATTTGCAGATGACATGATACTATACATAGAGAATCCTAAAGATGCCACCAGAAAACTACTAGAGCTAATCCATGAATTTGATAAAGTTGCAGGATACAAAATTAATGCACAGAAATCTCTTGCATTCCTATACACTAATGATGAAAAATTTGAAAAGGAAATTAAGGAAACACTCCCATTTACTATTGCAACAAAAAGAATAAAATACCTAGGAAAAAACCTACCTAGGGAGACAAAAGACCTGTATGCAGAAAACTATAAGACACTGTTGAAAGAAATTAAAGATGATACCAACAGATGGAGAGATATACCATGTTCTTGGATTGGAAGAATCAACATTGTGAAAATGACTCTACTACCCAAAGCAATCTACAGATTCAATGCAATCCCTATCAAATTACCAATGGCATTTTTTACGGAACTAGAACAAATCATCTTAAAATTTGTATGGAGACACAAAAGACCCCGAATAGCCAAAGCAGTCTTGAAGGAAAAAAATGGAGCTGGAGGAATCAGACTCCCTGACTTCAGACTATACTACAAAGCTACAGTAATCAAGACAATATGGTACTAGCACAAAAACAGAAATATAGATCAATGGAACAGGATAGAAAGCCCAGAGATAAACCCATGCACCTATGGTCAACTAATCTATGACAAAGGAGGCAAGGATATACAATGGAGCAAAAACAGCCTTTTCAATAAATGGTGCTGGGAAAACTGACAGCTACATGTAAAAGAATGAAATTAGAATACTCCCTAACACCATACACAAAAATAAACTCAAAATGGATTCGACACCTAAATGTAAGACCGGACACTATAAAACTCTTAAAGGAAAACGTAAGAAGAACACTCTTTGACATAAATCACAGCAAGATCTTTTTTGATCCACCTCCTAGAGTAATGGAAGTAAAAACAAAAATAAACAAATGGGACCTAATGAAACGTAAACGCTTTTGCAAAGCAAAGGAAACTACAAACAAGACGAAAAGACAACCCTCAGAATGGGAAAAAATATTTGCAAACGAATCAATGGACAAAGGATTAATCTCCAAAATATATAAACAGCTCATGCGGCTCAGTATTAGAAAAACAAACAACCCAATCCAAAAATGGGCAGAAGGCCTAAATAGACATTTCTCCAAAGAGGACATACAGATGGCCAAGAAGCACATGAAAAGCTGCTCAACGTCACTAATTATTAGAGAAATGCAAATCAAAACTACAATGAGGTATCACCTCACACCAGTTAGAATGGGCATCATCAGAAAATCTACAAAGAACAAATGCTAGAGAGGGTGTGGAGAAAAGGGAACCCTCTTATACTGTTGGTGGGAATGTAAATTGATACAGCCACTATGGAGAACAGTATGGAGGTTCCTTAAAAAACTAAAAATAGAATTACCATATGACCCAGTAATCCCACTACTGGCCATATACTCAGAGAAAACCATAATTCAAAAAGTCACATGTACCCCAATGTTCATTGCAGCACTATTTACAATAGCCAGGTCATGGAAGCAACCTAAATGCCCATCGACAGAGGAATGGATAAAGAATATGTGGTACATATATACAATGGAATATTACTCAGCCATAAAAAGGAACGACATTGGGTCATTTGTAGAGACGTGGATGAATCTAGAGACTGTCCTACAGAGTTAAGTAAGTCAGAAAGAGAAAAACAAATATTGCATATTATCGCATATATGCGGAACCTAGAAAAATGATAGAGATGAACCGGTTTGCAGGCCAGAAATTGAGACACAGATGTAGAGAACAAACGTATGGACACCAAGGGGGGAAAGCGGTGGGGGGTGGTGGTGGTGGTGGTGTGATAATTTGGGAGATTGGGATTGACATATACACTGATGTGTATAAAATGGATGACTAATAAGAACCTGCTGTATAAAAAAATAAATAAAAGAAAATTCAAAAATAAAATAAATTTTTTTTAAAATCTCAGGAAATGATCTAATTGGCCCAGCTTGGGCCTTATGCTCACCTCTTGGATCAACCATTGTTTCCACGGAGACAAGACAAGATTGGAGATAGGACACTATGATTAACAGCCGTACCAGAATCATTTGTCATAGAAGAAAGACAGGGAAAGGATTCTGGGCATGTGTAAAACAATAGCTGTCCACTACTGCCAGCCTTGCTCTGGTGAGTGCAGTGGGTTGGGGCTGGGACCTAGAGGAGGACACAGACACGGTCAGGAGCTGAGAGAAAGTCCAGGTAGAACATAATGACCAGCAGCTGTGATTTGCTTGTGAGAAAGATCTGGCTATTCCTCATGATTGAATCTCTAGTTTTCAGTACATTTTCGATGGGTGGGTGAATGGGTGAATGGGTGAATGGTAATATCCAGGATGGCAGGAAGGCCAATACTGAGTAGGAGGCTGCCTCAACTGTGGAGAAGAACACAGCAAGAGGAATCCAGAAACTGGTGAATGGAGCAGTTCCCAGGTTCCTGATCACCAGAGAAAGAAGCACAAAAGGAGGATTGGCTTCTGTCCTTGGGGTTTCCAGAGGCAGTCACTCCCAAGGTTTCTCTGGAGGAGCACTTCCCCATGCTTTGAGGACTCAGTGCGCTGACCCAAGCCCTGCCCACCCCCTCTTCAGCTGACTGGTCTTGGACTGACAAGAAGCTGGAGGCCAGCACTTGTTGTTTCCTGAGGGGTCTCCGTTGGAGCAGAAATGGCTGCCAATCCCTGCAGGACCCCACCCAAACACCTACATGGGACCTCATCTTTGCCGCTTCACCGTGCTGTACCCCAAACTTATTTACCTCATAACTGTAAGTTTGTAACCTTTGACCAAAATCTCCCTATTTCTCCCACCCCCAAGCCCCTGGTAACCACCATTCTGCTCTCTGTTTCTGTAAGTTCAGCTTTTTTAGATACCATATGTTAAGTGATATCAAATAACATTTGTCTTTCTCTGGGTGACTTATTTCACTTAGCCTAACGCCCTCAAGTTCCATCCATGTTTTAACAAATGGCACAATGTCCTTGTTTCTCATGGTTGAATAATATTCCATTGTGTATATATACCACATCTTCTTTATCCATTCACCTGTTGGCAGACACTTAAGTTTTTTCTATCTTGGCTATTGCGAATAATGCTGAAATGAACGTGGGACTGTAGATATTTCTTCAACATCCTGATTTCATTTCTTTCAGATATATAACTAGAAGTGTGATTGCTGGATCAGATGGTAGTTCTATTTTTAATTCTTTGAGGGACCTCCATACTGTTTTCCATAGTGGCTGCACCAGTTTACATTCCCACCAACAGTGCACGAGGGTTCCTTTCTCTCCACATCTTTGCCAACACTTGTTATCTCTTGTCCTTTTGATAATAGCCATTCTAACGTGTGAGGTGATATCTATTGTGGTTTTGATTTGCATTTCCCTGATGATTAGTGATATTGAGCATCTTTTCCTGTACCTGTTGGTCATTTGTATGTCTTCTTTGGAAAAAATTTAGTTCCTTTGCCCGTTTTAAAATCAGGTTCTTTGGTTTTTTTACTGTTGAATTTCATGAGTTCCTTATATATTTTGGATATTAATGCCTTTTCAGACATATGATTTGCAAATATTTTCTCTCATTCCATAGGTTGCCTTTTCATTTTCTTGATTGTTTCTTTTGCTGTGTAGAAGCTTTTTAGATTGATGTGGTCCAATTTGTTAATTTTGCTTTTGTTGCTTGGGCTTTTGGTGTCATATACAAAAAATTGTTGCCAATACCAATGTCAAGGAGATTTTTCCCTATGTTTTTCTTCTAGAAGTATTATGGTTTCAGGTCTTCTACTTAAGTCTTTCATCCATTTCAAGTTAATTTTAGTGAGTGGTGTAAGAGGGGTTCAATTTCATTCCTTTGCATCTGGTTATCCAGTTTTCCCAACACTATTTGTTGAAGAAACTATTCTTTCCCATTGAGTATTCTTGGCACTCTTAAATATTAGTTGACTGTATATATATCTATAGAGAGAGAGAGTTTATTTCCGGGCTCTTGATTTTGTTCCAATTTTTTTTAAAAAACAGCTCTTAGTTTAATTGATCTTTTCTATTGTTTTTCTGTCTCTATTTCATTTATTTCTGCTCTGCTTTTTGTGGTTTTCTTCCTTCTGATAACTTTGGCTTCTTTTTTCTGGTTCCTTGAGATGTAAAGCTTTGTTATTTATTTGAAATTTTTCTTATTTTTTAATGTAGGTATTTATCACTATAAACATCCCTTCTTTTTTTTTTTTCTTTTTTTTTCTGTGCCACATGGCTTGCAGGATCTTAGTTCCCCAACCAGGGATTGAACCTGGGCCATGGCAGTGAAAGCTCTGAGTCCTAACCACTGGACTGCCAAGGAATTCCTAAACTTCCCTCTTAGAACTGCTTTTGCTGCAACCCATAACTTTTGTTATATTGTGTTTCCATTTTTGTTTGCTTCAAGATATATTTTTTAAATTTCTTCTTTGACCCATTGTGTGATCAGAAGTGTGTTGTTTAGTTTACACATTTTGTGAATTTTCCAGTTTTCCTCCTGTTGTTAATTTCTACTTTCATACCGTTGTCATCAGAAAAGATACTTGGTATAATTTTGACCTTCTTACAGTTGCTGAGACCTGTTTTGTGACGTATCATGTGATCTATCCTGAAGAATGTATCATCCCACTCTCCCCCTGCCTGTAAAATTTCTGCTGAGAAATCTACTGACAGCCTCATGGGGTTCCCTTGTAAGTTACAAGCTTCTTTTATCTTGCTGCTTTTGAGATTCTCTTTCTGTCTTTGATTTTTTACAGTTTTATTTTAATGTGATTTGGAAAAAATCTCTTTGAGTTTGATGACCTATGAGCTTCATAAACTTGGATTTTTCAATTCTCTCTCCAGATCTGGAAAGCTTTCAGCCATTATTTCTTTAAATAATCTTTCTGCCCCCTTCTCCCTCTCTTCTCCTTCTGCGACTCCAATAATTTGCAAATTGTTTCTTTTAATGGTATCCCATAGATCACATAGACGTTCTTCACTAATTTTTCATTCTTTTTCCTTTCTCCTTCTCCTACTGGATAATTTCAAAGTTCCTCTCTTCTAACACACAGATTCTTTTTTCTGCTTGACTCATTCTGCTGTTGATGTTTTCTATTACATTTTTCATTCATTGTATTTTTCAGCTCCAGAATTTTATTAAATTTATAAATAATAAATAATATAATAAAAGTTATAAATAATTTATAAAAATTATTTCTATCTCTTTGTTATACTTCTCATTTTGTTCATGTATGGTTTTCCTGATTTTGTTGAATTGCCTTTCTGTGTTTTCTTATAGCTCAATGAGAGCTATAAGAAAAACTTAAAATAGCTATTTTGAATTCTTTATCCAGTAACTCACAATCTCCATGTCTTTAGGATACACACTGGAAGATTACTGTAATCCTTTTGTGATGTCATGTTTTCCCTTGATTTTTCATGTTCCTTGAAGTTTTGTGTTGCTCTCTTCACATTTGAAGTAGCAGTCACCTCCTCCAGTCTTTACTAACTACCTTTGGGAGAGAAATATCTTCCATCAGCACTGCTAGGGATGCTGAGGCTTTCTCAGACCTTCCATGGATATGCCTGTTCCTTGCTCCTTGCTTCCTCTCGTGGCAGAATTCATAAACTTGTATGCTTTTTCTTAATCTTACAACACACCAGGCCAAGTGCCAAGAGCTTCTCTTTTGCTTTCCCAAGGGTGGCACTAAAGATTAAATTTCTGGTCTTTCCCTGGCCTGCAGATTCAAGTCGACTTTCTGTGCATGCTCTCTAGCTTGCTTGCTCTTACCACCACCATCAGGAGTGCACAGAGGGAGCCAGGTGTGTGGGTGAGGTGCACAGAGCACTGGGATGTTCATGGGCCAGTTGGGAGGATCTGCAGGCAAGACATCCCCAGTGGTTCATGGACTGGCTTCTTGATGGAGCCCACAATGCACTTAGTAGGATCCACAGCCCTTTAATGACCCCCAAGAGTCCTATCTGCCACTCTCCCAGTTTCTTCCTGCTCCCTAGTCATGTAGATCATGATTCAGTACTCTGAGCCAGCTGCTAATTCACATGCTCTCTCTTTGCCCTGTAGGAGAAATCACAGGACTGAGAAGATATCACTTACCCCTTAGCTATGCCACCTCAGGAGAGGGATGATGCAAGTAAATTAAAGCTATTCCTCTTACCTACTCCAATGCATCTAAACTCGTATTTTTGTTGTTGTTGTTCAACAGAGTGCTGGAACTTCTCCTCTGGAACCTGGACTTCCACAAAGGGTCTCTTGTCTATGGTGATTGTCTGAGAGAGTGTTCTCCAGGGTCTCCCAGACCATGGCTGAGAGGAGCTGGAGCCAGTTCATGGGCCACTGTAGGGTCCACAGCCAGGACCAGGGTCTGTATGCCTATTACCCAACACATGTGTGGGCAAGACGGCTCCTGGATCCTTTGGTGTATGGTGCTGGGTCCCACAGCTGCCACAAAGGCACTTCGGTCTCTGAATGGATGTCAAATTGTTGCTGTTGAGAGTGGAACATAAACGAGGGATGTCTTACTCAGCCATATTGTTGATTTCACCCCACCAGTTTTGCTTTAAAGAACCAACTATTCACCCTTGGTTACAATCTTGATGAGGCTGTCATGTAAAGCCAGTCAGCTTCTTTCTCCCTGGAATTTGAATCTCGAGAGAGTGAAAAAAGACCTGGAAACATCCCCTGTTCAGTTCTCCTGCTTGGACCCATCCCAAGAGCTGTTCATGATCTGTGGCTCTATGAACGCTGTTCAGGTAAAATTTTTTGCTTGGGTCACCCAGAGTTGCTTTGTGTTGCTTGCAACCAAAAGATCCTAACTCATACATTAGAATTTTCAGAAGTTGTGTTAGCTTTCTATTGCTGCATGACAGAGTATCAAAAACGTAGTGACTTAAAACTACACAAATTTATCTCACAGTAATGTAGGTCAGAAGTCCAGGCACAGCATGAGTGGGTTCTCTTCTCAGGTGCTTACAAGGATGAAATTAAGGTGTTGGCTGGGGCTACAGTTCTCATCTGAGGCTCAGGGTCTTCTTCCAAGGTCACTGGTTGTTGCCAAAATCTACTTCTTTACAAATATAGGACTAGGTCTCTATTTTCCTGCTAACAATCGGCCAGGGACTATCTCTGATCCTAGAGAGCACCTGCATTTCCTTACTACATGGCCCCCATAGGCAGTTCACAGCATGGATGTTTGCCTTCTCCTAGGCCAACCAGAGCACATCTCTCTGACTTCCTCTGCAATCAGCTTGACAAAACTCTGCTTTTAAAGGGCTCACCTGTACACCAATATGTATAAAACAGATAACTAATGAGAACCTGCTGTATAGCACAGGGAACTCTACTCAGTGCTCTGTGGTGACCTAAATGGGAAGGAAATCCAAAAAAGAGGGATATATATATACATATAGCTGATTCACTTCGCTGTACAGTAGAAACTAACACAACATGGTAAAACAACTAAACCCCAATTTAAAAATATACAAAAAATAAATAAAAAATAAAGGGCTCACCTGATTGGGTCAGGGCCACCCAGGATAAAATAATATAATCACAGGAGTGATATCTCATCATATTCACAGGTCTTTCCCATAATCAAGGAGATATACAAGGCATATACACCAAAGTGTGGACTCTTGGAGGCTGTCGTGATTTTGTCTCCCACAGAAGTGCTATTAGAAAAGATGTTTCTTCCTTCTTTCTCTGTGAGGATCAGGGACGTCTGGTATCCGTCTTTCTCACCAGATGGAGGAAGCTTGCCCAGTAATGAATCCAACCCAGAGGAGAGCAGAGCAAGAAATGTGTAAAGACAGGTTGACAACTCACTGCATCCATTGAGAACCTGGATGATGCCATACCTAAAGGCCTGCCCACGGGCTCTTCCGTTTCATAAGCCGATAACTTTTTTCTTAAGCTATTTGACTTTGGTTCTGTACCTTGCAATTGAAGTGGCCTTGAATATTACAGATGCTGAAAATGCAGAGCCACTGAAGACATACTCGTAAATTTCACAATCTTGCCTGGGTCTACTTTGTGGGAGTTTTACCTAAGGGGCCCTTCCCTTCAAAAGATTATTTGTCCTTAAGAAAATTAAGTCACAAAATTTTCTTTAAGGAGACATTAAGGAGGAAAAGCATGCCTAATGTCCAAACACAAGAAAAACATAAATGAAAATACTGCACAAGGATATAAAAGATTTTTTAAATGACAAGAGATGGTAAAAATAAGCTGGGGTGTGGGTAAAATTAAAGAGATACTATCAAGGGTTGAGATGAATTATAACCTACTAAATATCACTGTTGATGGTCAAAGACCTTCCACTGAAAAAGAACCTTTTCTGCTTTGGGGATGCCTTACATTTGTGTGTCACTTTCACATAAATTGTCATATTTCATCTTCACAGTGACTCAATAAGGTAGTCAATACTGGTATACAGTTTCCACCTTATAGTTAAGGAAACTGAGATTCAGAAAGATTAAGTAATTTGCCCAAGGTCACAAAGCTGGTAGTGGCCAAATAAGCTTTGTGAATCAGCTAAAAAACCAGAACTCAGCTTTTCTGGGTGCTAGTCCGTGGCAGTGGGAGGACATGAGCTTTAAAACAGCCAGACCCAGGTTCAAATTCAAGCCCTACCATCTACTAACTCCCTGGCTGTTGACTACATTAATAATGTTTGAAACTCCTTGTTCCAAATTGGCTAACAGTACCCTCCTCATTGGACTGTTGGAAGAATGAATACAATGATACTTGTTATGTCCCTGGTATAGAAGGTTTTGGGGAAGAGTTATTACCTTTTTACCTTTTACATCATTCAGAGGAGGTGAGAGTCTCCATCATTGCCTGGGGAAAGGACCCCAGAGGGCTGTTAAGTGTTTGGGGCAGATGCTGGGGGAAAAATCTTTCTAGGAATGGGGGGTGGGTCCCAGCCTCTGGGGAGAGGGTGGGAGATGGAGAGGAGCAGATGAGGGGTGAGTTAGGCAAGCCCTCCGGCTGGGAGGGGAGGCCCCACCTCCCAGAGCAAGGCCCTGTGTGCTCCCTCTTTTGGATCCTGCAGCTCTTGAGCACCAGGTCAGAACTTAGGGCACCTGCCTCATGTTTGTTATGAACACGTGATTCCAGTTCCTGGGCTGGTGGAGGTGATGAGTTTAGCTTCAGAAGTCTTATAAAATCCACTCCTGGAAGCAACCTAAATGTCCATCAACAGATGAATGGATAAAGAAGATGTGGTACATATATACAATGGAATATTACTCAGCCATAAAAAGAATGAAATAATGCCATTTGCAACAACGAGGATGGACCTAAAGGTTATCATACTAAGTGAAGTAAGTCAGACAAAGACAAATATATGACATCACTTATATGTAGACTTGAAAAAGATGATACAAATGAACTTATTTACAAAACAGAAACAGACTCACAGACTTCGAAAACAAACTTATGGTTACCAAAGGGGAAAGGTGGGGAGGAGGGATAAATTAAGTTTGGGATTAACATATACACACTACTATATATAAAATAGATAATCAACAAGGACCTACTGCATGGCACAGGGAATGCTACTCAATATTCTGTAATAACCTGTACGGGAAAACTATCTGAAAAAGAATGGATATATGTATATGTATAACTGAATCACTTTGCTGTACACCTGAAATTAATACAACATTGTAAATCAACTATACCCCAATATGAAATAAAAATTAAATTAAAGAAGTCCACTCCTGGGCATCTGAGAAAACACAAAATCATCTTCTGAAATGAGCAAGCTTCAAACTATGGGACACCAGGACATCCAAGAGCCCGGTTTATAACTACATTAGAAGCAGTGGATTTTCTCAACTTCTGTGCCTCTGACGTGGATTAGACTCACTTCTGAGTCTACTAAACGGTCTTCCCTCAGTGTGGTGCCACAGAGAGCTGCTGCTGTTGGAATCCACAGACCCGGGATCTGCTCCCAGCTTTGTCCTTAACTTGCTGTGTGTCCTTGACCAAATCACTTTCCCTCTCTGGGTCTTGGTGTCTTCAGCCATAAGCGAAGGGGCTAAATTTTTAGGTGGATTTTCCATTACTTGAGACTGAAAAACATCCTGAGAAATAGAGATATTTGGGTTCCTTTGTCAGAAAAGCAGCTCTTGGAGGGCTACCTAATCCCACGAGACCTGGTACAGTGCCTTGCACATTCTTGAGGCTCAGTAAATATTTGTTACATAGAAAGTGGCCTTGATTTGTATTTGTAATTGAAACATGAAAAAAATAAAACACCTTTCTCCTCCTAAAAAAGATATATATAAAATAGATAACTAATAAGAACCTCCTGTATACCACAGGGAACTCTACTCAATATTCTGTAAAGGTCTATATGGGAAAAGAAACTAAAAGAAGAGTGGATATATGTATATGTATAACCGATTCACTTCGCTGTGCACCTGAAACTAACACAACGTTGTAAATCAACTATACTCCAATAAAAATTTTAAAAATAAAATAAAATATAGATGACAGAAACCTGAAAGAAAATTTAAAAATAAATAAAATAAAATTCAAAAATTCAAAAAAAAAAAAAAAAGGGGGGCATGAAAGAGCTGGACTAGATGCCCCTCCCAAGTTGTCTTCCATCCAGAACTTACATTTAGGTTTCGCTCTTCCTGCCTCTCCAGTGCCCCCTTCCCTTTCAGCCCTGCCAGCTGTTATCTCCCGACCAGGGTGAGGCACAGGGTGTGTCCTGGGAGCTGTGACCCTGCCGCTCTCGGCTGGTCGCCCACACTGACCCAGGAGCAGGCCCGGTGACCAGGCTTCCCTACGAGGTTCTGGCTGTTGGTTTGCAGGGCTCTGCCCTGTCTGACTATGCCTGAGAGGCTCTGACTTCATGCAGATCGCATTTCTGTCACTTGCAAAGGGGAAGGAAGGACTGACTGAGTTTGCAGGGGACAGAGGCAGCTGGCTGGTTGGGAAATCCTCTCTAAGCCCAGCCTGGCCCTTGGGGACACCCCCCCTCCAAAAATAGGCCTGTGTCTTCTTGCCCCAGAAATTAGCCTGAAGGGGGCCCACCTCTAGGGACTGCTGGAGGGGGACAGGTGGGTCCCCACATTAGACCTTTACAGTCCCTTAGGACATTCACCAGCTTAAGGGGAACGCAGGATGGCTAAAAGACAAAGGGGGTCCGGAATTCCAGCGGTGCAGCTGGTCTGGCTCCACGACGGGAGGATTTGGGAGGATTTTTCTGCTCTGGGCCGACCCTCCCTGGGCAGTTCAGTGCAGTTCCACAGGGACCTCTAGCGACTGTCATGTCAAACTACAGTTTCCCCGGCTCTTCCACAGCTGGCTGCTGACCTCTGACCAGGTTTCACCACAGGACCCCAGAACTCCCCACCCCTGCTCTGCTCCTGCATGGCACACACCCAGTACATGATGGGGGAGGGTGTCCCCCAAGGCCCAGTGGAGACCAGTGACTGACACATGACAGGGGAGACCTTCCTGCAGTGTTATGACTGAGAAAATGGCTGGTCCTTTGCTCCTCTACAGCCTGACCAGTGCATCCATGTCATGATTGGCCTTGGACTATCCCACATCGTGATGGAGGCTAAATAACGCTAATAACCAGCCCCCCATCCTAGATATCATCCCCGACTTACCTACCCAGGGGACCCTCTTGCAAAGCATTTGCCTAAGGCCAGCCGGCTAAGTGTTTGAGCTGGGATTTGAAGGCAGCCACCTGACTTCAGAGCTCACACTCTCTCCTGTATGCCCCACCGCTGGCCCTGAAAGATGTCAGCACACTACCTGTGAAAACCTAGGGTTTTCTTACACATGGCCCTTGCCATGTTTTTTTTAAACTACACACCTCTAATACAAATGGCAAGACATTTCTTCAAAGGACCCAGATGTCACCAGCAGGTGAGGGGTCATTGGATTCTTGGAGACAGAGCTAGATTTAAGGACAGGGTCTGACAGGCAACTGTGTGTACTCCTCCAAGCTGACCATCTGGAGACTCCAACCTCCTTCCCAAAGTAAGGGAAATAACATGTCCCACTTACTTCTTGGGCTTATTGCAAGGATTAGATAAAATGCTGTGAAACAACCTATTTTATAAAATTAAGTCCTATGACAATCATAACTTTTATTTTTTTAGAAAACTCAACCTATAGTTAACAACTGATATTTGAAGCAAAGGAAAGAAAAGCAACTAGTGTTTATTGAGGTTTTTTGGTAGTGGTAACACTACCTAAGAGTTGCCAATTAAAATCACACAGTACTATTTTTACCTATAAATTCAGTGCAGAGTGAGCACTTTCATACACTGTTTGCAGGACTGTTCATTGATATAAAGCCTTAAGGGCAATGTGTAATAGGTCTCAGCAACTTTTTTTTTTTTTTTTTTTATGGCTGTGTTGGGTCTTTGTTGCTGTGCGTGGGATTTCTCTAGTTGCGGTGAGCAGGGGCTACTCTTCGTTGCTTGCTTGGGCTTCTCATTATCGTGGCTTCTCTTGTTGAGAAGCATGGACTCTAGGCCCGCAGGCTTCAGTAGTTGTGGCTCGCGGGCTCTAGAGCGCAGGCTCAGTAGTTGTGGCCCATGGGCTTAGTTGCTCTGCGGCATGTGGGATCTTCCCGGACCAGGGCTCGAACCCGTGTCCCTTGCATTGGCAGGCGGATTCTTAACCACTGTGCCACCAGAGAAGCCCCCCCCCCCACCAACTTTTTGCTTGGGAATTCCACTGCTGGGAATCTCTCCAAGGAAACAAACAGAGATGTAGAAAATACTTCATGCATAAAGATTTCTGTCTTATAACAGGGAAAAATTGGAAGTAACTTAAATGTTCAAATACTGGAGACATCGGTAACAGCCCTTAGCTTTTGCCTGTCCAGTCTCCCTTCAGTTAACATAACTTCTTCTTTCCTTTCAGGAGCTCCACTTCAAAATTCTCCCAGTCCCCATGGTTCTGACGAGTGCTGAGCTGAATCCCCAACTGCAGGGGAAGACATAGGATGGAATCTCGGCCAATGAGGGAATCCCATTCCCAGACACAGGGATTATTCAGGAATGGCTCCCCTGGCTGGGAAAGATGCATCCTCTTTGCTCTAAGATTGCTGACTGTAGTTAAAACCAGCACAGTGGAAAAAGGAGCCAGGAGATGAAGAGAGAGTTCTGAAGGAATATTTTAAGATCAATGAACTCTTCTTTTTGCTTAAACTACTTTGACTAGGGTTTCTGTCACTAGCAACAGAGTGCTAACATAGACCATTATTTGGTAGCCAAAGTAGATCAACCTGATGAAATATTTGCAGCCATTCTAAGCCATCCTTATGAATGGTTTCTAGTAACATAAGCTTATGATTAAGTGAAGGAAGCGTGATACACAATCAACTTTAGCATGATCTTAATTATATTTAAACATTTCATGGAAGCAAAGATGTGTCTTCTAAGAAAACACATCAAAATATTAGCAGTCATGCTGGCTGGTGAAATTATTAATTTTTAAACTTTTATTTTGTGTATCTTCCACACAAAAATATATATCTTACAATAAATAGTAAGGAAAAAAAAAACTAAGGAAAAGATACAGTTTTACTGGTTACTCCCTTAATTCCAAAAAGGTTATCATTGTCGTCTCAGATGAAAATACATAGAGCACTTTGTTTTGAAGTGACAGTTTGGAATTTCCCTAAAAATATTGACCTACCAGTTTTACACAAAGTAGAACGTTATTTTTTTCAGTACTAAAACTGAAAACATGCCCCACCACAGGAAAGTAGGGTCTGCTCTTCAACGACTTTGTGATCTTCAGTCTGAATATTACTAAGAAGGGAAACGTGACATGAACAACCTCCAATCAGAATATGTATGCATTGGCTCATGGAGCCCTGCCTCATGTCATAAAGGACTTTTCCCCACTCCACCTCATACTTGAAAGGAATTTGAACCTGGACTAAAAGACAGAATGAACCATGACTATTGGCCACAGCCTGGTAAAGATAAATGGCCTTGAAGACTTCCCTGGTGGCGCAGTGGTTAACAATCCGCCTGCCATTGCAGGGGACATGGGTTCAAGCCCTGGTCTGGGAAGATCCCACATGCCGCGGAGCAACTAAGCCCGTGCACCACAACTACTGAGCCTGCGCTCTAGAGCCCATGAGCCACAACTACTGAAGCCCACGTGCCACAACTACTGAGCCCACGTGCCACAACTACTGAAGCCCGCGTGCCGCAACTACTGAAGCCCGTGAGTCTACAGCCCATGCTCTGCAACAAGAGAAGCCACTGCAACGAGAAGCCTGCGAACAGTAACGAAGAGTAGCTGCCGCTCGCCGCAGCTAGGGAAAGCCCGCGTGCAGCAACGAAGACCCAACGCAGCCAAAAATAAATAAATAAAATAAATTTTTAAATAAATAAATAAATAGCCTTGACCAGCTGAGCACAGATCCAAGGCCAAGACAACATCCGCCAAGCGCAGGCCCCTGGGCTCAGCGGCTCGGGGTTCCTTGGCTGCTCCCTCTTCCTACTTCTGATTTTCTCTTTTCTTGATCAGGGCCTGCCTTGCTCTCTGGGCCAAAGCTAGTCGCCGACCAAGACACTCATCCCCTATCTGGTTCGGGTCAGGACCCTGCCCCAGTTCTGCAGCAGGTCATGAAGCACTTGACAGGGAGGGATAGATCCATGAAAGCCAATTGGCAGCAGTATGAGACCAGGCCTCGGCTTCTCCTCTTGCCCTGCTGGGCTGGCTTTACTCCAGGGTCATCTCATCGAGGCCATTGCCCCCATCCCAACCCATGGTGGGCTTGATTAGCTCTGTTATACCGTAGTCCCCTCTTATCCACAGTTTTGCTTTCTGCGGTTTAAGTTACCAGTGGTCAACCTCAGTTCTAAAATATTAAATGAAAAATCCCAGAAATAAACAATTCATAAGTTTTAAATTGTGTGTGCTGTTCTGAGTAGCGTGATGAAATCTTACACCACGAATCAGCCCTTTGTCCAGCGAATCCACACTGTATGTATCAATACTACCTGTCACTGGGGTTATCAAATGGGGTTATCAGATCAACTGTCTTGGTATCACAGTGCTTGTGTTCAAGTTACCTTTATTTTACTTAATAATGGTCCCAAAGCACAAGAGTAGTGACGCTGGCAATTCGGATAGTCTCTTACTGTGCCTAATTTATAAATTAAACTTTATCATATGTATGTATAAGAAAAAACATAGTATATATAGGTTTGGTACCATCCTGGGTTGCAGGCATCCACGGTGGGGGTGGGCGGGGGGAGGGGTGGTCTTGAAACGTATCCCTGCATATAAGTTCTTGATCTTACTGTACAAGAACCGGCATCTGCACAAAAAGTGGTCCACAGTGCCCTCTGGTGGTCAATCATAACATAACGGGAACAATCTGCACAAAAATGGTCCACAGTGCCCTCTGGTGGTCAATCATAACATAACGGGAACAATCTGCACATTCAATTATAAAGGAATCTGCAGTGCCTTCCGTGAAAAAGTGGTTCACTCTACTGTGATAATTGGATCTTACCTGAATACAAATGTTTTTACATGGTACCAAATGATGAAGAGAAAACTCACAATGACTGGGTAAAGGGAGAAATACAGATAGACACTCTCAACCTAATTCTATCACAAGGTACCTTGGCACCCAAGGCCCTGAGGGAAGATCCTTGACAAAGGCTGCATTCTGGCCAATCCCCAAATTTTAAGACACAATGAGCTGTTTACCAATAGGAAAGAGTCAAATTGTTCATTTTCAGCTTTGAAGCAGCCAGAAGTTGATTATAAAATAAAAACACAAAAGGGTTTCAACAGTGGAGAGTGAAAAAACATGTAATAAATATTAACATCTCTGTGTAAGAAAATAAATCCCAACATATTTCATGAAAATAATGCTTTTAATTATTAATGCCTTGGATAAGAAACCTACTCTACCAAGTTTAAGATACATCATTTTTCTTAAAGAGAAGCTGTTTGCTCGACTTCAGATAAGTTCATTTTGTAGTCTTCAAACTCATATTCAACTTCCTCTCTCTTAGCCATTTAAGGATTCAGTTGCTTGACTCCTGACACACCTCTTTATGATGCATCTCATACAGTCTTCTGAAATCATGTATATAGGTAATAAAAGCAAACAGTTTTTTCCCTTCTGAAGAAATGTGATTTCTTTTCTAAAAGTCATGTTGTTTTCCCTCTGATGACATGATTTAGGTAGTAACAGCATTAGAAGCCATTTAGAGATTTGAAGCAGCTGAGGAAGGCTTAGTTCATTGTTGAGAGTAGCATTAGAAAAGAAGCTAGAGAGAGTGGTTGGGAGATGGATTTGGGCCCTGGTTTAAACTGGTCCATATCTGCCTTAACTTAACTTAGAAAAGAACACGGGAAACAAATTACACACAAAATCCCCTCCTTTCTTTTCTTTCTTCGCAATCCCATTTTGGGGCAAAAAAAAAAAAAAAAAAAAAAAAAAAAGTATGCTTGTGTCTATGTATTTTGAGTGGAGGAAACTGATCATACAGTGTCCCACCTAGCTGGGGAAATCAAATACAGAAAATTTTATGAACTTCCTTGATTAAATCAAATTCAGGAAGTTTTATGAACTTCCTTTGTTCTAGATAATTATCACTTCAGACTTCAAAAGCTTTTTTTAAAGTTCTTTGTAAGAAATAGTCTTGCCCTGTGTTGGATCAACAACACCCAGGACTGTCAGACATAAATGGACCATGAGTGGGATGCTCTATTTGTGTTTCGTCACTGTTTGTTTGCCTTGGCAAGATTTATTCAGGTGCACTGTTAACAGGAGCCAAGCCCTTAATACAGGCTCAGGCAGCAGCCGTGGAGGCATGACACCTCTCCCCAGCACAGGGGTTTTCAGTAATTAGAAACACGTACTTGAGTACTTTCAAATGCCAATGGGCAATCTGAAACTGGCACCCACTCCTCTTTAAGGAGCACCATTGGCAAACTATTTGGAATTGATGGAGCAAAACTTCTTTGGTCATAGTGAATGACATGTCTCTATGAAAATGGCTTCAAAATACGGAAATATATATAAATCTATCCAGCAATCTCATCTTCCAAGAAATGCGGTACCAATCCATCTCAATTCTGTAAACATGCAAGCAAGGGAAGAAAACTGTCTAATAATCTGGGAAACTTTCCATAAAGAAACGTTAAGCGCTTTTAAGTCTGCATGAAACTTCCTAAGACACTTCGCACATGAGGTTAAATTCGCCATATGCTGCTTCACCTAGAGAGAGGAAGAGAGGGGAAGAAAAATTATTTCATTAAACTGAGTTGACAAATCATAAAACTTAATTCACTCTAGGGAAGGACTAGAGAAACTTCTGATCTGAAAGTTTAAGATCTCGAGTTAATTTCAGCCACTTTAGTGTACTAAAGAATCATCTGGGAGAGGAACCAAGATGGTGGAGTAGAAGGACGTGCTCTCACTCCCTCTTGTGAGAACACCAGAATCACAACTGGCTGCTGGACAATCATCAACAGGAAGACACTGGAACTCACCAAAAAAGATACCCCACATCCAAAGACAAAGGAGAAGCCACAATGAGATGGTAGGAGGGGCGCAATCACAGTAAAATCAAATCCCATAACTGGTGGGTGGGTGACTCACAGACTGGAGAACACTTATACCACAGAAGTCCACCCACTGGAGTGAAGGTTCCAAGCCCCAGGTCAGGCTTCCCAACCTGGGGGTCTGGCAACGGGAGGAGGAATTCCTAGAGAATCAGACTGTGAAGTCTAGTGGGAATTGATTGCAGGACTTCGACAGGACTGGGGGAAACACAGACTCCACTCTTGGAGGGCACACACAAAGTAGTGTGCGCATCGGGACCCAGGGGAAGGAGCAGTGACCCCAGGGGAGACTGAACCAGACCTACCTGCTACTGTTGGAGGGTCTCCTGCCAAGGTTGGGGGGTGGGGTGGGGGCTGTGGCTCACTGCAGGGACAGGGACACTGGGGGCAGAAGTTCTGGGAAGTACTCCTTGGCGTGAGCCCTCCCAGAGTCTGTCATTAGCTCCACCAAAGAGCCCAGTGTTGGGTTGCCTCAGGTCAAACAACTAACAGGGAGGGAACCCAGCCCCACCCATCAGCAGTCAAGTGGATTAAAGTTTTACTGAGCTCTGCCCACCAGAGCAACAGTCAGCTCTACCCACTACCAGTCCCTCCCATCAGGAAACTTACACAAGCCTCTTAGATAGCCTCATCCACCAGACTGCAGAGAGCAGAAGCAAGAAGAACTACAACCCTGCAGCCTGTGGAACAAAAACCATATTCACAGAAAGACAGAAAAGATGAAAAGGCAGAGGGCTATGTACCAGATGAAGGAACAAGAAAAAACCCCAGAAAAACAACTAAATGAAGTGGAGATAGGCAACCTTCCAGAAAAAGAATTCAGAATAATGGTAGTGAAGATGATCCAGGACCTTGGAAAAAGAATGGAGGCAAAGATCGAGAAGATGCAAGAAATGTTTAACAAAGACCTAGAAGAATTAAAGAACAAACAGAGATGAACAATATAATAACTGAAATGAAAATGACACTAGAAGGAATCAACAGCAGAATAACTGAGGCAGAAGAACTGATAAGTGACCTGGAAGACAGAATGGTGGAATTCACTGCTGCGGAAGAGAATAAAGAAAAAGGAATGAAAGAAATGAGGACAGCCTAAGAGACCTCTGGGACAACATTAAACGCAACAACATTCGCATTATAGGGGTCCCAGAAGGAGAAGAGAGAGAGAAAGGACCAGAGAAAATATTTGAAGAGATTATAGCCGAAAACTTCCCTAATATGGGAAAGGAAATAGCCACCTAAGTCCAGGAAGCACAGCGAGTCCCGTATAGGATAAACCCAAGGAGAAACACGCCGAGACACATAGTAATCAAAGTGGCAAAAATTAAAGACAAAGAAAAATTATTGAAAGCAGCAAGGGAAAAAGGACAAATAATGTACAAGGGAACTCCCATAAGGTTAACAGCTGATTTCTCAGCAGAAAATCTACAGGCCAGAAGGGAGTGGCACGATATACTTAAAGTGATGAAAGAGAAGAAGTTACAACCAAGATTACTCTACCCAGCAAGGATCTCATTCAGATTCGATGGAGAAATCAAAAGCTTTACAAACAAGCAAAAGCTAAGAGAATTCAGCACCACCAAACCAGCTCTACAACAAATGCTAAAGGAACTTCTCTAAGTGGGAAACACAAGAGAAGAAAAGGACCTACAAAAAAAAACCCAAAACAATTAAGAAAATGGTCACAGGAACATACACATTGATAATTACCTTAAACGTGAATGGATTAAATGCTCCAAACAAAAGACACAGGCTTGCTGAATGGATACAAAAACAAGACCCATATATATGCTGTCTACAAGAGACCCACTTCAGACCTAGGGACACATACAGACTGAAAGTGAGGGGATGGAAAAAGATATTCCATGCAAATGGAAATCAAAAGAAAGCTGGAGAAGCTATACTCATATCAGATAAAGTAGACGTTAAAATAAAGAATGTTACAAGAGACAAGGAAGGACACTACATAATGATCAAGGGATCAATCCAAGAAGAAGATATAACAATTATAAATATATATGCACCCAACATAGGAGCACCTCAATACATAAGGCAACTGCTAACAGCTGTAAAAGAGGAAATCGACAGTAACACAATAATAGTGGGGGACTTTAATACCTCACTTACATCAATGGACAGATCATCGAAAACGACAATAAACAAGGAAACACAAGCTTTAAATGACACAATAGACCAGATAGGTTTAATTGATATTTATAGGACATTCCATCCAAAAACAGCAGATTACACTTTCTTCTCAAGTGTGCATGGAATATTCTCCAGGATAGATCACATCCTGGGTCACAAATCAAGCCTCAGTAAATTTAAGAAAATTGAAATCATATCAAGCATCTTTTCTGACCACAATGCTATGAGATTAGAAATGAATTACAGGGGAAAAGATGTAAAAAACACAAACACATGAGGGCTAAACAATACGTTACTACATAACCAAGAGATCACTAAAGACATCAAAGAGGAAATCAAAAAATACCTAGAGACAAATGACAATGAAAACACGACGATTCAAAACCTATGGGATGCAGCAAAAGCAGTTCTAAGAGGGAAGTTTATAGCTATACAAGCCTACCTCAAGAAACAAGAAAAATCTCAAATAAACAATCTAACCTTACACCTAAAGGAACTAGAGGAAGAACTTCAAACAAAATCCAAAGTTAGCAGAAGGAAAGAAATCATCAAGATCAGAGCAGAAATAAATGAAATAGAAACAAAGAAAACAATAGCAAAGATAAATAAAACTAAAAGCTGGTTCTTTGAGAAGATAAACTAAATTGATAAACCATTAGCCAGACTCATCAAGAAAAAGAGGGAGAGGACTCAAATCAATAAAATTAGAAATGAAAAAGGAGAAGGTACAACAGACACTGCAGAAATACAAAGCATCCTAAGAGACTACTACAAGCAACTCTATGCCAATAAAATGGACAACCTGGAAGAAATGGACAAATTCTTAGAAAGGTATAACCTTCCAAGACTGAACCAGGAAGAAACAGAAAATATGAACAGACCAATCACAAGTAATGAAATTGAAACTGTGATTAAAAATCTTCTAGCAAACAAAAGTCCAGGACCAGATGGCTTCACAGGTGAATTCTACCAAACATTTAGAGAAGAGCTAACACCCATCCTTCTCAAACTCTTCCAAAAAACTGCAGAGGGAGGAACACTCCCAAACTCATTCTATGAGGCCATCATCACCCTGATACCAAAACCAGACAAAGATACTACAAAAGAAGAAAATTACAGACCAATATCACTGATGAATATAGATGCAAAAATCCTCAACAATTACTAGCAAACAGAATCCAACAACACATTAAAAGGATCATACACCATGATCAAGTGGGATTTATCCCAGGGATGCAAGGATTCTCCAATATACACAAATCAATCAATGTGATACACCATATTAACAAACTGAAGAATAAAAATCATATGATCATCTCAATAGATGCAGAAAAAGCTTTTGACAAAATTCAACACCCATTTATGATAAAAACTCTCCAGAAAGGGGGCAAAGAGGGAACCGACCTCAACATAATAAAGGCCATATACGACAAACCCACAGCAAACATCATTCTCAATGGTGAAAAACTGAAAGCATTTCCTCTAAGATCAGGAATGAGACAAGGATGTCCACTCTCACCACTATTATTCAACATAGTTTTGGAAGTCCTAGCCACGGCAATCAGAAAAGAAAAAGAAATAAAAGGAATCCCAATCGGAAAAGAAGAAGTAAAACTGTCACTGTTTGCAGATGACATGATACTATACATAGAGAATCCTGAACATGCCACCAGAAAACTACTAGAGCTAATCAATGAATTTGGTAAAGTTGCAGGGTACAAAATTAATGCACAGAAATCTGTTGCATTCCTACACACTAATGATGAAAAATCTGAAAGAGAAATTATGGAAACACTCCCATTTACCATTGCAACAAAAAGAATAAAATACTTAGGAATAAACCTACCTAGGGAGACAAAAGACCTGTATGCAGAAAACTATAAGACACTGTTGAAAGAAATTAAAGATGATACCAACAGATGGAGAGATATACCATGTTCTTGGATTGGAAGAATCAATATTGTGAAAATGACTATACTACCCAAAGCAATCTACAGATTCAATGCAATCCCTATCAAATTACCAATGGCATTTTTTACGGAACTAGAACAAATCATCTTAAAATTTGTATGGAGACACAAAAGACCCCGAATAGCCAAAGCAGTCTTGAGGGAAAAAAACGGAGCTGGAGGAATCAGACTCCCTGACTTCAGACTATACTACAAAGCTACAGTAATCAAGACAATATGGTACTGGCACAAAAACAGAAACATAGACCAATGGAACAAGATAGAAAGCCCAGAGATTAACCCACGCACCTATGGTCAACTAATCTATGACAAAGGAGGCAAAGATATACAATGGAGAAAAGACAGTCTCTTCAATAAGTGATGCTGGGAAAACTGGACAGCTACATGTAAAAGAATGAAATTAGGACACTCCCTAACACCATACACAAAAATAAACTCAAAATGGATTCGAGACCTAAATGTAAGACCGGACACTATAAAACTATTAGAGGAAAACATAGGAAGAACACTCTTTGACATAAATCGCAGCAAGATCTACCTCCTAGAGTAATGGAAATAAAAACAAAAATAAACAAATGGGACCTAATGAAACTTCAAAGCTTTTGCACAGCAAAGGAAACCATAAACAAGACCAAAAGACGAAAAGACAACCCTCAGAATGGGAGAAAATATTTGCAAATGAATCCACGGACAAAGGATTAATCTCCAAAATATATAAACAGCTCATGCAGCTCAATATTAAAGAAGCAGGCAACCCAATCCAGAAACGGGCAGAGGACCTGGGTGGACATTTCTCCAAAGAAGACATACAGATGGCCAAGAAGCACATGAAGGGCTGCTCAACATCACTGATTATTAGAGAAATGCAGATCAAGGCTACAATGAGGTATGACATCACACCAGTTGGAATGGGCATCATCAGAAAATCCACAAACAATGGGTGCTGGAGAGGGTGTGGAGAGAAGGGAGCCCTCTCGCACTGTTGGTGGGAATGTGGATTGGTGCGGCCACTGTGGTGAACAGTGTGGAGGTTCCTTAAAAGACTAGAAATAGAATTACCATATGATCCAGCAACCCCACTACTGGGCATATACCCAGAGAAGGCCATAATTCGAGAAGACGCATGCACCCTAATGTTCACTGCAGCACTATTTGCAATGGCCAGATCATGGAAGCAACCTAAATGCCCATCGACAGAGGAATGGATAAAGAAGACATGGTACATATATACAATGGAATATTACTCAGCCACAAAAAGGAACAAGATTGAGTCATTTGTTGAGACGTGGATGGATCTAAAGACTGTCATACAGAGTGAAGTAAGTCAGAAAGGGAAAAACAAATATCGTAGATTAACGCATGTATGTGGAACCTAGAAAAATGGTACAGATGAACTGGTTTGCAGGGCAGAAGTTGAGACACAGATGTAGAGAACAAACGTATGGACACCAAGGGGGGAAAACCGCTGTGGGGTGGGGATGGTGGTGTGCTGAATTGGGCGATTGGGATTGACATGTATACACTGCACTGATGTGTATAAAATTGATGACTAATAAGAACCTGCAGTATAAAAAACAAACAAAGAAGCAAACAAAAAAACAACTAATACTAAACTTTCTTTGGGTTATTTGTATGGAAATATGTTAATATAATTGTTTCAGACATTACACGAAATTTCTAAAAATCTTATATGTTCTGATATAATGTTATGTCATAATTCTAGTTATTACTTTAAAATGTACATCTCAGAAATAACTAAATTTCCCTGTCAATTGCATTATTATGAACTTTCATCAAATCTTTAACCGTGGTCATTTTTAAGTCTTTTGTCATTTACAGACAGTTCTGGGTGTACTCTGATGCTTTTGCAAAAATGTTCCTATAAAAGGGTTTCATCTTCAAGGAATTCATGGAAAAGACTCTGACAAGTACAGGTTTCTGGTAACTTACTATACTGCTGAACTGAATGAATACGCATTTTCAGAACTCTAATGGAAAACTGATAAATTCATAAAAGTGCTAACAAAAGATCAAGATAAAAAAAATTAATTACATGGGACTGAGTGAACTGATGAGGATGATTATAATTTTTGTGACTTTGTTTGAATAAAAAAAAATATCCCCCAAGGACTCAGAGGCAAAAAATATACAAATCAATTTTCACTGCAAAGTAAAGGAGCTGTTACAGTGGAGGATTACTAGACTGAATGTCAATATTATGACATAGTGGGAGTGTGTTTCGTGTTTGGTAATTGCAATCATTGTTGCTTTTGTTGTGGTCATCCATTTATAATGCTTGGTGTCAGTTTATTTATCTCTTGTAAAAATAAAATACAGTGTGTGTGTGTGTGTGTGTGAAAAAAAAAAGATGAGAAACTGAGGCTCGAAGTCACAGAGCAATTAGTTCATAAAGTTAGGATTGTAGCTTATTGATCTCTGACTCCAAAGCTCAGGCACTTTTGACTAAGCCATACTAGCTCTACATTCCATTCTCAAAATATCTTCCGTTTACGTAGATCGTGTAACATGTTCACACCACATACAGGCGACTGTGTGTACACACATTACATCAGTGTTATTCTTTCCTTAAGCGTGGCTTTCTCTCTCATCACATTCTGATGAGGAGGCGTCCTTTGGAAGATGTGGTCTATAATGGCTAGACTGCAGCTTGCAGCTGAAGCCAAGTGAGGTGTCAGCTGTGTGTCGGCAGAGCTTATGCCCCATACAACATACACCAATTTATGCTGCCCTAGAGATGATAACAGGCAGACTACAGAAATAAGTAGCTATCTTCCTCTCATTATGTGTTGTGGGTGGATAAACCGTAAACAATATTTCCTTCATTTGAAAGTTGTAAATGCAACAGATGGGGAAATTTCTGTTAATAGAGTATGAGAAACCGTACGTATCTCTATTTCGCTTGTAAATACAATCTTGTTCTGAATCACAGTGATTTTGTGCAAGTCTGGGTGTGGTGGACATTACTAGGCCTCCTCAGTATCCATGCCCTCCCCATTTCCAGACGCACAGAGACCATACTTCCCAGGCCCCGCTTGCATTAGGAAGGGCCATGGTACTCGTCTGGCCAATGAGCTGTAAGCAGAAGCAGTGTGTGTGTGGCTTCTAGAACAAAGTAACTTAGTTCCAGATGGGTAACCTTTCAGAACTTTTTTCTTGTAACAGCCATTGTGGAAGCATGTGTTAACATGGAGGTGCCACAGGGTCCACAGAGACCAGACTGCCGGAGCCAACCAACATACACAGGATAACTGTCCTGGAGAATTGCCCAAATCCACGGCAGAATTTGCATAAATAAAAATAAACTTTTGACTTTTGTTTTCTTAAGCCACTGAAATTTAAATGTCGTCTCTTAACAACGTAAGAGACATGACTTGGACCCTCCTGACTAACGCTGTGGGTGAGGTCATTTCACTCATACTATAAAGCAGCATACACATCCTTCTGTCCTAATCCAAAGTAATATATGCGTTTTAATCTCATACTCAATGTCTTCTACAAACTGGCCCAAACCTACCTTCTGAAATTACCTTCTACCATCCTCCAAGTGGAACTAAACACCATTCTTTGACCACATCTCACAATTCCTTGCTCTTTTTTTAAATCTATGTTGTTCCCTTGCCTAGCATACTCTCTTCCTTTCACACATATCAAATTGCTATCTTTAAAAGGCCCAACTCATATGCTAACTCTTCCAGTGAAACCTCCCCTAATCCCACTATTCCGAAGTAATTTCTCCTTCCTTCAGATTTTCATATTTCTTGCTGCTCCTTCTAACTGTATATTTTGTATTATGCTTATTTTACACATAACATTATATTAGTTTCAGGTGCACAGCATAAAGATTTGAAATATGTACGTATAGTAAAATGATTACCCCAGGCTACTTAATTTCTATCACTGCACATAGTTACGTTTATTTCTTGTGATGAGAACTTTTAAGATCTACTCTCTTAGCAACTTTCAAACATACAACACAGTATTAATAACTATAGTCACCATTCTGTACATTATATCCTCATGACTTATTTTATAACTGGAAGTTTGTACTTTTTGACCCCCTTCACCCATTTCACCCACCCCCGCCCACCTCCCACCTCTGGCAACCACCAGTCTGTTCTCTGTATCTATGAGTTCAGGGTTTGGGTTTATTTTTAATTTTTTATTTCTATTTTTAGATTCCACAAATAAGTGAGATCATACAGGACTTGTCTTTCTTCGTCTGATTTTTTTCACTTAACGTAATGCCCTCAAGGTCCAGCCATGTTGTAGCAAATGGCAAGATTCCCTTCTTTTTTATGACTGAGTAATATTCATAGATATGTCAAATCCTTTGCCTGTTTTTTAATTGAATTAATTATATTTTTATTGTTGAATTATATACTGTAAGGTTTTAATGTGTCTTGCCAGAACTTTTTTTCTATTACTAGAGTATGTTATTTTTACTATATGTTTTTAAATGGCATTTATGACACATACAATTTTGTAACTTGCTTTTTAAATTTAATATATTGTGATCATCTTTACATGTCTATGTCTAATTACATCACTTCCAATGACTGCTTTGTGGTTCATTATATGAATGTTCCATAATCTAAAATCTAATGCTTTTTTTTTTTTAACACCTTTATTGGAGTATAAAATCTAATACTTTAAATTAGATTTAAAGTCCATGGGACTTTCCTGGTGGTCCAGTGGCTAAGATTCTGCACTCCCAATGCAGGGGGCCCGGATTCTATCCCTAGTCAGGGAACTAGATCCCACATGCCACAACTAAGAGTTAGCATGCCACAACTAAAGATCCCGCATGCCACAACTAAAGTTCCCACATGCCACAACGAAGATCACGCACATAGCAATGAAGAGCTCACATGCCACAACTAAGACGCGATGCAGCCAAATAAATAAATAAATAAATATTTTTTTAAAAATGTTTAGGGCTTCCTTGGTGGCACAGTGGTTAAGAATCCGCCTGCCAATGCAGGGGACAGGGGTTTGAGCCCTGGTCTGGGAAGATTCCACATGCCGCAGAGCAACAAAGCCCGTGTGCCACAACTACTGAGCCTGTGCTCTAGAGCCCGCAAGCCACAACTACTGAGACCACGAGCCACAACTACAGAGCCCATGCGCCACAACTACTGAAGCCCACATGCCTAGAGCCCGTGCTCTGCAACAAGAGAAGCCACCGCAATGAGAAGCCCACGCACTGCAACGAAGAGTAGCCCCCGCTCACCACAACTAGAGAAAGCCCGCACAGCAACAGACCCAGCACAGTCAAAAAAAAAAAAAAAAAAAAGATTTAGATTTAAATACAGGATTTATTTAAAAGGAAAAGAAAAAAATGCCACACTGCATCTATATCTTTGAACACTTATACAATCACTTCTTTTTTTAATTGAGGTATAATTGACATATAACATATTCGTTTCAGGTGTACAACATCATGATTCCATGTTTGTATACATTGAGAAATGATCATCAGGAGTCTAGTTAACGTCCATCACCACACAGAGTTACAAAATTTTTTTCTTGGGATGAGAACTTTTAAGATCTACTTACTCAGTAACTGTCAAATCTGCAGTATGGTATTATAACCTATAGTCACCATGCTGTATATTATATTCCCATGACTTGTTTATTTTATAACAGGAAGTTTGTACCTTTTGACCCCCTTAACCTGATTCACCCACCCCACCCCACCCCGCCTCTGGTAGCCACCAATCTGTTCTCTGTACCTACGAGTTTGCTTTGCTTTGGTTTTTTGTTTGCTTGCTTATTTGTTGTTTAGATTCCACATATAATGCAGTATTTTTCTCTGTCTGACTTTTTTCACTTAGCATAATGCCCTCAAAGTACATCCATTTTGTTACAAATGACAGGATTTCCTTCTTTTATATGGCTGAATAATATTCCTATATCTATATAGAGAGATACAGCAATCACATTTTCTTTTTCTATCCATCCATCAATGGACACAGGTTGTTTCCCCGTCTTGGCTATTGCGAATGATGCTGCAATGAACATGGGGTGCATACATCTTTTCAAATTAGAAAAGATGGACTTGCTGGAGGTTTTCATTTTCTCCAGATAAATATCCAGAAATGGAAGCGCTGGAAACATATGTTAGTTCTGTTTTTAAGTTTTTGAGGAATCTCCATGCTGTTTTCCATGGTGGCTGCGCCAATTTGCATTCCCATTAACAGTGCATAGGGGTTCCCTTTTCTCCACATCCTCACCAATACTTGTTATTTCTTGTCTTTTTGATAACAGCCATTCTAACACATGTGAGGTGATATCTCATTGAGGTTCTGACTTGCATTTTCCTGATGATCGGTGATGCTGAGCATCTTTTCAGGTACCTGGCCATGTATGTCTTCTTGGAGAAATGTCTAATCGGATCCTCTGCCCATTTATAATTGGATTGTTTGTTTTACTTGCTATTGAGTTGTATGAATTCTTTATATATTTTGGATATTAACCCCTTATCAAATATATGATTTGCAAATTAAAAAAATTTTATAAATAAATAAGTAAAAAAGAATCATCTGAGTTTGCTAAAATGCAGATTCCTGAGTTCTGGTTTAGGGTCAGGCCTAGCTAGGAATCTTCATCTCGGCCATCATTCCTCCTCTCCAAGTATGATGCTGACACACTTAGCAAACGCTGCCGGGATGAAACATTCATCAGCAGCTGTGGCTGCTGTGATCATTTCATTCAAGAATATCTGAAGATTTAAAAGACAAAAACAGGGGATTCCCTGGTGGCGCAGTGGTTAAGAATCCGCCTGCCAATGCAGGGGACACGGGTTCGAGCCCTGGTCCGGGAAGATCCCACATGCCGCGGAGCAACTAAGCCCGTGTGCCACAACTACTTAGCCTGCGCTCTAGAGCCCACGAGCCACAACTACTGAGCCCACGTGCCACAACTATTGAAGCCCACGTGCCTAGAGCCCGTGCTCCACAACAAGAGAGGCCACCGCAATGAGAAGCCCACGCACCGCAATGAAGAGCAGACCCTGCTCGCTGCAACTAGAAAAAGCCTGCGGGCAACAACGAAGACCCAACGCAGCCATAAATAAATAAATAAATAAATAAATCTATAAAAAAAATAAAATAAAAGACAAGAACAGTCGAGAACAGAAGGGGTCCTGAACATTAGGGCAAAAGAGCAGCAATCAGCCAGCGTCCAGCCGGGGACGTGACCTTGACCCATTTTCCTGTTGCGGCCCCGACCACTGCCATCAGGAAATCCAGCTCCAGGTAAGGGAGAGCGGGCAGGTTTGTAATCTGTGACCTCTCATTACCTCTGTCTTTGCCAGGGAACACGTGGGCAGCCCAGAGGCCTGCTACTCAGACTTAACAGTGAGAGGAAGCAATTGCTGACACTTATGAGAACCGCTTACTCAAGCATGAGTGCAAATACTTTGGGTAAACATCAACCTTCCATTCAATATGAGTCCAGCAAGGCAAGAACTATTGTATACTCTCTTGGGCTATTGAACAGTTCTGATGGCAAACCTGGTGGGTGGGATGGTGGGGCACCCACTCCTGGACTCTGAAATGGAGTCAGAGGCACCTGTTCGGGAAGGTCACCTTCAAGTCACTGCCCGTTCCTAGGATTCTGGAGTCCTGTCTCAGGAGGGGTCACTCCCTGGGCTAGTCTTCTGTCCTCCTCTCAGAAGGACAGGAGCGAGTGCCCCCTTTTATCTCTGAGCTGCAGAAAAGGCCCACTCGTCTGTGTTAAGTGGGAACCTCAAATTTATCTATTTTACTCACTTATTCAGTGTGGAGACTTATGGGAAAACCCAGTTTTATTTTGTTAGTAAAGCAAGCATTGCCCTCGGGCATATTATTTATACAAAGATAACTGTACTTCAGAGATTGTTATGTCCTGTAAAAGTGAACTTTAACCTCAAAGAGCAGGCCTATTATCTTACTGGCCGTCCTCCTTGATAATTTGTTGCCCTGCCATAATGTTGTAATTGCTACCTCTGTCTTCCTATAAAGTAAGATGGCTTTTCGTGTCCAGGAGACAATCACTGGCCCAGGCCTCTTCTCCTGCATGCACGGCAGCGGAATAAACACCATGACTGTTAGATTCTTTATTCAAACAAGGAAGTTGAGAATCTTTGTCTCAAAGGATCAGCCTAACAAGTAGCCAGTATTTATTAAACACCTGTTCTGTGCCATGTACTGTCCTAGGTCCAGTTTGGAATGAAAAACCAAAACTAAAACCTGAGCTTTGCTGTGAAGAGGCTCACAATCATGGTGGAAAGTCAATAGTTCACCACAGAACTGTTGTACTATAGAATAAGACAGAATAAACGAATGCTGAGAATTTAAACCCAAACCTGAGCTGCAACCTACAGGTCTAGCTTAGCATCGTCACCTGATCTCCACAAACAGCAGTCAGTCTGCTACAAGTAGAAAGTGCTTAAATTACACTGGAATTGAAGCCTGGTCAGCTGCCAGGAAGGTAACCAGAGGGGCAGCAGAACATCTTGGTTAGAAGCAAGTTGAGGGCTGTGGAGCTAGAATGCCAGGGTTTGCATCCCAGCACCATTGCTTACTGGCTGTAAGGCTTTAGGCCAGTTTCTTTCTTTTCTGTGCATCAGCTCTCTATCTCATAAATGAAGAAAAACACTACCTAACTCATAGGATTGCAGTGAGAGTTCAGTGAGTTCAGACATGTAAAGCTGCCAGTATAGCACCAGCCAGCAATGCTCAACAAACGCTACGGCTACTGTTATTGTCGTCACCGTCCGCTAGACCTTGAGGCTGCCAGACATGCCAGAGTGACCTGTGTCGCCTGGGAAAAGTACCAGTCCCTTGTATGCCTTCATTTGTTTTGGGAGGGGGTTTTGTTTTGTTTTGTTTGTTTGTTTTTGGCCATGCCTCGCAGCTTGCAGGATCTTAGTTCCCCAGCTGGGGATCAAACCCAGGCCCCCTGAAGAAAGTGCGAAGTCCTAACCTCTGGACCACCAGGGAAGTCCCTGTATTCCTTCATTTGAACCCTGACCTAATTTCAAAGGATCTGATCAGACCCTTCTTTCCTGTCCCTTTCCCATCTTCAGGTTATGTTCTTCTCGTTCATTCTCTCCCATGACTCCTTCCCTCTAAGTATCCGCTTCCTGGCGGGATACACCACACACCTCCACCTCCAACCCTCACAGGACTGGGGGTTGAGGAGACAGGGGTCACGTGCTCAGACTCAATGTGGATCCTTCATGGTCTGGAAGCACCCGGGTCTGATTCTCATGAGAAAATGCCATCACGGGTCAGAACTGGGCTCTACCCAGGGCCCCACAAGCATAGCCTTAAAATGGGGTCTCAGGAATTCCCTGGCAGTCCAGTGGTTAGGACTCCACGCTTTCAATGCCACGGCCCAGGTTCAATCCCTGGTCAGGTAACTAAGATCCTTCAAGCCATGGGGTGCAGACAAATAAAAGAAAAAATAACAGAATCTCCACCTGGTGTCCTAGTTTGTAGATAAGAGTTCAGGGGGTTTGTGACGGGAAAAAACTGGGGTGGAAAAAAGTTTTCATTTTCATTAAGCTCTAACTGAAATGTATCATTCTCTTCAGTGATGAATGTAGGCAATAAACCACAGTGGTGACAGTGTATCTGTGACGGCCAGCAACAGAAATATAGAAATTGCAGATACTCTCACATCATGGTAGAGTTGCTGCAGATGTCTTAATATATTCAGTTCTCACTACTCTGAAAGTGCAGGGAAGTTATGGACGCACTACTAGACCTTATTATTTAACGTATTCATTAAAAAGCCAACATATTACTACACTACGCATTTTATAAAATATTTTTATAAAGGTATTTCAATATAGTTGATTTCTTTTGTAATCCTGTGTACTTTATGCATTTAAAAAATATTTTTCCTAGGGGAGTTGTAGGCCTTACCAGCTTGCCAAAGGGATCCACGGTACATGAAATGGTTAAGACCCCCTTGCTTTAGAAGGTTGAGGACCACTGAAAAGGGCTGTAATATTAGAAAGATGAAAGACATGCAAATACTTACTGAAATGTGGCATTATAATATTCTTCAGGCGTCACTATTTTTGGTCCACCAAAGTAGTCCAGGACCCAGATATTGGTTATATTCAACTTAGCGAAGAACCAATTATGGCTGGATGGCCAGGTTTTCATCTCAGGGTGTCGAATGAATAATGAATTCTTTGCAACGTCCATTTCTGCTTCACTCACCTAAAAGACATATGTAAAATAAACCTACTCATAGCAGTGACATTTTGTTTTCTTGGCTGTTAAGAACGTGTGATTCTAGCATTCCACAAATCCTAAAGAGTTTATTTAGTTATAAATCCTGATTTTTTTAATTTTTATTTTTAAAATTAATTATTGACCTATAATTGACATATAACATTGTATTAGTTTTAGGTGTACAACATAATGTTTGACATGTGCATACATTGCAAAATAATCACAAGTTTAGTTAACATCCATCACCACACATAGCCACAATTTTTTTCTCATCTTTTTTCTTTTTCTTTTTTTTTCCCTTGTGCTGAGAACTTTTAAAATCTACTACAAATTCTGATCTTATGGAATCAAGAGGAAGTAAAGGAAGTTTGAAGAAATGCAGAGAACAATGGAGATTTCAAATGTTGGTGATAACACGTACTATAATAAAGTGGGAAACCATCATGAGTACCAATTTTCACTGCTAAATAGCAATTTTGAGGTATCAGAGTAATTGGCACAAAGTGCTATAATAAAATGCTACTGGTGGTTATGCTATGTAACATTAGCACTTTTATCCCATTACATGCACATGTTAAACACGTAGATGAGTGTACACAAAGGATAAAAGTCTTTAGAAGAAGCACAATGGAACTCAAGAGTATCTGCTGCCCCTCTTTCTCTTGCCAGTGAAGGACACTCAACTCTAGAGATGCATCCACATAGAATTTTGAGACCACAGATAAAACTTATCTGAGGTATTCATGATTGACAAGGTCAAGAAGCTGGTCTGCTGCTTGGCGATCAGATCAGTTCCCATGACACCTCGCCCTTTGCCCTTCCCACGATTTTATTTAACCTCTTCCCTCTAGCACTCACCCCAAACTGTCTAAATTCATTTCTAGTATTTAATAATGGATACTCCCCTTTTAACCTACTAAATCCACTCTCTGCTCTAAACCACTGTTAAAATATGGAGACAAGGAACCCAAACATGGGAAATATTGTACAACGTACAACATGGTCAGGAGTATAAACTTTGGCTGGGCAGATGTTCCTCATATACATGCTTAATAGCTGTTATATCTGTTCGGCTTCAAAAAATAGTTCGTTTTCCTCATAAATATCTTATTGAACACCTATATGAAAGCAACTGATTAAAACCATTAGCTTTCATGAAATTACATACCAGAACATATTCTAACTCTGTATCTCAACCACAAATCAATTTTATTTTATTCTAAGATATCTCTTCCTTCATTGTTAATAACATGATGCTCTTCTAAAACAAGTATCTGTTCTTGTAGGATAACTATTTACCTTGATAACAGTTCCTGATAGTATTATGTGAGCACAGAGGGGACTTTGGGGATCAAATCCATATTTCCTGCAGAAACTAGTCTCTGCCAAAGACATGGTCAGCGTAGCATATGGATTCTCCTGTCGAGAGAAAATGAAGACCTCTCATGTGAAATACTGTCTCTGGAAAGGTAATAAATTTCACAAGTTGCATACCGTCCCCAGAGCTTGACCGTTCTTCCATGAAACAATGAACTGGAAAATACCACCTTCCACTTGGGAAAATTACTACTTGGATAGAGACTGATCTTTACCCTCTCTCCAAAAAAGGTGTGTTGGAGGTTGTTTCATATTTAAAATTAATTGACTTGGTAAGAATTATTTTAACGCTTTTTTTCTCTTAAACTCTTAATTTGTCCCATATTCACCAGAGGAATTATAATTACAGTACCACCCAAATACAAGGCTGATCTCTAGTCTTCACTGAAAGACTAAAGGATTAGACTAATGTGAAACTAGTGCATAAAAATACCACAGTGGCTCAACTAGCTAACTGTACAATTTAAGCAAGAAAGTAGCTGAATCATGCTTCTTGGTTATCTTATGCTAGCAGAAACTGTCATGTGATTTCAAAACTGGAGAAGTTGCTCATTCCTGTTCTAGCAATAAGAGAATTCTTAGATTAAAAATGTGATGCAAGCAAAATTCCTAACTCTTTCTTATTCAGAAATCAGCTTCATAAAAGGCACTGTTGACAGATTGCAGTAAAATTCACATGTTGTATTTAGTGTTTTAAACCCCAAGTGTCTTGTGTGGGGAATTGTGCCATCTCACAGTGACCCATCAAAACAGTGAGTCATAAAGAGATCTCTTTGGAATCATTAGGCCAAATGTTTGCTGTCAACAAACTATTAGGTAAGGCACGATAGGAGACCAAAAATAAGGGAGGGGGAGACTCAGATAAGGTCTTTCCCTTCTCTGTAAGTTTATAATCTGGTTGAAAAGTCAGACATAAATAAAATTTTTTAAACGCAACACAAAGACGCAGAATAGGTCAAAAAGCAGCACATAACTAATTGCCAAGGGAATGGTACAGTTAAGTGTATTTGAAGTTCAGAGTAAGAAGATGTCAGCACAGCCTGGAGTGATATGGAAACCCTAGAAAGCCCTATAACATAGGCAAATCAGCACAAAAGTGGGAAGACGTATTAAAGGTAAAGGGAATGGTAACTGCAAAAACACAGAACTGGGAAAGTGTAAGACACGACTGTGAGTAGTGAAAACCCAATTTGCTTGAAAGAAAGGCTTTCTGAGGGAAGGGGGTTGGGGACAAGGTGGGGGAGAGGTCAGGGGCTGGGGGTAGTAAGGGTGGTTCACCTCCAAGCTAAGGAGTCAAGATTGTATTTTATAGGCTGGCATCTGTCAGTGCTTTCCAAGAACCACTTGCCTGGAGAGCTTGTTAAAATGCTGATTTCTGGGCTCCATTCCCAGCCCAGGTATCTGCATTTTTAACAAACACCCAGGTGAATCCTATGCAGCTCTACGCAGCCAGATGTTGTTAAAGGTTTCTGGGCAGACGGCAATGCTGAGTGGTATTTTGTTCATGTAAATCTGGTGGGTAGGGTACACAAGAGCAGACAGGAAGAAGACAGAGGTCAGAAGGAGGAGGAAAAATAGAAAGCAGAAACCAGCTTTGACTGGTTAATTGCCGGCATCAGAGTCAGACTAATTCTGATGTGGCCATGCCTTGTCACTGCAATCACGGACCTGAAATCCTGGGTAAGTGCCTCACCACTGTCTTTTTCTAGAGATGTCAAAGACCTGAGCTCAAGTTCCACCTGACAGCCATTAGCTGACTAGTCACAAGTGAGTCTCTGCACCTCTGAGTTTGAGTTTCCACATTTCCTAAAATGAGGAAGATAATATCAGCAGAAGTTTAAATATATTCATGTGTAGCAGTGGTTCTCACTGCCCTCCCCCAATATTAGAAGCATCAAGGAGGGATTTGGGGTGTTTTTTGTTTTGTTTTTTTTTTATAAAATGTGTTTTTAGTAAAATGTCTTGGAATTGCCTTTTTAAAAGTCTTCCCAGGTGACTATTTGCAGCCAAGTTTCAACAGCACAAGGTGGGAGTGGAATGAGCTTGCTCTGAGCAAATGTCTAAGGGAGTGGAGCGGAGTGGGCTGGGAATAAGAATATGGTGAAGGGGGTGTATGTGTCTTGGCTAAAGGAGGCAGCTGCTTCTGGTTCTGCTCAAAGAATGCAGGCCCCCAGTGCCACAGAGCTTCCAATTTTTCAAGAAGTTAGAAATTTAGACGTTTACTCGCAATCTCCATTTTTGAATGTTGAGAATTAATTCAGATTTATTAAAAACAAAACAGAACTCTGCGTGGGCCAAAGAGAACCAGTCTGTGGGCCTGATCAGCTCATGGGCCACCACTCTACGACCTGTGTTTTGAAGGCAGATGGATCTGGGGTGAAATTCAAGTGTGGCCAAAGTCTTTGGGCAAGTTACATAACCTATCTAAGCCTCAAGTTCTTCATCTGCAGAATGAGGATGGTAATACCCCCCTCAAAGGGTTATTAAAAGAGACAATGAGTGGAAGATGAATGGAAAGGTCAGCCTGGCACACGGTGAGTGCTTCAGCAAATATCAGGTTTCTTTCATCTTATTTCTATCAACAGTGTTAACCTCAAACCTGGGATCTTTTGTCAAAAGAACCTTCCCCAAATCAGGCTCCATTCCTGGACTCAGTATGGCTCTAGTCTCCCAAGCTGTGACACCGCTCTTGACACAGCAGGGGTCCACCAGAGAGGTGTTAACCTGGCCTTGCCCCAGATGGTGGGCAAAGGGTAAGGACATGGCCCTCCAAAAGGTCTGATCCCTAACGGGGAAGCTCATGTGCACACGAGGCCTAAAGACTGCAATAATCATTCACGAAGTTGTCTGTTCGCTTCATGCTGCTGAAGGGAAAATCCTTAGTTCAAAAGAAGCGGTGACAAAGAGAAATCCCGAAGCCACTTATACAAAGTGCTAAACTACCCAACAGCCTCTACACCCGGTAAAGCTTTTAATAATTAGAGCCCAGTTAATGAGACACCGTGCCTCAAGACGACTCAGGGCTGAGAAGTCTTCCAGGTGCTGGTAAAGAATTCGCCCCAAGTGCGTGGCGCGGTGGCGAGGGCGTGTGTGAAATTCCTGGTATTTAGTTGCCCAACAACTGGAAAGCTGCAATGTCAGCCCGGCCAGCGCGGGAGAGAAGAGGCAGGGGTTTGGGCTGGGTTCACATTCTTATCTCTACGAGGCTGGCTCTCCTTCGCAGGCAGAATTCAAGCTATAGTCGAAAAGCTCGCGCTCCGACCCGCGGAGCCACACGGCCCCGCCCGCTCACCTTCAGGTTGCCCACCGACTGCTGCATAGGGCTCAGGTAGAAGTAGGGCACGCCGCTGCCCTTGGCCGGGGGCCCGTCGCTGAGCGATAAGACGTCGGCGAAGGGCCGGCCGCGCACCCCCTCCTGAGTGGAGATGGTGGCCAGCGCGCCCCAGTCGCAGACGTTCGTCACGAAGCGAGCCACCAGCGCCGCGTTCTCGCGGGGCGGCAGCAGCTCGGCGGCGCCCCAGTCCCCGTGGCCCCGGCCACCCCGGCCCCGCGCCGGCGCCACCAGCAGGGCCACCAGCGCGGGCGCCAGCAGGAAGGCGAGCACGGCACGCGCGGACCTGCAGGCACACCCGGCCATGGCGATGACCCCAGCGAGAGTCCAGAGCCCTGCGACCTAGGAGGTCCAAAGCTAGCCCAGCGCTACCGGCCCCGCCCTGCGCTACCGGCCCCGCCCACCGCGGGAAAGCCAGCCCCGTCCCTCCGAAGAGGACCAATCGGAGTACGGGAGTGGTGGGCGGGAGGGCGTGTCCCTAGGCCGGCTCCTCAGCCTGCTGGGACCCGGCTGTTTATCCACCTTCCTACCGCTCCGCCCCGCCGCTGTCAGGATTGGGAAATCGTCCTAAATGGGATTTGTTTTGTTTGACGGATGGAAAAACGGAGGCTTAGAGAAATTGAGCAGTTGCCTAAGTCATACTACTAGGAAAGGACCAGTCTCTTCACCCGTACGCCTTCCTTTAATACCTTTGGATATGACTACCTGGCATCTGAGAGGAAATGCTGCGTTTTCCACGTATGCTCCTCCTTTCCGTTTACTTCACTATCCGCACCGAAGAGCAGGAAGGGTCCCAGTGGGACAGATAGAAGCCCCCAAATTTAACACCTTATAAACTGCTCCTGGCCCAGGAGTCTCTCAGACAGAGACACTCAGGGATTATCAGGATTCCATGCACGAATTTGTTTGTTTTTTAACATCTTTATTGGAGTATAATTGCTTTACAATGTTGTATTAGTTTCTGCTGTATAACAAAGTGAATCAGCTATATGTGTATATATATATCCCCATATCTCCTCCCTCTTGTGTCTCCCTCCCACCCTCCCTATCCCACCCCTCTAGGTGGTCACAAAGCACCGAGCTGATCTCCCTGTGCTATGCGGCTGCTTCCCACTAGCTATCTATTTTACATTTGGTAGTGTATATATGTCCATGCCACTCTCTCACTTCATCCCAGCTTACCCTTCCCCCTCCCCGTGTCCTCAAGTCCGTTCTCTATGTCTGTGTCTTTATTCCTGTCCTGCCCCTAGGTTCTTCAGAACTCTTTTTTTTTTTTTTAGATTCGGCATATATGTGTTAGCACCATGCACGAATTTGAACTCATGGAAGCCAGTTATGGGCCTAAGTCATCAGGCTTGGAGGCAGTGGTTTCACAAATGTCTTGCCCTTGCTGACCCCTCACCCCATGTAAGTGGCATTTCCCTTTGTTCCTCCTAAAAAGGTCTCTTCAGTCTCTTCAGGGGTGCTTCCTCTTTCTGATACTCTGGGAATTGGTAAGTAAGCTCATACCACCTAACCTGCCGTCTTTATAATTATAAGCTTCGGTCACATCTCCTCAGGGTGAGTCCTCATCTTTTTGGCCTGGCCTCAAACCCCCATTTTCATCGTTGTTATAAATGCCGCGTGGTGGTGCTGGTGCAGGAGTTTGTCAGCTCTGGCTCTGGCGGACCTGGCTCTCTGAGGTGTTCAGCAAAGGTGAGGTAACTTCCCTCAGCTGCCCTGGGCCAGTCACCTGAGCAGGTGGGGGCCACAGGTGTGTGAGCCGAAGCCCCGCCTCCATTTCCTGCCTCCAACTCCGCCTCCCCATATTCTCAGGAAGATTCTCAGGCTACCCCATCAGAACTTGGGTACAGAAACGAGAACTTTTACTCTGAGTAGCAGCCTTCAGTTCCCTCTGGTGGCCAAAGGGTGTTACACACACTGCTTGCACATTCAGGTAAGGGGGTGAGCACCTTAGTCAAAGTTGATTTCCTTTTTAACAACTGAATTTGGGAGAGCTTCGAGGTAGATGGAAAACTAAGTGGGAGAAATCTGAGAAGAGGAAAATCAGGTTTATCATTTTCAAAACAAATATTTAATACAAATCATTTGAGTGCCTGCCAATTACAAATATTTCATCCCTAACCTGTTAAGGAAAAAAACATATGGAGTTTCAAATTTGGAGTTGTAATCTCAGCTCTGCCACTATCAAGTCATGTGAGCGTGGGACTTCCATCTCACCTTTTTGGACCACTGTTTTCGACTCTAAAATGAGGAGTTGGATTAGATGATATCTGATACCTCTTTTGGTCCTATACTCTGTTTTTCTGTTAACATGCAAAACAGGGGCCTTTTGTAAGTTTTAGAACATGAATACTTTTTTTGCAAGAGGACTACAAAATCTTTTTCGTTTATTGCTATACCACTATTGCTAGTCTATGAAATAACAGTAAGCCCTATTATAGCCCCATTACAACACAGGTGCCTAGAACTTGGCCTTATGCATCTGAGCCCTCCCCTCAGTGTCTGTCTTTGCACTGGCTGTTAAGTCTGCACAAAATGCTCCTCCCTCAGCTGCGGGCATGGCTACCTCATTCACATCCAGATCTCCACTCAGATGTCACTTCTTAAAGGTGCCTCCCTGACCACTCTTTCTAAGAGGTCTTCCTTGGTTATTCTCCACTGGACAACCCTGTTTATTTCTTTCATAGTGCAGTAGTTCAGAATAAATCGCCCCAAGATGTACCACTTTGGCATGTGAATTTTTTTTTTTTTTGGAGACTGCTGTTTATTCATGAGGCATTTTCTTCCTAGTAAACAATGTTGGTGCTTCTTTGGTCCCTTCAAGAAGCTCTGGTATGATTGCATCATCCAATCTAAGATTTTTTAAATACCTTTTAACTGCATATCTATAGAACAACATGAGATAATTCAAAGGAGTTACAATGCTTTCAAAGCATTGTATGTAATTCAAGGAGTTACAAGATTCATTCATTTGATTCATTACTACTTAGAGCCTCTGTTGAGAAGATGAAGCTATCATCATTTTTTGAGAGAAAATTGGCTAAGTTTAAGAGCCCTCTGAATATTCTGTAGGACATCCTGTTTCTGTCCTATTTCTTTACTCTATTCTTTGCAGTGATGACAGCTGTATTGAAATTCAGTGCCCAGGATTTCAAGTGCTAGAAGGATGTGGATTATTTGGAGCTGAAAACAACCAAGGCCCAAAGACTTGGGAAGAATCTTTGACCTTCCCCCTAACTGCCTAAAAGTAGTAGAGGACCTGTTCCAGGAAGGGAGCTATCACCATAGATAACTATAGTATAACATGAACTAGTTGTTGTAGACAGGGAAGAGCTGTCAACCAAAAAGTAATGCGGGAGGCTGCAGAGAAGGAAAGAGTTTATTTGGGGCCTTAAGAATTGCAATTCAGGAGACACAGATTTGGGTAACCCTGAAAGAGTGTTCTGAGAAAAAGAAAGAGTCAGGGGTTGTTAAAGCCAAAAAACCCCAAAAAGCCACGAGGTTGTTAAAAGTAGCCTGGTGAGAATTGTGATGACTTTGACTGCAGTCAGAAAATATTTGTCCATAAGGAATCACAAGTTGTTTTAGGGTAGGGGTCCAACAAATAGACAAACTGTCACAAGTTATTTTAGGGTAAGGAGCCAATTAATATTTTGAGTATTTGGCAGGTGTTGTGGGTGTCTGGATGACTTCATCACGTCAAAAGGTCAGATTCCATCCCGGCTGAGATGTGCATAAGTCATACTTCTTTAGTAGCCTCCTGACTCCGTTTTAGAGAGCTCTCTTAGCAATACCTACTCCATTTTTATTTTCCTGTCACAGAACCCAGCAAAGTCTGTTTGTTAAAATTCCTCTCTGCAACCTATTGCTTCTGTATGGTGCAGAAAACATTTGTTTACCAAACGTTTGCTCTTTTTCATCTTCCTCTGAATTGCTTTCTTTCCCTTTGAAGTCCCAGATTTCTACCCCTTTCTCTTTAGTCTGGAATGACATATAGATCTCATTTAGCCTGACTGTCTTTGGAATCTTTCATGGTATGTGGATTCCCCACAGTACTTAATTAAATGTGTTTTTCTCCTGTTAATCTGTCTTATGTCATTTTAGTTATTCGACCAGCTAAAAAAACCAAGAGAGGAAGGGGGAAATTTTCCCCTCCCAACAACAGCAATCATCACACTCTGCAACAACCATATTTATTTAGTTAGGTATTTGTTCATTGTCTCCCTTGCCAGAACGTAAGCTCCAGGAAAGGAGGAATGTCGTCTGTCTTGTCCCCTTCCATATCCTCAGTGCAGAGTAGGCAGTCAATAAATATTTATCAAATGACTGAGTTAATGAGTAATATCTGATGGAATTCTTTGCACATAGAGCCTTATAAAATCAGCATTTAGCCAATGAGGACAACTGAATGGAGACATTCAAGAATAGCAACAGGTGCTTCACCTCTTAGCAAACCCTCCACATTGGAGTATTGGGAAAAGCCCTTAGCCAGGAGTGGCTGGATCAACCATCCAAATCCCACTGCTTCTCATCTGGACTTTCTGTCCATATTTGAACAGCCTGAACTGATCCCCATCTCCCACAGACCCATCGGGAAATAGTGATCTTCTCCTTACATCTGGGTTCGATCCTGGTGAAGAACACACCCTTTTACATTGTGTTACCCTTGTTTCTTTGTCTGGGTCACTACCAGCCCAAGTTTCATCTAGTTCAGGAGCTGTGGCTACGTTATCTCCATATCCCAGCACTGAATGCAAATGCCAGGCATCCAGCAGGCATCCATTACATGCTATTGACAAAATGAATTGTATCAGAACAGTTATACCAACCACAGAATGTTCTCAGGCTGTCTGCAATAGCTCAGGAACTTTCTGCTTTGCAGTATACATGTTTCAAATAGTAGGTTGCTTAGTGACGTGGTGAAGAGAGCTAGCTTTGGAGTTAGCCACTTAAGCATGACTGTGATAGGATGAGTTCCTCCTCATTAAAAAGAGGAAAATAATACCTCCTACCTCATTGGGTTTTGTGGCAATTAAATGAGATAATGTAAAATACCCAACATAGCTCCTGGGACATAGTAAATGCTCAGTAATTTCTAGTTGTTATCTTAGTGATTGTTAGCTTTTGTTCCACTCTTTCTGTTCCTACTTTCTATGCTGCAAATCTGTAGATTGCTCATTTAATCTCTTTTTGAAATTGAATGCTTTCCACTGTGGCCTCTGTTTAAAAAAAAAAAAAATGCCTTCAGAAAAAATAACTTTACAAAATGTCTGGGAATTCCTCAAGCAGCTACTGAGAAGTTTCACAGCCTACACCTACTTTCAGGGAGAAAATGCCCATGCGTATTATTTTTCATTAATCAGATGTCCTTTCCTTCACACTTTTTATCATCCACCCTCACTTTAATCGAATGTTCCCAGACTTTAAAACATAGTAATACAGGGCTTCACTGGTGGTGCAGTGGTTAAGAATCTGCCTGCCAATGCAGGCGACACGGGTTCAAGCCCTATCCTGGGAAGATCCCACATGCCGCGGAACAGCTAAGCCCGCGAGCCACAACTCCTGAAGCCCAGGTACCTAGAGCCCGTGCTCTGCAACAAGAGAAGCCACCACAATGAGAAGCCCGCACACCGCAACAAAGAGTAGCCCCCGCTCACCATAACTAGAGAAAGCCCGTGCACAGCAACAAAGACCCAACGCAGCCAAAAATAAATAAATAAAATAAATAAGTTTTTTTAAAATACCTTAAAAAAATAGTATTACAAAGCTACCCTTTTGTTGACTACCTTAAGTTTTGTATTTCATGCATACTTACATTTGACTGACAGTGGTTTTCCAGATGTTTTGGAAATAATTCTTGATTCCTGTCAGTCTACAGGACATGTTTTCCACCTGCCTGGATAGTGCTTGGTACATAAAAAGACATATTATCAAATATCTTTTGAATTAAGTGTTTTAGATCAAAAGCACATCAACTAAGCTTTAGACGAGTAATCTTCCTAGTATTTCAATGATCTACTAATATTAAATAGGAAAAGAAAGTTATCTGTGAGTCTGAAGAAAATTATTAAATTAGAATTTACACTAAAAGCCAGTCTTTCACATCATTATCATAATAATTTAAGGAGTACAAATAAAAGAGTACCTATAACAAGATATATGTCCACTTTGCCTGCCAGATGCCAAAATTTTCACTATGTATGCATTTGTGTATTAAATTTATGCCTTTCACAAGTATACATTGAGTGCTAGCCAAGCCCTGGGGGCACAGTGATAGGTGCTGAGAAACCAAATATTAATAGACATTGTCCCTGCCCTTAAGGAAAATTTCTGCCTAGTTAATTAGCAGGTAAGCAAATAGAAAAATTATAATTCAATGTCATTAGTGCTATATGGAGGACTATACAAAGGGCAAAGGAAACACAGAAGAAGGAACCTAGGCATACCCTCAAGGAAGGGCTTCATATCAGAGACAATTCTTGAGTTGAAACTTGAAGGATAGGTAGAAGATTGGCAGACAATGCAAAGGTGGGAGAGAGAGACGGAAGGGAAGAGTTTTACACAGAGGACCTAGAATGTACATGGGCATGGAGACATGATGTGTTGGGAAGGCAGCTGTTGATGAAGGGAGTGTGAAGACCCATTGGTGGGAGACAGGCATGTTCAGCTGTGTAGGGGAAATGGATCACGCCAAGGGCTGTAGTCATCCCAGGGATCTACTGGGAACGGATCCACTTCTAAGCTCACTCACATGGTTGTTGGTAGGATTCAGTCCTTTGTGTGTTGTTGGATTGAGGGCCTCAGTTTCTTGCTGGCTGCGGGCTGGAAGCCTCCCTCCATTCCTTGCCACATGGGCCCCTCCGCAGGGCAGCTCACACCATGGCAGTTGGCTTCCCTTGAAGCAACTAAATGAGGGAGAAAGAAGGCCAGCAAGATAGAAGCCAGAGTCTTTTTATAACTTTTCTTTTATAATCTTGGAGTGGCATCCCATCACTCAAAGAGAGGTGATTAACATAGAACACAAATACTAAGAGGTGAGAAAGAGGGGTATTTGGGATTGGTGCAGTTACATAACTTTAGTGTTCAGTTATGAATTCAGAAAAGCATCTACAATTTATATTTGTTCTCCAGACCAGCTCTGTGCTTTCCCCTGGTCTCATGCCTTAGTCTAGAAGTGGAACATGATGGAAAGGGGAAGAAGTGACTAAAAAAAAAAAAACTCAACCACATGAAGTGCTTATGGTGGCAATAATGTTTGGCAACAGTGGAGCAGCTGTGGACTGGCGCAGATCTGCAGTGCCTAACACAGTGGTGCCCCCTGAAAGTGGCTGGACTAATGGTTCTGACAACAGAAGAAGGGCCCTCATGCAGCAGTGCAGGCAGAGGTGGCTTCAGCAGGCACTGGAGGTTGAGCTCATTTGTTTTGAGCCTGTGAGAGACATCTCGGTGACAGTAGAAGCTTGGAGAGGAATAGAGGTCCCACTGTGTTGAGTGGAGATGAGGGCCATAGAGCTAGAGTTCAATGTTAACGTGACCTGTTTTATCTCCCAGGCAAACAGAAGCTACCTATATAGGTAAAGCTTTCACTGGAAAGAAGGAAAAATCATTGGCCAGCTAGTTTGCGGTGAATGAGAAGTTGACTGTGGTCCGAGGTCTTAAAGTGTCAGGCAATGCACTGAATTCAGAACAGCTATTCTTATGTTCCTCTTGTTTCTTCTCCACAACCTCTGAGAGGCTTAGGCTCGGAGTCAAAATCTTCACTTATCAAAAAAGTGCAGGAGTTGGGACTTCCCTGGCAGTCCAGTGGTTAAGACTCGGTGCTTCTACTGCAGAAGGCACGGGTTCGATCCCTGGTTGGGGAACTAGATCCCACATACCTAGGATCCCACATGCCGTGCGCCCAAAAAAATGTGCAGGAGTGACATGGCGAGGTGTGGGGTGATAGGGATGGCTTTTTTTTTTTTTAATATCTATTTATTTATTTGTTTATTTTGGCTGTGCCAGGTCTTAGCTGCGGCACGCCAGATCTTCGTTGCGGCATGTGGGAACCTTTTTTTTTTTTTAAATTACAACACGCGGACTTCTTAGTTTCAGCTTGCATGCCAGATCTAGTTCCTCCACCAGGATCGAACCCGGGCCCCCTGCATTGGGAGCGCAGAGTCCTACCCACTGGACCACCAGGGAAGTCCCTGGCCTAGCTTTTTGTTAATACTTTTTCCTAAAAGCAAGAAGGGAAATGAAAGCTAAGTTGTGACAGATAGAGGTGAATTGTCAAGATATTACGTGGCTTGCATATAGAGCCTTATGTCATTTACATCTCGCTCCATACACACCATTACTTAAACCAGTGTTTGATGAATATTTATATGTTTAATGTAAGGATATTTTGCAGAGTAGAAAAGCCACATTTACTATATCATGTGCCTTATTTCCAATAATCACAGGCTTTCATAACATGGGAGATGATTTAGTTTTGGAGGTTAAATTGTGACCGAAGGCAGTGTTAGTAACCTGGGTGACTGCTAGAATACCAGATACAGTAACTAGAATTAATTAAAAGACCTTTAAAAATTTGCCTTATGGGGGCTTCCCTGGTGGCGCAGTGGTTAAGAATCCACCAGCCAGTGCAGGGGACATGGGTTCGAGCCCTGGTCCGGGAAGATCCCACATGCCGCAGAGCAACTAAGCCCGTGCGCCACATACTACTGAGCCTGTGCTCTAGAGCCCACGAGCCACAACTACTGAGCCTGTGTGCCACAACTACTGGAGCCCGCACGCCTAGAGCCCATGCTCCGCAACAAGAGAAGCCACTGCAAGGAGAAGCTCACACACCACAAAGAAGAGTAGCCCCCACTCGCCGCAACTAGAGAAAGCCTGCGCGCAGCAATGAAGACCCGACGCAGCCAAAAATAAATAAATAAATTTATAAAAACAAAATAGTATATACCTCCAATATTGATGAGTTTCTGTGAGGATGCCATTGGTTAATATTTTTAAAATCATAATTGAAGTTGATTTCTTCAAGAAGTGTCAGCATCTTATTAAGAAAGATCTGGCACATGAAGCATTGAAATGAGTTCCCTGCAGTTCTGTCTATTATGTTTTAAGAAGTCAGGCGTGTTTCTCTTGGGCTGAGGCTGGGAGCCAGCTCTGCATGTGTTCTTTGTCCCTGAGCATCCCTTTGCTTTCCTAGCAGTTATTTCCATAACCCACAGCCCCTCCGGGGCATTGGAGCCAGCATCATGAAAGGGGGTTAATTTACCTCCACATGCCATGTATCTGCCTCCTGTCAAACAAAATTACATTTCCTGAAATCCAAGTGGAATGTAGGGTCATAATAAGCTTAGGTGTGATGAATGTGAGAGGACTAGATTGTCTGTAGTATGAAAGGAAAATCAAAATGGAGTCGGTGGGCTTCCCTGGTGGCGCAGTGGTTGAGAATCCACCTGCCAATGCAAGGGACACGGGTTCGAGCCCTGGTCTGGGAAGATCCCACATGCCGCGGAGCGACTAGGCCCGTGAGCCACAACTACTGAGCCTGCGCGTCTGGAGCTTGTGCTCCGCAACAAGAGAGGCCGCGACAGTGAGAGGCCCGCGCACCGCGATGAAGAGTGGCCCCCACTTGCCGCAACTAGAGAGAGCCCTCGCGCAGAAACGAAGACCCAACACAGCCAAAAATAAAAAAATATAAATAAATAAATTAATTAAATTAAAAAAAATTATAAAATGGAGTCGGTGATGCTAAGAGAGCTCTCTAAAATGGAGCAAGAAAGTGTGACTTATGCATGTCTCAGTCTGGACGGAATCTGACCTTTTGACCTGATGATGTCATCCAGAACACCTGTCAGAAACGCAAGATACTTATTGGACCCTTACCCTAAAATAACTTGTGATAGTCTATCTGCTTATGGGAACCCCTACACTAAAACAACTTGTGATTCCTTAAGGACAAATATTTTCTGACTGCAGTCAGAGTCAATCACAGTTCTCTCCAGGCAACTCTTAACGGCCTGGTGGCTTTTCTTCTTTGTAAGTCCCTGATGCTTTCTCTTCCTCAGAGCACTCCTTCAGAGTTACCTGAATCTATGCCTCCCAAATTACAATTCTTAAGACTCCAAATAAACTCTTTTCTTATTTGTAGCCTCCTGCGTTATTTTTTGTTTTTGTTGAAGTAGAACAGAACTGGGTTCTGTGAAGAGGGCGCAGTAAAATAAAGATTTATGGAACTCTTCCTGAGGGTTTTTTTTCCCTTTTGAGAAGGGATCCACTTAAATTTTTTGTGACATTCCAGCTTTTAAAAATATTTACCCATGTTTACCCATGAAGTCCTGAGAGGATTTGTTGAGAGTTAAAGCAGGTTTGTCAGTGGGAGCCCTTCCCCATAGGTGCGTAGCCAGGGGAGCCCTGCAGTGGGAAAAGGCTGCCTTGGCCTCCCTGTCAGACCTTGAGGACTTGACCAGAGCCTTTAGCCTCCTTAAGCACTTCTCTCTCTCTCTCTCTCTTTTTTTTTAATTTTTATTGGAGTATACTTGATTTACAATGTTGTGTTAGTTTCAGGTGTACAGCAGAGTGAATCAGTTATATATATATATACACATATATCCACTCTTTTATTTAGATTCTTTTCCCATATAGGCCACTACAGAATACTGAGTAGAGTTCCCTCTGCTATAGAGCAGGTTCTTTTTAGTTATCGATTTTATATATAGTGGTGTGTATATGTCAATCCCAAACTCCCAATTTATCCCTCCCCCACCTTATCCCCTGGTAACCATAAGTTTGTTTTCTATATCTGTGACTCTACTTCTGTTTTATAAGTAAGTTCATTTGTACCCTTTTTTTTTAAGATTCCACATATAATCGATATCACATGATATTTGTCTTTCTGTGTCTGACTTACTTCACTCAGTATGACAATCTCTAGGTCCATCTATGTTGCTGCAAATGGCATTATTTTGTTCTTTTTAATGGCTGAGTAATATTCCATTGTGTATATGTACCACATATTCTTTATCCATTCCTCTGTTGATGGACGTTTAGGTTGCTTCCATGTCCTGGCTATTGTAAATAGTGCTGCAATGAACATTGGGGTGCATGTATCTTTTCAAATTATGGTTTTCTCCAGATATATGCCCAGGAGTGGGATTGCTGGGTTATATGGTAATTCTATTTTTAGTTTTTTTAAGGAAACTCCATACTGTTCTCCATAGTGGCTGTACCAATTTACATTCCCACCAATGGTGTAGGAGGGTTCCCTTTTCTCCACACCCTCTCCAGCATTTATTGTTTATAGATTTTTTGATGTTGGCCATTCTGACCGGTGTGAGGTGATACCTCATTGTAGTTTTGATTTGCATTTCTCTAATAATTAGTGATGTTGAGCATCTTTTCACGTGCTTTTTGGCCATCTGTATGTCTTCTTCAAAGAAATGTCTCTTTAGCTCTTCCACTCATTTTTTGATTGGGTTGTTTGTTTTTTTGATATTGAGCTGCATGAGCTGTTTGTATATTTTGGATATTAATCTCTTGTCAGTTGCTTCATTTGCAAATATTTTCACCCTTTCTGAGGGTTGTCTTTTTCTTTTGTTTATGGTTTCCTTTGCTGTAAGCACTTCTCTTTTTATTTTCAATAAAAAGTCATTCCAGCTTTTTATTTATTCTAAATAATCCTCAAAAAAAAAAAGTCCTTAAATTATTGTCAATGGCTAAAAAAAAACCTTTCTTCTATTCACAGCACTTCTGACATCAAATGTGTCTGTATAGGTTTCCCACATCAACCACCTCAACTCTCTGACACCAAATGGGTGTCCTACAATTCAATTCTGACACCAACTACCCAGAGCTTGTTCAGACCATACAGGTTAGGCACTCAGTCCCATAAGACTACACCCCCCCCCTTTAGAACTTTAGATGCCAATCACAAGTAGTGGGTCCCCAGGTTACCCACACTTCTTTCCAACTTGGCTACAAATTGGGGGTTTCCATGACCCCCTCCTCAAGTTTGATAATTTGCTACAGCAGCTCACAGGCCTCAGGAGAACACTTATGTTTACTAGTTTATTATAAGTAATATAATAAAAGATAGAGATGAACAGCCAGGTGAAGAGGTACATAAGGCAAGGACTAGGGCTGGAGCATAGGAGCTTCTGTCCCTGTGGAGTTTGGGAACTCTGAATGAACCTTGTTGTTTAGGATTTTTGTGGAGATTTCATTCCATAGGCATGATTGATTAAACCATTGACCATCGGTGATTAGCTCAGTCTCCAGTCTCTCTCCCCTCCTGGAGGTCAAAGTAGAAAAGTCAGGGACTAAATCAAATATTATAACAAAAGATGCTCCTGTCACTCAGGAAGGGTTTGGAACCACGAAGTCTTCCTTCCACAACATCTGGAATTCTATGTGACACACAGGGACACTTGCAGTAAAGAAGGTGGATAAAAACCATGAAGGACCTCCCAGAGGTAAGGTTTGCTGCCAAGTGACTTACAAAATCTTCCTGTTTTCAGAGGTTTTGGATTTTCAAAATGAGGATATGAGATTGAGGGCCTGTAGTACATATGAAAGTGCTTAGAATAGTGCTGGGCACATGGCGCTTAATAAATATTTGCCATGTTGATTACACTGAGAGGGTTCTGTAACTAAGGAACTGTTACTTTGGGAGCTCAGTTTCACAGGTGCACAGAGTGATCACAGCTTAGGACAACACCATGGGAGAGGGCATCCTCTCAAATCTGTACCCTGAGAAACTGCACTCCAGCACCAGGCTGCCTGTTTGCAATGTGTCCTCAACAGTTCAATATAAAGTCTCTGAATGCAGTCTGTCTGTAGAGGGCTTTGGTTTCTCACTTGTTAAATTATTTGTTTTTGCATAAGACAATAAGAAAAGAATCGGCTTCATAGCTTGAAGAGTGGCCCAGAATTCTTGGGCTTCCTATTGGGGGTGGGAAGGCACAAAGATGGAAGGAATAAATTCTTTTGATAGAGGCATGGGAATGTACAGTAGCATGATCTTTAATTGTCCTCCAAGTTAAATACATGATAGAAGTAAACTCAGCCAAAAATATTTAAAGTATTTCCCATGATTTAATCATCCATTTACTGATTCATTTAATAGTCAGTGCTTTAGTGCTTGCTGTGGACCAGGCACTGTTCTGTGCCCTGGGGATTCAGGACTGAACCAGACAGACAAGGTCCTGGCTATGTTCTGAATGGTTACATCCTCCCCAAGTTTATATGTTGGAATCCTAACACCCTGTGTTAGAAGGTGGCGGGGGGTTGGGGGTGATGGTTCTTTGGGAGGTGATTAGATCATGAGGGTGGCGCCTTCGTGGATAGGATTAGTGCTCTTGTAAAAGAGATCTCACAGAGCTCCTTTGCCCCTTCTACCATGTGAGGACACAGAAGTCTGACCCAGAAGAGGGCTCTTACCTGACCATGCTGGTACCCTGATCTTGGACTTCCAGCCTCCAGAACTGTGAGCAATAAATGTCTATTGTTTTTAAGCCACCCAGTCTTAAAAACTGGTATTTTGTTGTAACAGCCAAACGGACCAAGATAGTCCTCCTCTCTTGGGAGTTTCCATTCCAGCAAAGGGAATGGACTAAGGTAATTATTTATTGTTGCAAGTGCTAGGAAGACAATAAAGCAGAGTGATGGTGCTAGAAGTGGCTGGAAATGGTTATGTTGGATGGGGTGGTCAGGAAGAGTCTCTGTGAAGTTATCTTTACTAGTTGTGAAGGCTGAGAAGAAGCTGGCTCATGAAGAGCTCACAGAAGTAAGCTCTTGGAGGAAGGAGGAGCAAGTGTAAAGCCCCTGAGGTGGAAAAGACTTGAGATGTTTGGGGAATGGCAAGGAGACATGTGGCTGGAGCAGGATGAATGAGGGCAGGAGCTGTGGTTTGAGAGGCAGGCAGGGAACCGCTCAGGTGGCACCAGCAGGCCACGCGAAGCAGTGTGTACATTAAGTGCAATGAGTAGCCACGGAGGGTGTGAGGAAAGAAAGAATATGCTCTGATTTATAATTACTTAAGGAGCGTGGGAATTGTTTTGTATAGTGTGTTCCGGTCTATGATTTTTCTCATATCCATAATGGAATTTATAAGGCAAACTTTTTAAAATTAATTAATTTATTTATTTTTCGCTGCGTCAGGTCTTCGTTGCTGCGCGCGGGCTTTCTCCAGTTGTAGCGAGCGGGGACTACTCTTCGTTGTGGTGCGCAGGCTTCTCAATGTGGTGGCTTCTCCTGTTGCGGAGCATGGGCTCTAGGAGTGCGGGCTTCAGTAGTTGTGGCTCGCAGGGTCTAGAGCACAGGCTCAGTAGCTGTGGCGCACGGGCTTAGTTGCTCCGTGGCATGTGGGATCTTCCCGGACCAGGGCTCGAACCCGTGTCCCCTGCATTGGCAGGCAGATTCTCAACCACTGAGCCACCAGGGAAGTCCCTATACTTTTTTTTTTTTTTTTTTTTTTTTTTTAATCTGATAGCAGCAGCCTGGAGAGCTCCATCTCCTTCATCTTAGTGGGACTACTTTCCCCTTTAATATTTAAATTAAAATATCTATTTACTGGGCTGGGAAACTCAGCATTTCCTCACAGAATAATTGAGAATCCTCAGGGGGTTGTGTTTCTTGTAATAGTTATCTGATAAATTATTGATGTAGCTTGAAGCTTTCTCTTCTTTTTGTCCTAAATTAACCCAACAAACACTTTCTCTTAATCCTCCACCTCATAACAAACACTACCCAAAGTGTAGCAGGTTTTTGTTGAAGATTTGGGGGTGGATTTACTTTGCTATGTACCACAGCAGATTATTTTAAATTGAATATTCGAGTCTCTTTTCTAGAAAGTTTCCCAAGCTGCTTCAAGAAACTTTAAATTCTTTTTTTTTTTTAATATGGACAGTAATTTAGCTTGAGGTCTTTTCCTAGCCCAGCCACCCTGCTGTATTTTAAATAATACACCCTGTGTATTTTAAATAAAATACACTTTCTAAGCATTGTGTTAAATAAAATACACTTCTTTTTCTAAAGAAATTCTGGGGCCTATTTTTAAACTAGCAGGGTTTTGGGTTTTTTTTCTCCCTCCTTCACATTCATAAAACTGCAAAGGGAAACTCTTAAGTAGTTACACAATGTATGCTGATCGAATAAATTTCAAGCTTTTTGGTTGAAATCATTTTATTCCTTCATACCTAGAAAGGGGGAGGGTGGGGAGGAACATTTAAGTGGGCCAAGGGTTATCATGTAATCCATCTGTGGTATACATTTTGCTGTCCGTTCAATATTTCAGGCTGTCTGCAGTATCTCAGGGAGGACTGTAGTTCCTGACCGACTTGGGGTTAGTGGGGGTATGTGACTAGTTCTGGCCAAGGAGATACATGTGGAAATGATGTGTATCATTTCCATACTGGTGCAAGACCCTCTTTCCCTCTACCTAGGCAGTTGATAATGTTCCAGATTGTGGCTGCTCTGTCCACCTGGACCCTGAAGCATTGTAGAGCATATCCCCACGACCCCAACCAAGGTCATCTGCAGTGAACACAGTGAACATGTATTATGATTGGGACATAACAATGACCTTTTATTGTTCGAATTCATAGCATAACTTAGTCTATTTTGACTCATATACTGTCTAATTATAATTCTTGCCAAAACCCTGTGGAGTAGGTATTAATTATCTCCATTTTATTGATGTGATTTCCTCAGGTCACAGAGCAAATAAGCGGTAGAATCTGTTTTCAAACCCACATCTGTCTGACCCAATGCCTGTGCTCACTACCCTGTATTTATAGTTCCATTTATTAAACTTTACTTTCTGGTGAGTGTCCTTACGAACTGATTCATAGCTTTTATAAATTTCAGATTCTGCTGTGCAGTGATGCCAATAAAATAGCACCATAGAATTTTTGCTATATATTATTGTATTTGATCCTTACAACAACTCTATGCAGCAGGTTCTTCTTAGCCTCATTTTACAGATGATCCAAATGAAGCCCAGAGCCATTAAAGGACTTGCCCTAAGGGAGACAGATATTACAGGACAGAGCCAGGTCTTGAACCTAGATTTTCTGACTTCAAGTGCAGTGCCCTTCCTAATTCAGGGTGCCTTTCAAACCAACTACTTTTCCTTCACTGTAGACATGAGGTCAGTGAAGCAACCAACAATGATTCCATTTATTCTTTCGTTCATTCCACAAATACTTATTGAGCAGCTCCTATGTGCCAAGCACACTTCTTAAACAAAATCTGTTGATAAATTCTGGAAGGAATAAATTAGGAGAAAGAAGATGACCAGTTTCCAGGAAGAAGTTTAAAGTTAGGAAGGGGTGCATTGGTGTTTGAGTCAGTTTTATACCAACCTGTAAGAGCTGATTCTGCACATCTCTTATCTCTGAGTTCAATGACCTTGCAGCAGCTTGAAATCGCCCGTGTTGGAAGTATTTACACCATGGAAATTGGCATATGCTATAAATCAGGGATATTTTTTTCCCCCTGGAGAGCTGATTGTAAATCATCTCTCCACTGATGGGGACTTTGTGCGAGTGGTGGCCTTTGCCCTAGCACCAGGGAGTGGAAAATAAAGTTGAATGTGTTCCCTGGTCAACCAAACCCTTGGACCACAGACAAAATTGTCCATAGCTTCCATGTCCAATCTGGGAAGAGTGTCTGTTATCTTTTAAGAAGAGGGAGGGACATTAAGTCATCCAGGGAAGAAATGAGGAATGAATAGTGGAAAATCTTCCTAGCAATTCAATCCTACTGTCCCCAAATCTGCTTTCTCCAGACATGAAAACTTGAGCATAAGGGGAGGCAAGAAGCAACATCAGTAGCTGAGGTGGCGGAAAGGAAGTATGTATTTTGTTGTCACTGGCAAAATCTTCAGCAGCGGTGTTGCATAGGGGCTGCATTGGGCAGCACTGGTGGCACTGGGTACCACGTAAGTCAGGAAAACAGAATCTAGGACAACCCTGCAGTGAAGTGGAAGTCAAGAGGGTGAAGAAATCAAATTCCCACTGTCCAAATTAGTGACTCTGATTTCATCCCCACCCTTCAGTGGAAAGGTTGACAACTATTCCCATGCTACTAAATCCAATGGACACGTCACTTCTCAGAAGTATTCAATACACCTGACCACATCATTCTTCTCAAAACAGTCTCTCCCTTTGACCCCCCCGATTTTGCTCTCCTTGGCTTTCCACTATTTTTGGCACATCTTAGTCGCCTCTGCCTGCTTCTCCTTTTCTATTTAACTTTATATTTGAAGTTCCTTCGGGCTCTCTTGTAAGCTTTCTTTCCTTCTCTTCTAGACTCTTTCCCTCCGCAATCTCATCGCCTCCTATGGCTTCATCAGCCAACAAAAGGACAACAACTCTCAAATCTGTATTTCCAGCTTCCTAATGAGAAACTGCACTTGGATGTCTCACAGACCTCTCAAGTCTAAAACTAAACTTACCACCAAATCTTAGTCTTCTCTCCTAGTTCACAACTCAATGAAGTGGTGCACTAGTAGTGTGTCATCCTGAAAACCTGAGTCATCTTTGACTCCTCTTTCATCTGTCACTTTATCATGTTGATTCATCCTTCCAAGTTTTCTCTCCATCCCACTCTTCTCACCAAAGTTAGGGTGGTGCCAGCCATCGTCTGGATGTAGCAGCTACCTCAGTATCTCCTCTACCCTTGTCAGCCTCCACTACCAACAGCCTACTTCCTACAAAGGAGCAGTGATCTTTGTAAATACAAGAAATTGGAGCATTTGCCTGCTTTTAAACCCTTTTGTTAGTTACCATTGCCTATAAAGTGTTTTTCTTAACTGAGGTAAAATCCATGACGTAAAATTAACCATTTAAACTGAACAATTCATTGGCGTTTAGTAAATTCACAATGTTGTCAACCACTACATCTATCCAGTTCTTAGACCTTTTAATTGCCCCAAAATAGAATCCTGTACTCATTAAGCTTTTACTCCCCGTTCCCCCTTATCGCTAGCAACCATCAATCTGCCTTCTGTTTCTATAGGGATTCTGGATAGCTCATATAAATGGAATGAGCGATAACCTTTTGTGACTGGCTTATTTCACTTAGCATAAGTGTTTTCAGGTTTCATCCATATGGTAGCATGCATCAGTACTTCATTCCCTTTTATGACTGAATAATATTCCATTGTGTATATATATATATGTATATATATATATACATATATATATAATTATAATTTATTTATCCATTCATCTGTTAATGAACATTTGGGTTGTTTCCGTCTTTAAGCTATTATGAATAGTGCTGCTATGAAGATGCACAAGGATTTGAGTATCTGTTTTCAATCCTTTGGGTGTTTACCTAGGAGTGGAATTGCTGGGTCATATGGAAATTCCATGTTTAACTTTTTGAGGTATCACCAAACAGTTTTGCATAGCGGCTTCACCATTTTACATTCCCAACAATGTAGGTGAGTTTCAACTTCTCCACATCCTTACCAACACTTGTTGTTTTCCATATTTTGGAGTATTGCCATCCTAGTGTGTGTGAAGCACTATCTCACTAAAGTTTTAATTTGCATTTCCCTGATGACTAATTATGTTGAGCAATTTTTCATGTGATTTTTGGATATCTTCTTTGGAGAAATATCTGTCCAAGTCCTTTGACCATTTAAAAAATTGTGTTGTTTTTCTTTTTGGTGTTGGGATGTAAGAGTTCTTTATATATTCTGGATACTAGACCCTTATCAGATATAGGATTTGCAAATATTTTCTCCCATTCTATATATTGTCTTTTCGCCTTCTTGATAATATCCTTTGATATACAAAAGTTTTTAATTTTGAGGAAGTCCGATTTACCTATTTTTTCTTTTGTTGTTCATGCTGCCACTTCCTAACTGCGTAACCTCTCTGTACCTTCAATTTCTTCATCTATAAAATGGCAATAATAGAGTTGTTGTGAGACTGAAATACACAGATAAATTTCTTAGAAAAGTGCCTGGTGCAAAATCAGCACTTGATAAACATTAGTTGTTATTATACTACATTTACTCTCTAGGCCGATGTGGTGTGGGGACGTTTCTGTGACATAAGTGTATACCAAAGGCAGAGCATAGACAAAAATTCTAATGAGCACATTCCCTCACTGTGTAGGTTATAGCCCTCTGGACTTGATCAAACAAATATTTTGCTTCCATAAGCTCAGGTATGGTGCTAGCTGCCAGTACTTACTTAGAGCATAATGTCTTCTGAAGATATGACTTTTTATCAGGTTTTGTGATCATCCAACAAGTCTGCTGCTTAATTTGTATTTAATAACACATTTGAGCTCTTCTTTTTCACTTACTGCCAATAAGCTATCATCCAGATGTGTCTGAAACAGCTTTAGATTTCCTGCCATCCTGACCCCTCATTTCATCCCAAGCATACGTCTATTCTTTTTACCAGGGGTTCAGGAAAAGGACAATCCTCACTGAATATTGTGCCCCTCCCCCTGCAAAAAAAAAATTCATATCTTGGAGTTCTAACCCCCAGTACTTCACAATGTGACTTGATTTGGAAATAGGGTCATTGCAGATGCAATTAGTTAATAAGGTCATACTGGAATAGATAAGAATGTCTCACCAGTAATTTTCTTCCCCTGAGTCCTTGGGTTCCTGCTTGATCTGTGAACCCTTGGAAATAGTATTAATTCTTCTATATCTGGGCACAACCAGAGCAAAAATATGTTTTTCAGTATTCTGAAGGTTCAAAATAGGCTCAACAGCCTCCCAGTCAGATCATGCCAGTTCTGTAGCTAAGAATCTTCTCAACTTAGCTTCCATCTAAGTTTGAGGGGTGGAGGAGGAGAAAGTCATCAAGGCTTGAGTCTGTCATAAAAAGAGGAACAAGGTGGAGGGTGTGAGGTTAAGCTGTCACTCTGGGGCTGGACACAAAACCCTAATTGTCAGTTCAGAGAACAGGGAAGGCGAGGGACAGGAGTGGTGGCTCAGGGCTTCAAGGCTGGCTGCCCCACAGTCCCCCCCTGCACGGCCTGAGAGGCAGCAGTGGCACCAAGCCGCTAGGATGTTCTCTACACAGGAACCAATAGCCCATTTAGCGGCCCTTGCACCACTTGCTTTAGACCCTCCCACGCCTTGGCTTTGGGAGTTGATGAAGTTGGCTTGCCTCTGTTTATTCCTTGCAACCCGTCTCTCTCAGGCAGCTGATTCAGGCCCCAAACTTGTTGGAAACTTAGAATTTATATCCATCTCCCTTTTCTCGTGTACTTCCTTCCTCCTAGGTCCTTCCTCACAAGAACTGCAGTGACTCCTTCCTCGGCAGTGTTTCAGTGAAACCTCTGAGCCTCCAGATATCGTCTTGTGACTGGCGGTACTCCCCAGGTCCAGAGAACAGCCTGTGGGCAAGCCAATTCACAGGCAGGGCAGCCTCTGTTCGTGTGTGTTGTGGAGGCGTCTCAGGTCCGGTTTCCCAGGAAGCAGATTCCGAAACAAACATTTGCGTGCAATAAAGTTATTGGGAGCGACGCGGGAATCAACACGTATGGGGAGTAAAGAAAGCAAGGTTGGGCAGAATGAGAAGTTGGGTGTAATACAGTCCCAACAAAACACTCAGGCAATCCCATGGAGAGCTCCGGACCTGGGATGGCCTCCCAGATTGTCCTGACTGTCCAGGCCTTTACGGCCCCCCATATCAGCTTGTCATTAGATGTGGGAACAGGACGGTGGATGATGCAGTTCTCTGCTGAAGGCAATCTTGGAAGCAGTACTCAGACGCAGGCTGTCAGCTGTCAACCCTGTCAGCAGCTGGGGAAATGAGGGCTTCATCCGGGGTGGGGGAGGAGGGATCTGGGCAGCACACAATGCATCCACCATAGTCCACCCCTTTGCCACTTGAATCTACCTACTTTGTATAAACTTTGGAAGCAGTTCTTTGAGGATTTTTTTTTTAATAAATTTATTTATTTTATTTATTTTTGGCTGCGTTGGGTCTTTGTTGCTGCATGCGGGCTTTTCTCTAGTTGCTGCGAGCAGGGGCTACTCTTTGTGGCGGTGTGTGGGCTTCTCATTGTGGTGGCTTCTCTTGTTGTGGAGCAAGGGCTCTAGGCGCATGGGCTTCAGTAGTTGTGGCACACGGGCTCAGTAGTTGTGGCTTGTGGGCTTAGAAGTTGTGGCTCGCGGGCTCAGTAGTTGTGGCTCGCGGGCTCTAGAGCTCAGGCTCAGTAGTTGTGGTACACGGGCTTAGTTGCTCCGCGGCATGTGGGATCCTCCCAGACCAGGGCTCAAACCCGTGTCCCCTGCATTGGCGGGTGGATTCTTAACCACTGTGCCACCAGAAAGTCCCTCTCTGAGGATTTTTCTAGTGAGCCTTTTTACCTGGGGAAAACTTAGAAGGGGATGATTAGTGGGAACAAATGATAGAACTCACTGCTACAACTGGTCTCAACTGCTACTTATAATTTCCTTCTTGTACTGTCTGTTCTAGATTCCTCTGACCCTTCGTGAGCATCTTTGCTGGTCCAGGTGGCTTACATGGTGGAGTGACCTAGACACTTATCCCTGAGGGGTCTGAGTCCCTGATTATAATGTCCTTCTTAGGCCATGCCTGCTGCATTTGCCCATTTATCAGCAAAATTGGGCAAGGGAGAACCAAGTGACGTCCAAGTGGATCACCTGCATGCCATCCACGATCTTTTCTGCCATCATTGCATAACAGCAGACTCATCTTCTCCTAAAGATCAGGGTCTTTTCCTGCTGGTTTCTCAGCATGAAAAAATTCAAGAAGATGGGTGGAAACATTCACCCTCTGGGAGAGCCAGAACCTCTAAATCTGCAGAGTCCAGAACTGTGGAGCAGGAAGCACAAGTTTCCAAAGTGGACCACTTGGGATAATGGTAAGTGAGACCTCTCTTATTCTTACTCCATGATCTCCAGACCCAAGTAGTCTACCTGCTGGGGACACTGCAGTGGGTAATGATTGGTGATTGGGAGTATATACTCCATCCAGGAGGATAGCACCCCATCTTCACATGGTATCAACTCCAGCATAGCACATTAGCTGTGCCTTCAGGAGGGCATTCCTTTGTTCTATCAGGATGGCATTTTCTGAGTGTTCTTGTATGTGAAGGATCAGTGGATCCTATGGTCATGGGCTCACTTCTGCATCTCCTGTGCTGTAAAGTGACCCTCATGGTCCAATGCTATGTTATAGGAGATCTCATTTCTGTGGATGAAATGTGGACTTCCACTTTCCAGAAGATGGAATATTAATTTTCCCTATTCCTGCCACTACGTACAACTAAAAACTCAGACATAAGAAGACTCTGATAGGTGGAGTAAAGGTGTATGACCAGTTGGAGACCATGGGACCTGAGGAACAACACAGTGGTGGGTTCCCTGAGTTTTCTTTTTTTAATTATTATTTTCCCAAGTTTTCTTTTCTGTCTCATATATCTCAGACTTGGAGCTCAAGAAACTGGTAACCTGGAAACACAAATGAACATTGACCCAAAAAAGCCCCAGCAAATATCTGTTCTCTTTAGTTAAAGACCATGAAAGGAACATTCTAGCAAGGCAAAAAACGTTTAGATAACAATCACTCTACCTCAGCCAAATACCACAGAAAAACTAAGGCTATACCCATGCCAGCAAAAGAGAGTGGGGAGCCTTCCCACCCTTACCAGGCCATCACAACTCCGCACCTCACACTCACCAGGGTAGCGTCAGAAAGTAGGGCTCATGTGTGTTAAGAATTCTTCCAATGTATTCGCGATTTCTTGCTCATAGTCTGAATAACACGATGTCATTAATAAGGTAGACCGATGTGATGACCATGCAGCATGGCCAGAAAGTCTAGGTCCCTCTGTACTCTATTACAACAGAAGGAGGGAAAGTTTTATAGCAGCAAGGGTATATACTATTGACTCTTCCACATGAATGAGAACTGTTTCAGATTCTCCATTCTGATAGGGCTAGAAAGGAATGCACATCTAATGGCCACATACCATCTAAAAATTAGTGTTAATTCACTCTAGCAAAGATAGCTCATATGTCACAGCAGCTACAGTTGAGGGTATGCCTTGGTAAAGGATGCCTCACTCCACTGTTATCCTCCAAGGTCTATCTCAAGCCAGAGTGATAAATAAACAGACATGCGTTAGTGACCGCCAACCCACATCCTTTAGGTTTTTAAAGATGGCATGAATCACTGCTGTCTTCCTCCAGGATGTGATATTGTTTTTGATTTACTATTTGGATGGGGTGGGGGGACAGTTTGAGGGGTTTGATTTGGGCCATCTCCACTATGACACCTCTCCATGAACAGGCCAGTGTGGGGTTTCTGCCAACCCTCAGTGTCCATTTCAAATTATATTACTGAGGATGGGGAAATGACCACTGGGACAGTCTGTGGACCTCAGGAGACCAGCTGTGAGCTGGACTGAGGCCAGGACCACTGATTACCCAGTCCTCACTCAACCCTACTGTAACGGAAGGCCACAATAATGCTTTAGGTTTCCAGGTATCAATATCAACTTGGACCCTGTGTCCTCAGAATATTTGGATACTACCCTTTTCTCAGTCCATAGTTACCTAACTAAGTAGCTCTTATTTTTGTTCAGGGAAAGACTACAGGGATCATTTCCATTTAAGCTTGTAACTTGCCATGGTTATAAGGCCTTCCCGCTAGGGATCCAACCTCTCCTCAGTTAATGGTTTCTAGATCTGAAAACTGGCTCAGGTCTGAAAACTGAAAAGGAGATATCTAACTTTTTATTTTGGTGGCTGCTCTCAGTCTCCTAATGATCCACTTAAAAAAAATTATAGGGGGCTTCCCCGGTGGCGCAGTGGTTAAGAACCCACCTGCCAATGCAGGGGACATGGGTTTGAGCCCTGGTCTGGGAAAATCCCACATGCCGCGGAGCAACTAAGCCCGTGCGCCACAACTACTGAGCCTGCACTCTAGGGCCTGCATGCCCCAACTACTGAGCCCGCGTGCCACAACTACTGAAGCCCACACGCCTAAAGCCTGTGCTCTGCAACAAGAGAAGCCACCGCAATGAGAAACCCACACACTGCAACGAAGAGTAGCCCCCACTCGCTGCAACTAGAGAAAAGTCAGTGCGCAGCAACAAAGACCTAACGTAGCCAAAAAAAAAAAAAATTATCGTGTCTACTCTATAATGGGGGTAAACCCTTTTTTATTGTTATTAAAACTTTATCTTTTTAGAGGAGCTTTAGGTTCACAGCAAAACTGAGTGGAAGGTACAGAGATTCCCCTATACTTGTCACCGCCACACATGCATAGCCTCCCGTATCATCAACATCCCTCACGAGAGTGGGACCTTTGTTACAGTCGTTGAACCTACACTGGCACATCATAATCACCCAAAAACCAGAGTCTTCTTATGTCTGTTGGTGTTGCACATTCTTTGGGTTTGGACAAATATATAATAACATGTAACCGTCATTGCGGTATCCTACAGAGTTCTTTCACTGCCCTCAAAATCCTGGGCTCCACCTATTCATCCCTCCCTCGCCCCTGCCCCCCAACCCCTGGCGACCACTGATCTTTTTACTGTCTCAATAGTTTTGCCTTTCCCAGAATGTCATATAGTTTGAATCATACAGTATGTAGCCTTTTTGGATTGGCTTCTTTCACTTAGTAGTATGCATTTAAGGTTCCTCCATGTCTTTTCGTGGCTTGATAGCTCATTTCTTTTTTTTTTTTAATTGAAGTATAGTTGATTTACAATGTCGTGTTAATTTCTGCTGTATAGGTATTGACCTTGTTCTCTGCCTTTCTGTTTTTCTGTTTGCAGATGCCACCGTGCTCTCATCAGCCTCTGGCCCGCCGTCTCCTTGGGTGCTTTACGGTAGGAGCTTGTTGTCCATCTATTCTAGAGATAACTCATTTCTTTCCTAGCCCTGAATAATATTCTACTGTCTGGATGTGCCATAATTTATTTATCCATTTACCTACTGAAGAAAATCTTGGTTGCTTCCAAGTTTTGGCAGTTGTCAATATAGCTGCTATAAATATCTGTGTGCAGGTTTTTGTATGGATAAAAGTTTTCAACTTTTGGGGGAAATACCAAGGAATGTGATTACGGGTTGAATGGTAAGACTATGTAAATAATCCTCGTTCCTCCCTCCCATCCCTTGTAGCATTGCTGTCATTCATTTCACTCGTATATAAGTATACATAAGCATATATATAATATATATTAGTATGCATAATCAAACACATTGTTATTATTATTATTTTGAACTTATCTGTTAGATCAATTAAGAATAAGAAAAATAAGTTTCTATTTTACCTTCACTTATTCCTTCTTCAGTGTTCTTGCTTACTTTATGTAAATCCAAGATTCTGACCTATATTACTTTCCTTCTCTATAAAGAACTTCTTTAACGTTTCTTCCAAGACAGCTCTACTGGCAACAAATTCCCTCAATTTTTGTTTGTTTGAGAAAGTCTTTATTTCTCCTCACTTTTGAAGGATATTTTCACAGAATTTACAGAACTCTAGGTTGGTGGGGTTTTTTTCTCTCAATACTTTAACTATTTCACTCCACTCTTTTCTTGCTTGCCTGGTTTCTGAAGAGAAGTCAGATGTAATTCTTATTTTTGCTCCTATATAGTAAGTTGCTTTTTTGTCTGGCTTCTTTCAGGATTTTTCCTTATCTTTGCTTTTCTGTAGTTTAAAAATGATATACCTAGGTATAGGTTTTTTTGGAGTTTATCCTGCTTGGTGTTCTCTGAGCTTCCTGGATCTGTGGTTTGGTGTCTGACATTAATTTGGGGGAAATTCTCAGTCATTATTGTTCCAGATATTTCTTCTGTTCCTTTCTGTCTTTCTTTTCCCACTGTATATATATTATGCCTTTGTACTTGTCCCACAATCCTTGGATATTCTGTTCTGTATTTTTTCCAGTCTTTGTTCTCTTTGCTTTTCAGTTTTTGAGGATTTATTGATATATCCTCTGGCTCAGCGATTCTTTTCTTTTTTTATCTCTAGCATTTCTTTTTGGTTCTTTCTTAGGATTTCCATCTCTCTGTTTGCATTACCCATCTGTTCTTGCATGCTCTCTGCTTTATCCATTACAGTCCTTAGCCTATTAATCATATTTGTTTTACATTTCCGGTCTGATAATTCCAACATCCCTGTCATGTCTGGTTCTGAAGCTTGTTCTGTCTCTTCAGATTATGGTGGGTTTTCTTTGTTGTTGTTTTTTTTTTTGCCTTTTAGTATCCTTGTAATTTTTCTTGTCAGCTGGACATGGTTACTGGGTAAAAGGAACTGCTGTAAATAGGCCTTTAGTAATGTGGTTATGAGGTATGGGGGGAGGGGAAGCATCCTATAGTCCTATGATCAGTTCTCGGTCTTTTAATGAGCCTATGTCTCTGGACTAGGAACTTTACAAGAGTTTCTTAGTTTTTCCCTCCCCCCTTAGATGGGACAGGATGGCTAGAGTGGACTAGAGTTAGGCTCTGATAATACCCCAGCAGGTTAGGCTCTGGTTAACTAGTTTCCCCTGAAGGCAGACCTTTTTAAGAAGAGAATGCTCTGGCATATTTGAAAATGGTTCCTTTTTCCCTCCCCCTGCAGGGAGCCAGAGGGGATTTTTCTCTGGTATTTACTGCGGGAAGCCAGTGGAGTTCCTGGAGGGTAATCTCACAGTACTGTGGGAGCCTCTATGACTGGGTCCCCTTGGAGTTTTTAACTCTCAGAGTTGTCCTCACTGAGTCTCCAGCACTTATCACTCACGGTTCAGGTTTTCCTACCCGGACCCTGGCTCCAGAGGCCGTCTCAGCTCCTGAGTCTCTGCTCTGGGAAGCTGCGACTGCCTGTATTCACCTGCCTGCCTCTCCAGTCTTGGGGGCAGCTGTCTTCCCTGCTCTCCCCTCTTGTACAGATCCAAGAAGAGTTAATTTTTCAGTCTGTTTTACTTGTTGTCAAGACAGAGTGGCAACTTTTAAGCTCATCACATGCAGAACCAGGAAACAGAAGTCTCTCGTCCACTCTTGATTTCTTTTGGTTGTATAGATTGAGCAAAACCCTTGCTGACTGCCTGTTCATCGTACCCCTAGGGACATCACATTCTAATCACTGTCTCAATAGCTCTCTCAGGTCAGGCCCCCGTGGCCACCACTTCAACCTTGTTACTCATCACCATAATTGCACCCAATTTATAAACAGTCTTCTTTCTTGGACCAGTCTTGTCACGAATTGCCAAAGGTCAGGTTCCCTGGACATCAGACTCTGAGATAGAGACTTAGCACAAGAAATTCACTAGGGAGTGCTCTTAGAGTCAACCCTGAAGGGAGCAGGATAGGGTAGCAAGAGAAGATGAGCTGTGATTCAGTCACATCAGAGGCCTCAACTGATGCCACAGGTCCTTTGGAGCTGGGGTGGCCCAGCTCCACCAACTTTGGAGCTGAATTTGTCCCAGATCGGGGCAGAGGGGCTAGACATTTATACCCCTGCCTTGACCAGCAGTGCTCACAGCTGAGGGCAATCTCCAGGAGGGACTCAGCTACCAGCTGTGAGTTGCCAGCACTCTGAGCAATTGAGGAAATGAGTGTCTCAGTCCTGAAAGGGGGTGAGGGGTGGGTATGTGGGCGACACACCACAGCACCCACTACAGGAGGGCCTAAGGAGAGGAGAGCTAGAGCAGGATCCAAGTGCAGACTGAAAGCAGAACTGGTACCTTGAGTGCATGGGCCAGATGTCATTTGCCTAACAAACATTCAGGATTGTTTTAATAACCCTGTCATGGGACTTGCCTGGTGGCACAGTGGTTAGGACTCCGCCTGCCAATGCAGGGGACATGGGTTCAAGCCCTGGTCCAGGAAGATCCCACATGCTGCGGAGCAACTAAGCCCGTGCGCCACAACTACTGAGCTTGCGCTGTAGAGCCCATGCTCCACAACAAGAGAAGCCACCGCAATGAGAAGTCCACGCACCGCAACGAAGACCCAACGCAGCCAAAAAAGAATATCGGTTTTTATTTTTATGATTTTTACTTCATGGTCACAGGATGGCTGCTCTACCTCCAAGCATCACATTTGCATTCTAGTCCAGAAGAAGGGGAAGAACAAAGGACAAAAATGACTACACCTGTGTCAATTTTCCTCTCTTTAAACTTGGAAAACAAACACTTTCCCAGAACTATCACCTCCAAGCCCCTCCAGAAGACTTTTGCTGAAATCTCATTGGCTAGCACTGAGTTGCCACCTCTAGATACCAGGAAGACTAGAAAATTAATATTTAGATTCCCAGCCTCTGTAACAAGAGAAACACACAGGAGAAGGGAATTGAAAGACTGAGTGAACTGACCTGTAATGCCTGACTCATCTTTCTTCCTAAATTCACCCCAGTGGGGCTTACAACTTAGAGGAAGAAACAAATAGAGAAGAGTGAACAAAATAGGAAGAAAAAGATAAGAGGACACACACTGAATGTTTACGTGTAGGTGGATGACTTTCTAATTTATGTGTGCAGCCCTGACCATTCCTCTCTCCCCACTGTCAAGAACAGTGAAGGACCTGGCATTTTACTCTCCCTGCAAACCAGCAAGTGAGCCTGCCACAGTTTCATGGATGCTGGCAGAGCATCCACAAGATTCTTAAATCAGAGGCAAAGGATTTTATTCCTCAGAGCAATAGCAGTGGGCAGAGTAGCAGCATATGGATGGTTCTCCAAGCCCCAGTTCCCACCAGATGATGTGAAGAGGGCCAGGTCACCTGCATATGCAAGGGGTTGCATACAGGAAAGGAACCCTGACTTTAGGGAACCAAATGTTTTCTAATGGGCAGTAAGTCTGCCTAAGGGACACATTATCCTTGGTAACTGGACAGGAGGCAGCCCTGCGCTTTGGAGGGAGATGCCCTCTCTATCTTTCAAGGCTGTTTGCTAAACAAACTTCCTTAAAAATATTGTCTAGAACAAAGGCAGTCAATACCTCTGTTCACAAGATGTGCAGGGAGATACCCGTGGAGAATTATCTCCCCACACCCACTCCCAGCCTTACCCACAGGATCAGTATGATGCAGCACGGTACGCAGGGGCACCAGTCTCACTGTATACAGTGTGAATGGTGCCCTCTGCAGTTGTACAGTGGGCCTGTCCATCCCAGCCCAAATCCAGATGTCCACCCATTCCTTGGATCTCTCTGCTGCAATGCCTGCAGACCCTCTCAAACTCAATGGGGACGAAACTGAACTCGTGGTTTTCTTCCCCCAAATCTGTTCTTCTCATTGGCGTTGATGCTGCTGGTTATCTAAGCAGAAACGCTTTGCTGGAATGCACGGCAGATTCCTTCCTCTTCCTTACCACTCCCCATGCCATCTAGTTATTCACCATGACTTTTAAATTTAATTTCCCCAGAGGTTCTCAAAACCATCAACTTCCTTCCATCCCAGCCACCACGGGTTGGGTCCAGGCCCTTGTTCTCTCCAGTATCAATGACTGAACAGCCTCTTAACTGGCCTTTTCTTGCGTTCATTCCATTTTGCCCCTCAACCAATTTTTCTTCAGAATTTCATCATTCAGAGTTTTCGTCAGAATGATCTATTTTTTTTAAGTGACCATACCACTCCTCTAACAATGTAAAAACCTAAGTTTCTTCATTGTGACACAGCTCTATCTCCCATTGCACCCCTTCTTCACATTTTACATTCTTGCTATGTTGTTTCATTCTTTGTACAGCTTTGTAGAGTTTTGCCTACACTGTTCCCTTACCTCAAACCCTGCAAAGCCTCTTCCCCTGGAATTTCTCAGCGTATTCAGATAAGGTTCCCAGATAAAATATAGGATGCAGATTTAAATTTGAATTTCAGATAAACAGCAAATAATTCTTTTAGCATAACTAAGTCTTATGCAATCTTTGGGACACACTTACACTAAAAAAATATTTCGCTGTTTACCTGGAATTCAGTATTTGTGAATTCAGTGCTGTATTTTTATTTGCCAGATCTCATAACCCTCCCTCCAGGGAACAGTTCACATATGCTCATGACAAATATCATCAGTTACTCTCCTAGCCCATGTTCCCTAGAAAAAAAGCCAGAAGCAAACCTCACATGCTGCAGCTTTATTGCAAATCCCAGGGCAGGAGGCAAAAGCAGGGAAGGAGTGAAAGCAAATACAAGGTGGCACATTGATTAGCTGCCCTCAGCTGCACGAGAAAAGACAGCTGGTTGCTCGGTCACGCAGACTGTCATTCAGACAAGCCAGGTGGAAACACCATGCCTCAGAACCATGCCTCTGGGGAAGAAAGGAGAGGGATATATCAACCAGGTCTTTCATCTCCTCTGTCATTGTTGAAGTTCACCGCATGGCGCATTAATTCTCCTGCACTTCTGGGCTGAGTTACACAGACCTTCTGGGAAGTTGTTGAGAAAGTCAGATCCCCTGCCTTCCAGTGTGACCTTCTCCTGGTCCCAGAAGTGTGAGAGGAGCCACAGCACCGGGGGTGCATTTGGGAAGAATCGGGGCTCTGGTACTGCTCTAACAAACATGATGGAAGCCATGCCAAAGCCAAGCCGTCTCCTGGGGGGAGGCTGAGGCAGCTCGCGCTGTTAGGACAGTGGTAGCGGTGGAGGATCTCCGTTGAGCACGTAGCCAAGGTCCTGGGGTGAGGAGGGGGCTAGAGAATTGGGCGGGGGAGATGCAGGTGGAGCAGAGAAAATAAGGGTGGAGACACATCAACTAAGCCTGGGACAATTACTATACTAGACCACCTTGGCCACTGTCCTCCCCACTTCCTGCTAGAGCCCTCTCTGCTGGGGAATCTCCCCCAGACACCACTGCCCTTGGGAGGGGTATCACCGCTTCTGCTGACCCCTTCAGGTGTATCCGCAGGGGCCCACCGTGGCAGACCCCATGATTCCTGGCTGAGGGCTTCTGCCATCTTCTGTGCCGCTGGAGCCCCTCCAGGCTGTGATAGAAAAGGAGGATGGGGAATTCCCTGCGGGTCCAGTGGTTAAGATTCTGGGCTTTCACTGCTGGGGGCCTGGGTTCAATCCCTGGTCGGGGAACTAAGATCCTGCAAGCCACACAGCGTGGCCAAAAAAATAAATAAATAAAAAATTTAAAAGAAGAAAAGAAAAGGAGGATGGTTCACTTTCCCTCTATTTGTTTCATATTCTCTTAGATGTTACCTACGAGGACACTGTCCGGATAACTGTCAGCAAAATCACACTCCAACTGACTAGAGCAAAAAAAAGAAAATATTCTGGTTTATATTACTGAAGACCCCAAGAGAAGTTACATATTTACTTTCACATGAATCAAGCGTTTTTAAAAAATAAATAAAATTCCATAAGTCAAGTGGGAAAAAAAAAATAGCAAGCCTAGCCCCATTTACATTTCAACATAAACCAAGGAATAACTTGTGAGAATTACACTCTGATTTCTCCATCCCCTTTAACTTCTAACATTTGTCATGTTTGACCCCCCCACTGCATTACTGCAATGGATAGCGGTAAACTCTACAATGATACAAAACAAAGCTAGATACAAAGTCAGGATAAGCATGGGGTCCTGATCAATCAGGTAACGATTTTGAGGGGGAGATACAAATCTTGTTCAGAAAGAAATACCCCAAAATGATAACCAAGACTACCCTTGAGGTAGGATTAGGGGTAGGGGCTGCAGCAGGAGGGAACTTGCGCTTTTTACTCTTCCATGCTGCTTGGGTTTGTCACGAGCACATATTACATGTGTACAACTTTCAAAAGAGGAAGGATGGAAAAAAGCGAGATTCTGACTCATCTTCTTTTCAGTGTGTATCTTACGAATTGCTCACGCTTTCAGGAAGCGTGAGCATCTGTGTTGAGATCAGAAAGGCTCTTTTTTTTTAACTTCTGGAGCTTGTTCTTTTTTTTTTTTTTTAACTAATTTATTTTATTTTTGGCTGCGTTGGGTCTCCGTTGATGCGCACAGGCTTTCTCTAGTTGTGGCGAGCAGGGGCTGCTCTTTGTTGCGGTGCACAGGCTTCTCACTGGGGTGACTTCTCTTTGTTGCAGAGCACAGGCTCTAGGTGCCTGGGCTTCACTAGTTGCAGCACGCAGGCTCAGTAGTTGTGGCACACGGGCTGAGTTGCTCCATGGCATGTGGGATCTTCCCGGACCAGGGCTCGAACCCGTGTCCCCTGCATTGGCAAGCGGATTCTTCACCACTACGCCACCAGGGAAGACCCAGAAAGGCTCTTTTCTGAGGGAGGTGACACAGCTTTGGTGTTACTGGTTAGGAATTTCTTCAACTGACAATTGACCTTGTCACCTAATCTATGTCCACAAATGGCTATGGCAGAGACTGGTAGATGTCCCCCAATACCCAATTATTTTTCTTCCTTTTTTAATCAATCCCTAAATTTAGCTGGGCACGTGGCCATGCAAAATGAAGATTACATTTCCCAGAGCCCCAACTCCTTTCAGCTAGATATGGCTGTGAGACCAAGTTCTGATCAATGAAATGTAAGCAGATGTGCTCAGTATAAATGTGGAAAATCCTTAAAGGGAGGGAGCACATCCATCTTAGCCCTTCTTCTTTCCTGCTATCTGTCGTGTAGAACCATGGTGGGAGCTGCAGCAACCATCTTGGGCATGAAGTAGAGGCCACCTGCTGAAGATCAGAGCAATGGAAGGAAACTGGGTCCCTGACGTTGTAGAGCAGGATACCTGCTCAGCACTGCCAACCTCTGAAACTCATCTGTGAGAGACAGATGTAAGCTTCCATGTTGTTTAAGCCACTGTGATTTTTCCATTCCGTGCAGCCAAACCTAATCCTAACTGATCTGATAACTTGAGTTTACCCTAAAATAAAATCAATTTTGGCAGACGTTGTCCTGCATAAAATTGGCTTGTAGCAGCCATTCTGTACAGCAGGTTAGAGCGTTTAGTTACTTGGTGGGGGAGGGGAAGGGGGGGCACAATTATGAACTAAGTTGTACTACAGATTTTACCAGGAAGCTATAGTTTTAAATTAGTGTAAGTCAAGATGTTTTACGCAGAGATTTTTGTCCAAGTGAGCAATCACTAGCATCTGCTTTGAGTTGTTTTTTCTTTTTCGCCAGTTAGAATTATCATAGCCCCGCTTTAAGGTGGTATCTCTGTCCCAATTGTTTCTTGAGTTTAAAACGTAGATTCAGTGGCCCACTCTAGAACAACAGAATCAAAATCTTTGGACCTGGGCCCCAGGACTCTGCTTTCTAAACAAATATCTTAGTATGTGCTGGGCACACTAAAATCTGTGAATTTTTTTTAATGCTTCTCTGTTTCTTTCATAAGCTGGAGTAGATCCCAAACTGTTTACTAAAGAGATTTTGGCTTCAGCTTCTAGGTACTCCCTAAATTCACCCTCTGCTGAGATGAAGTGGACACCAGTCAGTCACATGTCTGCATAGACTCCTAAATGCTCTTTAAAAGACTTTATTCTTTTCCCTTTCAGTTATTAAAATCACAAGGTCTTCCTTTTATCAACAACACAGATTCTTTCGGGAGGTTACAACCAGCCACTCTAATCTGACACTCTGCTCAGTTTTATCAAAAGCCCAGTCAGGAGGAGTCGTATCTGCGATGGATTTCCTAAGAACATGCAGTCCACTCCTCTTTTTAGCTCTTCTAAATGTTTCCCTTGAAATGTATCAGAGTAGCAGAGAATTGCCTACTTGGATTATATTGTCTTCCTCCCTTGTTTGGATTTGTTTGTACTGAACTGTACCCTGGAGTTACACTATCAGCCTTCCTTTGAACATTGTTATAAGAAACAACTGTAGGAAATGTGTTACTGTAGCTCTTGTAGGGCTACTGCTGGGAGTGTTTCCCACTGTAATACAGTCCCTTCCTCATGAGTACCCATGGGAGAATTTGTCAGGCCTCACTACCAGATAGCACAATACTTCCAAAGAACAATTCATCTGTTTTCATCTAATGAATATGATACATACAATCACTAATTATTTTTTCCTCTTTTCCTTGGTTTCTGAGAGATTCCACAATGAAATACCTTGTGACCTACTTTCAGCAAACGTACAGGACTCTGTGGTGCACGTTACTTTGTGCAGGTCTTCCTCCTGACCTTTTATTATTGCATATGTTTTCCTTCATCATATCCCCTCAAACTCTACATTGTGTCATTTTTACTGTATGTGTTTTAATAAGTGACTGCTAATCCTTTATGGAAAGAGCAAGAAGGGATGGATGGATGGAGACAAATCCAGATCTTCTAAATCCTCAGTTATATCGGTGCTTCCCTCTTTGCATACCCTCCCCCTACCCCCAGCACACACTCAGAAAAGAAGAAGTAAATTTTTTAAATCCCATAAAAAAGAGAAATAAAGATGGTATTGTTTATAAGCAAATATAACTATTTCTAAGAACAGGTAGGGAGAGTGGCGTGGGGAGAAGCAAATGAAGGTATAATAAAGTAAGAAAAAGAGAAAAGAAATGGGGGCAGGGGGAGACAGAAAGGAAGGAAAGAAACATGTCAAGAAGCTAGGATGAGGGCTTCCCTGGTGGCGCAGTGGTTAGGAATCTGCTTGACAATGCAGGGGACACGGGTTCGAGCCCTGGTCCAGGAAGATCCCACACGCTGTGGAGCAACTAAGCCCGTGTGCCACAACTACTGAGCCTGTGCTCTAGGGCCCGTGAGCCGCAACTACTGAGCGCACATGCCACAACTACTGAAGCCTGGACGCCTAGAGCCTGTGCTCCGCAACAAGAGAAGCCACCGCAATGAGAAGCCCATGCACCACGACGAAGAGTAGCCCCCCCTCGCCGCAACTAGAGAAAGCCCGCGTGCAGCAACGAAGACCCAATGCAGCCAAAAATAAAAATAATAAATAAATAAAATTAAAAAAAAAAAAAGAAGCTAGGATCATATTCATATTGAAACAGAAGTTCTGGATTTTCCAGGCTAGTGTAGGACATCAGATCCCCCAGCAGGGGAGTATTTCAAGATCATGCCCCTTCTTTCTTTCCTGCTGGTCCTTGTACTTAGTAATTTGCCTCTGGGTCGAGTTCTGCAGGTTTAGCGATTTTTCATCATTTCTCCCCAGCATGTTTCAAAGTCATAGAAAGCAAAAATAAACACACAAAAACAAAAACAAGTGTTTCATAGATTAAGATTTTTTAAAATGTACCTTTCTCCTGAGTGCAGATGTGTGCTGTACTCCTAACACATGAGGGCGCTATTTCTTCAGTTTATAATATTCGTGGTACAGAAATTCCTGCAGAAAACTAGGTCTGTGGAACTCATGGCTGGAGGCGTGAAGAGAAAAAGGGTTTGCTGTGTGGTCCAGGCTCACCAGGTTTTCTGAAATGGATGGGGCATCTTCTAATGTACCAAGTGAACAGCGTCAAGGGTTTCAGAGCCTGCAAGCTGGCCTTCTGGCCACAGCGCTGCTGGTCGGAACCTCCTTGAAATCAGGACCCACTGCATCTCATTTATCTATGCAGTGACAGAATTAGTGCATCAAAACACCAGCTTTGGAGTCTGACCTAGAATCAAAGATGCATGAACTGGAGCAAGTTGCTTAAACTCTTCTTAGTCTAATAATGAAAGTAGTAGCTCATAGAGCTGTGGGGAGGATTAAATGGGATGATCAATCTAAAGCATCTAACGGTATGTGACACATAGTAGAGACTCAGTAAGCAGAAGTTATCACTATTTGTTGCTTAGCATGGCTGACATATAATGGTGCTTAATACATGTTTAAGTGAATGAATGAATGAATGAAATGTGTAGAATCACAAAGATTTTACAGCACTGAGGAATACGAATGCTTTCAACCTTTTTAAATGTGGAGTCAGTTAGTTGAATCACCTTCAGGGCAAAGTAACCAGTTTGTCTGTAGTAAGCACTATAATTCTGTCAGTCTTCTCTGCTCCTCATTTGAGAGAGCAGAGGTCAGAGGGGAAAAGCGTTGTTCCCCAGGCTTCAGAGCTGATTAGGGAAGCAGGATGAGACTCACTCCAGGTCTCCTGAGTACTAGCCCAAGGCTTAATTAACCCTTAGGGACCTGCCTGACCAGCTGGCAGCTGAAGGGTGGGAGGACGGGGGAGTGGGGAGGCGGGCCTTAATAGACTGATCCTGGAAAACAAATAGGCTTTGGGCTTGGTTTCAACATGCTTATGAGGGGCACGTTTACACAAGTGACCCCATCCGGGTGTGGAAAGAGCTAGAGCCACAAAAGAGCCTCTTGCTTGCCCTGGGCCACCCATAATTGGCCTCTGATCTGAAGGGATCTGTAGAGAGAGACTCTCACTTCCCCAAATATGCTTCTTCCTGTGTCACAAGGAGCCTTGGGTCACCTCCTTCCTTTGTGCAACAAAAAAGCAGTTTCTGCCTCTGCTTCTTTTCTTTCCTGTAACCACTTTCTTTGCCTTTTCTGGGACCCAATTCTCAGGACACAGCCCTGCTCCAGCCCTGGTTGGCTTTCTCTAACAGTAGCCTCCCCCTGGCTTCCTGACCTGCACAGAATAACAAAAGACTCCTGAGCCCTGAGGCCCCTCCCTTTCCCTGGGTAAAACAGGCTCTCCTGGGGTGGTCCAACCCCTCTGCTTTTGATCTGCCAGCAGGAAGCAATAAAAGGCACTTTCCATGTGCCTGCTGTAACCATATTTTCCATATTCAAAAGCAGGATTCATTACCCAGCCAAGACACGTGCCATTCTAAGGACTTTCGGACAAAAGACAAGAAATTGGAGCATGCCAGGAAACCCAGGATGCATAGTTGCCATGCACATACCTCATGGGAAATTCTCTCATCTGGGAGATGCCTACTGGAAGTGCCGTCTGCTTTTGCCACAGATTCAAGGCTATGAGTGTGGCTCAGATACCAGCCACAGTAGACCCTTGGTTAACTACTGCTCAGGTTCTGCTAAGAAGCCAGGGATGAACAGTTGTGTCCAGGAAACCCCTTTCCTTGACTTCACTTGCTTGTTTTATCTGTGTAAAGACCCTAGTCCCATGGGGGCTTTGCAAGGTGTTTTTAAACTTCAACTCAGTTATGATTCTTTTAAAAATATCAATCCAATCACTTAAGTATACCCCAGAATACTGTAATAACCCATTTCACATGTCAGGTACTTGGCTGTGTACTGCCAGAGATAAAATGGTGAAAATGCCATTCATTCCAACTGTTTTGAGTCCCTACTATGGGCATGAAATCATGCTCATACTCAGGGGAGGATCCAGTGACTGAACGTGTGGCTTCTACCCTTTCACACTCAACTATAATAAAAATAATCATGCTATGGTAGAATGAGAGCCAGACTTGGTGTCAAAGGTCTTGGGTTCAAATCCTACCTCTTCTGCTTGACGGCTGTGTAGTACTGAGCAAGGTAGATTTTCAACCTCCGACTCCTCATCTATCAGTAAGGAAGTCATAATATCTGCTGGCAGTGAGGTTGGGTGAGAAATAAATACAGGCAAGTTGTCTATGTGCCTGCAACATAATAGATGCTGAGGAAAGGTTTCCTTCCTTCCTTCCTTAAGGAGTTTAGAGGCTGATAGATAAGAACAGGTTCTGCTATAACTGACACCCACTGTAGACTGACATACAAGCTCAACTAGGGATGCAAATTATGCTAAGACTGCATTCTGTGGTTTGTTGCGCACAGGGTGGGGAGAAACCGTTCAGATTGGCATCACTGGGGACTGTTGGCTGGTTTCCTTCCTGCCAGTTCTGTTCCAGGGTCTCCACCCAAATCCACTTTGTGAGGAGTAAGTTTCAGGGCTTTCATCAGCCACGCATGATTAGAGCACAGAAAGGGCCAGTGGGGCAGGTTACCAGTGACTCTCACCCCAGAGAAGGATGAGAGCCCAGGCACCTGGGGAGAGGTACTTGGTCACAGCGGGGCAGGCTAACCAGGAGAAGCAGATAAGACACACCAAAGTATTCCCCTTTGAGTGGAAATACAAAATAGACATTCCAGATATGTGGTTTTCATCCTAAACCAAGCTGGGGAGCCAGCACCAAGTGCTCACAATTTAAAAAAAAAAAAAAAAAGGAAAACCACATCTGGGTGTCCTAATGCAGTAGCATTTCACTTTTCATGTGACCTCACAGCCTAGGCTCTCAAAGATGTGAGTTTGTTTGTACCTGCCAGCACACCAGTGAGTTAAGCCGACTATCGCTACCTAATTGTACAGAGAGAAAAACTGATATTCAGAGAAGTTACACAGCTAACCAAGATCACACCTAAGTGGCAAAATTGTGGCCCTAAGCTAAGTGATCTGACTCTAAATCCAGACTTCTTACAGAAAACATAATGACTTATCAATTCATGCAAGAGTTTCCCAGTTATTGTGGTGGTGGCTATCTGATCTCTCCAATATCTATTCTCTTTTTCATAGTAATAGAAGTTTTTACTGCACAGGTGACAACTCAGCTGAAAACTACATTTCCCAACTTCCCTTGTAGCCATAATCATCCATGTAACTATGTTTGGATCAATGTGAGATATAAGTAGAAGTGATATGTGCACTCTTCCAGGCCATCCCCTTAAAATGAAGGTACGTGTTCTCCTCTTTCCTGATGGCAGGGATGCAGAATGTGATGGTAGGAGCTGAGACAGCCATTTTGGGGTGTTTCACCTCTGGACTACTCATCTGGAATTTTATATAAGAGAGAAATAAACTTAAGTTTAAGTGATGTATTTTGGGTCTCTTTGTTACGCAGCCTAACTAACTCTTAACTAATGTGGGTATGTGTATCTAATAACAGTAGTAATGAGGAAAGTAGTCTGTGGGATGATTTAAAAAAAAAAAAAAAAGGATGGGAGTTAAAGCAGAACATTCTGAAGGATTTGATACCAGTAGGTTTTGCCTGAGGCAAATCACCTGAATTATAGCCACTCACTCTTAGGCACACAGATGGTGCCTCCAAGTTCTTATTGTATTGAAATTGAGCCAGTGATTACCTGTCTTCTCAAAATGATTTCAAGTGGCATAATTCAAAGAGCACCAAACTTAAGGTCAGAAAGCCTGAGATCTAATTCTAGCTCTGCTTTTTCTGCCTTATACAAGTTATTTAATCTCTCTGAGTTTCCTTATCTGTAAAATGAAGATGATGGTACCTGCCTCCTGGATCACTGTAAAGTTTGGCTTAGCATAACAGACATCACTACTGTCTCCTGCCCTGCCCCTCTGCCTTGCCCCCCACGGAACAGCCTTGTGACACATGAGTGTTGGACAGAGTGGTAGCCCTACCCCTACTGTCTCGTGTCTCATCAGCCCACTGTGGACAAGCACACAGGGATGCATCAGCCCTTACCAAGGAACCTGAACTTTGATGAACACAGAGAAAGTCCCAGAGTAATGCTGGCATAGTCCAGGAGTCTTTTTACAAGCAGAGTGGATCAGCGAAACCTGGAGGGAAGAGAGCATTGTGGCATTTGGGAAACATGACAGTGGGGGCCATTATGTGGCTGAAGTGCTGAAATCATGATCAGAGCCACTGGGCTCTCAACATGACCCTTGGGGTCAGAGGTGCCTGAGCAAGAATGGCTGGTTGGTTTGAGTTCAGGGTGCCCCAATTCTGGTGGCTCCAGTCTCCACCGAGAAACCTGGGAAAACCTCTCTGTTGGACAGCCCCGGGACTGACATCAACCTGAACTGCTACCAAGTATCAGGAGAAGCTTTCTTAACAAATCCAGAACAATTGGACATTGTGCGAGCAGGTAGATCAACAGTCTGTATCCAAATCCCAAAACAAGCATTCTTGGATATCAGCTTACAGCCCCTGGGGAGAGAGGTTGTTCCTCTGGGGATGTAACTCCTCAACCCAACCTCCAGCTAAGTTCTCAGCCCTGACTGGTCCTCATGCAGTTCTTCTCAGGCAGTGGGGCTCCACCACATATGTGCCTCTGCCCCTCTGGGACCTGCTGGACTCCTGGAGGCTGAGCTCCAGTCCCCACTGGCCCGATCCTTATCAGGGGCCTGTCCATCTCCTCCTAATCTAGTAGAGTCAAGTGCAGGTTTATAAGCACACCAGGCCATCCTCCTCCTCATCTGGACAGGGATCAGGGCTCAAGACTGGTTGGGTGGGAGTCAGACCAGCCCAGGCATGGCCCTCCCAACTTTACTGGAATTTCCCAAAGTGTGTATGCAAATCTTAGTTTGTAAGGGAATAAAAAATTTACTTCACAGTCATACATTTATTTTAACTGGTATAGAAAAAAATAACTAGCCCACTAAACTGGTGATTTCATGGATATCATTACTTAGGACAATGCTAAATTTAAAATTGAGTAAATTTAGTATAGATCTAAAAACCATATTGAATAAATGATGCTACGGGGCTTCCCTGGTGGCACAGTGGTTAAGAATCTGCCTGCCAATGCAGGGGACATGGGTTTGAGCCCTGGTCCAGGAAGATCCCACATGCCGCAGAGCAACTAAGCCTATGCGCCACAGCTACTGAGCCTGCGCTCTAGAGCCTGCGAGCCACAACTACTGAGCCCACATGCCACAACTACAGGAGTCCGCATGCCTAGAGCCTGTGCTCTGCAACAAGAGAAGCCACCGCAATGAGAAGCCTGCACCCTGCAATGAAGAGTAGCCCCCGCTCACCACAACTAGAGAGAGCCTGCGCGCAGCAACGAAGACCCAACGCAGCCAAAAATAAATAAATAAAAATTTAAAAAAAATTTTTTTTTAATTTAAATAAAAAAGAATGCCTAAGAAGCTTTAAAAAAAAATGATGCTAAAATAAAAATGATGCTCTTCACTAGGCTGATTGTCCAGCTGAAAGTGAGAAATATGATTGCTCAGTTGACACCAATACTCTTTCCCACTAACAAGTGCAATCTCTTTCCAGGAGGATTATTTACCTGGGGAGTCGAATTAAGATAGCAACGGTTTACTCTTGCACTGTTGGTGGGAATGTAAATTGATACAACCACTATGGAGAACAGTATGGAGGTTCCCTAAAAAACTAAAAATAGAACTAATATATGACCCAGCAATCCCACTACTGGGCATATACCCAGAGAAAACCATAATTCAAAAAGACACATGCACCCCAATGTTCACTGCAGCATTATTTACAATAGCCAGGACATGGAAGCAACCTAAATGTCCATCAGCAGAGGAACGGATAAAGAAGATGTGATACATATATACAATGGAATATTACTCAGCCATAAAAAGGAATGAAATTGGGTCATTTGTAGAGACGTGGATGGACCTAGAGACTGTCATACAGAGTGAAGTAAATCAGAAAGAGAAAAACAAATATCATCTATTAAAGCATATATGTGGAATCTAAAAAATGATATAGATGGTCTTATTTGCAAAGCAGAAATAGAGATACAGATGCAGAGAACAAACGTATGGATACCAAGTGGGAAGAGGGGGTGGGATGATATATAGCTGATTCACTTTGCTGTACAGTAGAAACTAACACAACAATGGAAAACAAGTATACTCCAATAAAAATTTTAAAAATATATATAGCAATGGTTTAAGCAGATCAGATTTGCATTTTAGGGAGATGATTCTGAAATAGAGTTGCCAGATAAAATACAGGACACCCAATTCAGTTTGAATATTAGATTAGTCATTGCATGGGACATACGTATACTAAAAATTATTCACTGATGGTCTGAAATTCAAATTTAAATGGATGCCAGTCCTGTATTTTTGTTTGATAAATCTGGCAAGCCTACCCTGAGAGTTTAAGTTATTCCCAGCTCCTCCTACTTATCCTGCACGCCAGTCCTGGCAAATCAACCTTGTAATATCTTTCAACCCCTTTCCTCCTCTCCAGTTTAGGTCTTTATTGTGTCTCAGCTGACGTCTGCAAACATATTGCCTCTGATTCCTTCTGCTGCCGGAGTCATCTTCCTAAAATGCCATTCTGGCCCCTGCAAAAACAACCTGTGCCATGTTGCCCCCTTTTCTACTAGAGTCCAAACTCCTTAGCATATCCAAATCCAGTCCCCGTTTTTCTCTACCATCCCAGCCACACTGGACTCTGCGTTTCCCTCCCTACTGTGTACCCTTTCACGTATCCTCTGATTAGCTTCTGCTGACCTCACAGCCTGGAAAAATCTGCTTTTGGTCTTCATCCGTAATGCCAGTGTGGACTCCTCAGTGAAGCCTCCCCAGGGCCTAGCTCTCCCTGCACCTGGCAGAGGGCGCCTGGAGGCCACTGGTCACATCTGTGACTCCCCACCCCAGGTCTGCAGTGGAGCACCTGAGAGGAGGTGGCTGAGTGGGGTCCTGACCACAGCAGGAGGGGTCTGGGGACCCTCGAGGCGCTAGGAGGTTAGGAGCAGAAGAAAAGGGATGAGCAGAAGCATGTAAAGAAGAAACTTGTGGGGCTTCCCTGGTGGCGCAGTGGTTGAGAATCTGCCTGCCAATGCAGGGGACACGGGTTCGAGCCCTGGTCTGGGAAGATCCCACAGGCCGCGGAGCTGCTAGGCCCGTGAGCCACAGTTACTGAGCCTGCGGATCTGGAGCCTGTGCTCCGCAACAAGAGAGGCCGCGGTAGTGAGAGGCCCACGCATCGCGATGAAGAGTGGCCCCCGCTTGCTGCAACTAGAGAAAGCCCTCGCACAGAAACGAAGACCCAACACAGCCATAAATAAATAAATTAATTAATTAATTGATTAATTAATAAAAAGAAGAAGAAGAAACTTGGACATGTGGGCGCTTCCTCCTCCTCTTCTATTTTAATCACCCTTTATTGAGCAACAGGAGCTCACTAGCCGCTCTGTGCAGACGACCTCATTAATCCTCATGTCAGCCCTGCAGACATCGCGCCCAATTCTCAAACGGGGGATTGATGATAACAGAGGTTGCATGATTTGCCCACAAAGGCATAACTCGTCAGAACAATAGCTAGACTCAGAGCCCAAGTCTTCTTACTCTAGGTCCAGCACTGTTTATGGAACTCTGCATCCCCCTCCCCCATGTCCCCTCCTCCTCGACGCCCCTGCTATCCCAGAACGAGTTCCTGGAAAACAAACCATTTCTTCTTCGCAGGCTGTATGTTCATTTTCTGAACATGACAGCTTCATTTGGCTTAATATATTGACTTGGCGATGATTAGGATTTTGCCATGAATGTTTTCAGAAAAAAAATAAATAGGAAAAAATAATGGACTCTTTAATTGCTCCTGGGGAAAACAGCTGGCTAAACAGGGAGCTGATGCATTTTGCAAAAGAGAAAAGCAGGATGGAAGTCTGGGGTAGAACAGGAACCCTTTCTCTGACCCCTGGGCTATAGAACATTCCAGGCAGCACTTCCCTAGGAAGAGATTTTTGCTTTCTGAGTCACAAGATCAGAATGGTTTTTTAGACCCAAAAAATATTGTCTTACATTTCACCATCACTTAGGTCTCTCTTGAAAATTCAAAATACTTCTAGGGATTTTTTTCTTTTCCTATTTTTAAAAATTATTATTTTAAAAATTGAGTTATGACATATACTATAGCGTAGACTTCACAAAGCACACTGTTAAATGTCCAGGTCAATGGGTCCTTGCATATGTACACACCAGCACTCAGATCAAGATGTAAGACATTTCCATCGCCTCAAAAGGGTTCCTCAATGCTCTCCCTGGTCAATACCACTACCCAGGAAGAGTTATTCTGGCGCCCATCACCCTCAATTAGTTGTACCTCTTCTTGAACATCACAATATGTATTCTTCTGTGCCTGGCTTCTGCTCTGCACCATGTTTTTTGTTTGTTTGTTGTTGTTTTGGCCACACCGCGTGGCATGCGGATCTTAGTTCCCCGACCAGGGATCAAAGCCGGGGCCCTAGCAGTGAGAGCTGGGGTCCTCATCTCTCCACCGCCAGGGAATTCCCTGCACTATGTTTCTGAAATTCACCTATGTCATGTGTGTCCGTAGTTTGTTTCTTTTAATCGCTAAGTAACGTTTTATTGTGTGAATGATCCGCAATTTATTGACTAGGTATGGGGTTGCTGGGTTATGGAGTTGACTCTCAAAGTTTTAAGGGAATGAATAAAGTAACTCCTCCAACAACCATATGAAGGAAACTGCCTTTAAGCAAAGCTGTAATGTAGATAAAGATGTGTTTGTTGATCTTGAAGCTTTTAGTGCCCCTTCCCTCTCCTACACCAAGACCTGTCCTGGGTACCCAATCAACCTGAGTCTGTTCACTGTTTTCCCGTGACTATGGAAATGTATAAGGATACAGAAACCCAGAGAGAATAGTGCTACGAATTCCCACATGCCCACATCCAGTTTCAACAATGATCAATACATTCCCAGTCAGTCCTACCTCATCTATTCCCCTAACCATTCTTTTTTTCTAGAATATTTTAAAGCAAATCCTGGACCTCACATAATTTTAGCATGAATACGTCAGTATGTATGTCCAACACCTAAGAACTTTTGTATTTAACATGACTCTCACACCTAAAAAAGATAACATGGATTTCTTAACATCATCTGTGTTCAAATTTTCCCATTTGTCTCAAAAACATTAGTGTGTTTGAATCAGGATCCAATGAAGTTCTGCACATTGCATTTTGTTGATTCTTCTCTTAAGTCTTTAAATTTATAAAAGTTCCTTCTTTCTCTGTCTTTACTTTTTAAGTGTTATTTATTCATTGAAGAAACCAGTTCATTTGATCTACAGAAATCCCCCATCCAGGCTTTGTTGATTAAATCCTCATGGGTCATACATGGGCCATATGCCATATTTCCTATAAACTGGGAGTTAGAACTAGAGGCATGATTGGACTCTAGTTTAGTATTTAGGTTTTTTTACTTTTGCAAAATCACATCATATGTGGCCCCATGTACTCCTTATTGCATCATATCAGGAGGAACATAATGTCTTGTTTCCCACTTTGACAAATGCTAAGATTGATAGTGCTATCCACTTTTAAGCATCCCTTCCCCTCTCACTCCTCCCAAGGCTTTGCTGGCTTCCTGATCTACTCCTTGCCCCTCCCTCAGTGCCTGAATACTGCCCCCTCCCCAACCCACCAGACACACCTTGAAATAGCTCTCTTACACCTATCCACTCAAATGGGGCTTCAGTCTGTGGCTGCAGCAGTTAATCTTATGGCCTAATCAGAGAGAATGCGATAGTGTGCAAAGCCAAAGGGCCTTCTGCCTCTCCTATTGCCACTTCTCAGCCCAATTTTGTGGTTTATAATCCAAGAATCTCCACTTTCTTAGTTGGGAACTAAGAAAGTCAAGCAGTTTGAACCTATCGGAACCTGGATGCTTTATAACATCCCCCTAAGTGATTGCCTGAGATTGGCTTGTGATCTCTGCTACTGGAGAGCACACTTCTTCTTCAGAGAGACCACAGCTGGAAGGCTAGTTGTTATAGAGGTTGATGCCTCTTTGTTGATGACAAATCTGCTTTTTAAGAAATTTTTACTCAGTCACAGGCCTGGCCTTTGAAGTAAACCCAGAGGAGTGGCACCAATGGAGGCGATTTATGGTTAGGCACATTCAAAAGTTTATACTTATACTTCTTGTTTTCTCTTTTTTAGTTTTAATTGTGGTAAAGCACACACACATACACTATAAAATTCCTCCTCCTCTTCTTGGTTTTGTGTTTTTGCATTTTTTGTTATTTTTCTCTTAACCATTTTTAAGTGTACAGTTCAGTAGTATTAACCATACTCACGTTGTGTAACAGATCTCTAGAAATTTTTCATCTTGCAAAACGGAAGCTCTATACCCATTGAATAACAACTCCCCTGTTCCCCGTCCCCCAGCCGTGGCAACCACAATTCTACTTTCAGTTTCCATTAATCTGACCACTCTACATACCTCATAAAAGTGGAATCACACATTGCTTGTCCTTTTGTCACTGAATTATTTCACTCAGCAAAATGTCCTTAAGGTTCATACATTTTGTAGCATGTGACAAGACTTCCTTCCTTTTTAAGCCTGAATATTATTCCATTGTGTGTGTGTGTGTGTGTGTGTCTGTGTGTGTGTCTGTGTGTGTGTGTATCACATTTTCTTTACGCATTCGTCAATGGACATCTGGGTTGCTTCTACCTCTCGGCTATTGTGAATAATGCTACAGTGAACATGGGTGTGAAAAAAACTCTTTGAGATCTTGTTTTAAATTTTTTTGGATATATATACTCAGAAGTGGGATTGCTGGATAATATGGTAATTCTATTTTTCATTTTTTGAGGAAACTCCATACTGTTTTGCATAGTGGACGCACCATTTTACATTCCTACCAGCAGTGCATAAGGGTTCCAATTTCTCCACGTCCTTGACAACACTTGTTATTTTCTGTTTTTGTTTTGTTTTTTTTATAGCGGCCATCCTAATAGATGTGAGGTGATGTCTCCTTGTGGTTTTAACTTGCATTTCTCTAATGATTAGTGATGTTAAGCATCTTTTCATATGCTTGTTGGCCATTTGCATATCTTCTTTGAGAAATGTCTAGTTATGTTCTTTGCCTATTTTTAAATTGGGATACTTGGTTTTTTGTTGTTGAGTTGTAGGAGTTCTTTATGTATTCTGTATGTTAACTCCTTATCAGATATATGATTTGCTATTTTCCCCCCCATTCCATAGATCGCCTTTTCACTCTGTTGATTGTTTCCTTTAATGTGCAGAAATTTTAAAGTTTGATGTAGTCCCATTAGTCTATTTTTACTTTTGTTGCCTGTGCTTTTGATTTCATAGCCAAGAAATCATTGCCAAATTCAATGCTATGAAGTGTTTCTCCTATGTTTTCTTCTAGGAGTTTTATAGTTTTAAGTCTTAAGTTTAGGTTTTTAATCCATTTTGAGTTAATTTTTGTATATAGTATAAGGTAAGGGTCTAACGTCATTCTTTGCATGTGAATATCCAAACACGGTTTGTTAAAGAGACTCTCCTTTCCCCATTGTGTAGTCTTGGCATCCTGTTTAAGAGCATTTGACCATAAACACAAAGGTTTATTTCTGGGTTCTCTTTTCTGTTCCACTGGTCTTTGTGTCTGTATTTATGCCTGTACCTCACTGTAGCTTTGTAATATGTTTTGAATCCATGAAGTGTGAGGCCTCCAACTTTGTTCTTTTTCAAGGTATTTTGGCAATTTGGGGTCCCTTGAAATTCCATATGAATTTTAGGACTTTTTTCCTATTTCTGAGAAAAAATGTCTTTGGGATTTTGAAAGGGATTGCATCGAATCTGTAGATAGCTTTGTTAGTATGAACATTTTAACAATATTGTCTTTCAATGCATGGACACATAATGCCTTTCCATTTATTTGTGTCTTCTTTAGTTTCTTTCAGCAATGTTTTGTAGTTTTTAGTGTATTGGTCTTTCACCTCCTTGGTTAAGCTTACTCCAAAGTATTTCACTCTTTTTGATGCTATTGTAACTGGAACTGTTGTCTTAATTTCCTTTCTGGATTGTTCATTGTTAGTTATAGAAATGCAACTGATTTTTGTGTGTCGATTTTGTATCCTGCAACTTTGCTGAATTTGTTTATTAGTTCTAATAGGTTTTTTGGGGGGCGGTGGATCTTCAGGGTTTTCTACATATAAGATCATGTCATCTGCAACAAAGATAATTTTACTTCTTCCTTTCCAACTTGGATGCCTTTTATTTCTTTTTCTTGCCTAATGGCTCTGGCTAGAACTTCTAGTACTATGTTGAATACAAGTGGCAAGAGTGGGCAAACTCGCCTGGTTCCTGATCTTAGAGGGAAAGTTTTATGTTTTTCATTGTTGAGTATCATGTTAATTGCAGACTTATAGTTTACTTTTTAAAATATAGAATTCCTGGACAAATTCTGAAATATAAAATTTGGGCAAACACTAGCAGGCATTTGAAATGATAGCTCAGGATTACCAACTAGCAAAAGAAGATCTGTATATGGATTTTCTAGATGTGGTTTTATGGAGACATATGGTACCATACCTGTTTTGTGAGCTATGTTTTCTCGGACTTAGGTTTCAAGGACAGGGATTGACAAAGCATATCCAACCTGTGTGACTATAAGTCATTTGCCTCATGTGATCCTTTAAAAACCAACCTTGGCAGTTTACACATGTAAGTTCAATGGACCAGCTACTATAATGAATGAGGGATACTCTCTTCTTGGGTCTGTTGAAGAAGAACTTGGAGAGAGAATAATCACCACTTTCCTTCTAGCCACTTAGTGGCTTTAGAGGTTCATGGTCTCTAAGTTTAGAGGTCCTTCCCCTCTAGACTTGAATGAGAGGCAGTAGGAAAAAAGCAACCAGGACAGAACAAAATAATGCCCTCATGAGTCTTGGAACAATGTGCTGCGAATAAAAAATAGACTTTCAGCAAGTAAGGAACTTGCAGGTACAAGAGATTCCGAGATATTATCTTGAATAGACCAAGTTGCATTTGGGAACTGTCTTGGCTTTTTAAGTGTTAGGCTGACTTGGGATAAAAGGAAGGAGAGAAGCTTCATTTGTTTATTTCCCAACTGCTTCCTAAGAGAAAATAAGTATGAATAAGCCATCTGCTGAGTAGGCACTGTAGAATATTGAGAAGACATGCCCACGCATCACTCTGATATGAGGTGCAGATAAGCAATGAGGAGGGGTGGCTCTGGAAGTGCACATTGTTCATGGTTTAGGAATTCCTCCTCAGCATTTACAGTTTCCCCTCAGTAATGATTCCTGAGCAATTGGTCACCTTCCTTAGCTCATCAACAGCTAGTATTACAGTCCCTAAAGTGCTTTCTTCCACCCCCTCCCCATTTCCTTCTTACCAACCCTACTTCTCATTCTGGTCCACCAGCCTTATGGTAACCACGACTTGGTGCATGGGTGTGAGAGAAAAAGCACCAGGCAGACAGTCAGACAGTCCCAAGACACAGAGCCAGACAGAGAATTCATGAAGCCTTAAACACAGCTGCAGAATTAAAACAAAAATGTCAAGGGAACGGAGTGTTCCAGCTGACTTAACTTCCTGTTGATAAGTCTCTGGGGAGGAGGGGTGAGGTCTGGAGTTCTAGAATTGGAGTAGAGGAGTGCAGGGGGCCTGGCCAGAATGGGGTGGAACGCCTTTGCAGGCATGGTCACTAGGAGTCGGGTTCCCATCTGCAAGGCTGTTGACACTCACTTCCTGAGCCTGGTCGTGGTCAGAGGAGGCTTTCAGCTACTGATGTGCCCAACTTACAGAAAAACAGGATATTAGCTTTCAGATCTGATTAAGCCATGAGATGCAAATTCCTTCCCCACCCCCACCCTGCTCCCCGACCACTGCCATCCACACCATTCCCCCTTCCACAGCAGAGATGCATCCATCTCCCTGTGTGACTTCCAGCAGGGGCTGTCTGCGTCCTGTGCTTCATTGCCAACTCGGCTGTGCGAGGCCAGATTGAGTGCTTAACCCATTACATTATGGCTTTAGATTTATGGTCATTTTGATTAGGAGTTCCTTGCCACATCCCTGGGTGACTAATGAGAACTATCATCAATTAGGAAATGAGAATGGTGAAGTAACTTTGCCCTTTAGGGCTTCCCTGGTGGCACAGTGGTTAAGAATCCGCCTGCCAATGCAGGGGACACGGGTTCGAGTCCTGGTCCGGGAAGATCCCACATGCCGCAGAGCAACTAAGCCCACGTGCCACAACTACTCAGCCTGTGCTCTAGAGCCCGCAAGCCACAACTACTGAGCCCGCGTGCCACATCTATTGAAGCCTGCGCGCCTAAAGCCCATGCTCTGCAACAAGAGAAGCCACCGCAATGAGAAGCCCGTGCACCGCAGGGAAGAGTAGCCCCCCGCTCGCCACAACTAGAGAAAGCCCGCGCACAGCAACGAAGACCCGACACAGCCAAAAATAAAAATAAATAAAATAACTAAATTTATTTAAAAACAACAAACAAACAAACAAAAAAACCTTTGCCCCTTAGAAAGCACATATGTGGTAGGGTCCTGGAGTCCCCAGTCCTCAGCTTGGTCCCTTTGCCTACAGAGTCTTTACAGGTAAATGGTTGTCATGTCTCTTTCCCTACTCACTCTCACCCCATCTCTTTGTCTTTATTGCTGCCTAAAATCCCCACCACGTGCAATAAAGGAAACAAGAAACAGAAAATATAAATCAGAAGCAACTCTGCTCAGGTCAGTAATCTTCAAAATGCAAATATCACCTATTTTTACAGAGGCAAATACCAAGCATAAAACATTCTCAGAACAAGACTCCAGGGGCAGCAGGCTCCCTATAAGGAGGCCAGGAAGAATTCCAAACTTAATGCCCACTTAAAGGGCTAATGTGTGCCCTGTTGGAGCCGACACTGCAAACCTGAGAAGAACGGTCAAAGCTGGCAGCTGGGGCTTCCCTGGTGGCGCAGTGGTTGAGAATCTGCCTGCCAATGCAGGGCACACGGGTTCGAGCCCTGGTCTGGGAAGATCCCACATGCCGCGGAGCAACTGGGCCCGTGAGCCACGATTGCTGAGCCTGCGCGTCTGGAGCCTGTGCTCCACAACAGGGGAGGCCGCGATGGTGAGAGGCCTGCGCACCGCAATGAAGAGTGGCCCCCGCTTGCCACAACTGGAGAAAGCCCTAGCACAGAGGCGAAGACCCAACACAGCCAAAGATGGGTAAATAAATAAATTTTAAAAACAAAAAAAACAAAAAAAATGATGCAACTCATTTGAGCAGCTAAAACAATTATTTAAAAAAAAGAAAGCTGGCAGCTGACAAACCCTCTTGCCCCTCTCCACCCCCTCCTCCAGGCTCCTGAGCCCTCTGCTCACACGACCCTTCAAGGCACCCAGAGCCCCACCATCCCCATCTCACCAAGCTCGCCTACGTCAGCTTCCTCTTCCTCCTGCCCCCGAGGCTTTCCTTGAATCCTCCATCCTCGTCCCTCTGGCCTTCCTCAGGACCCAGCAGCATTCAGTTTTATACTGCTTCAGGACATTTAGCATTTAGTTTGCATTATGATTCAAATATTCAAGGGTCTATTAATTATTGCCTTCTCAGATAAATGATAAGTTTATATGATAGGGACCCTCTGTGTGCCTCATGGGCTGAATGATGCTGGAGAGACCAAGATGAGAAAAATATGAAAACATCTCAAATACTATCACAGGGCAGAAAGCAGAAAAGGCGAATGAAGGTGTATGAGGGTAGGAAATGTAGTAATGACATACTCCAAAACTGGAAAAACTTTGGCAACAGGAGTTATGAGGTTATACAATGGGATGAGAGCAAGTAAACTAGTCAATAAGTGGTAAGATTTAGGAAAGAAAGTCAAATCCTTGACTACGCCAGAAAAAAACCATAGTTTAGTTGCATTAAATTTATGCATTATTTAAATCAGTGTAACTTAAAACTGTTTTCCAAAATGAAACACTGTTCAAGATAGTGAAATTTATTCAGAATTGAGATGTGAGGAACTCCCCTCCCACCATTTTTTTTATTTTTGGCATGTACAAGCAAAAAATACAGAATTGAATCTGAACTTAGAATATTCTAGAACAGTCAGGTGGGGAGAAGTAAGACAAAGATGAATCTTTCCTCCAAGGTGAGGCTGCAGCCAAGCAGATAAATGTATTAAAAGTAGGTGAAAATTGGGAATTCCCTGGCGGTCCAGCAGTTAGGACTTGGTGCTTTCACTGCCGAGGGCCCGGGTTTGATCCCTGGTTGGAGAACTAAGATCCCACAAGCTGCGCAGCCTGGCCAAAAAAAAAAAAAAAAAAAGTAGGTGAAATTCATGAGTGGATAGCTTGGGATTGAGAGATGAACATGGAATCAGGTGGCGGCAGCTGCATTTGGTAACTGCCCCTGATTAGAATCATTTCTTCATGATAAAATGCTACTGCTCCTACTTTGTTATAAAGCAGAAGCTAACACACCATTGTAAGACAATTATACTTCAATAAAGATGTTTAAAAAAAAAAATGCTACTGCTCCTATTATTTCTATGACAATAATGACCCAGCCTTTATCCCACTCATTATTTGTTAGCGTTATTTTAAGCATTTCACATGTATTAACTCATTTAATCCTTACAACTCTATGTGGTAAATTCTATTATTATCCCCATTTTACAGATGGAGAAACAGAAGCAAAATTAAGTAACTTGATCAAGGTCACAGTTAAACCCAGGTAGTCTGGTTTCAGTGCTGATCTTTAAATCTCTGTGCTGTCATCTGTGTTACATCTTTCCATGTTTGTACTACATTTTTAAAAATTAATTTATTTTATTTTTGGCTTCGTTGGGTCTTTGTTGCTGTGCGCGGGCTTTCTCTAGTTGTGATGAGCGGGGGCTACTCTTCACTGCAGTGCGTGGGCTTCTTATTGCAGTGGCTTCTCTTGTTTCAGAGTACGGGCTCTAGGCGCGGGCTTCAGTAGTTGTGGTGCGCAGGCTTAGTTGCTCCGCAGCATGTGGGATCTTCCTGGACCAGGACTCAAACTCGTGTCCCCTGCGTTGGCAGGCGGATTCTTAACCGCTGTGCCACCAGGGAAGCCCTGTACTACATTTTTAGGTTGACATTCAAGAACTGGATTACAAAATGGATTATCTACCTCTTTTGCATGGAGCCAGTGTCCATTCACTCATCCAACATGTATTTACTCACCAAATTTGAACCCAACATCAATCATAGGAACTTAACCAAGACAGAATGGAATGTGCTCTCTTTAAGAATAAAGTTTTGTGGTAGGATAAAGAAAGTAAACAAGTAATTATAAAGTAATCCTTGCAAGGACAGGAATAGTGCAGGCATGAGGTGCACATAGGAAGCACATCTCTTCCAGGTGGTGGGAATTGGAGGGGGGTGGTCAGGACCATCTTCCTGGAGGAAGCCTAATCTGAGAACGAAGAGATGAATAAGAGTTAATTTTGTTCTTTGTGCAAAGCAAGGAATGTGTTCCAGGCAGAGCAAAGAGCTCATTCAGGGACCTGAAAGCACATCAGGATGGCTTGACTGTGCAGTACTGGGTGTTCTCTGTTGAGAAGAGGCTGGAGAGGTAAGCATTACCATGTCAGGAAAGTGTGTGAGTTACACCCTCCAAAGTAATCTTTAGAAAGATTACTGCCTGTGGAGTGGAGAATAGATGCAGGGAGATGGTGAGTCACGGTTGGAGTCAAGGACAACAATTAGCAGATATGCAGATGAACTACGACACTGTTTTCTTAATCCAGATGAAAGATGGCAATGACTGTGATTGGTGGGAGGTTGCGGGGAGTAATGTCATTATCTTTTAGAGCTAGAATTGTAGCACCTGGTTGGTGAAGGTGAAGAAAGAATCAAGAATGACTCCCAGGTTTCTGGCATGAACAAATGGATGGATAGCAAGACCACCACACGAAGGAAAGAGAAACAGGTGGGGACACAGGTTTTTAGTAGAATTTTGCAAATGCATACTTTGTGCAGAAAACTTTCCACATAATTCTTTGCCTGTTGCCCATGAAAAAAAACGAAGAGGATGAGTGACCAGTGGGAATTGGGTACTATTCTTTCTTATAACCTGTTTCACTTTATTAGTGTAGAATCACTGAAGATATTCATTGTAAGGCCATGTGGGTAACCTCCAGCTTTGGACAGCTCCTGCCCAATTCAAGCTACTGATTCATATTAGCAAATGCCTTTAGTGGCAAAACTGCAACATCACTTGACGTTACTAACAATATCCTAAAAGAAACTGTGATATGAAATTACTTCATGAAAACATACATTTATTTATTTATTTATTTTTGGCCAGGCTGCGCGGCACGTGGGATTTTCCCCAACCAGGGATCGAACCCGTGCCCCCCGAAGTGGAAGCACGGAGTCTTAACCACTGGACTGCCAGGGAATTCCCAGTTCTTTTCCTTTTTAATAATAAGAAAAGATAAAAGGACTGTATAGCACAGGGAACTATATTCAATGCCCTGTAATAAACCGTAATGGAAAAGAATATGAAAAAGAATGTATATATATATATATGTATAAGTGAATCACTTTGCTGTACAGTAGAAATTAACACAATATTGTAAAGCAACTATACTTCAATAAAATAAATTTTTGAAAAAGAAAAAAGACAAAGGATTATCTAGACCACCTGTTGTCTGAAATTTAGGTAGGAATTAAGACATTTAAAATTCTGACAGTACTCTTATTTTTTCAATCTGAATTTTTTTCTTCCCCAATGGATATTAGTTAGGTTTCCCACTCTCTTTTTCTGTTTCACATTCTCCCATCTCTGTGTGTGTGTGTGTGTGTGTGTGTGTGTGTGTATGCACTTCCATGCCAGTCTTTCTCCACATCTCTGCTGGACATTTATCTGAGGGACTGCTTCTTTCTCTGTACTGGTATATGTGTCTGATTTTGTCTTCTTCTTGTCAGTTTGTGTATATCTGAATCAGTTGGATGCTTTTAGCTATAACAAAAGATCATGCACAAATGGCTTAACTTTGAAATAAAGAAATTTATTGCTTCACATAACAAGAATTCCAGGGATAGTCCCTCCGGAGTTGGTCAATTCAGTACCTCGACAAAATCATTTGGTCAACAAAGCCATTGGTTCCTTGTTCAATGAATATTTATTGAATGACTATTTGTGTCCAGCCTTGATTTAGGTACATGGGATATACACTGACAAAAAAAAGAAACAAAAATCTCTGTCCTCATGGAGTTTATGTCCTGAATCTTCCCAGCTTTGTCTCATGTGGTAGCACAATAGTTGCTGTAGTTCCAGGCATTACATCAGGTAGGACAACACCTTATGTTTACACGGCATCTCTTTGTATGTGTTTCTTTAGCAGAAAGGATAAAGATTTCCCCTTTTATCTCATTGGCCAAAATTTCCTCACATATTTCTCTCTAAACCAATTTCTGGCAAGAGGAATGTTATTTCCATAATTGGCTTAGACTATTCAAGATTTACGTCTTTACTGAAGCTTAAAAATAAACTGACACACCAGGCCCCACTCTGTGTTCACCTACAGGAAGTGGGCGGGTCAGGCATAGCTATTTTTTCAAAGCTCCCTGGGTCATTCTAATCTACATCCAGAGTTGAAGCTGGTGCTCAGATGCTCTGCATGATACACTTTAAGGCTGAGAAGGTTTGGGTTTCCTTGTAGATCTGTATAATTTCATTCCTGAACTTGGACTATGCCTCAGAAGGAGAAGGCTGCAATCTGTTGAGGCCTCCAGGCCGTCCCCTTTGGTTTTTTTGTCAACACTGTTCTTTGGCTTCCCCCAGCCTCACCCCAGGAAATCCCTAGTTGGCCCTTCTCAGCCGTAGACTCCCAACCCCTTTCTCAGTGTATGTCCAGCCTTCCTTCAGTCCAATTTGCTTTGGTTCTTGTGTTTTCTTTCTTCCCTTTTTTTTTTAATGTTAAATCTCTCCTCAAAACTTTAAATATCCATGTGTTTGCTTCGACCACTGAAACATCACAAAGATATTTGTACAAAAAAGATTTGAATAATTTTCCCTTCCTGTCTCCATCCACTATCATTCCAGAAGACTAGGCTCTCTCTCTTCTCCCAATATCTATCTGTCTGTCTATCTATCTATCTATCTATCTATCTATCTATCCATCTATCATCTATCACCAGTGTCAACAGGCCCCTGGCCCATCCTATGGATCTCTGTGGGGGGGGGATGGGGGGGAGGAACAGATGATGAAGGGACTGGGTAGGGAGTTAGTCTGGAAAAAAAAGAAATGGAAGGGCTCAATTCTTATCCCCACCATCTTTTTTCTTAATTTTTTAGTTTGAAATAATTTTTTATTTTATTTTATTTATTTATTTTTGGCTGTGTTGGGTCTTCGTTGCTGCGCGGGCTTTCTCTAGTTGCGGCAAGCGGGGGCTACTCTTCGTTGTGGTGCGCAGGCTTCTCATTGTGGTGGCTTCTCTTGTTGCGGAGCACAGGCTCTAGGTGCACAGGCTTCAGTAGTTGTGACATGTGGGCTCAGTAGTTGTGGCATGTGGGCTTCAGTAGTTGTGGCTCGTGGGCTCTAGGGCGCAGGCTCAGTAGTTGTGGCGCACGGGCTTAGTTGCTCCGTGGCATGTGGGATCTTCCCAGACCAGGGCCCAAACCCATGTCCCCTGTATTGGCAGGCAGATTCTTAACCACTGTGCCACCAGGGAAGCCCTGAAATAATTTTAAACTTTGAAAAAATTGTAAGATTAGTACAAAAGAACTCTCATACATCCTTCACCCGGAATTTCTTACAGTTTTGCCAATTCTAATAATCTTTTTTCAGCTTTATTGAGATATAATTGACAAAATTGTAAGATACTTAAACTATACATTGTGATGATTTGATATGTGTATATAGAATAATTCCTTTAACATACTTTATAGTCAAAGGAGCCAACCTAGAAGCACATGGTCAACCCAATAGTCATGTGGTTCTAGTCTCCTTTAACCTAGAACCCTTCCCCAGCCTTCCCTTGACCTTCTTGACATTGGCACTTTTGGAAATCACAGACTAGTCACTTTAAGGAATGTCTTCCTATTAGACTTGTCCAGTGTTTCTTCATGATTACATTCAGGTTATGCACCTTGGACCAGAATACCACAGAAATGATGGTGTGTTCTTATTGCATCCCATCAGGTAGCATGTGATGTCAATTTGTCCCATCACTGGTGGTGTTTATTTTGACCACTTTCTTAATATGGTGTCTGTTAGCCTTATTCTCTGTAATGTTACTTTTTCCCCTTTGTAATTAATGAGTAATTTATAGGGAGATAATTTGAAATTATGTAAAATCCTATTCCTCATTCAATTTTTACCCACTAGATTTAGCATCCAATGATGGTTCTTGCCTAAAACTATTATAACCGTAATTGTTGTCATATGGCAATTTTCTTTTCTTTTTTTTTTTTTTACATTTGTTAGTCAGCACTGTGCTATGAGAAAGAGCTTTCTCTTCTTCCACTTATTTATTCACTTATTTGTTTATATCAGTGTGGACCCATGAACTCCTATTTTATTTAAAGGGCATAATACATTGCTATCATTGTTTATTTTGATCCTTTTATTATCCCAATATTGCCCTAGGAGTCCCTGCAATCTGTTTTCTATGTTTTTTTTAAACATCTTCCTGTCATTTATGGAGCACTTCCGTATTTTCTGGCACAACAAGATGTTCCAGGCTCATCTGCTTCTTTACCTGCCCCAGCCCTGTAATCAGCCATTTTCTCCAAGGACCCTTGGTTCCTTTAGTGGAGAATGGTATTCAGAAACCAAGATCTGGGCTCTGTGTGCACTGATTGCTACTGGCATATCATTTCTCCCAGGCACTCTCAGTGAATCAAACTAAGAAATGTATGTATGTATGTATACACATTTATATCTACATCTATGTATTTACAGACTGAAAACCATGAGTTGACACCAATACCTCCCACTCCAGTTCAGCACCACAGGGTTCATTCCAGTCCCCACTCCCCTTGCATATTTGTATCTCCCTTCCCCATCAGAGAGAATCTTGTCTCCCATTGGCTTCTACATGTCAATTTCTTTGCTCAATTTCCATACGTAATAAATCTCCCAATCCCCAGAGGGCCAGTCAAAAGACTGCCTCATGAGGTCGCCAACCCCTGCTGGCTGCCTGCTGCACACTTCAACATCCTCCCTGTGGCCCAGCTGTTACCCTGCTACCTTCCTCCTCAATTTACCTTTCGCATGCTACCATCTTCCTCTGAGAAACCCTCCACTGCCATTCCTTGAACACAAAAGCACTCAAGCCTTGGTGCTTTCACTTCAGTATATTCAACTCTGTTCCCCACTGACAGTCACTTGTAGCGGAATGAGTTGTTTTATTTTTGCCACATTCCCAGGACTTAGGGCTGAAGTATATATGTTTTAAAGTTAGTATTTATAGCCATGAAAGAACATCTACTTCTTGCTCTTAATTTTTAAAATGGACAATCAGCAGCACAGTGTGGCCACTTACTAAGAAATGACTGACTGGAGCTCTTTGCAAGTCTGCTTAAAAACTTAGTAACTGCTTAACTGGTACCCTTCCACGATCTTTTCTCCCACGGGGTCTTTTCTCCCACTGAAGACCCATCTATGGAAAAACGCTCTGCCTTTGGTTTAAAAGCAAAGATCCTACTAATTTGCTTCATTCATCCATCCACTCATTCATTCACCAAATATTTATTTGGTGGTATTTGTTTGATGGTAATATGGGCTCCCCTGCTCAAGCTGCTCTGATGTTTCTTGTTCTTCATTCTGCACTGGCCTTTATTTACTGCTTGGCTGATTCAGACTACCAGGGTGTGTGAAGTGGGGAGAGTAAAGGAAGTGGGTCCTTGTGAGCCAACCAGTCACCTACAGAGGGAGGGGGACCACCCCCTCAGAGCCACTTTCCCTTCCCCTTGGGTTGTCAGCTTCTCCCAGCACACAGAGCAGCAAGTCAGAATCCCAGGTAGCCCAGCAAAGGAGGCCGAGCTTATTTGCGTTGTGGGTCATGGGTTCTTACACGGCTGAGGGAAGGCCTGAGCAGGGCGTGGGCTGCAGCTGCAAGTCACCTTGAGTAACTGTGATGCTATCTAAAAGTCTAACGGTTTCTTTTGGGTAGGCACTTCCGCCATCCTGTTTGTGAACCAGAAGCCTGTGCTGGGACAGCCCTGTTCTGAGCAGAAAGGAGGACTAGATGGAGGCAGAAAGGAAAAGGCCCCATGAGTCAGAGTTAGAAGATATGGGAAGAGACTATGCTCCCATCACCAACTCAGTCCTGCACCTGTAAAAAGAAGAAAAGGAAAAAAAAAATCACAAGCACGAGTATGCATCGCAAGGTACCAAGGAACTTCCTTTCTTGCTGCCAACTCTGCCCTAGTGCCCTCACCTCTGTAGCTGTGTGGCTGGAATGAGAAGGGACTCACCATTAATTCCTGGGAGTGGAGGCCCCATTCACTGGGCCTTAGAATGCCTGGCAATAAAAGAAATATTGGGTCCCTATTCATTTGAGCTTGTACATGAGGCTAAGCATTATAAAAGTAGCTACTGTTTTCAGAGTGCCTACCAAACTATGTAGGTGAGGCAAATGAGAATCAGAGTGGGTAAGCGACTTGTCTCAGAAAACATAGCTAGAAAGTAGAAGAGCTGGAATTCAACCTTCAATCTGCTTCTGAAATCGAGGGTCTTATCTTTACACTCAGCTGAGTTAAATGAACTAGAAAACACTTCGGCATTAGGGCTGTTAGTGTTTTAGAGAGACAAGCCTTAGAAGATTCTACAGGGAAGAGGTCATGTTTCTAAGGCTGGTACCCAAAGAAGCAATCTAAGTGCCCGAAAGTCTGCAGGTCGTGTTGGGATAAGGAGCAGAATCAGGGCAGTTCTTTGCAGTCTGAGCAAACTCTCAGCTGGTTTCTTTGATCAGTTTCTCCATATGTCTCTCTTCACAGTGCTGGCGATCACCTGGCCCACCGTCCCTTTCCCAGGGTGAGTTGGGTCAGGGTCTGGGGTAGGGGTGGGAACACTGCAGAAAGACACAGAGGCATCCCTGCCAGCCAATGCCCTTCACACTCACAGGTCCCTGAAGGCATTCCCCCTCTGCCTCTCTGCGAGCAGTGGGGGGGATCCAGAAGGGGCACCTAGAGCTGATGGCCAGTGTTCGAACTGGTAGCAGAGAGAGAAACCGCTCCGGATTCCAGTTCCCCTGTCCCTCCCATGCAGCTTTGTTTTCTTCAGCCTCTTTGCTGCCCAGAGAGCTGGGATGGCCCTGGGGGAGGATTGCTATGTTGGGCCTATGGGAATCGGAAGTTCAGGATCTTGTCCTTTGCGCTATTCCTTAGAGTACACTTAGGAACAGCAAAAGGGCCCTAAGGCAACAAGAAGCTTATGGGGGCTGAAATTCCACAAAATCGAAAAACGCATCAATCGTTCGGGGTGAGAGAAAGATAGACTGCTACAGGGAGCCTGGAAAACTCTGCTTGGCTTACTTTTCTCCTCCTCCTCCTCTTCCTGATACATAGATGAGAGATGGATAGATTGAGAGTGGTTTCCTGAAAATCTGAGACTGCGAGGTGGAGAGGAAAAGAGATGACAGAGGGGAAGGTGGTCGACGCCGTCCAACACAGAGCATTGAATGCACTGTCTGAACAGCCCCTCTTGCGGGTGCGGGGGGTGCGGGGGGCAGTGGGAGAACAACGTATCAATCAGGGAGGGTTCTCACTCTCCGGCCAGGAACGCCAGGAAAACCAGGTATGCTGTGAGTGCAATTTTTCTTTAAATGAGGAAAGACAGGGGGTAGGAATGTACATAAAAGAAGTAAATAGAAAAGAGGGGAGATAAAAAGAATGAAAGAACGACTCTAACCTTTAGGGCAAGAAAAATGAAAGGAGGCATGTTAAAGGAGGAAGAGGTTAAGAAGGACTGACACCGAGGCAACGACCAGGGTCTTGGAGAAACTAAGAGAGAAAGAGGGGCCAAGCGGCTGTCCCATCCCCATGTTTGGGCAGATTAATGGAGTCGTGGCTCCCTCGCTTGCGTCCTGCCCCGGGAGGGGACAGTATCTGTTTAGATTTGTGTCTAAATTTAAACCCTGATTGCCGGCCTCCTTGCCCCTCCCTCCCCCTCCTCCCCCCTCCCTCCTCCTCCTCCCGCTCCTCCACCTCCTACCCCTCCTCCTCCTCCTTCCTCGTTCTCTAGCGCAAGGCGCGGGCGGCCGGGGCAGTCCCGCAGCCAGCGAGCCGGGCGCGCAGCCGCCCACTTGCGCTGTGCCCGCCCCAGCCGAACCCGGCCCCGGCGGGAGCCGAACGGAGAGCGGGGATCGCGAGCCCCGGCCAGAGCGAGCGCGCGCGGCCGCCGCCGAGTCGGCACCTGGAGGACATGGAGGTAAAGGAGCCGGTGGCGCGCGGGCGGGGCGGCGAGCGGGGCCGGGATCCGAGCGGGGAGCCGGGAGCGCCGGGCTCATTGCTGCCGCCCCGGGAGCACGGCGAATGCCCGCCGCTCCCACGCCTCCTGGCCAACTCCGGAGGCTCGCCCCTGGTCCTACCTAGGGGACCCCTCTGAGCAGGCAGGGGGTTGGTGGGGGAAGACCTCAGGGAGAGGGGAGGGGCCTTTCTAGAGATGCAGGTATTTTGCTTAGGGACTTAAATGCTTCAGAAAAAAAAAAGTGCTGTAAACTTTGTAAATGGGCAAACGTGTGAGCAGCAACTCTCAAGAAAGCAGAAGCCGCTGGATCTGAAGATACGGGTATTGAAAGAGAAACAGAACTGTTAACGTGAGGCACTTTTTTGGCCGGTCCGTTGGCTTCCCTTTTCGATGAAAATTGGATTTAGAGTCCGGTCGCCCTCTTGCTTCTCAAGTCCCGCTTCTGTCTGTCACATCTTCTTTCAGAACTTTCTGAAAGGCTCCCCTCGTGGTCAAATGGCGCTCGTTCTGATCAGACTTCAGACTCCCCTGTATGTCCTGCGTGCACAGGAGTGTGCTGGCCACATATCTGTGGGGGGCTCCAGGGTGAAGCCCACCACTGCCCGGCCTGGGATTTTCCTGGGACCGCTCCAGTGGGATCCAGGAACCACCCTCCAGTGGAGGAGTGGCTGGGTGTATTCCCCTCCGCCCTGCCTTCTCCACATCCTGAGACTTCCCCAGATTTTCCCCTTGAAACTGAGGCCTGACATTTAGCCCTAAGCCACTCTTAGCCAGACTTGGGCTTGCTTTTGAAAAGAAGAAAAGAGAAGGTGTGAATGTTACCTAGCTTTCAAGGTGATTCCCACCCTTTTCAAAAGCTGAACTGCTGCTCCCAAGGCTGTGGTCAGCACTCTCAAGATTCACAGTCAGTTCTGCTAGCTCTTCCCCGCTCCTGGCTCTACACCAGAGCCCAGGTTGGCTCTTCTAAGTGAACCTCACTGCTTGGCCTACAAAGCGCTGTGACTTCTCTGTGAGGGCAATAGGTCTGTCCTGGGCAGTTGCATTTAGGCATCCGGCTCTACCAGTTGTCTCCAGATATCACCCTCAGGGAGGCCTTGTAAAGTGCAGGGGACCGTGGGATCCACCAGAGGCTGAGATGGACCCTCTGGAAACATCTGTAAACTGGCGAAACTCCACGCAGATTAGGGCTGGGAAAGGGTGGGAGGGAAACCCAGCAGTGGGTGTTCGCAAGTCTACTCAAAGATAGCCCAGAGAGATAAGATCCTCTCTGGCTGACTACAGCTTCAGGGCAGAGGAGAGAGATGGCCCCGGGGATGCCCACGGGCTGAGTGAAAGTTCCTGAAGAAGTTGCTTTAGGAGTGGGTTTCCTCCTCTGAAAGTACAGGGTGCCTCAGGCCCCCAGGTAGAGGTACAGTGCGATTTAGGACCTGTCTAACCTCTTGCAGAAATGGATGGAAGATGAGAGCAAAGATTTAGGCTTAAAAGCAGGTTGCTTGCTGCTTGGGGGCCAAATGCAAGTTTGAACTTTGTTCTCAGAAGGCACAAGGGACCCCTTCCTAAGGTACTTTTTTCTCCCTCAGTTGAGGAAGGAACAGTGTGTGGCAGAGGCCCTGAAACTGTCGCTTAAGCAACTTCCTGTGTTTGGGGGGTGGTGAAAAGAGAAGGTCCTCCAGTGTACAAACCAAGACGTGTAGTCATTGATGGGGGATTCTACCAAGATGGGGGCATTGCTTGGCCAGCCAGGAAGCCTGTCAGTTCGCGCTGAGTCTGTACAGGGCATGGATTTGCTGGTTGGCAGTGACTGCTTTTGAAGTTCTTTTGTCAAAATGCCTGGAAAAAGAACTGCAACTGCTAGCACTGGTAAAGGAAGTAAAGAGGAAACCAAGAGGCTGGAGAAGTGACGTTTCTCAGCCAGGACGTAAACTTTTCACGGTGGGACATGATATGCAGGAGTAGGGTTTGGGAATTCCTGAAAAATCTCAGAGTAAAACCCTCTTTTGAGAGGTGAAACCCACTTTTGAGACATGCAGGGACCACTATATTTGGTGAGAAACTGAGTTATGTTACTTCCCAGTACTAGGAATTTAAACCAGGCCAACAAGAGTTACTCAGCATTCATTCTCTAGAGCCCACTTGCCTGCTGGAAGTCTTTGGGAAATCTTTTCTTTTTTTAAGTTACTTTACTGCTATCAACATCAATCATTATTTCAGCCCTCTTTAAGCCCTCTGCAATAAACAAGATAAAGATGCCTTTTAAAAGTTCATGATCCAATAGGGAAAATGAGACTTACTATTATATCTAATCATGTATATAATTTTCAAATGCTTAAGTGCCAAAGGTATGGCAGTTGCAGACCAAAAGTTCCACAGTATTTCAGTGTTTCTATTAAGTCTCAAAAGAAGTCATAAAAGAAAGGTAGGTGGTGAGGAGGAGAAGACATAAGGAATGGGTGCCCGGAGAACATGCCAGCTTTGTGTAGGAAAGCAGGCCAGTTGGCTGGAGAGGAAAGTGGGGAAGCAGAGAGAGAAAAAAATGAAAGTAATAAGATAAAAACCACAGGGCCTCTGAGTATAGCGGATGCTGGCCAAGTGGGTGAGTGGGAGCTGGAATTCAAGCCATCTGGAAGAAAGGGTTACTTTTTCTTTGTAAAAAGTCTCCTTGCCTAGCTGTGCCCCAAAGGGGGCCTTTTTCTAATTTAGACAGAGGCCAGCTGCAGCCCTCAAAGGCCAGATAGTGAATGGCCCTGGATTCTGCTCCATGGACAGTAGGAAACTGAGTGGTGTTGAGTAAGATGGCGGCCACCATGTAGCAGGGATGATGTGGCAGAAACACCAATGTGTAGAGTGAGCAAGGAAACCAGACTCAGGAGCTTCTCTGAGAGTCCAGGCATATTCTGACTTTGAGAGAGAGCAAGAATGGAAAAGATGGAAGAGTAAAGGCCACGTGTTATACGAGGAACCAGAAATGACTTCTGTGTTTGAGCTTGCCAGGGTGCCCAGATGAGTAGAGTTCTCTAAGATGCCAAGGAGAATGGCAGTATTGTTTTTATGCTTCTGTAAGCCTTTTGTAGGCAGGGACTGTCTTATTGGTCTTTAGGTCTCCAGAGATTTGCACAGTGCCTAGATGATCATATAATTTCTCGAGAAGAGCTTGCTTGATAAATGAATTGACAGAAACAGGGAACTCTTCCCCTCTCAGCCTGCAGCTCGAATATCTCTACCTTGGGAACCTTCACAGATGCCCTCAGACTCCACAGCACTCTCGGCACTTTTTTCAAACTGGATTAGAGTACCAGGCAGAACTGTAACTGTCTGCTTACCTGGCTCTCTCCCTGGAAAATTCCTGGAGGACGGGGACCATATCTTATATATCTAGGGCCTGATGGCACTCAAATGCTTGTTGAATGAGTAAATAAACGGTTGAAGATGGGAGAAAGATCAGATTTTTTTTTTTTTTAAAAAACAAGGTTTAGGTATGTTAGTTTTGATTGTTCTAAGTAGGACTGTCCAATACTCCACGAGAAGTACAGACCTCTTATGATGAAAATATGATTCTTCTCTAGAAGAAATAATAGGTGAAGTTACTCTGGATAGGAACCCAGAAGGGAGAAATGTATAATAAAGAAAGAGCTGGAGACTTCGGACATCAAAATTAAACTAATATTCTTAGTTGCTTAAATATAAATGGTAGGCAGTACCAAATAGCCTGAGAGTACTTGAAAAAGTTTAATTTTCCACTGAACAAGTAATGAATTTCTAATTTAGATGAAGACAGTTAAGGATCCCTTTTCCTTAAGGTAACTCCAAGTCCCTTCCAGATATTATTTGTCATTCATCCATTTGTTCAGTGTTTATTGAGCATTTATTATGTACTAGATCTTGTGCAGTAAATGTTAATTAAATATTGGGCTATCATGTCTTTTCATCCTCACAGACTATCAGTTTTACTGATGATGGGTCTGTGTGTATGTGTACATACTGGTACATATAATGTGTTCATTTGGTAACCTACTTTTTCAATGATATCTTTTTACTTCTTTACATTTTTTTTTTTTGGCTGCGCCAGGAAGCTCAGAGTCCTAACCACTGGACCGCCAGGGAATTCCCATACTTCATTAAATATTTTCTACCACAATTTCACCCAACAGCCTTTGCTGGTTCTGGACCCAGCCTCTCACTGAGCCATATGTTGGCTGCTGGCTGGAGCCTGTGGGTCATAATTAGGGATTGCTTGGCCTCTGGGAGCTGGAGCATGGCTGGTGGACTTGCAGGCCTGGCCAAATACCCCGCACATTCCTGTCTGGCTCCCACTCTTTGGGACCCTCAAAGTACCACCGGCTTCCAGTTAACAGGCACTTGCATTCACTGGACCGCAATGACAGGGGGAGGTTCGGGTAGGCAGACTGGAAGGGCCCAGGCGCTATCGCAGGAGGGGGTGAGCGTGCATTCCTGGAGCGGAGTCGGGTTTCAGAGCCCGATCCGCAGCGCGGCTGCTCACAGCCAGCCGAGCCAGAGTCTGGCGAGCGCGGCGGTTCCGTGGGAAATCTGAACACTGGAGGCTCAGCAGCCCGGTAATCTTATCAGGGCCTCAAGAGAACGTTTCAGTTCCAGAGAAATCTGAAGGCAGATCTGCCTTCCTCAAGTAATAGTTTTGGGTTTGCAGAGTCAGCTTCACCACCTCTACGCAACTCATTAGAATCTGAACATCTCAGAGCTCTGGGTGGAATGAAACGATCTCTAACTGCCATACTGTAAAGGAGAAAACAAGACGCAGAGACTGAGGCTGCCTGGGGATTTAGGCACCACTGGACCTTTGGAAAGCCAACAGCTTGCAATTTTTCTCTCACCTGGGGAGGAGGAGTTCAGCCTAAACCTTAAGAGGGAGAATGGTCAGTTTCATCACAAAATCAATATCCACCTCATGTTTGGCCTTCAGAGAGTTATGTAGACGTTTTTAATCTCTCTCTGCAGAAGAAGATACAATGAAAATGCTAATACAGTACTAAGGCTTGGTCACCAGCATCAGTATTATTGCTCTAGGGCCCTACAGGAGCTCATCTCCCCAGTGGATCTGCCTGAGTCAGACCAGGGGGGACACTGCCCTCATACCGTGGTCTTTTGGGGAGTGAGCTCCCCATCTATTTCCCTTTGGGTTTCCTGAATATCTGTCTCCTGGGCATTGTGGGAAATGACTGCTGAGCCTCTGAGGCTCACCTGTAAAGTCTCACTTGCATGGGTCAAATCTTATCTTGAGGGAAGGGGCTCCAGCCTCTGCAATTGCAAGCTCTGGCGCCTCCATAGGAGGGGTGAGATGGGCATTCAGGGCCTTTACATCTCCAAGAGACCCTCCTGAGATGCCATCAGAACCCATCCTTAATGGAGAGTGTTGTGGACCCCAGGCTGGAAGCACTGAGAAGTTCCAGACCTTGGAACTGGACATTCTTTCCAGCCAAGATGTCCCCAGCCCTTCATTTTGAACCTGCTTGTAACCATATCAGGGCCACCTTCTTGGCCTTGGGGTAGCAATCACAACTCTCTCCTAAGCTGGATCTTCCATAATCGATTGATAGCAAGTCATAGGACACCACACACTAGCTCTTTAATTAGGTCCAACAGACACGCATTGAGGCCGTACTGCCTGGCAGGCAGTGGAGATACGTGGCAGGCAGTGGAGATACGAAGATGAATGTTTCACACTGCTGGTCTCTGAAGAGCTCGGGTCGAAGAAGGGGGTCAACCACCTACAGGCGTGTGGAGAACAGGAGTTTGAGTTCATGTGGACAGAGGAGAGGTGTCATACCCAGCCTGGGCTTCAGGGGGCTTCCTGTGAGAGATGTTTCTAAGTGGAGTCTGGAGGGATGCGTAGGAGTTGATCAAGTGCAGAAATTTGGGAAGAGCCTTCCAGTCAGAGGGAATGACGAGCAAAGCACTGATGCTAGCAACAATATGGTATGAGTTACGAGCGGTTTGTTTCCGGAGGATAAAGCAAGATAAAGGTACTTGAAGTTGGGGGACTAGATGAGGGATAAGAGAAATATAAGTTACAGCTCCTGCCATAAAAGGAGCTCTCTTCTGTTTGGGGAGACAAGATATACACATATGACACAACAGAAAAAAATACAACATTGTATCTTGATAAGCTCTCAGGTGTGTGGGAGTTCAAAGTCAGCTTCTGTAATGGAAGCTAGAGAAAACTTGCTTTCTGTGCTGGGGATTCCCCCTACAAGTGTGGCTCTTCCCAGGCCCCCTGGCAGCCCTGGTGATGCACAGCTAACAGGGGATTTCAACCCAGTGATTAGCACACTCGGCCTGGAACCTGCACCTAAAAGCTTTTGCTGAGGATATCTAATTTGAAATAGGCTCCAGGCCCCAAGGGAATGCCTTTGGTCACCCCCCACAAGGCCCTCTTGCCTTCTCTGACAGAAGGAGGCCTCTGGGAATAAACCACATTCACACAAAAAATCTCCTCTTTCAGTTCACACCTCCACCTGCAGCCCCATTCATTCCTCCCGGTGTGATCACACATCCTGTGCATGCTCCAAGAAGACAGCATTTCTCCTTTTTGTCCAAAGGCAGCACAGGGACAAGCTGAGGTGGGCCCAGCAGCAGCAGCTAACCACGTGCATCAGCCTGGGCTGGGCCCAGCGAAACAGTGCAACAGAAACGAGAAGCTGAGCCTTGTGGCTGCTATTACACAACCCAAGCACCCACACCAGAGGTCACAGAGAATTTGTATCTCTCAACATGCCATACAGGGCTTCCAGCTTCCTTGGGGCCTCCCTGCTAGACCCTTACCCTCCATAGTTCATTCCAAGCACATGAGCCAGATGGACAGTTCTCCCACCTTGATGGGGCCACGCCCCCCCCCCTCCCCGCCTCCCTCCTCCATCTCTGAAATACATTTCCAGGCTTCAGGCTCCTGGCTTGTCTTGCTTTCGAGATATGTTTTGATGGATAATGGGAAATCCATTTCTGAGCATCCATACTGATGTCAGTGTGGGAGAAACCTAAAGCTTTCTGCATGGTAATCACTACCACTTGTTGAATGCCTACTTATATACAGAAGTTTTGCATAAGTTTATCTTTTTAATCCTCATAAAGTCCTATTCCATCTGTTTTCTCTTTTTTGTTTTAAGGGTTTTTTTTTTTGAAAAATTTATTTGATTTATTTGATTTTTGGCTGTGTTGGGTCTTCGTTGCTGCACGCGGGCTTTCTCTAGTTGTGGCGAGCAGAGGCTGCTCTTCGTTGCGGTGCGCAGGCTTCTCATTGCGGTGGCTTCTCTTGTTGCGGAGCAGGGGCTCTAGGTGCACAGGCTTCAGTAGTTGTAGCACATGGGCTCAGTAGTTGTGGCTCGCGGGCTCTAGAGCACAGGCTCAGTAGTTGTAGCACGCGGGCTCAGTAGTTGTGGCACATGAGCTTAGTTGCTCTGCGGCATGTGGGATCTTCTTGGATGAGGGCTTGAACCCATGTCCCCTGCATTGGCAGGCGGATTCTTAACCACTGCGCCACCAGGGAAGCCCCTTTATCATTGTTTTAAGCAACAAGTGCCAAGAGATCCGGAGCTAAGTCTGGGAGGGCCCCACCCCACCAGGGGCAGTACTACACCCTGTCCTACTAGCCTTCCTTTCTGTGATGCCCTCAAGGGGTCTCTCTGGAGGAGTCCTTGGCCCCTGCTGCCTAGTCATGCCTGAATCCCCTCACAAAAGCCTGAATTGAAGTACTTGGGAGGAGAGGAACAAGGATGATTCCAAGCCCTTGTGGAAATGCATGGGAGACTCAGAGGGATGCCAGTGCTCCAGGCTACTATAGACTGAATGCCAAAGTGCTGCCCAGATGGGCATCTAAAACCAGTGGAGTTGGCAGATGCGTGAGTTTTCTAGGACTGCCATAACACATGACCACAAATGAGGTCACAGAAATCTATTCTCTCACAGTTCTGGAGGCCAGATATCTGAAATCAAGGTGTCACAGGAGACCCTAGGGGAGAATCCATTCCATACCTCCTATAGCTCCTGGTGGTTGTGGCTTTCTTGGCTCGTGGCCACTCTAGTCTTTGCCTCTTGTTCACTTCACCTGCTCTGTGAGTCTCTCACAGGGACATGTGTCATTGGATTTAGGACCCACACTGATAAGCCAGGATGATTTCCTCATCTCAAAATCCTTAGCTACATCTACAAAGATCCTTTTATTAAATAAGGTAACATTTACAGATTCCAGAGACTGGGAAGTGATCATATCTTTTTGGGGGCCACCATTTAGCTCATGACAGCAGACAACGTGCTGTCCATTATAGGCGCAGGGCACTTGGGGCTTGGTAGGGTCAATCCTTGGTTATTGCTAGGTTATATTGTGACACTCCTCCCCCTACTGCCCTGGGGGTGAATAACCCATGAATATTCATTGATTACTGTTGTGTGAATAATTTCCTGTCTCTGGGGTAGCCCACATACACCCTTATTGGCATGGGTCACAGCTACAGTCCTTTCTGTTCAGAACCACAGTTGGGAGAGGAGGCCATGCGGGGCACTGTGGAGTCTTTCCATGTGGCTATGAGGATCATCTCCCCCCTGTTCTGATCCCTTTCCCATGAGATAACTACGGGCGGCGTCAGCAGGCTGGGAAGAGCTACTTAAGATTATCTGGGATCAGGACTTCCCTGGTGGTCCAGTGGTTAAGACTCCGCCTTCCAATGCAGGGTGTGTGGGTTCAATCCCTGGCCAGCGAACTAAGATCCCACATGCCTTGGGGTGTGACCAAAAATTAAAAAAAAAAAAAAAAAAAAGATTATCTGGGATCATCTCCACCCTCAGAGAAGATTGTGCCTAGCAAGATTATAGAATTACATTTTATGTGATCTCATTTGATATTCTGTGATCAAGTACCTTATTCATGCATTCTTCATTCATTTAAGGACGTGTACTGAGCAGCTACCAAATGAGAATTTACAAGACACAGCACCTGTTCTCAAGATCCATACAGTCTGGAGGAAGAGAGCAGGGCAGAAATGGAAGCAATGATTGCAGAACAATGTGATTGGCTCTGTAAAGGCAGTGTGTAAGCAGTCCAACTGGACAAGTGAGGACAGGTGATTGCAGTGGTCCAGGCAGGCTAGTGTCACTGTAAAACAATTCCATAGTCTTACTTGTTGAAAACAATGAAGGCTTATTTCTCACTCTGCGGAGGGTTGGCTGGGGGCTCTGCTGCATGTCACTGTCGTCCTCCCTGTGGGACCCAGGTTGACAGAGCAGCGACCATATGGAACGTTGTCAGTTATCATAGCAGAGGGAGGGAGGGTTCCAAAGGACTTGCCCCAGCCGTGGCTCTGGCCTGGAAGGTTTGGAACTGGCCACATCAACTCGACCACAGGGATGAGGAAGTACAGTCCTCCCACATGCCCCACATGATGAGAGCTAGATACGTTTCGTGAACATCCTTTGGGTCCTGGTGGAATCTTAGAAGACTTCACAGAGCAGATGATCTTTGAGTTGGTCTGGAAGTAAGACTTGTGTCTTTCAGGCTGACAAAGGTGTGAAGGCTGAGGAAGAAAGCATTTATCTGTGCCACTCCGGGCTCACTCACTTGAGACTTAACACAATTCTCATGGTAGGAGATGTTCTTCCTGATTAAAACGAAAGCTGCTTTGCAAGCACAAAAAAATGTTTTTAGTGATTTCAGTTATTCTTCATGCTTTGAGATGTGATAAGGAGGGGCATGTAGGTTTGAAAGGGAAGTCAGAGGGTGAATAGAATATATGCCCCATTTCTATAGGTAAAAATATCAATGAAATAGACATAAGCCATTAGGTGAAGCTGTTTAAAATGTTTCTCAAATATCTTAGCCCCAGAACAGCCAATACCATAGACCATGCCATCAAGAGAGACAGCTTACAGGCATCCTTTTTGATTTGGAAGTGCTCCCCCATAGTGAATAAGGGAATCTATGCCTTTTTCTACATGTAGTTATATAACATTCGGAATTGCCTGTTTTTCCCCCTATAAGCCTGTAAATAAGCCCTGCCCTTGGTGCCTGAGGAAGGCGTTAGTGAAAGTCAGCCTGTGAATAACATGGACATTAGGCAATGGAATTTGAAGGAAATGGAAACACCAGGCTGCCTTCTGCCCTCTGTTCTTTTTAGGTTTCCTTTGTTGGTTGATTGCATCTGGGATAGGCCAAGGGGGTTGCTGTGTAGAGAGATAAACCATGAGACCTGAGTTTCAGGTCCAGAGTCAGTGACTAGCCTTAGGGTTCTGGTTGGTCCCTCCATCTGTAAAACTGGTACCTGCTTTCCCTACCTTATAGGGCTATTTTGAAAAGGAAGTAAGATCATGCATCATAAATAAGATTTAAAAATTTATTTATTTTATTTATTATTTTTGGTTGCATTGGGTCTTTGTTGCTGTGCGCGGGCTTTCTCTAGCTGCTGCGAGCGGGGGCTACTCTTCATTGCGGTGCGCAGGTTTCTCATTGCCGTGGCTTCTCTTGTTGTGGAGCATGGGCTCTAGGTGCGTGGGCTTCAGTAGTTGTGGCACACAGGCTCAGTAGTTGTGGCTCGCGGGCTCTAGAGTGCACGCTCAGTAGTTGTGGCACATGGGCTTAGTTGCTTCATAGCATGTGGGATGTTCCCGGACCAGGCCTCAAACTGTGTCCCCTGCATTGTCAGGCGGGTTCTTAACCACTGCGCCACCAGGGAAGCCCAAGATACTTTTATAAAGTACTTTAAGGTACTTTATGAAAGTACCTTAGAAAGGTAAAATATCCCATAAAGTCATGGTGGTATGATTATTAATATCTATTAAATGGATATTGTGCAAAATTGTGACAACCCTGAGGGTGTCTTCTGTAAGAAAGCTCTGGTGTTCTCTTTGCCTAATAGAAGGTGGCAGAGGGAGTGCAAAGAAGGTGATGTTGGAGAATATGAGCAAAGCTAAGACTTCCATTATGGACCAAAAAGGACACACAAAAGAGGCTTTGATTTGTGCAGAGGTGATAAGGAAAATACTTTACAATTCTGCCATGCTTTTTTGTCAAAGCACTTTCCCATATCTCTTAATTTAAAGCTCTAAAAACTCCCATCATTGGCTCTAGTATGCTACAATGAACATAGTACAGTTGAACCTTGAACAACATGGGTTTGAACTGCATGGGTCCACTTATACTTGGATTTCTTTCACTAAGTGCATCGTATTATAGTCCTACATGATCCATGGTTGGTTGAACCCGTGAGTTCAGAACTTTGGATACAGAGGGTTGACTATAAGGTTATATATATGGATTTTCACAGATTATTGACTTGGGGGAAGGAGGGGGTCTCTAACGCTCTCGTTTTTCAAGGGTCAACTGTATGTATCAACACACCCTTTTGAATGAACACAGGAATGCTTCATATTGCTTCAAGGCAGCACAATGTAGGGGTTAAGAGCACAGATCCAGGAGCCAGGCAGCTGGATTTGAATCCTGACTTTGCCAGCTACTAGCTTGTGGCCTCTCTGTGCCTTGGTTTTCCCATCTGTAAAAATGGAAATAATAATAGTACTTACATGATTGAATTGTTGTGAGGCTTAAATGAATTAATACCAATGTACCTCAGTATCTACAGGGGATTGGTTCCAGGACCCCACCCCCCTCAGATTCTGTGGATGCTCAAGTCCTTATATAAAATGGCATGGTGTTTACATATAACCTACACACATTCTCCCATATACTTTAAATCATCTCTAGATTACTTATAATACCCAATACAATGTAAATGCTGTGTAAATAGTTGCTGACACATGGCAAATTCGAGTTTTGGTTTTTGGAACTTTCTGAAAATTTTTTTCTGAATATTTTTGACTCACAGTGGTTGAATCTAAGTTTACAGAACCTGTGGATACAAAGGGCCAACTGTATTTGTGTAAAGTGTTTAGAACAGTGCCTGGCGCATATTTGATGTGATATGATTGTTGAATAAATAAAGTTTTTATAGTCATTTAAAAGAGAATGGCCTCTTTTGCTTTTGGTGCAGCTTTGACTGGGACCCAGGATGGGCTGAAGTTCTCCTCCAGCCTGAGAGTGTTGGGTGGAGGGGTGGTTAGTGCCCGCTGCGTGCTGACCTCTGCTGGTGGAGCTCTCTGGACTTCTGTATGCGGTTGGTCCTCGGAGGCAGTGCTGGAACAGGACCCACATAAGTCCGGACTAGAACCAAGGAAACAGCCCTGGGGGAGCCTTAGGCATGGAATAGCAAATCCAAGCTGCAGGCTCACAGGGCATCCAGGGCCTGCAAGAAGAAGGGAGTATTATTGGCTCAATAAATGCATTTCAAAGAAAGGGAGACAGCAAGTCTATTCTGTGGTTCACCCTGGTAGAGCGGGTGAAATGAGGAGGTAGGAAAAGGGAAGACAGTCCAACTGAAGTATGGCATCCCTTCCTCTTCCTCCTTCTTGCTTACATTGGTCACCCCTTCCCTGACCTGTCCTCACCTTTCACACCTGCATGGGAGTCCCCTGCTGGGGTGCTGAACAGGGTGGGATTCTGTGATTGCAAAGACAGCTGCAGGGATTGGAGACTGAGAAGCTAACCATTCAGAGCCCTTCTCAGCTGACATCAGTCTCAGCTTGACATCAATCCCGAGCTTCCTGCTGTGCTGAAGGAATTAAGTGCCTTCATATGCCAGCAAGGGTTTTCTGGTTTCTCGAATGGTCAGGGTAGCTCAACCTGCTCTGAATTCATCCTGCCAAAATAATTACTTGCAGTAAGTAATGCAAGTAAGGGGTTTTGGTAAGATGGACTCAGAGGAGGTTGAGCTACCTAACTCCTAGCGTAGCTTCACTGCACTTTTTTTTTTTTAAATAAATTTATTTACTTAATTTATTTTATTTTTGGCTGCATTGAGTCTTCGTTGCTGCACACGGGCTTTCTCTAGTTGCAGAGAGTGGGGGCTCTTTGTTGCAGTGCGCAGGCTTCTCATTACGGTGGCTTCTCTTGTTGCTGAGCACGGGCTCTAGGCTCATGGGCTTCAGTAGTTGTGGCACACGGGCTTAGTTGCTCCACAGCATGTGGGATCTTCCCAGACCAGGGCTCGAACCCGTGTCCCCTGCATTGGCAGGCAGATTCTCAACCACTGAGCCACTAGGGAAGCCCAGCTTCACTACACTTTGCGTCCCAGGTCCTTCCCAAGGGAAGTCTCCAAGGGCAGGACACTGGGCTCTGTTGTTGGCCCTGGCTTGTTAAACATTTTTGTTAATGGCTTGGATGAAAAATAGAAAGAAACCAGATGACCCACAGCTGGGATAGTTAATATGATAGATGACATATTCAAGTTCAAAATGATTTATATAGGATGGTATGCCGGGGCCAAAACCAACATAACGAAATTAAACAGGGATGAACGTCAAGTCCTCTGCTTAGCTTTGGAATGTCAGGCACCAGCGTAGGACAGACCTGGCTTGGAAGTACACACTCATTTGTTCAGTCAATTCCACATATATTTATCGGGCCCACTGTGTGAAAGATGCTGTCTGGATCCTCAGAGGGAGTCAGATATAAAAACAGGATCTCAATAAGCTGAAGGTTTAGTAGCGGTGCAGGGATGTAATACGATGCATCTCCAAATAAATACAGGGTGCCGGGTATGAAGTGTCATGTAAGTGACAAGACCACAGGGCTGGGGGGCTTCCTCAGAGACAGAGCATGCTCAGCTGGTGCAACTGGAAAAGGCTTCATGGGAGAGGGTGAGTTCACAGTGGGCACTGAAAACCAGGAGTTTTTTCCTAAGCAGGTAGCTATAGCGAAGGGCAAAGAAGTAACCGTAGTGGGCAGCTAAGTGATAAGTTGGGGGAGTGGGGAGCTATGAGTACCCTCAGTGACCGAGTGGGTATGTGTGCACACATGTGTGCGTGAGTGAAACTGCCGAAGAGAGAGGATAAAACTGCACTGTGCACAGACCAGAAAGACAGTGTTGATAACTTGTTCTTTCTTCAGTAGGTACTGAGGGTCTTTGAAAAGGGGGCCTTCCGGGATCAAAGGAGCGCTGGAGGCCCGTTCACCTGGCCCCAGTGTGCAGGATGAGTAGGTGGGAGACTCTAGAGGCTGGAATACCAGTTGAGAGGCTAAAGCACCAATGAGAGAGGGCCTTGAGATTGGAAAGGCAATGAAACTGTGGAATAAACCGAGGCAAGGACTCGCAGTATTTGGCATTTGGTGGGAGGCTGCCGTGGGTGTTAGGGTTAGAGAGAAAGTGATCAGCGTGACTGCATTTTCAGTCTGGGAGCAAGGAGAAGAATTGGGCTGGTTTGGGTGGCGGAGGGGCTGCATTTCGGTTGAGGCCTTGACAGGACATTCAGAATTGGAAATTCAGAACTGGAGCATGGAAGGGCATTGTGCTGAGATGGGTTCAGCAGTCATCTGCACAGAAGTGGTCTCTGCAGCCCGAGCAGTGAGAGGCCACTGTAAAGCAAGGAGCAGGCCAAGGACAATGCTGTGGGCATCCCTCGCATTTGAGGAACACCAGGACGACTAAAGTTAGTGAAGGAGCAGTTTATGTGCAGAGGGCTGGGAGTTTTAGCTGACCACAAGCTTCCCGTAACCTAACCCTTTTCTTTAAAAAAAAAAAAAAGGTTCAGTCTCAGGCTTTATCTCTGTATCCCACAAATGTAGGACTTAAAGTTTTTTATCCTGCCCAGATGACCTCTCCAGGACTCTCTGTGTGATCACATCTCCTTTCCCCTAACCCTCTCTCAGCTCCAGGAATGGAGGCCTCAAGGGAATGGGCCTCAGTACTTCTAGACTGTCACCTGAGGCTGGGATGTGGTATAGCCGAGGTGCAGAGAAGGGAGGGAGAGGGGACAGAATTATTTGTCCATTAGGCAAAGGTCTTTTAAGTGCTTTCAGTGGCAATCAGGTCGTGGGTCCCACATCAGATTAATTTATAGAGGCACAGCCACACACTGGGAAGGTCTGAATGAGGCATGTTCTTGTTATTATTTTAAAAACAATGATAAAACCACAACCAACAAAAAAATCCTTTTTTGAAAATCCTAGGACTTGGTGTTCAGGGGTTTCCCTTTAGTCTTAAAATATTACTTTATTATTAAGCTAATATTAAACATTTTAAGGTAAAATTATTAGAATTATCATCCTAACACAGCTATTTTTTTCTCTTTTTCTTGCTCCCTTCTGATCCTCCATTTTACCCCCTTTATCATTTAAAAAAAACAAAACTGGGAGAAAAAGACAATACTACTTAATATAACGACTATGTCTTTATTATTTTTAGCCATATATGTAATTCTTACCAAATTATAATGTGTCTATACAACTCTGTACTGTATCTTTTCACCTAATGCTATTTCCAAGACAATATCCTTGTTCTACAGAGTCACATTTTCACTTAAAATGTCTGCATGATATTATTCTATTACACAAATATAACATCATTTAATCATTTTTCTATTTTGGGACATGGCATTTGCTTCCCTTTTCTCCTTATTGTAAATAACATAGCTATAAACAGTACATGTATCTTTTTTTCTTCTCTTGAATTATTTCTTTGGAGGCAATTCCCAGGAGTGGAATTATTAGGCCAAAGGATATGGCTCTTGGTAAATGTTGCCAAATTAGCCCTGGGCTGCCTTCCTTCTGCAAAGGCTCACTGTACCTGGTACACAAATTGCAGACTTAGCGAGGTGTGCCAGGAAGGGAACGTGAGGTGAGAGCGCCCTGTGGAGGCTGGTTCAGCACAGAGCCCCATCTTCCCACTGTACTCCTGTGGGTTCCCCATCCTGCCAACAGGGAGGGGGAGGGGAGGGCAGGAAAGGGGTGTGGACACCCTGGGAAATGAAGCAACCATCTGGACTTCCTGCTGGAGCAGCTGCAGATAGGGGAAAATTATGTACCAGTGAGAGGGGGGCAGGGCAGAGTGAGCCTGGGGTCACCCAGAACCTCACCCACCGTCAAGGATGGAAGCAGGATAGCCTGCTTGGGCTGGCCTCTAGGAAGCAACGACTCGCTCCTAGGAAATCCCTTGCTGTGGTGGGCAGGAGTGGTCTGGGTTAGGAAGGAGAAGCAATCACCCACTCACTCCCTCACTTCATAAAGATTTCAGGAGTGCCCACTGTGTAAGGTTCTCTGCTGAGAATTCTGGACACAAAAGGGAATACAACTGGGATCCTGCCCTTAGAGAGCCTGCGGTCTAGTAAGGGAATCAGAAGGATAACAGGTGATTATAATAGTTTGGTCAAGTATGCTGATAAATCTGTGCTCAGGACACAGATTTGGGTATGACCTGGGGGCAGGAAAGACTTCCCAAAGGAGGAAGGATGAGGAGGAGCTGGAGAGCTGAAGAGGGAAGAGAAGGATGTTGCAGCTGGAGGGAGTGGCAGGAGGGAGGAGAGCATTTGAAGTACAGTTGGATTTACTGGGTAGGCCATGCTTGACTCCCTAGAACTTGACCTCGGAAGCTCCAGGATTTCCACACGGAGGCCTCTGGAGACACAGTCCTGTTGCACAGGGAGCGCTTACGGGGCTAGCCTTGAAGCTGAACCTGTAGGGCAGGCACACTTCTTAACTTAAACTGGATATGTATTTGGCGTGGCTGCTGAGATTACAGGGAACGTTCGAGCTCTCAAAAGCCACCTCTTTGTGTTGCCACTTGTTTTATTCCCCAAGCTATGGGGGACGGGGGTTAGGTGATCAGATTTACATTTTAGGAAGTTCACTGTGGCTGTGGTCCCCAGAGAATGGATTTGGAGAGAGACCTTTAGGGGGCTGTTCAGTCACCTGGACTAACGACCAGGCAAGGTGGGCTTCGGAAAGGACTGGAGGCGGAGGCGGAGAGAGGAGATTGAGCGGGGACCCTTCCTCACAGGCCGAGAACTTTCTACCTAAGCCCTAGCTGAGGACTAAAAGAAGAGGCAGCACGGTTCCCAGGGGCCTGTGCGCTGATGGGGATGCCCAGGTGTGGCCATAGCATTTAAAGGGCATCAGACGTGGACCTGGGTTTCTCGTGTCTGTAATGAAGAGCAGCTCACCTGTGCCTCCTGGGCACCTGTGCAGGTGCATTGTGTATGCGTGTGGTGGAGGAGAACCAGGTGAGTGTTCCAGTCTAGCTGGAAGAAGCCAGGCATGGTGGTGCAGGAGTTCAGGGCTGTGGACCAAATTCCATTGCTGTGGAAATTGCTGTGCGGTCTTGAATCAATGGCACAAGATTTGGGGCTCTCACCAGGATGATAATTCTGTCCCTGCCTGGCTTACTGGGGGCATTAAATGAGTGAATGTGTTCATCTCCAAGGACTTGGAAGAGGTATAAAGGACTGGACAGATGCAAGGTGTTGTCACCTCTGTGTTTTGGAAAACACAGGGCAATATCTGGAAATAACTTGGTGCCTCAAAGAGAAGCAGGCGCTCTGGAGCGTGTGGGGCAGGGTAGGGGTGAGGGATCTGTGGGGCATGCACTCCCCTTGGGGCTCTGCTTCCTGCTCTTCTTGTGGCGTTTCTTTGAAGCTCAGAGCAGCTGTTACAGATGAGAGGCCAGGTTGGGCCCTGCCCAGATTACTGCTCAGAGGCAGAGGCCGTGTTTGAAGCTACAAAGAGGCAACCAGTGGAGTGGGCAGGACTTCCTGACTCTAGCACGTGGGTCTGTCCCTGGCCTGACACCCCAGGGGCCCACCAGGAGGCCTGGGTCCTGAGGAAAGACCTGCCGTCCACACCAGGGAGACCACTGCCCCGTCCCTCCATGCGAGAGCTCTGTTCCAGCCACAGTCAAGGACAAAGTTCAGGAGCTATAGGCATTCCCCCTCTGTCCAGTGAACTGTTTTGAGTTTTAGAAGCAAAAGCACCAACTAACAGAGCACGGAGGGGAGAGGGCCAGAATTGCAGCCCAGCCAATGGCTCTGCTTGTGTGAAGTTAGGCAGTTTTTTCTTTTGGCCGCGCCTTGCAGCATGCGGGATCTTAGGTCCTGGACCAGGGATGGAACCCGTGCCCCCTGCATTGGAAGGGTGGAGTCTTAACCACTGGTCCACCAGGGAAGTCCCTGGGCAGTTTCTGTAGAGTAGGGAAGAAGGATTCAAGGCGCTTTTACCCTGACAGCATGCTGTGAGTGTGAGTACACATAGCATGATGGGGCGAGGAGGGCATGGGGGCTCAGCCCCAGACGCAGCCTCCACAGGCCAGGTGCAACGCCCGTGTTAGTCTGCTAGGGCTGCCAGCACAAAGTACCATGGGCTGGGGGGCTTCAACCCAGAAAGTTATTTTCTCACACTTCTAGAGGCTAGAAGTCCAAGATTAAGGTGTCAGTAGGATTGTTTTCTTGGGACTTCTCCTCTTGGTTTAAGATGGGCATCTTCTCCCCGTGTCTTCACAGAGTCTTCCCTCCCTGAGTCCTAATCTCCTCATTTTACAAGGACACCAGTCACACTGGATTAGGGCCCACCCTAATGCCTCATTTAACTTATTGACCTCTTTAAACACCCTATCTGCAAATACAGTCTCCTTCTGAGGTACTGGGGGTTAGGACATCAACATATGCATTTGAGGGACACAATTCGGTATATAACAGCACCCCCAGACCCAGAGCCTCACTTCCAGCTGTGAGTGAGAATGGAAAAGTTGCACTGGAGATCACCAAGCCACAGGGGCAGAAATGGAACTCAGAGGGCTCTGAACACCCCGTCTGTGGCCTTTCCCTCCTCGCCTGGCTACTTCCGCCACTCCTGTCCCTCAGCCACATGCTAGAAAGAGAGCCCCAGGGCACCCTGCATTCTGCACTGGCGGTGTTGCTGCGCGGCTCTCCTACTCTCCTGCTCTCCCCTGACCCCAGGCACAGCTTCCGTTACCCCCTTCTGGGTAGATAAACTCATGTCACCTCTCCTGCCAGCACAGAGTGCAACGCGATGGACTCCGACCGAGCTCTCGGCATTCTCTGTCTTGTGGAGCTTTGCTCCCGCTGGTCTCGCTGCCCCGAACTTCCCCATCCTCCTGTGAGTAGTTGCGTTACTCTGGGGCTTTTACTTCCCAGTCACTAGTCCATTTATGGGGCCAGGCCTGCCCAGCCAAGACGAAGGGGTGAGGCAAGACAGGGGGCAGGCATGGCAGGGCCCATGGTCAGCCCTGACCCACCAGCTCCCTGTCTCCCCTCTGTTCTGAGATCACTGGGCCGGCAAGAGGAGGCTGAGCCTCTGACCGGCGTTCGTTCTCCCGGTTGTCCTGAGAGGGACCGCACTCCGCCCCCATCTCCACCCTTATCTGGAGGGTGGGCCTCAGATGCTTCCTCTCCCCCAGTCACCAGCGCCTTTTCCCACAGGAGGGTGGTGCCCTGTTACCAGGTCCTGGGAGGAGATTTCCCCACCCCTGACTCCCATCCCTCCTCACTCTCCATTCCTCGTGGAGCCAGTGATGCCCCCCTTATCATCTGGTCTGGAGAGGATATGAGTTTAAAAGGAACCGGGCCCCTTTAAAGTTGAAACCTCACCATGGCCAGATACTAGAGTGTATTTTCAGCCAAGAGGCCTAGGTAAAGATACAAGCAGTTGTCAGACTGGAACCAGGCCTGCCCCTCCGTAGAGAGGGACCGACCAGTTGCCGCCCCAGCTGGGGGCACACGTTTTCTAATGACAAAACCTGTGAACAACTTCAAAGCTGATGGACATGACGTTTTTTTCCCCCCATCTTTCCAAATTCACTTCCAGTTTTTGTCAAAGGGTATTTGTTTGTTTTTGTGTAACTCTCATCACTGTGTACAAAACGCTGTGAATTTCTCAGCCCTTTTTTTTCCTTTTTGTTCCATACATATCTCCGTGTGTTAGAAAGGGTGAGTGTCATTTTTAATAGGAACATGGTGTTTTATTGCCTTTATGGTCTATAATTTACTTCAACTGTTCTCTGAAATGTAATGTTCAGATGGTTTTTAAGTTTTCACCTCATGTGAATAGCAATGCTATAGATGATTTTGTATAAGCTGCATTTTTCTTTATTTCCTTAGCATATATTCTAAAAATAGAACAAAGCATTTTCAAGCTCTTGTTACATAGTCCCAGATTATTGTCTTGAGAGGGCAGAATTAATCAGTGTGTAATGCTAACAGCAGTTTTTAAGGGAACAGTTTTCCCCATAATCCTGGCAGCTCTGGCTTTTTATTATTATAAGCTTTTGCCAATCTGATAGTTGTGTACTGCTACCTTAAAGCTCATTTGCATTTTAGTATTGACTATCAATGTCCTGTGTCTTCCCAAATGACAACTTTGGGTCAGTATTTTCTCCCCATGCTTTGGAAATTTATCTTTTTTTTTTTTTTTTTTTTAATATATTTATTTATTTATTTTTGGCTGCATTGGGTCTTCGTTGCTGTGCGCGGGCTTTCTCTAGCTGCGGTGAGCGGGGGCTACTCTTTGTTGCAGTGCGCGGGCTTCTCATTGTGGTGGCTTCTCTTTGTTGCTGAGCACGGGGTCTAGGTGCGTGGGCTTCAGTAGTTGTGGTTCACGGGCTCTAGAGCGCGGGCTCAGTAGTTGTGGCGCACGGTCTTAGCTGCTCCATGGCATGTGGGATCTTCCCGGACCAGGGCTCAAACCCGTGTCCCCTGCACTGGCAGGCGGATTCTTAACCACTGCGCCACCAGGGAAGCCCTGGAAGTTTATCTTCTTTGATGCTTTCTGGTGTTCATTTTACACAGATTTCACATGCATAAATACGTTGTGTGATTTCACTTAGCAAGCCTCTCCCTGGCAGGCTTTGTCTCCACTAAGTCTTCTTCAGATCAAGGCCGTGGTTCTCAACCCTGGATGCATGTTAGAGTCCCGTGGAGGGAGTTTCTAAAATACAGGACCTGGGGTCCCTTTGGAAATAAAGGAGAGGAGCTGAGCAGACTGCTGGTCTCATCTAACAGATGGAGATCCCAAGGCCCAGAGACTTGATCCAGAAGCCAGAGCCTCAATCTTTTACAATGGCTGGTGTCTTTAAACAAATAAATATTTATTGCACACGTACTATATGCCAGCCACTCTGCTAGGAATAGGGGAAAGTCGAGATAAAGGCTGTGGTACATGCCTTCAAGGGGCTCATACTCTGGTGAGGGGGACAGACAGCTCAATGTAGCAAGGGAAGTGCTACGAGAGAGGTTTGCATGGCTGGCTGTGATGACACAACCCAGGGGAGAGGTCCATGAAGGCTTTTGGGAGGACGTAGCAAGAAGATGGGTCTTGGATGAAGAAGAAGAGCTATCCAGGTGGCAGGAATAAGGATAAAGGCATCTGAGGTAGAGCAACAGCATGTGTAAAGACATAGAGGCATGGAAATGCATAGTGTGTTTAGAGGGCTTCGGAGAGGTTCACGGCGGGAAGAGTGGGATGTGGAGTTGGACTGCCAGGGTTGGAATCCCAGGTCCACCGCAGCTTTGTCAGCTTGGGCAACTCATTTAGCCTCTCTAAGCTCTGATTCCTCCATCTGCATTGTGACAATCATAATACCTGGCTGGTTGGTGGTAGATCCAATCAGCATCTTTTTTAAGCACTGAACATAGTATTTGGCACATGGTAAATGTTCAGTAAGTGTTGGCTGTTCTTATTGAGAAAAATTATTATCTTCTAGGGAGGAAAGATGGACAGGAGCCTTACATTCTATATACTAAGAGGTACTCTATAGTAGGTAAGCCAAGCAAAGACGGTCAGACAGATTTTAGACAGATTGTTTGGGCAGCAGAGGGGAGAATGGACAAGAGGAAGGAGAGCAGAGGCAAAGAGACCAGTTGGGTGACCACAGTCTCTCCCCACAGTCAAGAGAGAGAGGATAGGGACCCTTAAGTGCAGTGACCACAGTGAAGATGAAGATGCCAGGCTGGAAATAGAGCTAGAAGACAGATGACTAGGCTTGGTGACCTACTGTTTGTGAGAAAGCAGGGGAGAGAGTAGGATCTGAGATTTCCTAATTCCACCACCTTTAAATCCGCTCCTGTGCTCAGCCAGGTCCTGCAGGCTCAGCAATCATGTCCTTTCCGAATGGGCCTGCCATCCCTGATCTTCAGGGCTCCAAGGAACTGACTGCCTGGGATTGGGAAAGCTGTGGAGGAAAAGCACAAGGGCCTTTTATGTCCTAAACTAGATGGAGGCTACCCCTCTCCCCAAGGAAATGAGCTCAGCTTCCTCAAACCCTCCCTCCTACAAAGGAAATCTGAAGCCTGGGGACTTGGACCCTACTCAGGACCCTCACTGACAACCATCTCAGGCATCCGGATGCCCTGGGCTGTCAAAGCGTGTGGTCCAGGCCTATGTCTGCCTGGGGAGGGTGGCCCACAGGAGGGATGTGCTTTGCAGAGCGGAAATGGCTCAAACCAGATATTACCTTGTTTGTTTTCCCGTGTGAAGAAAAGAGACCATTTTACTTTCCTCTTTTATTTATTTTTTAGGGATCAGGCAGATATTTTTAATTCCTCTAGTGTCCTGCTCTCTACAGGTGTTTCCTATGGTGTTGCTCTCAGAAAGGACAGAGCCGTGACATAATCAGTTTTGTTCCTGAGATTTCCAGAAAGTCTCCCCACTCTGTGTGTGCCGCCTCAGGTCCCCTGTGGGCAAGGTGAGGTGAATACAGACCCCCTGCGTAACGGGCTCTGTGTTCTCCACCGTTCACCTGTGGTGCAAGGCAGGGCTTGCTCTGAAGACCAACCTAAGCAGCACTGTTGGGGAGAGAGGATGAGAGGAAGTCTTTGGTTTCCAGCATTACTCTGGTTGTTGAGTCCCTAGCAACTGTGGCCTTACAGAGATGCCAGGTAGCTCCAGTAAAATTACTCTTTTTTTTTTTTTTTTTTTTTGGCCGAGCCACGCGGCATGTGGGATCTTCCCCAACCAGGGATCGAACCTGTGCCCCCTGCATTGGGAGCGCGGAGTCTCAACCAGTGGACCGCCAGGGAAGTCCAGAATTACTCTTTACTTCTCATACGTAGGACAATTCTCCCATCTCCAACCAATTATGACAGCCTCGTAGAACAGGCGAGAATGTCTTTGCTATTGAAAGGGCAGAATGCTTGTTCATTTTTACCCCCAAAGAAGTTATGCATAAACTAAAATTTTAGGGAAATCATCATGTTTTTCATGCACGACAGAAGGCCACAATGGGAAACCCTTTTATCAAGTGAAGAAACCATTGGTAAAGCAACATTATCTCTCTCAATTGATCTGTTTTACAATATTTATGGAGCCTTACACCTGTCTTTTAGGAGGAATGGAACAAATATTTATTGAATACCTTTACTACACAGCTTGTCTTTTAAAACCTTCACAGCTGTCTGTGAGTTGGGTATTACTGATCCATTTTATTGATTAGGAGACCAAGGCTAAGAATGGTTAAGGGGTCTAGTAGCCCTGGCGGGCAGGAACAGAACTTGAACTCTTCTCCTTCCATCTGGAGTTCTATATTCCAATCCCCCTTAGAATTCAATGAGGAGGTAATAATACCTTTGATATTATTTAATATTAAGAACAGTGATACAATGATGTGCATGTAATAATTAAAAACAGATTCATATATTAAACCAAAAGATACCTCCTGGGATTATCCAGGAAAACTGGTCGAATAGGGTAAAAACATTCTTCCCGTGAATCAGAAGTAGCAAACTGGTAGCCTTCTGGGCCAGATGCTGCAGGCAGACATTTTCTACCCGCACTGAGGTTTTCCTTTTTTTTTTTTTTTTTGGTAACTGAGATGATGTTAAAAACGGAATCAATACATGGCACTTAAAAATCTGGATTTTAATCTCTTGAGAATCCAGATCATCTGGTGATGCTGGGCCTTGAATGATCGTTTGAAAAGTGGCTCAGGGTTGCCCCAGGCAGGCAGTGGGCTGGAGCTGTGCAGCAGGATCGCCCACCCCCGCTTTCCATTTCCTGCCTGGCCTCTGAAAGCACTGGAGTTTGCAAGGCCCACCCCAGATGATGCGGGGGAGGGGTGTGGAAACAGGCTGCAAAGTACACCCAGGATCTGCATGGGTCTTACACATTGGGAAAGTCTCCGTCTCCCATCTGCTCCCAAAGAGGTCATTGCTCCCAGCTGTCAGGCTGCGTTCTCAGAATGAAGTTACATCGTTGACATCTAGAGTAGAAGTAGATTTCATAGAAGGGAGGATGGCTGGCTCGTATTAAGAGTCCGAGTGGCCTGGTTTTGAACCCAGCCCCACTACATCAGCATGTGACTCTGAGGAAGTGACTTTATCTCTATGCTTACTTGTAAAATAGGACTAATAATCTAACAATATCTACTTCTCAGGGCTGTTGAGAGAATTCAGTGAGCTCCGTCTGTGATGTGCCCTGCACATAGTAAGCACTCAGTCAATATTGATTCCTGATCTCTTTTTCCTTTCCAAAAGTGATGAATACATAACCCCCCTGAGGGCATTGTTTATCACCAGGGATGTAAATGAGCCCACGCTGAGCTGTACAAGATCTTTAGAAAATCAGGGTGTGGGGTCGAAAGGAAATCACCCTATTTCTTTCACTTTTCTCTGGTCTCGTAATTCGGTTTTTCTTCGTATCTGCTGAGATGGAAGGGGACATTTTGGCTTCACATTGATCGTTTCCTTGAGCAGACAGCAGTTTGTAATAGCGAAGAGAAAACATTTTAAAATGTTTTGGGAGCTACTACAAATGGGGTAAGTGGCCCTAGATCTTAGTAAACCTGAAAACAGCTTTAGGGTGCATGTATATAAACTTAGTGGCACAATAGCTTTATGGAATTATGAAACTCACCTCCTCCTTCCCTCTGGGCATGTGTGTCCTGTCCCCAGATGCTGAAGCCCTTGTTTTGATATTTTGAGAAGACTGACAACTCACTACAAAGTTGTTTTCAGGTATTTGTTCACACCAGACTTTCCCAAAAGATTTGGGGAGTAGAGCTTGAAACTCTCATTTCAGTATTTAAAAAATTGTTTTAATTTGATGTTTTTCATATTATGTCTTGGTGACTTGCTTTCTTTTCCTTGAAAATGTATCATGGACGGCCCTGTGAATTAGTTCCAATTTACTCATTCAAATACACGTACACAATTTTACATGACTGAGATCATAGCAGGCATGCTGGTTTTTTACAGGCAGTGTTTTTCTTTTGGTTTGCCCCTCCCAAGTCATCTCTCCTCCCTATCACCTCAGCTTCCAGAAACCTCATATATATACACCTTTCTGTAGGATATTTCATATTCTTTAACTATATAAATTATTACCTATACATTATACACACACATATGATGGATAGGTATGTGTACACATAGACACATATGGGGGTAGACTGTGTTGCTTTATAAAACTGGGATCATATTATACACATTTCTCTGCATCTAACTGTTCTCACTTTACAGTTTTTCATGGAAGTTTGGAGTGCTCTAATTCATCCTTTTTAGTGGTTTCATGATAGCTTGTTATGTGAATGGACCATAAAACATTTCCCTTTTCATGCGTATTCACTTTGTTTCCAGAGTTTTGCTGCTGTAAACAGTGCTGCAATCAGCCTCCACGTCCTTATATACCGGGGCTTGTGTGTCGGTGGAGTAGATTCTCAGGGGTGTGGGGTTGAGTCGAAAGATTTGTGTAATCTAATATAATAAATGTTCCCAGATAACTTTCCTAAAAGGCTGTACAACTCATATTTCCTCCAGCAATCTGTGGTGGTTCCTTTTTCCTGTTTCTGAAACGGCAATGGCTGTTTTTTTCTCTCTCCCCTCTCCTTGCCTGCCTGATAAGCATAAAGAGAAATCTCAGTGTTAATCGAATTTGCATGTGCCTGACAACTAGTAAGTTTGAACATCTTTTTATGTGTATTGGCTTTTTGAATTTGCCTTTCTATGAATTGCTTATTTATATCCTTTCTTATATATTGTTCTTGTCATTTTGTGAGAGCACTTTGTATAACAGATATCTCCTTTTCATCTGTGTTACAAATAATTTTTCAGATCTATTGTGTTCTGTTTACTTCATTTATAGTATTTTTGCCATTAAAAAGTTTTGCTTTTTTTTTTATAGTAGAGGGGCAAAAAAATATATATATGTGTATGTGTGTGTGTGTGTGTGTGTGTGTATATAAAATTAGCCTCTGGGATTTCTTTCTTAGTGAAAAAGGGAAATGTTTCATTTTAACACTCTTTTATCCTATATTCTGCTATTACATCCTATGTTTCAGCTAACTAATCTCAGTTTGCCTTCAAAATGACCTGAACCCCGGAGGCAGGCATGGGAAATCAGCAAAGCATGCTGGGAACTATTATCACAGGCTCCCCTTAGACCACGTGTCCATTCTCTGGCCAGATCATATAGCTGATACCAGTCTGGAATTTTTCTATCCCCAGCTCTTAGCCTCTGTCTTCTCCTCCCTCCCTTGCCAGTCCCCTCCCCCATTTGCTCCTTAAATAGAAGTTTTCCTTCCATCTTCTCAGCTCTCTTCTATATTTTGTCCTTCTTTCTGGTGGGATAGATGGGGAATGTCCCTGAACTCTCCATGTGCCTGCCCCAGGGCCTCCTAGCATCACAGAGTCCTTTCCAGCCATCTGAGCCGGGTCGACCACCCTTCCCTTAATGTCCAACCCTCTCTCCAAAAGGATGTCTGCATCACTGCGGGGGCTGCCTGACTGCCCCTTTGCAGTTCTGGTTTGCGTAGTGGGAATTCAGGACAAATGTTTTCCTTTAAACTCCTTGCCGGATTTACTTCTTCAGGATAAATTCCAAATACCTTGGCTTCGTGTATAATAATGGCCTGCACTTAACAAGCATTTATTGTGTGCCAGACTCTGCTGAGTACCGTACATCTCTTTTGATTCTTACACAAGCCAATGACGCAAATGTTGCTGTCCTCACTTTGCAGACAAGGCCCCTGAAATTTACAGAAGTTGGTTACCTGCCCTCGGCCACATAAGGAGCAGAGTGGGGATGTGAATCAAACATCCTATCTCCGGAGCACTGTATGTAACCGCCTTCTGACCCAGTCTTACCCCTGATCCTTACTCCAGCACTTCTTCCTGGGTCTTCAGACGCAGCCACATTTACAGCCTGTGCGGCTCCTTGGGCCATTAATCATGCCTACACGGGATACAACTTCTTGTACCACTGTCTGCTTAACTTGCTCTTTTATTGAATCGACCTTTGCTTCATATTTCTCCAAGTGGGCTGTCAGCTTCAACAGAACACGGACCATGACTTAATTTCTCTGTAACTGTCCCCTCCCCGACATGTGTTGGTTGATTGTTTCAGGAACCTTCTCCAGCCTTCACTAAAATGTTTAACCAAGACTCTGTAGGAATATTGAATCTTCTTCTATCTCATCTGGCTCTAAAATACCTGCAACTATGGACCCCCCAAAATCTCTGCTTAGCTTAGGGTCTTGACTACTAAAAAGGTTCTAATGCCAGCGTAAGCCAGTTCTTGGCCTTATTAAGTAAAATCAGTGGAAAGTAGGAACAATCAATCAATCAATATTGGCTTGTAAGACACTTCCCATGCACGTTTCACTTCATCATGATAATGACCCTGTGTAGTAGTTCTCGTTCCCATTTTACGGAGGAGAAAATGAAGTCCAGAGGAGATAGATCTGGGACTATGAGTCCTCTTCAAACCGCATCACAACAACCTGTGCTTGGATGGCAGGATGATTGCAGAAGGGCCGGCATGGGCCAGTCTGATCTCGTCACCAGCACCATGCTGACCTTGGGGTGGAAATGAGCACCATTTCTACTCTCTGCTTTCTGTGGGGGTGGAGGAGGGGTGGGGGAGGTCCTTCTGCAATCCCAGATGCTCTCTGTGTGAAGTGGCCTGGAAGCCACTAAGCGTGGAACCACCTCTCCTGGAAGAGCCACAGCAGCTGCCATCCTGGGCTCCCTGGAGGCGGCCTGGAGGTGTAAGTGTGGGTGTGCTGGAGTGATGGGATAAAGTACTGCTGGACTGTCCATAAGAAAACCAAAGCGTCTTGTGAATCATCCGCTCAGATATCTACATGAGCAGCGCGTTGGCCATTGTCCAAAGAGATTTCTCACGCATGTGGTGGAGGGCGGTACAATTGCTGATAAGAGGGGAGCAAGAGGAGGTTGGTTTACTTGTATCTTAGACCTTCTGCTCATGTTTCTTCTTGCGCTCGGGGCCTGTATATTTCTGTGTTTGCTACTGGGAGGAACTTTCTTGTGAGGAACTTCTGCTCAGAGCCTGGGAGCCCCCCTGCAAGAAGGGCAATCCCTCCCCTCTCCCTTGGGGCCCCAGAGAGTCACTCACTCTAGACGGTCCATGAAAAGCTCTGTCCGTATCTACTCCAAATGCTTTCCTGCAGGCCTGTTCTATTCTTAGAGCCGCCCCTGGTTCCTGCTTCAGAACCGTGAGGCTCTCAAGCTGGCCAAGGCACTGAGCCCTTGGTGTAGTAGATAGTAAAAAAAAGCAACAGGCCGAAGGGTGTGAATGAAAGAAAACAAAACCTGTAGTCATTCCATCTTTGTATGACTTCCCGAGGAAACCAAAATGAGGGTTATTTTTTCCCCCAGCTGGGCAGCAACACGCCTGGGGAAAAACCTGAACTCTCTACTCAGTTACTTTTCCCCCTTTACAGTTTATACTTCTTTCGGCCTTTGTATCCCTTCATTGGTCATTGTTCCTTGTTATTAATTTCTCACCCACTTTCCTCTTTAATGGCTTTTAAACGCCTGAGCTATTTGAGCCCTGTCCTCTCCCTCTCCTGAAACTCTTCTTTTTAAGAGAATTACGAACCCCGGTTTGCTAATTTGGAATGAAGGGATTATACTGCATTGCCATTTGATTCCTGGTTTGAGAATAGGAGAGCATCCCATTCTTAGAATCTTCTTTGGAAGAGGCAGATGCAAGAGGGATGATGGGGTGCTTTACTTTGCAGAGCTGTGTGTCAAGGTGGTGGGGGCCCGGGGGTAATATCGATGCATTTCCGTGGGAATTCCTGAGCTTCCTTGCAGAGTTTGCCCTGATTCTGCCTACATTTAGTCAGGTATCCATCCACCTGTTCATCTACATGAGAAAGGTAACTTAAGCGTTCCCGGTTTTCCTCACAGTGATGTTAAAGTAAAAAAAATAGTTAGGCAGCCGAAAGGGCCTTGGAAAGCATCCTTGGCAAGCCCTTCATTTTACGGGTGAGGAGCCGGAAGGGCAGAGAGGGGTGGAGAGTTCACACAGCGCTCCTGACTGCTGGGCCAGTGGCCTCCCCCGCCCCCAGGGTGCTCAGCTCTAGAAATAACTCACCGGCATCTTCCCTTCTGACTGTGCAGGACAAAGCATGTCTGCCCAGAGACATAACCTCTTATTCCCACTCCCTGCATCATTTGGACCCAAGCATGTTCCCTGGAGAGCTACTCTAGCCATTCACCCACCGTAGCCCCTGAGGGCCCCTGCTCCCACTTGATAAACTAGCCTGATTAGGCTTGGCCCTACAGGGGCAGGCACCACCCTCAAACTCTGGCCATGGGGCTTTCCTTTTATGGCCTTTCATGGTGCAGGGCCCTGGGTGAAAGGCAGGACTCTTCCCTCCTACAGAAGAAGCCAGAGCCAGGCTTCCCTTTGATGGCTCGTCGTGCCCCCATTACTCCACCCACATCCCCGAAACATCCACCTGAAACCCAGCACGTGAACGGCCCTGCTATGAGTGAGGCTACTCATGGCTGGAGTCCAGAATCTCACTCCAATTAGCCAGTCTGCCCTTTTGTGTGATTCAGAAAATTCCCATTTGTAAATTCCTCTGACATGAAGATGCAATGCCAACCCTCCTGGTCTGCAGACTTGCTCTACAGGATGGGAATGGAAATGACTTGGCGGCAGCAGATCCCTGCTGTCCCCCTGCAACTCTTCAGGGCCAACGGGCAACAGCCTGCTATCCCTATAAGGCATGCAAAGGAACCCACATTCCAACTAATACCTACTGAGTGGTGACCAGTGCCTTAGGTGACAACGATAGCTAAAATGGGAGGGAAAGCTTATTATGTACCAGGCATTAATTATCTCATTTGGGCTTTATAACAATCATATGAGACAACTGCTATTATAAGCCTTATTTTACAAGTGGGGAAACTGAGGCTCAGGGAAGTTAAGTCTTGCCTAAGATCACACATCGAGTAAGAGGCAGGATTTGGATTTGGACCCAAACTGTCCTACCAAACACTATCTCTTGGCATCTTCACGACCCCGTCGAGGGTGTATTAGCCGCATTTCACAGATGAGACTCTGAGTAGTTAAGTCAATTGCCTGTGACGCCACAACCCATAAATTAGAGAATGAGATTCAAACCTGAGCTTGTCAAGCGCCAAATTCTGTGCTCTCATCACCGTTCTTGCTTCCTGAGTGCTAGTGGCTGCCCTGGGTTGGACAGGAATGGCTGGGTGTGACCTGTTCCTAGCAGCTGCCAGAGGCTGCCAGCCTCCTGCGGCCACAGCACCTTCTTGCCAGCAGCCAACACCGTGGGGCCCATGGGGCTGGCATCCTGGGACTAAGCCCACTCCCCTACCCCCAGGGCAAATGAACGAAGACCTCATGCAGAGGGAGTGTGCCTCAACCTTTTTTTTTTAAACTATGGTGAGCACATTTTTATTTATTTACTTATTTATTTATGACTGTGTTGAGTCTTCGTTTCTGTGCGAGGGCTTTCTCTAGTTGCGGCAAGTGGGGACCACTCTTCATCGCGGTGCGCGGGCCTCTCACCATCGCGGCCTCTCTTGTTGCGGAGCACAGGCTCCAGATGCGCAGGCTCAGTAATTGTGGCTCACGGGCCCAGTTGCTCCGTGGCATGTGGGATCTTCCCAGACCAGGGCTCGAACCCATGTTCCCTGCATTGGCAGGCAGATTCTCAACCACTGCGCCACCAGGGAAGCCCGAGCACATTTTTTTAATTAAAAAAAATGTATATCACATTTGCGAGATAAGATTTACACACAACAAAATTCACCTATTTTTAAAGTACGATTTGATGAGTATTGACAGCTGTGTATAGTTATGTAACCACCACCATCACAAGATATAGATCACAATCAAGATATAGAACATTTCTTTCACCTCAAATTTCCCTTATACCTTTTGTAGTCAGTCCTCTGCCCCTACCCCTGGTCCCAGGCAATCAGTTAGTTGCTTTCCATCATCATAGCTTTGCCTTTTTAAGAATGTTATGTATATGGAATCATACTGGTAGTCTTTCATGTCTGACTTCTTTCACTTGGCATAATGCGTTTGAGATTCCTCCGTGCCATGTGCATATCACTAGTTTGTTCCTCTTCATTGCTGAGTGGTATTCTGTGATTTGCATATAACATAGTATGTTTGTTTATCCACTCACCAGTTGATGGACATTTGGGTTTCTAGATCTGGGCTATTAATAATAAAGCTGCTCTAAAATTTGCATACAAGTCTTTATGTTGACACGTTTTCATTTCTTTTGGGCAAATACCTGAGTGGGATTGTCTGGTCATCATTTGGTTGGTGTTTATGTTTAACTTGATGAGAAGCTACCAAAGTATTTTTCCAAGCGCCTATACCATTTAGCATTTCCTCTAACCATGTATGAGCATTCCAGTTGCTCTGCAGGCTCACCAACGTTTGGTATTGTCAGTTTATTTTATTTTAGCCATTCTTGTGGGTGTGTAGTGATGTCTCTTTGCAGTCTTAATTTGTGTTATTGATTAATGTGCTGATTAGCCATTCATATATCTTCTTTGGTGAAGTGTCTGTTCAGATCCTTTGCCCTTTTTTTATTGGGTTGTTTGTTTTATTATTATGGAATTTGATGAACCCTTTTTTTTTTTTTTTTTTAATAGGTTTACTTATTTATTTATTTACTTTTGGCTGTGTTGGGTCTTCGTTTCTGTGCGAGGGCTTTCTCTATTTGCGGCAAGTGGGGGCCATTCTTCATCGCGGTGCGCGGGCCTCTCACTATCGCGGCCTCTCTTGTTGCGGAGCACAGGCTCCAGACGCGCAGGCTCAGTAATTGTGGCTCACGGGCCCAGTTGCTCCGCGGCATGTGGGATCTTCCCAGACCAGGGATCGAACCCGTGTCCCCTGCATTGGCAGGCAGATTCTTAACCACTGCGCCACCAGGGAAGCCCTGATGAACACTTTTTAACCCCAAAATGTGAACTCTCAAATGCTTTGGCTCCTGGAGGCATGTAGCATTGTGGTTCGGAACACAGGCCTTCACAGACCATCTGAGAGTGGATTCTAGACCCACCATTAGGAGCTGTGCAATCCTGGACCACTTACTTGAGCTCTCTGAGTATCAGTTTTCTCATGAGTAAAATGGAAGTGATTATGAAACCCATGTCACAGAGATGTGGTGAGGACTGGAAGAGAGAATCTTAACATAGTACCCAGCACAATAAACTTACAGTAAATTAGCTGCTTTATTATTGTTGAGAAAATACGTGACAAAAGGCTACCATTACTAATTCAAAACCAGTTTCTAAAGAGAGCCATTTGAGCAATGGTAGTAGGTGTAGATAGAATCACCCGGTAGGGGGATGATCCTGGGCACAGAGGGGACTTGAGCAGCTCAGCGGGTCTGGACTCCTGTGGGACTCTTGACCCTAGAGTGCCCTCAGTCAGTGCCTGGAGGAGACACTCCCACTGTGAATCAGCCCCAGGCCCAAAGGGAGCAGCCAGAGGGAAGGACAGGTGGAAAAGAGAGATCAGGCCACCTACAAGCCTCTGCAGGCTAACCGTCAACCCTCCGCCCCACCCTTCCCAGTCAGCTGTTTTGTTCTATAAAGCCCAGTAGACCTTTCAGGTGAAGCAACTTAACTCAGCTTGGTGGTTTTCTTTTCTTCTCTCTCCTTTGGAGGGTGTGGCAAGAGGAGATGGGAAAGATAAGTAGAATAACTGCTTCAGGAACCTTTTGGCCCCATCCCAGTGAGTCAGCTTCTAAGGCAGGTGGGGCCTGTCCTGTGTGTTGCATGGGGCCTCTTTGATGTACTGGAGATGATGGACTCCTGCCTGGAGCATCCCGGGGAAGCAAGGTAGGGAAGGACAGCCTTGGTGTCTGAGGACAGCTGCAGAAACAGACCAGAGATGTGGGTTTCAGATCCTGGGCGGACACCATTCCACACCATTCTACCCTGACAGGGAACCCATGTCTCCCTGTGCCTCAGTGCCTCCTTGATGAAATGTGTCTGAAAGTCAGCAGCCAACAGAGAGATTCAACCATTCTAGATAAAGAAATAGACACGTTTAAAGTATTTTTTAGATAGGTCATGTTTTAAGATAGATTGGGTTGGGGCTTCCCTGGTGGCGCAGTGGTTAAGAATCTGCCTGCCAATGCAGGGGACACGGGTTCGAGCCCTGGTCTGGGAAGATCCCACATGCCGCGGAGCAACTAAGCCCGTGAGCCACAACTACTGAGCCTGCGTGTCTGGAGCCTGTGCTCTGCAACGGGAGAGGCCGCGATAGTGAGAGGCCCACGCACCACGATGAAGAGTGGTCCCCACTTGCCGCAACTGGAGAAAGCCCTCGCACAGAAACGAAGACCCAACACAGCCAAAAATAAATATAAATAAATAAATAAATTTAAAAAAAAAAAAAAAAGATAGATTGGGTTATTAAAACTAGAGGAGAAGACAGGTATACCCAGGGATGGGAATATGAAATTATAATGCATTTCTTAGCTCCAAGTAGAGTCTGGAGGCTCAGACTGTTGTTAGGTATTGGATTCATCAGAGAAGGTCTCATTCTTTGCCCTCTAGTTATATTCCAGTGACCTTGGACTAACTATTCAAGCCTGGTATGCCTAGAGCCAACCCTGGCTGACACTTTGTTTCCATTTTTACTTCAAGGCCCTGATCTATGTTTATCAAGCCCTCACAATGTCAGCCCATTGGTGTTGGTTTACTGAGGCATCATTCATTTATTCATTCATTCATTTACCGGCATTTGAGCATTTAATATGGGAATGGGTTAGGGGATGGTGCTTACAGTGGAAAGAAAGAAGCTTGCAAAACCCTGGGTATTTGAGAAGCTCCCTGAGTTCCCCGCCACATTCACTGGCCTTCTTTTATTTCCTCAAACCCCTCCTGCTCTTCTCACTTCCAGGCCTTTGTGTAAACTCTACTTGGAATGCCCTTGGCTACCCCCGCTCCCTTCCCTACCACACACACTTTGCTTGGATCACTTCTACTTATCTTTCACATCTCAGTTTAAACGGCACATCTTTGGGTCGGGTCCCCCTGTCACTTGCTTTCCTAGTCCTTTCCCTCTGCAACACTTATCGCCCTAATAAACAATAAACTGGGATAAAAAATAATGATGGTTGTTGAACAGTTACCCTCACTAGACTGTAACTTACATCATGAAAAGGGTCTGTATCATCTTGTTCGTAGCTATATCCTCGTGCAGGGCCTGGAGTACCGGAAGAATGAATGAATGAATGAATGAATGAATCCAAGATGTGGTAAAAGAAAAAGGAGCAGGGGACCCAGCACCGCACCCTGCCCAGGGCAAACCAACCCACAGAGCATCCCAAGGGGCTTCCTGCTAAGAGTCCAGCTCCAGACTGCAAGGGAGGAGGGGAGGGAGTGAAGAGGAGCCGCTGTAACAGGAGAGGCTGCAGCTGACTGGGAGGCAGGCCCTGGTCCTTGGGCGACTTGTTCTAATCTTAGAAGGTATGCCTGGGCTTTCTGCTGTGGCACGAAGGACAAATGTCCCAGACCTCAGGACACACTCACTGTCACTCCCGCTTGGGAAGCAGAAATGGCCCCCAGGGAAGGATATTCTTGGGGGGCCTCTGGCTGCAGCAAACCCCAGGAGTCAGAGGGGCTCACGGTGAAATCAGGTTTATTACAGGACTAACCAGCACAAGAGAGTACGTGACAGGAGTCTCTGGACTCTCTTTGAAGAGCCAGCGGATTGTAGATTCACTTGTTGGCCTAGGTGAGTGAATCCCTCTGCATCACCTGTGCTAACTATGCAGAAGCACTTCTTCCACAGTCTTCCCCGTTCCTCTAAAAAGAACAAAAAGAAAAAAAAAAAAACAAAAAACAGCTAGCTGCTCTGAGGCTGCCGGACTGACAGGGTTGAATTTGATCCTCCCCCCACCCGCACCTCCACTGGTGGGAGGAGGAAGGAGAAGAGGAAGATGATTATGCGTGCGCCACCTGGACCACGAGGTCGCTGCTTCTGCCCCCTCGTCCCAGCACCGTCTCCATCTCCTTCCCAGCCTCCACTCACCCTGCCTGTCTTCAGACTCGGCCATCACCTTGTAACAGGAGCCAAGTTTCAAACCCAGGTTCATCTGACTCCAGAAATCCCAAGCAGGTCTTTCAAGGGTCTGTCCTGGACCCTCTGCTCTGTTCACTCACCCCTTCTGGGCATCTTTCCCTTCTCTCGCCACCTCTTGCCTCTCTCTTCCCAGCCATGCTCTCCCCGGGGCTCACCATCTCTGTGGATGGCACCCCTGTCCACCCAGCAGACAGAGCCAGAAACCTGGGCAGCGTCTTGGCTCCTCCCTGCACCTAGCTGGTCAGTCACCACTTCCAGTCAATCCTTCTCCTAAGTTGCTTTTTTTTTTTTTTTTTTTTAATTAATTAATTTATTTATTTATGGCTGCGTTGGGTCTTCGTTGCTGCGCGGGCTTTCTCTAGTTGCAGCGAGCAGGGGCTGCTCTTCGTCGCGGTGCGCGGGCTTCTCACTTGCGGTGGCGTCTCTTGTTGCGGAGCACAGGCTCTAAGCACATGGGCTTCAGAAGTTGTGGCCCGCGGGCTCAGTAGTTGTGGCTCACGGGCTCTAGAGCACAGGCTCAGTAGTTGTGGCACATGGGCTCAGTTGCTCCTCGGCATGTGGGATATTCCCGGACCAGGGCTCCAACCCGTGTCCCCGGCATTGGCAGGTGGATTGTTAACCACTGCGCCACCAGGGAAGCCCCTAAGTTGCTTTTGAGTCCTAGTAATGTTCTTCATTCCCATGGACCCTACCCCAGTTCAGGCCACCATTCTGTCTAGTCTCACAGACTCCAGAGATCTACAGAGTGTTGGCTCCAACCCTATGTCTAAGCCATCCTTAAGATAGTTACTAATTCCCAGATGGACTTATCTGCTCATGGTCACCCTTGGTCCCAGTTTTCTGCCTCTACTGGGTCCTTGTTCTCCATTCTCCTATAAGCCTAGTAGACCTAAACACCCTGGGAATCCCTGGCATGTGTAGGGCTCATTAATATCTACTGAATGGTCGAATCAATAACCTCTTCGTGCTGAAGGCATTCCTTTACCAATGGTGAGCCATAGACACTTTTGATTCTCACAGTACCCCTTTCAAAAGCACCCACAAATAAAAAGCTTCTGCTTTCAGTAGAACTTCCACTGAAGATTTGCAGATTGCAGGAGGTGATCATAATGATACGACACAGCTAACAATTGTAAATCAGTGACCAGAGGTTCCTGTTCATCAAAACCCTTTTGGCCACCCCATCATCAGAGGTTTCTTTCATAGTGGCCATTTCCCCCACAAGTGGCTGACCCTGTCCACTCCTCAGGGTCTCAGCTGCCCCGTCCCCTCCTGTTGTCCTCTACACTCTTCTTCCCAGCTCCCTTGGCAGATCCGGACCCAACAGGAGGCTCCGCTCAGTGAAAGGACTTTTGGGGGCCAGGATCCACCCTCCGTACGAGGCAGTAGAAGGGACTCCCCTGGCGGTTCAGTGGTTAAGACTCCGTAGGCGGCAGTGGGTTGTCAATTTGCTCATTTTTTTACCTTTCATGACAACAGCAGTGGCCTCTGAACTGGTCTCCCCACCCCCACTGCAGCCAAAGGGACCATCAAAATAAATCCAGTGGTTTTACTCTTTTGCTAAAATCCCTCCAATGACTTTGCATGGCCCTAAGAACAGGGTCCCAGCTTAGAGGGCCCTGCCTGCTCTGGCCTCTGTTTCCTCTGCAGCCTCATCTTGCCCCTCATGCCGCACGCCCTGTACCAGGCTTAGGGACTTCTAGTAGTTCCCTGAGATGCCCCTGGCCTTGCAACCTTCACGTGCAGCTCCCTCAGCGGGAGAGTGACCAACTCTGCCCACCCTTCAAGCTTGGCCAGGTTGGTGGTTCCTCCTGGAAGCCCTCCTGGATGCCTCTGGCCAGGTTGGGTGCCCCTGCTGTGCTTTTCAGCCTGTCCTTCTCCAGTCACAGCATCCTGAACTCAATGTCACCTCCCTCTGCTTCTCCTCGGGGAGGCCTCCTTTGACATGGCACCTAGCAGTAATCACGTACTACACATGCACTTGCTTATTTGTTCACAGCCTGTCTGTCCCCTGGAACTTGAGCTCCAGTGGGAGTGGGGACTCTCTCTCCTTTAGCACTACCTCCCCAGAGCTCAGAGCCCTTAGTGGGTGCTCAGCAGTACTTGCTGACTGCTTTAGTTTCCTATGGCCAGTGCAACAAATGACCACAAACTTTGCAGCTGAAATAACATAAATTTATTATCTTACAGTTCCGGAGGTCAGAAGTTCAAAACAGATCTCACTGGGACTAAAATCAAGGTGTTAGCAGGGCTGCCTTTCTTCTAGAGGCTCAGGGGGAGAGACTGCTTCCTTGCCTTTTCCAGCTTCTAGAGGCTGCCTGCATTCTGGCTCATGGCCTCTTTCTCCATCTTCAAAGCCAGCGATAGTGGGTCAAGTCTTTCTCACATCCCACCACTCTGACGCTGACTCCTTTGCCATCCTCTCCCACTTTTAAGAAACCTTTGGATTGCATGGGGCCCACTTGGATAATCCAGCATAATCTCCCTATTTTAAGGTCAGCTGATTAGCAAACTTAATTCCACCTGTACCCTTACTTCCCCTTTGCCATGTAACCTAACATATCCACAGGTTCCAGGATTCAGATGTGGACATCTTTGGGGGCTATTATTCTGCCTTCCACACTGGCTGACCCATCATACTTTAAATACTTGCTTAATTGCCCCTGTTCCCCAGTAGGCCGTAAACTCAGGGGTGCAGACAGTATCCATTCCTGCCCATCTCTGGGTACCTCTCCTCCAGTGTGCTATCATTCACTGCGTCCTTAGAGCCTCACAACTATCCCAGGAGGAAGGCAAGGCAGGTGCTGTTCCCATTGTACCGATGAGGAAGCTGAGGCCTCACTAGCCCATGTGACTTGACCAAGGTGGCACGAGAAAGGGCTCCAAGTCCATGCTCAGGACTTAGCCAGCGTCCTTACCGGCAATTCAGTTCCCTGAATTAGGTGGCAGGAGAGCATAAAAAATAATAGCAATAACCATAATCAGACGAAGAAGGAAGAAGAGAGATGGAAGCGTAGAGGAGAAGGAAGAGGGGACATGACCTAGGTCATGACCCTAAAAGCCATAAAATTAAACTTAGCTTTATTATTTTTTTAATTGCTAGTTAGTACGCACATCAGTTTCTCTGGGCTGGTCTGAGAGCTCAGGAATGGAGTGTCTGTTAAGTGCCTGTTAAGTGTAGCCCACCAGTGGCTGACTCGTGACGGCCCACTCCTGAGCTAAGAGTGGCAGGAAGCAGCAGGGAGCACAACCTAGCCAGCTGGGGCTCCCTCTGGGAGACCTGTGCCCCAGAGAGAATGGAAGGGCAAGGGTAGACTAGATGAGACCCTGGGCATCCCTTGGTGTATTCTCCCCATTTTACAAATAGAAACTGAGGCACAAACAAGTTAGGCAACTTGTCCAAGGCCACAGAACGAGTATATGCAGAGGCTGGCTTTGAACCCAGGCAGTCTGGCTCGAAGCCTGAGCTCTGTGCTCTCCTGCCCCAAATACAGCACCATAACCCCATCATCTGTGCACTACGCCTGGCACAGACAGGGCTGATTCTGAATCTTGTGGGGACTCTGGGGATATTGGCTACCTCCTGCTGGCCATGGGAGAAAGGTGGTGCAGCCTCCAGACTACAGGGGACATGTTGCAATTTGGGTTGGGGCAAAGGCTGACGGATGTTAATAATCTCATGTACCAACAAGAATCCTGAGGCTCAGAAATGTCCACCCCAGTATACGTCAGAGCCAAGACTGAAACCCAGATCTGATTCTGAATTAGCTGTTCTTTCCACTCCGGTCATATCGTCCCCGTGCACCCACAACCCCATCAGACTCAAAATAAATTTTTATCCTTACGCTTACACAACAGTTAACAGGTTTCACAGAGAAATTTCACATACGTTATCTCTGAGATTTCACTGATAAGGTCCTACACTACCATGACATTCAGAGTGAACATCTCCCTCCCATTTCTCTGTTGTCCCTGCTGTTACCTGGGGATGTACCTGGACGCTAACCCCGCCTGTGCCACCGCTACCAAACCCGCTGACGCCACCTGGCTGGCCGGCCGGGCATCTGAGACTGTGGGCTACCCTGCTTCTAAAACCACCGAAGCGGTCAGGCCGGCGTCCAGTGACTGAGGGCTGCTGAACCCTGTCCAGGCCACTGGGCTGCAGCACCACGTCCGGGGAGGGAGTGGGAAGCACTGGAGGTCCCACGGAGGGACACTGTACCCGGGGCATGGCCCTGGATCCGTTGTGTGAGCAGAGCATCCTACCTGGGTTTTTCCCTGGGAGAGAATCGCAGAGGCCAAGGACCTGCCATTTTCAGATTCTTAAAGCCGACAAGTGGGTAGGTAGGGGATATTTGGGACCTTTTTGGTCTTATGTGAAATAGTCGATCGGCGTTCACGTGTACCTGTTTCTCTTCTGCCTTGTCTAGTTGTCGTTCTTCTTTTTCACCTCCTCTCCACGCCACCACCCCCACTCCCCCAATCACTGCTATCCCAGTGCCTCCTGCAGTGTCTACAGATGCTCAAGAAGTGACGAATACATGACCCAACAGCACAGATGCAGGACACGAGGTTTATTCCTTCCCGTGGCATTCCAGGGTTTCATCCTCTATCATCTAAGCCAAAGAACTCTTCTGGCCTTGACCCATCCTGGCGGCAATCTGCACCGAAATGTCTGTAAGGCTCCCACTGGGACAACAGGAGCGGTCCTCTCACCTTTGTGAGTGAAAGGCAGCTCAGTGCTAATAAGGAGACACGGCTAATAAGGAGTTCGGTCTTTGGACCTCTCCCCTTCCCTGTTCTATATTTCCTGGTTTTATACCGTCCTGTGACTTCAAATACTATCTCTATCTAGTGACTCTCAAAGTTTTGTTTCCAGCCTGGACACCTCCCCTGAACTCAAGACTTGGGTATATATTCAACTCCCTCCACTGCATCTCAACGTGGATGTCTAATAGACATTTTAAACGTTCATGACCAAGAAAGAAAGAGCTGTTCAGTCCCCATATACCCTCACCCACATCTCTCTCTCCAACAAGCCTTCCCCGACGCAGGAAAAAATACCCCCATGCATCCTGTTGTCCACGTCAAACATCTGGGAGTCATCCTTGATTGCCCTATTTCCCTTACTTCCCACGCCCAGTGCATCAGTAATTCCTAGCTGTCCTACCTCCACATCCACCCCCTCTCACCATCTGCTGCTACAAGCCTGGTCCACTCCACCATCGCTGCTCAGCTGGAGCACCGCCAGAACCGTCCTCCTGGTCTCTCTGCTTCCACTCTCATCCATCCTCCACAGACAGCCTTTTGATGTGTAGCTCAGGCCACATCCCTCCTCGAAACCCTCCAGATGAATAAAATACAAACTGCTGATTTCCCCCTTCCGGAACGAGTGTTGTTCATTTCACTTCCTAAAATAAAATAAAAAACCTAAAGAAAAAGAAAAAAACCAAACTGCTTGCCATGGTCCTCGGGGCCTCACGCAGTGGGCCCCAGACTGCTTCTCATCCTTTGTCTCTCCTCTTCTCTCCTGGATGCAACAGGTCCCTGCCACACCTCTCTTTTTCTCTGTCCCTTAGCCTTTGTTCCTCTCTGTGCTTTCTGCTCAGAACAGTTTTCTTCCCATCTTTTCCCCAGCTGGAATTCAACTCACATGACCCCTTCGCAGAGATGTCTGCCCGTACCCCCATAGATAAAGTGCCCTATTTCCTCTTTTTCATGGCGTTTAACACGCTATCTTACTTGTTTATCTGCCTCTGTGTTTACTGTTTGCTACCCTTGCTGGAGTAGCAACTCCTTAAGGGCAAGAACTCTGTCTTGTTCACTGCTTTACCGCAGGGCCTAGGACAACAATGTTCACTGATGAGAGACTGAATAAGATGACTCTTGCAGTGAAAGTCAAGAGTTAATATAGCATGTCCGTGTGGAAAGAGATCTTCGGAATCCAGATAACGCTGGTGCTGCACTTACTAACTTGAAGAGTGAGTTAGCAACTCTGGGCCATTTTCTGTTCTAGAAGAGGTGTTGTGAGAGTGGTAGAAAATGTATCAAGTGCTGTAAGGACAGTGCCTCCCCGATAGCAGCTGCTCTAAGTAGGTAGGTAAGTCAAACGGGCCAACCTGGTTCCTAGTCCATTGTCCTTTCCATCGTCCCCGGGTGGTAATGGTTAAACACTGGGGGGAATTGAAGAGTTAAGGGTAAGGTAAGTGTAAAGGAAGACCCTGGAATCATTGTGGCATCCCAAAGAGGCTGTCTGTTGTTCCTTTTCAAATGATGGTTTAAGTATGGTTATATTGGAAGGGGGTCAGTGGTCTTAAAATCCACTACAGTTCTAGAAGAGCAAAGAAGCAAGCATACCTTATACTTTGAGGCTCTGGCTTGTCTTGCCTGTCTCTGGTGAGCAAGACAGTCTTCCTTTTAGCTAAGAGCAGGGGTTCCTCGGCCCCCAGGCAGAGCCCTCTCACTGCTTCTCCCCCAAGCTATAGATGAGGAGGCCTCCCCTGGTGCCTTGTTTCCCTGACCCGTGGCCCTGAGACTGGTAGATACTTAGACCTTGGACCAAGGAGGAGGATGGAGAGACAGGGGCAGAGCCAGGGAGGCACGTAGAGCCCGGTTTAGGCCTGTGCACAAAGGTTCCACCATGTGGGTGGTCAGCAGCGTCCAAATGGTATTTACTCAGCATGGCAACAGTGAGGGCGAAGTTCCCTGCTGTCCAGACACAGGGGCTCCTCAGTTCTCAGAAGAAAGTCCCATAGAAACAGAAAATAAACACCAGAGGTGATTTTCTTCTGGCCTCGGCAAAGTCACAGGAACCACAGGAGTGGTTTCCAAGCTTGCTGGCAGAGCCAGGCTGGAACGGTGGCAGTGAGGGCTTGGTAAGCGAGATCTGGGCCCAGGAAGATGGAATGGGGTCAGGGGGACTGCAATCTGTAAAGACGAGGGTCAACTAAAGCAGGACGCAAAGGGGGATGAGTTCAGAAAACAGATTTAAGATGTGGAAACTGGCCCCAAGAAGAAAGGACCAGCTGAGGTCAAAACAGTGACCAAGACCCGGAATGTGGATGCAGGCGAGAGAGGGGTGAGTTTAGGGTATCAGTGACTCTGGGAGCAGGTGCCCAGGCCCTGACATCACAACCGGGTTGGATGGGGGGAGGGGAAGAAAGCACCCTTCGAGGAGAACTTTCTGTGTTCCCGGCTCTATGTTCAACACTTAATGGACATCTTTGGAACAGAGAAAGAACTCTAAGTCCCAGAGAGGTTGAGGTGGGGGCCGGGTTCCCAGGAAAGTTGGGGACTAGGCAGGGACATTGAAGTCATTCTCAGATCTAAGAACAGTCAAGGTAGGAGCAAGACCTTACCAAACCAGCCTCAGGGCTGAGACAGAGAGAGAGAGAAAGACAGAGAACACATGCAAGCGAGCTACGGGAGGAGACTCTCACCTGCCTGGGGCCAAGGTGGTGTGATGTTGAACCACCGGAGGAGGTCAGTAGTGGTACCTGCTAGAATTGCAAGGCAGAAATCCAGGCAAAGCCTCAAACAGGCTGAGCCACGGTGCCTGTCCATGCCCAAAGCCATGCTTCTTCTGCTGTACCTGCGTAACCCAGTGGCTTATTATAGTTTCACTATTTATATATCGCTTTACAGTTTTCAAAGCACCTTCACAAATTAGGATACTTAACTGATGTCCATTGCTGGATTATCAGGCGGTGGGAGTCAAGTGTTTCACAGATTATTCTGTCTGGCTTCTCCTCTGTGACTCTGGCTAAGCTACTTGCCCTCTCTGGGCTTCGATGTGCCCAACTGAGAGGAGGCAACAATCAGTCATTCTTCTGCAACATAGGATAAGAAGCATCTGGAGAGGTGCTGGTAGTGAGCGGATTTGCCAGGCTTCAGCAAGCTCTGGAGTCCATAGACATTCTAAAGAAAACCCATTCACTGGGCTCCAGGAAGACAAATTCAGACGTATTATGATTTTTCCTTCAACCCAGCTTTTAAGCCCTAAATGCTTCCAGAAGCCTTGTCGTTCTCTCGCCCCTTGCCAAGCCTGGTTTTGAGACAGGGAAGTTAGGGAGGAGTTTCTGATTCCTGTACGGCTCTATTTTTATCTGGAATGTATCTTCCTGCACCGCCAGTGATTGGCGCCTTCGGGGCCGAGGGTAAAGTACACTGTCAGCAGGACCCGAGCAGTATATAGCAACGGACAGAGAGACTGAGCTGTTATGGGGGCGGGAAGTTAGACCAGATGGACAAACTGATGGGCCCAGCATCTTTGCCAAGAGCAGCTCAATTAATTAATCACGAGGACAAGATGTTCGCCTGTGACCACGCCCAGCGTGACACATGTAGGGCACTAATCAGAGCGGGCGCTGGGCTCCCCGCGCGCCCCAGCGCTGTCGGGAGCTCTGGCATCTTGAAGAGAGGTGAATCCTTTTGCATCTTTATGTGAAATCAGCATCTGATGTTTAGGCCGGAATGAGAATAAACTTGACTTACAGCAGGAAACAGTAAAGAGGGACCAGTCTTTTCCTCCAGAGCAGCCTGTTCGCAGATCCGAAGGTCCGTGGCCGCAGCAGTTCTTTCCTGTCTCTAAGCAAAGCCCCCTTCACAAAGCTTGGCCCCCACGTAACTTCACGCGAGGCGGTGGGGGGCGGCCGTGCGCGCCTCCCCTGCTCCAGGGGCAGCGTCACGGTGTGACCAGCGACGTTTCCTTTGGAGGGAGCACCCAAGTAAGAAAGCTTGGAGACACTTTTAGCGCGAAAAGGAGGGCCTAGGAAGTGTGAGTGAGTGTGTGTGTGTGTGTGTGTGTGTGGTGTACAGGGATACAAGCTTGCAGCTGGAGTGGAGCATGCTTGGTCTTTGTAGGCCATGAGCCCCGTGGAAAGACAGAAATGGACTTTCTCGGGCAAACTGCTACCCAGATCCTCCCAGTTTCAGGCTAGACGTGAGCAGAGGGAGTGGAGATGGAGTTTGCGGTCTGTGTACGAAATGCCATCATCATGGTCACCAAAAACCAAAGCCGAATGTCTCTGAGACTGGACATTTAAAAAACATTATTAAAACCGTGTGGTTCCATAGGCCGCATGTAACAAGGCAGAAGTGAGGGGGCCGTTTCCAGTGCTTACTGACTCACCGTATGAGTCTTGGCGACAAATGGCACATGGGAGTGAACAGTGGCCAGGGTACATCTTGGCCTCTTCAGGGGGCCTAGAGGCACCTTGGGGGAGGGAAGGCCACAGGAAACCAATGGTTGCATTGGTGGTAGAGCAGGGGCATGGTAACCAGCTGGTAACCAGTTTGCAGAAAGCTCACAGCAAAAAGGAACAGAACGTAAAAGGGGTGAGCGAGCCTCTCTCAGTGAGGACACTGTAGAGAACAGTAATGCAATATGCAAATCCCTATAACTGAAGTCATCGCAGGGTTCTTGGAAGGAAGGACCCCGTTGCCCGTAGTAATAGTAACCCTTCTAAAGCTCTTATTATGTCCTAGGCCTTGTCCCCACACTTTAGATGTATAGTCAATCATTTAATCCACAGAACAGCCTTGTGAGTGATGTGCTACTGTTATCCCTGTCAAGGTACAGAAAGGTAAAATCATTTGCCCAAGGTCACTGAGCTAGGGAGATGGAGCGACTCAGCGGTCAAATCCAGATAGTCTGGTTCTCATCGCCATGCTACTTGACTCTCGTGTTATTTGAATATTTTCTGAACATTTCTATGCCCAAGGCACTCAATTAAGTAGGGGAAACAAGACACAAAAATACTTGTCAAAAGTTCAATCAAGGGGCTTCCCTGGTGGCACAGAGGTTAAGAATCCACCTGCCAATGCAGGGGACACGGGTTCGAGCCCTCATCCAAGAAGATCCCACATGCCGCAGAGCAACTAAGCCCGTGCGCCACAACTACTGAGCCTGCGCTCTAGAGCGACAACTACGGAGCCCGCGTGCCCTAGAGCCCATGCTCTGCAACAAGAGAAGCCACCGCAATGAGAAGCCCGCGCACCACAACGAAGAGTAGCCTCCGCTGGCCGCAACTAGAGAAAGCCCGCGCGCAGCAACGAAGACCCGACGCAGCCAAAATAAATAAATAAATAAAAGTTCAATCAAAGACGTCTGCTCATCCCATTAGATGCACTTACAGGCCCCTCTCTCCAGTGCATTTTGCCAGCCTACAGTTTTCGAAGCCTCATGTGACAACGGGAAGACGCTGTCACCGATAGAGCCCTCTCCGGGCTGGGTCTCCGTGGGATGAGGAACCCGGCTTTGTCCTGCCTCCCAGATCCCTGGGTGCTCCAACCTCCACCCCCAGGGCAGCACCAAGTTTTATTCCTTTCCAGATCCCCAGCGCCACACCCAGGGCCAAGGACACTATAAACATTCACTAAATGCAGTTGACTGAAGGGGGTTTTTTAAGTCTTTGAATGCAGGAGTCAATTGCAAAACGCTGAGAAAAGACCTCACTGTCGCCGCGTCCCCGCTTGCGGCCGCATAGCCAGCACCTCGTGTGGCACCCGGTGCCGATGCTCAGCAGTGCCGAGTGCATATTTGCTGGTTAACTTCGGCTTCCCCTTGGTTTGCCAGGAGAGGCCGGCAGAGACCAACGCCAATGTGGACGACTCGGCGCCCCCCTCGGTGGCCCAGCTGGCCGGGCGATTCAGGGAGCAGGCAGCCGCCGCAAAGGAGGTGAGTCAGGAGGCTTCAGAGCCCCTCTCCTGGGAGGGGGCTGGAGGAAGGGGAAGTCTGGGTCAGGCCCAGAGGAGAGGGAGGGAGGAGGCCTGGTAATTACCAAATTAGGAAGAGAAGGCAGAGAGGGGTCTCTCTGAATGTGAGGAATGTCGCCATGCTGCTGGGCCTGGGCAGGACCGTTCCCCACCAGAGTGAGGCTTACGCTCTGGCCAGGAGGGCTGAGAGCTGAAAGCCCTGCTGTTAGAGACGGGGGTCTGGAACCCGGGGCTTGTCCACCTCAGTCGTCCACTGATAGAGACTTAGATCTTGCCCAGCTGTGCCAGGCCTGGACTGCTTCAGAATAAAGAAGTCCCCACACCAGGCTCCTCCCCGGAGCATAGAAAGCTTAGGAATCCGGAGCAAGGGTGGATTACAAAAGGAGAATTGGGAAGAAAGAGAAGACGGAAAGGGAAGCACATTCAGATAGGAAGCCAGGGATCAGGAAGGAAAGGGATCCGGTGACCAGTGGATTCTAGAATCCTGCTGGAGAGGACAGTGTCAAATGGGGCATTGCAGCATTGGAGAGATTTGGGCTAGATTTTCTTGAGTCCTACAGCCTGAGGAGCTCCTTAGAAGTGAAATGAGGGACGGGAACCCCAGTGTGGGGGGAGGTTTATCGTGGCCCCTTGGGACAAACGAGAGTGTAATTGTCGTGCTTTTTTAGGTACGTTGTTCTGCGTTTTTATTTTCCCATCTGAATAATCGGTCGATAATTTCAGACACAATAGGAATGTCATAAAGGGTGAAGGAGATAGTATTGATCTAAGGTGCTGGCAAGTGCTTAGAAGCTGGGTGTGGGTGTCACTGTGAGATGTTGCTTCAGGCAGGCCAGTGAATCACGAGTAAAAGCGGCTGCTCCGGCAGGAAGGGACTGGGAGAGTCTGAAAATGACTAGAGAGCCTGAAAGTCAGAATGGGTAGACGGTTCACTAGAATGAACTTATAAAGTTAATGGGCAGGCTCAAAGACATGCAATCCCTCCCTTCATTCTTTTCTCCACCAGACATCCCTAAACATTCCTAAAACCAGTTTCTACTTCCTTCCTCTTCCTCCCTGTTGCCTGATTAGCTCTCTCTCTTTTTCTCTCTGTGTGTCTGTCTGTCGCCCTCCCTCTAGACACCAGCCAGTAAACCAACAAGAAGGAAACCGCCCTGCTCCCTCTCTCTGTTCCCTCCCAGGGTAGAGCTGGGCCAGAATGGTGAAGAGGTAAGTGCTGCTGTTGCTGGGGGCTCAGAGGATGCTGGTTATGGATTTTCTTTCTCCTTTCTGTAGGAAGAGGCATGCAATTCACACTTTTAGACTTGAAACCTGTGCAGGGAATTTCTCCATTTCAGATTCAGGGGTGACTCTCCTTAACGCTTCCTGAATCCTTTACTTTGAAAACGAGGTCCCTTCCTACTCCCTCTTACTGAGCCTCCTTTATGGTTTTCAAGGACAGGAGCACTGTTTTTCAAGCCTGAGCATTTCAGCCAAGAGAATGGGTCCATAGAGTATTACCACACCAGATTCAGGAGTCATGAAAGTCATGTTTGACTCCCAGGTCTGACTGATACGATCTTCCATGTATGCAAGGCATCTGGAAAGAGGGCTGCACTCACATAAAGCAGAACTGCAGTGTGAGAGAGTCGCGGGTTTCTGTGGTATCTTGAAAAGGCTGCCTATTGTTCTGGATCACTGAAAGAGAACCAGAGCACACAGGAGGCCTCATTGCCCTCAGATATAAATAGCCAATGTTACCAACATAATAAAGGCTCTGGTATCATAGATCATAGCCAGCAATGGATTCCCGGCCTGCATGTTCACCTACCCTTATTTATCTAATTGTAGCTGTAAGAGCAACTTGTCCACACCCTCCCAGGAAACCATGAACCTTCACTGTGGTCGTGGTCCCCGCCAGAAATGGATTAGCACGTTCTCTTGTCCGGCCTGGGAGGCCAACCCCAAAATAGAGCAGCAAGCCAAAGACAGTCCAATTCCCACATCCCAACTGTGATACCTCTTTCCCCCGCTTCCTTTTTTGGGGGCCAACATCCTGACGACAGACATTGGATAGCCATGTGGACTTGGGCAAGGCCCTTGGTGTCTACATTTTCTCATTTATAAAGTGAAACATTTGGAGTCGATCAACGGTTTTCAAACCTTTTTGTCAACCCAAGGCATATAAGCAGAAGCCCATCAGATAAAGCAGAAACTCAGAACTGCTCTCAACCAAGTGGGAAGGGGGTGGGGCCCCCCATATGCTCTGAGAATACTCCCCCCCAAAACTGGACAGGGGTCTTCTGGGATGAGAAGGCCCCAAGAAGCCCAGTTTAAAAAACACTACATTTTTGTTGGGGTCTCCTCAGGTGCTGACATCATGATTCTGACCCCATCTTCGTGGGGTCATCAGCCAGCATTCCAACCAAAGCCATACCAACAACTTCTCTTTACTGAGGGTGAACTTCTCCTGTGACCTTCACCCTGAGGGCTTGGAGCCTGTGTTAGGCAATCGGCTGAGGCCGTGGCCACTAGGTGCCTACCGTGAGGCTGCCCCCTGATGACCTGGACTCAGCCCCAGAGAAGTCACTGCACTGCGCCTGCTTCCTTTTTTGTAAAATGGGACAAGAACACTAACCCGACATGATGGGGGCCGGGTGGGGACTTTTATCCCCTGGATAAAAGTCCTGGAGAGTCTGAAAAGGACTAGAGAGCCTGAAAGTCAGAATGGGTAGACAGTTATCCCCTGGATAAAAGTGGAGGGAGGGCTTCCCTGGTGACGCAGTGGTTGAGAATCTGCCTGCCAATTCAGGGGACACGGGTTCGAGCCCTGGTCTGGGAAGATCCCACATGCCACGGAGCAACTGGGCCCGTGAGCCACAACTACTGAGCCTGTGCGTCTGGAGCCTGTGCTCCGCAACAAGAGAGGCCGCGACAGTGAGAGGCCCGCGCACCGCGATGAAGAGCGGCCCCCGCTCGCCGCAACTAGAGAAAGCCCTCGCACAGAAACGAAGACCCAACACAGCCATAAATAAATAAAATAAATAAATAATTTAAAAAAAAAAGTGGAGGGAGTTCAGCAGCTCTGGGAGAAATACGTTTACATGTTCCATCCCATGGGGCACCACCAGCAGCTAAATGGCATGTAATAGCCAAGGGCTGGATGAATGGGAGGGTGGATTTAAGAGGGAAGGTCCTGCGTGGAGTGACAGGCTGCTTGCACGTAGGAAGGACGTTGCTTCCAGAGACCAGTGACTTTTTGTCACAAGCTTGAAATTCACATAAAAATAAAATGAGCAGCCGGCTCTGTCTGGCTGGGTTAGAAGATTGTGGAGGCTGCTGCCCACAGTTCTCCTTCTGGACTCCCATGGCACAGCCTGCAGGAGCCCTAGAGCCGGGAGCCTTGGGGGCCTGGGAAGGCCCCAGTCAGGCTACCCCTCGGTTCCCAGTGCACAGTGCCAGAGAGGGTCTTCCCATCCCTTCTTCATCCCTGCCCCCTCCCTTTGCCTGCACAGGCCTGAGATGGTGGAGCCAGGAGTTGCCCCTCTCTGGAGGACCCACCCAAAAGAGTGTTTAATGTGGCCACTGAGCCTGCCTTGCCTGCCCACAACAGGGCTGGAAAACAGTTCCATCTGAAAAATCTGGTCATTATTCTAGACATTATAGGAATGTCATATATGGACATATATACATACATACAGAGAGATGTCAGGCTGACTTTTCTCCACCAACAGTATGAGCGGCGGCCGCTTGTTGAACAGTAAAGAGCTGCTTGTTAAACAGTAAGGGAAATACTGCCACCTGCAGCCGTTCCCAGGAATGGCATCGGCGGCTCTTTCGGATTCTTCCTGCTTTGCAGTTCAGTTCAAATCAACAAGGATTTTGTAGGGCATGAGCTGGGTTCCCGGCACTGTCCTATGGTGAAGGGGCTGTGCTTATTGAATTTTCACTCTCTTCAGAAGATACTAGTCAGTTGCGGAAGAGAATAAAGTATTACATAAAGTGAGCTTTGTCAGCACAATTGTTGCTGCAGTTCCTAAACAGTATCTTCAGAAACCCGGCCTCATCTGAACTTTCACTGTAAAGCCCAGAAATTAAGGACAACTGAGTTTGGGCTGGAAGCTGTTTGTTCTCACGGTGGACGCAAGGCTCCTTGAAAGACTGACGGCTCTGGAAATACGTCTGACGGTGTAAACTCATGGAGCCAGAGGCACCTGAGAGCTGGAGGAGGCCTTAGAATCGTTTATTCCAACCCACCCACCTGCCTGGGTCTTGGCTGGGGAGGCCGAGGCCGGGGCAGCCATCTAGCTCCTGTCAAAGCCGGAGTTAGCAGGGGCTGGGGAAGGGAGCTCCTGAGTCCCAGCCAGTGGCTGCCCCACGCTCCAGCACCTCCCCCTGCAATGCTGGGCCTTAAAAAGGTCACAGGGAGTTCAGATGAGTGAGTCTGTCTCCTTCCATCACTAAAATACAATCATCTCACTCAATGACTATCTCAGAGTATTTATAAGAAATTGTGTTATTCTTCTTATGATTCAAGTAAATTAGCACATGGGTGCGAGGAGCAGGGTCCCCAAACTATAGGAAGATCTGCTCTGGTCTCTGTCCGACATCGTGGAAGTCATCTTTTTCTTCATCATCATCATCATCATCACTGTCAACATTCCTACCTGTTGAGGATCAATATAGCTGTGGAACTAGAATCAAGTTGTAGGGACTTTACACAAAACGGGAAGGAGTCAATCTTTTTAGATAATATAAAATCCAAAGCCAGGCAAGATTCCTGACATACATTCATCACAAAAGTATCCCAACTAACAGAACATATATATGTGTGTGTGTGTGTGTGTGTGTGTGTGTGTGTGTGTGTGTGTATACACACGTATATTCACATATATATATCTCAGACATTGACCACTTTCAGAGGGCAGGCGCTCAATCATATTCATTTTTATGTAACCAACACAATGCCTGGAATGTAGGGGATACTCAATAAATGTCTGTTTAATCAAAATGAATAGTCAGTGTTTTGGAATATGATAATTTATAAACAACACTATTGGTGGGGTTTTCCAAAATATTATTAGTTTAAGGGAAGAATTTCAAGTATACCTCCGTCAGGTTTCACTCCAGCTCTGTGGTTTCTTATGCTGATGACAAACAGAATGGATGATCACTGTGCCCTTTCTCTTTGAAATCCCCTCCAATTGTTGGCTCACGTTGCTGAAGGTCATGAGGTGAAGACCTTGCCCCCCTCAGACACAGTCTGTTCCCTCATAACGACCATGAAGGCATTCTTCCTGGAACAGGAGGCCGCCTGTGTTTCAGACGTCCTGCCTGCTCTGATCCATAGACTCAAGTGGTCTTGTTAGTGGTAGGGTGAGGGAGAGGGGAACGGGAGTCTGCCACGCCCAGGACCTGAGGAGGTAAGTGAGCTCCTGAAGCTAAGTGATGAAGTGGTAAAACCAACTTTTTCTTCTCCTCTTATTCCAACTGTGGCTTCTGGGCTTCAGCCAGAACCCCCCACCTCCCTTCACCTCACTCATTTGCTTGTTCTGGTCCATTTGCTTTTATAGAAGTCACCGCCCAATGCAAACCACCCTCCTAAAGTCAAGGTGAAGAGCTCGCCTCTGATCGAGAAGCTCCAGGTAAGTTCAGAATCATTACCTAACGCTACCTCCTATCCAACCCCCTCTCTTGTCCAACATTTGCATGTCTTTGGGGCTCCTAAGGTAGTCCCAGATGTCACCTGGACAGCTGACCTCTGATAACCAGCTAGTGATCAAATTGCGCTGAAGGATGAGGAGCTCTACCTGGGGGCAAAATGCTAAAATAAGGACCCTATCAAACATGAGCTCGTATCATTAGCACCTAATGGAGATTGAGGATAATCAGATGCCTCAAGAGTCTTATGGGAAAGGATGTTATACACAAGAAACACTCCAAGAATAGCCAAGTCCTTTCCAAGGCCTGAATGCAGCCACAAACCATTTCAGCTTTACACAGGGCTGAAATTCAGCTGCTAGTCATTACACCACTAAGGCCAAGTTCATTGTTTGGAAAGTATTCCATCCTACCTCACCACCTTGTACATCCAGAGCCCTCACCACTGTGCCCACAGTGGGGCTGGCTTTCCTGGGAGTGTAAACGAAGTATATGACACTGCACTTGATCTCACAATCTTGTTGGGGAGACAAGATTTTCACACATGGTACAATAAAAGACATATAGGAGAGTAAATACCAGAGATCTAAATTGTGGGTTAACTATCCGACTCCTACTGCTCTAGACCAGGACTTCTAAACCTCGGCATTATTTGAGCTGGTAAATTTTGTTGCAGGGGCTGCCTTGTACACTGCAAGATGCTTTAGCAGCATCCTTGGTCCCTAGCCACTAGATGCCAGCAGCACTCTTCAGTAAACTGTGACAAAGAAAAATGTCCCTAGGCATTGCCTAATGTCTCCTGGAGACAAAATCATCCCCCTGCCCCCTACCCCAGCTGAGAACCACTGCGGTAAAATTTTAGAGCGAGAAGACAGTCAAGTGGGCAGGAGTAATTAACAGATGCTTTAGGAAATACCTATTTCCTGAGTCCGTCCTTAAGAATAGTGGCTGGAGAGGAGGGAGGAAGGTACTCCTGGTGTGGGGACAGCATGCGCTAAAGCACAGAGGAGGGACAGGCATGATGTATCTGGGTGGGGCCTGTAGAAGATGGTCCAGCGTTCACCGCAGTCTCTGTGCAGTCACCCAGGAGAACAGCAAGGCTCTCCTGCACTGGCTCCTCCCCTCTGGGTCCAACTAATAAAATTGGCTCGTCTACCTCGTTCTGAAGCCATTGTTAGGGGTGTGTCAAGACAAGTAGCCACAGCCTCTGCAGTTCCCAGCTACGTGAGAGACCAGGGATTTGGCCCCCAGCCTGATTTGGGGTTAAGGGAAGCATCTCTGGTTTGGGTTATGAGCCTACCTCATGGCTGGGGTGGGGGGAAGTCTCCCCTGAAGTTTAATTCATACTGAGAAGCCCTGATCCCACCCCAGCTGCAGGGAGGGAGTGGGCGGCCCATCGCTGTAGGAGGCTGCAGGGCTCCCATATACATAACAGGGATCTCTCGGAAGGGACCCCAGAACTCAGACATTCCCTCCTAGCAGCCATCCAAAGGGTGTAGCCGAGGACCCCTACCTCTGTCTCCCGGCAGCCTACCACAGACCTCATCCAAGTGCCAGAAGTTAGTTTGCAAATGCTGTGTACTTAGTCCTCAGCAAATGCTGAGTCTTGGTCAGACTACCCTGCAGTCAAGACTGCCCTGCAGTCTTGGTCTTATTCCCCTTTCTAGTCATTAATAAGCCTCTTTGGGAAACATCGCAACCTGAGAATGAGGTTTTAATCTCTAATGGTTTAATCTCATGAAGAATGTCAGCGACAGTATATAATTTGGCCAAATCCCATAGGAACCTTACTTTGTTGGAAATACGTGGGGAAAGAACTAAGAAATGCATCATCAGCTTCATTTTTCTTCTAAGTATTCTATTGGATGAGTTAGGAACTATGATTTTTCTTCACTAGAATAGTCCATAATTCAAAGTTCAAGTTTTCCGCTGGCTAGCAAGACCCATTTTATTTGCAAGCAGTCTTACAGAGGGAATGTCCCAGCTTGACCCTGAGAGGGCAGGAAGACCTCCTTTAATGCCCAGTTAATATCCCCTCTGCCATGAAGCCCTCTGGGCCATGCCAGCACACCAACTCCCACAGCCTCTGTGGTCCAAACCTGTCCCTTTGTACCTGCAACATGCTGCTTTTAGACATGGCGTGGGCTCACACTGTTGCTATTTAACTTTTATATTTTTAATTGGGCAATGACACAATCTTGTCTATATTATAAATTCTTTCTTAAAATCACAATTGAAATACTAACATCGTCCTAAACATGTGTAATGTTCTATACTGTGCAAGTCCTAAAGTACATGTCGGAGTTCTCCAAGATGACAGAGCCTCGGCTGGCAGGAGGGTGGCACAGAAGGGAGTCTGGAGGGAAAGGGTGTGAGTCGGGTAGTGGCAGGAGAGAGTAATGGGACCAGATCATAAAAGACTCTAAAGGTCAGGCTCAGTCGATGGGACAAATAAAGACTCCGAGACACAGAAAGCCTACTGGACTCGCTGTAGGTCACACAGCTATTAAGTGAAAGAGGCAATACCTGGAGTTGGGTGTGTCTCCGTGGAGAGCATCCTCTGCCCCTCAAGCCTGGTCCCTTCCCTTGGAGGCCTTGCTGCTGGCCCTCCTGCTCTGGAGGATGCAACTGCGCAATGATTTGGAAACGCAGAGGTCAGAGCAGGAGGAGCGAGAGCCCCTAGGTGGCGCTAGAGGACCCAAGGCGCTCACGTTCAGTCCCTCCGTAGACCTCTGCACCACCACCTTCTCTGAGGCAGTCGGAGAGATCTGGGACCACCGCCTCCTCCCCCACCAAACTCATGACGCCCTCAGGCCTCGGTTACCTTTGGGTAACCCCTCCCCTTTGCTTGTCCTCAGGGTTCATTTTGGTCTGGTTGCACCTGCACTGCGATGCTGCAAGTAGGGTCACACACTGGCATCTGCTCTGCTGGCTCCCCCCTGGAAAGGCGTGGTGGCCTGCTGTGTCCACCACTGTGGTCTACCGAGAGAGACCCTGTACTTGGAGACTGAGGGACAAACAGACCTGGCTTGAATCCCAGGGCAGATTCCCTAAACACTTCGCTAATTTGTGCCATGAGAACAAAACTGAACATGTAGGGTGGTTGTAGAGAGGAAAACTGCGCATGCCCAGCAAGGAGTAGGCATCCAGTAAGCGGTAACTGCTCTTGACTCTGATGAGAAAGATGGTAAAGGGCGCTGACAGCATGAGATCCTGGTGCCTGCAGGTGCTGGCAGTGGCTATTCTGGCCTCTTTGTCTATAAATCAGGACTGTTCCAATGCATTTTTGCTGGATCAAATCAGTGCTTCCTGGGCATTATGGAAGGCAGCCTGGGTTTGAAATTCCTCATCTTTTCTCTACAGGCCAATTTAGTCTTTGATCCAGCGGCCCTGCTGCCTGGGGCCTCACCCAAGAGTCCTGGGCTCAAGGCCATGGTGTCACCGTTTCACAGCCCGCCTTCTACCCCCAGCAGCCCTGGCGTGCGGTCTCGGGCCAGCGAGCCAGAGGAGGTGCCCGTCAGCTTTGACCAGCCTCCTGAAGGCAGTCATCTGCCCTCTTACAATAAGGTAATATCTTGATCCTAAGTACTGTGGTGTGTCTGTGGAAATGCGGGCACTGGGCAATCCTGAATCACCTCTACCCTGTTGTCCTGGAGAAAGGAAGACACTTCTAAGCTGTGGTTTATAACAAAGGAAATTTCTCCTCTTCCCTGGCAAGTGATCCCTGAGCTAAGATCACCCTCTACCTAGCCTGCCTCTCTCATCCGCTGTCCCTGTAACTGTGCCACTCACCTGAAAGACAGGTGCAGGGGATGGAGTGCTCCACCCTTTGTGGAGAGAGGGGCAGGAATTCAGTACTGATCCCAGCTGCACAGAGAGTTATGTCAAAAGCTGAAAACAAAAACTAAAGCCCTGATCAGCGACTCAGCAGAAGGGAGGGCAGGGTCACTAGGTTGTCCTGTCCTACCTTGATATGAATACTCCTAAGTGTCCCAGAATGGGCTCAAATCATTCCTACTGCATCTTGCCCCAGTTGAAGAATATCCAAATCGTTCCCTTTGCAAAAAGATGTATGGCAGCACTTGTTTCTGTAGATGCTACCCTAATACTTTGTGTGTGATTTCATCAGATCCCTGCCCTACTAGAAGGAGGTAAGACTCAAGAGAATCAGAGGTACATACAGTCCAATACACTCCAAGCAGGGACCCAGCAAATTTGGACCAGAGCCAGGCAGTGGCTAAGAGTTAAAGGGCTCTTATTCTTTTTTTTGGTTGCACCACGGGCATGTGGGATTTTACTTTCCCGACCAGGGGTCGAACCCGCACCCCCTGCAGTGGCAGCACAGAGTCTTAACCACTTGACCACCAGGGAAGTCCCTGAGTTAAAGGGCTCTGATGCCAGGAAAAGTTAAATGAATGTGACCTGAGAATTAAAGATGGAGAGAGCAGGATCTTCTGGGCCCTTCCAGAGGATCCATCTAGGAAAGAGGTCAAATGTGTCGAAACAGGTAGGGCCCAAAGAAACAAAGTGGTGGTGAGGAGGTGATGGGGTAGGTTTGAGCCTGCTGGCTGGGGACAGAGTGGAGATCCTTCAGCCCAGGGCAATGGAGAGACCCCCGACGGCAGAGAGGAACCCCGGAGAGAGCCCTGTCTTCTCACAGGATGTCAGTGGGATGTAGAGGCAGGGAGGGAGGCTCTGCCACCTGGTCATAGTACTGGGGGCTTTAGTCTGTGACGGCAGTAAGGGAGCAGGCAGGATTATTTCTGAACCCTGCTGGCCATGAGGGCTGGGGCCTTGATAGCCTGCAGGGCTAGCCTCACCGTGGTCTCAGGAAAGTTCCTGGGAAGCCCTTTTAAAACCAAGTATTCAGGGCTTCCCTGATGGTGCAGTGGTTGAGAATCTGCCTGCCAGTGCAGGGGGCACAGGTTCGATCCCTGGTCGGGGAAGATCCCACATGCCGCAGAACAACTAAGCCCGTGTGCCACAACTACTGAGCCTGCGCTCAAGAGCCCACGAGCCACAACTACTGAGCCCACGTGCCACAACTACTGAAGCCCGTGCGCCTAGAGCCCATGCTCCGCAACAAGAGAAGCCACCAGAATGAGAAGCCCGCGAACCGCAACGAGGAGTAGCCCCCACTAGCCGCAACCAGAGAAAAGCCCGCGTGCAGCAACGAAGACCCAATGCAGCCAGAAACAATAAATAAATAAAAATAAAATAATAACATGAATTTATTTTTAAAAAACAAGTATTCATTCCAAACTTCTGAGACAGCTAGGATTGACAAATACCAAAATGCAAATCAGTGAGAAAATAAGATTTAATTTGCACATAAATTTGTAAAGACACATCACTTGAGTAAAGTAGGACACCCACTATAAACACGCCCATTGAACTTCTGACAAAGTCCAGTGGACCCAGGTGAGGCCTGGTTCTGAGATTCACACACTTCCCAGAGAGAAAATGGTTTTCAGGCAGCTCTGCTGGGTGTTTCTAAGGTGTGGCTTCTGCTAGAGTTGGACCTCGCTGGAGAAAGCAAAGGATTCTGGCTGCTCAGCTCTCCCGGGGTTAGCCAGGTTTTTGGGGGGGGGGGGTGGGGCAGGAGGGGAAGGGAGGAAGCTGATCACCAGCTGTCCAGCTCCACACCCATGAGGTCACGGTACCAGCCACCCACAGACCCCCAACCCTCTTTTCTGTTGGGTTCACCTTTGTCAAAGTGGAATCTTCAGAATGTTAAAACATGACTCTGATACAAAACAGAGAGAGATTTTGTTCAACTTGTTAATTTAGGAGGGACCCTGTAAGATGGTAAAGCTCATTCAAAGAACTGCTTATTTATAGGCAATTAAAAAGGACAAATGTTAGAATAAAATTGCTAAGTTAGACACTGAACTGATTGTTATTTTCCAGGCCAGTAAAATCTTAGGTTATCTTTTTTACTGGATAGACAGCATTTTCATCTTCACACACACCGAAAAAAATCTGCAGGTTACCATGGAATACCGCAACCCCACAGGGCTCTAACCTATAATAAATAGCAAGCAATGGTACATCCTCCTAGAAAATCAAATGATCCTCAGGTGGGCTTGGGAAGCTGTGCGTGTGAGACTGACAGTGAAAGGACATGCGCCCTCCCTTTGGCCTTTTTCGCAGGTGTAGATCATTTTCCGTAACACTTTCTTGCAGGTGCGGACAAGGGGCTCCATAAAAAGGCGCCCTCCCTCCAGGCGATTCCGAAGGTCCCAGTCGGAGGACTGTGCGGACCTGGGGGAGCTCAGGGCCGTGGAGTCCTCCCAGGAGAATGGTGCCAAGGAAGAGAATGGGGACGAGGTGTTCCTAGCTAAGAGCAAGACCCCAGGATCCCCTCCTCTGAGGAGGACGCCCAGCAGGACAGAGAAGCAGGAGGAGAAGGGCAGGGCCTTGAGGGTAGCCCAGCAGCACGAAAAGGCCGTGGGGAGCTCCGAGGAGGGGGCCAGCCAGCGTCCAGCCCGAGCCTCCAGCCCAGAGGCAGAGGACGGGGGTGGGAGCCCCACGGAGGAGAAACCGGCTGAGGAGCAGACGCCAGAGCCTGCGGAGGTGAAGGAGAGGGCGGCCGGTGAAGAGGCGGAGCCCGGACAAAGGAGCCGAGATACAAAGGGGCTGGAGGAGGGGGCTGTGGGGGACGAGACCCCCCAAAACCCCCCTGGAGGAGGCGAGGGCGACCACAGTCCTGAGCAGGGGGCTGGCAAGGAAAAACACGATGAGGGGACCATCCTCGAGCCAGGCTGTGACCCTGGCACTGGCCACGCCCAGCCGGACGCCAGCAGTGAGGTCCCCAAGACGGAGGTAGGTGGCCTGGCTTGTCCCCCCGACCCGGACAGGGCAGGGCCAGCGCATCCTATGTCCCATGCCCTGTTCCTTACATCCATCACCAATCAGCTGTGTGTGCAGTAACACAGGGACTGGATTGAGACGGGCTGTCACTGGTGGGGAGGGGACAACAGGACCAGAAAGGGAAGCGTGTCCCATGCTCTCTGCTTCTGGCTGCCTCGGGGTTCTGGCGCCCTTCTGGATGTGACTGAGGCCCACACACCGAGGCCTCCTGATGCAGCGTCCTGGACGGGGCTCGCTGCTGTGGGGCGTTCAGAGAGGAAAAGGGGGTGCTCCTTTCCATACAAAACTCACAGTGATAGCGCCTGAGACCAGCAGCTCCTTGGGGGCGCCGTAAAGAAGGCAGAACACGGCAATGGGCAGGGCTTCTCCTAGGGAAGCTTTAAAGGAGGCTTTATGTTCCATCCATCCACGCACAGGTGTTAGACACCTAGCGCGCATGAGGAGGGGTTGCCTCAGTCCCTGCCCTCCTGCTGTGCCCACACTTAGTCATGTGGCTCCTCCCACCACTCCCAGGAAGCCCACCTTGCGCTCACCTACTTGTGCCCTCAGGAGCACGACCAGCCTTGCTGGTTTCCACGAGAAAAGCTCTGTGTCCCGCCCCCTACTGCCACCCCTAACAATCTTATCAACAACGTCACCCTCCAGTGTTTCCCCCTTCCCTTTATGTTAGTTCATTCATTCATTAACACAAGCCACCGTCAGCTTCTGAGGACATTAGCCTCTTATGTCACTTCCTGCTTCCACTTTCTCTGCCTACTTAGTCCATTCTCTGTACAGCAACCAGAGGGGTGTGTGTGTGTGTGTTTACTCATTGCTAAAATTACTTACGTCCTGTGTTAGTTTCTTAGGGCTGCCATAACAAATTACCACAAATTGGCAGCTTGAAAACAATAGAAATGCATTGTCACACGGTTCTGGAGGCCAGAACTCCAAAATCAAGGTGTTGGCAGGATTGGCTCCCTCTGGAAGCTCTGAGGAAGAGTCTCTTCCAGCCTGTCCCCTAACTTCTGGTGGCTGCTGGCAACCCTGGGAATCCTCTCTTGTTTCTTCCAGCTTCTGGTGGTTGTCGGCAATCCTCGGTGTTCCCTGGTTTGTAGACTCATCACTCCAACCTTTGCCTCTATCTTCACATGGTCTTTCCCTGTGTCTGTGTGTCTCAAATCTCCCTCTCCTTTCTCTTATAAGGACACCCGTCATTGGATGTGGACCCACCCTAAGTCCAGAATGATCTCATCTTAAGATCCTTAATTACATCTACAATGATGCTCTTTCCAAATAAGGTCACATTCACAGGTACTGGGGGTTAGGATTGGACATATCTTTGGAGGAGGACACAACCCATGGCACCTCTGCTCCCCCTTGTCCCAGAGCACTCAAAACACAGCTTCCAAAGCCTCTGTGAGGCCCTGCCTGGGGGGCCCCTGCCCAGCTCTCCCTGACTCTCGCCCATACTGTGCCCCAACTGTGGCGACGTTTTTTGGTTTGGTTTGGTTTTTGTACAGTGGTTAATATCTAGATCCTTGAAGTGACTTGGTGAAGTAATTTATAAGCACAAAATTGGTTGAACAGACTCCGAACCTGTAGCTTTCCAAAATGCCATCTGAGAGCTGTTGTTTAGGACCGTGCCCAAATCACATAGGGCTGGCATGTGTACATCCTTCCAGCCTTTCTTCTTTGTGGTTGTATTTTTATACTCCAAATTGATAGTGTTCAGGTTCTAAATGTGTTGCTTTCGAATGTTCATTAAGCTTTCTTTCATATAGTAATACTTTAAAAAATTGGGGGAGTTCCCTGGTGGTCCAGTGGTTAGGACTCGGAGCTTTCATCGCTGTGGGCCCGGGTCCCATCCCTGGTCGGGGAACTAAGATCACACAGCCGCGCAGCATGGCCAAAAAAATATAAAAATTAAAAAAAACTTTTAAAATTTTGGATTTTTAAATTTTCAAGGCACCATTTTCATTTTTTGTTTCATTACTTAAATGCAAGGTGCTACCTCTTTTCAAGAGCTTAACAGCATATAATTTCTCATTTAATTACACAGGTCAGATCCTCACTATGTGCAGAACACTGTACTAGCTGTAGTGTGTGTGTGTGTGTGTGTGTGTGTGTGTGTTTGCAACAAACATGAACACACATCCACTCCCAAGGAGATTTTAATTAAAGAATATTATAAAATTCTTGAAAAAATTCTTGAGGATTTAATATATTAAATTCTTTAATATACAAGGATAAAGATGGGTATGTGTTTGAGGTGCCAAATAAACAGCAAAAAGACTTGGTTGAAAATATGTCTTTTCCAGAAATTGTACCTCCAAACTTTCCGTTTTTCCCTTGAATCATACTAATAATAATTTGCTACTCACTGGGGCTTTTCAGTTTATTTACTTTTCATGAGGAATTGGCAAAGTTTGATAAGGTGAACAAAAGGTCTGGTCTCTAGATTCCTGTTGTGGTTTTAAAATGGAAGCAGGCAGACATAGCATAGACTTTCTCCTATTTTACCTAGTTAACATCAATTCATAAATTAATGACTTAAGCAGTAACATGTTAGAGTCATTTTCCAACTGATCTATATCTAAAATTACTGGTAAAATTGTCTAGGATAATTTTTATTCCATAGTGCATTGAATACAATCTTTTAAAGATTCTAGCCACATAGAAGTATGGAGAATGAAAAATTTTATTGAAGTATAGTTGTTACAATGTGTTAATTTCTGCTGTACAGCAAAGTGACTCAGTTATACATATATATATTCTTTGTCATATTCTTTTCCATTTTGGTTTATCACAGGATATTGAGTATAGTTCCCTATGCTATACAATAGGACCTTGTTGTTTATCCGTCCTATATATAATAGTTTGCGTCTACTAATCCCAAACTCCCAGTCCTTCCCTCCCCCAACCCCCCTTCCCCTTGGCAACCACAAGTCTGTTCTCTAGGTCTGTGAGTTTGTTTCTGTTTCATAGATATGTTCATTTGTGTCATATTTTAGATTCCACATATAAGTGATATATGAGAATGAATTTTGAATCTCTACCCTCATCTCCCTCTTTGCGCCTCTCTCCTTAGTAGGCATAATCACCATATACAACTCAGTGTTCATATTTTCAGTCCTATTTGGGTTTGATGGACTGAGCTGCAGTTATTTTGGACAAAGATGTATTTTTTTAATTGCTAAATATATTTATCCCTTCCTCTTGACAGTCTGACATTGAGCATATTCCTCTTGTTGTAGTTTATCTGATCAATCTACTTCTACCAATCAAAGAACAAGATGGGGATTAAATCGGGGGGCCGGAAGCCGTCTCTTTAGTGGTGTGTGCTGCCTCTGTGAGATGCAGGAAAGACCTGGGACAGGCATGGCGTGCTGGGGAAGCCCGTGACGCAAGGGGCCCACTTCACAGTTGTCCTCACTGGGGAACCCTTTGGCACCACTGCCCTAGGCATTTTGGTTCTAACTTTGACCAGGCTTGAAAAAACCAAAAGAGGATTGGAAGCAGTGCCCCTCCCAGATTAAATAAATTATGCAGATGTGCAGAGGTGCTTTGTGAAGCAGTTTATTCTGATGAGTAGCGCTGGTGTCCTTCGTGTCAACATCGAGCTCTGTGACCTTGGACAACTCCTGTCCCTTCTTGGAGCCTGGGTTTCTTCCTCTGCAAAACCAGGGGGTTGGACTAAGGTTGTCAGAGTTTTGCCGCCTTCCTCCGCTTGCGTTTCTACCTCAGTCCCTCCCTTAGCCTCTGAACTACCCTCCACTGAGATCCTATGTCCCTGCCCCCCAGGCTCCCTCCGTGGCCAGTCACTTACGAGCTGTCCTTCTGCACCTTAATCTCCCTCTCACCATCGACCTGCTCTATCTTTCTGTATTAATCCCCAAAGCTAAGTCACTCTCACACCCACCTTCTCTGCCAAGACTTGTGAGTGTCATTGGTGGAATTCACGAAACCATGCTGCCTGGATCTCTTATAAAGTCTTACCAACCCAGCTGAACCGTATCCAACCTCAGTGCCGCCTGGACACCCTCTCACTGCTTCTCTATCATCCTGTTTTCATCCGCGTTCTTCCAGCTCACTCCCTACCTCTTCCTCTCCTGCTCTGCAAATGACCTCACCTCCTTCCTGTTTACCTAAAGGGAAGACCAGCCTGTTTGCCACTTGCTCATACGCTCCAAGAGTCTCTTCTTCCTGCACATCTGAAGAGAGGCCCCTTCTCTTTGATAAGACAAACCCCCTTGTCTGCTGTGTCTACCATTTTCTGGACTTTTCTACAAGATATTTGTGGAGCATGTGTGTGCATTTTAAGTGAAGGGTTAGACTAAGATTTTCCCATTCAGTTACTCTTCTGTATTTCCAGCTCCTCACTAGTTCGCCCCTTTCTGCCTACAAACATGTTTGGATCTCTCTAATCCTAAAGAAAAATGTCTCGACTCTGCTCTCTACCCCCAACTCCACCCCCAGTTCTCTCTTTCTCCCCTTGCGATCTCGCTCTTATCAATGACTTTTGAAGCCCACACATGCCCTCCCGGCCACCAAAGACCAGTCATGTCTCCGTTCTTGTCATCCTCACCGCTCTGAAACAGCTGATGCCGGCAACCTGCCCTAAAAACCACCTCCTTCCTTTAACCGCTGTTTGGCTGGGCTGCCCTGGCCCCCTCTCTGCCTCTTAGGGTGGCGTCACCACACCCTGACCTTGGCCCCCACTCCCAGGCTTCATCTCCTTTTGTCAGTGACTCCTACACCTGGTCCTCACCATTACCTGCCGGCCCCTCCTGACTGCTTAGCACCAGCCGGGCTCTCACCACGGCCCCAACCGCACATCCACAGGCCCACCAGTCCCTCACGCTCCGTATCTCCAAAACCAAACTGCTGCTCGCTTTGTTTCTCCACTTACATTCAACCGAAACCTGAAATTCCGTTGTTAGCTGTACGCACTTCTGCTCATGAGGTACTTTTCTTCTTTCTCTTTGATTCTTGAGCAGTGTTTCAGGATGATGAAATTAATGGGAATGAGTGAGGAAGTAAGAAGCTAGGGCAAGGAGGACATGGGAAGCCATGCATCAAGGAATAGGCAGTGTCCTCGTTGAGGGCTCAAGCTCCAGTCCCGGGGTTTAAATCCTGACTCCACCACTTACTAGCTGTGTGACCTAGGGGAAGTCACTTGACCTCTCTGTGCCTTAATTACCCCACCTATAAAACAGAGCTAATAGAACTACCAAACTCATATTGCTTTCATGAGGAATAAATGAGTTGATGCACGTGAAAAACTATGTCAGGCACATAGCATTATTATCACTATTACTACTATCACCCGACCTAGCATCCCCAAGGAGACAGGCTGAGTGTCCAGATTTCCTACTTTCCTCCTCATTTATTCCTTCCTCCTCTGCTCACAGGATAATACCCCTGTCCAGGACACTAAAATGTGAAGAAGATCTCACTGTGCCTAGTGATGAAGCTGCTGGAGCCGTGTCCTTGAAGCGGCAGCAAAGGAAGCCATCGCAGGAGCAGGATGGGCTGAGGGTCTGGAGTCAGCCTGAGGACACAGGGTGCAATTTCCCGACCTCCGCACCATCGTAGACAGAGATTGGATCTGAGGGCAGCAGACTTTTATCAACTTGATCAAAGTTGTGTCACTTGATGAACTTGGTTTAAAAAAAAAACAAAAAAACATTTAAAACAGTTTACCGTGGTGACAACTCCCCAGGGATGCTGGTCAAACTATGGGGCCCATATACTGTCCACACCCACCTAACCCTATAGCTGACCTCAGAACTGGACTGGGATATACCTATTCGGCTTGTGTTTGTGTAAGGTGACAGCCTTTTTATTGTTCTTAAGTTTTCATGATTCTCAAGTGTAAGTAAAAACTCATTGCAAGTAGCTAGAAACAAAGTAGTATCACTGGAAATATAAATCCTGTAAGTTACAGAAGACCTTAAATTGTATGGAGACCCTGAGACAACCTTTCAGCTTGGTCCAAATTTGACTGGCCAACCAATTTTGAAAACATTGGATGAGAAGAGATAATTATTGAAACATTAAAAAATATGTGTCTGTTCCAGCAACAGGAGCTTTTCCATCAGGTAATTCTCTAGCTGGTGATACACTGGGAGGCGACCAGCTCAGCTCACCTGCTTCTGCCAGGGGGAGAGCAGGCAGAGGCAGGCAGCAACTCCTTTGGAGAGGCAGGATGTCTCTGTGCTGCATTTCCTCATCCTGAAAGCAGAGCGGTGACCCCTGGACAATGCCTGCCCTCTGGTTTATCCTGGGAGGATGAAATTTGTGCTTCCAGAGGGGGAGCCTCGAGCATGGATTAGACATCTCCTGGGAAGTGCTTTGAGCATCGTGATGTGCAAGCTACATAATGAGAACATCCTTCCTGGCTTCCCTGACTTGAATGGAAACCCAGGCTCTCCTCCCCGACTCAGGAGGGGTGGGGTGGGTCTTCTGTCTGTTCCTCCTGGGTAGCTCTTGCTTTATCGGTCTGTTTGGAGAGTGCATGCGGCTTCGCCGGGGACAGGGGGCCTGACGACCCCTTCCTTGACATATCCTCTCCCCTCTTCCCACACTCCTGCTGAAAGATGCTCATCCAAATAAATGTTTAATCTCAAGGGTTGGCCCTTATTCAGATTTGAGTATTTCAGTATCTCAACATGCTGATTTGGTAGTTGGAGCAGTCGTTCTTTCTGGAGGTCTCTTAGACCACGCTCTACTCTGACTTCAGAAAGTAGTTTCCCAGACTAAAAGGCCTTATCTCACTGCTGGTACCTCAGTTTATCACCCCATTTACAGTTTTTCTAACTCCAGGATAGTGTTAATATTGGGGATATATATTTTTTCAAAAACTATTTTTAAATCAAATGCAGCTTCTAAGCCTTATAATCTAGTGAAGACTGATACCATAGTAAGCTTTGTATTTTAGCAGAGTTTGGGAGATATGTGTGTCAGTTATTTTGAGATCTGTATAATATCTATCATCTATCATCTATCTGTCTATTGACAGAGATGTATACCCCCTAAACAATACATGGATTTATTTATGTATGTCTTTGGGTTGTTTATATACTCATGCACATATCTGGGCAAGAGTTTTGAGAATGTGAGCATGACTGTGCAATGAAAGGGGCAAATCTGCCACTTCTCTTACTAGAAAAAGGAATGGGACAGATGGGATGTAGATGTAAAAATAAAACTCTATTTTTCTTCTGGAGGGTCCATACCTTACAGTAGCAGATGAAGAAGGAGCAATCAAAAATAAGAATGTGACACTGAAGGAGCATGCGTGACGGTGTCCAAAAATCTCCCCAGTTCCCTATTAGTTACATTATTTGATCTATTTTGTGAGAACACAAAGGCCCCACCGCAGGCATCGTTATTAGTGGTGGGGTTCTTGGTGGGGAATTCATGAAGCGAAGGCAGGACCCGTTCCCTGTGGGCGCTGCAAGCTGGCTGTTTAATGCTCTCCTTTCTCGAAGTGACCCATGATGCAGCGTTGCAACGCCATGGTTGAGACTGGGATTTCACACTGGAGATTAAAGAAATCCATGTGTGTCTTAGGTGGCACAGAGTCATCACCAGGCCAGGAAGACTTTCGTCAGGATTCCTTAATAGGCTTGAAGGAAAACACTGATTCTTCACAGCTACAAGGCTGAAGAGAAGAATCAGAATCATTCTTCCACTACCTTTGTAATCTAGCTTGAATATTAAACTGTGTCCTTCCTTTCTCCAGAGAGGGAGCAAGAAGAAAACTTGAATGCTTTGAAGAAATACGCCAATATTGAAAAGGGGGCTGCATGTGAAACTGGGTAACCAGATATGGCCATGAGGAGCCCAGGGGCCTCAGAATTCCACTCTCCTCACTGAGGTCACCCTCAACAGGACCCTGTTTGCCAGACCAATTTTGGCCTGTGACCCAGCTGACTAGTCACTCCATAAAATGTCAGATAAGGGAATAAAGGAGTGGACAGACAACCAGCTCATCATCATCTTTTGATTCGGTACTCTTGGGAATGTAAAACTTTAATACAGTTGAATGAATGAGGACCTTCAGTTGCTAATGAAAGGAACCCAACTCAAACAGGCTGATGCAAAACAGCTATATCTATGAATCTCCCTCTCTCTCTCTTTCTCTGTCTGTCTGTCCCTCCCTCCTTCTATACACTGAGTAATATGTTTTGACAATCCATGGACAGACCTGAATACAATCACTTAAGCAATGTCAGAAATCTTTCTCTGTTATTGGTCTCTGCTTTCCTCTGTGTTGGCCATATTCTCAGGCACAAACCCAATGGAAAGAGCTTATTTTTTCCCAGTAACTGTGGGAAAAAATCCTGCAAAGGTTTTCTATAGGCTTGGTGGGGATCATATATCTATAGCTGAGCCAATCATTATGACCAAGGAGATGCAGAGATCAGATTGGCCGGCCCTCCGTCACTCTCCTGCAGTTAGGGGCTAGGTGAGTTAATTCTATCTCATCTGCAAGGACTGTGAATGGGGCAACAGGGCGCCTCAAGGTAAAATCAAAGTGCTGTTACTAAAAGATATGATGCTGGGTGGGAAAAACAACAACAACAATAGAGCTCTGAGCAAAATTCGAGGGCTACTCAGATAAAACGGAATTTGTTTTCATAAGCCACCAAAGAAAATCAGTCTCATTTTAAATGTAATAATGTATCACTGTGTCCAGAGCCAGCCTGGAGCTCCATGAGGGTCAAGTCTGTCTGTGTAGTTCATTGTGCCAGTGCCTCATGTGTTATAGGTGCTCAATAAACATTCGGTAAGTAATGAATGATTAAACTGATTTCAGAGCTGGAATAGGATTAGTTTCAACATTTATCGCTGCCCAAAGACTCCCTCACTGATGCCAGATGCCTGAAATGTTAGCAACTGATTCCACTGGCCCTAGTCTTCTTCCCAGTCAAAACATGTATCCTGAGAGAGGTAATATTTTAGGCCCCCTTTGTCATCACATCTTTTTTTTTTCCCCATGGTCTGTTGTCTTCTTGAGGTAAGTGAGAGGAATGATGGGCTTCTTCTTAAGGGGAGGTACTTAAAAGGAGGTCTTTATTCTTGGCTGCTTTGTGTGTTCGTTGCTGTGCGCGGGCTTTCTCTAGTTGCGGTGAGCGGGGGCTACTCTTTGTTGCGGTGCGCAGGCTTCTCATTGCGGTGGCTTCTCTTGGTGCAGAGCACTGTCTCTAGGTGCACGGGCTTCAATAGTTGTGGCACGCAGGCTCGATAGTTGTGGCGCACGGGGGCTTAGTTGCTCCACAGCATGTGGGATCTTCCCGGACCAGGGCTCAAACCCGTGTCCCCTGCATTGGCAAGCGAATTCTTAATCACTGCGCCACCAGGGAAGTCCTGTCATCACACCTTGAGTTGAGTTGGTTCTAGAAAGCCTTCCCAGAAGGGGTTGAAAAAGAAGAGCAAAGTACACGAAACTCTAGGGGCAGTTGACACACTTTCCTGACTTCCCAGTCTTGCTTAGGGTAAGTCAGGCTCCCATTTAGCCCAGTGATGTCCTGACCAGAGTGGCTATGGAGGCTGAGAAAACCATTACTCCAGGTCTGCCCTCAAATTCGAGGAGAGCTGTGGGAGAGGCCCCACTGTGGTCAAATGGGGCAGGAAACTGTGGTTCTTTGATCCTCTGCAGAGGAAAAGGAGGTGAATGTGTTCAATGCCTCACAGCACAAAGGGAGCCACCCACTTCCAAAACTGGAACAAAGAGATTTCTCCTCCTCCTCCTCCTGGAAAGTTCTGGGCTCTCCACGGGACCTGCAACGCCTAGGCACAGCCAGGGAGATGCTATGAAGGAAACAGGATGTAGAAGGAAGAGGTCGAAACAGTCTAGGATTCCCCGCTGGGCACTCCTGTCAAGTAATGACCCTGACCCTTGATGGTGTAGTTTTAAATGAAAATGTGAAAAAAATGACTTAGGCAAACCTGTAATGCCAGTTATTACATTTATCAACTGCTTCTGTTTTAAATCATGAGTGGACTGAATTGCACTTCAGTCAAAATTCAGAAGCAAGATTCTAGAATGATTATATGGTTGGTACTCAAAGGATGGTATTACCAAGGGGCAGATATTCCTTCTGCTCCAAGAAAATAAGAGGACCTCAAACACTAGTCGCTACTGTTGGATCGTCTAAGGGACCTCTGGGTGCTGGGTGGTGCCAGGCACTCACCATCACGGCGGAACCTGGCCCCTCAGGCGCAACAGTAGCAGCCTTCCTGACGAGCTCTGCAAGCAGCCGGGATGGGAAAGGGCAAAAGGGCCTGCTTTGCATCGCCTCTAATTCTGTGCCTCTTTTCATTCTACCAAGCAAAAGGAAACACATAGTTTTAGGAACGCTGTTTTCTCTGTGATTTAAAAATATTCATTACCTTTATTTTTTCTCATTATAAAAGCAATACACATTTATTTTTAAACATGTGTGGAGAAAAAATATTTTAAGTCAATAAAAATTATTCATAATCCCACTACTAAGAGATAACTAGTGTTAATATTTTATGGATTTTCCTCTAGTTTTTTTAATGCATGTATTACATGTTTTGTTTTTAATTCGTTGTTGTTCCAAAACTGGGATCTCACTGTATGTAACTGTGTATTTTTCTCTTCTGTAACATACCATCGTGAGCATGTCTTCCGAAACAATCACAATTTTGATCATGAAAACTGTACACTTTTGTCTTCTTCTATTCAACCAATAACATCCAGAGTGAGACCAAATCTGTATAAAAGAGGGGTAATAATATCCCCTGGTGGAAACGAAGGTGTTGTGGAAAGCAGTTGTTTTCACAGTCTAGATCTTAGATTCCTATCACGTTCATGACCTCATGCACTCTCAAAACTTAAAACAAGTGAAAACATTTGAATGAAAAATGAAAGGGCTGAGGCAACTCCAAAATATCATTCCTAATTATTTAGGGATTGCAAAATCCAGAGGGAGGCATGAGATAAGCTTCTGAGAAAGGATCACTGGAGGAAAACCACAAAGAAATGTTTGCAGTAAAAACTAGCTGAAGCTATTATAGGCTATTGGACTGGAGTCTGGAAAAGGCACAAATGTTCAATCTGATCCCACTTTCTGTGTGGGTCAGGACATGGCTTGCAGTGAACAAAGCAAACCTACCAGCATGACAACGGCGGTGGCCTGCGGGCCAGTTAGTGCTTAACTGCACGGGCAGCAAGTAAGACGCAGCACACAGTCCTGAGGCCAGTCCTGTGGGCCAAGTTAGCCAGAAGTTTCCTTTGAATGGCAGACCCACGCAATTAAATTGTATTCTCACTTCCAAGGGCTGATCATTCCAAGTCAGAGCCAAGTCTGTACCACTTAAGCCCAAACTGTGTCAGAATTCAGTGGCGAGCAAACATTAGTGACAAAATAGTCACAAATCCCTCACCATAAGTGTTTTTAAAAGCCATTCACAATTTCAAGGCATCAACCATGACATCATCCTAGAGTTATTCTAATCATCTCCTAATGGACCTCTTCTTTTTCTCATTTCATCTTCGCCCTCACATGCATCTGAACCCAAGTCAAAATTGTTATGTTCAATAGTACTTTTAACATACCACCATTCTCAAAGGCTTTAATGCCACCAAATCCCTTAAATCAAATTAAAAGATTGAATCATGGCTTTTAAAGTTCTCTGGAGCCACTGGTCCTCTTCTTCCACATCAGTTTTCATCTTACTTGCTAACCAGCTAAGCCCAGCTCATTGGCATGGAATTACATGGAGAGCCACAAAAGCGGTTATCCCAGCTCTGGGAGTAAATCCTAAGGAAATCATGTAATACGTGGGGAAAGTATATACACAAATGGGCCAAACAATATTTATATCAGTGAAATGTTGGACACCAATTATTTATTATGCAGTAGAAGAATTATTAAGAAAATTATGCTATGGGAATTCCCTGGCAGTCCAGTGGTTAGGACTCTGTGTTTCCACTGCAGGGGGCACTGGTTTCGATCCCTGGTCTGGGGGAACTAAGATCCTGCAAGACATGTGGTGCAGCCAAAAAAAAAAAAAAAAAAAGAGAAAAGAAAAGACAGAAAAAAGAAAATTATGCTATATTGTCTTGATGGAATAGTATAAAATTATTACAAACAACTTAAAGGGATGGGAAAACAGGCATGGGGAAATTGGAAAACAATAACAACAGAAACCTTGAGGGTGGACACTGGCAAAGGTAGGAAAGGTCTCCAGTCTTGCCATCTTTCATGGCACCTTGGTGAGTGAGTGAGATACAGCTCAGGCAGGGCAGAGGGAGCCCTCGAAAAGGCACAGTCTGAAAGGGGAGGGCAAAACCTAGATTGCTCAGGACTCCCCCTGAGGAGAACTCCTCCTTCCTCACCCTCCTGAGCCCATTCTCAAACTACAAAAGAGTGGATTAAAAGCAACATCGGGCTCTCAAACCTTAGCTCAGTAGGAGGAAGAAAAGTGATCTCAGACAGGAAGAGGGTGTCAATAAAATGTTTACATACTGAGACTTCCCTGGTGGTGCAGCGGTTAAGAATCCACCTGCTGATTCGGGGGACACGGGTTGGAGCCCCGGTTGCGGAGCAACTTAAGCCTGTGAGCCACAACTATTGCAGCCCACATGACTTGAGCCTGTGCTCCGCAACAGAGAAGCCACCACAGTGAGAAGCCCACACACCACAACGTGCACAGCAACGAAGACCCAAAGCAGCCAAATAAATAAATTCAATTTTTAAAAAAATTTACATACTATCAAAGCAAACGGAAGGCTTAGACAGAGCAGCCCACCCTACACATGTCCTTCTACTCCAGGGAGGAGCACGGCTCTGGGATCTCTCTACATGGCCAGAATGGGTTATAGAAAGGTTTTCCAGCTTTAACTCTTTGTTTTGAAGTGTTTTCACTTGTATTTCCCCTGTCACACTCCCCAAGGGTGTGAGCTCTGGTCCTGACCTTCTATATTCAGTGGCACCCCCAGAGCCCACTGGCATCAGGAGGAAGGAAGGGATCAGGGGATGAGCAGAGAAGCTGGTGCAAATGGAGAGCTTTCAGTCAAAGGGTGAGAGGGCAGAAACACCACCTGGACCCTCAGAGAACAGTCTGACCAGGGTTCGAAGGAAAGTATTCCAGTGACCCCCAAATTCAAGGTAGCTTAAGGATGGAAGAGGGCTTCAGAAATGAGAAGCCTCTGCCACCCAACCACCAACTCAAGGGTGTTGGGGAGGGAGAGGGGAGTGCAGGCCAAAAGCAGGCAAGGCTAGCTTAAGACCCGGCACTCCTGGTCCACCTGGGTTAAGGGCCTTAGGATAGGCTCAAACTATGCGGCAGAAGGGGCGGGGGTCGTGTTAAGGAATCCAAGCTGGTACTGGTCACTCCTCCACAGGGCAACAAATCAAGAGAAGAGTTGCTGGGGCAGGGAATAGCAACTTTATTTGGAAACCCAGCAGACTGAAAAGATGGTGGAATAGTGTCCCAAAGAATCATCTTGCCCAGGTTTGGATGATTGTTTCTTTTATAAAACGAAGAGGGGGAAGTGAGGAGGTAAAGTTTTGTTTTGTTTTGTTTTTTTTAAATGGATGACCACAACAAAAACAATGATTGCAATTACGAAACACACTCATACTATGTCATAATACCGACATTCAGTCCAGTAATCCTCCACTGTAACAGCTCCTTTACTTTGCAGTGAAAATTGATTTGTATATTTTTTGCCTCTGAGTCCTTGTGGGATTTTTTTTTATTATTATTCAAACAGGAAGTCACAAAAATTATAATCATCCTCATCAGTTCACTCAGTCCCATGTAATTAATTTTTTTTTATCTTGATCTTTTGTTAGCACTTTTATGAATTCATCAGTTTTCCATTAGAGTTCTGAAAAAGCCTATTCATTCAGTTCAGCAGTATAGTCAGTTACCAGAAACCTGCACTTGTCAGAGTCTTTTCCATGAATTCCTTGAAGATGAAACACTTTTATAGGAACATATTTGCAAAAGCTTCAGAGTACACCCAGAACTGTCTGTAAATGACAAAAGACTTAAAAATGGCCATGGTTAAAGATTTGATGAAAGTTCATAATAATGCAATTGACAAGGAAATTTAGTTATTTCTGAGATGTACATTTTAAAGTAATAACTAGAATTATGACTTATAACATTATACCAGAACATGTAAGAGGTAAAGTTTAAAAAAAGAGAGAGAGAGAAGTTATTTCAAACATTTCCTGGTTCTGGCCAGACTCTGGAACGGATGTGTTCCTTTCTTCTTTCCTGCAGCCATTCACAGGTGGGCCTGGTCAGGATGTTTCCTGTAAGCTTAAACAAATGTGTTTTAGCTTAACTTTCAGGCATGGGAGGCAGGGTTCCCAGAGATGGGCCATCATGTGTACTTTAAACTACAGGCACCAGCCCTTTAGTAATTAACTTGTAACAAAAGCAATAGAATGCAAAGGTTAAAGTAAAAGAAACAGACCCGGTATGGAGTCAGATTTGTTCTTCCCTATTACAGTAGGGCATGGAGGTGGGGTGGCGCCAGAGCGAAGGTCCTGCCCACTACTACAGCCTTGTCCACTCCTCCAAGCTACCAAGGCACCCAACTCTGCCCCCTCCCTCCCCAGCTCCTTTCACGGCCCTCGCTATTAACCCCACCTTCCAAGACCTCGCTAGTTCCTGTGCCTTCGCCTGCACTTCCTCGCCGCCGTGTGGCCTGAATTACCTCACTGCAAAATGAGGATAACAGTAGTAACTAAGGGAAAATTGTTACAAATATGCAGTGAGTTCAGTATGTAAAACGCCTAAAAGAGTGCAGGATCTCAAAATGAACGTTCGAAAAAAGTTAGCTGTTAATACTCTCTCCTTTGCCAGTTCTTCGCCCCATCACTCCCTCCCAGGGATAAGGTACATCCCTTGCCAACTCTCGCCCGCTCCTCCGCGCTATTGCCCGCTCCTCCGCGCTATTGCCCGCCGCGCGCACCCGCGAGCGTCGTCCCGCTGCAGCACAGGGGACTGGGATGGGGACGGGGACGGGGCACGCGGCACACAGCCAAGTGCTCTGAGGATGGTCTGAGTGGAGAGCGGCGGGAGCTCCCCGCAAGGAGCGAAACTGGCGGCGTGGAGACACTGGGCGGCGGGCACCCGGCGGCGTCCAGTGTGTCCGAGGGGCCCTGCCCGCGCCCTCTTAGCCCGGGCTTCCAGCGCCCGGCCGCCACCGCGCTGCAGGGGCCATCCTGGCTCGGGGGAGGCGGCTTCCCGGATCGAGTGCGGACGGCCGCAGGCCGAGGCGCAGAGCCCGGGCGCTGGGTGATACCACCGGCCCCGCTGGGCAAAGTGCACGTCCCTTCCTGGTGCTCCTTCGGGTGGCGAGGAGGGTTTCGGCCGGAGACCTGGGGAGTAAGAGAAGGGTCGCCGCCGGCTGGGGTGGGTCAGGCGGTGCGGCCAGCGGCGAGGCAAGGCTGAAGAGAGGCGCTGGGAATGGTCTTGCCGAGAGCGGCTCGTTGGTCTAGGGGTATGATTCTCGCTTCGGGTGCGAGAGGTCCCGGGTTCAAATCCCGGACGAGCCCAGGCTTTTTCTGTCTCAGCCTAAAATTTAAGAAACAGTTTCTTTTTCTCACACGGCTCATCTAGAGGCTGAAATGAAACTATTCCGGTCCCATGAGCTCGAATCTTGATCGTCGTAGTTTTAGGAAGTAAAGGATTGAGATCAATTCGTTAAATATGTGGTCTTTGTACGTCTGAGGGCAAGGTATGAAAATGCTTGTACCATTTAAAACACACGTACTCGGAAAAGAGACACGCCTCGTGCGGACTCCTGGGCACCCCTCGGACACTCCAAACGTGAGCAGGGGGCGCCGTGGATTAGCGGGACCAGGGTGATGGGGCGCGCTGTCCTCCTCCAGCGGTCGCTGTGCGTGCGGACATGCGCCGGCCTGGGCAAGTTTAAACCGCACCTGTAGGCAACCGAGATCGGAACTCAGTCCCTAACACAAGCGCTCGACTCCGAAACTGGCAGGAATGGGGACAAGCGTTTTCAAAGTATTACATGGTTAGCAAACTTTCTACGTTTTCATGTTACGTCTTTTAATGGTATTTGAACGTAAAGTGTGCGCTAAGTTCAAAAAGTCTCAACTTTGTATTTTCCACCAACAAATGATGAATTCATGAAGAAAAAAAGAGGGCTCGTCCGGGATTTGAACCCGGGACCTCTCGCACCCTAAGCGAGAATCATACCCCTAGACCAACGAGCCGTCGCATTTTCTGTGTTCCCGTCCTTATAAAAGGAGGAACTACTTAGTCCCGCGCCCCCAAGTGGTTATCTGTGTAATATGTTTATATCCTTCAGCTGTTTCACGTTCTTGTGTTTTCGATTTTTTCTTTTCTCTCTTGATCTTTGAAAATCAATGACAGAGAAGAAAACAACGGTGTCACTACCAGTGGCATATTTATAATTCTATTTATATTTATAGCTGATAAATTGCAGTGAGTGTGTGGCAATATCCCTGTGGCAGGCGGATTCCAGATTCTCTCCCTTGGTGCGTTCAGGATGTTGCTCTTTACAATAATAGTAAAATTGTCGGTTTCTTGCCTACACCTTTCATCCTAGCGTTCAAAGCACCACCTTTCCAGCCTTGCAAATTACCATCACTGTGTTTTTACTCAAACTGTTTTCTTCAGCTGGAAAATCTGTCTCTCCCTCTCTTTTCCATAAATCCCAAACTCTGACCTTCTCAGAAAAAGATCCTTTAACATATTAAAACCAATTTTATGTGGTATATAATTGGGTTGCAGTCTTGTCTCCTCTAATCATTATTTATTAGAGGACAAGACACCAACACTAACAGCAACACTGAATTCTACTGTATAATTAATTGACAACCAATTGTTATATAATTGGTGCCCAATTGTCCCAATATCTTTAACGCATGGCTTCTTTACTATATTTTAAATTATTAAATACTTAGTATTGAGGCTTATGCTGGCAAAACTGGTGCTCAGTGAATAATTTCTGAATGACCGCAATTTGTTCCAAATCTCTTAAAAATACAAATTTTGGTATTTGGACAATCACTAATTGTGAATTGCAACTTTAGTAAATAACTAACCAGATAGGAAACTACAAGTAGACAAGGTGACTATCCTAAACAGGCCTATTTGTTTATTTTATGTCATATAACATTCATTCTCCAGTTTATTCATTCATTTGATTGCTCATTCATTCAACAAACATTTAGAAGCGCTATGTGCCAGACTGTGAGTTGTCAACTTTCTTATGGTTTGACACGAGTAAATTGCAGTTCTGGAGCTCTAATGTTCAGTCCCCACCCTTTGTTTTATTGGAAACTGTCCTAACTTGAGTCTTCAGTCCTCCTTAGGGCCCAAGGCAAGGAGGATAAGAATACCTTTTAAGATGTTCGTTAGTTCTAGATGCCAGCAGAGTTTATTCATCAGAACCTAACTGGAAAAAAATGTGCCCTGGACACTTAAGAAATTTCTATTTCTCCCAAGAATGAGGAAACTACAAAATATAACTCATTAGGTAAAATAATGTAACCACTTCAGTTTTCTGGAAACCTCCATCTCTACAGTTACCAAGAGGTCTGTCGCTATGCTCACCTTTCCTACTTGGACTTACTACAGTTATTATCATTTTAGGGCTTTTTTTTTTTCTTACTCCTACTTCTCTCTAGGGATTGAAAGGGTTTGTCTTTTACTCTGCAGGTGCCACTAGAGTATCACATTTGCCCTCCCAACCATGATACAAGAAGACTGACGGTAGCGAAACTCAGGATATCAATTGACCAACTCACAGTGAGAAATGTCTCTATCCTGGTGAAAGGAATGTCTGTGCTCTCTCTCCAGTGTACATCCTTCCCTCATAGGTGAAGCAGAAGTAGTACATAGGTGGCAGCAGGGCACAGGGAGACAGAGGACCTTGAAGAGCATTTTATTCCAGCCACAGTAAATGAAGAAGCCTGGTGACATATCCTTCTATACAATGAACCCTAAAGACCCCATTACCCATGTTCCCCCAATTTGGTGCCCGGGGGCACTCAAATTTTCAGATTTTCAAAAAGTTCCTAGAAAAATGCAACCCTTTTCCTGGATTGAGACATTCTCTCTGTAGAAATGTTAATGAAACTGATTTCAGGTAAATATTTCTCAGTGTGGCCTGGGATTCATCTCTGACTCTATCTGATATTCATCAAATCTCAGTGATCCTGGAATGACTTGCTATCACCACCCACAGATCACAGCATTCCATTTTCTTCTGGCAACAGATCTGAAAAAACAAGGAGGGAGAGAATGCCAGTGAGAGTACAGGAGGTGGAAGAGAATTCTACTACAATCACAGAGATGTTGGAAATTTTGGTGCCTGACACCCTCTTCCTACTTCTCCCATTAATTCCAGCTCTAGAAAATTCTGTCCATATATATTTGCCATCACTAGTTGCTCCTGGGTGCCCCTTATCTGATCTCTATTAAGAGAAGACTTAACACACTCTGAGATGTTCCCAAGGCAAACCCCTCCTTATTAGTGCATTTATTGTGCGCTGCGTGAAGGAAGTCTTTGAGGCCAAGGGATCTGTACATAGGTAACTATTATCAGACAAGACTCTGCACATGATTTCCCTTCTTACTGACTCTGTGGGGAAAATTCTCCCCAAAGAGCCCATTCTTTTCAGAGGCAAGGCAGCCCATTAAAAATGACTTTTCTCACCTGATGGAAAGTCTTCAGTTGATTCTGACTGTATGCCCGGACTGACTGACCTGGAAAGAGGAGTTTCCAGGAGGAAGAAGGAAGTATCTGAAGAGGAGGTTTGTTGAGTGAGACCTTCAGGCTCACAATAGTGATTGAAATCCAAAGCTTTTGTTTGTTTGTTTGTTTTCCATTTACTATCTCTACAGAAGAATCAGAAACTACAATACAAGGCCTATGGCTAAAACAACCTCACATGATTTTGTTTTTCTTTGTAACTTCTCTAGATTGATTCAATAAACATTCATTCTTCTATTCATTCAACAAATATTTATTAAGTATCTACTGATGGTCTGATATTGTTTATCGTGGAAACACTTTGCTGCCCCAGCAGGCTTCGGTTTCACGGTAGCCCTTCTGTTGCTTCCTTGGGCTCCAGACCTAGATATCTAACTGCCTTCTGATTGACCATCTGGGTGTTCTCAGCACTTTCAGCTGTGTTCAAGGCCCAGCTCATTAGGTTTCCTCACAGACCAGGTTCTCTTCCTGGGTTTTTAGTCTTAGTTAACTGGTAGCAGCATTCACCACTCTGGCTAGAAATTAGAGGTCACATCTGTCTTTGATTAGACTTCCCATCTAATTTATACCCAGTCCTGTCATTCCTTTTGTGAAATGTTTCTCCAGTCCTCATCTTCCTCTCCACCATCACTGCCAACACCTTATCTCATGCTCTCTTCACTCTTGCCTTGTCTTTTGCAGGAGTCATCCTTTTAAAACACAGATCTGAACTTGTCACTTCCCTTTCATCACTCCCCACTGCCTATACAATAAAGACAACCCCAGGCTCTTCAAAATATTACCACAGCCTACTTTTCCAGCATTCTCTCTTTCCCCTCTTTCACTCACTCCCCCTGAAGTTCCAAACCACAGAGGATTAACCCACTATTCCTTGCACCTGATACTGCTTTCTTGTTTCTGAGTTTGCTTTTCCTGTTTCTCTCTGGTGAAAATTTATTCAGCCTTTAAAATCCACCTCAAATGCTACATCTTCTGTGCATCTTTTCCAGACACCTCACAGGCCAGTGGTTCTCAGAAGAGGGAGGTAGCTGTACTGAGGTACATCACAGTCAGTGGAGAAGCTTTTAACATAACCTGTGTCTTTGAGAACCACTGTCCCTGTTGGCCTTACGGTTTCTCCTTTGTTCGACCTTCTCTTCAAGCATTGAAAAAAATTTAGTTCAGTACTTGCTTGCTATACTGACTGGTAGACTCTGTGCTTCTTGAGAGTAAAGTCTAGGTATTCTACATCTACAGCACATAGTAATTGCTCACTTAACGCATTTGTATTCTTTCCAACCTATGACATTCCAGAAACACTTCATGAGGATCTTGCTGAGAGAGAAATAGGGTGAAATGGTTCTGTCTTTTTCTTTTTTTTTTTTAATTCTTTATTTTATTTATTTATTTTTGGCTGTGTTGGGTCCTCGTTTCTGTGCGAGGGCTCTCTCCAGTTGTGGCAAGCGGGGCCACTCTTCATCGCGGTGCGCGGGCCTCTCACTGTCGCGGCCTCTCTTGTTGCTGAGCACAGGCTCCAGACGCGCAGGCTCAGCAGTTGTGGCTCACGGGCCCAGCCGCTCCGCGGCATGTGGGACCCTCCCAGATCAGGGCCCAAACCCGTGTCCCCTGCATTGGCAGGCAGACTCTCAACCACTGCGCCACCAGGGAAGCCCCTGTCTTTTTCTTTTTAGTTTTCCCTCACTAGTGCTAAAGTAATTATTATGAGTTTGCTGAACTATAAGGGTAGCAGGCTAAAACAGCTAAAATATCAGGAAGGGTGTTCATAAGGTTGACTTGAGACAAAACCCTGAAATGAGGGGCTGCATTTGGGTGCTCTCACCATGCTCTTCTCCCACTCTCATCCTAACTGTCTAATACTTGTTTCCTTCTCTCACACTATTGGCCTCCCATCTGGATTTTTTCCTTTTCTTCCTTCACCCTCATTTTTCTTGTGCTCCTGTCCTTCCGTTTCTCCCCTTTGTGGGCTGTTCTCATAAGGACTCTTACAAACACTTTCCAGAATTTATTGGGCAACCAGTAGTAAGTGGCAGACACCGTTCTGGGCCAAGGTAACCAAGTGGAGCCGGCTCAGGAACGGCACTTCAGAGTCTGGGTGGGGAACTTGACAATTTTTATTGATAAATCGAGGGATATTTTGTTTACAAAAGCAAAACAAACAAAACCCCATTCATTTGTGCTCCAGGTAGTAGCAAAGAGTTCCCAGTTCCCAACCCTTCTTAAGCCAAAACGGGGGGCTCCTAAGAGGAGATTCAGACAAGATGGAGACTTCTTTTTAAGCTAGTAGATTTCTCAATATGCACACGTAAATTATCTGATCCAGGCAAAGGACAGGCCTTGGAGACAGGGCAAGGGGAGAGATGTGTTCTACCTGAACGACTGAATCAGAAGTCTCTCCCCATCGTAGCCCTCATTCTTTTTTTTTCTTTTTTCTTTTTTTTTTAATTTTGTAAACGAACTGCTTCTTTTCCTTTAGGTGAGGCTCAGAGAAACCGGGAAAAGCTGAAACAGGCGAAGACAGACAATGAATAGATCTGGAGGACTGGACCCTTAGAGAGGCAGAGGAGACACTGGCGGGGGGGCGGGCGGGCCAGGACAGACCGGCGGACAGCCACGCAGGCAGGCAGGCAGGCAGAGGGCTTGGCGGCGGTCGCCTCGGACAGCCGGGGACCTCCAGCGCCAGCATAAGGAGCCTGGGTGGGACCGAAAAGGCGGGGCCCCGCCTGGAGAGAGGGAGTGATGGACAGTCGGTGCCTTCCAATCGAGTCCTTCAAAGTGCGCGGGGCAGGCCAATGAGCGGACAGCTGGGGCCGGCGCGGGGCCGAGGTCTGGGCGGAGGGCTGGCTGGCAGCGGCTGGGGCCGCGAGCGGGGATCGCGGCGTGGAGGTGCTAGCAGACGCGGGCGGCGGCGAGTCCGGAGACCCCGGGCCAGAGCCGAGCTAACCGTAGTGGGGACCGGGGCCCAGAGCCGCGGCGGCTGCGGCCGGAGGACGATGGCAGCGCCCGCCGGGGCCGGGGCACTGATTGCATCCCCAGACCGCAGGCGCTGGCTGTGGTCGGTGCTTGCGGTGGCGCTCGGGCTCTGTGAGTAAAGCCGGGATGGCGGGGGCGGCGGGGCCAGGTGGCGGGCCCTGCGCGCGCGGGGCGCCGAGGTGGGGAGGGGGCGCGGCCTGCACGCCCTGGGGCCCGGGGAACGGAGCCGGCGGGCCCCGCCACGGGCTGGAGAGGCGCGGAGCCTCTTTCTTCTTCCTGGATCCGTGTGTGTGGAGGAGGCGGGGAGAACTCCCTACCTTGCTCATTCCTGGGGGGCTGTCTGGGGAGCGGGCCCGGCGGGAGGCCGCATTGCGCCCTCGCTGAGTCGCCCACCATCTCCGCCTGGCGACTCTGGGTCGCCCAGGCCCGCTTGGGATTCCGGTTCAGGAACCCGGGCTTCTGGCGTTCTCCACCTTTGGGAGGTGGCGGAAGGTTGCAGGGTTTTCATTTGTAGGGCCTTTGTTGATTGTTTCCCTTTTAAGCGACTGTTTTGTTTTACCTTGTTAGTTCCATTTCCAGTGCTCTCCAACCCATTTTTTAAGCCTCTGAGATAGAAGGGTCCCGGAGTCTCATTTGTCTCATCTCTGTAGTCTTCAGAGCACCAGGAGGAAATTTACATTACTTCTGTGTTAGGATGCAAAGAGCTGGGAATACCACTGGAGTGACCTGGCTTAAAAGAGTTTGGCCAATCCATAATAATTACAGTCATAGTTACCGTAGTTTGACAAGACATAGGACATTAAAAGGCTCATTTTTCTTTAAAAAAAAAAAAAATCACGTTTTTTTCCTTGCCAGATTTCATGAGTGAGGCATAAAGTAAACCTCAGGCTGGATTTATTGAATTGGATGAGTTGCTTTACGGACATCTGCAGTGGTGTCTTGCCACAGGACTTTTTTTGTGTGTGTTGTTCAAAGCAGAGTACTTGTTGCTGTCTCAGAATGTGGTTAAGTAATGGTTATAAAGAGAGCCAACTCCTAAAAAACCACGGAGACTTGTTCATTTCTTTTGTTTTGCAAAATGTCAGTTGCATGACAGTATCTGAACATGAGTATACTCAGTAATTACTTTCATGGAAAAGTTCTTAATGTAATCTTTGGAGCCAGGAGAAATACCAGTTAATGAATGATTCCAGGAGCTGTGAAAGGTAAAAGTCCCCCCGCCCTCTGGAGGTTGATAGATGAATATATACTTTGTATATATAAGACGATCTATTCTGTATAAATGTCTCTCCTGAGGGGGAAAAAAAAGGGTTAAAAGCATGGGGGTTTTTTGGTGGTGATGGTGTTTGTGATGGTGGTAATATTCATGTTTTAAGTGAAGAAGTAGGAAATAGCTTAAAACTAAGGTGTATCAGAAATCTTGTGTGTTCAGACAGAATTATTATGCAGGAGAGGCAGACACCCATCTTTATTGAGGACAAAAGCAGTCAGAGTAATCTTAATTAAACTCAAGGTATTAAAAAGTAGCAGAACTGAATATTAATGGATACTAATACAAAAAGATCATCAGAATAACATCTATACACACCTTGGACATGCGTAGCTCTTCTGTAATGAAAGATGAATGCTGATATGTGAAAGGCAGCAGCTGATGTTATTGGTTAATTTTAGAAAACTATCGAATGTTTCTTCTTTCAAGCTACCATTTCTTGTCATGAATAGTGTGCGTAGCAGTTCATGTTTGACAGAAAGTCTTCTCGAGTTTGATCTAGATACAGTTATTCAGCAAACATTTACTAAGCATTTTTTAAGTATTAAGCACCAAAAGTATTCTAGGAAGGACAGTCCCTGGCCTCACATAATTTATAGTTCAGTGAGAGAAACAAAGTGTGATAAGCAATATGAGAAGTCTTTCATTAATGGTTTGCTGTGAGAGCACTAAGTAGAGTCATCATCTCAGACCGAAGTTCAGGCTGCTAGAGAAAGGGCTGCTTAAGCTAAGTAGGTGTTGGGAGAAAACGGTATAGGCAGAGTCATGAATGAACCTGTTGGTAGGTCAGTGTCGTGAGAGGTTGGAGTGTGTATAGGAGAGATGGTGGGAATTGAGGCAGGAGAGCCAGCCAGAGGCACTAACTCCTAAAGGACCTTGTTTGCCATTCATAAGGCTGAATTTTATCCTAAGGGCTGTGGGGAGCCTGTGAAGGATTTCTGTGTCTATCGAGATGTGAAGATAGATGTGGGATAGAATGGTGTGAGGCTGAAGAAACCAGAGGGTTATTGTAACAATCCAGAGGAGGAGGATTGAAGACCCGAATTAAAGCAGTGGGACATGAAGAGAGGACATATCCATGAGCTTGTTAGAAAGTAAATTTGATGGGGCTTGGAAATCAATTTGATGTGGACTTGAAAGAGAGGAGTGTAAGATGATCCTAAGGTTTTGAGCTTGGAAAGCTGGGCATAGTTTTGGAAAGTAGGGCTTTTCACAGATGAAGATTATGGATGAGGGGAAAAGAGCGTTGGAAGAAGAGGGTGGTAAAGTTACTTTTGGATTTGTTGAGTTTAAGATGCTCCTGATATATCTCAGTAGAAATGGGACATTTGGGTAGATAGTTTTAGAGGTGAGGAGAAAGTTCTGGTAGGAAATAGAGAGCTGGGAGGCTTTATGCGGGTAGTAGTTAAAGCTATGAATTGCTTGGATGAGGTCAGCAAGGAAGAGTGTATTGAAGGAAATAGCAGAAGGCCAAGGACAGAGTCTTGGGGTATACAGAACCTGACAAGGAGGCTCGTTGAGTAAATGAAGAACCAGAAGAGTGTGGTGTCTTGGAAACTGAGAGAGAGTGAAGTTTTAAGGAAGAAGTTTTAACTGTGTCAGATGAAGAGAGAGTGAATACTTCAAGGATTCACTGAATGTGACAATTGGAATGTCTTTGGTAACCCTTAGGTAGGAATGAACACACAGTATATGAAGAATAAATCTCAGTAATTTGCATCACCCATTTCAGTAAATGGCACCACCATCCATCTAACTGCTCAACCCAGAAACCTAGGATCTGCCCTTGATAATGCCCTATCCTTCACTCCCCATATCCAATCAGTTCTCCCATCTCCAAAATACATCTAGGAATCAACCACTTCTTTTTTTTTTTTTTCTCTCACCCACTTTTTTTCTATCTGTGGTCCACTCCTAGCATTTTAGTCGAAATCACTGTCATTTCTTGCCTGTGATACTGTGATAGCCTCCCAGCTGGTCTCCCCATTTTCCCCTCTTGTCTCTTTTTAGTCCATTCTTCACACAACTGCAAGAATGACTTTATAAAAATGCAAATCAGATCATGTTGCCTTCTCGTTTGAAATTCTTAATGGCTTCCCGTTGCACTCTGAATGACATCCCAACTTCTCCCCATGGCCTATAGTTGTCTATGTGATCTGGTTTCTGCCCGCCTCTCTGACTTCAGCTTGTGCCCTTTGCTCACTATATTCAAGCCATGCTGCCATCTTTCTGCTCTTAGACACTCATTCCCACCCCAGGTCCTTTGCACTTGCTTTTCCTGCTGCCTGGTGTGCTCTTTCCCCAAAACTGCCCAGAGCTGTCTCCTTTTCATCCGCGAGGCCTTAGCTTAAATGTCACTTCCTCAGAGAGGCCTTCTCCAACCACCCTATCCAGCGGGGTCCCCTGTTATCATTTCTTGGCCCTTTATGTCCTTATTGTAATTCCTCACTATTTGGTGGTTCTTCTCTTTTCTCCTCCACTAGAATCCAGGACAGAGATAGTGTTGGTCTTGTTTATAGAAGTATCCCTAGTGCTTAGCGTAGTGGATATGATAGATACTAATATTTATTAAATGGCAAGGAGGCGTAGGCGTGTCTTGATAATAGATTGTTAGCAGTTTGCCACACGTAGTTAGGATTTAGCCTGGCACATAGTAGGTATCCAAGAAATGTTTGTTGAAAGAAGGAATATTTTTTCCAAGTGTGATTTTTATACATTATCTGATAATTTTCACTCTTTGAGTACTATTTCGTATTTCTTCAGAAATGTATGGAATGAATTAACATTCTTCAACCACTTTAAACACTATAGTTTTGGAATTACTACTTGTTATATACCAAAATTGTTTTATCATGTTTGTTGTAGTATCTAAGTGTTTTATCAATAAAACTTTTATATTTTTTGATGCTTGTTGACCAAGTGTAGACTTCAAGTACTACCCCTGTAGTTGAAAGGCCACTGATCTAATTACCAGTTCCCACAGCCTTTTACTCCTTATTTACTAGTTGAGATAATAAAACAAAAACTTAGTTTTGTTGTTTTTTTAAAAAAATATTCTACCATTCATTTTTACCCTAACTCCAGGGTATTCACTAGGCTCAGAAGCTGCCAAAAAAAGAAATAAAGACACTATTAAGTGAAAGAGAGATATATGTGAAAAGTATATAAAATGCAAATTTGTGTTTTCACAAAGTCTTCATTCACTTATTCAACCAAATGAACACCTACTGGGTGCCAGGCACTGTTTTAGGTACCGTGGATGCAGCAGGGAGCCTAGATTCTAGTGGGAGGTGACAGACTATTCAAATAAATAATGAACACCAAAGGACGGTTTAAATTCCTGACAGTCACCACGTTTAAGATATTCACCTATTGTGAAAGGTTGCAGTAAAAAAAAAAAAAAAGAAAAGAGGGAGAGGGAATACTCTTGGCATTACAAAATAGATGTTTTTTAAACTTACAAAGGATCCATTGTGGGATTTCATTAATAGTTACTCTCTCCTACTGAGTTTAAAATGTGATTTAATTGGGAAAAACATAATATACACAGTTTTTCAGAAATATTGCTGCCTCCCCTCCACCTAGTTAATGCTGGTCTACCTGCTAAATATTTCTCACATTCCTTTCTATCACCACTGAGGCTGATTTAGTGCAGCCACAATCACATTTCTCCTGGATGATTAGAATCTTTTAACGGGAGCCCAGTTGTTTTTTTATTGAATTGTATCTTTATCTGAGAATTTGGATTCTCTGTGTAGGACATGCATCTCACGTGTACCTAAACCTTGCAAAGATTTTAATCTTGCTAAGACCATTGGTGTCATTTTAAAAAAGAGAATAAATGGTTTGCTTTGACGTGGAATTCATTATAGGTTAGTTTGGTCTTTAGCCTCCATCAAAGGAAATTTAATTATTAGAAGAACTAAAAGCATTGCCTGAGGTCTCAAGTATCAGATGGCTCTGCGTCTGGATCCCTAAGGCTGTTGAGATATGAAGGCTTCGTATATCTTGAGTGATAGTCCTTTCTTCCTTTTCCACTCTTTGCCAAGTGCTTGACATTAGCAATGCCCTAGAGTCTAGACTAAAGTCATTGGAATTTTGGCTGCTAAGAAGGCAGAGGTCAGTTGGCTTTGTGACCATTTGTAGTGCCTGAATTGAGAAATTGCAATTGTCTCCTGGGACCTTTACATCTTTGCCCTTAAACCTCTTTATTTATTTATTATCTTTTTGAATGCTGCTGTAATTTTTTATTCACTTATAATTTTCCCTTGGTCCCATTAGGCCTTTATGAAAAGGATAATTTCATTGATAAATTCTTCTTCAGTGATTTATTCTTTTTTTTTTTCCCTTCCAAACTCAAAGTCTCTTTAGAAATTGTGATCCTTTGTAATACCTTTGATCTACTGTCAGGGCCTGTGGCTTGAATAGTTTTCTAACAACTGTGATGTGTTGTACCCAGTTCTTAGGTTTAACTAATTGGCGTTAGAGATGCAGTATGTCTTTGTTGAGCCTGAGTTATTTATTATTATAGATAAGATTGCCCCTTAGAATGAAATCCCTGACTTGAGTTTGTTAGTACTGTGCTGTAACCAACTGAGCAAATGTCAATGAATTTGCAGTGAACATTTTCTATACTGAGACTCTGATATTCTACTTTGGGATCTGGGGAGTTCGTTATGTGCAATTTAAAACCATTTTTAAAATGCTTTTATCAGAATTAAGAAACGTCTTCTTTTCTCTCCAAACATTAAAGAACCCAGTGTGCAGTTATGTAAGTTTAACATAATCCTGTGCTTCTTCCAGATAACACTTTAAAAGATGAAGGTGCTATATTGTAGGCTAAGCTTCAGTAAGAACTTATATGACCCTGTGCCAGACAGTTTCCTACAGTTACTCACATCCAGGTCATAATTGCTATTTACCTTCCTCTGAAGGGTGTTGCTAGGAAATATAAGCAAAGGACTCAGCTTCCTAAGAGAAAAATGTGTTAAAATGCAAATATTTGAAATCTCCTAAATGGTAAGAAGGGCAGAGAGAAAGTGAGTAATTAGGGAGAAGTCTTGAATTAATTAACTCACATTTTATCTATCTATCTGTCTAGATATAGATACAGATTTTATATATATATTTATCTTTATATATATCTTTTTCTTTTCAGCCAGGTATGACTTAGAAGTTTAGGTATAACACTAGGTTCATGTTATTTCTTTCGTTCTGCCCTCATTTATTGAGTGTGTACCATGTGCCAGGCCTTTGCTAATCAATTTATATCCATCATCTCATCTGCTCCTTACAACTCTGTGTGATAATTATTATTTTTATTAATTTTACAGATGAGGAAACTAAGGATCAGACAGGTTGTGTAACTTGTGCAAAATCACATGGCTACTCTATGGTAGAGTTGGGACTCGAAACTCCAAAGCGTATATTTGCAACCACTCTGCATTATTATAGACTTTCTCCTTCAAAGTTTCTAACCACTTTTTCGGAGGCTTCCAGGATGTCTTAAATGTTTGCAAAGAGTCCTTTCACTGTCCCAGGGCATCCACCAGTGTCCTCGTCTCTGTGGTCATGTTTGTGCTGAGAACCCCATGCCTTGATGCCGCTGGCTCCACCCTAGAGGGATGAGGTTGCGTGTTGAAGCCCTCCTCACTAACGATGCAAAATCCTGCTCTGACTGCTCTTCAGGGATTGCTAAGGCTGTGGTTCTTGTAGTTTCTCACTCTGATACTGCTCTCTCTGGCGAGGACACAGCACGAATCCCTGTATCCAAGTGTCTGACCCCATACGAGGCTCAGAAAGGTTCCTTGCCCTTCATCAGGAGGCACTACATGTTGACAAGCCGCTGAACCTTCCCTCTTCTCTTGGGCTGAGTTCTCCCTGGAGGCTGTGCAGATACTTCTGCAGTTAGACTCCTGGCAGGCTTACCCTGCAGGATGTCCAGACGGGCTCAGGGTGTTCAAACCAGAGGCTTCTCACCGGCGCCTTTCCCTGGCCCCTCCACCCCACTGGAAGAGGTTCTGTAGCCCTGCTGCCTTGCTGCCTACCTTGAACAGAAGTTCCAGCCCTTGTCTCTTAACTAGTAGGGACTTTCAGTCTTGATCACTTTCAGCTGTTTGGAATTTAATTCCTCCCCCCCACCCCGACCCAGTGCCTGCAAATATAGAAGAACCCCAGTAAGGCTTGCTGAATTTTATATACTAGAGAAATTAGAAAATATTTCAATAGTAAGCAGAGGTGATGCTGATTTGTATATGGATTTCAGAACTGAAGATGCTGAGGGGCAATTTCTCATTCTCATTTCAAATTATAGGTCCACAGTCTCTTACCAGCAATTCCAAAATCCCCAAAGCTCTAAAACTGAAAGTTTTTTCCTAAGTTTGATACAAACTCCTTTTTTTTTTAATTTATTTATTCTTGGCTGCGTTGGGTCTTCGTTGCTGCGCGCAGGCTTTTTCTAGTTGCGGTGAGTAGGCTTAGTTGCTCCGTGGTATGTGGGATCTTCCCGGACCAGGGCTTGAACCCGTATCCCCTGCATTGGCAGGCGGATTCTTAACCACCGTGCCACCAGGGAAGTCCCAATATAAACTCTTTTGGCTGCAAAATTTGACCTGAACTAATGAGAGACTATTTTCAATCGTGATCCACTTGGTAAGACTAATTATATGTTTCAATACAGAAATACTTATGTGTTTGTTTATGGAATGCTGCCCTATACCCGGCTGGGGCTGTTATATAATACATAGTATATGCATTGGATTAATTTTCTGAAATCTGAAAAATTCTACCTTCTGAAACACATCTAATACATAAAGCTAATGGCTTGCCACTTTATCGCCTTTAATCTCCTTTCTTAATTTATGCTAGTTTGGACTCGGCCTCCTCTTTATTCAAGGGGTTCTAGATCTGTAAACTGGCACAAGTCTGGGAATTGATGGAGGAGATGTGACTTTTTGTTGTTATGATTCAAGTTAGACTTTTGTTCACATGACCTAGAACTTTTCTGCTTATATAGATCAAGTAAGAATTTAGTTGGCTGCTCATCTATATCATTTCCAGGAGCGCTATGATCAACTAACCAACGTTGCATGTCCCTGTGAGTCAGACTATTCTGGTTGCTGCTTTCCCTCTGTTGTCCATTATGGTAACTATACTTGCCTTTGACAGCTGAGTGCTGCCACTTCCCCTGACACTCCAGGATCCAGTTCCTTCCATTGCATTTAGGGAGCATCACATCAGTGTCAACAATTCCCCCTGTAAGTTCTGGCTTACAGAGAAGAGTGGTCCCAGGGCTCTTCAAAGATGCTGGGGCTCCTGTCACAAATTTATTTCTCATAGTTATGCTGAAAGGCATGTCTTCTGGACCTTCCCAGGGTGGATGATTGTGTCTTTTTTTTTTTTTTTAATTTTTTTTAAAAAAATTTTTATTTATTTATGGCTGTGTTGGGTCTTCGTTTCTGTGCGAGGGCTTTCTCCAGTTGTGGCAAGAGGGGGCCACTCTTCATCGTGGGGCGCGGGCTTCTCACTATCACGGCCTCTCTTCCTGCGGAGCACAGGCTCCAGACGCGCAGGCTCAGTAATTGTGGCTCACGGGCCCGTTGCTCCGTGGCATGTGGGATCCTTCCAGACCAGGGCTCGAACCCGTGTCCCCTGCATTGGCAGGCAGACTCTCAACCACTGCGCCACCAGGGAAGCTCGGATGATTGTGTCCTAAATGACAAATCCACTCTAACTTTCCAATCTCCCTGAACCTTCATTAAATCCCTTCCCCTGGGGACTTCCCTGGTGGCGCAGTAGTTGGGAATTCGCCTGCCAGTTCAGGGGACACAGGTTTGAGCCCTGGTCTAGGAAGATCCCTCATGCCGCGGAGCAACTAAGCTTGTGCACCACAACTACTGAGCCTGTGCTCTAGAGCCCATGAGCCACAACTACTGAGCCCGCATGCCACAACTACTGACGCCTGCGTGCCTAGAGCCCGTGCTCCACAACAAGAGAAGCCACCGCGATGAGAAGCCCACGCACTGCAATGAAGAGTAGCCCCTGCTCACCACAACTAGAGAAAGCCTGCACACAGCAACAAAGACCCAATGCAGCCAAAATAAATAAATAAAGTAATTAATTAAAAAAAAATCCTTTCCTCCACATTAAGCCAAGGCGGGTCTGGCATTCCAAGTTCATTTACTGTGGGCCACTTTTGGTCCATGTTTTAGCCAAGGAACCAAAACAAACTGTTAGAGCTCTTTCTAACGCCCTGAGTTGTGGCATTAAATGCAGAATATCTGTTTAATGGGCTCTTGTCGATCTATTTGGCGTGATTCAACTTTATGTTCCTTCCACCATTATCCCACCTGCTTAGTATCCATTCCACACATATTCCCTGATTTCTGTCTGTGTGAATTAGAAAAATCAAGTAGTTGTTTTGGAGTGTAGTGCATCTCCTCATGGGTCACACTTTGTACCTGTAGGGGCCTTCTATGACTTGAGTCTAGTGATAAGTCTAGAATCAAAGAGTGGGATGGGTGGTCGAGACAATCAGCAGTGTCTTTCAAGGCAGCTGCCTCAGGGGAGGCCATTAAGGTTTCCTCTGGCAAAGCAGGGTTAATCTCAGGCTGGGGTCTGCTTCTACTGGCAGAGAAGACTCTTGATATTTCGGGGTTCAATGTCCCCAGGTTTATCAGGGTCTTCCCATAGGGTCCCCACTCCTTCTCAGTCAGTGCCCTCACTTTAACAGTAGACACCTGTGAAGTTGGGGATTCAAATTGCTTTGTAATTCAGCCAATCTCAGGATGAGATTCTGGATTTGATTTTTAGCAGTCTCAGCCCTGTGGCTGTAGGAGATAAGAGTTCCTTACAGGGTAGACATAGAAGTTTTCTGGTCATTTATGAACACTTGAGCTGGGAATTTGAATCCCTGAGCTCATCCTTTCCCCACTTTCTCTAGTGACTTTAGGAGCAATTAACCAATATCATTATCCTCATTAGTCTAACAGAAATGTTCGAAGGTGTTATTTACATGGTCATCCAGAACCTTGCCTTTGGTAAGTGTTTGATTAGGAGTATTCCCTGGTGATGCTTTTGCATACCTCTGTGGCCACATCGTGCCGTGGGCTGTCAGTGCTCTCTTTACTACTGGAAATAGTCATTAGTGTCTTTAAGTCTCATCAGAGTGGAGAGCCAGTTCCAGAAACCCCAGAACCAATTCAGAAAACTCATCCTTAGGATTCTCTTCTTCTAGAACCATTCTTGGTACCAAAATCTGTATTAGTCAGAATTCTCCACGGAACCAGAACCAGCAGGATAAGTGGATGGATGGATGGATAGATAGATAGATAGATAGATAGATAGATAGATAGATAGATAGATAGATATTTTAAGGAAGTGACTCACACAACGGTGGAGGCTTGGTAAGACTAAAATCTGCAGGATAGGCTGGCAGGCTGGAAATTTAAGGAGGTAGTATAGTTGGAGTCTAAAGGCAGTCTGCTGGTAGAATTCTTTCTCATAGAGGTCAGTCTTTGTTTTTTTTGTTTTTTTTAACTTATTTATTTTATTTATTTATTTTTGGCTGTGTTGGGTCTTCGCTGCTGTGCGTGGGCTTTCTCTAGTTGCGGCGAGCGGGGGCTACTCTTCGTTGCGGTGCACGGGCTTTTCATTGCGGTGGCTTCTCTGGTTGTGGAGCACAGGCTCTAGGGGCGTGGGCTTCAGTAGTTGCAGCATGCAGGCTCAGTAGTTGTGGCTCACGGGCTCTAGAGCACAGGCTCAGTAGTTGTGGCACACAGGCTTAGTTGCTCCGCGGCATGTGGGATCTTCCCGGACCAGGGCTCGAACCCGTGTCCCCTGCATTGGCAGGCGGATTCTCAACCACTGCGCCACCAGGGAAGCCCCAGTCGTCTTCTTTTTTTTTTTTTTTTTTTTTTTTTTTTAAGACCTTCAGCTGATTGGATGAGGCTCACCTAACATTAGGGAGGATAATCTGCTTTACTCAGAGTCGGCCAAATTCAATGGTAATCTCATCCAAAAACACACCTTCACAGAAACATCCACAATAGTCTTTCAACAAAGATTATTGGTCCAGCTGGTGGCCCAGCCAGTTGACCCATAAAATTAACTGCCACACCAGTAATGAATTATAAAAGATAAGCCATAAGTGGAGATCTCAAATTGTTGATTTCCCTTGATTGCAAACAGTTCTCTCCCTTGCTCTATTTTAGCACTTCCTGTTCCCATCTCAGGTCAGTGTGATCTGACTTCTGCCTCCTCTCACCTAGTTAACACTTTGATAAAGGTCACCTGAGGTTGCCAAACCAACTGACCTATCAATATTTCAAGTCTTTTCTTTCTGGACTGTTTTGCTTCCTCGACATTTTTGACCACGTTGATCTTATTTCCTTTGTCTTTGTGACATTACTTGTGATTCTCATCTCTCTTCCCTGTCTGCTCCAAGCATCCTCCCTCTGCCTGTGCCCCAACATTGATTTTGAGGTTCTGTTCTCAGCCATCTGCTAGTCTCGTCACGTGCTCATCTTTGGTGACCTCATCCAATTTTGTTCTTTTTACTGCAATTCATATCTGGCAGGTAAGGCATTCTATAAAGATTTCTTAAATAAATGGTGACTCCCAAATATATCTCCTGTGGTCTGAACTGCAGACTCTTACCCACTGCCCATATCCATTTGAATGTCTAGGGGCACCTCAAACTTTATATGTTCAAAGCTCCACTCCATGTATCTCTCCTTTCCAAACTCTGCCTCTACTTCACTCCAGTGGCCATTATTCTTGTTGTTTCCCACTGTCTCATTTGCCTTTCTCTCAGACAAAATCTTGAACATCATAGAATCCTTCCTTTCCCTCACCCCACCTCCATGGGTTTAATCAGAGCCCTGCCAATGTTTACCTTCTATTTCTGAATCCACCCCTTGTTTTCCATTGCACTTGACAAGTGCCAATCTTTTTAAGTCCAGATGATTGCGAGAGCATCCTAACTGGTCTCCCTAATGCTCGTCATGTTCTGCTCAGGTCCACCCTCCCAGTTGTTGCCAGAGGGATCTGTCATGGGCAGCCTTAATTGTGCTACCCTCTGCTAAGACCCTCCATCCCTTCCCATAGTCTCCAGGGTAAGCTCAGGTCCTTAGCTTGATTCATGTGTTCTGCCCTATCACCTGCCATTCCCTTCCTTGCACTTTATTGATTGTTTGCAACATTTCTGCATGGTTCGCTATTTTGTCTCCTTGATTTTCTGTATGGTATGTTCACTCTCCCTCCTGATTACCCTTCTCCCTATTTATTTACTTGGCTACCCCTCTTTAGCCTTCCTATCGCAAGTGCAAGCTCATCTGGCGGATATTCTGAGGCAAGGCCAAGTGCCCTGCCTCTAAGCTTCTGCTCTGTCACTTCATCTGAAATTATCTTTTTATATGATTGTTTCTCTAAATGCAGAACTGTGCCTTATTCATCTTTAGGTCTCCAATACTTAGCACACTACCTGGAACGTAGTAAGTGTTTAGTAGATATTAGGTGAACTGTTGAATTGAACCCCATGTAGGAACTATAAACATTAGAGCAGAGATTGAGTGAAAATAAGGAGGTAGGTCCTTCTGGAACTTGGAATCTCAAGATCCAGGGAGCAGTCAGATGTCAGTTTTGTAGTTCAGACATTGGATTTGACAGTGATATGACTCAGGGGGGAAACTGTCTAACCAAGCTCTTAAGAGCATTGTATCTAGTAAGAACATCATGTCAGCTTATTGATTTTGAGTGCGCGTTATAAATGCTGGGGTGCTAGAATGTTTAAGTGGATTGAGCTGTTAATGTATTTTTCTCCCTGTCCAAAGACAGACTATCCTCACAAGATTGCCCAGGGATTATGGGATCAACTCAATGGATGTTTATTGAATGACCATGATAACTATGGTCGTCAAGCCGTGATAGCCTGAAACACCCCTCTCTCCATGGTAGGCGTATAATTGGCAGATACATTGGATTGGTTAAGTCATCCTCTTCACTGGAGAGTGCTGTCACATACTGACAATGACACTTTAGACATGAGGAGACAGCCTAGAAACCTTCATTGGAAACCTTAATAGTTTCCTGCATCTTGAGAGTTTTCCTAGACAGAGAGCCTATCGTATAGAGTGGATTCTCTCTACAGATGACTAAGATCATCTATTGAGTGTTGATACTTCTTTCAAAATTCGTAGACCTTCCTTTCTTTTTTTCTTTAAGTAATCAGTTCTATACCAGATTTCAAGGCATATAATATACTAATGTTGAATAGGAAGAACGTTGGACTTAGGAGTCAGAGTACACAAAAGTGAACACTCTTGTCAACTAACAATGCAATGGCACAAAATAAAATGAGCATACAACCACTAACCCCATTATTTGCTGGTCTCCATTGCTCTAGTTTGTATTCTCCCTACTGTTTACAGCTGAAAATACATTATTTCTTCCCTGTATGTTTATTCTTTCTCGGTTCTTCCACTAGAATATAAATCTCCCCTAAGGCCCAGAAAGTGCCTGGGACATAGTGGGAACCCAGTAAGTGTTTGTTGAATATATTTGTTGGGGGTGGGCAGAGTGTTGCTATAGTACTTTATTAAAGTTTTGTTAGTTGAAAGTTTTGAAATAAAAGAGCTTTTTGAATTTTTAAATAAAACTCTCTAAAACTCTAAGGTATAATTTACCTTATACAACTGTGGAAATTGAGCTCTGGAATTCTCAGTAGGTGCTGCCTTCCCATAAGCATTGCCATGACACCCTAAGAAGCCCCAGGGAGCCCATTAAGCAGCTGTATACCTGGGGAATGCAGCCAGAGAACTTGTTTGTCCCTTACTCTCGGAGAGTATCTGGATTTACCCTTTCATTCTTCATATCCCCGTTGGCCACAGTCACCTGTGGGAGGTCCCTGGGTGCATGCCGTCTCTTGAGGAGCTGTTTCTTACTACTGTGAACATCTTCTACCGTGGCCATCTCTCTTACCCTTTTGTCTTCTCTGAGCCTTGTCATCACCAGAAAATGCACCAACTCCAAAATCTCATCCTACTCTTCAAGTGCGACCTCCTTACAGTCTCACTGCAGCACTTTCTGGAACTCATTAAGACATATGATTCTTTCCAACTCTCTTATTTGCATTAGTCACTTCCCTTCTGCTCCTCTCTCTGTCTCCAGCTTGGAGTCCATGGTCCGTTGTTGTAATCACCCCCTTTCAAATACTCCTACTTCCCTTGCCCTTCTGTCCCTCCATTGTAATCAGCTGGCCAACCCCCAACCCTATCATCTCTTTTCATCTCCTCAAGGATCTGTTGCTTTAGTCATTGCCTCTCTTTGGATCATTCTTAGTACAATACAAACAAGCTCTAGAATTTCTAATCTTTAAAAGTCCTTTCTTGGTCCCACAATCTCCTTAGCTACAGTTCTGAAAAGTTGTCTGTACTCCTGTCTTTGTGCACATCTCTGCCCTTCCCACCCGTTCTCACAGGCTGCCCCTTCCACACCTCTGAAACTTCTCACATCAGGGTCACCAGTGCACCCCAAGTTGCCAAACTCTCTAGATCCTTTTCTGTAGTCATCGTCTGAGACCCCCTGCCATTCCTCTTCTCTTTTCTTTCCTGACACCCCATTCTCTAGTTTTCTTCCCCTCTCACAATCTGCTCCCTTTCATCCACCTTTGGCAGGGTCTTCCTTCTCTCCACACCTGACCTTACAGGGTCTGGTGTTCCTCCAGACTTAGGCCTGACCCTCATCTTTCACTACATTATTTTCTGAGGTGATGGCATTTTCTTCTGTGGTTTTCAATGCTGTACCACATGCATGCTGGTAACTTCAGAAATTTATGCACAGCCCAGACCTCTGAGTTTCAGACCTGCGTATCCAGTTCCCTACTTGACTCCATTTGGAGGTCTCATAGACATCGCAAACTTCACATTTCCAAAAATGCAGGTTGATTTCTATTCCTTCTCCCCAGTTAAATCTCTAGCTCTGTAAGCACTTTACTTATTCAGTTGCTCAGGCCAGAAACTCAGGAGTTATTCTTGGTGTATTCTTTTTCTTCATTCCCATATTAAGTTATCAGCAAGAAATCCTTTTGATTGTCCATTTCTCTTTCCATCTTCTCTCCTCTGGTCCAGGTCACCACCGCTGTATCCCAGAACTATTGCGGTAACTTCTTAATGAATTTCCCTCCTGCTGCCCACACTTCCCTCCGTTAGAACTATTTTAAAGTGCGTATCATTTTCCTGAAACGTTTTAAAACCTGTTGGTCTGATCAAATTATTCTTGTTTCCATAATGTCAAAAGCCTGGAATATAAGCATAAGAGTATATTGCTTAATTGTAGTATTATGGGCAGATATATTAATAGTAACTTTCAAATGAAAAAGATACTTTCCAACTTTTAAAATAAATATACATGGATTGCCTTAAGTAATTTTGGTAAGGAGTCTGTTATCAGTCTACCATAGTCAGAATAGATAGTTTCATTTTGTAATTAGAGCACAAACTCTAGATATGTCATTTTCTAGGTGGTGGTGATAGTGGTAACTTTAAACCAATGTGTACTATGTTTGATATGATAGAGAGTTGTAAATGTGATAGAGGGATGTCTTTTCTAACTCATTCAGTTGATAGGTTTGTTGATAGGGTTTATCACTCAAAATCAGACACTTTGTGAGAACGTTCTGCAGATCTTTTTATGGCTGTTGGAGCCAGCTTCATAGGCAGGCAACCAGCACAGTCGCGCAGGTCCTTGCACTCAGAGGACCTTATAACCAGCTTGGGGTTTACTGCTCTGAGGCCACCGTCTTGAAAGTCTTAATAATTTTATCTTTGAATGTGTACTCTGTAAGTGAAGTCTGATGAGGCAGTGGGGTGTGCGTGGGGCTCAGAGCCTGAGCTCACATGGAAGCTTGCCTCCTGCAGCCTCCCTGCCTCCCAGGGATGGGTTTTTGGCCCACTGCTCTCCAGCCCCAGGTGCCTTGGGGTATCCTTGGGTGGAGCAGCACGGTGACCGTTCCCTTCCCCCTAGGCTGGCAGCACCCTGGTGAGTTTGGTGGGCAACTCAGCAGTGTCCTCTTACCCTCCTGATCCAAGTACCAAGCCCTCTCCCACGCCTATCTTGGGCCCTGCAAATTGTGTAGCTCCTGGCTGTGTAGGGTGACTTAGCAAGTACTGTGGGAAGTTTCTGGACTAAAATCATATTGCTTATGCTTTATGGTCTGGAGTTGGCAGTGTGACCAATCATTTGCACTTTATACTGGCGCAATCCCAAAGTCATTCTTTAAGAGAAGTGCTGCTTTGCTTGCCAGGGGCATTCCCATGGCTTACCTCCCACCCATGGGCGAGATGGCCACAGATCTAGGTGAGAGGTTTGATTTGGCACCTCAGTTTTTACAGTCAACCTGCTTTGTTCTTTGATCTGTCAAGAATGTGGATCTACCTTTGATAATCAACACAGACCCGCACTGGCAAAGAATATAACAGGAAATGGTTCGCCAAACAACTTTTATCAGGAGCCCAGTTAAGGGAAGTGATATTTGTAGAGGATTGTTCAAGTGATATGCAGTCCATTTATTTCTGTAGCGGTTCCACGTCCTGTCCTTGGTTTAGCTTTGTACTTGGACAGTCATGCTTTGGATCCTTACACAGTTGCTTTCTTTGAATCCTGTTGTGGTGTAATGTCATCAGCATTTTTTTAAGGGCTGTCAGGAGAGCCTGCTTTATAAAACTCACTGTTGCACTGCTCCAAGTTGTTCTTGATGACATGCCCCCTGCATTACTCAGGGTGCCCTACAGAAGGTATATGAGAAATCTTTCCTGGAGACGGTGGTCAGGCAAAGCTTTGTTTTAGCCAGTATATAGACCATATCTCCTGCATATATGTGTTCTGTTACCCTACCCCCAATATTGATCTTTTAATGGATATTATCCTGATTCCATGTTTTATTTAATATTTATGTTCATACATATTTTTAGGAAGCCACATCAACTCCTTCATATAACTAGGCAAAGTATAAATAAATGAAAGTAACGATGCCTCTTGCTTCCAGTAGTCAAGTCATAGTGTTTTATTTTCCATTGCTCTGATTCCGGTTAACTTGGCCTCTCTCTCTGGACTCTACGTGAACAACTGTTGACCATTATTTACTTAGAGATTACTTTAGAACACCTTCCATTTCAAAAAAAAGTAGATCTCATGGAGGCGGAATGGGCAGCCTTTCTGTCCTCTACTTTCAGCACTGTTTACACCATTCTCAAAGCTAGCCAATCCACTAGCATTGCTGTGTACACCTGGGGATCCTGACCCTGTGAAAGTGCTTGGCAGGTACAGTAGAGGACTGTGGGAATGACCTCTGCCCTCAAGGTGCTTAGAGTCCATTTGGAGAGATAACTAATATGCATGAAGTAAATGGGACTGACATTTTTAGACTCCTTACTAATGCAATAGTTTTTCAGAGAAAAGAGAGGCTATTGTCTTTTTTTTTTATAGAATGATTGATAGCCTTTTTTTTTTAATTAATTAATTAATTTTTAGCTGTGTTGGGTCTTCGTTTCTGTGCGAGGGCTTTCTCTAGCTGCGGCAAGCGGGGGCCACTCTTCATCGCTGTGCGCGGGCCTCTCACTATCGCGGCCTCTCTTGTTGCGGAGCACAGGCTCCAGACGCGCAGGCTCAGTAGTTGTGGCTCACGGGCCTAGTTGCTCCGCGGCATGTGGGATCTTCCCAGACCAGGGCTCGAACCCGTGTCCCTTGCATTGGCAGGCAGATTCTCAACCACTGCGCCACCGGGGAAGCCCTATTGTCTATTTTGATAGATACTTTTTATAGTCCAGAAGCATCACATTGCACAAATACACCTAAAGGTTTTTGCAGCTGCTTATTTATTTATCAAATAGACGTATGGAGCTTATCACATAGGCCAGATACTCTAATAAGCCCTTTATAAATATTAACTCATTTCATTTCCATGATAACCCTATGAGGTAGATACTATTATTAGAGTACATTTACAGTAGAAGCAGCTGAGGCACCAACAGGTTTTTGCCCAAGGTTGTACATTATTCCTTGTTATTTCAGGTAGCTCTCTGGCTGCTGTCGTTGCAGACCACAGAGCCACACTGGTGGTTTCCCAGGAAAAAATGTAGATATCTTGTAAAAAACTTGCCTTACTAGGGGGAGAATTTTTGAAGTGTAAGATAAATAAGATCCATTAGAAAGTATATCTGAATGAAGCCAAGAGTTTTTTTTTGTTTGTTTTTTGTTTTTTGGCCACACGGCTTGCGGGATGTTAGTTCCCCAACCAGGGATCGAAGCAGGCCCCACGGCACCGAAAGTGCCAAGTCCTAACCACTGGACCGCCAGGGAATTCCCCCCAAGAGTTCTGTAAGAACTTACACATCTACCGATGGGTTTTCCCACTTCCTCCCTCTGAAATAAGTTTACATATAGGCCTTAATAAAAGTCCTTATCATGGCTACTTTACAATAGTGGGTGAACATTTGTATCCATTTATATCATTAAATTTATTTACTTTAAATTGGGAGTGAAATCATAACAGAATAATACCTGCTGCCATCAATTCAAGAATAAATATTGCTGTGATCACTCCACAGAGGTGAGATGGACACCACAGCCCCACATCCCATATTTGGTTCAGATATATGAATTGGTGATGCCACAAACGTACCAAGGAGGTATGAAGAGATTTGTTAGTCATGTAATGAGGCTTTCTGGGAAGGGCAGGGCAGGCTTCTCAAGCTGGTCCAAAAGTGGCTTGAAAGAACAGGGAAATAAGTCTGGCTTTGCTTTTATTTTGATTAGATGATGGGGCCTGGGCTCAGAGCTCCCATCTGTGCTTTGGGCCAGGGCTTGGTTTTAGCTTCCCATCTGCTCCAAAGGAGGGATCACCTGGGTTTTCTTATCAGCTTCCCCTCGGGAAAGGGGATTGTAACAGCTTGAAAGTTGTCAGCAAACATCAGACTCTCTATTACAAATATATTTTTAAGTGCTTATCGTTGTTTATATTGTGGGGCAAAAATGTTGTCTCTGTACTAAGTAAACACCATTAATCTAATGTTGCAAATGGAAGATTCAGCACATTCTGTTAAGAATGTTTTTGGAACCCCGGATACAAGGGCATATCCTGTGTATCTTTCAAAAACACTGCAAAATTTAACATCTCCAATATGTGTGGGTTAACAATGATGCTGAAATATTGGGTATTGCCTGGGTCACTGTGGGCAAAGAAGCTTTTTTTTTTAAGCTTTATTTTTTTATTTTTTTTTATTTTTAAAAGGGGGTGGAGGGCTACTTCTATTAATTTATTTATTTATGGCTGTGTTGGGGCTTTGTTTCCGTGCGAGGGCTTCCTCCAGTGCGGCGAGCGGGGGCCACTCTTCATAGCGGTGCGCGGGCCTCTCACTGTCGCGGCCTCTCTCGTTGCGGAGCACAGGCTCCAGACGCGCAGGCTCAGTAGTTGTGGCTCACGGGCCCAGTTGCTCCGCGGCATGTGGGATTTTCCCAGACCGGGGCTCGAACCCTTGTCCCCTGCATTGGCAGGCGGATTCTCAACCACTGCGCCACCAGGGAAGCCCTTTAAGCTTTATTTTTATGGCATTAATGATTTCTAAGTTTTATCACATTCTTTTTGTACTTCATTAGACAGATCCTTAATAAATAGGAACTCTTTTTTAACTGATTTTTTAAAAAAATTTATCTGTATACAATATTTAAAGGTTACTTTCCATTTACAGTTATTACAAAATATTGGCTGTATTCCCCGTGTCATACAGTACATCCTTGAGTTTATCTTACACCCAATAGTTTGTACCTCCCACTCTCCCACCCCTATGTGCTCCTCCCTGCCTCCCCACTGGTAACCACTATATCTGTGAGTCTGCTTATTTTTTGTTATATTCACTCGTTTGTTATATTTTTTAGATTCCACATATAAGTGGTATCATACAGTATTGGTTTTTCTCTGTCTGACTTATTTCACTTAGCATAGTGCTCTCCAGGTCCATCCATGTTAGTGCAAATGGCCAAATTTCGTTCTTTTTTATAGCTGAGTAGTATTCCAGTGTGTGTGTGTGTGTGTGTGTGTGTGTGTATCTCACATCTTTATTATCCATTCGTCTGTTGATGGACACTTAGGTTGTTTCCATGTCTTGGCAATTGTAAATAATGTTTCTATGAACATTGGGGTGCATGCATGTTTTTGAATTAGTGTTTTTGGTTTTTTTCGGATATATACCCAGGAGTGGAATTGCTGGGTCATATGGTAAGGAGGTTGAGAAACCTCCATACTATTCTCCACAGTGGCTGCACCAACTTACATTCCCACCGACAGTGTAGGAGTGTTTCCTTTTCTCCACATCCTTGCCAACGTTTGTTATTTGTAGACATTTTGATAATAGCAATTCTGACAGGTGTGACATGATATCTCATTGTGGTTTTGATTTGCATTTCTCTAATAATTGCGATGTTGAGCATCTTTTCATGTGCCTGTTGGCCATCTGCGTTTCTTCTTTGGAAAAATGTCAGGAACTCTTATTTTTAAATTTAAATAAGTTGGACTCTTATTTTACACTGCATATCTTGGGTTTTAGGTTCTGAGCTAATTATTGGGAAGAAACAAATGTGAGTAAAATCCAAAATCTTAGATGCCAAAGGTCTGGGAGAGACTGGGAAACAATTTACCTATAACAATCAAGAGATGTGTTATAGGTAAACAGACAGATGGAAGACAACATCTTTACCTTTAAGCTTTGTGGTTTACTACATTTTTAAAATTTGAAGACAGTTTTGCACATTTTAATATCTCTGACATTGGGATGTACTTTACAGTCACTGGTGAGTCAGAGCCAGCATTTTTATTTCCCGGTGACACATAAAAATAATGTCTCTTGTCATCAGTGGTGTCTTCAAGTTTATGAAATATCCTAATTTTTTTATTACTTTATAAGTCTTTTTAATATAAATTCATTGAAACTTCAGAAAAAATATCCACGATTAGACCCCAAGTTAGGGGAGACTTTACAGAGGTGATTATCTTGGAGTTGCCTTGAAGGAAGCACAGGCATTGACCCAGTTTGAGTGAGTGAGTTAGTGGAGGTGGCATTCCAGACCAAAAGAATAGCATGTATAAAGCATATTGTTAAAGAGTGTAGTGTTTTGGGGAAAGGGCTAGAAGTTTGATGTGGCAGAAATGTAGGATCTGGGGTGAGATGGGGAGAGTGATAAACTGGCCACAATGGTAACCTGCAGCCAGGCTTTGAAGGGCTTTGTGTGCCCTGAGAGGGAGTCGAGCTGTATTGACACAGCCTTGCAGCCTGGTAAAGCAGCTCTCCCCTCTCTGCATCATCAAGGGGGTGTGTGGCATTGACATAATAATAGAAGAGCGTGGATAAAGCAATATATCAGATAAGATCGACAGTACAGAACTCTCCAAAGTACAGAACTACACTCTGATTCCAGCTGGACAGTGTGGAATTAAGTGGAAGGGAGAACTTCTTCATCAAGTGGGGCTATTTCCTTCTGCCCCTGTTGTGAGCGGAGTTGGGGTTCAGTGGCCTGTTTTGGAAACCTGTTTCTGCACTAGCTCCATGACAGTGCTGGTGAAAAATAGAGAATGGCTTTCAGAGGGCAGTTTTAATCCACTCGGTTGGAAATTTAGGGGTGGAGCATGTAGGAAGTAGTGTTTCGAAACTGTTTTTGACTTTTTCCTAAGGGTCATTTATTCTTAAATTTATTCCTAAATTAAGGGTCATTTATTAGTCTTAATTTCCTCTAAAGTATAATGTCTGGTAGAGGGAGGTTTTATAATAAATTTTTTAAAAATAGGTTTTCTGCTCCTTTTTGTTTTTTTTAAACACGTTTGGGAATTTGATCCAATATAGAAGAAATTTGTTCAGTTTGGGTTTGCAGATAAAAGAGGTACAGAAAATTACTTCATCAAAGAGCCACTGAGACATAAAGAGTTAGAAAACCAAAAGGGAAAAGTTAACGGAAGCAGAATTAAACAGTATAGAAAAGGAAACTGTACTGATTTTTCTGTTACTTCAGGCTAATTTCAGTAACTCATTACCATCTACAGCCCCCGAGTATATTGTTTTGCATAGAGCTTTGCATTGTCAAACCAGTGGAAGGAACTAGTCTATTAAAAATATTTTCTAATTTCATTTGATTTCTAACTAAAAATTTTGAATAGTGCTATGTTGACATAGTTCAAAAGTTAAAAAAGAGTACATAATGAAAAATCTTCCTCTGTCTCCAGCCCCCTTGCCGAGGAAGCGAATGTTAGTTTTCTAACATTGTGTCTTTCCAGAGATACATTATGGAGATGTGAGCAAATCTGTAAGTGGTAGTATCCCATACATTATTACTCAACAGCTTGCTTTTCTTTTTTTTTTTAAACAGCAGCTTTACTGAGATACAGTTTGCATACTATGAAATTCACCCTTTTAGAGCGTAGAATTCAATGTTTTTTAGTAATTCACAGAATAGTACAGCCACCACTACTACCCAGTTTTAGAATGCTCATAACCCCATAATGAAGCCCTGTATTCATGAGTGGGGTCAGTCCCCATTTCCCTCTGCCCACAGCCCCCAGAGTCTACTTCCTGTCGCTATGGGTTTGCCTATTCTGGAAATTTTGTGTAAGTGGAATCACATAGTATGAGGCCTTTTGTATCCAGCTTTCACTTACCATGTTTTCAAGGTTCATCCGTGACATAGCATGTGTCGATATTTTATTTCTTTCTATGTCTAAAAAATATTCCATTGTATGGATGTGCCGCACTTTGTTTATCCACTCATCAGTTGATGGGCATGTTTTCAGTTCTCTTGGATATATATACTTAGGAGTAGAACTGCTAAGTCATATGGTAACCCTTGGATGTATACTTAGGAGTAGAACTGCTAAGTCATATGGTAACCCTTGGATATATACGTAGGAGTAGAACTGCTAAGTCATATGGTAACCCTTGGATATATACGTAGGAGTAGAACTGCTAAGTCATATGGTAACCCTACGTTTAACCGTCGGAGGAACTGCCAGTCTGTTTTCCAAAGGGCTGTGCTACTTTACATTCCCACCAGCGATGGAGAGAGTTCTAAGTTCTCCACATCCTCACCGATACTTGTTAGAGTGTTTTTCAATAGCCAGCCTAGTGGGTGTGAAGTGGTATCTCACTGTGGTTTCATTCGCCTTTCCCTAATGATTAGTAATGTTTGAGCATCTTTTCATTTGCTTATTGGTCATTTGTATATCTTCTTTTGAAGAAATATCTATTCAAGTCCTTTGCTCATCTTTTAATTAGTTTGTCTTTTTATTGTTGAATTATAAGGATTACTTGTAATTTTGGATACAAGTCCCTTAATAGATGATTTGCGAATATTTTCTCCCATTCTATGGGTTGACTTTCTTGATGGTATCCTTTGAGGCCCAAAGGTTTTTAAATTTTGATCAAGTCCAATTTACCTATTGTTTCTTTTGTTGCTCATGCTTTTGATATCATACCTAAAAATTGTGTTGTCTTCTAAGAATTTTATAGTTTTAGCTCTTACATAATGTCAGTGTACATTTTGAGTTAATTTTTGTATATGGTGTGTCTACCTTTTGCTTTTTTCGTTTAATGATATGTCTTGGAGATCATTTCATATCAGCACTAAAGAACTTCCTCATTCTTTCTTATGATACCAGGGTCTTCCATTGTACAGATATATCAAGTTTATTTAAACAGTCCCACCATTGATGGAAATTTACATAAACATTTGGGTTTGGAAATTATTTCAAAATGTACTGTGGCTTGAGACGTTATTTCATACCAGCCTCCTCAAAATGGCAGTTTCAACCATTTGACAGACTTGTTGTTCTAAGCAATTCTTGCCATCCAGAAGCCTTTGAGTAAATGCCAGTCCTCTGGGGAGAATAACCCCAAGGAATTATTTCAAGAGCTTTCCCTCCATTAGATGTTTACAGTAAGTCAGGAGGCAGAAGATTCTTTCAGTTATCTGAAAATATCTGTAAAAATACTTTTGGAAGAACAAGGTGCTCTAACATTTTGTTGTACATTTTAAACTATAGTCGGTTACAGATGACTTAGTAGCATGTGTCCTCCTCTTACTGTTTTGTGGCATTGTTGTCTCTCATGTATGTGAATGTAAGTGGGTAAAAATCTAAACTTTGGGCGATTCTGCCAGCCACTCAGTAAGCGATAGAGTATCCAGAGATTTTGAAACATGTGGTTTTTTTTTTTAAATAAAGAAGAAGGTTAGGGGAAAATCTTGAAATACACCAACACTTTGATAATCTGCAGAGGCTTATCTGGCCACTGGAAAGTAAGCAAAGAAAAGGCCAAGGGACAGCTAAGATTAACATGACAAAGTCCATTTCTTCTAGTTTCTGAGTCTTACTTGTAACACCGTTCTTTTTTTTAATTAAAAGAAATTTTTTTATTGAAGTATAGTTGATTTATAGCATTGTGCCAATCTCTGCTGTACAGCAAAGTGACTCAAGTTTTACACATACATACATTATGTTTTATTTTTTAAAAGATTTATTTATTGGACAACCTGGAAGAAATGGACAAATTCTTAGAAAGGTATAACCTTCCAAGACTGAACCAGGAAGAAACAGAAAATATGAACAGACCAATCACAAGCAATGAAATTGAAACTGTGATTAAAAATCTTCCAGCAAACAAAAGTCCAGGACCAGATGGCTTCACAGGTGAATTCTATCAAACATTTAGAGAAGAGCTAACACCTATCCTTCTCAAACTCTTCCAAAAAATTGCAGAGGAAGGAACACTCCCAAACTCATTCTATGAGGCCACCATCACCCTGATACCAAAACCAGACAAAGACACTACAAAGAAACAAAATTACAGACCGATATCACTGATGAATATAGATGCAAAAATCCTCAACAAAATACTAGCAAACAGAATCCAACAACACATTAAAAGGATCATACACCACGATCAAGTGGGATTTATCCCAGGGATGCAAGGATTCTTCAATATACGCAAATCAATCAATGTGATACACCATATTAACAAATTGAAGAATAAAAACCATATGATCATCTCAATAGATGCAGAAAATGCTTTTGACAAAATTCAACACCCATTTCTGATAAAAACTCTCCAGAAAGTGGGCATAGAGGGAACCTACCTCAACATAATAAAGGCCATATATGACAAACCCACAGCAAACATCATTCTCAACGGTGAAAAACTGAAAGCATTTCCTCTAAGATCAGGAACAAGACAAGGATGTCCACTCTCACCACTATTATTCAACATAGTTCTGGAAGTCTTGGCCACGGCAATCAGAGAAGAAAAAGAAATAAAAGGAATACAAATTGGAAAAGAAGAAGTAAAACTGTCACTGTTTGCGGATGACATGATATTATGCATAGAGAATCCTAAAACTGCCACCAGAAAACTGCTAGAGCTAATTAATGAATATGGTAAAGTTGCAGGATACAAAATTAATGCACAGAAATCTCTTGCATTCCTATACACTAATGATGAAAAATCTGAAAGAGAAATTATGGAAACACTCCCATTTACCATTGCAACAAAAAGAATAAAATACCTAGGAATAAACCTCCCTAGGGAGACAAAAGACCTGTATGCAGAAAACTATAAGACACTGATGAAAGAAATTAAAGATGATACCAACAGATGGAGAGATATACCATGTTCTTGGATTGGAAGAATCAACATTGTGAAAATGACTCTACTACCCAAAGCAATCTACAGATTCAATGCAATCCCTATCAAATTACCAATGGCATTTTTTACGGAACTAGAACAAATCATCTTAAAATTTGTATGGAGACACAAAAGACCCTGAATAGCCAAAGCAGTCTTTTTTTTTTTTTTTTTTACAAATATAAGATTTTTAGAAATTTCATGTAATGTCTGAAACATTTATATTAACATATTTCCATACATATTTCCATACAAATACAAATACAAGATTTTTAGAAATTTCATGTAATGTCTGAAACATTTATATTAACATTTCCATACAAATAACCCAATAAAAGTTTAGTATTAGTTGTTTTGTTTGTTTTTTTATACTGCAGGTTCTTATTAGGCATCAATTTTATACACATCAGTGTATACACGTCAATCCCAATCGCCCAATTCAGCACACCACCATCCCCACCTCACCGCAGTTTTCCCCCCTTGGTGTCCATATGTCCATTCTCTACATCTGTGTCTCAACTTCTGCCCTGCAAACTGGCTCATCTGTACCATTTTTCTAGGTTCCACATACATGCATTAATATACGATATTTGTTTTTCTCTTTCTGACTTACTTCACTCTGTATGACTGTCTCTAGATCCATCCACGTCTCAACAAATGACTCAGTTTCGTTCCTTTTTATGGCTGAGTAATATTCCATTGTATATATGTACCACAACTTCTTTATCCATTCGTCTGTTGATGGGCATTTAGGTTGCTTCCATGACCTGGCTATTGTAAATAGTGCTGCAATGAACATTCGGGTGCATGTGTCTTTTTGAATTACAGTTTTCTCTGGGTATATGCCCAGTAGTGGGATTGCTGGGTCATATGGTAATTCTATTTTTAGTTTTTTAAGGAACCTCCATATTGTTCTCCATAGTGGCTGTATCAATTTACATTCCCACCAACAGTGCAAGAGGGTTCCCTTTTCTCCACACCCTCTCCAGCATTTGTTGTTTGTAGATTTTCTGATGATGCCCATTCTAACAGGAGTGAGGTGATACCTCATTGTAGTTTTGATTTGCATTTCTCCAATAACTAGTGATGTTGAGCATCTTTTCATGTGCCTCGTGGCCGTCTGTATGTCTTCTTTGGAGAAATGTCTATTTAGGTCTTCTGCCCATTTTTGGATTGGGGTGTTTGTTTCTTTGATATTGAGCTGAATGAGCTGTTTATATATTTTGGAGATTAATCCTTTGTCCGTTGATTCATTTGCAAATATTTTCTCCCATTCTGAGGGTTGTCTTTTCGTCTTGTTTATGGTTTCCTTTGCTGTGCAAAAGCTTTGAAGTTTCATTAGGTCCCACTTGTTTATTTTTGTTTTTATTTCCATTACTCTAGGAGGTGGATCAGAAAAGATCTTGCTGTGATTTATGTCAAAGAGTGTTCTTCCTATGTTTTCCTCTAAGAGTTTTATAGTGTCCAGTCTTACATTTAGGTCTAAAATCCATTTTGAGTTCATTTTTGTGTATGGTGTTAGGGAGTATTCTAATTTCATTCTTTTACATGTAGCTGTCCAGTTTTCCCAGCACCACTTATTGAAGAGACTGTCTTTTCTCCATTGTATATCTTTGCCTCCTTTGTCATAGATTAGTTGACCATAGGTGCGTGGGTTAATCTCTGGGCTTTCTATCTTGTTCCATTGATCTATGTTTCTGTTTTTGTGCCAGTACCATATTGTCTTGATTACTGTAGCTTTGTAGTAGAGTCTGAAGTCAGGGAGTCTGATTCCTCCAGCTCCATTTTTTTGCCTCAAGACTGCTTTGGCTATTCGGGGTCTTTTGTGTCTCCATACAAATTTTAAGATGATTTGTTCTAGCTCCGTAAAAAATGCCATTGGTAATTTGATAGGGATTGCATTGAACCTGTAGATTGCTTTGGGTAGTATACTCATTTTCACAATGTTGATTCTTCCAATCCAAGAACATGGTATATCTCTCCATCTGTTGGTAACATCTTTAATTTCTTTCATCAGTGTCTTATAGTTTTCTGCATACAGGTCTTTTGTCTCCCTAGGTAGGTTTATTCCTAAGTATTTTATTCTTTTTGTTGCAATGGTAAATGGGAGTGTTTCCATAATTTCTCTTTCAGATTTTTCATCATTAGTGTATAGGAATGCAAGAGATTTCTGTGCATTAATTTTGTATCCTGCAACTTTACCATATTCATTAATTAGCTCTAGCAGTTTTCTGGTGGCAGTTTTAGGATTCTCTATGTATAGTATCATGTCATCCGCAAACAGTGACCGTTTTACTTCTTCTTTTCCAATTTGTATTCCTTTTATTTCTTTTTCTTCTCTGATTGCCGTGGCTAGGACTTCCAGAACTATGTTGAATAATAGTGGTGAGAGTGGACATCCTTGTCTCGTTCCTGATCTTAGAGGAAATGCTTTCAGTTTTTCACCATTGAGAATGATGTTTGCTGTGGGTTTGTCATATATGGCCTTTATTATGTTGAGGTAGGTTCCCTCTATGCCCACTTTCTGGAGAGTTTTTATCAGAAATGGGTGTTGAATTTTGTCAAAAGCTTTTTCTGCATCTATTGAGATGATCATATGGTTTTTATTCTTCAATTTGTTAATATGGTGTATCACATTGATTGATTTGCGTATATTGAAGAATCCTTGCATCCCTGGGATAAATCCCACTTGATCGTGGTGTATGATCCTTTTAATGTGTTGTTGGATTCTGTTTGCTAGTATTTTGTTGAGGATTTTTGCATCTATATTCATCAGTGATATCGGTCTGTAATTTTCTTTCTTTGTAGTGTCTTTGTCTGGTTTTGGTATCAGGGTGATGGTGGCCTCATAGAATGAGTTTGGGAGTGTTCCTTCCTCTGCAATTTTTTGAAAGAGTTTGAGAAGGATGGGTGTTAGCTCTTCTCTAAATGTTTGATAGAATTCACCTGTGAAGCCACCTGGTCCTGGACTTTTGTTTGCTGGAAGATTTTTAATCACAGTTTCAATTTCATTACTTGTGATTGGTCTGTTCATATTTTCTATTTCTTCCTGATTCAGTCTTGGAAGGTTATACCTTTCTAAGAATTTGTCCATTTCTTCCAGGTTGTCCATTTTATTGGCATAAAGTTGCTTGTAGTAGTCTCTTAGGATGCTTTGTATTTCTGCGGTGTCTGTTGTAACTTCTCCTTTTTCATTTCTGATTTTATTGATTTGAGTCCTCTCCCTCTTTTTCTTGATGAGTCTGGCTAATGGCTTATCAATTTTGTTTATCTTCTCAAAGAACCAACTTTTAGTTTTATTGATCTTTGCTATTGTTTTCTTTGTTTCTATTTCATTTATTTCTGCTCTGATCTTTATGATTTCTTTCCTTCTGCTAACTTTGGGTTTTGTTTGTTCTTCTTTCTCTAGTTTCTTTAGGTGTAAGGTTAGATTGTTTACTTGAGATTTTTCTTGTTTCTTTAGGTAGGCTTGTATAGCTATAAACTTCCCTCTTAGAACCGCTTTTGCTGCATCCCATAGGTTTTGGGTCGTCGTGTTTTCATTGTCATTTGTCTCTAGGTATTTTTTTATTTCCTCTTTGATTTCTTCAGTGATCTCTTGGTTATTTAGTAACGTATGGTTTAGCCTCCATGTGTTTGTCTTTTTTACGTTTTTTCCCCTGTAATTCATTTCTAATCTCATAGCGTTGTGGTCAGAAAAGATGCTTGATATGACTTCAATTTTCTTAAATTTACTGAGGCTTGATTTGTGACCCAAGATGTGATCTATCCTGGAGAATGTTCCGTGCGCACTTGAGAAGAACGTGTAATCTGCTGTTTTTGGATGGAATGTCCTATATATATCAATTAAATCTATCTGGTCTATTGTGTCATTTAAAGCTTCTGTTTCCTTATTTATTTTCATTTTGGATGATCTGTCCATTGGTGTAAGTGAAGTGTTAAAGTCCCCCACTATGATTGTGTTACTGTCGACTTCCTCTTTTTTAGCTGTTAGCAGTTGCCTTATGTATTGAGGTGCTCCTATGTTGGGTGCATATATATTTACAATTGTTATATCTTCTTCTTGGATTGATCCCTGGATCATTATGTAGTGTCCTTCCTTGTCTCTTGTAACATTCTTTATTTTAAAGTCTATTTTATCTGATATGAGTATAGCTACTCCAGCTTTCTTTTGATTTCCATTTGCATGGAATATCTTTTTCCATCCCCTCACTTTCAGTCTGTATGTGTCCCTAGGTCTAAAGTGGGTCTCTTGTAGACAGCATATATATGGGTCTTGTTTTTGTATCCATTCAGCCAGTCTATGTCTTTTGGTTGGGGCATTTAATCCATTCACGTTTAAGGTAATTATCGATATGTATGTTCCTATGACCATTTTCTTAATTGTTTTGGGTTTGTTTTTGTAGGTCCTTTTCTTCTCTTGTGTTTCCCACTTAGAGAAGTTCCTTTAGCATTTGTTGTAGAGCTGGTTTGGTGGTGCTGAATTCTCTTAGCTTTTGCTTGTCTGTAAAGCTTTTGATTTCTCCATCAAATCTAAATGAGATCCTTGCCGGGTAGAGTAATCTTGGTTGTAGGTTCTTCCCTTTCATCACTTTAAGTATATCATGCCACTCCCTTCTGGCTTGCAGAGTTTCTGCTGAGAAATCAGCTGTTAACCTTATGGGAGTTCTCCTTGTATGTTATTTGTCATTTTTCCCTTGCTGCTTTCAATAATTTTTCTTTGTCTTTAATTTTTGCCACTTTGATTACTATGTGTCTCGGCGTGTTTCTCCTTGGGTTTATTCTGTATGGGACTCTCTGCGCTTCCTGGACTTGGGTGGCTATTTCCTTTCCCATGTTAGGGAAGTTTTCGACTATAATCTCTTCAAATATTTTCTCTGGTCCTTTCTCTCTCTCTTCTCCTTCTGGGACCCCTATAATGCGAATGTTGTTGTGTTTAATGTTGTCCCAGAGGTCTCTTAGGCTGTCTTCATTTCTTTTCATTCTTTTTTCTTTAGTCTGTTCCGCAGCAGTGAATTCCACCATTCTGTCTTCCAGGTCACTTCTCCGTTCTTCTGCCTCAGTTATTCTGCTATTGATTCCTTCTAGTGTAGTTTTCATTTCAGTTATTGTATTGGTCATCTCTGTTTGTTTGTTCTTTAATTCTTCTAGGTCTTTGTTAATCATTTCTTGCATCTTCTCAATCTTTGCCTCCATTCTTATTCCGAGGTCCTGGATCATCTTCACTATCATTATTCTGAATTCTTTTTCTGGAAGGTTGCCTATCTCCACTTCATTTAGTTGTTTTTCTGGGGTTTTTTCTTGTTCCTTCATCTGGTACATAGCCCTCTGCCTTTTCATCTTCTCTATCTTTCTGTAACTGTGGTTTTTGGTCCACAGGCTGCAGGATTGTAGTTTTTCTTGCTTCTGTTCGCCAAAGCAGTCTTGAGGGAAAAAAACGGAGCTGGAGGAATCAGACTCCCTGACTTCAGACTATACTACAAAGCTACAGTAATCAAGACAATATGGTACTGGCACAAAAACAGAAACATAGATCAATGGAACAAGATAGAAAGCCCAGAGATAAACCCACGCACCTATGGTCAACTAATCTATGACAAAGGAGGCAAAGATATACAATGGAGAAAAGACAGTCTCTTCAATAAGTGGTGCTGGGAAAACTGGACAGCTACATGTAAAAGAATGAAATTAGAATACTCCCTAACACCATACACAAAAATGAACTCAAAATGGATTTTAGACCTAAATGTAAGACTGGACACTATAAAACTCTTAGAGGAAAACATAGGAAGAACACTCTTTGACATAAATCACAGCAAGATCTTTTTTGAACCACCTCCTAGAGTAATGGAAATAAAAACAAACAAACAAAAAAAGTTTATTTATTTATTTATTTATTTGGCTGCGTCGGATCTTTCGTTGTGGCACATGGGCTCTTTGTTGCGGTGGTGTGTGGGCTTCTCTTTGTGGTGTGCGGGCTCAAGAGCGCACAGGCTTAGTTGCCCTGCAGCCTGTGGGATCTTAGTTCCCTCACCAGGGATCAAACCTGCATCCCCTGCATTGGCAGACAGATTCTTAACCACTGGACCACCAGGGGAGTCCCTACATTCTTTTTTAATATTCTTTTCCATTATGGTTTATCCCAGGAGATTGGATATAGTTCCCTGTACTATACAGTAGGACCTTGTTGCTCATCCATTCCAAATGTAATTGTTTGCATCTACCAACCCCAAATTCCCAGTCCGTCCCTCTCCCTCCCCCCTCCCACCTCCCCTTTGGCAGCCACAAGTCTGATCTCAGTGTAACACAGTTTTTTATTAAGAGATTGTTTCCTCTTATTTATACACTGATCAAATTAGCGTGATGTCACAAAAAGAACTTTGGAATTGTTCAAATCCTTTTTCTGTTCTTGATGACAGTGGATACCTTCAATAAGTTACTTACCCTTTCTGGGTTAGAGTCTTTTCATCTGTAAAATAAACATGAACTAGATGAGTTTCCAAGCCCATAATAGATTAGAGCAATTAATTAGGAGGTGGAATAGAGGATACTGAAGGCAAACTGCCGTCAGCAATGCTGACAACTGATTACCTGATTGGAATGGTAATTGTAAGAAAATTAAAAGCATTTACAAAAGTTCAAAAATAATCATGGCTGGAGACAGCTAGGTAGGGGCAAATAGCCCTACATATCTGAGTGGCCCCAGAGGGTATCACTAAATTATATTATGTTCTTGATGTCCACACAAGTCCTGAGTTACCAAAGAGTTAGCCAAAAATTCAACAAAGTAGTATATTATTTCTTTTCCATTTTTATTTTGATATAATTTTAGACTTACTGAAAAGTGGCAAAAGAATGCAAAGAATACCATCTACCCTTCAACCAGATTTCTCAAATGTTAACATTTTGTTACATTTTCTTAATCCTCAGGTGTGTATCTCTCAACTATGTGAGAGCAGCAGAATTGCTGGTCCTTTATCCTTAAATACCGTGTGTGTGTGTGTGTGTGTGCGCGCGCGCACGCACCTTCCTTTATCCTTAAATATTTTAATGTGTATTTCTTAAAGACTAAGGACAAGGGAACTCCCTGGTGGTCCAGTGGTTAGGACTCGGCACTTTCACTGCCGTGGGCCAGGGTTCAATTCCTGGTCGGGGAACTAAGATCCCACAAGCTATGCCTTGCGGCCAAAAGAAAGAAAGAAAGACTAAGGACATCACCTTATATAACCACAGTGTAATTATCTGACTTTATTCGGGTGTTGCCAGTTGCCCCAATAATGTCCGTCCTAGTAGAAGAAAATCCAGAATGGTGTGTTTCATCCAGATGTCATGTCTCTTTAGTCACCTTTAGTCTGCAGCACTTCCTGAGTCTTTTTTCCCTTAATTTAAATTAACATTCCTGAAGAGTACAAACCAGTTATGTAGTAGAATGTCCCTCCATCGTGTTTGTCTGATGATTCAGGTTATGCACATCTGGCAGGAGTACTGCGGAAGTAATGTTCTGTTCTTCTCAGTGCATCATATAAGGAGACGTTCGTTACCGGTGGTTTCCATTATTAGTGACATTAACATTTGATCCTCAGTTAAGATGGAGTCTGCCATATTTCTCCACTGTAAAGGAACTATCTTTTCCCATTGTAATTAATAACTATCTTGTAGAGGAATGCTTCAAAACTACGTAAATATTGTTTCTCTGCAAATCGTCGCTGTATTATTGTTTTATAAAGACAGAAGAAAAATAATACATTTTAGCAAGATTTTCATCAAAATGGTTGTGGTATTAAAAAAATAACTTCAAGGAACTTGTGGCAACCATATGACAAATATGATCATGTAGAATTCCTTATTATTGGTTATTTAAAAGAAATTAGATATATGCAGTACTTAGTTTTTAAAAATATCCCTCACATATCTAAAGTCAATTTGTAGGTTTATAAATGTAAAAATAATTTGTTTTCTTAGTCTTATTGCTTTTGAAAGATTTAGGGATGAGTCATTCCCGGAAGTTTTTCTCCTTTGTCCAGTGTTAGGGGCAGAATGAACCAAACAAAAATTGTGTGAGAAAAAAAATCTTCTAAATGCCTCTCCTCTCCCTCCTTTTTCTGTGTTTCTTCACATCTCTGCCAAGAAGCCCACTTTTACCTTATTGCCCAGCTTAAAAACATTCAGTGGTACCCATTTCCCCACAGGATCAAGTTCCAACTTCTCAGCCTACCTTTTCAACTTTAAAGTTTTCTTCTACTCCAGCCAAAATAATCTACACAATCCATTTGGAAACAGCAGCTCATGTTTTTCTGTCTCTGCAAAATGCTCTTCCTATCTTGATTCTTCTCAACATTCCAGAAAAAATTCAAGTGTATTTCCCCTAAAACACTCCCTGACCTCTTCATTTTTCAAACTTCAGCATTAATTAACTACATGTAGTCTATTTGCTACTTTATGGAGATGTTTTAGTAGGAAATTTTTTAGGGACGATAAGGTGGTATAAACAAGAAATAAAATACAGACTGGGTAGCCTGTAAGCCTCGTTTGGAAGGCTGTTCTGCCGTGTCCTCCCTTGTGCCCAGACCCTGCACACAGTAGGCACTCAGTGTTTGCTGTATACATTCTTACGTGTGTGTGTGTGTGTGTTCATGCATAGTATCTAAGGAGACTGCATCCCCCATAGAATGTAGCACTTATTTGCTATTCAATAAATGAATAATTTGGACTTCCCTGGCGGTCCAGTGGTTAAGACTCCACACTTCCAACGCAGGGGGCGCAGGTTCAATCCCTGGTCGGGGAACTAAGATCCCACGTGCCGTGCAGCGTGGCCAAAAAAAAAAAAAAAGTTATTTAATTGATATTATTGTCTTTTTTTGTTTTATTCTAACAAAACCTGCGCCTCAACAGGAAAGGGGGCACACATATCCATTCTTGTCCCATATTTTACTTCTGTCCAAAGGTGAGCATTTATACTTAGAACTCTTCCGGGCATTGATAAGGTTGGTGCTGATTAATCTGGACTCTTTTGCCAGAGTTTTCTAAGAGCCAGAGAGAGTTTGACTGAGTAGGATTAGGTTTCCATTTAAGGGCAACTTGGTTTCTTTATTTTTTTTTTAAAGGTGCTTATACATTTCATTAACCAAAGCTTCACGTTATAGGAATCCTAAAAATACAGCTGTTATTGGTCTGTTTACTCCTTAAATGATCCTTGAGAACTTTCTGATCACCAGGAATTGTCTTATGTGTTCGGCGCACACAGGCCAAATAAGATGAGGTTCCATCCCTCAGAGTCTTGAGTGATAGTGGAGTTCAAGACAATTGCGGGGCTAAATACCAAAAAGCTTTGACTTCTCACTTGAAGGTGTAGCTTCAGTAGACTGCAGCATACTGAAGAGGCATACGAGAAACATTGAGTAGTGGGGTGCAAGAGGTGGTCAGATCAGGGAGGGTTTTCCTGAAGTCCTGTTTAGGTGGAGTCGAGATTCTGTAGGATTTCAGAGGTGGCCTCATTCCAAACCGTGCCCAGAGGTATGCCAACTGCGTGGCATGTTGAAGGAAGCAAGAGCAAGCTGATACCAGCTCACCAGCTGTAGCCCTCGCCAAATGTAAGGCAGGAAAGGGGGGATGTTACTTTGAAAAGCTTGGAAGCAATAAGGGAGCTTTTAAACTGGGTTTTAAATAAGAAATTAGAAATTTGCATTTAATTAAGAACCTGTCCAAAGAATCACCAGGTAGAAGATCAGCTCTGACAGTACCTATGGACCTAAAAAGGTTGAAGTATTTCCTCCCTCATTTAATTCACTTCCTCCTGTGTGGTTAAAATGTGGTTAGTCTGTTTGTCCAGTTTCAGGTTGCTATGGCAGCAGACACTGGTTTTACACACTTACAGCAAACCTGAACTTCTCAAAAACCAAGCAGAGAAGTGGTTTTCAAGCTCTCTTCAATAGACTTCTAGGGTATTTCAGGAACAGTGCTTTAGAATTTCCAAATGTTTGATGTACATTTTGTTTGTTTCTAAAGTATATATATATATATATTTTTAATAAATTTATTTATTTATTTTTATTTGTTTATGGCTGTGTTGGGTTTTCGTTGCTGCGCGCGAGCTTTCTCTAGTTGAGAGGGGCGGGGGCTACTCTTCGTTGCGGTACGCAGGCTTCTCATTGCGGTGGCTTCTCTTGTTGCGGAGCACGGGCTCTAAGCACGCAGGCTTCAGTAGTTGTGGCATGTGGGCTCAGTAGTTGTGGCTCGCGGGCTCCAGAGCACAGGCTCAGTAGTTGTGGCGCACGGGCTTAGTTGCTCTGCGGCATGTGGGATCTTCCCAGACCGGGGCTCCGAACGCGTGTCCCCTGCATTGGCAGGCAGATTCTTAACCACTGAGCCACCAGGGAAGTCCTCTAAAGTATATTTTTAACCATTAAAATAATAATAAGGAACAATGTGCCAGACATGAAGTTATATACATGATTTGGGGACTTCGGAGAACACCACCATGTTAACTCTGGCAGCCAATGCATTCTTCAGAATAAAGCACGTTTTTGTAATTTCTATGTATACATTTAAACTTGTAAGTGTGCGTTTGATGAAGAGGGTAGTAGACCATCGCCCCAGTCTTTTGAAAAATTCAGGTCCACACGTGTGCACTAACTTATATTTTACAAGTCAACATACCTGTATCTACATTCAATCAAATGCCAGGCAAGGTTTGGCTCATCTGCTTCAGGCACGGTCTTTTTTATTATAGTATCATAAGTAGAGTCCAGCATCTCATTGGTGTGCTGGATAGTGGTTACAAGTGTAGAATCACCTGAGGGCCTTTTAAAAATCTTGATGCCTAGGCCACACCCCATACTAATTAAATCAGAATCCCTAGGAATAAGGGCAGGACCTAGACATCAGTATTTTTTTTAAAAATAAATTTATTTATTTATTTGTTTTTATTTTTGGCTGTGTTGGGTCTTGTGGTGCGCAGGCTTCTCATTGCGGTGGTTTCTCTTGTTGCGGAGCATGGGCTCTAGGCACGTTGGGCTTCAGTAGTTGTGGCGCATGGGCTCAGTAGTTGCAGCCCACGGGCTCTAGAGCACAGGCTCGGTAGTTGTGGTGCATAGGCTTAGTTGCTCCACGGCATGTGGGATCTTCCTGGACCAGGAATCGAACCCATGTCTCCTGCATTGGCAGGTGGATTCTTAACCACTGCGCCACCAGGGAAGTCCAGTATTTTTTTTAAGTAGACTTTATTTTTCACAGAAAAAATGAGAGGTCATATAGCCATACACCCATATTCCTTCTGCTCCCCACACATGCATAGCCTCCCTCATTACCAACATCCCCTACCAGAGTGGTACATTTATTACAATAGGTAGATCTACACTGACACCTCATAATCACCCAAAGTCCATCGTTTACATTCTTGGTGTTGTACACTCTTGGTATTGTACATTTTGTGGGTTTGGACAAATGTATAATGACATATACCCATCAGTACACAGTACCATACAGAGTAGTTTCAGTAGCCATCACTAATTTTCAAAGCTCTCTAGGTGATTCCAAAATATAACCAAGGTTGAGAACCATTGTGCTGTGTTCTACTTCTGGACTTTATTATTGTAAGTTTTGAGTACTTCTTGCCTGACTTGTATATGAAAACTACCTTTATCTCCATTATATATTGGGTTCCCCATAAGATTTTGTTTGAATAAAGGACTTTCTTAAAGGTTGGTAATCAGCATAGTGAAAAGAGCTAGGCTTTGGAGTCTGAGGGTCCTAGATTCAACTTCTGGCTCCACAGCTGCTGAATAAGTCACTTGGGCAAGTTCCTTAACCTCTCTGAGCTTCTGTCCAATAGGTAATACCCAACAGTGAAGCTGAAAAATAAAAAATGTGCCATAGTTTAATAATGTTTAACCCATGGTAAGCACTTAATAAATGATGGTTTGTCCATTGCTTCTTTACCTTTTGTCCTATTTTGGAGACAAGAAGTACCCTTCTTGCCATCGAACATAGGCACATACTTTACCATCTTTTGTTTTGCTGTTCCTGTAATATTTTGTATTAGCCTTTTCTGGTTTGGATTACATTTTTGTTCAAATATCTCCTAACATACTGTAGGCCTTCTGATAAAATAAATTTGAGAGCTCGGAAATACAGATTTACAGTACAGTGGTCTTTTGCTTGAGTAGAAATCTTGATATGCCATTTCAGCACCTGGGAAGCATAAAGCACATGAGAGTGTTATTCTGTTATCCATGGGTACGCCCCCAGAGCTTTCAACGTGTTCTTTTTTTTTTAAATGTTTTTTTGTAGTAGCAACTCTTTTAAATTTATTTATTTATTTATTTTTGGCTGTGTTGGGTCTTCGTTTCTGCGCGAGGGCTTTCTCCAGTTGCGGAGAGCGGGGGCCACTCTTCATCGCGGTGCGCAGGCCTCTTACTGTCGCGGCCTCTCCCGTTCCGGAGCACAGGTTCCAGACACGCAGGCTCAGTAGTTGTGGTTCACGGGCTTAGTTGCTCCACGGCATGTGGGATCTTCCCAGACCAGGGCTCAAACCCGTGTTCCCTGCATTGGCAGGCAGACTCTCAACCACTGCGCCACCAGGGAAGCCCTCAACGTGTCCTTTATGCTGAGCATTTTAGTCCACTATAATCTGTCAGAAGTAAAATGATCTCATTTCTTTCCAAAAGTGTCTTCTTTTCATCTCCTTGCTAAGAACTGAGAAATGTTTGGACAGTTTTGGACAAACATTTGGACACAGATGATACAATTCAGGTTGACTACAACTGTGGCGGTCGTGTTGACTGCTTGATTGGAGACTTTGGTCTTTAGTGGAATCTGTGCCCTGTCTCTGCACCAGCCCGGGTGCATCCCAGGGGCCAGGCACTGCACTGTAGATGTTTGTTCATTTGTCTCCACGAGACTGTCCGTCCATTAAGGGCAGAAGCCAAGTCCCAGCATGGTTTGAAAGGATAATGGTTGATTGAAAGAAGGAAAGCCGTGGCAGAAAAGAAAGATGAACGGCACATACATAGAGGAGGGCAAACAAGAAATACCAGGGCTTTAAGGAGTCAAGTGATCAGTTCAATGACTAGCCTGATTCAGGACCTTTTGAATATCTCTCATTTGAGAAACAGAAAGATCTTTGCTGGTACAGAAAGGTTAAGGATAAAGATGTGGCCAGCTGGCCATCGATCTGAGTAGAAGGAATCAGCTCTGAGAGGAATTTGGTAATCCTGTGTGTTAGTAAAAGTACATAACTTTTCTTTTCTTTATTTTAATTGAACATTTCAAAAGATGAGTTGCCTTTGGGATTTTCTCATCAAAATAGGAAGGTGACTCTTGGAGGAAACCTATCTAAACTTCCTCTAAGATGATGTCAGCATTCAAACTTGATCCTGAGTAATCTCTGAAGTTCCTTTTGTGTTGGGCATTATGCTGAAGCCATTGGTTGTGAAGCAAGTATAATTTTTTATGGCTGAGCGTAATTGACTTGTGGTTGGTCTCTTTTATCCTTCTGTCCTTCTTTCATTCATTCATTTTTTTTCCAACTTTCAGATAAATGTTTGTCGAGCACACTGACAGGGGCAGGCATTTGCGGGGTAAAGAGGGTGGTTTGGTGAACGAGGTGGACACAGCCACTGGCCCTCCCCTGGTTCCGGGCAGCAGGTCCCTCCCGTAGAGTGTGAAGGGTGCCTTGACGGGAAAGGCAGGATGTAAAGGGGCACAGGGTGAGGGATGTGGGGCAGACACTGGGAGGAAGTCATTTTTAGACTGTGGCCTGGAGCATAACTTCAGACAAAGCGTACGGAAGAGCGTGTGTTCCTGACAAATGAAAAGCTTAATTTATTAATATTTATGGCTCGTTGAATAGAGTAGATTTTTTTAGCCTCCCCTTACTTTGTGCCACCCAACTGAAGCAGGTCCAGAATAGCCCTGATGCGTGGCAGAAAGCAGCCCCCTTCTGCTGCAGAGTGGCCTGGTGCTGAGGGGGGGCGTGAGGCCTCCGCCTAGACCCCCCCGGCAATTTTTCCACCGACACAAAGACATCGTCCGTTGGCTTCCTTTTTATTCAGCCTGTTTAAAACAAGAAATAGCCTGGAAAGCCGTTTGAGTGAATTGCTTGATTGTACTCTTTTAAAGAGGAGAATATACTGGTAACATCAAAGTACTTTAAAAAAAAAAAAAAAAAAAAAAAGTCAGAACAAAAGCCTTTCAATTTCAAGGAAAACCTTAACGGGGTTTGTTAAAAGGGTAAGGTTTTTACAAACCAGGGTGTATCACACGTGGACTCAGCAGCAACACGGCAAGGAATTGCTTTCACAAGAACAGTGAAAACACTTATTTTAAACTAGGCCATGAAAGTGTTTGTTCGTTCGTGATAATGCCACCCCAGTGTATTTTAAATGATTTTGTGGTATCAGAGTTTGAACTTACTGGCGTAAAGGTCACCCTGACAGGTACTCACATGAGACATGATCGACATTGGAAGACATGATTGACATTGTATTACTTCAGTAATTCAAAATATCGAAATAGATCATGTCAGGAAATAGCCCTTTGGGCAAACCATTCTTGAATTTGCTTTTTTTGTGCTTGTGATGGATGTTGTTTGTACTCTGTATTTGCACCCTACCCACCCCCCCCCCCCCTTTTTCCCCTAAACTGTTCAGGCTTCCATCCAAAATGGAAGAATATCAAGTTTGGGGTATCATATTTGACTACTGCAGAAATGACCCTTAGTGAGTTGATTGCACAAACTTTTTGATTACTTGTCAAATGATTTTGCAGGCTTTTTTCGTTTGAATTGATCTCCTACTTTGAGGGTCATTATCACTCCACTGCTAAATGATACTTGTGGGCAACAAAAGTGGTGCGTTTTAGAAATTTATTTCCCAGAGCACATCAGAAGAAGAGTTGTTTTTGTTTATATGTTTTCTTGCCCTTTGAACTGTAGTGTAACTTAGCAAGATTCCTTCCCCAGGAAGAAAGTAAGCTCAGCTACTGTTACCATTCTGAAGTTTATCTGTAAGTTAATATGTAACTCAGAATCCAAAGCTGGCCAGTTGTAAAAACATGTGTATATCATTTAATCTTTTTATTTCATTTCATTTCATTTCTATGTTTTTATTCCTGAGGCAATTGGTTTTTCCAAGATTCAACAGGAGACTTTTTCCCCCCCATCAATGAGTTTTTAAACTGAAGTTTTAATACTTTTCACAGCGATTTTTGCCACTATACCATAATGGTAAATCTGAGGCTTAAAAAAAAAACTATGTAATATCTTATTCAGACTGGGAGTCCAGTCTACAGTGACATGGGATGACATGGATTAGAACAATAGTTTCTCTACATCTCAGTGCTCTTTATATTTGCGTTCTTTAGCCATTTTAACTAGCCCCTTAAAACTCTCTTTTATGACTCTGAAGACAAGCCATCTGAATTTCACAATAATTTTACTATGTACTTCCATAATATCCCTAGTCACTTAAAAAAAAAAAAGAAAAGGCTGACAAAGCAAACCATTCCCAATTGTTTAAGAAACCAGTGAATTCATCCCTGGCTTGGGCTGCATGAAATGTAGTCTGAGGGGGAGATCTGTGCTTTCCTTCTCTTTCCCCACATAGGAGAAACCTTGCTGGCGTTCATGCTCATTGCAGTTGATCAGAAACTGCTGTAAGCGCTTTGGGCTTCTATGATGCGCGTGGTAACCACATGCAGTTTTAAGTACGGATCTCTGCTGAAACTTCTCCCCGAGATCAGCTGTGCAGAGCACCTGACTCCCAGCAGTTCTCTTGGTTGAACGCCCTTCTCTCAGCTCTCATGTCATCATGACTTCCTGTCTCCTAGTCCACAGCACTCTCTGTCCTGGGGGCTCTCATCACAGGCAGAGGAGCAACAAGGTGACAGCGTGGCTGCTCAGCATGTTTAGGGAGGAAGCGTAGGAGATGAAGTGTGAGAGGTGGCCGGGGGCTAGCTTACATCAGGCTCTGTGGGTCACTGTGAGGACCTAGACCTGATCCTGGCTGATGTGGGGAACTTGGAGGGTTTTGAGCAGAGGAGAGATAAGATCTGACTTGCATTTTACCAAGATCTCTCTGGCCTCTCCGTGGATTGGCTGCAGTTAAGTGGATGAGGTGGAAGAGAGAACCAGCTTAGGAAGTCATGGAAATCACCTGAGTGAAAGATGATGATGGCCTGAACCAAGATGGTAGCACTGAAAGAGCATGGAGAGATCAACTTCTAGATATGTTTTTCGTAGAGACGCATGTTTTGTGACGGCTTAGAGGTAAGTTGTGAGAAAGAGAGTTGTCCAGAGCTTTGGCCTCAGCCACTGGAAGTCTGGAGTTGTCCTTTACTGAAATGGAGAAGCCCATGGAAGGGCAGGTTTGGAGGTGGGAATCAGGGCTTCAATCTTGACATTGTTAAATTTAAGATGCCAGTTAGATCCAAGTGACATTGCTGGATAAACATTTGAATACGTATGCACGTGTGTGTGTGTGTGTGTGTGTGTGTGTACAGGTATCATTGGCATTTAGGAGGTATTTAAAGCCCTGAAACTAGATGAGGTTACCAACTTCCCTGGCGGTCCAGTGGTTAGGACTCTGCTTTCTCACTGCAGGGGGTGCAGGTTCCATCCCTGGTTGGGGAACTAAGATCCTGCATGCCGCATGGTGCAGCCAAAATAGATAGATATATAGATGAGGTCACCAAGAGAATGACTGGATAAGAGGTCAGAGGGATGATCTGGGACTGTCCAGCATGTAGAGGTCAGGGGGACTAGAAAAGGAGCAGGTAATGAGATGAGGGGAGAATCAAAAGGGGGTGATGTTTCAGAGGCCAAACTGGAAAAAAAGGAGGGAGTGATCAATCGTATCAAATGCAGGCAGATCAATAAGATGAGATTTGAGAATTAACTGTTGCTTTAGCCACATGGAGGTCATTGGATTCCTTAACAAGAACAGTTTTAGTGGAGTACTGGGGATGAAAGCCTGAACTGGGTTTCTTCAGGAGATAGTGGGAGGAGGGAGACTGTACACAGTGACTACAGACAATTCTTTCAAGATTTACAAGTTAGAGGAGGGCAAAGGGATCTTCGCTGTGGGGCAATGCAGGGTCAAGATTTTTTCCCCCTGAAGTTGGGATATAAATGCATATAATTCTATGGCTGATGGCAGTAACTCAGTAGAGAATGAAATCTTCAGGAGAAAAAGGGAGACTTGCTGGATCAGTGTCCCTAGGTGCGTGAGAGCAGATGAGATCCAGTGCACAGTGGAGAGTAGTGCAGACATTGCCCACATAGGAAGACAGGGCACAGATGCAGAAGGTGAGGGTAGGATGTGGTTGGGGACACAGAGAAGTTAGTTCTCTTGTGATTGCTTCTGTTTTCTTAGGGAAACAGGAAGCACAGTCGTCAGCTGAGCGAGAGAAGCAGGGGGAGGTCCACAGCTGAGGTTAGAGAGGAAAGTATAAAATAGTCATTTAGGAGAGTGGAGCCTAGATGGAGTAGGGAAATGTGGGAGGATTGCTGGGCACCATTAAGAGTCCTCTTTGAAGTTAGCGGTCATGAATTTAAGGTGAAACCAGTCAGCGGGATTGTGTGCTTTTCTCCAGCTATGGTCAGTCACCCTGGTAGAGATGCAGAATGGATAGAGAAGTGCACTTAACCAGAGTTGAGGTCTGGCCGGGCGAATGCGCTGGCGGGAGAGAGAGGCAGGGGAGCTGACGGTGCAGCCAGGGGATGAGTCTTGTGCCGCACCGTGGATGTAATCCGAGCGGGACCAGTGGAGACATGCTGGGGATGAGACAGTAGAAGGATTGGAGGACTGATGGATTCTGGGTTCTAATGTGGCTGAAGGATTGATAAAATCAGGGTATTGGAGGAAATGTTCTGGAAAGTCAGAAGTGGTCAATCAGAGGGTAGAGAGCCTGAAAATTAAGATTGTGGAGGGGGAGCAGGTATTAATGGTAGGGTCTCGGGCAGCGGTTCTCAACCAGGAGCAATTTGCCCCTGAGGAGGGGACATTTGCAGTTGTCTAAGGACACTTTTGGTTGTCACAACTGGAATGAGAAAAGCTGCTAGGACACCTAGTAGAGGTCAGGGATGCTGCTAAACATCCTATAACGCCCAGGCAAGCCCCACAGCAAAGACTAATCTGGCCGGATTGTCAATAGTGCCACGGTTGAGAAGCCCTGGGCTAGGGCATGATTATGGGAATTAGCAGCTGGGATCGGCCTGAGGATAAGATCGTTGGAGAAGATAAGATAAACAAAGAGATCAGGGTTTTGGAAGGTTCTTCCTATGACTAATGGAAGCTCCAAGAATTATGACAAGAGTGGGAGAAAGAGCCAGGGACAAGAGGAAGTTAACTAGCTATGTATGGAGTTATTTTATTTTTCTGCAACTGGCTGATTGGCTGGAGTTGGAATTCATTTTCCTGGCTCTAAGAGCTGCATGTCCAAATTAGCCAAAGAGTGGTGGTATGTTGTTGTTTTTAAAAGCCACTTGTTTCTTAACCAGCTTTAGCATAATTAAATTGTCTGTCTTAAATAGATTGTCTAAAAGCCCATTTAGGCATTTGGTTGGTCTTTTTGGTCAAAATTCCATGACTGTAAACTTGGGCACTTGGCCTAGTTGCATCATTAAATAACATCTCAGGGTAACAGTTCTTGCAGCCAGGCCTTGTGGCAGGGATCTGGTTTGAGAAAATCCTTGAGAAACTTTATTTGTTGACTTTAAAGACTGTGGCTTTCCTTGCAGTGCTCATCCCAGTGGAGAAAACTAGTCAAAATCACACAGAGTAAATAAGGGTTACAAACCAGTGCTGCTTCCTGGAATAAACTGGTCAGATTGTCCAGTTTTATGCTTTGTCCTTCATTTTGAACCCAAGTGCCCTGGGGCTGCTTTTCTGCCTACCCACAATAGCAAGGAACTGTCTTTTGTTGGCTTCTTGTTTAAAAGAAGGGCTTGTTTTGAGGTTTGGACCACGAATAATAATCCATTGTTCCGTATAATAATAATCCACCCTCTTTAGCAGAAAAAAATCTGCTTGATGCAGTGTGGCTATCAGTTTATTTAGAAGAATGGCCAAAAGTGCCCATTGTGTCGTGAGGATAAACATTTGGAAGATGGTTAGGAGGAATGGGGGAGTACTCTTGTTCTCCTTGGCCTGGAGTCATAGTTAAGACCTCAGGAAGAAAAAATTCTGAATATGACCGTCAGTCCTGGGTGACAATACCCCTCCTTATTCTGCTTGTCTGTTACATTCTAAGAATAGTTGGAACACTGCAGATAGGGATTCTCTCCTGACTATTTCTTTAAAAAAAAACCTTGTTTTGAAAATGGGTGTTTTTAATCTCTTCTATATTAGCTCTAATTGCTTCCACTTTTAGGCCAAATAAGTTTCTTTCTAACCTTCTTTAGTCCATGAAAGGGTCTCTTTTTGCGTGAAGATTATTTTATTTTAGCAGGAATCCTTAATAATTCCTGCAGTTGCCTCTGATTATAGATCTCGGAAAAAGAGCTATTTTTATATGCCAAGTGATAGACATTTTAATTACTACTTCCTGGGCTTAGGCTATCTGAAAAAAACTCAGTGAGTAAATGAATATGTGACCCAGTGTGGTCAGTTATTTCTTGAGTACACATGTGTCTAGCACACTGAAATCCAGAGGTAGGTAAGATTTCACTAATGAAAGCAAGATATGTTATGCTTTTTTTTTTTTTTTTTTTTTGCCTTAAATACCTTATAGGAAAAGGGTTAGTTAAATAATAAACATGGCTTTAAAATAAAGTGATATCTTACCTAAAACAATTTTAATTGCTTTATATATGGAAGATGAGAAAAGATCAACTTGATACAAATTGAAATGTAGCAGGTGAATGTGAGAACTATTTAAAGAAGTAAAAATATGGCCTCCACATCATTAAAAACAGACCATCAGAGAAGCATGGTGAGATGTCCTTCAGTAGATGAATGGATAAACTGTAGTACATCGTACAAAGGATATTATTCAGCAATAAAATGAAATGGGCTTTCATGCCACAAAATGACATGGAGGAAGCTTAAATTAATATTCCTAAGTGAGAGAAGCCAATCTGAAAAGGCTACATTTACTGAATGATTCCAAATATAGAATATTCTTGACGTTAGTGCTACACTAATGCAAGATGTTAATAATAGGGGAAACTGGGGTTTGGGGGAAGCGAGAGAGAATATATGGGAACTCCCTACTTTCTGCAAACCTCAAACTGCTCTGAAAAATAGTCTATTAATTCAAAAGAGAACATAAATATTAGGTATAACTGAACCAGTAAAAATGTCTTCTTATTGGAAAACAGAAATCCCAGACTCTCAGCGGTTTAGTTTGTAGGAAGTACCTGGCTATATAATATTCTGCCAGAAATGTATAGTACACAGTGGTGAAGGATTACTGTATACATCTTGTAACGTTCTTGTATCTTTTCTTTGTCCTCTGATAAATATGCACAGTGGTATTCATGCTAAATCCTACTCTTAAGCTTTCCTTGTTCCTTTCTCTCCAGTGACTGCTGGTGTATCGGCCCTGGAGGTGTATACACCAAAAGAAATCTTCGTGGCAAATGGGACACAAGGGAAGCTGACCTGCAAGTTCAAGTCTACTAACACAACGGGCACATTGACCTCAGTCTCCTGGAGCTTCCAGCCAGAGGGGACTGACACCACTGTGTCGGTAGGAATGCTTGTTTGCTCTCCGCTGGTCGCTGGTCGTACCTCACGGGGTTCTTTACTGCTCTAGTGTGATTAATGACCCATTCTTCTGATTGCGCACTTGCAAAATGAGTGAGTTTGTTATCTATTAGAGACTTCAAGGCCCGTCTCTTGCTTGAGACTCTCCAAAAAAATAAGTTCGGCATCTCTTAAATGCAGCTTCTTATCTGTATTGATACTGATATTGATATCTCTATCTATCTGTCAATATACTGGGTTGGAATGTATGCCTGATTTCCAAATGTTTGAGTGGACCTGTGTCCCTCAGGATTTATAAAAAGGAAGGCCCCCTGGGTGTTGTGTCTGAATAGGAAGGAAAGGTGAGGTAAAGTCAGAGATTACAAATTTATATGACTTCCTCACTGGGTCCAGTTGGGTATGGTTCTGGGTAAAACAGTCCCAGAGTGAGTGAGCAGGAACCCATACAAATGTCATGGGGAAGCAGAGTCAGAGGCGTTCTGTTGCTTCCCATAAATATGGCATCAACGTGGATCATGTATCCTATAGATGCAAAATTAAACACACAGATTTACCCAGGAGAGTCCAAAGAATTATTTAAATTTGTGAAGATTTCCCACTGACATCTTTTGCCAGACTAGAAGTGAGGGACATTGTTTTATCTATAGAAAGTAAAGCATCATCAGGAAGACACCCAGATGCTCTTTCCTTCAAAGAGCAGTTTTACTTATGCTCAAAACATTCTTGTCATGTGGGTCAAAGCAGGTTTACATACCCCAAGCCTTAATATTAAGAACATGCTGTATTTCTTTTTTTTAATAAATTTATTTATTTATTTATTTTTTTATTTTTGGCTGCGTTGGGTCTTCGTTGCTGCACGCGGGCTTTCTCTAGTTGCGGTGCGCGGGTTTCTCATTGAGGTGGCTTCTCTTGTTGCGGAGCACGGGCTCTAGGCGTGCGGGCTTCAGTCGTTGTGGCACATGGGCTCAGTAGTTGTGGCTCACGGGCTCTAGGGCACAGGCCCAGCAGTTGTGGCGCACGGGCTTAGTTGCTCCGCGGCATGTGGGATCTTCCCGGACCAGGGCTCGAACCCGTGTCCCCTGCGTTGGCAGGCAGATTCTTAACCACTGTACCACCAGGGAAGTCCAAACATGCTGTCTTTCTGATTAATGTTTTTAGCTAATCAATTTATACTTACACACCAATCTGATTATAGTTAATTCCAGAATGTTCAGTTACTGATGCAGGATCCTTTAACTCCCAAATGTCAGGGCATAGTTAATAAGATGAGCAGGATGCTCTTCATTTTTATAGATTTTCAGGAGAAGGAAAAATCAAGCCCAACATACCAGATATGGCTTTTCTGGTCCATGGAATTAGGGTCCACATGTCTAAAACAGAGCTCTTCTTTTCTCCCCTCTGTTTCCCTTCTGTGCTAGTTCTTTTTGGGTATTTATGTTCTTCTAGGGACCTGATTCTTTTTTTAAATCTTGAGTTTTGTTTGGGGGGCGGGGTTTGTCCTTCCCTTCTACTCCTCACACCCACCCTGAGAAATAAGAACGTTTGCTGGCTCTTCCTACTTCGTTTCTGGCATCTAGCTTTTTGTCAGCCTTCCTGCTTCTCCGCTCTCCATTAAGTGATAAAAACTGTGCCGGGACTTGTGCGGCAACCCCCTTGGTTATTCCTCCACTTCAAATTATCCATCTTTCAACCCAGTCCTACAGTCTACCAGGTGCCTTGTCTTAAAACAGTTCTTTCACCTCACCACTGCCCTAGTCAGAATCCTCATAGTTTCCCATTGCAAACAGTGCTTGTCTGTTCTAGCCCCACTTCTGTTCTCTCATGTGATCTCCTTCAGTCGAGTAAAAAGTGCTTTATGCTTTGTTTTTCCACTTCTGAACTCTTGCCATTTAAGTTGTATCCCATCTTCACATTGTGATCCCTCCATAAGACCTCTTTTGACCTTTTTAGCTCTTCTTAAAAACTCCCTGCCCATGTTATCTGGGCCACTCCTGAGAGAGAACGTCCCTTGCTATGACAGTTTTTCTCTTCTTTATCTTGAATGTAAGCATTTTGAGGGTAGAGATCTATCTTACACCTTTGGCGTCCCTCATGGTTTTAGCACTGTGGCTTTTACTTAATAAATGTTGGTCGATAAGGAGATCTAGTCCCTTTTTGTGTGTGAGTTTTTTTACTGTTTCATTTCTCTCTTTCTTACTGGTTTGACCAAAGCGTTATTAATCAGTGCAGTTCAGCAAACATATACAGTTCCTGTGATGTGCTAAGTGTGGAGGAGCACAGAGAGAAATACAGCTTGTGCCCTGCCTTCAGAGGGCACCCAGTCTGATGAGGGAGAGGTTTGCGGAGGCCCAAAGGTGGGAAAGAGTGTAGTGTAGGTCTATGTTGCTGCTTCAGAAGTGCTTCAGGGGATATTTGTAGATGAGGTAGGAAGGAAAGCAGAGACCAGATGACAGAAGGACTTGTTTGCTAAGCTAAGAGTTTATGGTTTATTTCCTGGTAAAGAAGAGAGGTGAAGGGTTTGGGGCAGGCGAGATATGATCAGAGGCATTAAATAATGGAAATAGCTTAAGCTTTGAATTCTGTCTCCGAGACCTGTGACCTTGAGTAAGTCACTAAGGTTTTTCTGGGCCTCTTTCCTCACTTGCCAAATATCTGGCAGGTGATTCTCACCTTGCAGCGTGGTTATGAGTGTCAGAGCGTTATTTTTCATGGTATTTCACATTTCTGCCCATCTTACAAGCGGAGGCCCTGGCTGCCTGTCTTGTTCAGTGACTAGCTTTGGAAGGCAGAAGACGGTGTCTCCCTCTGGAGCAGAGGACTGGTTTGCTTACTGTCCACGATAGTAATATGTCTCCCTTTGGGGCCATTATAAAAGATTTGGGTTTCCTAAGCTTGGGGCTCCTCAGCTGTGATACCGAGCCTCTGCACGCACAACATCCACCCAAGCCCCTCCATGCCGTCCCTATGGGCCTTGGGGGGGAGGGGCCACAGATAAAAACATGCTGCCGGCTGTTTGTAAGTAATAGGGTCCTTTGTCTCCAAGACTTCTTCATGAGAACAAAGACTTCCCAGGAGTCTTGTGTCTACTGCCAGCATCTGTGAACCTGTGGCCGACTTGCAGGGAGGGTAAAATCTCAGAGCCTTCATAGTTCCTAACAAGCATTAGTTATATTAAACACAGGGTATATATTTGATAAATGGTTTTTAATTTTTTTTTCCCCAATAATCATTTAGGCATTGTGGAGGATGGATTAGAGGAGCTTGAGACCAGTTAAGAGGTCATAGCCCAAGATGATGAGGACATAAAAATCAGGTATTATCAGTGGGAATTAAATAGAAAAGAGAAACTTAGGAGATGGAATTGACAGGATTGGGGATTTTTTTTTTCTTTAAAGATGTATTTATTATTTATTTATTTAATTTATTTTTGGCTGCATCAGGTCTTAGCTGAGGCATGCAGGATCTTCGCTGAGGTATGCGGGATCTTTCGTTGTGGTGCACGGGCTTCTCTCTAGTTGTGGCGTGCGGGTTTTCTCTTCTCTAGTTGTAGCGCGCAGGCTCCAGGGCGTGTGGGCTCTGTAGTTTGCGACATGCGGGCTCTAGTTGAGGCGCGTGAGCTCAGTAGTTGTGGAGCGCGGGCTTAGTTGCCCCGCGGCATGCGAGATGCTAGTCCCCCGACCAGGGATTGAACCCGCATCCCCTGCATTGGAAGGTGGATTCTTCACCACTGGACCACCAGGGAAGTCCCAGGATTGGGAAATTAATTGGATGGGAAGGAAGACAGAAGAATTAACGGTAACTCCAAAATTTATGGTTTGGGAGACTGGTATGTAGCCATCAGTCAAGATGAGATACACAGGTAGAAGATGGAGTTTATAGGAGAAGGTGGCAGACTTGGAGGGTGGAGGCAGCTGACTGAGTAGGCAGTTGGATTAGGGGTCTAGAGCTGCAGGAAGCGCTATGCGTGAGAGAGGTTTGCGAGTTAACAAAATTGTAGATGGCCATTAAATCGTAGGAATGGATGAGATTGCACAGGGGTTTTCAGCTTCCACAAAAGGTTCTGAAAATGTTGTGTTTGGATTGCCAGTGCAGCTGATTGGTTGACTAACGCTCATTTCCACCACCCTCCCCAACCCCACTATCGCCCCATCTGTGACTCCGAACAAAGACATCCAGCCTCCAGCAGAGCTGCTTGGATTGAAGCCACATGTCAGGATAGATCCCCACCCACCAGGCCTGACCTTACTTCCAGGGGGCTGGGTTTGACAAAGTTACTTTGAGAAATGAGTTCCTTTGCTGAAAGCAGGTCTGGGGAGAGAGTGAGAGTGGAAAGAGAAAGGGGCTAAAGGCTGAAGCTGCAAAGGCGGACGAGAACATTTTGGGTTGTCTGGGTTGTGTTCCTTTCACATATCCATGACTTTTCTGTAGGAAACCAATAAGTAAGACTGGGTAACCCATCAGATTAACTGATCTGTGATATTTAGGCTTCTTTTTCTTTTTTTTTTAAATTTATTTTTATATTTATTTTTGGCTGTGTTGGGTCTTCGTTTCTGTGCGAGGGCTTTCTTCAGTTGCAGCGAGCGGGGGCCACTCTTCATCGCGGTGCGCGGGCCTCTCACTATCGCGGCCTCTCTGGCTGCGGAGCACAGGCTCCAGACGCGCAGGCTCAGTAGCTGTGGCTCACGGGCCCAGTTGCTCCGCGGCACGCGGGATCCCCCCAGACCAGGGCCCGAACCCGCGTCCCCTGCATTGGCAGGCAGACTCCCAATCACCGCGCCACCAGGGAAGCCCTAGGCTTCTTTTTCTTGATGCTTTGCGTATCTTAGTGGTACGTTTTGTGAGTTAAGGCTGAAACCTTTGGATTCACTGGGCTTAGTCGTGGTGTCCATCAGAGAATTGGCTTTGAAGAGTCAGGTGGTCCTGACTTTGACTCTGGATCCACCACCTATTGTCTTTGTGACCTTGGGCAAATGGTTTCTTTGAGTCTCCATTTCCTTATTATAAAAATATGGGTGGTAATTGCTATACCACTGGGCTATTGAGAGGTTTAGAGAGAATGTACACATTTATTTCTCCAACTGAAACAGGGTTGAACTCCATGATTTCTAAATCCCTGTCTGGCTTAGGTTCTATAGCTTGAGATTTGTAATATGATGTGGCATTTCTTTCTGGATGAAGTCTTTTTTTTCACGTCCTTCTACTCCGCCATCTTGATTGGAGCTCCTCGGATGAAGTCTTTTTTTAAAAGAACCCTTCACAGCATGCCTATAATAGAGCTTAGAACTTCTACCTTTGAGAATAGCTCACGTGTTCTTTTTTTCTAATTGCAGTTTTTCCACTACTCCCAAGGGCAAGTGTATGCCGGGAATTATCCACCATTTAAGGACAGAATCAGCTGGGCTGGAGACCTCGACAAGAAAGATGCATCAATCAACATAGAAAATATGCAGTTTATACACAATGGCACCTACATCTGTGATGTCAAAAATCCTCCTGACATTGTTGTCCAGCCAGGACACATTAGGCTTTATGTTGTAGAGAAAGGTACTTCCTTGAGTATTTTTGCAGTAATGATACAGTCCCCTTTATCTCATGCTTAGTTAGAGAACAAGAGTTACATTTCAGGGTGTGTTTGGAAGGGGTATTTCTGCCATACAGTTATGCTGCCTGTTTCCATCGACCTGTGGCTCTACCGAACATGCCTGGGGGTCAGGGAACTCATTCCAACTGGAGTGGCTGATTTCTCCGTTTATATACCTGCTGTCTGGAGCATATTGATCAGATTAAAGGAGTATGAATTTTTCACTGTTAAGTAGAAGTAAGACCAGATTCATTATAGTTGGATGGGGTGAGTATTGGGAAAGAAGGAGATTAATATTGTTTTAATATTCTCCAGGAGAAAGCTTTAACATTGGCAGAAACAGTATAGCTATTTCTTCACCTTTTTTGGAGAATAAGCAGGAAACGCAGGTTCTGCTGTCTCATTTCGAGACAAAGTCTGCTTTGTTGGAGAATAGATTGAGGTAAATTCACATCCCCAGCTTTTCTTTGATTTTAGAGCATTGAGAGGGATTATGTATATAGAAATGTTTTTAGTTCTAAAGCTCATTCTTTATCAGCTAATGTTCCTCTGTCATCAATTAGGTACTAGGATCTCATAATTTGGATAATAAAATGGTGTATGGTAATTGCTAAAGGAAGACACTTGTTTATTAACTTAATACAATTCCATTTCTTCTCTCCGTCGCAATGTACCTTAAACCTATTTTGTTCTTTCTCTCTAGAGATTGTGCCCGCGTTTCCAGTTTGGGTGGTGGTGGGTATAGTTACTGCTGTGGTCCTAGGTCTCACTTTGCTCATCACCATGATTCTGGCTGTCCTCTATAGAAGGAAAAACTCTAAACGGGATTACACCGGGTAAGGAGCTCTGCTTTTGGGGGGAAGGGTGGAGGGAAGGAATCAGAGTTTATGCAAACTTGTGTATGTGTTACGGGAAAAGAATTGTGAAGAATTAGCTACTGTTAGCTTTCATGTCGGAATCAAGCCATCTTCTTAGAAGACGTTCTGACGCGGGCAAGCAGAAATCAGTGGCCTGCTGTTAAACGTGGGCTATGACACTAATCCCTGTTTCAGTTTCTTTCTTAGGTTTGGTGAAATGGACTGCTCAGTAGTCTGTGCTCTGTGTTTCAGTATCATCCACTCTGCAATTAGCATTATTAAGCCACAGATATCACTTACCTAATATGAGTTTAATTTGATCTCTAGGTAATAATCTCATAAGGTTCTTCTTTTCAGTTAGGTAAATATAATAATAATAATAGGAGTATGCTGATAAATGACCCCCCACCTGATGTGATGATGCAGGGCTTTTCCTGTTTGTAGTTTGGTAAGGAGGTTTATTGCTTTGACCATTCTCAAATGCATGGCTGGACTTATCCAAGCTGAGTTAATAAGAGTTGAACATCAAAATATACCAGCAATAAAGAAAAGTAGACTTTCGTTCTGTTTGCGGCTTCTCAAAGAGAACACCTTTGAGCATAGGGTGTGTGTCTAATTGAAGGACCCTCTCTTTTTGCCACTCCAGCTGGAAAGCTAGCCTGTATAAGCTTGGTAGAACTCGTGTGGTAAGACTGAGAGCGAGGCTGGGTTTCAGCTGATGTAGCACGAGCTGCGTCCCAGGTGCACGGAAGGGACTGTGGTTGAGAGGGTTGCATGCCCTGGACTCCCTGGCTGGTGGATGGTGGGGACTTCTCGCTTTGGGCTCTGCTGCTCTACTTTTTAGGAGTGCTGTGTTTTAAGGAGTTTAAGAGTTCAAATTCAGATATTATTTGCTTGGAATGTTTCTATTCTGCTGACTGTACCTGCCCCCTTGCATGGTGAGTGGTTTATGATGAAATATAACCGGAGCATTGGTTTTCAACATGAAACTAATCCAGGGTGGTGACATGCCAGTCTCTGTAGTTCATGCTTTTTGGGTTAATAAAGGCACAGAAAAGTGTGCCTTAGAATTCTGCATGGCGTCGTGAATGCTGCTATTCTTCTTACTTTGGTTTTTTTTTCCCCCTCCCCTGCCTTTTCTACCTTGGTGTGCCGGGATCAGATCCTGCCTATCTTCCACTTCTTAAGAAAAGCTGACATAGACGACACATTGGGCCTATAACAGGGCTGGGTCTCCTCTTCCACTCCCACTAGACACATGGTAACTAATCACATTGGCCGTTGCTGTTAATATTCATGTGTATGTATTCAGCCCATCTCCCTTGTTGACAACTAACTAGCCAGCTCTGAGCTAACCCAACAGCTATCATGGTTTGTCCACAAATATGTCACGTGTCTGTGTTAGAAACATGTTGAGTGTACCATCCCAATGAAATTGGGTTGTCAGGTTTTATGGTCATCTGAACATATATGTTCTTCATGTAAAATGCCTTTGTGTGTGTGTGTGTGTGTGTGTGTGTGTGTGTTTTAGTTTTTTTATACTTGAACTGTATTATTACTGAGTTAGACTCTTTGTGTTACAATACTCAAACCATTTTGGTTTGTGGCATATAGCCTCCTGGTTCAGAGAAGGCACAGTTTGCAGAATGCTTTGTATGCTTTGGTCTTAGTAACGACACTTTAAATGTGAGTCTCTCCACACTCCTAAGATTTTTAAAAAGTACATCATAAGGGATTGAAGCTCTGCTTGAAGACACATCCCATTAGGGAATCCCTAATGAGTTACCTCCTGGCATTCACTTTCCCTGGTTCATTTATGAGACAGGGCTTGCTGTTGAAGACCCCGCTGCCCCTGAAGAAGTTCAGCCCGTGTGATGTGGCACCCCACGGTTTCTTATCATCCATGACTTCCCGGATTTTTCTTTGGTTTGGGTTGCGGAATTGGTGGGGAAACAAACTGTGGGGACCTAGGGAATGGAAGGAATGAGATACGCCAAGACTATGAGCCTGGATCTGTATCTGTCATTTTGGAAGCACATTCAGAAGAGGTTTGCCTGTGATGATCACAAGAGCGAATTGCTATCAAGAAGGTGTAGCTTGCTCCTTTAAACCTGTATCCCAAAGGAGGATTTATGGTAGGGGAAAAGGCCAAAGCACCAAAAGGATAAACGTACATTGTAGCCAGCATCCCATCCAGCAGATATCATTGTTGTAAACTGGGGCAAAGAGATTGTACCACATTGGATTCTGTACCTCCCCTGGAGTTAGCTTCACTGACTTGGAAGGATGAGTGTCAGGGATAAAAAATAGTTTCAAGATACGTGATTGTTCTGAGACTCGTTGTCTCGTTGAGCTTTGTCTTTATACATCTGCCACTTCATTTTGTCATCACTTGCATTTCTATATTTTTTGTTTCCGTTTATTTTAATTTTTTTTTTTTTTTTTTTTACATTCTCCAAATTGCCAACTCATCAGCTGCAATACATCAGAGAATGTGTCACCGGTTAAGCAGGCTCCGCGGAAGTCCCCCTCCGACACAGAGGGTCTAGTAAAGAGCCTGCCTTCCGGATCTCACCAGGTAATGGCTGATTGCAGTTCTGCCCACCATGCCATGCTCTGCAGTTTGGTGCTCTGTCACGTCGTGGGCTGTGGGAAAGAATACTGAGCTGTGAGAAACAGAGAGAGAGAGAGAGAGAGAGAGAGCAAGAGAAACAGAGGGGAACGTAAGGGCTGGTTTAGGAGGACCACAGGAAGGTACGCGGAGAAGAATCTGACTTGAGTAAAGGTTTCCACCAAACCACCACACACAGATTGGCCCAAGCAAAAAGTAGGAAATGGCTTTGTTGAGACGTAAATACTTCTTCCTTCATTGCTCAAAGAAATAGAGCTAGTGAACTAGATTCTATACTGAGGTGTTCTATAAGCCATGGAATTCACAGGAAAAAGTTGATTTTGGTGTTGGTAGTAAAACAGAAAAGTTATTCTGTACGAATTCTTTAGGAGAAATTGAAAGTAAACATTTATCTGAATAATTAGTAGGCTCGATGAGCAAGGAAGGGCTTTAGTTTCTACTTCTTGTAGAAAGTACAGAGAAGAAATAACTTTCATTTGGAATTTAGCATGGAATCTGGCATTGAGGTTAATATTGTGTTTTGGCCATGCTGGTGTAACTATAAATGGCGGAAATTCCAGAGCTTAGTACCGATTCTGGTCTTCTGGGGTAGAAAGCATTAGAAGGAACGTGGCCAGTTATAACTTTGCCCTGAGGAGGCGGGATTGAGGGTGTAGTGGGGCGGGTGGATTTAAGAGGAAGTAAAGGAGAACGGTGTTTTGTGGAAGAAATATTCCACAGTCTTAGTTCACAGTTGTCCTACGTGGTGAGGAAACTGAGGCATTGCGATGTTCAATTATTAAAAGCACAGACCCCGTTAGCAACAGAACTGGGGCGAGAACCTAGATTTCTAGGCATTGTCTTTCACAACATCAGGCTCCTTACTCGTTCCTAGTCTGTCTGTCCATCTCTCTCATTCTGTTTGTCTCTCCGTCTGTCTCTCTCTCGGATTATGTCGTATACCTCAGTTCACTAATTTGGATTGTGAATGGGAATAGGGTTGTGAATAAAGGCGTTAGAGTTACAGGTAGGCATAATACCTAAAGAAGCCTTGGAAACTTTCTTCTGTCCTTGAAGTGCCATGGGCGTTGTTCTCCTGTTGAAAACAAACGGGGAGGAAAAAAAAAAGAAACAGTGGACTTTGGACATTGGAAAACAGGTTGTGCAGCACCATGATTCCTAAGAGAAGGGAAACAAATAAGGGGAGCCCTGTGATCGTCCCAGCGTACTCCTCAAGGCATTTTCCAGGCTGCAGTGCTGAGGGGAGAAGAGAAACAGCTTACCTGTCTCACTGAATTGAGGAGGCGGAAATCAAGAGTTTGGGGAGGCCTCCTTATCTTCTTGAGAAAGGATGCACAGCAGATACAAATTCTGAGGCTTCGTATGGTAGGCAGAATAATGACCTCCAAAACATGTCCACATCCTAATCCCTGGAACCTATGGGATATGTTACCTTACCTGTCAAAAGGGACTTTGCAGCAGTGATTACAGATCTTGAGATGGGGAGATTTTCCTGGATTATCCATGTGGGCCAAATGTAATCATAAGGGTTCTTATAAGAGGAAGGCAGAAGGGTGAGAGCCAGAGATTTGAAGATGCTATTCTACTGGCTTTGAAGATGAAGGAAGGGGTCACAAGCCAAGGAATGCAGGCAGCTTCCATAAGCTGGAAAAAGCAAGGAAGCAGATTCTCCCTAGAGCCCCTAGGAGGAATGCAGCCCTGCTGATACCTTGATTTAGCCCAGTGAATCACATTTCAGACTTCTGACCTCCAAAACTGTAAGATAATACATTTGTTTTTAGCAGGTCTAAAATTGTTTCTATTCTCCTCCCTCAAGCTTGACTGATAATCTGGTTGGGTAGGATTCCAGGTTGGAAATCATTTTCCTTCAGCATTTTGAGGCATTGCTGATTTTTGTAGCTTCCAGTGCTAAGAAGTTGATACAGTTCTGATTCCTCCTCCTTCGGGTGGGACCAGTTTTATTCCCCTTCTCTTAGAATCTTTTTTATCCCTCATGCTCTGAAATTTTATAAAATTGTGGGCCTTTTTTGTTCATTGTACTGGCTACTCAGTGGGCTCTTTCAGTCTGAAAACTCTGCCCTTCAGTCTTAGGGTATTGTCTTCCATTATTCTTTGGAAAATTTCCTCCTTCCATTTTCTATCGTCTCTTTTGGAAATTCCTGTTAGCAATTAGATCATCTAGAGCAGTCCTTTCGTTTTCTTAATTTTTTCTGTTTTGCAGTTTCTTCTAGAAAATTTCTGCAACTTTATCTTCCAACTTTTATTAAATATTTAATTTCTGCTATCTTTTTATTTAATTTTCAAGAGCTATTGCTTATTCTCTGGTTCTAATAGCCCGTACTTTTCATGGATGCATTGTCTTATCTCTCTGAGCATATCATTTTTTCTTCTGTTTTATGATTTTTAAAAAATGTTTTCTTCTGGTACTGGATTTTGCTGTTTCTTTTGAATTCCCTTTTTTCTTTTATAATTTTTGTCTTTCATGTTAAAAGCTTTCCTTAAATGCCCAACGATCCTTGCTTACCTGTTCGTATTGAAGGCACTCAGATCTGATCACGAGCTCTTTTCACAGAGACAGAGCTCACTGGGTAGTAGGCTTCACTGTTTGTATAAAGTGCTGGCTGGCTTTCACTGGGGGGACCCCCTAAGTATCGGTTGCTAAGGTCTTTTCTCTTGGGTTAGTCGATTTCTCCAGAAAGAAATCCTCTGATTTCATGCTTGGGAATGGAGCAGAGGAAGGAGAGAGGAGGGCTCCCTGTTCAGTAAGTGGATTTGCCCGCCCTGTCTTCAGCACCAAGACCCCACCCTGCTATGACTGCTGTCCCTGAGTCAGAGATGGGCTCAGCTCTCCTGTGAGTAAACCCCCAGGGTTCTGCCCAGGCCTGACTCTGCGGCGTTTTCTGGAGGTTAGTGAGAAGCAATTCAAGCACTGTGTCAATCTATATTATCATTTTTCAGCATTTGCGGTATGACACCAGGTCAGCTTTGAGAGGAAAGCTGCAGCGTGCCTCACGATCGATTCCTAGGTTATTTCCTTTGCGCTCAGGGCAGGCCCCTGAAGGCCTCTTCTCTAACATGTTGCAAATCAGGGTTTCTGTTCAGTGACATGTACCTGGAGCACCCTTTGTCTTACTTGGTTATTTTTCATCAAGTCATACTGTACCTTTTATTTTTACATAAAAGTTACACAACTTGTTAAAGACATTTTCTGCCTTACCTGTTTCTGGAACTTATAAAGCCTTTGTCGGTCCACACAAGGCTTGGAAGTGGACTGTGTGATTCCCTTGGAGATTTATCTTCCAATTTTTGTTTTATTTAGGTTTGCATTCAGTGGTCAACTTGGAACAGGGGCTGCTATCCTGGGGTTGAAACATTTGCTTCAGATACTCCACAAAATTCCTAAGCGCTACAGGGCCTTAGGTGATGCTGGTGTGTGCTCTTACTTGCCATCACACGCCATCTTCAGTACGTGTATCAGAAACACCTCTGTGTCAGAGCACCAGAGGTTTTTATGGAAGTTGTTCTTACCAGGATCCTTTTGATATATCTTCAGTTGTTCAAACTGAGGCAGAAAAGGTTTCACGGTTTAGGAAAAACTGGCTTGACCTGATATGTTCCTCTTATTAGGTAATTTATGAGATTAAGTACTTTTTGTAAGTTGAGCGCAACCAAAGGTAGCAATTGTTTTGAAGGTTCAGTCATTCCATTGCATGTTCTCTTTGATCACTTCCACACACATTTGAGTGCTCAGCATACTTACAGTGTAAACTGGACGTGGGAAATGCAGGCACGAGTATCACCCAGTCCCTGCCCTCCAGAACCTCAGAGTCCCCTGGGTTGTTCAGGTCATTTTCAGGCTTTTCTATGATATGGAGAATTTTTTTATGTATATATCCTGACAAAACAGCCTTGAGGAAATCTTCGTATTTAGATAGACATCTTAGTGTTTTAAGGGTTAGTGATGTGTTACAAACTAGTATTGACTCTGGGGTTCAGCTCATGGTGTTAGCTTGCGGGGCATTATTTAACTTCCACATCTGTTCCCTTATCTTTGAAATGATGTGTTGGGGCAAGTTGATCTTTAAGCCCCTTCTCATTTTTCCATCGCTAATTATAAGAGTCCATGGTACGCTGTGCCTTATAAGGAGAGGTTTAGGCAGTTGCTGCCCACATATTGCACTCAGATCTGTGAAATGGGTGCATGGTAGGGATATTTGCAGACTACCCCTTGGGACTTTCTTCCAAGGGTTCTATCATGACATGCTCCCTGATCATCAAAACCTTCCATTTTCTATCTGCAGGCGTCATCTGAGAGTCTAATAGCATTAGTCATTACTATTTGGACGAATAAATAACTCAAAGTTATTTTATCAGAAGAGAAAGAATACTAGTGCTGCAGGAAGGAAATTTACAAAAGATGAAACATGATAGCCAGGCAGGGCATTAAGTGCACTATATTACTCATCTGTCTTTGGCCACTATTTTTGTTATAATTGGAAGACTGGTAACAGAAGACTTGACTAAAAGTACCTTTAACAGTAAGAAGGGACTTCCCTGGTGGCACAGTGGTTAAGAATCCGCCTGCCAATGTAGGGCACACGGGTTCGATCCCTGGTCCGGGAGGATCCCACATGCCGCGGAGCAACTAAGCCCGTGTGCCACAACTGCTGAGCCTGCGCTGTAGAGCCTGTGAGCCACAGCTACTGAGCCCGTGTGCCTAGAGCCTGTGTTCCGCAACAAGAGAAGCCACCACAGTGAGAAGCCCGCACACTGCAACAAAGAGTAGCCCCCGCTCGCCGCAACTAGAGAAAGCCCACGGGCAGCAACAAAGACCCAATGCAGCCAAAAATAAATAAATAAAATAAATAAATAAATTTAAAAAAAAAAAAAAACAGTAAGAAGTTTATTAACTCACAAGAGGCCCAGCAATGTCGTTAAGACTCAGGTTCTTCCCATTTTATTCCTTCATCCTCTGCATATTGTCTTTGTTCTCAGGCTCCTTCCCTCAGCCTCAGAATGGCTGCCATGGTTTCAGGCAGTTCATGAAAAAATGCACCTGAGCTGAATTCCTAGAGCTGAATCTCCTCCCAGGTGGTTTTTATATGGAGGAAAATCTTTACCTGAGGCCCCCCCAGCAAACTTTTCCTAGTCGCCTTGGCAGAGTGGGTCACATGCTGATGCCCTTTCCAGTCACCTGCAGGGGGACAGCAGTTATGATCGGCTTCACCCCTGGGGGCAGGGGAGAACGGGGTCGTTTACCTGAGCGAAGGAAAGGTGCACACCAGAACCAAATTAGGGCTCTTCCCGCAAACAGAGTGGGAAGTTGAGTTGGGAAGGGTGTTAGGTAGGCGCTACCTAGAGTCTGGAGTATTCTGGCATTAGGGAAAAGATAAGTACAAATCTTTCTTTGCAACGCTTAGCTTTGAATGACATTGGTTTCAAATAATTTTTGTGAATATATCTTACAAACAGTTGGTTTTCTAGATCCTTTTCTGGAAGTGGTTAATGCTTTGTATACAAAAGGCAAGTGGGAATTCCCGGGCGGTTCAGTGGTTAGGACTCCATGCCTCCAGTGCAGGGGGTATGGGCTTGATCCCTGGTTGGGGAACTAAGATCTCGCATGCCATGTGGTGCAGTCAAAAAAAAAAAAAAAAAAAAAGGAGGGGAGGGGCAGGTATTTATGGAGGACAGTGAGTGGAACAGTTATGTATTTGTCAACTATAGTCTATAGATATGTAATGTCTCCAGAAGTACAACATGTGCATTAGTTCATTTAGTCCTCACAACAGCCCTGTGAGGTAAGTTCTTTTACTGTCCCTATTTTACACGTGAAGAAACTGAGGCTTAGTTAGGTTGAGTCACTTGCTCGAGGTCAGTAGTTAGTGGAAGAGCTGGTATTAGACCCCGATCTGTGTGTGGCTCTAAGGCATGTATTTGTTCTACCCTGCCTGTCCAGTTCTTTTCAACTTCGTTTTGATAATCAGTTTCATTTATCGCCAAGAATGTCACAAGATACACATCTGTTTCACATCTGTATTTGGTGATGTGAAATAAATACTGAAAATGTGCTTTGTGGACAGTCAATGAGCATGTGGTAAAAACAGATGTTCTCTCTTAGTGATACTTGTGCTAGCTTGTCAGGTGTGAGTCCTCTAGTGCCTGAAGGACCAGATTCAGATTCTAAAGGGCTACAGAGACCATGGAAAGTGTACTTCAGGATATAATAGCTTCCGAGAAATTAATATCTGTTCAGAGATAGGTCTCCTTGCTCTTCCATACCCTCTTTTCCTGGACCCTCTTCCCACACCTTCACCAGTATGTTTTTATATTGGAATAAATTTCATGCAAGTAGAGTTCAGGGGAAATTTCATCTCTAACTGAAACTAAAAGAATAGACCTAGGTCAAGCAATTAGTCTCTTGAAACATTTTCAATAGTAAAGACTATTTGTATAATAAGTAGTTAGGGAAAATATATATGTACAGAGCAATTTTTCACTTGGTTATGGTAATTCTTTGTAGCAACGCCAAAAAAAAAAAAAAAAATGGAGGATGAGGGAAAGGTGAGTGTCAAGATGTACAGTAAAAACAGCTCCGTTAAGGGACTTCCCTAGTGGCGCAGTGGTTAAGAATCCGCCTGCCAATGCTGGGGACACGGGTTCGAGCCCTGGTCCGGGAAGATCCCACATGCCATGGAGCAACTAAGCCCGTGCACCACAGCTACTGAGCCTGTGCTCTAGAGCCTGTGAGCCACAACTACTGAAGCCCATGCGCCTAGAGCCCGTGCTCAGCAACAAGAGAAGCCACCGCAATGAGAAGCCCGCACACTGCAATGAAGAGTAGCCCCCGCTCACCGCAACTAGAGAAAGCCTGCGCACAGCAACGGACTCAACGCAGCCAAAAAAAAAAAAAAAAAAACCAGCTCGGTTAATGTAGGTGTTATTGTTGATATTGTTTTAACTCTCGAACACCCCAAAGTGAATACCTTAGCGATGGCAGGCACATTTCCAAGTTGATCTTGGTTCACTGGCCCCTCCTGAAGTCCTCAGTGGTCTTCTTGGCCCTCAAAGTGTCAAAGTCCTGAGGCATGTCCCACAGAGACCCAGGGTACCTACAGCTGCCAAGTCAACCTCGGAACCCGACTTCAGAGAGCTGTGTTAGATTGAGCTAGATTCATCGGCAGATTCCTGAGCTCCAATTCTGGTGAGAATTCCTCTAGATCCATTCTTTCATCCACCCCTTCATCCAACACCTACAGTCTGCCAAAGACTATTCTAGGCATTTAACAAAGCCCCTGACCTGAGGGCCTTATTACATTCTAAGGGGGAAAGGGAGTGAGGACATTAGATAGTGGGAAGCAATTTGAAGAAACTAAATCCATCAGTAGGAAGGAGTTCCTTTTATCCCTCAGTGTTTTCCCAGTTACTTTCAGCAAATTGTTGCGTTCTCTTGCCGTGAAGGACAATACCGTCTCACATGAAAGACCTTACTGGTGTTTTAACATTTACTGACCGATTCAGAGATTATTCTGTTATTTTTCTTTGTTGCTTTCTCTGTGCTCTTTCTTTTCCACTCGCACAGTTTATCAGTTATCTATTGCTATGTAACAAACCACCTTAAAAGACAGTAGCTTAGAACAACCACCAGTTATTTGGCTCCCACTTCTGTGGGTTGGTTGGGCAGGTCTTCCGGTCTAGGGCAGTTCAGCTGACCTCTACTGGCTCGCTCGTGCATCTGCAGTTGGCTGGACAGCCGGCAGGGGTCTCACTCATAGGCTGACAATTGGCAGGCAGTTGGCGGGCCAGAGAGACACAGGACAACTGGGCTGTGTGTCTCCCATCAGCCAGCAGGTAGCTTGGGCTTCTTCACATGGTGGTGGTGGCTCTGTGGGTTCCAAGATCAAGGAGACAGTGGAAGCTGCAAGGCCTGTTGAGGTCTAGGTATGGAACTTACACATGTTACTTCTGCCACATTCTGTGGGTCAAAGCAAGTGATAAGACCAGCCCAGATTCAAGGGGTTAAGAAGCAGGTTCTTACTCTTGGTGGGAGGAGCTGCAGCATTACATTGTAAGGGTGTAGATGCAACAAGGGAAAGAATTTGTAACCATCTATCACATGGTGTAAACTCCTTCCCCCACGAATACACCCTAAGCCTCCTAATGGATGAGGTCTTATTGTCTAGGAAGTCACATAATTTAATTTCAGGATCCGTTCTGTTGGAAATGGCTGTTACGGAGGATCCATTAACTTACTAGAAAACACTTTTTTCATTCTTTTCCTGGAAGTAGAAAATAGTTAAAATAGTTAACTTTAACTTTTTATTTTGTAGAATCACATTTAACTTGCAGCTTTTTGAGATGAATATAGAGGGTTTCAGTTTGATTCAGTATTAACAGCGTGATCTGTTGTGTTACCCATGACAGCCATGAGAGTATCACACACTGACTAAAGACAAACACACTGACTTTGACTGCTTGATTTACTTGACTGGTAACCTCGGTATATTTTCAAGTATATTTGTATAACAATATGTTCATGAGAATAATGATTAATATGTACTGAGTGCTGCCAGACACTGCTTAAGTTATTTGTAGATATCTCATTTAATTCTCACAACCGTCTTAAGACGTACGATACTATTGTTAGTGCCATTTTAGAGATAAACTAACGCTTGGGGATTTTAAAATACGCCTGAGGCCACAATGGCTAGTGCTCACCAGTGCTACTACCATGCCCAAGAAGAGCAGCTCATGAGTTCAGACTGCAGATCTGCCAACGTTCAAATGGGTCTAGCCCTTGGGTGTTATTTTAATAACTCTACTTTTATGTGCACCATTGCATAGCCCTTACAGCTGGGTTTATCCCTTCTGTAGAAGTTGGGGGGCCTGAACACCACAGGATCCCACGTTACACACTAAAGGATGCAGGTTGTGGGACTTCTAGATGGGAATGAGGATGTTTGTTTTATTTTTTTCCATTTTTTTCTTCTTTTTATTAGTAGACTTTATTTCTTAGAACAGTGTTAGGTTTATAGAAAAATCTAACAGAAAGTAAAGAGAGGTCCTATGTGCTCCTTCCTCTCCAAAGTTTCCCTGATTATTAACAACTTGCATTGTTGTGGTACATTTGTCACAGTTGATGAATTAATATAGAAAACATTATTATTAACTAAAGTCCGTGGTTTATATTAAGGTTCACTCTTTGTGTTGTACATTTCTACGGGTTTCACCAAATGCGTATGTCATGTATCCACCATTACAGGTTCATACAGAACAGTTTCAAGGATGTTTATTTTAAACCACATACTTTTGGCTACTGAGCTTATGATATCAAAGTTGAAAGCTTAAGCATAGTAGTAGACTATTCAAGGAGAGATTTCCCTGGCTTGGGAGAGAAGTCGACTTTGGGTTATATTAACTTGTCTTTACCCCTAAAACAGGCCTATTTTGTTGTTGTTGTTGTTTACAATTTCAGAATCTCTGGGTTGGAAGGGACTTTAAGGGTTGTGAAGCACAGCCACCTGTCTGATATTTGAACCCTCGGCCTCCCCTCCTTCCCCAAGAGCCAGAGGACTCGCTCTGCCCCAGGCAACTTTGCCTCGCTGTCCCAGGTGGGACCCTGACAGCTCTCTTCCTTACTGCTGAGGGTGAGAAGAGGACCTCTTCTACTTTAGTCCAGTTAGGGCTTTTCCGTATAGCTCTGTAGATTGTGGCTTTGGGGTTATTTTAAATTTTAAAACAGGAAAAATGGTTACCTGATCTTAGATACCAAAGAAGCAATATTTTTATTGGTTATGATAAGATTAGACTAACAGAATTATACTATAAGTAGGTACGTGTAAGAATATTTGAAGTTTTTTTAAGTACCTATTTGTATAAAGTGACCAGTTCTAATTGATTGTATTTTCGAGTGGCACTGAATATGTTGGTTTCTTGTATCATTCTGAAAGTCATGATTTCAGTGGGTCTCGGGTTGACAGAAGTGCCCACCTTTGTCCTTGAGACTGCCAATTACAAGAGTTGAGGAACTCTGTGACAGGTGTTAAGATAAGCGTAACTCCTGAGAAGGAATACTATATTGTTATAGAAATTTTAAAACAGATACAAAAGTAGACAGAATAATGTAATAAATCTCTATGTACCAGCTTGAACAATTACCAAGTATACCCAATCTTGTTTTAAAGTCAATCCCGGGAAAAAAATAAAGTCAGTCCTGGATATACTGTTCCTAAGAAGGAACATATGTACCTGAAGACATTCAAAAGAGGGAACTCTTCGCTCTGGAACCCTAACAATATTCACTTTAATCATTGCTTCTGTCCCTGCACCTAATGGGGCCACCAGTTTTTCCAGACCTCTAATTCTACTTCTCTTCTCCAGGGCCCAGTCATATATGCGCAGCTAGACCACTCTGGCGGACATCACAGCGACAAGATTAACAAGTCAGAGTCTGTGGTGTACGCGGACATCCGGAAAAATTGAGACGATCCCAGTCATATCCTAAGCAAGAAACAAATCCAAACTGGACTCTTGTGCAGAAAATGTAGCTCATAACCATGTGTGGCCTTGGAAACCTGGACACGGACAAGCACATGTTTATTCATAGAGGGAGAAAAAGAAATGTATAAAGGATATGTATAAATATTCTATTTAATCTTCCTGATGCGAGGAGCCAGTATTGCATGATGAAGAGATGGTATGATTCTAAGTATACGTAAATTGTCTGTTTTTGTACTTCCCTTCAGGATCATTTACAGTTGAGAAAATTCAGACACATTCCTATCACCATCATTTAGACGTGGTTTGCCTTAATGGAGATGGTAGCAGATCTTTTAGTATTCTAACAGACATGGCCTTTTCACGTAAGGGCTTAACCCGCCTTCGCGTTTATTGTACATGGAGAGTGGAGCTGCTATGATGGAAGCATGTTCAGGGTGGCCTTTAGCCCAGGGTGTACCACCTATTTGGCGGTTGTTTTTAGAAAGCATCCATTCACTATGCCACTTGGAGACAGGGTGAGAGTTTTTGTTGCTATCTCGCTCTCTAAAATACAGGGCAGTTCTTAGCTTTCAGTGTTGTGTAGACTATAACATCACACCCTGTAAGCATATTGTCCCGATTTGTGGATTCATCATAGCAAGATTAGCAAAGGATCAGTGCCGGAAGTCACTTCCTTCCAGGTACTTTTAGATCATTACCATAATCAATACATAGTTGAAGTAGGGAACCCAGGCCTGGCTTGAGGAGTACCTGTACCATTTGGAGAGCAAAAGGTGTGTTACATTCTTTGCTCAAGTCCTTCGTGCTTGTAATAGGAGTCCCCATAACACCTGAAGGAGCTGAGTTTCATTTCCTTTTAAGTAGGCAGAGATGGAATAATTAGATTGCCAGTCTCCAGTATCACAGAGCTCTCTCTAGAGAATCTTCTATATAAAGCTTCAGTCATGCTTCCAGCAGGGGCAGCATTTGTCATGGCTTCTGTAGTAGATTCATGATGCGTCCAAGGCCTTTTGAGGCTAAAAAGGGTCTAGATTTTTAAAATCAGCAAACAAGGCTGGTGCTTCTACGTTGGGAATCTCTTCTGTTTCTGGTTTTTTGTTCTTTGTTTCTCCCTTCCTCCCTTCCTTTTTTTCCCCCCACCCCCATTACATGGAATTGATAAACAATGAGATGAGGAGAAATCTAGACAATTTGGGCATCCTTCTCAATTTATTTTCTCCCATTGACCACCGCCCCCAACACCCCATCTCAAACCTATGTGTTTTTTTTAACTCAGACTGAAAAGCATGGTGAAAATCATTAAACACTTATACTGTCATTCCCCCATTTTCTGGATTTTTTTTTTTTTTTAAGAATTTTTTTTCGTTTAAAATTGAAAGCCCACAGTTAGAGGAAGAATACCGACAATAGGGTCCCAGGGCGTGTTCAGGTAAGTAGGGATGACGGCTAATGTTAGTTTTTCTCTCATTTACTTTGAGGACCCCTAAGAGCTGCCTCCACCCCCACCCCACCCCCCCAGCCCCCTAGCTCCCCCACCCCCACCCCCCCATCTTGTAATCTTTGTGAGGGAGTTTGAAGGCTGAGTTTTAAGGAAACAAAGAAGGATTTAGATTTAGAGGTGTGCACGAGGTGGTTACATAGAGAAAGGGTGTGTGAGCTACAAAACGAACTCTGCCCCGTGCGTGCGGTCTTTTATTTGCTGAGGGACTATTTGTTGTTATTCGCATGATTCTCCAACTTACATTCCATTGATATGTACGTGAGCGGGGAGCGGGCTTTGTCATCACACATACCTGCCATCTCCGAAGCTGGTGCGTCTGGCGTGCGTTGCGGCGTGGGAGGAAAACCCGCCGGCTCTGCTGCGTCTCCCTGTTCTGTGCTCACAGGCCCCGCGCAGGAGAGGGACGCGGAGCACTCAACCCGAGACAGTTCTGCAAAGTGGTCAACTTTGCCTTGCGCCCTGAGGCTTCTCTGCCTCCACGGTGAAAACTCCAGGAGCCTTTAGGAGACATTTTTGTGTGTTGGGAAGGCGGGGGTTGGTGCTGGGATGTCACCCTTCAGGCTGATGCCAGGATACTCTTGGTGAGCCCTCCCACTGTGAGAATTGTACAGCCATCCAGGACTTCAGGGGGAAAGAAAACACGTTGTGGTGAGACCAGGTGTGTGCATTGATATGAGTAACTTCCTTACAGTCGTTTTTGGCAGAGAAAGGGGGATCCTCCTTATCCTCCTTTCGCAAAGGTCCAGTGAATCTACTATATGTACATTCCTCACACCTCCTGATAGCAAGAACCCTGATTTCCCTGCATGTTTGTGAAGCTGCCACCCAGAGCACCAGCCCTCACTTTTGCTAACCACAGCCGTGGGCCTTCCCTCCCCTGCCTCCCCGTGGCCTCCTCTGCAGGGCAAGGGTGGTCATCTGCCAGCTTCTTACTCTGGGTCTGTGACTGATTTGTCTGAGGGAAGCGGCTCACACCTGGGTGGAGCACCTCAGGGTTGGGGCTTTTTCCAAAACTCCTCGCACCAACTCCTGTGGATCTTTTGACCCTTTCTCCTGTGTCCCAGCATCCTCGTCCCTGGACACAGATGACAACAGCAGGGTTGCTTCCAAATGGCAGGGCTGTCCTTTCCATGTCTGATTATTGGCAGAATGAGACCTCTTAAAACTACACATGATTTTTCTAAGGGGGCACCTAAAGGATTACTTGAGATTAAAATTTCAATCTTTCTGTAGTTTTTCAATGGAAATGTATTCAGCTAGGTTAAAAAAAAAACCCATCAAGTTCATTAATTTTTCTTTTTCAATTGTTGTATTTTTGTGAATATTTTAATACATCATTTTCAATTACGGGACTGTGTTGTGTGCTCATTTTTAATGAAGTGAAGAAGATATCAAAGCCCTTTCTTTAATTTATCCTGCTCCAGCCACACAGGCTTCTCATTCTTCAGAAACACCACACTTGTGCCTGCCTCAGGTCCTTTGCACCTGCCGTTCCCTCGGCCTGGAACACACATTCTGCACATTCGTATGGTTTGCTCCCTCACTTCTGTTAAGTGTCTACCCACATGTCACCTTCTCAGAGAGACCTTCCGTGATATGTGAAAGAGCAACTTCACCCACCCCTGGCTCTTGCTAAACCCCTTAACCCGGCTCTTTTTTCTCCCTGTCAAACTATTTATGTGCTTGTCTGTTTTCCCTACTAGAACATAAGCACTGAGAGGCCAGACCTTTGCTGCTTTGTTCACTGATCCATCTTTAGAACAGTACCTGGCAATTAGCAGTTGTTCAATAAATGTTGACTAGATGGCCGATGGATAGGTGGATTTATCTGTCAACAAATCTATATTTGAGAACTATCCTATGCCAGGCACTGTGCTAAGCATAAGGAAGACACAGCCTCCTCAAGGAGCTTGCCACAATAGAAGTGAGAGAAGGTGACATAACCGTAATAATAGCTACTAAGTACTTGCTGTGTGCCAGGCACTTTGAATTTCTTATTCTATATAGCACTATGAGTTAATGCTAGTTGTACTAATCTTAAACCCACTTTTAGAAAGACAATGTCAGTAAATCACAGCAGTATATTTTGGATACATCTCCTACAGTAATAGAAACAAAAGCAAAAATAAACAAATGGGACCTAATCAAACTTACAAGCTTTTGCACAAGAAAGGAAACCATAAACAAAACAAAAAGACCACCTAGGGAATGGGAGAAAATAATTGCAAACAATGTGACTGACAAGGACTTGATTTCCAAAATGTATAAACAGCTCATACAGCTCAATATCAAAAAACAACCCAATCAAAAAATGGGCAGAAGACATAAATAGACATTTCTCCAAAGAAGACATACAGATGTCCAACAGGCACATGAAACGATGCTCCACATCGCTAATTATTAGAGAAATGCAAATCAAAACTAGAATGAGGTATAACCTCACACCAGTCAGAATGGCCATCACTAAAAAGCCTACAAGTAGGGCTTCCCTGGTGGCGCAGTGGTTGGGAATCCGCCTGCCAGTGCAGGGGACACAGGTTCGAGCCCTGGGCCAGGAAGATCCCACATGCCGTGGAGCAACTGAGCCCGTGCGCTGCAGCTACTGAGCCTGTGCTCTAGAGCCCACAAGCCACAACTACTGAGCCCACTCGCCACAGCCACTGAAGCCTGCGCGCCTAGAGCCCATGCTCTGCAACAAGAGAGGCCACCGCAGTGAGAGGCCCACACACCACAATGAAGAGTAGCCCCCGCTTACCGCAACTAAAGAAAGCCTGTGCACAGCAACGAAGACCCAATGCAGCCAAAAATAAATAAATAAAAAGATTAAAAAAAATAAAGCTATAATGCTATATTTAAAAAAAAAAGTCTACAAATAATGCTAGAGAGGAGAAAAGGGAACCCTCCTACACTATTGGTGGGAGTGTAAATTGGTGCAGCCACTATGCAGAACCGTATGGGTGGTCCTTAAAAACTAAAAATAGAGTTGCCATGTGATCTAGCAATCCCACTCCTGGGCATACATCTGTAAAAGATGAAAACTAATTTGAAAAGATACATGCACCTCCATGTTCACTGCAGCATTATTTCAGTAGCCAAGACATGGAAGCAACCTAAATGTCCATTGACAGATGAATGGATAAAGAAGATGTGGAACAAATATACAATGGAATATGACTCAGCCATAAAAAGGAATGCAACAACATGGATGGACCTAGAGATTATCATACTAAGTGAAATAAGTCAGAGAAAGACAAGTATCATATGATATCACTTATATGTGGAATCTAGAAATGATACAAATGAACTTATTTACAAAACAAATAGACTCAGACAGAAAACAAACTTATGGTTACCAAAGAGGAAAGGTGAAGAGAGGGATTAATTAGGAGTTTTGGATTAATATTATATATAAAATAGATAACAAAGACCTACTGTATAGCACAGGGAATTATATTCAATATCTTGTAACAACCAATAATGGAAAAGAATCTGAAAAAGAATATACACATCTATATAACTGAATCACTTTGCTTTATACCTGAAACTAAATACAACATTGTAAATTGACTATACTTCAATAAAAATAATTTTTTTTTAATTAAAAAAGAAAGACAAGGACTTCCCTGGTGGCACAGTGGTTAAGAATCCACCTGCCAATGCAGGGGACACAGGTTTGAGCCCTGGTCCAGGAAGATCCCAAATGCCGTGGAGCAACTAAGCCCATGCGCCACAACTACTGAGCCTGCGCTCTAGAGCCCACGAGCCACAACTACCGAGCCCTCATGCCGCAACTACTGAAGCCCCCACTCCTAGAGCCTGTGCTCCGCAACAAGAGAAGCCACCTCAATGAGAAGCCCACGCAACGCAACGAAGAGTAACCCCCACTTGCCACAACTAGAGAAAGCCCGCACGCAGCAACAAAGACCCAACACAGCCAAAAAATAAATAAAATTAAAATTAATTAATTAAAAAAAAAAGATAAATGTGATCCCTATCAAATTACCCATGACATTTTTCACAAAACTAGAACAAATAATCCGAAAATTTATATGGAACCATAGAAGTCCTAAAATTGCCAAAGCAATCCTGAGGAAAAAGAACAAAGCAGGAGGCATAACCTTCCCAGAGTTCAGACAATACTACAAAACTACAGTAATCAAAACAGTGTGGCACTGGCACAAAAACAGACATATGGATCAACGGAACAGAATAAAGAACCAAGAAATAAACCCACACACCTACGGTCAATTAACCTTCAACAAAGGAGGCAAGAATATACGATGGGAAACAGTCTCTTCAGCAAGTTGTGTTGGGAAAGTTGGACAGCTGCATGCAAATCAATGAAAGAACATACCACACACAAAAATAAACTCAAAATGGCTTAAAGACTTAAATATGACATGACACCATAAAACTCCTAGAACATAGGCAAAACATTCTGACATAAATCGTACCAATGTTTTCTTAAGTCAGTCTCCCAAGGCAATAGAAATAAAAGCAAAATGAAACAAATGGGACCTGATCAAACTTACAAGCCTTTGCACAGCAAAGGAAACCATAAACAAAACGAAAAGACAACCTATAGAATGGGAGAAAACATTTGCAAACTATGCAACTGACAAGAGCTTAATTTCCAAAAAAGAGCTCATAGAACTCAACAGCAACAAAAACAACCCATTCGAAAAATGGGCAGAAGACCTAAATAGACATTTCTACAAAGAAGATGTACAGATGGCCAATAGGTACCTGAAAAGATGCTCAATATCGCTAATTATTAGAGAAATACAAATCAAAACTACAATGAGATACCACCTCACACCAGTCAGAATGGCCATCATTAAAAAGTCTACAAATAACAAATGCTGGAGAGGGTGTGGAGAAAAGGGAACCCTCCTACACTGTTGGTGGGAATGTAAATTGGTGCAGCCACTATGGAGAAGAGTATGGAGGTTCCTCAAAAAACTAGAGTTGCCATATTATCCAGCAGTCCCACTCCTGGGCATATATTCGGACAAAACTATAATTCAAAAAGATACATGCACCCCTATGTTCATAGCAGCACTATTCACAATAGCCAAGACATGGAAACAACCTAAATGTCCATCGAGAGATGAATGGACAAAGAAGATGTGGTACAAATATACAATGGAATACTAATAAGTAATAAAATAATGCCATTTGCAGCAACATGGATGGACCTAGACATTATCATACTAATTGAAGTATGTCAGAAAGAGAAAGACAAATACCATGGTATCACTTATATGTGGAACCTAAAATATGACACAAATGAACTTATCTATGAAACAGAAACAGACTCACATATATAGAGAAGAGAAATTGTAGTTGCCTGTGGGAGTGTATGTCCTGTGAACCGCATCATGTGTGATGTGGCAGAAAAAGAACAGAGATACTTCGAACCCCAGCCCACAAGGGCAGCAGTAATGAAATCAGGTTCTCTTGGTTCCTCCCAAATTAGAATTAAGTATTGGGGAGTTTCCATCTTCTGCGGGGACTCTGACTTCCAAGCTGCACAAGAAACATACCAACCAAACACATACATATTTCTGAGGGTGACTACAGCCCCAAGGGAGCTGGCTTAGCATTTAAAAAGGCACCCGGGGTACTCTTTTGCCCCTTACAGCCATAGGCCCCCTTCTGACTCCTCTAGGTGATTACATTGCTAACCAGATTTCAGAACAAATGGCAGGGGAACAGTCTTGGCTACCAGGGGAGAAGGAGGATACCAGTTACAGGGGGAATTGACATCAGGTTTGCTCATTGGCTATGAGGGAAACCAGCAGAGGGGCAAGTCCCTCCTAGCCCTCAGGTTAAGACTGTCCTGGGCAGGTGTTTCCCTTTGATGATAAACTAGCAGGGTGGAGTTGTTCTGGCCTAAGGATTAGAACAATCACTAGCTTGGGGCAGGGGTTGGAGGGCAAGCACACGGGCAGTTACTGTTTAGGTTCCATGATTAAGGAGTCAGGTGAGTTAGGGCATAGGTAAGGCAGGGACTGGTTGAACAGGGGATGTACAGAGAGCAAGAGAGCAGCCATCTTGAGTGGCCTGATCATACACTCCACCCCTACATACACTGCTTGACCCTCACAATCTTGGCCCTCCCCTCTTCTGCGATATCCCTGGGGTCAGGTATGTAGAGGTGCCCTGCAACTAGATGCCACAAATACAATACAGACAACAGCAACTAAAGCAGATTAAGAGTAAGACACCTACTATGCTAAAGATACTAGTTCAAGTTCAATTATGTATAGATCAGAATGATTTCTCCATACCTCAATATGTGAACATTTCTTCTATCATTTTCCCCTTTGGATCGCAAATCTTTTGATGGAAAGCATTCATGGTCAAAATACAATGTTTGTCCCTCAGTGCCAGGGTGGTTGCTCCCTGCCCTGGGTCCATCATGTCCCTCACTGCTAGGCCTGCTTAGTTTGTGTGTGTGTGTGCCTGGTTACCTGTGTTGGGGGAGAACTAATCAGACAAGCTCAGAGGTATGTCAATGGAGAAACATTTTAGAGGCTATACACTTTATCAATTACACTGAACTGTTACACATTGTACATGTGCTTTTAGCCGTAGACTTAAAGCAGTGTCACACAGTAGTTGTACTCTGTGACAGCTTCACTAGTCAATTCTCCTTCTATCCTGAACATCGGGGCAACACTATAGTTAGAAGTAAAACACGTAACTTTCAGTGTTGATAGGGAGACAAACATTTGTTAAACAATTCAATTAAATTAGTAGAATGGGTCTTAATAGGCCTGGTCCAGATTTTTGTGTCAGTTGCCTACCACTGTTGTCATCTTTTTCTTGGTGTGGATTTCATTTGGAGTTAGCAGTCTTTTCTATAGACCAGTCCAATGTAGAGGCCCTTCTTAAGTGGGAAGTATGATTATAAGAGTTAATTTCCTTCAGTTCTATTGTGTACTTAAGAATGTCTGATAAGCGTCCTTTTGAGAAAGACTCTGTTAACCTGTTTTATCATTTGCACTCATAGGAAATATTCCCCCACTCTAGTTTGTAAGGTGAGACCTGCTATCACATCCATCATAAGTATCAATATATATTCTGGGATTGGAACTATGAACACTTCATATTTGGTGGGGGGGTAACTGCCCAGTTTGTAACATCAGTGATATCTTTTTGCTCTTACCATTCCACCCCCATACCCAGGGCTCTCTGTCATACAGAGAGGGGGCCACAGAGCCAGTTGACATTTCCTTATATTAATGTCCATTCAGCCCTGGTGTCCACCAGGGATAAGACAGTTTGTCTATTCTTTAGGGACCAATAAATGGTTAATTCTATATGAGGCCTCCGGTTCCCTGAAACCTGCATTACTGTGGCCCAGGATCTTTCCCTGAAACCTACATTACTGTGACCTGGGACCTCCTGGGGCCTTGGCTATACCCCTAATCTAGTGGCCTTGGGGGCTGACACATTCCTTCCACCTCCAATGGTAGGGCCTCTTCCTCTGGAGGAGTGGAAGGAGTGTCTTGGGTCTCTCTTATTTGGTAAACTGTTGTTCAGGCTTTAGCTTCTGCCATAGCTCCACTAACGTAGCATTGGGCTGCTTATCTATCTTGGTTATAGGGTTCCCCACCGCCACTAGGTCCTGCCACATCTGTCTTCTAGTTACTCGGCTGAGTCCCCGGAAGGAGCAAGGAGGAGCCTTACTTCCTTCTCCTGCGTCTTTGGGATTAGTGGTTCTGATCCCCAGGTGCCGTATCCTTTCCATTTCTCCCAACTCTGCTATTGTTTGCACCACCCAAGCAAGTGGGTGCCCTACGAAGGGACTCAGGATGCAAACTAGAGCCCCATACCATTGCCCAGGAGCAGACTGGAGGATTGTGTTCTTCATGCCTGCTGTAAATAACTCATTGTCTGGGCCCCGATAGTGCTGGGCATAGATGGCAGGTTTCATGCCTAGTTCTCTTAATACATCTTGTAGTTTTTCCATGGTTTGCCAACGGAGAAGAGGCGTAGGTACATCCCCTTCATTGGGCCAGGTGGCGCAGCAGGCGGCCATTACCCAAGAGAGCAAGGAAATCACTTTGCCCTCATTGATGGCCCCATATAAATGCTGCCAGAGGGCTGGGCGCCTAGTCACAGAGGCCGTCTTTGACATATCCTGGCCAGTGAACATAATGCCTTCCCCACCAACATCCCAGATATGCAGCAATCAAGCCACGACTGATTCCCTCCCCTTTTGTCTAAATTTGTCACCCAGTTCAACTAGTTCAGTCTGGGTGCAGTGTCTGAGGGTAGCCAGTTAGCCCCACTCTGGGGGAGGGAGTAGATCGCTATCTACACTCTGTGGTCTAAGCTGATATTTATATTTAGTGGTCATCACAGGGCCAGCCACTGGCCTCACTGAGACAGGGACTCCTATGACCTCATCCCAATCTTACTCATCAGTGCTCTCGTAGGGTCCCATACTTTGGGGTCCCAATTTGGACAGGCCATGACCATCCAGACTCTCTGTCACGGAAGCTGCCTCCCCTTTAGCTGGGCCACACAGCAGGCTAATGTCTCTAACGTCCCATCTTGTTCCCTCAATCTAGCCACTAATGTGTCTGTAGTTTCAGTTTGGGCCAGCCTAGTGTTTTCTCTCAAGTTTTAATTCCTCCTCTAGATGCCTAACCTCAGCCTTGGCCGATAGTTCACCACCCACGGCCTTTCTTAACACAGCAAGCAACGGCCAGCCCACAGCTGCAGCCACTGCCTTATTGTCTAACCTCTTTTCTCCCACTGTAATGGAGGCCAATAGCTCTGCCATAACCTTAGGGGTGTCTATGAGTTCTCCGTACTCTCTTGGCGGCCCCCATTTATCAAGAACAGCCGCCAGAGGGTCCCACATGCTAGCGCACAGCCATCCTGGGGTTTTCCTGGCAACTTTCCACTCCCCATCCTTATTTCCCGACGTCTCAGCACTCACGGGAGTTTCCTCGGCCTCCTGGTTGTCCAGACAATCGCTTGGGTGCACCTCACAGGCCTGCAAAGCTTGTAGTTGCCCAGCCACAAGACCAGAGAAAGAGCCCGGAGGCACCGACAGAGACGTCAGTGATTTATGGGAGCGGGGAGCTTACACGTCCGAAGCAAGGTCCTGGAGCGATACTGCACTGTGGAAGGCTGACAGCAGGCAGGATGAGGCAGCAGTCTTCTACCAGGGGGAGGGGGAAGCCACCAGTTACAGGGGGAATTGACATCAGGTTGGCTCATTGGTTACCAGGGGAAACAGGGAGGAGCAAGCCCCTCATAGCCTCCTGGGGCAGATGTTTCCCTTAGACGAACTATCTGGATGGAGCCGTTCTGGCCTAATTAGGACAATTACAAGCTGGGGGTGGGAGAGAGGAAGAGTAGGTGGGGGCCAAGCACATGGGCAGTTACCAATTAGGCTCTATGATTAAGAGGTAAGGTCAATTGCGTATAGATGAGGCAGGGACTGGGAGTAGGGGATGTGCAGAGGGCAAGAGAACAGCAATCTTGGGTGGCCTGATCATACAGCAGGTGCCCCCATACACGCTTTTCCTGTACATTCAAGATTTTTTATTACGAAGAATTTCAGATGTTGCAGGAAAGAAAGTGGGGCACAAGAGGATGGTCACATCCCAGGTCTCAGGCTAGTCCCTGGGACAGCCATCAAGTGTGGGTTCTTGACATTGTGCAGGAAAGAATTCAAGAGCGAGACATAGTAAAGTGAAAGAAGTTTTATTCAGGGAGATACACACTCCATAGACAGTGTGTGGGCCATCTCAGAAGGTGAGAGGTCCCAGGGTACAGGGGTGTCAGTTTTTATAGAGTTGGATAATTTCATAGGCTAATGAGTGGGAGGATTATTCCAACTATTTGGGGGAAGAGGTGGGGATTTCCAGGAACTGGACAACTGCCCACTTTTTGGCCTTTTATGGTTGGCCTTGGAACTGTCACAGCGCCTGTGGGTGGGTCATTTATCATATGCTGATGTATTACAATGAGCGTACACTGAGGCTCAAGGTCTAGTGGAAGTCAATTATCTGCCATTTTGGACCTAGTTGGTTCTGTGGTTCTAACCAGTTTATGTCATGTCCTCAATGGCTGTCATTCTTTTAAAGGTTGTGCCCTGCTCCCTTCCCGTCTCACAAACATACGCAAAAGAAGAAAGAATAGTAAAATCAACTTCCATATCCCCACCCTCCGTAATTACTTCATCTATCCCTTTTATCTTTTTCCTTTTTCTGAATTATTTTAAAACAAATCTCCAAATCGTATCAGTTCACCTCTACATCCTTTGGCGTGCATCTTTAAAAAATATGGACATTTTCTTACATAACCATAACGTCCTGTCACATTTGATGGAAACATTTTAAAAAACACGTTTAAACGAACAATTCCTTGATTTCATCTAATACCCCGTTCATACTCAAATTTCCCCTTGTCTCAAAAATGGCCTTTTTCCAAATGGTTTCTTCTAATCAGGATAGAGATATGGTTCCCCTAAAGATGTCTTGCCTGTTTTAAAAACAAAAATGGGACAATAGTGCTCGTCTGTTTGCTTTCTCCCCTTGACATTGTGTCTGAGAAGCGTCCGTGTGAGTACGGACAGATGTAGGCCATTATTATTAACACCTGCAGGGCCTTCTCTTGTACAGATGTGTAAACAGATAGGTTAGGTGGTCCCCAGAGAAAGAGAACCAGGAATGGCGTTCTTGACATAAGAGAAGCCTCTTTGGCCTAAGCCATTTTGTGATCTAAGCCTGGCCACAGTGCTTGCCCTTGAACAGGTCTCAGTAATTAATGATCTTTAGGGAACAGAGGAATGCAGGAACAGAGAAAAGGCAGTGAAACACTAGTGCAGTGATAAAGCAGTGATAAAGTCCTAGTTCCTCTTAGTTCCTTCCCCTACTTAATAATATACCTTTGAGTTCTGCAGGAACTAAGGCCCCCCACCCAGGTGGAGGGTGGGATGATGTTGACCTTCCTGACTTCAATCAGCTAAAGCTTGGACTCTGTCGACCTTTGCCCCAATTCTATGCTGAATTCTCCTCTGCTCAAGCCCCTTTATAAATATGCATGTATCCTTAGATTAAAACTTCCCCAATTTTGCTGTTCGGGGAGATACTGCTTTGAGAAAAATCCCCGGTATTCTCCTTACTTGCCACAAGTAATAATAAATCCTTTCTTCTCCTGAACTTTGGCTTGGTTGTATCTATTGGCTCTACACCCACCAAGAGGTGAACCCAGTTTCTGGGTAACAGATGTGTCATAAAGTTGTAAACCATTTCTGGATATTTAGGTTGTTTCCAGTTGTCTTGTTTTGGGACTTCCCTGGTGGTCCAGTGGTTAAGAGTCCACGCTTCCACTGCAGGGAGCATGGGTTTAATCCCTGGTTGGGGAATAAAGATCCCACGTGCTGCGCAGCCAAAAAAAAAAAAAAGTCCTACAACCAGGTGTTTTGTTTTGTCTATCACAAGTGGTACTGTAGCTGTTGTCTGTCCATATGAACTACTGAAGAAAAAAAAGCCAAATTCAAATCTCTTGCAGCCATGGAAAAGCAGCTCAGGATGAAAGACAAGTCCTCCTGCACCTGGAAATGGGACCTAAGTCTGAAGGCGATGATGGCGGCAATCAAGCTCCCCTCGCCTCCTCACATCCTGGCGAAAGGCTGCTCTCAAGTCGGACTGAGTCAGGTTGTAAGAAAAACAACTGGGGCGGGAGGCAGGAGGGAGTTCTAGAACCTCCAGGAGACCTGGCTGTGTTTACAAGAAGGAAGCACAAATCTTTCAAGCTCCGAGAGTCCCAGGGGAACAGCTGCTTCCAGCGTCTGTTTCCTCCCACAAACAGGATGTTAAACTATTGTCCCTTCTTGGCTCAGGGTTTGCGTTTAATTGTCCATCCGTTCCTTCACTGTGGGCTTTATGGATCTGGCCTTTCTTATTCCAGAATGTAAGGAAGGTCTGGGATTTTTTTTTTTTTAAATCTCCCAACATCTGGGAAGAGGAAGTTTGACAGGTTTAGTATTCTCACATTTGCTTTCAAACCCTGCCATCGAGTGCTGTGTGGCTAACACATTTGTGGTCACTTTGTCCTTTGGGGCATTAAGTAATTTCAGGCATGTGTACCTAATCACTGCTCTGCTGTGGGCACGGGGGACATGGCAAAGCTAAGGCCGGCTTGCTTAAGGTCTGAGGTTTCTCTTCCCCCAACAAGGACACCCTGGGGACTGAGTTTTGAATCTAGATTCAATCTAGGTTCTTTCTCTTGCTTTGAATAGAATTGGGTGGGTGGGGGGGGGGTGGCTTGTTGTTTTGTTTTGTTTTCTTAAATTACAGAGTCTCTTTCAACTAGACAAAAGAAACATAAAATCTAAACTTATTTTGTAGGGCATCTCTTAGAATGTACAATAGACCCAGAGGAATATGGATCATTTTGCAAAACCCAGCCATTGCTCTTGCTGGTCCAGCAGAACCCTAGGGGCTTTGTTTATAACCTGTCTGGGTGTTCCTACAAGCCATTCCTGAAGGAAGTGGGTCTGGCAGAGGGGGAAATGGCTCTGAAAAGCGTATTCAAGGATCTTGGTCCCAAAGAATGTAAAACTTCTGTGGAGCACAGGGGTGCTGGCAGCCAGCAAGTGCCACGCCGCTCTGTGTCCTTTAGCTGAGGCAGCTAAACTGAGCTCCCGGGTTAAAGGATAAGAACCAGCACCGTATCATTGGGAAGAAGCACACAATGCAGAGGGCACAGGGTGAATCCTCTGACACAGGACACCTCAAGACACGCCAGGCTCAGACAGGAGGCTAAGCTCATGATTCAATGTTGGCTAATTGAGGTTGAGCAAGAGAGAAAAAAGCCCAAGGGAGAAAAGTGAAATAAACTGAGGAGGAGAGCTAGCACTAGGATAGAAATAACTGGCCTCCTTCCATGACCTCTCTCAAAAATACCATAAGAGAAAGTGAAAGATTTGGGTTCATTGTAAATTTTCTGTCTGTTTCAATTAATTTCAAGCTTTTAGATTATGGCTCTTCCAGGGCCGCCCTTCAGGCCTCCTCCTCCCTGTGAGCCGGCCTGCATTAAAGTCATTGCAAAATGCAATCCCTTCCTGTGGAGGCAAAGGCCTGGTAAAGCAACCTCACCGCTGTATGACCTGGGCATTAGACTAACATCTGACCTATTACTAAGCACTAGTTTGGCATCCTGGAATCACATTAATTGGAGAAATACATATCGATAAGAGGTTTAGCCTAACTGGCCGGATACATTTTCTCCTATGTATTAATAATTCCTCTCTGATCCAAGCTGGTATTATTCTCTGACCAGCCCCTAGATAGTTAAGAAACATATCTATGGAAAAATTTCAAAGAGTCCAGATTCTTGCATCTTCCCATACATAAAAAAGCACTAATATCATTAACTTGAGATGTCTGTTCTTTGTGACTAGCAGTCATCTTTTTATGTTCAACTACATGTTGAACTACATGTTCAACTACAGGTTTTGGGTTCTTTTCCAGCAAAAAAAATTCATATATATCCTGGCTCCTCCTCTACTTCTGTGGAACAGTTTCTCAGACATCTGAGAGGCTGTCTCCTGCGATATCGTCCTCAGTAAGACACTGAATAAACTCAGCTCACAGCTCTTAGGTTGTCCGTGTTGTTTTTTAAATAGACATCTGTAACCGCTGTGCAGACCGTTTCTTACTCATCATTGTAACCCGAGTACAGAGTCTGGCTAGCAGAGTTGATGATAAGTAATTTTTATTGATTTCCCTGAAAGTCCATATAGTTTACTCATTCAATAAATACTAGGTTCCTACTTCTAAGAGTGCTTGTAAGAATTAACTTAAGATGATCAAATGAAAATGTGGTTAAATCACTAATTCACATTTCCTAAGCACTGACCATATATCCAGGCAATGAGCATAGTGCTGGAGATAGGGAATGAGGACAGAGCCTCTGCCCTCTAGGAACGCATAGACTTGGGGAAGAGAGTTTACAGGCTCATGAGAAGGAAGGAAGGAAAGAAAGGGAAAAGAAAGAAAGAAAGAAAGAAAGAAAGAAAGAAAGAAAGAAAGAAAGAAAGAAAGAAAGAAAGGAAGAAAGAAAGGAGAAAGAAAGAAAGAAAGGGAGAGAGAAAGAGAGAGAGGAAGAGAGAGAGGAAGGGAGGAAGGAAGAGAGAGAGGAAGGGAGGAAGGAAGAAAGAAAAGATAGGGCTTCACTTCTCCGTTACTCTCTGTTCCTGAAACCTTCATAAATTATCTGCCTTCTCCTAAAAAGAATTCTAGCCAGAATCCACCTTCTCAAGTGATGTTCCTGAGAACCTTATGCTGGAAGCTCCCTGTAGATAATGAGGGGCGCTACCGTGGAAGCTGACATGGTTCTAACTGTTCAGGGCTGAGGCTGTAGACGTGAAGACAAAAGCTTGGAGCTTGACCAGAAACTGTTCCTTGGGCCGTGGCCAGAGCAAAGAGCTGGTGCTGCCATCTGCTGGCCACGGAGGAGGTGGACCCACACCCAGCCTGTTGGTAGGAGGAGGGAATGGCTACCTGATGGGGAGGGATGGGAACCTGTCACAACCTGTTTAGTTTAGAGGTGAGGAAACTGACGAAAAGGTCACATAACTGGTTTGTGGTGTAGCTGGGGCCAGAAAGCAAGTTCAGGATTCCTGTAAAGCCTGATGCCTGCTCCTCTGGATTCAGACACGTGGAATGTAAAATCTCTAAATTGCAGTTTGGCCTTTTCCTACTTCTTCCTCTGTTTTCACTTTCTTTGATCAGTCCTTAGGGAATTACCTCACTGTACTTCTCGTAACAGGCTGCCCTCCCCCTGTCGACCTCCTCCAGTCTTTGCTTTGGCTTGGTCAGAGGCCAATCAAATAAAGTGAAAGAAGTTTTGAAAATCTTGGAGGATGAAGGATTGTGGGCACAAGCCAGCCCCCAGCTTCTCCCTGGAGGACTTCATCTGGGAGGTGCTGGTAATGTAAATGAGAGGTTCTGCCCCAGGAGGGGGCGTGTAGGGGGGGGGCTGGAAGGACGACACTTCACTTCCAGGACAGCACAGCCTCTGCAGAACAGACCCCCAGATACTTGGCCGAGGACATCTCCTATAAGCTCCATGTCAAGCACCTCTCTGCTATAGGCCAAGCGTTGCTCTCACTTTTCTCCTCATGTGCACCCACTCTCCCTTACACACTCACCTATCTTCTCCCACACTTGCCCTCCACCCTCACCTGGAAGGCACAGGGTAATCAAATGATTTCGTGTCAGAGGCAGTTCAGCTAAGTCTTCAGAGATGTCTGGGTTTTTGTGTGTGCTACTCTCTCCACCATGCTGTTTGCTGTGTACACACCTCTAGTATAATTACCGTGAAATATGGGCTAAGTGAGGTTGACTTGTGTGTCTGTTTCCTCTACGAGACCTATGAGTTTACCAAGGTCAAGGATTGTGTCTTTTATGTCTTTGTGTCTTAACCTCTGGAACTTAATCAATGCCTGATGCATGGTGATCAGTCAAAAAAAAATGTTAGTTGGATGAGTAAATAAGTGAATGATTAAGATGAATGTTATATAAAATAATGAAGGCGATTAGAAAGCAAGGAATTTTTATGTAGCACATGGGACAAGTGTGCAACTTTCAGGATGACACCTTTGAAGGGGACAATATTTATGCAAAGTTCAATATTTGATGCATTTGTTTAAAATCAGTCATCTGTCTAATACTAATTTTTTGCTTGTATGGCACAGTGTAATTTTTCAATTCCTTTTTACAACTTTATTATCTTACTTGATACCCACACCCAGCGCTGAAATAGGGAGGTTAGGTGATGAGCCCCCAGGAATATGCTTGTGGCAGAGCTCATGTTAGAACCTAATGCTCTGATCTCCTAGCCAGCTGTCCTTACCGTCATGTCAGGGCCCAGACCCCTGTGACTAACCTCCTGGTACCAACTGGGATTATCCAACCTCCTTAGTAGAACTCAGTTATATTACCAGGAGGAAAAACACAGCTTTGCCTTTTGCAGAAGGACAATGAAATACAGGCCTATGAAAGAACGCACCCACACGGGGCACTGCCTGTGGAAATCACTAGGAGAATTTGAGGTGTACGTTAAAGTCGGACACATCGATGTCCATCAGAAGAACCTCTTTCCAGGATCAAAAGGTGACTAGAGTCAACAAAATAGAAATCCTGGGGCACTTGCTTGAGGAGGCCACCTGGGTCTGTGAAATGAGTGAACACGAGGGAGCTGCAGCAACACAGAGAGGGGCTGAATCTACACGTGTTCCACATGGACCATCAGAGGCACCAAGTGCCTATAAGAACTGTTCTGTCTGCCAACAAAGAGAGACAGTGACCACAGATGGCTCTAGGGCAGCTTCTCCAACATCTGGGAAGTTAAGTTGAATGCTATGACTTTGCTAAATATAGAAATATATCAACTCTAAGCATGTAAAAGACACATCAAAATTGCTAATCTTTCCATTTAAAAATTTATTTCCAGGAGTTCCCTGGTGGCCTAGTGTTTAGGATTCTGGGCTTTCACTGTGGTGGCCTGGGTTCAATCCCTGGCCGGGGAACTGAGATCCCACAAGCCGTGCAGCCAAAAAAAAAAAAAAAAGTATTTCCACAGATATTTGGTGCATGTGGTTAGAGGGGCTTTGGAGGCTGCAGTCACACACAACAAAGAGGTGTCTTTTCAAATCTTGCCCTTACAGACCATGAGGAGAATTTGCTATTTGTAATCCTGGGCTATATACAAAAGATTAAACAACTGGACATTTAAAAATAACCATTTTCAGTTTAATAGATTAACTAGAAGTGTATCTGTTGCAACATGTACCATTTTCATATTAAAATTTTTTGATCTGCTACAATTTTGCATGGGCTGAAAATAAACAGGTCAAGCTAAAACAACATGAAAGGCAAAGGGAATTTGTGTGAAGCTGGGAGAAAGGAAAGCATGACACTACCGACCCTTTCTAACCCTCCAGACAGAGGAGAAACCAACAGGTCTGGTTCTGTGTCTGGAACAGAAGGGAATATGCAGGAGCCTGGATGGTGCTGCCTATAAAGAAAGGTTAATAATGGATGATCACAAGAGAATGAGTCTTACTAAAATCTTTGTTCTCTTTCATGAAGTGTTAGAAAGGATTGTCCAGGATATTAGCTCTCATCAGGAATTTGTTTTTTTGAATATCCTGCATGTTTACCTTGCCTGATACAACTTTTTCCCATGGTGGGAGACTCAAGAGCGTCTGAAGCCACTGGTCTTCTGTTAACTCAGAGCTTGAGAACCACCATTCCTGAGAGGAGACAAAGAGAACACAGAATTCATCAGTGCTCCTCAGCTTGTGTGGTCAAGAGTGGGGTAATCCCCAAACGGTCAAATGTCCCTGAGCTTTTAAATCCAGGCGAACCCACAGGCAAACAATGAATTTTGCAGCCCAAACTAGGATACTGACACAGGACTCTCTTTAAATAAACATGTAGAAGTGTACATTCATTCACTTATTCAACAAATACCGAGTGTAAGGCGCTACGCTAGGGACCCAGTGGCTTTTGCATTCTAAGAGTTCACATTCTTGAAGGGAGGCAAGACATGGAACACAAAGTGGAATGTGGTGAGACCTACGAGAAGGTGGAGAGCTTGCTAAAGGGGATTTGCAGGAGGGGGGGAGATCCCATGAGAACTCAAAGGGGAAGAGGAGGTGCAAATACCTGACCTATGGACGTGTCACCCCTTTCAGTCAGGGTCCAGAAAGGCCTCTGCTGGCCTTTCACACCTGGTGAAACCCAGCCAGGCAGTGGGCTGCTGGGGCCCCTTCGCATCCCCCGTGAGCATCCCCTTCCCCAGCTTGCTAGCTGATGCTACATACTTTGCTCATGTTCAGCCAGCATTTCTCCAGCACATTCCCTTGTGTTTCACAGAGCTGTAAGGCTGTGTGCAGGAAGAGGTTGCAGTTCTGCCCATCTCCCATTAGTATACAGACATAGGCCATCAGGTGGTAGAGCCTTGGGTAGAAGACAGGCCCGGTGGTGTTTTGAGCCACGAGATTCTCCAAGTTCTAAAGAAAAAAGCATCACATCAGAATCAGAAACGGGTCCTTGACTGGAAAGATTTTTCCTTCTCAGATGATTTGGGATCATTTCAAGGGTATAAGCAATCCAGCGAAAAAGCATATTACAGAGACATACGTAGAAAGTAGTGGAGATTAGATGACAAATGTCAGGTGGAGCAGCCCCAGTGGCCTACCCAGACCAAGAATGTGATATGGGTGGGCTCAATAACCCTTTTTGGTAACCACTTTTAAAAAATGAAACTAGGTCCCCCTGAAACTCAGTTCCCCTGCTGAGTTTATGATTAGCCTCTCTATCTAAAACTTTATTCTCTTTCTTGTCCTGCCTCCCTGTTCCCCCCAGGATTGAGGAGTATCAAAGAAAGGGGGTGACTGAAACTAAGCAGGACCCTGCAGGGCTCTCCCACGTACAAAAGCCCTTCTGTGTCCCCTGTTTCCTGTTTGTAGAAAAGGGCTTTGGTCTTCTAGGCCTTCCCTGAGTTCCAAAGGGCAGACTCAAGCAGTTACTAATTAGGGAAGTGAGGGGATGCAGAAAAACAGTCAAGAAACAATAGTTCAGTGATAAAACAGAATCCTAGCTCCTCCCCAAGGGATATACATCACAATCTGATACATATCTTTGAGTTCTTCTGCAGGAACTAATACCCCCACCCATGTAGAGGATTGTGACTACATGCTGACTACAAGATACAGACCCAGACTGGTTGGAACCAGAAGGTTGATGATTAAGAATCCTGAAACACCACCCTATTACATCACCACCAGCCAATCAGAATAAAGTCATGTACCCTGCAGCCCTCACCCCAAAATGTTGCCTTTAAAAACCCTTCCCTGAGGGACTTCCCTGGTGGTCCAATGGTTAAGAATCCGCCTTCCAGTGTGGGGGACATGGGTTTGATCCCTGGTCAGGGAACTAAGATCCCATGTGCTGCAGGGTAACTAAGCCTGTGCGCTCTAGAGCCTGTGCACCACAACTAGAGAGCCTGCGTGCTGCAACTAATGAGCCTGCGCACTCTAGAACTCGCGTGCCACAACGAAGATCCCACGTGCCACAACTAAGACCTGACGCAGCCAAATAAATAAATAAATATTTTAAAAAATAAAAATAAAAACCCTTCCCTGAAAATCTTTGGGGAGTTTGGGTCTTTTGAACATGAGCCATCCATTCTCCTTTCTGGGCCTGACAATAAATGCTGTACTTTCCTTCACCACTACCTGGTGTCAGTAAATTGGCTTTGCTGTGTGGTGGGCAAGCAGACCCAAGTTCAGTTCAGTAACAACAACCACAAAACCACAATATTTTCTTTTGATTACCAAAGCAATATAAGTTGATTTTCAAAATTTAGAGAATTATACCTCAATTGAAAAAAAAATATGTAGACATTGGAGAGGGGGGAATAAAAGGGAAAAACGAACAAACAACTCAGAATTTAGGGAAAAAATGAGGATAGAAAAAGAAAATCACTCTTAATTATAACACATAAAAAGAAATATTTTCACATTTGGATACATACTCTCCCGTTTTTTAATTTCTTTGCTGTGGACAGGGAGTGTTGCCCACCATCACAGTTCTACAAGAATCAAGCCATTAGCCACTGCAGCCACCCACTGATGGCGGGGCCTGAGAAAAACAGGAAGCATTTTGTGTTTTGGATACTGGCCATAGATAGTTAAGATGCATATCTAAGGAATAATTTCAATGAACCCAGATCCTTGCATCTTCCGTACATAGAAAAGTGCTAAAGTCATTAACTTGAGATATCTGTTCTTTGTGACTAGCAGTAATCTTTTCATGTTCTTCCTAGGAAAAAACTCCTATATATCCTGTCTCCTTCCTTACTTCTTCAGAGCAGTTACTCAAAAGCTATCTGAGAGGCCAACCTCCAGGCTACAACTATAGTCCTCAGTAAGATCCCCGAAGAAAATTTAACTTGCAACTTTTAGGTTGTGTGTTTTTCTTCAGTTGACACTGCCTATCACTTACACACACACACACATACACACACACTCATACCCACCACAACTGGGATCACACTGAAACAGGAGGGAAGGGAGCAGGGCACAATCTTTGAAAGAACAACATAGCCCAAGGACATGACATAAACTGATTAAAACCAAATGGGTCGGGGCTTCCCTGGTGGCGCAGTGGTTGAGAATCTGCCTGCCAATGCAGGGGACACGGGTTCGAGCCCTGGTCTGGGAAGATCCCACATGCCGCGGAGCAACTGGGCCCGTGAGCCACAACTACTGAGCCTGCGCGTCTGGAGCCTGTGCTCCGCAACAAGAGAGGCCGCGATGGTGAGAGGCCCGCGCACCGCGATGAAGAGTGGCCCCCACTTGCCACAACCAGAGAAAGCCCTCACACAGAAACGAAGACCCAACACAGCCAAAAATAAAAATTAAAAACAAAAAAAACCCCAAAAACCAAATGGGTCCAAGACGGTGGACAAGTCGACTTCCACTAGACTTTGAGCCTCAGTATACGCTCACTGTAATACATCAGCAAGCTAAATGACACACCCACAGGTACCACGACAGTTCCAAGGATCCATAAGGATCAAAAGGTGGGCAGTGGCCCAATTCCTGGAAATCCCCACCCCTTCCCTGAAATAGCTGGAATACTCCTCCTACTCATTAGCCTATGAAATTACCCACCCCTATAAAAACTGACAACCCCCATACCCTGGTGCCTTTCTCACCTTCTGAAATGGCCCACACTCTGTCTGTGGAGTGTGTTTCTCTCTAAATAAATCCACTTCTTACCTATCACTTTGTCTCTCACTGAATTCTTTCTGTGACAAGACATCAAAAACCTGAGCCTCATTAAGTCCTGAGACCAGGTGTGTGATCTCAGTTGGAAGACTGTGGGTTTTGGCTGGGTTCGAGTCCTGGCACGTGGGTTCTAGTCCCAATCTGAGGTGCATAGTTTCAAAATTAATCACCAATACAGTAACATTTTTTTCTCATTTAGCACCACGTTATGAATATTTTCCAATGATATGATTCTTTTTTTTTCTTTTCTTTTTTAACATCTTTATTGAGGTATAATTGCTTTACAGCGTTGTGTTAGTTGCTGCTGTATAACAAAGTGAATCAGCTATATGTATACATATATCCCCATATCCCCTCCCTCTTGGTTCTCCCTCCCACCCTCCCTATCCCACCCCTCTAGGCGGTCACAAAGCACCGAGCTGATCTCCCTGTGCTATGCGGCTGCTTCCCACTAGCTATCTATTTTACATTTGGTAGTGTACATATGTCAGTGCTACTCTCTCACTTCATCCCAGCTTACTCTTCCCCCTCCCCGTGTCCTCAAGTCCATTCTCTATGTCTGTGTTTTTATTCCAGTCCTGCCCTTAGGTTCATCAGAATCATTTTTTTTTAGATTCCATATATATGTGTTAGCATACAGTATTCGTTTGTCTCTTTCTGACTTACTTCACTCTGTATGACAGACTCTAGGTCCATCCACCTCACTACAAATAACTCACTTTCGTTTCTTTTCATGGCTGAGTAATACTCCATTGTATATATGTGCCACATCTTAATCCATTCATCTGTCGATGGACACTTAGGTTGTTTCCATGTCCTGGCTATTGTAAATAGTGCTGCAATGAACATTGTGGTACATATCTCTTTTTGAATTATGGTTTTCTCAGGGTATATGCTCAGTAGTGGGATTGCTGGGTCATATGGTAGTTCTATTTTTAGTTTTTTAAGGAATCTCCATACTGTTCTCCATAGTGGCTGTATCAATTTACATTCCCACCAACAGTGTAACAGGGTTCCCTTTTCTCCACACCCTCTCCAGCATTTATTGTTTGTAGATTTTTTTGATGATGGCCATTCTGACCAGTGTGAGGTGATACCTCATTGTAGTTTTGATTTGCGTTTCTCTAATGATTAGTGATGCTGAGCATCCTTTCATGTGTTTGTTGATAATCTGTATATCTTCTTGGAAGAAATGTCTATTTAAGTCTTTTGCCCATTTATGGATTGGGTTGTTTGCTTTTTTGATATTGAGCTGCATGAGCTGCTTGTATATTTTGGAGATTAATCCTTTGTCAGTTGCTTTGTTTGCAAATATTTTGTCCCGTTCTGAGGGTTGTCTTTTCATCTTGTTTATGGTTTCCTTTGCTGTGCAAAAGCTTTGAAGTTTCATTAGGTCCCATTTCTTTATTTTTGTTTTTATTTCCATTTCTCTAGGAGGGGGGTCAAAAAGGATCTTGCTGTGATCTATGTCATAGAGTGTTCTGCCTATGTTTTCCTCTAAGAGTTTTATAGTGTCTGGCCTTACATTTAGGTCTTTAATCCATTTTGAGTTTATTTTTGTGTATGGTGTTAGAAAGTGTTCTAATTTCATTCTTTTACATGTAGCTGTCCAGTTATCCCAGCACCACTTATTGAAGAGGTTGTCTTTTCTCCATTGTATATACTTGCCTCCTCTGTCAAAGATAAGGTGACCATATGTGCGTGCGTTTATCTCTGCGCTTTCTATCCTGTTCCATTGATCTGTATTTTTGTTTCTGTGCCAGTACCATACTGTCTTGATTACTGTAGCTTTGCAGTATAGTCTGAAGTCAGGGAGCCTGATTCCTCCAGGTCTGTTTTTCTTTCTCAAGATTGCTTTGGCAATTCGGGGCCTTTGGTGTTTCCATACAAATTGTGAAATTTTTTGTTCTAGTTCTGTGAAAAATGCCATTGGTAGTTTGATAGGGATTGCATTGAATCTGTAGACTGCTTTGGGTAGTATAGTCATTTTCACAATGTTGATTCTTCCAATCCAAGAACATGGTATATCTTTCCATCTGTTTGTATCACCTTTAATTTCTTTCATCAGTGTCTTATAGTCTTCTGCATACAGGTTTTTTGTCTCCTTGGGTAGGTTTATTCCTAGGTATTTTATTCTTTTTGTTGCAATGGTAAATGGGAGTGTTTCCTTAATTTCTCTTTCAGATATTTTGTCATTAGTGTATAGGAATGCAAGAGATTTCTGTGCATTAATTTTGTATCCTGCTACTTTACCAAATTCATTGATTAGCTCTAGTAGTTTTCTGATAGCATCTTTAGGATTCTCTATGTATAGTATCATGTCATGTGCAAACAGTGACAGTTTTACTTCTTCTTTTCCAATTTGGATTCCTTTTATTTCTTTTTCTTCTCTGATTGCTGTGGCCAAAACTTCCAAAACTATGTTGAATAATAGTGGTGAGAGTGGGCAACCTTGTCTTGTTCCTGATCTTAGTGGAAATGGTTCCAGTTTTTCACCATTGAGAATGATGATCCCTTGATCATTATGTAGTGTCCTTCTTTGTCTCTTGTAAGTCTTTATTTTAAAGTCTATTTTGTCTGATATGAGAATTGCTACGCCAGCTTTCTTTCGATTTCCATTTGCATGGAATATCTTTTTCCATCCCCTCACTTTTAGTCTGTATGTGTCCCTAGGTCTGAAGTTGGTCTGTTGTAGACAGCATATATACGGGTCTTGTTTTTGCATCCATTCAGCCAGTCTATGTCTTTTAGTTGGAGCATTTAATCCATTTACATTTAAGGTAATTATCCATATGTATGTTCCTATTACCATTTTCTTAATTGTTTTGGGTTTGTTATTGTAGGTTTTTTCCTTCTCTTGTGTTTCCTGCCTAGAGAAGTTCCTTTAGCATTTGTTGTAAAGCTGGTTTGGTGGTGCTGAATTCTCTTAGCTGTTGCTTGTCTGTAAAGGTTTTAATTTCTCTGTCGAATCTGAATGAGATCCTTGCTGGGTAGAGTAATCTTGGTTGTAGAGTTTTCCCTTTCACACTTTAAATATGTCCTGCCACTCCCTTCTGGCTTACAGATTTTCTGCGGAAAGATCAGCTGTTACACTTACGGGGATTCCCTTGTATGTTATTTGTTGCTTTTCCCTTCCTACTTTTAATATATTTTTCTTTGTATTTAAATTTTGATGGTTTGATTAATATGCGTCTTGGTTTGTTTCTCCTTGGATTTATCCTGTTTGGGACTCTCTGCACTTCCTGGACTTGATTGACTGTTTCCTTTCCCATATTAGGTGATTTATTCTGACCAAGACATCATCCCTTGAGCACCGGCTAAGGGAGTATTCAAATATACAGTTAAAATGTGGTGGGGAAGTTTTCAACTATAATCTCTTCAAAGATTTTCTCAGTCCCTTTCCTTTTCTCTTCTTCTTCTGGGACCCCTATAATTCGAATGTTGGTGTGTTTAATGTTGCCCCAGGGGTCTCTGAGACTGTCCTCAATTCTTTTCATTCTTTTTTCTTTATTCTTCTCTGTGGTAGTTATTTCCACTATTTTATCTTCCAGGTCACTTATCCATTCTTCTGCCTCAGTTATTCTGATATTGATTCCTTCTAGAGAATTTTTAATTTCATTTATTGTGTTGTTCATCATTGTTTGTTTGCTCTTTAGTTCTTCTAGGTCCTTGTTAAACATTTCTTGTATTTTCTCCATTCTATTTCCAAGATTTTGGATCATCTTTACTATCATTACTCTGAATTCTTTTTCAGGTAGACTGCCTATTTCCTCTTCATTTGTTTGGTCTGGTGGGTTTTTACCTTGCTCCTTCATCTGCTGTGTATTTCTCTGTCTTCTCATTTTGCTTAATTTATTGTGTTTGGGGTCTCCTTTTCGCAGGCTGCAGGTTTGTAGTTCCCATTGTTTTTGGTGTCTGCCCCCAGTGGGTAAATTTGGCTCAGTGGGTTGTGTCGGCTTCCTAGTGGAGGGGACTGGTGCTTGTGTTCTGATGGATGAGGCTGGATCTTGTCTTTCTGGTGGGCAGGACCACGTCTGGTGGTGTGTTTTGGGGTGTCTGTGAACTTAGTATCATTTTAGGCAGCCTCTCTGCTAATGGGTGGGGTTGTGTTCCTGTCTTGCTAGTTGTTTGGCATGGGGTGTCCAGCACTGGAGCTTGCTGGTCATTGAGTGGAGCTGGGTCTTAGTGTTGAGACAGAGATCACTGGGAGAGCTCTCGCTGATTGATATTACGTGGAGCCAGGAGGTCTCCAGTGGTCCAATGTCCTGAACTCGGCTCTCCCACCTCAGAGGCTCAGGCCTGACACTTGCTGGAGCACCAAGACCCTGTCAGCCACACGGCGGAGACAACTGTGGTAAAAATCTGACTGGTATCTTGTATTTTTCTTTGCTGGGCGATTTATCCTGAGCAAGATGCCATGCCTTGAGCACCAGCTAAGGGAGTATTCAAATAAGCAGTTAAAATGCAGTGCAGGCAACATGGGAACAAGGATCCTCAGGGAGAACACAAAGCAGGAACTTCTTAATTTCTCCTGGAAGATGTGGAAGGGATGTGAGATCTGAAGGAAGAAGACATGGCCAGACAAACAATGGTGAAAGAAAGCAGATTATATATATAAAGGCGCTAGACAAGGGTGGATGGCTGTTGCTAGAATTAAAAATAGTTCTGAAAGTTTGAAGAGTAGATTTGGGTAAAGGGGGTTAAAGAAAATCTGGAGATGAACCTGAGGTGACATGCAGATGCTCTATCTTAAAGGGCTCTTTTCAACGACATGATTCTTTTACATCAGATCTCACAAATTCAAATGCTGACAGAGCTGGGCAAGAAACATAAATAAGAGGCTGAATGTAGCAAGATAAGAAGCAGAGGGGATTATGTCATACTGGAGAGGGTATGCCCTAAATGTCACCCCTCGTCAATTCCAGCCAGTAGCTGCCCTTTAGGATTGGGGCCTAGAGTCACCAGATACTCCAATTTTTAAAAGAAGAGTAAGAAATTCAGATTTTTTTTTTAATGTGAAAGTATCCCAGGGACTTCGCTGGTGGTCCAGTGGTAAAGAATCCAGCTTACAATGCAGGGGATACAGGTTCGATCCCTGGTCAGGGAACTAAGATCCCACATGCTGTGGGGCAAATAAGCCCATGCGCCACAACTACTGAGCTCACATGCCTCAACTAGAGAGCCTGCGTGCCACAAACTACAGAGCCCACATGCTCTGAAGCTGGAGCGCCACAACTAGAGAGAGAAAAACCCTCATGCCACAACTAGAGAGAAGCCTGTGTGCCGCAACGAAGAGCCCATGCGTCACAACGGAAAGATCCCGCATTCTGCAACTAAGACCCAACGCAGCCAAAAATAAATAAAATAAATAAAATATATTTAAAAGAAAAACAAAGAAAAAAAAAAAACCCCAATGTTTAAATATACCATTTCTGACTTAACCAATATTTTTGAAAGGCATATAATTTTTATTTTCCCCTAGTTTTTTAAATACTATAAACCTGAGATCAACATCTTTATAGATAAATTTTTGTTTGCCATCTGATTATTTCCTTAGGTTAGTACCTAGGAGGAGAATTAAATGATGTGCATATTTTAAAGATATTCATGCATTTTGCCAGAATGCTCTCTAGAAAGTTTATGAGAGTCCTTCAGAGCATGAATGTGTCTTCTCTCATGTCTTTGCTAACTTGATGGTCAACAATACAATGTCTTTTTCTTTTATTGCATTTACTTCAATTTCATAGAAATGGATTGAAACATTGAGTTTTCCTGACTAACCTGTTACATGTTTATTTTGTCTATCAATTACTTATTCAAGAAATTAAACATCTACTGTGTGTAACCAAGCAGGACCCTATGGGGCCTTCTTGGGACAGACCGCTCTCACCATGTCCTCTGCCTTCCTCTTGTTTGTAGAAAAGCTGTAGTCTCCCAGGCCTCCCCTGAGTCACAAAAGCCTGGCTCAAGAATTAATGATTGAAAGGATATGACCATGTAGTGACAAAAATGGCAGTTGGGCCAGGAGCACTAGTAACAATTTAAACAGTACATCAGCCATATGGCAGTCACAGACTCTTTAGTTCCTCCATGAAGTAACGAGATAACAGTACCTGTTGCACATTTCCTGAGTTGTTTTATAGATGTTAGAAGTTAACTACTTAATGACCATGAGATATAGCCCCCAGACCTACTGGAGCCTGAGGACTGATGACGTTAACCCCTGTGACACTGCCCTGTTACCTCGCCATCAATCAGTCAGAGAAATGCGTACAAGCTGATCACATACCCTGTGAATCCTCTCCCTCACCTTGCCTTTAAAAATGCTTCCCTGAAACCTTTTGGGGAGTTCGGGTTTTTTGATCATTACCTGCCCCAGACTCCTTGTCTGGCACCTTACAGTAAATGCTGCACTTTCCTTCACCACACCTGGTGTCAGTAGATTAGCTTTACTGCATGTGGGAGAACGAGCCCAAGTTTGGTTCAGTAACATGTGTAAAAGGCATTGCTCTGTGTACTGTGGGAGATACTAAGTTTGATTTTGTGTTCTTTTGTGTTCTTGTGTTCTTTCTACTCCCCACCTCTACCACTCCGTCTCATTCCTGGGCTTCCCAGCCCCATCCCCTTCTGGAACTCAAATCACAAACTCCTTGAGTACAAAGACAACATTTTACACATCTTTATTGTAATCCCAATAGCACCTACTGTGTTTTTAACCTGTACTGTCTTTGGGATAGGTGAGTTTTATACTTTACTACTCATTAAATAAAGAGGTGCTTTCTTTTAACCAGCTGCTAATTTATCTACCTGGATTTCCATATATCAGGTTGGCCAAAATTGTGGTACCCCTTTATTAGCACTGAATATTTAAAAGTGATAATGACAGTCAACTCATATGTCATACGTAATGTGCCTGGTATTTGAAAGGAAAAAGAGAATGTTGGAATAAATTAAATCATGTTTAAGATGGTAAAAATCTATTTTTTTAAAACAACATGAAGTTAAGCATGTTTTAAATCCCTCCCAAGTAATTTTCTTAAGGAAAGACATTTGCTCCATCAAATTACATGAAATAAATTACATAATACACATAATAATTACGTAAGTCATATGTAATACATAATAATTACATAAAACAAAATGTTTTATATCACCAATTTCCATATACTGTGTGAGAACCAGAAGAATGTTTTATGAATCAGGAATATAAATACATGTTCTATGTCAAAGAGTACATACCTCCAAGCGGTGATGACAGTGAACTTGTGTGTTTTTGGAGGCGGCGATTTAGTCAGCTGGTGTGAACAAATTGCAGGAAGAGATGCTGAGGTTGAGTGTGCTATGAGAGTGGTAGGGAGTGGGCTCCCACCTGGGCAAATTCAAGGCTTTTCTATCCAGCAGCAGTGAAAAAGACCCAGCCCATAACAATGCCTCCAAAGATTAAACGAGCAACTATTCTTCACTGGTCTCAAGATGCCTTGTTTTGAAACAGTTTAACATCTCTGAAATAGGGATGTGCCTTAAAATCGTCAGCATCTAGATTCTGCCAACAACCTGAAGGAACCTGCAAGCAGGTTCTTCCCTAGATCATGAGAAAATACCTCAGCCAACACCTTGATTTTAGCCTTGTAAGACCCTCAGCAGAGAACCCAGCCAAGCCCGTCCAGACTTTTGACTGCTAAGCCCGGAGATGAGAGAAGAAGTGCTGTCATTTAAGCTGTTAAGGTTGTGTACTTGGAGACATAGCAATAGAAAAGGAATTCACCTGCATTCAGTTTCTAAGAGAACAAGGCAAACACTTGTTAAGACGGCCCTGGAGGTTCAGCCCTTCATTCCCTTAGGGGAGCTTGCCCGTGCTGGGCTGTAGACTCCGGGAGGCAGGCACCAGGTTTAATTTGCTCACTCTTGTACCCCAACACCTAGTACCAGGTCCTTACTATGTATCAGTTGAATGTTTTAAATTGCTGTGTGCAAAGATTTATCTACCAAGATGTTTATCACAGCAACAGCAATAAAGTACTACAGAAAAATTCTATCTAAGAATAGTTTGGCAATATCATCTAATAGTATATCTGTAAGATAAAATACTAGGCTTCCTTTTAACTAGTGGTGCAGAAAACAATTTAAAGGCAGGGAATTATTCATAAATATATCTTATTTAGTAGCAAGTTTAAAAAATGGAAATGCATGCACACACATGGAAGAAAACTTGGAAAGTGATATCTCAATATGTATAAAGTGATTATCTCTGAGTAGTAAGGTTGTGGGCAATTTATATTCTAATTATGGGGAGGGAGTGGAGTGGCCTTCAAAAACTTAAACTATAAAACACGTGTAACTTCTGTAATCAGAGAAAATAATTATCACAGGAGGTAGAGAAAAATCCATTTAAGGCATGACTTACCGGGTAAACCAGAGAAGAGGCCTTACCTTGAGTAGGTCAACTCCACTGTCCTGAGCATTCTCTGATTGTTCTTCAATTTGCTTTTGAAGGTAGAGGACTTGCCCTTCCATGTACCTACTGAGGCCTATGCAGTAAAGAGCTGCTGGGGTTCTTCTTGACACTAGACTTTTGGCTCTGTTGGAAAATATGTGAAAGTTGTCCCACTCCTGAAGTCTGGCATACCTGTATCACCACAGAAGAATAAGAAAAATCCCCATCACCCTTGGAATGGGCTGGTTTCCTGAAATGGGTCTCTCTAGAGGTGTAGCTCCTAGTACGTTGGTCTCTGGAAGCCTGCCACTGGCCTATTCAGGGAAAATTATGTGATATGGAGCAAGGACAGAATAGAATTTTTTGATGATTTCAAATGAATATAATTGGGGGAATACTTGGGCAATATTAGCTACCATTTAATTCTTTTTTTTTTTTTAATTTATTTACCATTTAATTCTTTGGACTCTTTGAAGTGAGGGAATTTCCTGGAAGTCCAGTGGTTAGGACTCCTCACTTTTACTACCAGGGGCCTGGGGTTCAATCCCTAGCCAGGGAACTAAGATCCCACAGGCTGTTCGGTGTGGCCAGAAAAAAAATGAAACAGATCAGGCACTTGGAGCTATAAATTCTGCGGCTTGAAGAAATTGCTCTGATTTCAAAGAGATGGCCTGGGCTGATACTACTCAAGGTGTGGGCCACAGAGAGACATCATCAGTACCATCTGAGTGCTCCTTGGAAATGCAAGCTCTCTGGTCCAACCCAGATCTACTGAATCAGACAGACTCTGGGGATGGGGCCAGAAATCTGAGTTAACAAACTCTCCAGATGATTCCTATGCCCATAAAGTGGGAGCAGTATTGGCCTAAGCTACAGCTGTTGCAAGAACTCTTCAGGTGAGGTAGAGTAGAATAAGAAATTAGGGTGATTTTTGGACTTTACATTCCTTGAACTTTAACTCACAAGGGCAAATTAATTTGACTTTGAACTTTCACTTCTTTAGACTTTAGCTGGCAAGGGTAATTGATTTTTTGGATTTTAATTTCTCCCAATGAGTTTTATAATAAGAGGAGATTTCTATTCAAATTTGAAACTGCTCTAGTTTGTGGCACTTTGCATAGGAATGTCTTCGTATTATCATTTAATCTCATCACAAAATCTTTAAATACTGGACAACATGACTGCATATATAATTTGAGATGGGAAGTGGAATAGGGAATGACTGTCAGTCTTGGGGATGGCTGTGGAAGTAATTTATTTAATGTTCTGGAGCCTTACTGTCCATCTACTTCCTTGAAGCTAAAGCCATAGCTACAGGCTTATTGAGTTTAAAAAATGTAATGGGTTAAAGAGATTAAGCCTCAGGCTTAATGGGTTAATGGGGATACAGGAAGCCTGCTTCTTCAACCTTCCTGAAGTTTCCTTCCATGTGAGGGAGCTCCACTGGTGCAAAGCTCCACATTTCTTTCCCTGCCTCATTCACTCCTCCAATGACAAGGGGTGACTTAGTAGGCTGGTGACTTTGGGACAGAAATTAGGCAGGTGTAGCTCTCTTTCATCTTGAGAGCCAGTGAGACCCACGGGGAGCATGGTACTTCCTGCCTCAGTGGGGTGGGGAGGGGGTGGAGTTTTCTAGAACTGCCTGCTGCTGATGGGTGTCTAATCCTGGGGTTCAATATTAGGAAGCTCACTTGCCTGCGGATACACGCCATATCCTCCAACATCGGCTCTATTAACAATGATTATGATTCCATCTTGGGGGTGGGGAGGGGGTAAGTAGTGCTATTTATTAGTCTCCCTCAAACCCCCCAACACTTCTCAGAAGCAAGTATCTTTTCTTATTCATCTCTGTATTAATACCGCACACTGTGTACGCAAGAAATGCTTGTTGCATTGAGTACAATTGAAGTGGCATCGCTTTACTGGCCTCAGTTGAGTGGGATGAACTAGGTGATCCCCAAGGTGTTTTTCAGTATAAATCTGCTCTGTCACTTTCAATCTGTCTTAGGTATAAATTAAAAGTACTTTCCCTTTCTTTTCTTTCCTTTTTTCAAATCACATAGAACTCTTCCAGGATTCAACATTTTCAAATTTGGGAATTTAGTGGTATGCAACACATTGTTACCAGATAGCTATACATGAGTAAAGTCCCAGAAGGATTCCACTTTGGAACTTCAGTATTCTGTTGTCTTCGTTTTGGTGTATGAATTCCAAACATTCTTCAAATGACCTATAAACAAAGCCTAAAAAAAGAGAGAAACAGGAGAGCTTGGCTGGTAGGTTGGGGGTGGAGGGGTGTCGTCTTTCTGGCCTAATAGCTCCCAGGAGAATTTCCCACTGTGAGGACAGGTCTCGGTCTCTGATTACTTTATGAATCCAAAGGGTCCCACGGATTACAACAATCAGGTGACTGCACTGCCCTGTGTTTGCTGAGCCCCTGCTTTTGTGGAAGTTTATGTGTACAAGATACAAGTCCATAATATCAATTAGGCAGGAGTGGGGTTTAAACCAACCCTCCCTGCTTGAGCCCAAGGAATCAGCCTCAGTGCAGCCTGGGACTTCTCAGTCTTCGCGTTCACACTTCCCTGGCTGGCAGCAATATCCACATCCCTTGTTGAAAATATGGCTGGGAAAAAGAATGCCCTGTTTGGCCCCTCTGGTTTAATACGTACACTGAGGCCTGCCTACCTGGTGTAACATGAAGGTTATCGGGAAAGAACTTGTTTTCCAAATCGCTAACAGCTGCCAGTGCCTGGAACCCTCCCCTCACCATTAGCAGCCCTCCCCTTCATTTTCAAGCATGAAGTCTCTAAGTCTATCCTGCTAAAAATTAAATACCCTCGTAGAAGCCACATAGGAAGATACTGTCAGTCACTATCACTTGTGTGACAAATGATCTGACGCTTTAACTGGCAGCTTAAATTCTAAATTCTCTTCCTTGTTGGTCCCTTGCAATCCTCGCACCTTCTAGATGGCTCCTCAGCTCATAGCACCAGGCTCTGCCCTCCCCTGTCCTGTATGTCTTTCTAGCCAGAAACCCAGTGGTCTCAAAGCCCTAGTCCTGTCACCTGCCACACCACACCAACGCAAGCGTCATTCCTCCAGTTTCTTATAAATTCTAAGGCCATGCTCACCAGAATAAAGCATGATGTCCAGGCAGACAAAATAGAAAAATGCCTTGCTGAAGATATGCTCTTCTGCTACAGAAAGATCCCACAGCCACCCCAGCACCTGGATCAGTTGCTTGTATCTATGGATAAGAAAAGGTGATAGGATTGAAAAATAGTGTGTGGGGAGAGAAGGAAGTTCAGTCCTGGTCTCAGTCCTGCCCAGCAATTCAGGACCAAATACGATTCTTCAACAGACTTCAAACCCACTCCTAAATCTCAAGTTGGCTCTCTGTTCAAACTGTCCTTTCCTGGACCTCTCTATCAGGGTGGCCGGAGTCAGGCCAAGTTGGCCTGCGCCTCTGGTCCCGGCTGCTACTCTCTGGGCATTTGCCTCACCTGTGAGACTGTTCCCTTTCTTCCACCTGGCAGTGGTGGAGGCCTGATTCCCACAGTGGGGCTGACTGTCTGTCCCTCCTCCAGACACTGGCCAGAGCAACCAGGTTAGAGGGGATGCCTGTGAAAGAGTAGTGGTGTCTCAAGGATGATGATTATCAGTTACATCAGCTTCTGGTAAACCTTACTTCCTGCCCCACCCTATGGCCGGGGTTAAATAAACCCAGAACATTCCATTAATATGGCTTTCTTCCTCTAATTTTGGAAAATGGCTTGAGATAAATACCTGTTTTTCAAGAAGAGGGATTTACAAAGCCAGCAGAGGACCAGACAGTGTTTGTTGGGATTACGAAGCAATGACCACATCTTGTGGGCTCGAGAGCCTGGGAAGAAAACAATTCCAGTATATTTCTGGGCATTACTTGTATCTGCAAGTTCTTTCTTGACCAGCCAGGGCTTACCTAAGTCAATGGCCAAGTCCAAGTGACCCATTAGGAGCTTGATATAGCCAAGTGTATCGGCCACGTAGGTCATGATTTCAACACCCTCGCGTTTCAGGGGGAGGTTGAAGATGTGCTCCATGGTCATGACCTCATATTTGAACCACACGCCCTGGTAGCCGGCTAGATGGTGGTACAGTGAATAGTCCAGGTAGGCCTTAATGATCTGAAATGGCAGCAGTGGAGGAGAGGAGAGACGGGGCAAGACTGGGATGGAACCCGAAGCAGAAAGCCCAGGATATCACCAATCATCTGCCAGTAAACATGGATTTATTAAGCTTGGGAATGGAGCTGGACATTTGGCAAAACCATAGGCTTAGATACAGAAATTAAGCTGAGTTTCTGCCACCTATTTAATGCATGATCCAGGACAAGCTCAATGGCCCCTTTTGTCCACACAGGGTCCTTAAACAAAATATAAGAATTTTAATTTTTGTGAAAAATAAAAGCAATAGCTTATATGTGTGGATATATGACTGCATACCAAAAAGCCTGGAAGGATTCATTCCAAACTGTAAAAAGCAGTTACCTATTTGTTGCAGTTGGAGTAGAGATTTGAGGGACTTTTTACTTTATGCATTTCTGTGATGTTTAATTTATTGTTATAACAAGCATACATTGCTTTTGTTGTTTAACAATAAAGGAAGGTTGGTTTGGTTTTGTTTGCTTTCCAAAAAAATGTAAAGACTAGTTCTAAACTTAACTGGGGGATTGAAGAGAAGTTGTTTACTGTTTAAACAGCTCTTCAATCTGGTGATGCTGTCATCGTTGATATGGTTCCTGGCAAACCCATGTGTGTTAAGAGCTTCTCTGACTATCCTCCTCTGGGCCGTTTTGCTGCTCGTGACATGAGACAGACAGTTGCTGTGGGTGTCATCAAAGCAGTGGACAAGAAGGCAGCTGGGGTTGGCAAGGTCACCAAGTCTGCCCAGAAAGCTCAGAAGGCTAAATGAATGTTATCCCCAACACCTGCCACCCCAGTCTTAATCAGTGGTGGAAGAACAGTCTTAGAACTGTTTGTCTCAACTGGCCATTTAAGTTTAATAGCAAAAGACTGGTTAATGATAACAACGCATGGTGAAACCTTCAGAAGGAAGGGAGAATGTTTTGTGGACCATTTGTTTTGTGTGTAGCAGTTTTTCAGGAAAAATAGTGAAAGAACTTGAAATGGGTCAAAACAAAAAAAATTCAGTGGGTGTCCTGTCTAGCTCACTCATCAAGGTTATCTCTGCCTTTCACTGCCTTTGGGAAACCTGGTAATAATGTAAATGATTCTTTTTCATAGAAATAGAAATGTTCGGTGGAATACAAGTGATTGTATTCTTGCCCTGTGATTAGACTAGTTTTGTATACATTCATAAATTAAATTCTCCTGGGAAACAGTTGTAACATCTTACTAGTTCTCTCACTAACTTTAATGAGCTCAATAACATCTTTGATGCGCGTTCTTTTACTTTTACTTTTTTTGGCCATGCTGCGCAGCTTGTGGGATTTTAGTTCCCCGACCAGAGATTGAACCCGGGCCCTCGGCTGTGAGAGCACTGAGTCCTAACCTCTGGACCGCTAGGGAATGATTTTATCTTTTTAAAAGAATTATCCTTTTACATTTTCCTTTTTCACCCTCATTCTCTTACAAGTACAATGTGGAGTTTTCCGAGGGAGAGTTATGTGACATTACAAGGAAGTGAAAGTAGAAGCAGATTGAGAATCTAACTGTCTTCTGTGAAGTCAGACATTAAGGTATTTGCCAAAATGTAATACATGCCATTCTTCTCACAATATTTTTTGTTTGGGGAAATAGAGTTTTTTTTCAATGAAAATGTTAATTATGTTCATATGTCATGGGTTTATTTTCTCTAAAAAATATTTTTAAAGTATCTCAGTTTTTGTTTCTTATATGACAGTATCAATAGATATACCCCATAAAAGTATATGATCCCATATAAAAATATAAATATATAAACCCATATAAAAAGCTATTTGAGGTCCTCAATTATTAGGAGTATAAGGGGATCCTGGGACCAAAGCGTTTGACAACTGCTAGCCTCAGCGGAACAATCTAGTCTGGAAGGTTTTTATTAAATCTTCGTGATTTTGAATTTTGATTGGCTTTCACTAGGCTTTTCTCTCCAAATGAGATTCAGAAACGTAAAAAGCAGCTACAGGGCTTCCCTGGTGGCGCAGTGGTTGAGAGTCTGCCTGCCAATGCAGGGGACACGGGTTCGAGCCCTGGTCTGGGAAGATCCCACATGCCGCGGAGCAACTGGGCCCGTGAGCCACAACTACTGAGCCTGCGCGTCTGGAGCCTGTGCTCCGCAACAAGAGAGGCCGCGACAGTGAGAGGCCCGCGCACCGCGATGAAGAGTGGCCCCCGCTCGCTGCAACTAGAGAAAGCCCTCGCACAGAAACGAAGACCCAACACAGCCAAAAATAAATAAATAAATTTAAAAAAAAAAAAAAGCAGCTACAAAAATACCCTACCTGGAAATCATCTTGAGTTTCCAGGGCAGTATTCACTTGCATCAGAGCTGCCAGGTGGCAATAATACTTGTAGTGAAAAAAATAATTTAAGCTATAGATCTGCCACAGCAAGGAGAAGCAAGTGGTTTGCTGGTAAAGTTGCGCCAGCCTCTTCTTCCTATTAGATAAAGTACACACATGGGACATAAGAAGAAGGTATCGCCACCAGCATGCTTGAGGGAAGCGCAGGGGCAGAGCCTCACTACTGGCTTGGGGGTCAAAACAGACTTGAGTTTGAGGCCTGTTTCCTTTACGTGGAAATTGACATGCACGTTAATTTTTGTTTTCAGTTTCAGCACATAGTATTTTTTTATTGACACGTAGTTGATTTACAATGTTGTGTTAATTTCTGCTGTACAGCAAAGTGATTCCGTTATACATATGTATATTGATACATTAATTTTTAGAAATATTCTTTTCCATTATGGTTTATCACAGGATATTGAATATAGTTCCTCGTGCTATACAGTAGGACCTTGTTGTACATGCACATGAATCTTTGTGAAGCACAATTTTTCCAACAGACAGTGGGGACCATAATACCTACTTTGTGATGATTAATTAAGGTAATTGATGTAACTCACCTGTCCCCTGTCAGTTCATTGCCATTTAAATGAAATTATTTAAAAAGCACATTTATATCATTTTATCACATGAGACTGATGACAACCCCGTAAGAAAGGAAGGAATAATTAACCCCATTTTACAAGAACGGAAGGTGAGACTCAGACAGGTTAAGTAATTAAGTCAAAGTCACGTAGCTAGAATGCGACGGTGCCAGGACTCCAGCCCTGGCCACCTCCAGCCTGGCCAGTCCAGTGTGTCATTTCCTCTGTTACACATGGTTGTCAGGAGCTAGGTCTCAGTTCAACAAAGGAAATGAGCCTTTTAAACAATCCCATTCTGCTGTGGTCTGAATGCATCCCCCAAAATTCATAAGTTGAACTCTAACTCCCAAAAGTGATGGTAATAGTAGGTGGGGCCTTTAGGACATGATAAGGTTATGAGGGTGGAGCCTTCATGACTGGGATTAGAGCTCTTATAAAAGAGACTCCACAGAGTTCCCGGCCCCATTCCACCATGTGAGGATACGACAAGAAGTCTGCGACCCTGAAGAGGGCCCTGGCCCAGCCACGCTGGCACTAGGACCTCAGGCTTCCAGCCTCCAGAACTGTGAGCAATAAACTTCTGCTGTTAATAAGCCAGCTGGCCTGTGGTATTTTGTCACAGCAGTCCAAACAGACTAAAACACATTCTGACAACGGAGTGGAATGTCGCAGGAGATGGTGAACTTCCTGTGCTGGAATTATTCAAGGGAAGGATGGCTGACCACCTACCGAGAATGTTGGGGGGTCTCAGCCTCAGCCTCCACGAGTCATTTAACTGGTAACGTAGCCCCCAATCTCCTCTATTTGTGATAAAAATGGGATCCTAAACTGGCTGCAATATCAGTAATTTAACAAAGCCAAGAAAACAAAATATAACTAGAAATAACTATCAAAAAGCAGATTTTAAATAAAGATGAGAAGAAAGGAAGATATCCTAGAGATTCTTAAAGAAGAATTCCAGGTACTTTCAGTTTAGACACTGATGACATTCATTCTGTTGTGGAAATTATTTTTTAAAGTTTCTAAGGAAACATGGAGAAGGTAAAATCCTTAATAACATAGGGAGTTCATGAAGCTGTAGAAATTCTGACATTAAATATTGTTTCTTAATGTCCTTATTTTTGAGATGAGAACCTTTTGACTGGACAGCATTTTAAGCCAATTGTTCTGTAGTTTCTTCCTGATCATCACTGTTTCGCCTTCTCCTCTTGTGCAGGTACTTCTTATTCCTTTTACAAAATGTGGTTGTACATTAGGCTTGTCAGATTTAGGGAATGAAAATATGCGATGCCAGGTCAAATCTGAATTTCAAAACAATTCTTTTAGAATGCATATGTCCTAAATATCTTGTGTGATATAAGGTATACTAAAAAAAAAAATCATTTATTATTGATCTGAACTTTAAATTCAACTAGGCATCCTTTATTTCATCTGGCAACCCTCTGTGTGACCCAAACTCCAATTCTCTCTTACCTCTCCAAGAGATCTCTGTGAACTTCTCCCCGCCTCTCCCCCTCCTGGTGTCTCCTGAGGCAGCAGGCTTAGATTCTCAGGAGCCTGTCCCCAGCCTGCAAAGGAGCTGAGCTACACCTCATTTCCATCCCAGCCTCCCCCATAGCCAAGGGAACACTTTCAGGAAACTGGGGAAGGCAGTTTTTGGTGAGGTTGCCAAAGAATTGCAGCAATTTGCCCATAGAAATAGATACTTGTATCTCAGGCAGAACCTGTGGGAATATTGCAGCTGGCCTCTCCCAAGATGGAAGATTTCTGCCAGCTCTCCAGATCCCCAACTAGGTGGCATCTCTCTTGGTATGAATTGCTAGGTAGGTGGAATATATTCTTAAAACTTTTATTGTGGAAAATTTCAAACGTGCACACACAGTAAAACAGAAAAGTATAATGAGCCACATGTACCCAGCATCCAGCTTCAGCAACTATCAACATTCTTATTACATCTGTCCTTCTACTCACTGTTTCCTTCTCCTACCCCACCTCATTATTTTTTATAGTTCTTTTATAGATAAAATTTATGTACATTGAAATGTACATATCTTAATGGTATAATCTTGACCGATGGATACCCCATGTAACCCACGTATCTATAGAGTTACAAAAATGGGTGGGCTGTTTTGTCTTTTGGCAGATGTCTTCAGGACTTGCCATTTTTCTTTGGGGCAGGGACAACACCCAGGGTTTTAGCACTGAATTGGAAGAGGACTTGTGACTGAGGCTCTAGGAACAGGTGGTGCAGATTCCCATTGGAACATGGATGGCCAGAGGGGTTAGTGGGTAAGATGAGTGGGGAGGGGCACTGGAGCTCACCTTGCAAAGGGCTCCCTTAAGGTTTTGTCACCTGAACTCCCTTTGGCAAAAGCTGCCTGTTAAGTTGTTCTGAGGCAACCCAGCCCTGGCCTGGGAGCTCCTCTCCCACTCATCCCTTCCCCCACCAGCGAGCCACCAGGACTCCTTGCACCCGCTAGAGGCCCAGGCTTTGGGGGTTGACTGTTGGACTATGTGTAGGTCTCTCTCCTCTGGGGAGTGAGATGAGATACCCAGCTCTCCCCACCTCCTTCCTTACCCTGGAGGTGAGCTCTCTTGGGCCTGCTGCTTCTGATTCACATAATGAAAGTGTCTGTTTTTTTCAACATGAATCTGGAGAAACAAGGAGATTAAGTTGTAAGGAAAGATTCGATTGAGGCGCTTCAAGGCCTTCCTCAGCATTTTCTTGGCAAGCACCATCTGGCCCATGTTGAAACAGACCTACAAGGAGAAGAAAGGGGAAGAAAGGAAAAGAAGAAAAGCAGTGATTCTAGACTTGGTTGGTAGGTTCCAAAAATACATAGTTAAGGAATCTTATCCAGAAAAGGTCATTTAAGGCCCAGGAACAAAATCTCCAGTGCCTGGCACAATCTGAAATGTTTCTTGGATGTGTCTGTGGAAGGATGGTTGAATGACTAGGACTTTACATCCTCATTGTTCATCATCTACCTCTGAGAAAACGTTTACCTATTCCTGTCCATTTTGGGAGGTTGTTAGAAAAACATTTCATAAAGCTGTCAACCGAGAGGCTAAAGAAGATCTTGCTGCAGACAAGTGATGGTGAGGAGGTTTGAGTCCCGGGGCTTGGGGTTCTGGAGTCTTGGAAAAGATTTCTGGCAGAGGATGGGAGGAGGATGTAGAAAGTATAGGGATGACTTCTACTACTTCTTCTACGTAAAGCCCCAGTGATAAAGAACAGATTAATCACGTTTCTAATGGTTTCTTACCTGACCCTTGAGGGTAAAAAAGGTAGTCCACTCAAAAGTCTTACTCCAAGATTTTTCCTTCTTGAGAATTTTCAGCAACCTCTCTCCCTCATTCAAATATACGTAAGCCTGCAACCAGCACAAGGAGTAGAAGGTATTGAGTCATCAGGGATCGGGACCACGGAGGGGCCATTGCCCCAGACTCTACTGAAGGAAGAGAAGCAGGACCACTCCAGCTCCCACCTCCATCTCTTCCTTCAGGTCCTGATCAGAGTCCTTCAAACTCTAGACAGAAAGGGTGGGGAAAGTTCCTGCTGAAGATATGGGTCACCTTCATGTCCCTCTTGGTCCCTCTTAGAATCTCTCATTCTAGAGGATGAATCTAGAGACCTCCTCCTTTCCTCATGTTGTCATGTAAGTCACCTTACCTGAAGTTGTCCCCAGGGCAATTTCCTTCTTTGAGTAATTCCATCCCCGACCTCCCTATTTCCAGCAGAGTACTCATGGCTCCTGAGAGCTTCCCCACATCTATGAGAAGCCAGCCTCTACTTTTGGAATGAGTTATGAACCACTCCCATTTCTTTTGCCAGGGCCATCGTTGGGAAGTGGAAGAGGAAGGTAAGGCCCTGAGCAACCTTCCTCCCTTCATCTTCAACGTCCTATGACACCGTGAAGAGAGTCTTGGCACTTGTAAACACCAAGGCAAGGTCAGACTTGAAGAGTAAAATAAGGTGAGGGACTGTCCCCAAGTCTCATGCAGCCTAAGGCGTATGTGTGGGATGCGGAAAGAGGGAGACAAGGTTTCTTTGCTGGGAGACGGGGAAGCAAATGGCACATTTGGGGACCCTGCACTGGGGCTCTGCTTCCAATCATTGTTTTCCTGAACATTCGTCACTCCCTGGATAATGAGATGAGGGTGAGCACAGGTTTAGCAAGTTAGCCCCCAAGGCTGCCTAAACCTTCTCCTCCTGGGACTCACTGGCCACATCACACTGCCTTCTTCACATATGTGTATAAAATATGCACAGGAGCCTTTTGTTCATAAATATTTGAGAGAACCACAGCTTACTGACATCTTTAATGGTTTAATTTTGAAATTTTATATAAATCTAAGGTGTGGAGTTTAATTAGGCCACAACTGTAAAATCTGAAACAGTCCACAAGTGCAGGCATGAAGGGTGGCAGCCATGGCTACTCGGGCGTGGGAAGCTCTGCCCAGAAAGGCATTTCCTCAAGTGAGTTCGTGGAAGCTTAGTCAGCCAGCTGCTCTATGAAAAGTGATCTAAGGTCAAATAAGTTTCAGAGAAAAAATATGTCCCAGTCCTAGCCCAACCCTCTGGGAGATTTCTGTGGATCTTAGCATATTAAGGCCCTGAAATATCTGTAGTACAGAAATCTATTTAGCTTTATTCAGCTCAGCGCTTTCCAACTTACTTAACAATAAATTCTTTTATTTCATTATATGTATCAAATCCCCACAACTTCTAAGGGCATATTGCCCTGGAAGGTTATTTACAATTATCCTAGAGAAATATTCACTAGGGCTTTGGTGGCCTAAAGGTATGTATGATGATTTAGCACGAGTTACATGAAGACCAAAGTGAGTGAGCCCCTTCAGGGATCACAAGACTAAAACTAGATTTGTGCTTATTCAAAGACCTACAGGTGGGCTTCCCTGGTGGCGCAGTGGTTGAGAGTCTGCCTGCCAATGCAGGGGACATGGGTTCGAGCCCTGGTCTGGGAAGATCCCACATGCCACGGAGCAACTGGGCCCGTGAGCCACAATTACTGAGCCTGCGTGTCTGGAGCCTGTGCTCCGCAACAAGAGAGGCCGCGATAGTGAGAGGCCCGCGCACCGCGATGAAGAGTGGCCCCCGCTTGCCACAACTAGAAGAAAGCCCTCGCACAGAAACGAAGACCCAACACAGCCATAAATAAATAAATAAATAAATAAATAAATAAATAAAATAAAAATAGATACATAAAAGCACCCTGACAACTTAGAAATTAAAAAGCACTCCCCTAAATAACTAATTATAAAAAAAAAAAAAAAAAACTGGAGGGGATCTGGGCAGAAACAGCTTACCATATAATTATCACCCAAGATGAGATAAGCAGACGCAAGTTCTAGGAAGTAATATAAGGCTTTGTTGTTTTCTCCCAAAGCCAGAAAATGGTGAGCCAGAGGCATGATGACAATCTCTAGGATTTCCTCACACTGGCAAGATTCCAGAGGGATGATGTCGTTCTCAGATGTCCTCATTTTTGATATAATGATGTCAAAGAAACTCAAGATCTTTTCTCTTATTTCTTCAGAACTGTCCAAATGCAGAAATAAATAGGAGTAATAATTTGTAGATATAGTATAGTGTTTGATATGAAGAGATCTTCAAAAACAAATAAAAGAGCAAGATAAGAAAATCTAATGTAGATTTCTTCCATTTGGTGGTGGTTTTAGCGTCTGTAAAACAACTCAGGAAGTGTGCATCAGATACTATTATCTAGGTACTTCAAAGAGGAGCTACAGGGACTTCCCTGGTGGCACAGTGGTTAAGACTCTGCACTCCTAATGCAGGGGGTCTGGTTTCGATCCCTGGCCAGGAAGCTAGATCCCACATGCATGCATGCCGCAACTAAGGAGCTGGTGAGCCACAACTAAGGAGCCCACCTGTCACAACTAAGGAGGTTATATTGCTGCAACTACTGAGCCCACGTGCTCTGGAGCCTGTGTGCCACAACTAGAGAGAAGCCCACACACCAAAACGAAGAGCCTGCTTGCCGCAACGAAAGATCCCACATGCCACAACTGAGGAGCCCGCCTGCCGTAACTAAGACCCAGCACAACGAAATATGTAAATAAATATTTAAAACAAAACAAAACAAAAAAACCCAAAGAGGAGCTACAGCAGAGGATATGGGGGAGGGGGTCTGTCCTGGGAAGGGCCCATAGGTTCCCGCTCCATTACATAACTACTGACCAAACTCACCACACACACGCTCTGATTTGTGCCTAAAAGACCCAGAGTACTGACCAGACAAATGATTCTAACAGTGTTCTGAATTTAATGCCAGTTGTTCATGCTCTACCTCCTAAACAATTATAGAAGCCTGTACCTGAGATTTTCAGAAAATATTTCAGATCGCTTAGAAGTCTCTATTCTGGAAAAGGTGATCTCTTCTTCAGCTGGAAAATAAACAAACAAGTGAGTTGTATGGGTCATTGAAATGTTCATGTGGCAGAGATGTCTGGTGTCCACTGAAGCTTCCTGTTCCCCTTCCATGACAAAGTTGTTGTTGCCCAGCCAGGATCTACATTTTCCAGTCCCCACTGCATCTTAAGTGAAGACATGTGTTTAGTTTGAAAATGGGATTCCATCAGAAGTAATATATGTCACCTCTGAATTGAGACGGTTAGATATCTTCACCATCTTCTCCTTCCACAGGAAAACAAATTAACTGTAGGGATCTAAGGGATAGCAAATCGACAACATAGTCAGGGAGGCTGGGTCCCTGACTGACTGTGTTCAAGGCTATTTGACAACATTCTCATTGGATCATTACCTGGGCAGAAAAAAACTGTCATTCGACGGTGTTAACCCACTGAAATGTTGGGGTTTGTTTTAGATGATAACATTATCCTAACTAATTTACCCTGCAGTAATTCAAACTATGAATTAATGATGATGAAGAAAGCGATGTCAGCTTCTAATGGAGAAATACAGACAATTAATGGAATACCCCAAAGGGCTAACTTAAGGGCTGAGAGCCTTGAATTTATAACCTTCAGTCTATCTAGACTTCAATAGGTTAGAAAATTCCATAATGATCTTAAAACAGAAAACAAATGAGGATTGTTGAATCTAGCCACTTCTCCATTCAGGGAGAAGGAAGAATCCTAAAGAGGGAAAGGGCCCTGTCTCAGATCATATATCTGTTCGTGATGGAGGTCTCCTGACTCCAAGGTGAATGCATTACTCCATAGATCTTTTAATTTATAAAATTCAGTTTCAGCATCTATTGATACTTATCACCTTCTTCTGAAAGCTTTCTGTGCCCTTGCCCCATAGAATTAGTGCCCCAACTTGTGTGTGCCCATTGACCCCATGCAGACCTCTATCATCATCCTTTATCACACTGTATAAGGATTAATTTGCCCACCTCTCCTAGTCTGCTGTCTACTTTATCTCTAGTGACTAGAGGCTGAATAAATTGAATTATGCCTTTATCCTCCTATTCCTCTAAAACTTTCTTGTCAGGGTTACCAGTGACAACCAAGTTGCCAAATCCAAAGGTTACATCTTTGTCTGCATCTTATTACACCTCTTGGCAGCATTTACGACAATTGACCACTCCCTTTTTTCACCGGATTTCATAATACCCATTCCCTTGTTTCCCTCCCTCATTGCTCACTTTGCTGGCTCCTACTCCTCTATCAATGTTCCAAATTTTGGTAAGCCTCAGTTTGACTGTGGGCTTCTTTCTCCATCCAAATTTCTCCCTAGATAATTTCACCTGCCCATGACTTTAAATTCTACCCATATGACAACGACTTTTGGTTTTACATCTTTAAGACCTGACATCAACCCTTACCTACCAACTCATACATCCAAGTGTCTCCTTGGCAGCTACCACGCGGATGCCTAATTTCAAAATTAAAATGATCTAAACAGAACTCTTGAATCTCTTTTCCATAAACCTATATCCACCAACGTTTCACCTGTCTTAGCATCACTGCCGTATTCATTTCTCAAGGCATCACTGCCATATTCATCTCCTCAAGGCAAAAACCTAGACAATGTCCTTGATTCTTTTCTTTCCCTCACCCCTATCCCCAATTCAGTCCATCAGAAAGTCCCATTATGTCTACTCCAATACATATCTGAATCCATTTTCTTCTGTCAATCTTCTCTATAGCACCACCCTAGTCCATCACCAAATTTCATCTAGACAAGTGTGAAAAACTGATCTCCCTCCTATTCCTATCCTCTTCAATCTGTTTTCTATAAAGAAGGCAGAGTAAGTTTTTAAAAACATGATTCAGGACTTCCCTGGTGGCGCAGTGATTAAGAATCCACCTGCCAATGCAGGGGACACGGGTTCGAGCCCTGGTCCGGGAAGATCCCACATGCTGTAGAGCAACTAAGCCCATGTGCCACAACTACTGAGCCTGAGCTCTAGACCCCGTGCTCCACAATGAGAGAAGCCACTGCAATGAGAGAAGCCACTGCAATGAGAAGCCCACGCACCGCAATGAAGAGTAGCCCCCGCTCGCCACAACTAGAGACAAAAACAAAAAAGCCCACGCACAACAATGAAGACCCAACACAGCCAAAAATAAATAAATGAAATAATAATTTAAAAAAAAAATTCAGATCTCAGTGGCAGAAACTGCTTGTTTCCTATCTCAACTTCCATTGTCCCTTTTCTCCTTAGTAATAGAACTCAATTTTACTTGGGGAAGCTACATTTTCCAACCTCCCTTGCAACTGGATATATAGCCATGTGATGTATTGTATTGTATTGTATTGTATTGGTCCTTGAGATATAAGGGCAGTATTGGGTAGGAAGAATTCTAGAAAACTACTGAAAAAGGAAGGGGCATCCCTTTCATTTTTTGGTTTCTTTTCTCCTCCTTCTAGTGTTAAATGTGAACATGATGGCTGGAACTCCAGCTACCATTTTGAACCAAGGATCTCTGATGATCATGAAGCCTCCATACCAGTCCCAGTGATGAGACAAGCATTTTACATAGAGAGAAATACATTTAGGAACTTTAATAATAAATTTAAGCCACTCTAGCTGGGTCCTTGTTATATGCAGCCAATACTAATTCTAATCAATATTTCTCTAATGTGTTCTAATCCATTTGGAATAAAATACAGAATATTTCTCAAGGCCTCCAAGTCCCCCTGATGCTTCTATTAATTAATTTGTTTATTGTCTATCAGCCTCCATTAAAATTCAATATATGAGAATAGACACGTCTGCCATTTTCACCACTATATCCCCAATGCCTAGATCACTGCCTGACACATAATAGATACTCAATAAATGCGTTTTTTGGGGGGAAAAAAAATCAATGATTAAAAATAAAATGCTATTTCTTCTTCAACATCCTATATGTTTTGTTTTATATTTCAAATTGTAATAGTGATACAATGAGATGTGGCGAAAAGCAATATTGGCTAAATAAAGCAAATAAAGTCAGGATATATAAGATATGATTTTTGTCATATCATTTACCCCTTGGGTGAATCATATTATTTTTAGGTCTCAATTTTCTTCATTTATGAAGGAAATATATTAAAAGTTCCCTACTTCAAAGAGGATCTGTAAAAATCAAAAGAAAAGAAATATACGGAATGCTTGTAGGTTCTCAGAAGAAAGGAGAAAAGCAAAGATAGTACTTGCTCACCTGTGGTGTCAAAGACTCAGAAATAAGACTTCAAGTTCAAGGTGAAAAACTGACCTCTTTTATTTATCTCCTGACCTCCAGGTCCAGCACATTTTACCCCATTAAAACAAGAATAAAATAATTTTTAAAAGCATAAACTCACAATATACAGAATGGAAGGGGTCAATTCCTATCTTAGGGCCATTACCCTGGCCCTCCCCTCTGCCTAGAATGCTCTTCCCCAGCCATCCATACAATAAAATCCCTCACTTCCTTTGCCTTTCCATGAATCTTACCTCTCACTGAGGTAAGAGGGCTACCCTAATGACTCTGCACTCCTAATCTCCCTTGCCCTACCCAACATTCTTTTCTGGTTTTCTCCTTGGGATCACTTATACATACTACAGAATTTACTTCCTTGTTAATGTTTTCTCTCCATTGTCTGCTTCTCCCCAATAGAATGCTGTTTTGTTCCCTGATGCATCTAAGGTGCCTAGAGCACTGTCTGGCGCATCTAAGGTGCCTAGAGCACTGTCTGGCACATATCAGATGAAAGAGCCCAGGAGGGAGCCCATGGGCTGTCAATCCTTGGAATGGATCAAGAGTCAGAAAATAAGTTTTTAGGAAGGACATGAGGATTGATAGAGAATTGAAAAGGTAATCAACTTCCTCACTATCTGATTCACAGCTAATGCTGTGTCCTTGAACCTCTTATGATATGTCCTTCTCCAGCATTTCTTAAAAGCATACCTCATGGACTTCCCTGGTGGCACAGTGGTTAAGAATCTGCCTGCCAATGCAGGGGACACAGGTTTGAGCCCTGGTCCAGGAAGCTCTAACATGCTGCAGAGCAACTAAGCCCGTGAACCACAACTAATGAGCATGCGCTCTAGAGCCCGTGCTCTGCAACAAGAGAAGCCACCACAATGAGAAGCCAGTGCACAGCAACGAAGAGTAGACCCACTCGCCACAACTAGAGAAGGCCTGCACACAGCAACGAAGACCCAATGCAGCCAAAAAAAAAAATAAATAAAATAATTATATAAAAAAAAGCATACCTCACACTTTGGGAGATTCACAGGTAATGGATAGAGTGTCCAGCCAAGACTGACGCAGGATATTATAAAGGAGACATTGCAAAAAAAAGTTTCCTAGAAACTCTAGGAAAAATAAACTTCTATTAAGAAATCTATTCACGAGGAGGAACCAAGATGGCGGAGTAGAAGGACATGCTCTCACTCCCTCTTGTGAGAACACCAGAATCACAACTAGCTGCTGGACAATCATCAACAGGAAGACACTGGAACTCACCACAAAAGATACCCCACATCCAAAGACAAAGGAGAAGCCACAATGAGACGGTAGGAGGGGTGCAATCACAGTAAAATCAAATCCCGTAACTGCTGGGTGGGTGACTCACAGACTGGAGAACACTTATACCACAGAAGTCCACCCACTGGAGTGAAGGTTCTGAGCCCCACGTCAGGCTTCCCAACCTGGGGGTCTGGCAATGCGAGGAGGAATTCCTAGAGAATCAGACTTTGAAGCCTAGTGGGAATTGATTGCAGGACTTTGACAGGACTGGGGGAAACAGAGACCCCACTCTTGGAGGGCACACACGAAGTAGTGTGCGCATCAGGACCCAGGGGAAGGAGCAGTGACCCCAGGGGACACTGAACCAGACCTACCTGCTAGTGTTGGAGGGTCTCCTGCAGAGGCGGGGGTGGCTGTGGCTCACCATGGGGACAAGGGCACTGGCAGCAGAAGTTCTGGGAAGTACTCCTTGACGTGAGCCCTCCCAGAGTCTGTCATTAGCCCCATCAAAGAGCCCAGGTAGTCTCCAGTGTTGGGTTGCCTCAGGCCAAACAACCAACAGGGAGGGAACCCAGCCCCACCCATCAGCAGTCAAGTGGTTTAAAGTTTTCCTGAGCTCTACCCACCAGAGCAACAGTCAGCTCTACCCACCACCAGTCCCTCCCATCAGGAAACTTACACAAGCCTCTTACATAGCCTCATCCGCCAGAGGGCAGACAGCAGAAGCAAGAAGAACTACAATCCTGCAGCCTGTGGAACAAAAACCACATTCACAGAAAGATAGACAAGATGAAAAGGCAGAGGGCTATGTACCAGATGAAAGAACAAGATAAAACCCCAGAAAAACAACTAAATGAAGTGGAGATAGGCAACCTTCCAGAAAAAGAATTCAAAATAATGATAGTGAAGATGATCCAGTACCTCAGAAAAAGAATGGAGGCAAAGATTGAGAAGATGCAAGAAATGTTTAACAAAGACCTAGAAGAATGAAAGAACAAACAAACAGAGATGAACAATACAATAACTGAAATGAAAACTACACTAGAAGGAATCAATAGCAGAATAACTGAGGCAGAAGAACGGATAAATGACCTGGAAGACAGAATGGTGGAATTCACTGCTGCAGAACAGAATAAAGAAAAAAGAATGAAAAGAAATGAAGAGACCTCTGGGACAACATTAAGCATAATAACATTCACATTATAGGGGTCCCAGAAGGAGAAGACAGAGAGAAAGGACCCGAGAAAATATTTGAAGAGATTATAGTCGAAAACTTCCCTAACATGGGAAAGGAAATAGCCACCCAAGTCCAGGAAGCACAGCACGTCCCATACAGGATAAACCCAAGGAGAAACACGCCAAGACACATAGTAATCAAATTGGCAAAAATTAAAGACAAAGAGAAATTATTGAAAGCAGCAAAGTAAAAATGAAAAATAACATACAAGGGAACTTCCATAAGGTTAACAGCTGATTTCTCAGCAGAAACTCTACAAGCCAGAAGGGAGTGGCATGATATACTTAAAGTGATGAAAGGGAAGAACCTACAACCAAGATTACTCTACCTGGCAAGGATCTCATTCAGATTCGCTGGAGAAATCAAAAGCTTTACAGACAATCAAAAGCTAAGAGAATTCAGCACCACCAAACTAGCTCTACAACAAATGCTAAAGGAACTTCTCTAAGTGGGAAACACAAGAGAAGAAAAGGACCTACAAAAAAAACCCCAAAACAATTAAGAAAATGGTCATAGGAACATACATATCGATAATTATCTTAAACGTGAATGGATTAAATGCTCCAACCAAAAGACACAGGCTTGCTGAAAGGATACAAAAACAAGACCCATATATATGCTGTCTACAAGAGACCCACTTCAGACCTAGGGACACATACAGACTGAAAGTGAGGGGATGGAAAAAGATATTCCATGCCAATGGAAATCAAAAGAAAGTTGGAGTAGCAATAATCCTATCAGATAAAATAGACTTTAAAATAAAGAATGTTACAAGAGACAAGGAAGGACACTACACAATGATCAAGGGATCAATCCAAGAAGAAGATATAACAACTATAAATATATATGCACCCAACATAGGAGCACCTCAATACATAAGGCAACTGCTAACAGCTATAAAAGAGGAAATTGACAGTAACACAGTAAGAGTGGGGGACTTTAACACCTCACTCACACCAACGGACAGATCATCCAAAATGAAAATAAATAAGGAAACAGAAGCTTTAAATGACACAACAGACCAGATAGATTTAATTGATATTTATAGGACATTCCATCCAAAAACAGCAGATTACACTTTCTTCTCAAGTGTGCACGGAACATTCTCTAGGATAGATCACATCTTGGGTCACAAATCAAGCCTCAGTAAATTTAAGAAAATTGAAATCATATCACGCATCTTTTCTGACCACAACACTATGAGATTAGAAATGAATTACAGAGAAAAAAACGTAAAAAACACAAACACATGGAGGCAAAACAATACATTACTAAATAACCAAGAGATCACTGAAGAAATCAAAGAAGAAATAAAAAAGTACCTAGAGACAAATGACAATAAAAACACGATGATCCAAAACCTATGGGATGCAGCAGAAGTAGTTCTAAGAGGGAAGTTTATAGCTGTACAAGCCCACCCCAAGAAACAAGAAAAATCTCAAATAAACAATCTAATCTTACACCTAAAGAAACTAGAGAAAGAAGAACAAACAAAACCCAAAGTTAGCAGAAAGAAAGAAATCATAAAGGTCAGAGCAGAAATAAATGAAATAGAAACAAAGAAAACAATAGCAAAGATCAATACAACTAAAAGCTGGTTCTTTGAGAAGATAAACTAAATTGATAAACCATTAGCCAGACTCATCAAGAAAAAGAGGGAGAGGACTCAAATCAATAAAATTAGAAATGAAAAAGGAGAAGTTACAACAGACACTGCAGAAATACAAAGCATCCTAAGAGACTACTACAACAACTCTATGCCAATAAAATGGACAACCTGGAAGAAACGGACAAATTCTTAGAAAGGTATAACCTTCCAAGACTGAACCAGGAAGAAACAGAAAATATGAACAGACCAATCACAAGTAATGAAATTGAAGCTGTGATTAAAAATCTTCCAACAAACAAAAGTCCAGGACCAGATGGCTTCACAGGTGAATTCTATCAAACATTTAGAGAAGAGCTAACACCCATCCTTCTCAAACTCTTCCAAAAAATTGCAGAGGAAGGAACACTCCCAAACTCATTCTATGAGGCCACCATCACCCTGATACCAAAACCAGACAAAGATACTACAAAAAAAGAAAATTACGGACCAATATCACTGATGAACATAGATGCAAAAATCCTCAACAAAATACTAGCAAACAGAATCCAACAACACAAAAGGATCATACACCATGATCAAGTGGGATTTATCCCAGAGATGCAAGGATTCTTCAATATACACAAATCAATCAATGTGATACACCATATTAGCAACTTGAATACTAAAAACCATATGATCATCTCAATAGATGCAGAAAAAGCTTTTGACAAAATTCAACACCCATTTCTGATAAAAACGCTCCAGAAAGTGGGCATAGAGGGAACCTACCTCAACATAATAAAGGCCATATATGACAAACCCACAGCAAACATCATTCTCAATGGTGAAAAACTGAAAGCATTCCCTCTAAGATCAGGAACAAGACAAGGATGTCCACTCTCACCACTATTATTCAACATAGTTTTGGAAGTCCTAGCCATGGCAATCAGAGAAGAAAAAGAAATAAAAGGAATACAAATTGGAAAAGAAGAAGTAAAGCTGTCACTGTTTGCAGACGACATGATACTATACATAGAGAATCCTAAAAATGCCACCAGAAAACTATTAGAGCTAACCAATGAATTTGGTAAAGTTGTAGGATACAAAATTAATGCACAGAAATCTCTTGCATTCCTAGACACTAATGATGAAAAATCTGAAAGAGAAATTAAGGAAACACTCCCATTTACCATTGCAACAAAAAGAATAAAATACCTAGGAATAAACCTACCTAGGGAGACAAAAGACCTGTATGCAGAAAACTATAAGACACTGATGAAAGAAATTAAAGGCGATACAAACAGATGGAGAGATATACCACGTTCTTGGATTGGAAGAATCAATATTGTGAAAAGGACTATACTACCCAAAGCAATCTACAGATTCAATGCAATCCCTATCAAATTACCACTGGCATTTTTTATGGAACTAGAACAAAAACTCTTAAAATCTGTATGGAGACACAAAAGACCCCGAATAGCCAAAGCAGTCTTTAGCAAAAAAAACGGAGCGGGAGGAATCAGACTCCTTGACTTCAGACTATACTACAAAGCTACAGTAATCAGGACAATATGGTACTGGCACAAAAACAGAAACATAGATCAATGGAACAAGATAGAAATCCCAGAGATAACCCCACACACCTATGGTCAACTAATCTATGACAAAGGAAGCAAGGATATACAATGGAGAAAAGACAATCTCTTCAATAAGTGGTGCTGGGAAAACTGGACAGCTACATGTAAAAGAATGAAATTAGAACACTCCCTAACACCATACACAAAAATAAACTCAAAATGCATTAGAGACCTAAATGTAAGACTGGACACTATAAAACTCTTAGAGGAAAACATGGGAAGAACACTCTTTGACATAAAGCACAGCAAGATCTTTTTTGATCCACCTCCTAGAGTAATGGAAATAAAAACAAAAATAAACAAATAGGACCTAATGAAACTTCAAAGCTTTTGCACAGCAAAGGAAACCATAAACAAGACGAAAAGACAACCCTCAGAATGGGAGAAAATATTTGCAAACGAATCAGCGGACAAAGGATTAACCTCCAAAATATATAAACAGCTCATGCAGCTCAATATTAAAGAAACAAACAACCCAATCCAAAAATGGGCAGAAGACCTAAATAGACATTTCTCCAAAGAAGACATACAGATGGCCAAGAAGCACATGAAAAGCTGCTCAACATCATTAATTATTAGAGAAATGCAAATCAAAACTAATGAGGTATCACCTCCCACCAGTTAGAATGGGCATCATCAGAAAATTTACAAACAACAAGTGCTGGAGAGGGTGTGGAGAAAAGGGAACCCTCTTGCACTGTTGGTGGGAATGTAAATTGATACAGCCACTATGGAGAACAGTATGGAGGTTCCTTAGAAAACTAAAAATAGAATTACATATGATCCAGCAATCCCACTACTCGGCATATACCCAGAGAAAACCATAATTCAAAAAGACACATGCACCCCAATGTTCATTGCAGCACTATTTACAATAGCCAGGTCATGGAAGCAACCTAAATGCCCATCGACAGATGCATGGATAAAGAAGATGTGACACATATATACAATGGAACATTACTCAGCCATAAAAAGGAACGAAACTGGGTCATTTGTTGAGATGTGGCTGGATCGAGAGACTGTCATACAGAGTGAAGTAAGTCAGAAAGAGAAAAACAAATATCGTATATTAATGCATATATGTGGAACCTAGAAAAATGGTACCAATGATCTGGTTTGCAGGGCAGAAGTTGAGACACAGATGTAGAGAACAAACGTATGGACACCAAGGGGGGAAGGCTGCAGGTGGGTGTGGATGGTGGTGTTATGAATTGGGCCATTGGGATTTACATGTATACAGTGATGTGTATAAAATTGATGACTAATAAGAACCTGCTGTATAAAAAATAAAATTCAAAAATTAAAAAAAAATCTATTCACAGTATATTACTACTTAGTTCTCTAATGGACAGCATTTTCATAGTCTTAATAATGTAAATACTTGATTGATTTATCTAATGATAGTTCTATAACAATATTGGAGAAGAGGTGCCCAAGCATGGTGTAATAGAGTTAAATCCTTACCTACCATAGCAAGACTAAAACAGATGATGTCAAATTTGATTTTTAAAAAAAGTAGCATTAACATACCACTTAGTATATGGAAGTAATTACTAGAGGGAACAGCTAAGTTAAAAATGTTTGCCCCTGAGAAGAAATATTGAAGATACATATGCAGGGCAGTAGGTCATGGGACTATTGCTTTTATGGTAAAACTTTCAGGAAATCTAAAAAATGTCTTTATTTAAAGATGTCTAGTTGATACTCTTTTCAATAGGTGAAAAATTCTAAGGGAAATAATCAAGCCCTGGCCTCATTCAGGTGGAGGTTCTGTTGAAAGAACATCAGTAGACATGACTCAGAGATATCTGGTAACATATGCTCCAGAGTGAAATGGTTAAGGAACATTGGAGAACCTGAAATAACTGTAGTTGTTTCCTTTGGTGGCCTTAGCCAACCTGCTTAAGACCAACGAACTACTCAGGCTAACCTGTCTGCTAGCTGCCAGCTGATTTTACCCCTCACCAAATATATAACTAAAACATACATATATAATATACATAGTTTATATATAATTTGTTTATTTATGTATATAATGTATATATAAAATAAGACTCACTGATCCCACGGAGTCTGGAATACAGTAAGTCCCCTACATACGAATGAGTTCTGTTCCGAGAACATGTTCATCAAGTCCAATTTGTTCGTAAGTCCAACAAAGTTAGCCTTGGTACCCAACAAACACAATCATCTGTATAGTACTGTACTATAATAGGTTTATAATACTTTTCACACAAATAATACATAAAAAACAAACACAAAAGTAAAGCATTTTTAATCTTACAGTACAGTACCTTGAAAAGTACAGTAGTACCAGCTACAACACTGCTGCTTTTATGCTTGCTTCTGGACATCCTGGGCTTGTAATAAAGATACTGTACTACTGTACTCTATACAGTACTGTACAGTAAAGTACACAAAAGCACCACCACTTGTAGAGGATGCACACATGACAATATACGCCAGACACATGAACTAACTTACATGACTGGACATGCAAACGCACGTTCACATCTTTGAAAGTTCGCAACTTGAAGGTTCGTATGTAGAGGACTTATTGTATTCTTTCCCTTTTCTCTTATGTCTGTCAGTTGACTCTCTCCTATTAATGCTTTCTTTGGTGCTTTGACTATGGCCCTGTGTTGGGATCCTTCACTGAAGATCCCTTGATCCAGTCATGCATCCTCTTCAGCTCTCCATCTCCTGCCCTCTTGGTGCCTGTTTTATTCTAGCAGCCCACTACTAGGGGTCTTCTCACACTCCTAGGGGTACTCTTGGGAACAACTTAAAATGATGCCAGGCTGGCTTTTTCTCCCAGGTGAGTTATATCTGATTTATAGGAAACCCTCACACATCCTTTCCCAAACTCTGGGAGGGCAGGTTGATCCTGGTGCAGCCACAGGCCACGCTGGCCTCATTAGGTGTGAGGTCTTCTGTGTCCTCTAACTGATTCCAAGGAAGACATCTTCCTAGCACTGAGGTGAGAAAGGAAGCAACCCACTTGAGGAAGGTACACAGTACCTCCTCAGTTCTTGCCAAATCTCTCCACAAATCCTGGCCCTCTCCACACTATACCTCATTTTTATATCTTGAATGTGGATGAAGGATACAATATTGTGAATGATTCTCAGCTATTTCCTTTATAGAGTCTGTACATCCATCTATTTACCTCACTTTGGATTTCAACATCCATTGTATCTTGGTGCTTGGTACAAATTGCAATTTCAACATCATGTTACACGTATACCACTAATAGTATAATAATAATAACACGTTTCCAATTTTGGAAAAAATATACTGCATGAGGGGAAATGTAGTAAATACTAGTAATAAACACTAGGCTCATCTACATGTCCATCTCTCTGACATCTTCCTGCCCCAGTGGGATGAGACTACTGCTGAATCTCATTATCTTTGCGCCCACGCCCTCCGAGACTTGAAACCTTCATGTATAGACTCTCTCTATATGTATAGACTCTAAGTCTCTGAACTTAAAGGCTGATTTCTCTTTTTTTAAAAGGGGAGATTGGCAAGTGTTAGTGCAGCGTCAATGATAGGCTTAAATCACAGGACAAAGCTGCTTTCTCCCTGATCAAGTATTGCAAAGGAATCACCTTCCTCACTCTCTGATTCATACCTAATGCTATATCTATGAACCTCTTCCAGTCTCCTTGGCCAGTATTACCTAAAATCCAGTCCTGTGCTTTGGGAAGCTCAAGTGTAATGGCAGAGCATGAACTCAGGAATTAGACTGACCTGGGATTGAATAAAGTCTATTACTTGCTGTGTGGCATCGGGAAAGTTATTTAATCTTCCAGAACATCAATTTTCTTATCTATAAAATGAAAATAACCCTCCACCTTGGAGGGTTGATAAGAGAATGAAATGAGAATGCAGGTAAAGTAGAGAATGAATGAGAATAAATATTTATTTTGTACCTACTATGTGCTGGGCACTTTACATACATTCTTTCCCAATTTTTCATATACTTATAATATAGGAGTCCTCTATGTGTAGCCTGTTTTCCTGACCAGATTTAGTCATAATCATGGAGGCCCTGTGACTAGGGCAGGAAGTCCATTGGGTGTTCCCTGGCCACCCCCGAATGAGGGCTGGAGTTGGTGTTGCTGCCCTAAGTCTGACATCCATCGTTCCTGCAGTAACTGAGTCCCTGGGCCCTTATGCCCCTTGAATCCTTACTACGTTTTCCCAGATCATGTGGCCAGTTTGTGCTATCAGTCTGTAACTTTCTTACTTGCACCTCAGATGGTCTTGAATCCCTGTTCTAAACCCAAGCCCTCTTTTCTGGGGGCCCTGACATGCTTAGTCCTGGCTAATTCTCTCCCACTCATACATTTTTTCCACTGGAACCTTGTTTCAAACTAGACAGAGCAACAACATTTTATCTGCCAAGAAACACCACTCCCTCTCGGATCTTTCTCTTCCCCCCACTTCATGTCAGACCCCGCTCCCTACCCACTACCCTCCTTGGATTCCATCCCTTGGTGCGAATGAAGCTGGGTCTGTTTTATTCCTTTGGACATTTTAATTTGAGCTCTGCTCACAGCCCATTTTGCCAGAGTCCTTACCCCCAAATCCTCCCTGACAGTCTCACAGTGAGATTGGTTCTGCCAACTCAGCTACATGTGTACTCCCCAACTTCCTGCCCCGCTGACCTATGCTGCTCACGTCTCATCATCCGTGGTGCCCGAGCCTGCAGAGGACTTGAAATCCTCATGGTCCAGACCCACTTCTTCTAGGTCTTGTCTCCATGTTCCCCAGTTATAGTTAGAACTAATTAGGAACGAAGAAAGTTTACTTTGAAATCCATGGGACTTAGCCATCTTCCTAATGGTATCCAAGTCCAAAGTGTTGAGCCGGATGTCCACTGCAAAGTGGTGAAAGGGGACGAAGTCTCCACTTCGGCAGTGGTCACACCTGTGGGCATTTTCTTCCAGAAAGCGAGCACATTTCAAGTGCATGGCTTTCTTCTGGTCTTTCAGCCACAGCTCATAGGCTGTTTTCTGCATCATCGGGCTGCAGAATCGAATGATGTGGCACTCAATCACCTCGCTTTCCAGCTCACGGAGCTCTTCCTCCTCGCCATGGGCTAGAGAGGACAGAAAGGCAGTGGGCAACAAGTCAGCCCCTGCTACAAAATACAGATCAGTTCTTTTATCAAGATGTGCCTTAAACTAAAGGAAATATGGGTCACTTCCAGGCTCTACTTACCCATTCCTTCAGAGGGTGGTTGCAGAGAGAGGGAGCGATAATTCACCTCAAACGAGGCCGCGTTCTGTTTTAGGGCTATTCGGAGCTCCTTGCCATTCCGGAAACAATCAAAGACGTTGGATTCCACGAGGGTTGCCAGGGCATTGATCATCATCTTCATGTTCCAACAAGGGAGAATCTCAAACAACAGTTCCGTAGTGAAGGTCAGGCCAATGATGGCTGCACATCTCACCAACATCTGGTGGGACAGGCTCATGCTATCCAGCTGGACCAGAGAGATTTCTGTAGGTGGAATGCCACACAACAGGGACCGAGTCATCTGTCTTTATCAGATACATTCTAGAGATGGACAACTGTCCTGTTCTATAGTTCTTGTTCAATAGAACTACACCCAGCTGAGCTAAGCCAAAAGAAGTATTTACTTAGTACCTATTTCACAGATAGCACTTGTGTCGGGAGTACAAAAGATGGAGATGCTATAACCTAAAAATATGCATGTCCCATTGGCCATGACAATAAGATTGATTTCAAGGTGTTCTGATTTTGTGTTAAAGTGTGACAAGGGTGTGTGAGGAGAGCAGAGGTCATGGTGAGAAGTGGTCAAAAGGAGCAGGGCCTGCCATCCGTGTTCTGTGTTGACTTCTCCAGCTGCTCATTCTCTGTCTTCTTCACTGGCTGCCCTTTCTCCTGGAACTTCCCAGCAATAAGCTTTCTCTCTATCTGCCCCAGGGATTCAGTTATTCTTGTGACAACCCATTACCATCTCTATGCTCATGACCAAGTGTCAGAGAGCTCCTAGCTCCAATTCCATCTTCTCATCTAAGCTCGAGTATCATAGCTCACATGGCTTCTTGGACATCTTGACCAGGATGTCCTTCTATTACATCACCCTCCTCAGGGACAATATATGAACTTCTCAATATGTCCACAGAACACTGTAGAAACCAAGCTAGTCCAGATATAAGTAGGGTTAGCAGATGTAAGCTTTTATATGTAGAACAGATAAACAAAGCCTACTGTATAGCACAGAGAACTATATTCAGTATCCTATAATAAACCATAATAGAAAAAAATATTAAAAAAAAAAAAGAATGTGGGAATTCCCTGGTCATCTAGTGGTTAGGATTCCAGGCTTTCACTGCCGTGGCCTGGGTTCAATCCCGGGTAGGGCAACTGAGATCCTGCAAGCTGCACGGTGTGGCCAAAAAAAAAAAAAAAAAAGAATATATATATATATATATATATATATATATATATATATATTATATATATATGTATGTATGTATAACTGAATCACTTGGCTGTACAGCAGAAATTAACACAACATTGTAAATCAAATATACTTCAATACAAAAAATATTGATTAAAAGAAACCAAGTTAATCCATCTTGCTATTTTAGTAGACATAGTGAACGAAAGACAAATGATGCTCTTTTGGAGATAGAGAACTTGAGGTCTCATCCTTGTACTAAACATTTGAAGTTGAACATTTTATGGATGGCATGGATTGGAGCTGAATGCATGCTAGAACATTGCTTGAAATTCATTTTTCTTGAAATGAATAACAGTACATCCCTGATATAAATTCCCTTGTTTGTCATTTCTTATGGAAGTAGATAGCAGGAAAAGTATCACTGTTAGATTTTCTCTCTCATTATTTGATTTCTGTTTAATTGAAAATGTACTATACCTCATTCTTTTATGCAGTTGAGTAAAACTTTGTTCAAATCAGACTCCAGCGTATGCACAGGGGGAAGCTGGCTCCTATTTAGAAGCAGAAAAGCCAAGCTTGTAATGGAACCTTCCCATTGCCTGGGCAACACAAAACAAAAAACAAAGCCAGTCTTCTATCTTCCTTTCTCCTTTGTTGGAGGCATCCTAGAGAAAGCAAGAGGGGAATCTAGGTCCTGGAAAATGAACACCAGGTCAAATTTTCTTTACCTTTTAATGATGCTGGCAGTGACAAGTTTTTCAATCTGACACCACTAGCGAGGTTACAGACTTCTTCATTTCCCTCCTCAAGACCAAAAGTAAATATTTTTAAGTCCTCTGTTGGCTTCGCAAAATTCTCTATAGAGAGGTAAAAGGGAGGAAAATTTGAGAGTCATTGTCCTATTATTATCTGGATTTTCCAATAAACTTCGAGATGGGTCTCACATGAGAAAGAGCAGGCAGAGATGTGTGTTGGCTTGTAAAGTATTCTGGAATACTGTGTTTTAAGCAAAACTGATATATGAAAATCAAAATTTACTCAAAATATGTTTTTCCTCCCCTCCCTCCAAGAAAAAAAGGATTGGTAATAACTACAGGATGTCTTCCGTAAGACATGCAGTTTTACAAATATAGCTTATATTATATACTTATATATATACTTGTATGCACATTGAAATACTCACACTCGGAGGCAAACACATTCTGTGGAAGACTGTACTCTACTTAAGATGTGGTTATTGCCAGAAAGAGATATCAAAAATGGTGAAGATTTCAAGATGGCAGAGGAGTAAGACGTGGAGATCACCTTCCTCTCCACAAATACATCAAAAATACATCTACATGTGGAACAACCCCTACAGAACACCTACTGAATGCTGGCAGAAGACATCAGACTTCCCAAAAGGGTGTGCGAGGAGAGGGGATTCAGAACGCCACCTAAACGAGCTCTAGAGACAGGTGTGAGCCGCGGCTATCAGCGCAGACACCAGAGATGGGCATGAAACGCTAAGGCTGCTACTGCAGCCACCAAGAAGCCTGTGTGCAAGCACAGAGTCACTATCTACACCTCCCCTCCCGGGAGCCTGTGCAGCCCGCCACTGCCAGGGTCCTGTGATCCAGGGACAACTTCCCCGGGAGAACACACAGTGCGCCTCAGGCTGTTGAAACGTCATGCCGGCCTCTGCCGCTGCAGGCTTACCCGCATTCCGTACCCCTCCCTCCCCCTGGCCTGAGTGAGCCAGTGCCCCCGAATCAGCCGCTGCTTTAACCCCGTCCTGTTTCAGCGGGGAAGAGATGCCCTCAGGCGACCTACATGCAGAGGCAGGGCCAAATCCAAAGCTGAACCCCAGGAGCTGTGCGAACAAAGAAAAGAGAGGGAAATCTCTCCCAGCAGCCTCAGGAGCAACAGATTAAATCTCCACAATCTCCTTGAAGTACCCTGCATCTGTGGAATACCTGAATAGACAATGAATCATCCCAAAACCGATGCGGTGGACGTTGGGAGCAACTGTAGACTTGGGGTTTGCTTTCTGCATCTAATTTGTTTCTGGCTTTATGTTTATTTTAGTTTAGTATTTAGAGCTTATTATCACTGGTAGATTTGTTTATTGATTTGGTTGCTCTCTTCCTTTCCTTTTTTTTTTTTTTAAATTAATTTATTTATTTAATTTATTTATGGCTGTGTTGGGTCTTCGTTTCTGTGCGAGGGCTTTCTCTAGTTGCGGCAAGTGGGGGCCACTCTTCATCGCAGTGCGTGGGCCTCTCACCATCGCGGCCTCTCTTGTTGCGGAGCACAGGCTCCAGACGTGCAGGCTCAGTAATTGTGGCTCACGGGCCTAGTTGCTGCGCGGCATGTGGGATCTTCCCAGACCAGGGCTCGAACCCGTGTCCCCTGCATTGGCAGGCAGATTCTCAACCACTGCACCACCAGGGAAGCCCCTTCCTTTCCTTTTATATGTATATATTTTCCTTTTTCTCTTTTTTTAAAAATAAATAAATTTATTTATTTAGGCTGCGTTGGGTCTTTGTTGCTGCGTGCGGGCTTTCTCTACTTGTGGCGAGTGGGGGCTACTGTTCATTGCAGTGTTCAGGCTTCTCATCGTGGTGGCTTCTCTTGTTGCGGAGCATGGGCTGTAGGTGCGCGGACTTCAGTAGTTGTGGCATGCGGGCTTCAGTAGCTGTGGCTCGCAGGCTCTAGAGCTCAGGCTCAGTAGTTATGGCATATGGGCTTAGCTGCTCTGCGGCATGTGGGATCTTCCTGGACCAGGGCTCGAACCCGTGTCCCCAGCATTGGCAGGCGGATTCTTAACCACTGCACCACCAGGGAAGCCCCTCCTTTTTCTCTTTTTGTGAGTGTGTATGTGTATGCTTCTTTGTGTGATTTTGTCTGTATAGCTTTGCTTTTACCATTTGGCCTAGGGTTCTGTCTGTCCATTTTGTTTTTTGGATTTTTTTTGGTATAGTTTTTAGTGCTTGTTATCATTGGTGGATTTGTTTTTTGGTTTGGTTGCTCTCTTCTTTCTTTCCTTTGTTTTTATTACCTTTTTTTTAATAATATTTTTTAAATTTTAATTATTTTATTTTATTTTTTTCTTTCTTTCTTTCTTTTTCTTTCTCCCTTTTCTTCTGAGCCGAGTGGGTGACAGGGTCTTGGTGCTCTGGCCAGGTGTCACGCCTGAACCTCTGAGGTGGGAGAGCTGAGTTCAGGACATTGGACCACCTGAGGCCTCCCAGCCCCACATAATATCAAACAGCGAAACCTCTCACAGAGATCTCCATCTCAACACTAAGACCCAGCTCCACTCAACAACCAGCAAGCTACAGTGCTAGATACCCTGTGCCAAACAACTAGCAAGACAGGAACACAACCCTACCCATTAGCAGAGAGGTTGCCTGAAAATATAATAAGTTCACAGACACCCCAAAACGCACCACTAGACGTGGTCCTGCCCACCAGAAAGACAAGATCCAGCCTCATCCACCAGAACACAGGCAGCAGTCCCCTTCACCAGAAAGCCTACACAACTCACTGAACCAAATTTACCCACTGGGGGGAGACACCAAAAACAACGGGACATACGAACCTGCAGCCTGCGAAAAGGAGACCCCAAACACAGTAAGTTAAGCAAAATGAGAAGACAGAGAAATACACAGCAGATGAAGGAGCAATGTAAAAACCCAACAGACCAAACAAATGAAGAGGAAATAGGCAGCCAAACTGAAAAAGAATTCAGTAATGTTAGTAAAGATGATCCAAAATCTTGGAAAAAGAACGGAGAAAATACAAGAAACGTTTAACAAGGACCTAGGAGAACTAAAGAGCAAACAAACAATGATGAACAACACAATAAATGAAATTAAAAATTCTCTAGAAGGAATCAATAGCAGAATAACTGAGGCAGAAGGATGGATAAGTGACCTGGACGATAAAATATTGGAAATAACTATCACCGAGCAGAATAAAGAAAAAAGACTGAAAAGAATTGAGACAGTCTCAGAGACCTCTGGGACAACATTAAATGCACCGACATTCTAATTATAGGGGTCCCAGAAGAAGAAGAGAAAAAAAAGGGACTGAGAAAATATTTGAAGAGATTATAGCTGAAAACTTCCCTAATATGGGAAAGGAAACAGTCAATCAAGTCCAAGAAGCACAGAGAGTCCCATATAGGAAAAATCCAAGGAGAAACATGCCAAGACACATATTAATCAAACTATCAAAAATTAAACAAAAAGGAAAAATATTAAAAGCAGCAAGGGAAAAGCAACAAATGACATACACAGGAATCCCCATAAGGTTAACAGCTGATCTGTCAGCAGAAACTTTGCAAGCCAGAAGGGAGTGGCAGGACATATTTAAAGTGATGAAAGGGAAGAACCAACAACCAAGATTACTCTACCTAGCAAGGATCTCATTCCGACTTGATGGAGAAATTAAAAGATCTACAGACAAGCAAAACCTAAGAGAATTCAGCACCACCAAACCAGCTTTACAACAAATGCTAAAGGAACTCCTCTAGGCAGGAAACACAAGAGAAGGAAAAGACCTACAATAAAAAACACAAAACAAGAAAATAGTAATAGGAACATACATATGGATAATTACCTTAAATGTAAATGGATTATATGCTCCAACAAAAAGACATACACTGGCTGAATGGACACAAAAACAAGACCCGTATATATGCTGTCTACAAGAGACCCACTTCAGACCTAGGGACACATACAGACTGAAAGTGAGGGGATGGAAAAAGATATTCCATGCAAATGGAAATCAAAAGACAGCTGGCATAGCAATTCTCATATCAGACAAAATAGACTTTAAAATAAAGACTATTACAAGAAACAAAGAAGGACACTACATAATGATCAAAGGATCAATCCAAGAAGAAGATATAACAATTGTAAATATTTATGCACCCAACATAGGAGGACCTCAGTACATAAGGCAAATGCTAACAGCCATAAAAGGGGAAATCGACAGTAACAAAATCATAGTAGGGGACTTTAAACCCCCACTTTCACCAATGGACAGATCATCCAAAATGAAAATAAATAAGGAAACACAATGGAGAAAAGACAGCCTCTTCAATAAGTGGTGCTGGGAAAACTGGACAGCTACATGTAAAAGAATGAAATTAGAACACTCCCTAACACCATACACAAAAATAAACTCAAAATGGATTAAAGACCTAAATGTAAGGTCAGACATTATAAAACTCTTAGAGGAAAACATAGGCAGAACACTCTACGACATAAATCGCAGCAAGATCCTTTTTGACCCACCTCCTAGAGAAATGGAAATAAAAGCAAAAATAAACAAATGGGACCTAGTGAAACTTAAAAACTTTTGCACAGCAAAGGAAACTAGAAACAAGATGAAAAGACAACCCTCAGAATGGGAGAAAATATTTGCGAATGAAGCAACTGACAAAGGATTAATCTCCAAAATATACAAGCAGCTCATGCAGCTCAATATCAAAAAAGCAAACAACCCAATCCAAAAATGGGCAGAAGACCTAAATAGACATTTCTCCAAAGAAGATACACAGATTGCCAACAAACACATGAAAGGATGCTCAACATCACTAATCATTAGAGAAATGCAAATCAAAACTACAATGAGGTATCACCTCACACCAGTCAGAATGGCCATCATCAAAAAATCTACAAACAATAAGTGCTGGACAGGGTGTGGAGAAAAGGGAACCCTCTTGCACTGTAGGTGGGAATGTAAATTGATACAGCCACTATGGAGAACAGTATGGAGGTTCCTTAAAAAACTAAAAATAGAACTACCATATGACCCAGCAATCCCAGTACTGGCCATATACCCTGAGAAAACCATAATTCAAAAAGAGTCATGTACCACAATGTTCATTGCAGCACTATTTACAATAGCCAGGACATGGAAGCAACCTAAGTGCCCATCGAATGATGAATGGATAAAGAAGATGTGCCACATATATACAATGGAGTATTACTCAGCCATAAAAAGAAATGAAATTGAGTTATTTGTGGTGAGGTGATGGACCTAGAGACTGTCATACAGAGTGAAGTAAGTCAGAAAGAGAAAAAGAAATACCATATGCTAACACATATATATGGAATCTAAAAAAAAAATGGTTCTGAAAAACTTAGGGGCAGGACAAGAATAAAGACGCAGATGTAGAGAATGGACTTGAGGACACAGGGAGGGGGAAGGGTAAGCTGGGACGAGGTGAGGAGTGGCATGGAGATATACACACTACCAAATGTAAAATAGCTAGTGGGAAGCAGCCGCATGGCACAGGGAGATCAGTTCAGTGCTTTGTATCCACCTAGAGGGTGGGATAGGGAGGGTGGGAGGGAGACGTAAGAGAGAGGAGAAATGGGGATAAATGTACATGTATAGATGATTCACTTTGTTATACAGCGGAAACTAATACACCATTGTAAAGCAATTATACTCGAATAAAGACGTTAAAAAAAAAAACACAACAATTTGACCAAAATCCTTAAGATTATAACTTGCAGCAAGGTAATTTTTCATATTAGAAACTCATATGATTATAGTGATCCAGAAAAAATATGTTGAAAAAAGATGCTCATAGTCTCCTTAAACATTAAAATATTGTAAATAGCCTAAATATCCAGCCATAACACAGTGATTACCTTAAATATTACATAGCCATTAGGATACAATTGTTGAGGAATATTGAGTTTGGAAAATCTTCAGCTGAGTGAAATAGGATAGTAAATATACCATATGGTACCAAAAAAAAAATAAAAAAGAAAAGGTGAAGTTTGAATAGTGAGCTTGCCTAGTCATTTTTCTCCTGGTACTCCAAAATGCATTACTTATTTGTCCCTCCAGTCATTCATTAACATTTGAGTTGCAAGACACTGAAATAGGTGATGTGGAAATATGAGGGTGAACATACTAAGTTCCCGACCTCCTGGAAAGATAAGGTATATACACAGAGACCCAGACGACCAGGCAGTAAACAAGTGCCACGTGAGTAGGCACAGACAGTAAAGGCTGGAGAGTTCATATCAACACAGTACAGACTTTTTATGCACCATAACCTGGGAAGGCTATAAATGTGGCTAATGCATAATTCCAGCCCTCAAGGATCTTAACATTTATGGACACAGATATTTAGGCAACTAATCATAATACAGGAAAAGTGACTTAATAAGATAATCTCCTAATGTGAGTCAGTTTTGTGAAAGAAATAAACCTGGTGATAGAGACTAACAGGAAAGTGCAGAGAGAGGAAGGCCTTCCTTAACCAGGGCATGGTCAGAGAAAGTGGCTGTGAGGAGGTAACACTTGAGCTGAGGGAGAGAGGGAGCAGGTACGTGAAATGCCAGCGGAGAGGGAGCAGAAAGGAGCTCGGGTGTTGGAGGAGCAGAAATGTGGCTGGAGTACATTTCAGAGTATTGGTGAGGCCACAGAGGGGGTGGAAGGAAGCTCCCTCAGGGATCTCCAGACCAAGGTAAGGAGTTTGGATTTCATTGTAAGCTCAATGGGAAACCACTAAAAGTTGTTTGGTTTTTAAAAAATTCTTTTATTTGGTAAGTTTCAAATTTTATGAAAAGTTGTAAGAATAACACTATACAGTCTTTATTCCAATTCATCTACTGTTAACATTTTGCTCCATTTTTTATAGCCTTTGTTCTCTCTGTATGTACTTATTTTTTCTGAAGCATTTCATTTGAGCGTTAAGTTGCATAATTCATGCCCTTTAACCCCCAAATACTTTACTCTGAATTCCCCAAGAATAACAACATTCTCTTACATAAGTAGAATATACTTATCATCTTCAGAAAATTTAACATCGATACAATAATTTACTGTTCATAATCCAGTTTTGTCAACTGCCTCAGTAATGTTCTTTAACATTCTTTTTCTTGTTTTTTGCAAACAGCCCAGATGTCCTCCAACAGGTGAATGGAGGTATGTCCATACCATGGAACACTACTCAGCAACTAAAAAGACCAAACTATTGATACACACAACAACCTAGATAACCTCCAGAGAGTTACACTGAGTGAAAAAAAATAATCTCAAAAGATTACATATACAATATTATTCCACTTATAAAAATTCTTAAAATGACAAAATTATAGAAATGGAGAACTGATGAGCGATTACCAGGGGTTAAGAAGGAAGTAGGGGTAGGAGAGAAGTGGGGGGTGGCTATCATAGGTCAACATAAGGGATCCTCATGGTGATGGGAATGTTCTGTATCTTGACTGTATCAATATTAATATCCTGGTTGTGATATATTTTTTTTAACATCTTTACTGGACCTGGTTGTGATATTATACTGTAGTTTTGCTGATGTTACTACTGGGGAAAACTAGGTAAAGAGTATACAGAATCTCTCTATATTATTTTTTACAATGGCCTGTAAATATATAATCACCTCAAAAAATTTAATTAAAAAAAAAATCAATGAGACAGCAAAGTATTATTGTACTCAGTCACTTCATTTATACTCCAAGAGGTCCCCAGAATGCTTCCTGTGGTGTCAGACAGAGAGAAGGTGCTCAGTAGAGGTTTGTTGAATGAATAAATAAGAAAGGATTTGAGTTTCCTTTACCCGACCCCCCATTTTATAGCAGGTACCTGGCCATAAAGATTGTGACTAATCCCAAAATACTAGCTATTAAATGGCATATGTGGAACTGGAACTCTGGACTCCTAACTTCAAGGGCAAAATTTTCTTTTGATCACATCTTTTTTTTTAACATCTTTATTGGAGTATAATTGCTTTACAGTGGTGTATTAGTTTCTGCTTTATAACAAAGTGAATCCGTTATACATATACATATGTCCCCATATCTCTTCCCTCTTGCATCTCCCTCCCTCCCACCCTCCCTATCCCACCCCTCTAGGTGGTCATAAAGCACCGAGCTGATCTCCCTGTGCTATGCAGCTGCTTCCCACTAGCTACCTATTTTACGTTTGGTAGTGTATATATGTCCATGCCACTCTCTCACTTTGTCCCAGCTTACCCTTCCCCCTCCCTGTATCCTCAAGTCCATTCTCTAGTAGGTCTGTGTCTTTATTCCCATCTTGCCCCTAGGTTCTTCATGACCATTTTTTTTAGATTCCATATATATGTGTTAGCATACGGTATTTATTTTTCTCTTTCTGACTTACTTCACTCTGTATGACAGTCTCTAGGTCCATTCACCTCACTACAAATAACTCAATTTCGTTTCTTTTTATGGCTGAGTAATATTACATTGTATATATGTATCACATCTTCTTTATCCATTCATCTGTTGATGGACACTTAGGTTGCTTCCATGTCCTGGCTATTGTAAATAGAGCTGCAATGAACATTTTAGTACATGACACTTTTTGAATTATGATTTTCTCAGGGTATATGCCCAGGAGTGGGATTGCTGGGTCATATGGTAGTTCTATTTTTAGTTTTTTAAGGAACCTCCATACTGTTCTCCATAGTGGCTGTATCAATTTACATTCCCACCAACAGTGCAAGAGGGTTCCCTTTTCTCCACACCCTCTCCAGCATTTATTGTTTGTGGATTTTTTGATGATGGCCATTCTGACCGGTGTGAGATGATAGAAAGCCCAGAGATGATTATATCTTTATACTCTCTCTTCTCATGGAAGAGATGCTATCTCTTAAACCTTCATGGTCTCCTTTGTGTCAAAACATAGTTTCTTTCTTTCTTTCTTTTTATTTTTGCTAGAATATGGTTTTTTCCTTCTCATCACTGCCGTCTCCCTAAACAACTAGTATATCCACCACAGACATTTTCTTATCATTCACGTTAACCTTAATCCTCTACATCCCAGCTTGCATCCTTACCCCATTCCCCAACCTCTACCCTTCTCCCTTCACTAAAACTATTTTCTTAAAAATTCCAACTGCCCTCTTTGTGACATCATCTCAAAGTTCATCCTTCTGTATGTCTCTGTAGCATGAGAACCTTGTTGACAATTCACTTTGAGCTAATAATTTTACCTCTGGAAAACAAGTTATCCTTTTTCCCAGATAACATCTACATCCCCCGTCAGTTCTGATTCTGGGCTTTAAGATTCTCCAGTGTTCTTTCATTTCTATTACAGGTCTACATTCTTTCTCCCAGCTCAGTGAGTCCCTGGCAATGTTAAGTTCTCTCACAGTCTGGGATATCAAGTCCAACATTCTTTGCCTCCCCAAAGCCTCTGACCCGTATAGGAAGCGGCCTATGGAAAAGCCCACCCTTGCCACCCTCTCTGCAGAAGGAGACAGGGAGAAAGAACCATCATTATGGGACTTACTGAACAGGTTATTCCAGGTCACATTTGTCTTTTCCTCAGACTCTATTGTTTGGAAAATGAGTACCCTGTGATGGTCCAGGTTTTTAAGCAATTCTTCACAGTAAAATGGAATCCCACAGCTTCCCTCTGCCATGTACCTGTAGTGAAAACAACGCAATCTATTTATATCAAAGAACCATCTTTAGGGAAGTAAAAATATTTGAGTTTTCTCAATCACCTGAAAATAATCACTTCTCTTTCTCCATTTGCTTTGGTTTGTTTTTCATTTTTAGGGATTGCTTTTTCTTTTTTCTCTCATTTTTAAAATTACATAATAAACCATTTAAATCTTTCCAAAGTCAAAACTATGTAATAAGGTACATCCTCAGTCTTGATTCCCTTCCTCACCTTATAAGTAACCATTTAAATTAGTTTCTGGTTTATCTTTTCAACGTTTCTTTGTAAAACTATAGAAAATGCACACACGTATTTCACTCTCTTCCTTAGATAAAAGACAGCAAGTTATACATACTGCACACTAGGCAACCCCTTGTTTTTTCGCTCAACAATGTATCCTGGTCATCCCTCCATATCAGTAGATCTTCCTTATTTCTCTTTATAGCTACGTAGGGCTCAATCGTGTGGATGAATCCTAGTTTATTCTAACTATCCTCTTAGAGATGGACATTTGGATTGCTTTCAGTCTTTTACTAGTACAAATAATGCCTCAATAAAAACTGTGCCCATATGTCACTTCATATTTTTGTCAATATATATATTTTTAAATTTTTTATTGAAGTATAGTTGATTTACAATGTTGTGTTAGTTTCAGGTGTACAGCAAAGTGGTTCAGATATATATATATATATATATATATATATATATACACATACATATTCTTTTTCAGATTCTTTTCCCTTATAGGTTATTATAAAATATTGAGCATAGTTCCCTGTCAGTGTATCTTTGAGATAGGTTCCTAGAATTGGGAAGGCTAGATCAAAAAGTAAATGCATATATAATAAATGTATACATATATAATAAATACATACATAATAAATAAATACATACATACATACAGAGAGAAAGAGGGAGAGACAGAGAGACAAAGGGAAAGAACACACAAAATTCATGCCTGGAGTTATTTTAAATGAGACTTTGTCCAAGACGTTTCTCTTCCAGAAGCAAAGCAACCTCATTAGAAAGAACAGATGCAGATAGCAAGGTGGCTTGTGAACAGCCAGCTAAGGAAGAGGCGTTGTCCATGTTGTTAAGGGGACTGCTGTCAAGACCCCAGGAGAGGAGTCACTGAGAAGCTCAGAGAGCACTGACGTCACCATCTACCATGACAGGGAACACCAGCACCAGACCACGTTATTGCCAGCGGCTAAGACCTTGCTCAGCTGTGGGCTGTGGTTCTTAAGGCTTACCAGTTTGCCTTTCGTGTTACTTGCCCATGACAGTGCCCTTAGTCACTGTGGGTTAGAGTGAGTGTACCCATAGCCAGCGTGATGAAAGGGAGACAAAACTGAGGTCCTAAGCAACGTTTGAGACGGTGTAACAGGGACCATAACAAGGAAAAGTGAGCAGCACCCGTCCTGTCAAGCATGTTCAGTGGCCCCTTTGAGAGGCGGGACCAACAAGAATCCTGAAATGGCCGCTTTCAGACACATCTTAAGGAATCTGATGAAGTCTGGACCTGGAGAATGAGTGCAGATGTCAAGGCCTCAGGACAGACATAGGTTACTCACGTGTCTAGTTCTTTGGGGATACCCCTGACGTTGAGGTCCAGGCAGACCTTGTTGAGGATGTCCTTAGGCTGCACGGCTCCAAGGGTGACATAGGTGGTGTTCCTGTTCTTCATTATGGCACTGGCAGCTGCACAGGGTATGTCGATGAAGGGAGACAGGGACATGATGATGAAGATGGGAACAGACCGGATAAGCTTCTCCATAAAGGTCCAGGAGGCTGAATCGATAAACTGGCCTTCATCGATGATGAAAATAATCCTTTCCTCTTTCACCGTCTGGACAAGGTGGAGAAACAGAAAGAAAAATGCTGTAGGACTTCAGGGGGTTTTTCTGTTTTTGTTTGTTTTTTTGGCCGCACCGAGCAGCTTGCGGGATCTCAGTTCCCCGACCAGGGATTGAACCCAGGCCATGGCAGTGAAAGCGCCAAATCCTAACTAGACCACCAGGGAACTCCCGTGACTTCAGTTTTTTATACACATGTATGGGTATGCATGTGTATCCACCGAGTTTTGTGAAGCTAAGTTGAATCTGTTCTTTCCAATAACTTTGCGTTAATTTAGATTCCGCTAATTGGAATCTGTGGCAATGGGGACAGAACTGGCTGGAATAGACTGTTACTTGGTCAAATCTTTGTGTAAAGGTAATGTAAATATATAGGATAGATGGGGTTGTAGTCAAGTTAAACAGCCATTACATAAAAATTACTGAGGTTTACTTCAAGTCATTCTAATCTATTGAAAAATGAAGGTCTCCTGGAAATACATTGACATTTATTCAACCAACATCAATTCAACACATACTTACCAAGCACCCACTGGGCTGGGTGCTGGAGGCAGAGTGCTGAGAGAAACTCACCTGGTCCTTGCCCTGCTGGCAGTTTATGCTGTTCTAGCTTGAGCTATGGCACATGTTACACTTAAAAACAGATCGTGTGTCTCTTTTCTTGTGTAGACTACCTTTCCCTAACTAGTCTGAATTATTTATTTACTCATTAAGCATTTATTGTGCATCTGTTAGGGTCAGGTACTGTTTTAAGCACTGGGGATAGAGTATTAGACAAAATATAGAGCTTACATTTAGTGTGAGCCCCTGCATAGCGGGCCCTGCATTTCCATAGTGTAACATGTCTAAATGGAGAAAACCTTCCCCAATCTTACTGCTCCAGACTGCTCTTGGCTTCTTTTTTTTCCCTCTGGGAAGAGATTGGGTTAAGCCATTCTTTCCCTCTGCATGTTTTTATAAACTAGAGCAGCAAAGGCTACATTCAAATGTCAAATTTCAGAAGATGATCATTATAAAGTAGTATAGCCTGCCTTATCACATATATGTTAAGTCCCCTCTTACACCCCCATTCTGTCACCAGATCGTTAGTTCTTCATTGACCCTGAGAACATTTTAATGAATAGGGGTTAGTATCCCATTGTTTTGTATTTGACTAATATCTTTAAAACTACAGGGCAGGGAGTTCCCTGGTGGCGCAGTGGTTGAGAGTCTGTCTGCCAAGGCAGGGGACACAGGTTAGAACCCTGGTCCAGGGAGATCCCACATGCCACAGAGCAACTAAGCCCGTGCGCCACAACTACTGAGCCTGCGCTCTAGAGCCAACAAGCCACAACTACTGAGCCTGAGTGCCGCAACTACTGAGCCCACATGAGGCAACTACTGAAGCCCGTGCACCTAGAGCCTGTGTTCCGCAACAAGAAAAGCCACCGCAATGAGAAGCCCGTGCACTGCAACGAAGAGTAGCCCCCGCTCACCACAACTAGAGAAAGCCTGTGTGCAGCAACAAAGACCCAATGCAGCCAAAAAAAAATTTTTTTTTAATTAAAAAAATCTTCGTAACATTCATAGGAGGTGGCACTGTTGAATCTATTTACTGAGAAAATTTAGGCAAAGAGAAGTTAAGCCACTTGCCCGAGGTCATACCCATAGTAAATGATCCAAAGATTGTTGTCATAGCACAGAGTCAAAGCACAGCTTTACTCATGGTTTCCAACTAGGTTGTGGATCGGAACCAACTGAGAAGTTTCAAAACAAAAACAAACAACTAAACAGATTCCTAGGCCCAAACCAAGCCCTTTTCAATTTGGGGTAGAATTCACAAATCCATATATTCTATGAAGCTTCCTGGATACTTGTGGTGCAAACAGTCCAAAGCCTGACATTTAGAAACTACTGATATAGCCTTATTTGCCTGCAGTGGAGAAGAAGGAAGTTGTGTTATAAACTTACACAATGCCACAAACTTGAATTGTTTATTTATGTTGTGCCAGACACTCTGCTGGTCAATAGTGATACAAGAATGAGAAAGAGGCTCCCTTTCCTTAAGAAGCTCACGACCTCCTGAGGGGGAGAGACACATATATAAGTAGCAAATTGCAATACAGTATGGAAAATACAATAAGAAATATGTTCAAAGTGCTACAGAAACACAGCAGAAGAGGAATTAGTCATGCCTCGTGATTTGGGGGAGTTCTCACTGAAGAGGTGACATTGAATGATGAGTAGCATTTCTCCAGGTTAAAAAAAAAAAAAGTCTTTTATCTTATTAGTATTGAGAACTAATTGGATAGTATAAAGCACTGGTTGGAGCGATTTGCACACACTTTAGCAGTTGTATGGAGGATGAATTGGAGTGGAGAGGTATGAGGCACAGAGATTAGTTGGAAAGCTATGGAAATAGTCCAGGAAGAGAAAGAGGCTGAACTACAGTAGGGAACAGAGGACAGGGAGATTCCAGAGTCAGTCTGAGGTAGACATGGTAGGACTTGTCAACTGAGTAAATGTAGAAGATGTGGCAACTTGTGAGGAAGGGAGCAAAGATAACTTTAAATGATGTGTGAATGAATTTGCTATTAACTAAATCAAGGGTCAGGATCAGGATGAGGAAGGTAGGGCACTAAAGTAGGGAAAAAAATGAATTTAGTATTAGACACTGAACTGAGTGTGAGTCCCCATATCCAAGTGGAATATACAGTTCTTGGAAATATGGTTTTGGTGCTTATACGAGAGCTGAGGAATGGGATATAAAGTTGGTGATCATCAACATATAATGGACAGTCATGATATTACTCAGAGAGAAAAAGTTAACATTGGTTGAGTGCTTCCAATGAAAGAGGCACTATTCTAAGTTTTACACATAATCTAGTCATTTAAACCTTACAACCCTGTGAGCTAGGTACTATTATTTCCTCATTTTATAGAAGATAAAGTAAAAGCATGGACAGGTTGAGTCACTTGATCAAGGTTACCCAGGTAGCAAGTGATAGGCCTAAGGGCTCAAACCTTGGTAGACTGATTACAGAGCCTATATACATAACCAGTTTGATAGACTGCATCTCATACAGAGGGAGAGAAAAAGAGGACTGGTTTTAAGGCGAGGCCAAACTCCCAGGAGTAATGTTAAAGGACTCCTTTCAAGCACAGCTAAATTCTGAACAGACTCTTAGCTTGAGGTTTGGAAGGATGGAGGAAAATGAAACACTTTGGGTTAAAGCTTTCACATACTTCAAAGCTTCTTGCCATTGGAGTCTAAACCCTTGAGGCCACCTGGCTTTGCGGTGAGATGCCCAGTTTCCCCCTCCCCATTATTTGACCCATAGATGCTCTTACTTGCTCCAAGATCTTCATAAACAACGCTTCCAACTGCTTCTGCTTTCTCATGGTGCTCATCCTGGAAACCTCTCGTGAAATAGGGAACTGTATAAAGAATTATGAGAATACTGAGTGTGGGCAAATAGCAGAGGGAACCACTAGTTGTATGACTCTGGCAATTCACTTTACTGTTCTGTGCCTTAAAATCCTCATGTGTTAGATAATCCGTAACATCCCTTCCAGCTCTAATACTCTATGCCATTGAATCTAATAGATACAGGAAACAACAGGGCACATTCTTGTCTTTGCATTGGCGGTCACCTGTGGGAGCAGAGTGATTTCGTGCCCTGGACTAGCTAGTATAGTATAGCTATGATGGGAAGGTGAGAAAAGAAATGAATCTGCAGGTGGCTATTTGGGTTTTCTTGAGTCTGGTACCAATATATCGCAGGAAGGTGGCTCATTCAAGGACTGGGAGCCATTTCCTTACCACCTGGATGCTCCAGATGAGAAAAGAAGAGGATAATAAAGGCCAAAGAGATGCAAAGTCATAAAGCATCAGGGAAGAGTGGCCACATCTGCCCCTTCACTATTTCTCACAGGAGTCTAACACTAGCTAGTTACCTGCACATGGAAAATGTCATTAAGAAGACAATGGAACTTTTCATCCAGCAGTGACTTGACTTTATTTTGAAGGTTGGTCTGTCGTTCTTTATAATGTTTGCAAGTATCCAGACCTAGTACATTGGCCATGAGTATCTGGATGGTATAAAAATTTTGATGGAAGCTGATCTTAGTCAACGCAATAGCAATAGTCCTGTTTATAAGAAAGTCAGGAATCAGAGTTTTAAAATAATATTTTTTGAAAACAATAAAGGTTGAAGGAAAGCCCTGACTCTTCATATTCAGTTGTAACGACAGATTTCCCAAGCTATCTGGAAGCTGTTCTTTATTTGTGCTTCAGATACCCTCCCTTATTCCACTATGTTTCTAAGCTCTGTAAATGTATCCTAGCTATCCCCTCTTCTCTAGCCCTACCACCACTGCCTGGGTTCAGGCTCTCATACTCTCACCTATACTCCCTAACAGCATACTACTACCCCTGTCTAGCGCCAAGACTCTCTGAATGCATCACCTTTATAGAAGCTTGAAGCACCTAGATAGATGCAAGTCTAGGCTAAGCCTAGACTCCTTCATGTGACATATAAGCCTTTCCAAGGCCTCATTGTCATTTCTTGCCACTCTCTGCCCAGCAGTCTACCCTCCACCAACAACAAACCGGTGAGGTTTCCCTGCACATCCAACTGTTTCTTCTCTTTATGCCTTTGCTTTCCTCGGCCTGGAGTGTTATCACTTCTCACAGTCCCTCCTAATCCCTCGTTTCCTGTTCATTTATAAATCTCAGCTCAGGAGTAACCTCCTGGAAATCTTCCCTGATGCCCTCAGGTTGGATGACATACCCCTCTTTCTTGTAGCTTTTACAGTACTCTATTGCGTGCTTCTATCAGTGTCCTCACCACATTCTATTTTTACTGTCATCTCTCTTTCCTTTTCTTTTGTGAGAACTCCTTGAGGGTAGGGATCAGATATTATTCGTCTCCAAGGCTTTGCAACTTGTTATGGATTGATTTATGCATCCCCCCCACCAATTCATATGCTGAAGTCTTAGCCCTCAGAATGCAACCTTATTTGGGAATAGGGTCATTGCAGATGTAACTAGGTAAGTTAAGATGAGGCCATACTGGAATAGGGTGGGCCCCTAATCCAATATGACTGTCTCTTTATAGGAAGGGGAAATTTGGGGGACTCCCTGGCGGTCCAGTGGTTAGGACTCGGTGCTTTCACTGGTGTGGCCCAGGTTCAATCCCTGGTTGGGGAACTAAGATCCTGCAAGCCACACAGTGGGAAAAAAAAAGAAGAGGGAAATTTTTGGACACGGACAGTACACATGGAGAACATCATGTGAAGATGGAGGCAGAGACTGGGGTGATGCTTATACAAGCCAATGAACACCAATGACTGCCAGCAAGCCACCAGAAGCTAGGAAAGAGGCACAGAACAGATTGTCCCTCACAGCTGATGGAAGGAACCAACTTTACGACACCTGGATCTTGGACTTCTACCCTCTTGTACACTGAGACAATATACTTTTGTTGCTTAAGCCACCTAGCTTGTGGTGCTTTGTCATGGTAGCTCTAGCAAACTAACACAGCACTTAGTTCCTGGAACATAGTAGGTACTCAGTAAGTGATGGAATAAATGAGTGTCTTCTGGTTATTTTGAATTATCCCCTCAGCAATGTTAAAGGTATTTTAAAACTAGTCTTTCTCAGGCCTGACATTAAAAAAGAGTAGAAACACAGTTAAAAATAAGATTAATAAGAATGTTCCCCTTAAAGCCTTTAGGTTAGATGGTGAAAGGATGTGAGACACCATTACCATTGTCTTGGTCATCATCACTGTTACTGAATACCATACCGTCCACCTCCATGAGATGGGCTGTCCCAAAGAGAGCCCTCATGACACTCCTTATATGAGAAGAGACAAACAGCATGAGGTAAGTACATCAGCTCTGCCTTCCGAAGGAAAATCCAGAGGCCTTTCATTCTCTAACCATACTCTCAGGGCTCAGTGGTTTGAACTAGTGATTCCCTGTCAGCCACATGGATAAACTTACGTATTTGTTCTGCAAACCCAATCTATCCTCAACATTTATACCAGTTGTTCTCAAACTGTGCATTAGGAAACTTAAAAAGATCAATGTCCAAGCCCATCTTGGCATTAAATCAGGATCTCCAGGGGTCAGCCCATCTTCCATTTTCTCAGTTCGATATGTTTATCATTAATTATTTATCTAGCACAAGGGGCATGACACCCAATAATAACTGATAGATTGTGGATAGTATACATAAGGCAACTTATATAAAGGAGAGGAACATTGAAACAAATGAAACTCTTGAGGATGTCAGGATCCTCTGGATTCACAAAAAAATGGTCATTGCAAGACACTCACCTGTGGTTCTCACCTTGGGCCAGGTACTCAATTTCTACTAGTATCTGGCTTTTTCCATATCCCGATAATCCCTCGTACATCAGGACCCGGCTGCAGTTAGATATCAAAAATTCCTTCATAGTACACATGAAGTATTTGATCTCCTTATCGCGTCCTGTTATTTTCATTTTTTAAAAAGGGAGCAAACCCAATCAACATAAAATAGTCTAGAAACATAAAAAAGCACATAGTGATACAGCTTCTAAGAATACCCTTGGAATTTCCATGGCATTGTTCATGGAGTTTCTTGAGGTCCTGTGCACTTTAAAATTTTTAAAAATCTTTCTCTAGAACTTTCCAGTTAACAGTGTGGTTTTACAGTTTTGGTTTGTTTTGGTTTGGTTTGGTTTTTTTTGATTCCCACAAGCTGTGAGGGAAAGGATTCTTATAATGCTCATTATGATGTCCATTTAATTTTAGTGTAGAAAACTGAGATTTGCTTAAATTATACAACCAGGAATTAAACCAGGGCTATCTGACCCTAATGCTTGTTTTCTTTTCCTTTTTCTGTAACACACGAGAAGTAACTATAGATTATTACATTAGGAAATCAACTTATTAAAGTTAAGGTTCCCATGTTGAAAAATATGGATAAAATTTTTTTATTTCTGATTCTGTGAAGGAAACTTGCTCTTTGTAAATGAGAAATTATACTTATCTCAGGGCTACTAAAAGTATTAACAGTGATAAAAAAAATTCAATTTGCTTTAAAAAACTCATATGTAGATTAATTCTATCATAAGAACAACCTAAATTCTTAGTAAAAATAAATTATAGTTTTTTTTCCTTATTATAAAACTAATGCATGCTCACTGTAGAAAATATAGAAAACTTAAAAAATGAAAAGAAGAAGATAAAAAAGTCCTCTTGGGTTACAACACTATCACTCTTATTTTTCTTATGTGTTTTTAAATATGTGTAACAGGATGCCCTGACTGAAATCTGAAACTCAGCCTACAGTCTTTGAAACCTGGGTGGATAGGAAGGAGTTGGCAGAACGGTAATTTCTGTCAAAAGAGCTGGAGACCAAATCAGGGTTGACTCTTCCTTCTTTGCTGGACAGATCACTGTGGAGGGCCCATTCTGTTTTCCATTGATAGAGTAAATACATACCTAGGTGTTAGCTAAAGTCTATTGAAAACCAAGACCACTACTCTAAGTTTAGATGTTTTATACAAAGAAGCTAAGTGTTTATTTGGTAATGTAAATTTCTGGGTAAGATTTAGTGAGAATTACTCTGCAGACCATATTGCTTCTTTTAAGTGAAACATTTCCTTTCTGAAAACGCATTTGAATTTCAATTTTGTGAGATGTGTAGTATTGTTCTTTGGCCTAAAGCTTACACAGGAACTTAGAAGATAAGGCCCAGAAGTCTGCAGAGCAGAATATTCTAGCTGTTTTATGTTCTATTTGTATAGAACACATACAGGTAAGAACTTACTGATTGTCTTTTTAGTTGGATTCTAAAATGAGGTTAACTCAACTTGCCTTGAAGTATGCATACCTTGTTTCTATTTGAACAAGGCCCTAATATCTGAGACTGTTGTATGCATTTTTGACCCTAAAAGAACACTTTTTGTTCATCTTAGTTTTGTTATCATTTAGCATATACAATTTCATTTACAGGCGCTCTTGTAAAAGAAGGGTATTTCCCGTACTCCTAACCTCTGACAGTCTGTTTTTGGTTATAGCTTTAAGGAAAGATATGTGGGCCTGATCTTTACCTTATACTGGTGAAATCAGGGTAAAAAGGCAAATAGAGAGAATTCCCTGGCAGTCCAGTGGTTAGGACTCTGCGCTTTCAATGCTGAGGGCCTGGGTTTGATCCCTGTTCAGGGAACTAAGGTCTCACAAGCTGCTCAGCAGCAGCCGAAAAAGAAAAGAAAACAAAACACACACACAGGGCTTCCCTGGTGGCGCAGTGGTTGAGAATCTGCCTGCCAATGCAGGGAACACGGGTTCGAGCCCTGGTCTGGGAAGATCCCACATGCCGCGGAGCAACTAGGCCTGTGAGCCACAATTACTGAGCCTGCGCGTCTGGAGCCTGTGCTCCGCAACAAGAGAGGCCGCGATAGTGAGAGGCCCGCGCACCGCGATGAAGAGTGGCCCCCGCTTGCCGCAACTGGAGAAAGCCCTCGCACAGAAACGAAGACCCAACACAGCCATAAATAAATTAATTAATTAATTTTTTAAAAAATTAAAAAAAAAAAACCACACACACAGAAAACAAACAAACAAAGGCAACTAGACCAGACTGAGAAATATATGCATATTGCAGCAATGTATTCTAATATGTCTGTCATACTGAGTCCTCAGTTTTGTAGAAAGGGTGTTAGGACTTCCATTTACTGTCAGTCACTATCACAACAAGCATATCCTAGGATGAAAAGTTAGGCCTCGGAGGAGGGTGAGAGTGGGCATTCCTTCTCCTTTCTAGCCTTCAAGAGTTTGGGGATCTGGACTTATAAGAAGTGATGTGCTTGCAGACTCTGAAAACTACCTGAATGCACTGAAAGTTAGGCATTGCTGCTGGCTCAAGTGCTCTTTGAAGTTCTGGAACTGTTGCCTTCTTTTATGCTCTGCTGACATCAAGATTCTGTCCTAATATTCCCCCAAGGTGTGGGACAGAGACTCTTCTCAATTGCCCTAACACAATTATGACCGAGATTTAATTTATAATGATACTTTTAGGGATGTTCACGTCTAACAGATGGAAATTACAAGTGTTACTTGAAATGGCTGCCTTCAGAATCCACAGGCCAATCTTCATGTGGGTCTCTTCTCTACCTCATTTTATGTCTACTTCCCTGTATTGTCTTGAGTTAGCTTTCTTATGATAGGGTCCCTCTCACCAAGAATCACAAAGACATCACTGCCAGAGGGATCATAGCTCTAAATGTAAAAGGTAAAACAACATTTCTGGAAGAGAATCTAGAAAAATATCTTCATGACTTTTGGGTGAGGAAAGATTTCTCAAACAGTATACAAAAGCACTAATTATAAAGAAAAAGATTGATAAATTGGATTTCATTAAAATCAAAAATTGTGTTCATTAAATACATAATAAATACATATAAATAGAGTAAATAGAGTAAATACATATAAATAGAGTAAATACATAATAGAGTAAAAAGGCAAGCACAGAATGGGAAAAGTTACATACAGTAAAAACAAATAGACCCATTTTCAGAATATATAAATAATTCCAACAGATCTATAAAAAAATACAATCCAATTGAAAAATAGACAAAAGATTTGCACAGACACTTTATAAAAGATGATTTCCAAATGGCCAATAAATATTTGGAAAAGGCGCTCAACCACATCAGGGAAATACAGATGGAAACCATGGTGAGATACCACTATAAACCCAACAGAATTATTAAAATTATAAAGACTGAGAAAACTATCTACCAAAATTGTACCCTTTGCCCCAACAGTATCACTTCTATATATATATACTCAACAGCAGAAATGCATACATATGTTCACCGTAAGACTTGTACAAAAAGCTTTATGGCAGTATTATTCATAAGAACCCAAACTGGAAACAACTCAAATGTTGTACAAAAGCAGAATGAATACATTGTTATATATTTATAAAAAGGAATATAGTCATCCCTCTGTATCCACAGGAGATTGCTTCCAGGACCCCCGGGGATATCAAAATCTGCGGATGCTCAAGTCCCTTATATAAAATGGTGTAGAGGAGGGGCAAGATGGCGGAAGAGTAAGACGCGGAGATCACCTTCCTTCCCACAGATACAGTAGAAACACATCTACACGTGGAACTACTCCTACAGAACACCTACTGAACGCTGGCAGAAGACGTCGGACCTCCCAAAAGGCAAGAAAATCCCCACGTACTAGGGTAGGGCAAAAGAAAAAAGAAATAACAAGAGACAAAAGAATAGGGACAGGACCTGCGCCAGTGAGAGGAAGCCGTGAAGGAGGAAAGGTTTCCACACACTAGGAAGCCCCTTCGCGGGCAGAGACTGCAGGTGGCGGAGGGGGGAAGCTTCGGAGCCACGGAGGAGAGCGCAGCCACGGGGGTGCGGAGGGCAAAGCGGAGAGATTCCCGCACAGAGGATTGGTGCCGACCAGCACTCACCAGCCCGAGAGGCTTGTCTGCTCACCCGCCAGGGCGGGCGGGGGCTGGGAGCCGAGGCTCGGGCTTCGGTCGGATCGCAGGGAGAGGACTGGGGCTGGCGGCGTGACACAGCCTGAGGGGGGCTAGTGCGCCACAGCTAGCCGGGAGGGAGCCCGAGAAAAAGTCTGCAGCCGCCGAAGAGGCAAGAGACTGTTTCTTGCCTCTTTGTTTCGCGGCGCGCAAGGAGAGGGGATTCAGAGTGCCGCCTAAACGAACTCCAGAGACTGGCGCGAGCCGTGGCTATCAGCGCAGACCCCAGAGGCGGGCGCGAGCCGCAGCTAACAGGGCGGAACCCAGAGACGGGCGCGAGCCGCGGTTATCAGCGCGGACCCCAGAGACGGGCAGGAGATGCTAGGGCTGCTGCTGCTGCCGCCACCAAGAAGCCTGTGTGCGAGCACAGGTCACTCTCCACACCGCCCCTCCCGGGAGCCGGTGCAGCTCGCCGCTGCCGGGCTCCCGTGGTCCGGGGACAACTTCCCCGGGAGAACGCACGGCGCGCCTCAGGCTGCTGCAACGTCACGCCGGCCTCTGCCGCCACAGGCTCGCCCCGCCTCCTCCGTACCCTTCCTTCCGCCCACCCCCCCCGGCCTGAGTGAGCCAGAGCCCCCGAAGCAGCTGCTCCTTTAACCCCGTTCTGTCTGGGCGGGGAACGGACGCCCTCAGGCGACCTACATGCAGAGGCGGGTCCAAATCCAACGCTGAACCCCGGGAGCTGTACGAACAAAGAAGAGAAAGGGAAATCTCTCCCAGCAGCCTCAGAAGCAGCGGATTAAAGCTCCACAAACAACTTGATGTGCCTGCATCTGTTGAATACCTGAATAGACAACGAATCATCCCAAATTCAAGAGGTGGACTTTGGGAGCAGGATATATTAATTTTTCCCCTTTTCCTTTTTTTGTGAGTGGATATGTGTATGCTTCTCGGTGAGATTTTGTCTGTATAGCTTTGCTTTCACCATTAATTCTAGGGTTAGGTACGTCCGTTTTTTTTTTTTTTTAACTTAAAAAAAATTTTTTTTTCCTAATAAATGTTTTCTTAATAATTTTTACCTTATTTTCTATTTTTAGAAATTAAAAAAAATTTTTAATAAGTTTTTTCATATTTTTTATTTTAAAAAAAATTAAAAAATTTTTTTCTTAACAATTTTTTTCTTATTTTTTATTATAAAAAATTAATAAATCTATATTTAAAAATTAAAAAAAATTTTATCTGAATACATTTACTCTTAATAATTTTTTTCTTATTTTTTATTATAATAGCTTTATTTTATTTTATTTTATCCTCTTTCTTTCTTTCTTTCTATTTTTTTCTCCCTTATACTCTGAGCTGTGTGGATGAAAGGCTCTTGGTGCTCCAGCCAGGCATCAGGACTGTGCCTCTGAGGTGGGAGAGCCAACTTCAGGACACTGGTCCACAAGAGACCTCCCAGCTCCACGTAATACCAAACGGTGAAAATCTCTCAGAGATCTCCATCTCAACATCAAGACCCAGCTTCACTCAACGACCAGCAAGTTACAGTGCTGGACACCCCATGTCAAACATCTAGCAAAACAGGAACATAGCCCCACCCATTAGCAGAGAGGCTGCCTAAAATCATAATAAGGCCACAGACACCCCAAAACACACCACCAGATGTGGATGTGCCCACCAGAAAGACAAGATCCAACCTCATCCAACAGAACACAGGCACTAGTCCCCTCCACCAGGAAGCCTACACAACCCACTGAACCAACCTTAGCCACTGGGGACAGATACCAAAAACAACGGGAACTACGAACCTGCAGCCTGTGAAAAGGAGACCCCAAACACAGTAAGATAAGCAAAATGAGAAGACAAAAAAACACACAGCAGATGAAGGAGCAGGGTCAAAACACACCAGACCTAACAAATGAAGAGGAAATAGGCAGTCTACCTGAAAAAGAATTCAGAATAATGATAGTAAAGATGATCCAAAATCTTGGAAATAGAATAGACAAAATGCAAGAAACATTTAACAAGGATGTAGAAGAACTAAAGAGGAACCAAGCAACGATGAAAAACACAATAAATGAAATTAAAAATACTCTAGACGGGATCAATAGCAGAATAACTGAGGCAGAAGAACGGATAAGTGACCTGGAAGATAAAATAGTGGAAATAACTACTGCAGAGCAGAATAAAGAAAAAAGAATGAAAAGAACTGAGGACAGTCTCAGAGACCTCTGGGACAACATTAAACGCACCAACATTCGAATTATAGGGGTCCCAGAAGAAGAAGAGAAAAAGAAAGGGACTGAGAAAATATTTGAAGAGATTATAGTTGTAAACTTCCCTAATATGGGAAAGGAAATAGTTAATCAAGTCCTGGAAGCACAGAGAGTCCCATACAGGATAAATCCAAGGAGAAACACGCCAAGACACATATTAATCAAACTATCCAAAATTAAATATAAAGAAAACATATTAAAAGCAGCAAGGGAAAAACAACAAATAACACACAAGGGAATCCCCATAAGGTTAACAGCTGACCTTTCAGCAGAAACTCTGCAAGCCAGAAGGGAGTGGCAGGATATACTTAAAGTGATGAAGGAGAAAAACCTACAACCAAGGTTACTCTACCCAGCAAGGATCTCATTCAGATTTGATGGAGAAATTAAAACCTTTACAGACAAGCAAAAGCTGAGAGAGTTCAGCACCACCAAACCAGCTTTACAACAAATGCTAAAGGAACTTCTCTAGGCAGGAAACACAAGAGAAGGAAAACACATACAACAACAAACCCAAAACATTTAAGAAAATGGGAATAGGAACATACATATCAATAATTACCTTAAATGTAAATGGATTAAATGCTCCCACCAAAAGACACAGACTGGCTGAAAGGATACAAAAACAAGACCCATATATATGCTGTCTACAAGAGACCCACTTCAGACCTAGGGACACATACAGACTGAAAGTGAGGGGATGGAAAAAGATATTCCATGCAAATGGAAATCAAAAGACAGCTTGCATAGCAATTCTCATATCAGACAAAATAGACTTTAAAATAAAGACTATTACAAGAGACAAAGAAGGACACTATATAATGATCAAGGGATCGATCCAAGAGGAAGATATAACAATTGTAAATATTTATGCACCCAACATAAGAGCACCTCAATACATAAGGCAAATACTAACAGCCATAAAAGGGGAAATCGACAGTAACACAATCATAGTAGGGGACTTTAACACCCCACTTTCACCAATGGACAGATCATCCAAAATGAAAATAAATAAGGAAACACAAGCTTTAAATGATACATTAAACAAGATGGACTTAATTGATATTTATAGGACATTCCACCCAAAAACACAGAATACACATTTTTCTCAAGTGCTCATGGAACATCCTCCAGGATAGATCATATATTGGGTCACAAATCAAGCCTTGGTAAATTTAAGAAAATTGAAATCGTATCAAGTATCTTTTCCGACCACAACGCTATGAGACTAGATATCAATTACAGGAAAAGATCTGTAAAACATACAAACACATGGAGGCTACACAATACACTACTTAATAACGAAGTGATCATTGAAGAAATCAAAGGGGAAATCAAAAAATACCTAGAAACAAATGACAATGGAGACATGACGACCCGAAACCTATGGGATGCAGCAAAAGCAGTTCTAAGAGGGAAGTTTATAGCAATACAAGCCTACATCAAGAAACAGGAAACATCTCGAATAAACAACCTAACCTTGCACCTAAAGCAATTAGAGAAAGAAGAGCAAAAAAACCCCAAAGCTAGCAGAAGGAAAGAAATCATAAAGATCAGATCAGAAATAAATGAAAAAGAAATGAAGGAAACAATAGCAAAGATCAATGAAACTAAAAGCTGGTTCTTCGAGAAGATAAACAAAATTGACAAACCATTAGCCAGACTCATCAAGAGAAAAAGGGAGAAGACTCAAATCAATAGAATTAGAAATGAAAAAGGAGAAGTAACCACTGACACTGCAGAAATACAAACAATCATGAGAGATTACTACAAGCAACTCTATGCCAATAAAATGGACAACTTGGAAGAAATGGACAGATTCTTAGAAATGCACAACCTACCGAGACTGAACCAGGAAGAAATAGAAAATATGAACAGACCAATCACAAGCACTGAAATTGAAACTGTGATTAAAAATCTTCCAACAAACTAAAGCCCAGGACCAGATGGCTTCACTGGCGAATTCTATCAAACATTTAGAGAAGAGCTAACACCTATCCTTCTCAAACTCTTCCAAAATATTGCAGAGGCAGGAACACTCCCCAACTCATTCTACGAGGCCACCATCACCCTGATACCAAAACCAGACAAAGATGTCACAAAGAAAGAAAACTACAGGCCAATATCACTGATGAACATAGATGCAAAAATCCTCAACAAAATACTAGCAAACAGAATCCAACAGCACATTAAAAGGATCATACACCATGATCAAGTGGGGTTTATTCCAGGAATGCAAGGATTCTTCAATATACGCAAATCAATCAACGTGATACATCATATTAGCAAACTGAAGGAGAAAAACCATATGATCATCTCAATCGATGCAGAGAAAGCTTTCGACAAAATTCAACACCCATTTATGATAAAAACCCTCCAGAAAGTAGGCATAGAGGGAACTTTCCTCAACATAATAAAGGCCATATATGACAAACCCACAACCAACATTGTCCTCAATGGTGAAAAACTGAAACCATTTCCACTAAGATCAGGAACAAGACAAGGTTGCCCACTCTCACCACTATTATTCAACATAGTTTTGGAAGGGTTAGCTACAGCAATCAGAGAAGAAAAAGAAATAAAAGGAATCCAAATCGGAAAAGAAGAAGTAAAGCTGTCACTGTTTGCAGATGACATGATACTATACATAGAGAATCCTAAAACTGCCACTAGAAAACTACTAGAGCTAATCAATGAATTTGGTAAAGTAGCAGGATACAAAATTAATGCACAGAAATCTCTTGCATTCCTATATACTAATGATGAAAAATCTGAAAGTGAAATTAAGAAAACACTCCCGTTTACCATTGCAACAAGAAGAATAAAATATCTAGGAATAAACCTACCTAAGGAGACAAAAGACCTGTATGCAGAAAACTATAAGACACTGATGAAAGAAATTAAAGATGATACAAAGAGATGGAGAGATATACCACGTTCTTGGATTGGAAGAATCAACATTGTGAAAATGACTCTACTACCCAAAGCAATCTACAGATTCAATGCAATCCCTATCAAACTACCACAGGCATTTTTCACAGAACTAGAACAAAAAATTTCACAATTTGTATGGAGACAGAAAAGACCCCGAATAGCCAAAGCAATCTTGAGAACGAAAAATGGAGCTGGAGGAATCAGGCTCCCTGACTTCAGACTATATTACAAAGCTACAGTAATCAAGACAGTTTGGTACTGGCACAAAAACAGAAATATAGATCAATGGAACAGGATAGAAAGCCCAGAGATAAACCCACGCACATATGGTCACGTTATCTTTGATAAAGGAGGCAAGCATATACAGTGGAGGAAAGACAGTCTCTTCAATAAGTGGTGCTGGGAAAATTGGACAGGTACATGTAAAAGTATGAAACTAGAACACTCCCTGACACCATACACAAAAATAAACTCAAAATGGATTAAAGACCTAAATGTTAAGCCAGACACTATCAAACTCTTAGAGGAAAACATAGGCAGAACACTCTATGACATAAATCGCAGCAAGATCCTTTTTGACCCAGCTCCTAGAGAAATGGAAATAAAAACACAAATAAACAAATGGGACCTAATGAAACTTAAAAGCTTTTGCACAGCAAAGGAAACCATAAACAAGACCAAAAGACAACCCTCAGAATGGGAGAAAATATTTGCGAATGAAGCAACTGACAAAGGATTAATCTCCAAGATTTACAAGCAGCTCATGCAGCTCAATAACAAAAAAACGAACAACCCAATCCAAAAATGGGCAGAAGACCTAAATAGACATTTCTCCAAAGAAGATATACAGATGGCCAACAGACACATGAAAGAATGCTCAACATCCTTAATCATTAGAGAAATGCAAATCAAAACTACAATGAGGTATCATCTCACACCGGTCAGAATGGCCATCATCAAAAAATCTAGAAACAATAAATGCTGGAGAGGGTGTGGAGAAAAGGGAACACTCTTGCACTGTTGGTGGGAATGTAAATTGATACAGCCACTATGGAGAACAGTATGGAGTTTCCTTCAAAAACTAAAAATAGAACTACCATACGACCCAGCAATCCCACTCCTGGGCATATACCCTGAGAAAACCATAATCCAAAAAGAGTCATGTACCAAAATGTTCATTGCAGCTCTATTTACAATAGCCAGGACATGGAAGCAACCTAAGTGTCCATCATCGGATGAATGGATAAAGAAGATGTGGCACATATATACAATGGAATATTACTCAGCCATAAAAAGAAATGAAATGGAGGTATTTGTAATGAGGTGGATGGAGTTAGTCTGTCATACAGAGTGAAGTAAGTCAGAAAGAGAAAAACAAATACAGTATGCTAACACATATATATGGAATCTAAGGAAAAAAAAAAAAAAAGGACATGAAGAACCTAGTGGCAAGATGGGAATAAAGACACAGACCTACTAAAGAATGGACTTGAGGATATGGGGAGGGGGGGGTGAGATGTGACAGGGTGAGAGAGTGTCATGGACATATATACACTACCAACTGTAAAATAGATAGCTAGTGGGAAGCAGCCGCATAGCACAGGGAGTATCTGCTCGGTGCTTTGTGACCACCTAGAGGGGTGGGATAGGGAGGGTGGGAGGGAGGGAGATGCAAGAGGGAAGAGATATGGGTACATATGTATATGTATAACTGATTCACTTTGTTTTAAAGCAGAAACTAACACACCATTGTAAAGCAATTATACTTCAGTAAAGATGTTAAAAAAAAAAATGGTGTAGTATTTGCATACAACATAAACACATCCTCCTGTATACTTTAACTCATCTCTAGATTAATTATAATAGCAAATACAATGTAAATGCTATGTAAATAGTTGCCGGTGTGCAGCAAATTCAAGTTTTGCTTTTGGGAATTTTCTGGAATTAAAAAAAATTTTGGGGGGGCTTCCCTGGTGGCACAGTGGTTAAGCATCCACCTGCTAATGCAGGGGACACAGATTTGAGCCCTGGTCCGGGAAGATCCCACATGCCGCAGAGCAACTAAGCCCGTGTACCACAACTACTGAGCCTGCGTGACACAACTACTGAAGCCCACGTGCCTAGAGCCTGTGCTCCGCAACAAGAGAAGCCACCGCAATGAGAAGCCCGCCCACCGCAAGGAAGAGTAGCCCTCGCTCACCGCAACTAGAGAAAGCCCGTGCGCAACAACAAAGAGCCAACGCAGCCGAAAATAAATAAATAAATAAATTTTAAAATAAAATTTTTTTTTTTTTTGATTTGTGGTTGTTTGAATCCATGGATGCACACCCTGCAGATACAGAGGGCCAACTGTACTACACAGCAATGAAAATGGATGAATTATAGCTACATCCAACAATATGGATGAATTTCATAATGTAATGTTGATTTAAAGAAGGCTTACATAATTACACAATATATGATTTCATTCATATAAATTTTAAGAACAGGCCTAAGTAATTTAGGGTGTTAGAAATCTTTGGGTAAAGGGAGAGGGATAAAGCATGTGAGGGTTTCCAGAGTACTGTTATTTTTCTATTTCTTGGCCTGGATGGTGATTCTACATTCATTTTGTGATAATTCATTAAGCTGAAGACTTATCATTGGTGTACTTTTCTGTGTGTTTTGTTATAGTTCGATAAAGAGGTTTAAAAATCAAGGCTCACTACCTACCTAGCAAAGGGTAACCCTCATTTCTGTTGCAGATGAGGTATGCCATCCCAAACATGCTGAAGAGAAGAAAAGAAAAGATGTTAGCATCAAAACAGGGAAATACTGAGAGCCAGAGGGACTAGTTCTTAGTTCCCAGAAAGCCTCCTTTTCAGTCTCTAACAGGAATCTATCCCCTGTTATCAAGGGGTCTATCAAGGGGTGCAGATGCCAAGAGGAAGGGAAAGGAGAAGTTCTTACCTGGTAATAGAGTCTCCAAACAACTTATGTAGCTGCCTTTACCACAGCACCTGGTACGTTGTTCAAAAAATGAGTTGAGTCTGCATTGGTAGAACTGACCCTTTTCTAGGGAAACCAGGCACTCAGTATGGGACCCAATAAAGTTAGATGTGTTATATTGTCTCAGAGCATGGAAAGATTCTACCAATTGCTCAAACAATGATCGTTCACCTTTGTGGAACACATGCTATGTGCCTGGCAGTTTCAAGTGCTGTACATGTATCATTTTCTTTACTCCTGACAAAAACCTTATTAAGAAGGTATTATTATTATTATGTCCATTTTACAAATGAGAAAATTGAGGTACAGAGAATTTAACTTGAACAAGATCCCATGGCTAGCGGTGACAGAGGATAGTGACAGGGTCAGTATCTAAAACTAGGCCAGGGGCATATGCTTGCCCACTGCATAATATCATCTCTTGAAGGGGCCTTTTTAGACAAATGGCTCAATCCCTTGTTTATACTATCATACTACCTTGTTATGCCTCTGTTGTAGTACATACCAAAGTTTCCTATGTAATATACAGCTAATTTTGTGTATGTTGTCTTCCCCATTAGATTTCAGGACAGGAATCAGGCCCTGTTCATATTTGTATGTGTATTTCTATAGTCTCTTATTTGCAGAGATGGTATAGAGAAACCATAGAGAGGGCAGGCTTTGGGATCAGATAGTCCTGGTAGTTTCAGAAGCAGTAGATAGTTTCTGTGGTAGACTGACTGCATTAAAGGCGCCACGTCTTCATCCCTACTTGTATCTATGCCCTTTGCTATGTACTGTACCTTTGCAGTGTCCTCCCACTCTGGGCTCAGACTTGTGAATGTTTTGGCCAATGGGATGTTAGCAAACATGACATAGAGGCTTGAAAAATGCTTGCTCTCTCTTGATCTTCTGATATTGCCATGACTACATGCCTGGGTTAGCCCAATATAAGATGAGACACATAGAATCAAACTGTCCCAGTTATGTCAGCCAAAATTCCCCGTTATCCCACCTGAGGTCGTCCTGGATCAGCCAACAACCTGTTGAACCCCAGGCATGTGAACAAGCCTAGGCAAGATCATCCAAATCCGCCAAGATCAGCTGAACCCCACAAATTCATGAGATAAGTAAAAATTTACTGTTGTATACAACTGAGGTTTTGTGGTTGGCTATAATGCAGCATTATTGTGGCATTTTGAACCTTGGCTCAATTGTTTACTAGATTTATGGCTATGGACAAGTCATTTAACGTCTCAGAGTCTCAGTTTTTAAATTTATAAAATAGAGTTAATAATAGTTTGTTTCTACCTCATATAGTTGATATTGAGGTAAAGTGCCTAATATTTAATAAGGGCTCACAAAAATTATTATTCATTCATTTATTCGAACAGCATTTTATTGATGATCTACACATGCCAAGAACAGTGTTGAGCCCTGGGAATACAAAGATGAATAATAAAAACTCCTTGAACCAATTATAGCCCTGATTCTGTTATCTGACCCTTTAAGACCCAGATTCTAGCTTGCTAGTATAAAGAATAATACCTTCTCACTTTCCATCCACCAAGCACTACTATATAGAGCTTTCCATGCTGTTCATTCATTTATTCGTCATTACTGATGCCTACCATGCATTGGGGATATAAGAATGAACAAGAAATAATCACTATCCTCAAAAAGTTCCCAGTGTAGGAGGTGAAAAGGCACATCGAGTCTGTGATTGTGATGAGCATAATGAATGTTCTAATGTGCTATAGAGTTACACAGAGGAGGAAACAGCTAAACTGTCTGAGCTGGGGTTGGGTAGCTTCCAAAGGCAGCTTCAGAGAGGAGGAGATCCTTGAGCTGGATTTCAAAAACTGACTGTGTTAGCATACGGTATTTGTTTTTCTCTTTCTGACTTACTTCACTCTGTATGACAGACTCTAGGTCCATCCACCTCACTACAAATTTCATATGGAGTCTAAAAAAAAAAGAAAATGGTTCTGATGAACCTAGGGGCAGGACAGGAATAAAGACGCAGACGTAGAGAATGGACTTGAGGACATGGGGAGTGGGGAGGGTAGGCTGGGACGAAGTGAGAGAGTGGCATGGACATATATACACTACCAAATGTAAAATAGATAGCTAGTGGGAAGCAGCTGCATGGCACAGGGAGATCAGCTCAGTGCTTTGTGACCACCTAGAGGGGTGGGATAGGGAGGGTGGGAGGGAGATGCAAGAGGGAGGGGGATATGGGGATATAGGTATACATATAGCTGATTCACTATGTTTGTATAACATACAGCAGAAACTAACACAACGTTGTAAAGCAATTATACTCCAATAAAGATGTTAAAAAAAAAATGACTGTGGTTTTCCTAGGAGACTGGGGATTGAATGAGTGAAAGGGAGGATAATCCCCTTAGAAGCCCCCCACCCCCACCCCCGGCCCGCCACCCAGAGGAAATGGCACAGGAGGAGATGAGGTAGGAAAGGCAGATGGTTACTTTGTATGTCATTGCAAGGAATTTGAAAATTATCATGAAAATGATTGGAAGATACTGAGGGGTTTTAAGCCCCAATGTGAGAGCAAGTTGGGCTTTGAGGGAATGTATTTCTCTAAACACCTAGAGGAGGAGCAATCCCTGTCAATGCCTGGACACACAGTTGATGCGATCAATAGTTAATGGTTGGTGATTGGGTCCATCTGTGTCCAAATAGATACTCGAATGAGGGGATTCTCTGTTCTCTTTACACAACCTTTGAAGAATTACCCTCATAGTCTCAGAACTGAGGGTAGAACGGGATCTTCCACCGTGCTATACTATCAGCAGGATAGAGGAAGATGAAGGAATTTGAAATCTGGGCCTTGGTCTGGGAAGGAATAGATTTTAATTTCATGAGCTGGCTTTGAATCTGAAATGGGTGACCTGTCGTTTTGCTATCATAATTGTCCCACTTCTTTACTAAAAAGTACTGCAAGATCAATGCCCCACACTCACACTTTCTCATTAAGGCCCAAACACTGATACACTGGTCCAGAATCTGCAACACCTTTCATGACTTTCTTTGGAAGCTCTTTAAAAAAGTAGGCTGGTAGGTTGCTGCCATTGTAGGTGACGGAGTCACAGGTCACGATTCCTGGGTAGTACATCATCATCCTGGCAGCTATGTTGACTTTTTGACCAATGACTATAATAGGAAGGAGAGAGAAAGGCAAAGAGCTGGGAGAAAACAGCCATTGAACTGAGTGTAATCTGAGGCATACTGTCCCCAACCGGCATTGTTACCCTTTACTCCCTTTGCCTCTCATGGATGACACAGCAATCTCACCTTCAACTACCCAGATTCAGCCAATGGCTATTTTAGAATATATAGGGAGTTAACTCGTTTAGCCACCTGGGAGGCTAAGGGGACGATCTGCTTAGGGATAGCAGGACCCTGAATATGGAGAGGATTCTGTTAATTGGGATGGTGGACAGGGCCTGAGGGCCCTCAGATGAGGTATACTTGGTCTTCTGCTACAAGAGAGATAAGCACAAGCTTGGGCCTGGAACAGTGATCTTCAACTGGGTCTGCATGTTCCTGTGTATGAGCCTTCATTTAATTTTTTAAGAGTGAGTAAATGGGGCTGGAAGGAGTGTGTGTGTAGGATTGGTTTAGGGGATATTGTAAGAGGTAATACACTTTAGTGCACAGAGTCTGAAACCAGGTTATGCAGGTTTGGATCTCAGCTCTACCTCTAACTACTATGTGTAAATTACTTGGGCAAAATACTTGAACTCTTCCATGGCTCAGTTTTCTAATCTGTAAAATGGGGTTGATAATAGTACCTCTCTCAGAGGGTGGTTTATGAAGATTAATGAGTTAATACACATAAAGAACTTTGAGAAGTACTGGGCTGCTAGTAAGCCCTCAGTTAATAATACTACTAATTAGGTATTAAATGTTGCACTTTGACATAAACTTGAGTATTCCTGATTAAGATATTCGTTTTTTAAAAACAGTTTATTATGGGGAAATTTGACCATACAATAAAGCATGGTATCATGAATCTATATACCCATCACCCAGTCCCCAAAACCATTAACCCATGGCCAATCCCGCTCCATCCCCATTCCCATCCACTCTCCACCCTGTATTATTTTGAAGAAAATCTCAGATGTCATATCATTTCAGACATAACTATTTCAGTTTTACATGTATTCAGTATTTTAGATGTATTATTTCTGAACATTTAAAACCGTAATAGGATTGAAGAGGAAAGAGCAGTGAAATCTTGAGATAACACCTACTTACTATTTCCTTTTGAGATTAGTACTATTTATCAGTAATGCCAATATTCGTAATTTTTAAGAAGCAGTCCTGGGGCTCCCCTGGTGGCGCAGTGGTTAAGAATCTGCCTGCCGGTTCAGGGGACAGGGGTTCGAGACCTGGTGCAGGAAGATCCCACATGCCACGGAGCAACTAAGCCCGTGCGGCACAACTACTGAGCCTGTGCTCTAGAGCCCGCAAGCCAGAGCTACTGAGTCCACGCGCCTAGAGCCTGTGCTCCGCAACAAGAGAAGCCACCGCAATGAGAAGCCCGTGCACCACAACGAAGATCCAAAGCAGCCAAAAATAAATAAATTAAAAAAAAAAAAAAAAAAAAGAAGCAGTCCTAACCTATCCCAAGAATTAAGAGGAGTAACTGTTTAATGTGAACAGAAAATTAACATAAAGGCCCATCGTCCCACGAGCTTATGGCCCCCCATGGCTCCCCTCCAATGGCTGCATATTTCTTATACTCAATCATAGCCCCAGAAATGCATATTTGCAATCATTGAGTTGTCAAGAGGCAAAGCTATACGGCTTGGTTCCATCTGGAAGACTGTAAACTTTCTGAAGGCAGGGCCCACGTCTCACTTATTTTTGTCCTTCCTCCCACCAAGCCCAGTGGCAAGGCACAGTGTTTGCTGAAAGGAAGACGGAGATAAGTTAGCCCCGCACACCTGTGTACTCGTGCCTCACAGAGTGTCCAACGATTCCGCAGAAGACAATCCCGCTGGCCACGCCGATGGAAACAGTGCTGGCTCCGGGCAGAAAGAGAGTTGTGAGGAAAGAGGCAAAGACAATGAGCACAGAGAAGGCAGGGAGGGTGGGGACAAGGTGATGAATGGGATGGGGGAGGGGTGGGAAAGGATTTTCAAGAAATAACTCTCTTCCCTTTGTAGTTAGGTTAGGGCAATTATACATGGCCTGGCGATGTAAAGGAGGGGCAGTCTGTGACAGAGAACTAAGTTATTAGAAGTGATAACTCAGTTCACTTTTCTGCTATTTTTAAGTATTCATCTGAGCTATTTTTCTGGAAAATAAGCTCATCACTCCAAATGGACTTTCAATATAGAATGACTTTGCGTAAACAATTTTAACTATCTTTTGTGATTGCTAGAAAGAACAGGGTCATTGTTTTGAAAGGAAGTAACTCAGTGTGTGGCATCAAAAGCTAACTTTGCTAATGCATCCAGATGACTAGAGGCTGAGAAGGTGGGATATTTAGGGCAAGGGGTGGTACCTGTTAGAGTAGACCAGAGTGGGCCGCAAGTAGGGTCACTGGGGTGCTCAGTCTGGGGGAGCCTGAGGGCACTGGGCTCTTGGGCAGCCGGGGTTGAGGATGGTAAACATTATCTTGACAGTTTTACTCAGTGGATCATCTTGAGGCCAGATCAATATATAAATTTCCAACCCAAGGACTTACTTTATCTCCTAGTTATTAAAAATCAACTCAGGTCTCCAACATAGTTGGGAGTGCGACCTCTACCAGAAAGTAAGCCAGAGTAGAGAGAGACAACTCAGTTAGACTCTCTCTGGTGCATCTGGACTTTTTAGGAGTATCCTTTCTCCACCTGGCCTTGACCATCGCCCGTCTGACTGCGTCAGGGCTGGGTTTGCTCACCCTACCTGTACATTAGGTGAGTAATGAATGCAGACATAAGGGCACCCAGGCAAGGACAGCCTTCTCCTGCCTTCCTCTTCCCTGACACTTGTCCTATCTCCCCATATCCTACAACAGGGTCAGGGACCAGACGAAATCAGGGTCTGGAAACACTCACTGGATCTTGTGGACCTGAGAGCAGAAGTCAAATATATCCACAGCACTTTCCAAGGCATGAGTGACCTCATCAGGTGCCTTTTCCCCAGGAAAACCAAAGACACAGAGAAAGGAGCAGCCCTGTGAGGGAGAGAATCAGCAAGCACAGCTGGTGGACAGTCAGCTTTAAACTGGACCAGCTAGAAGGCCCAGTGGAGGGGGGACAGCAATTTTCACTCTCTGAAACAAATTTCATCATGATTTCTCTCACACCCATTTTATTTTTAGCAAACTTCATGTAACTTCTAGTGCATCATCAACAGTAGGGCTTGATCCTGAGAGGGGCTTGATTTTGCTCCAGAGATAGTGGGTTGTACTGAGCTATCTGTGTGCACCCTCCTCTACTCTCTCCTGTGGCCAAGGTCTTGGGCTGCAAGGTACTAAGTTTAAGGCCAAGAAGCAGCACAGAGCAAAAGGCACCAGCTCTGGAATCAGAAAATCTGTGTTCTCAGGCCACTTCCCAAGTGTAGAAACTTGAACAAGTCAGTTATACTCTATGAACTTCAGTTTATGAATCTGAAAATGGGTATAACCTAGACTTGCTGAGGTTGGCTTGGCTACTGAAAATATTAATATATTATATATACATATTCACACATATATACACATATACCTTATAAACTCTAAAGTTCTTTTCAGAAATTGTTATTATTCATTTTTCTTAAGGATAAAGGCTTAAGCTGGTAGTGGTTTTTCTCGCAAAAAGTTAACTCTTTCAAGCAGAGAGTAAACTCTAAAACTTGGCACTTTTACTACCAGTCCCTTAAAAAACGATCTCAGACGCTGTTTTCTGTAAGAAAAGGGCATAATGAATAAGGCCCAATGAGTTAAAAATTTGAGTCTTTGTATGTTATATCCTGATAAAATGCAAAAGAACAGTAAAATACCTCCATTTCTTCAACCCTCTCCAAAAAGAAGCTGACCAAGAATCAAATCCTAACTGGCGCTGGGTTCTGTTGGGATGTGCGAGGGGAGCCCTGAATCCAGGTCTGTGAAGAGACTAGAGGGCAGCCCCTTTGGGGCCACTGGTTGGTCTGCTTTGCCTGGAAATTCTGCCTAGTGGCTTGGGAAGGTCTCACGCTGGCAGTGAGACTAGCATCTCTCATCTGCTGAGTGCTGACGTGAACTAGGCATTGCAACAAGCGCTTCACACATATATTTTTTAAAACTTCCAACAATCATTTGAGGCAAATACTATCCCCATTTAAATAATATCCCTATTTTTATTCAGGAACAAACCATATCTCAGAGAAGTTCAATGACTTGCTAAGGTCACACAGCTGGGAATCGTTGGAGTCAGGAACTCTCTCTCCAGGAATTGTCTGGAGTGTCTGTTAGACACCGAAGACTGTTCTCTTAGGTTCTATGCTCTTTTCTGATGATACTCATGAATGAATATGGAAGAAAGTACCAGAGCACACTGTGCTGGAGGGCCCCACTCCCTCAGAAGCACAGAGTTTATTTTTCCTACAAAGAATTTGTTCTTTCTGCCTGGTTCTGGGACAACGTGTGTGAGTTACCCATCTCTGCAGCCCTAGCTTGCAGTGGCTATGAAATGCTCAATAAGTGCTTACTGAATGAGTGAATGAATGAGTGTGGGGCAGTAATTGAGTGCCCTGCTCTTAAGATACAGAAACACCTGAGATGGGGAGTCAATTCTCAGGAGCACTTCTGTGATAATTTTTATCACATCATTTTTCTCTGAATTGAATAAGAGCAGATTGAAAACACTGAGAGCTAGATGTGACACCCACCACCACACCCACCCCAACTGATTAAGAAACTGAAAGGGGAACGGGAAGTGTACATATGGCAGGTGGAGATTATTGGAAGTTACAGCTTCTGGGGTATGACGGTTACTAGAAACCTGACCTAAAATCTCTGGGAGATGCGTTATACCCTGGGTTGCAGATATACGTATGTATCGTAAAAGCTAGTTGAACACAGTGGTTAAGAGCACAGACGAAGAAGGCACATTACCTGGGCTTGAATCCCAGTCCCCCATTTAATCTCATCTTGTCTCAGTATCCTCAACTCTCCCTAAACCTCCTCATCTGTAAATTGGGGACAATAAGAACAGTACCTACCTCTTAGAGTAGTCATGAGGAGAAATGAGTAAAATATGTAAAGTGTGGAGAACAATGCCTGGCACATAGTGAGTGCCATATCCACCATGTAAGCTGTAATTATAACTATGAATAAAGACTGATAGTTCTAGGTTAAAGGCGTCTATTCCCTCCCTCTCCCCCATGTCCATAGACATGAATGCTAACCTTAAATTATTGGTAGGTACCCACACCTTCAGTGGGAAATTTACCTTGTCAAACATGAAGACTTTGTTGATTTGGCCTCGGAAGACCCTCAGGACAGAATTAATGTGCACGCAGGCATCCTGGATGGCTGAGCCTATGACTTCTGCTTTGTCTTGTTCCTTAAACATCAGGTTCACAAACACGATCGTCACTGGGCGAAGCTCAGACAAATAGCCCCGAAGCTGTTTGTCATCAATCTGCAGTTTAGAGGGAAGCTTTCCTTAACATGTGTCCTTGGCAGTGGATCTTTCCTCCCAATATCACCCCTACACCCAAAATTATCACTGGGATAGAACTAGCCTTTTGAGATTCTCTAGGGAAGCTGAAGTTATCAAAGTTGGGAGGTACAACACAGAAGAGGCAACCCAAAGTAAAAAAGATGGAAATGGAATGGCCTTTCAAAATCTCTTCCAATGGGAACCTACACACCTGCTCATTTTTGGCCAGACACCACTCCCTTGCCCCATCTGCTATCTCCCTCATGCCAATATGAGCCATCACAATAAAAAAAGGACTGCTGTTCTTTTGGCTCCCTTACAGTGTAGGAATAAGAATAGCATGCTATGTAATTCAACCTTATATTTTCATAGTAAGGTACCTTCCAGAATATTTTCATATTCTATGCTATTTTATCCTCAAATGAAATAAAATCAGCATTATTATCCCCATTTTACTAATTAGATAACTGAGAGATGGAGAAATAACATAATTTTCCCAAGTCACATGGGGAAACAGTAGCAAACAAAAATGCAAATCTACAGACTTCTAGTCCAACATTCCATTTATAACATTCCCCTGCCTCTTGGGGTGGTATATTTCATTCAGCTCCCATCTTTTCTCTAAGTCTATCCACAACAGGCACAGGGAAAGGAAAGGAGGGTGTTCCCAAATTCTCCCTGCCTATATCATCAGCCCTGAATTTTGTTAAATTAACTGCATAGCAAACCAATGGGGGAGAATCACTGCATTTTTTTCTCCCCCAAAGAGCACAAAAGTGTCAAATTCTCCATTGGCTATATGAAACACATCTTCTGGATGAAAGAGGAAATTGTGTATAGGGAATCTTGCAGCCAGTTGTGTATAGGGAATCTTGCAGGCTGAGACAGTCCTGGTTTCATGTAATTTGAGACTTTTCATAAAAGATAATTTAATAATTTCTAACTCACCAATATGATAATTTTCTCTGATTTTTCAAATGAATTTCTAAAATAAGTGTCAATAATTAATATTAAATACATAATTTTAAATATGTTAAATAAATAAATTAATTAAATAATTAAAATTTTATTCTATCAGGCCATGTGTTCTGAGTTTTGGTTTGGAAAATGCAACCACATCTCTGTTCTTTTTTTTTTTTTTTAAACATATCTTTCTATTATATGCCTACAACTCTCTGTTTTGTTTTACTTTGAATTTTTAGGGGTGCTTTTTATTTTTTTAATTATTATTATTTTTAAAATTTATTTTATTTATTTATTTTTGGCTGCATTGGGTTTTCATTGCTGCACTCGGGCTTTCTCTAGTTGCAGCAAGGGCTACTCTTTGCTGCAGTGCATTGTGGGTTTCTCATTGTGGTGGCTTCTCTTTGCTGCAGAGCACAGGCTCTAGGCGTCCGGGCTTCAGTAGTTGTAGCACGCACGCTCAGTAGTTGTGGCTCGTGGGCTCTAGAGCGCAGGTTCAGTAGTTATGGCACACAGGCTAAGTTGCTCCGCGGCATGTGGGATCTTCCCGGACCAGGGATCGAACCCGTGTCCCCTGCATTGGCAGGTGGATTCTTAACCACTGCGCCACCAGGGAAGTCCCCACATCTCTGTTCTTGAAGTGCAGGGACAGGCCTTGGTAAAGCTGTAAAAGGTTTCTCTTTTGCCTCCTTTCAGCCCCCTTAGCTGTTATATCTTCAGCTGGTGTTCGTCATTCCTACCCACAATTTTCACAGTGACTCACAGAGTCTTACATATCCCATTCCTGTAGACCTTGCTCTCAGCTGGTAGCAGCTGAAGAAGCATAATGTGTTATATCTCTTAGAGGGAGGGAGGGGAAGAGGGGGTGGCTCTCTTGAGCTTCAAAAACCTTGAAGAGTCGAACAATTGCAGGCACTAAAGGCAGTGTTTCTAAATTGAGCAGAATGTGGAGGGGTGCATTCTGATAGCTCTTCAACCCACACTGTGAAGGCAGCTGCCCACTGATCAGGCTTGTCCTACAAAGATTTCCTCTAGGGCACAACTGCATTTTGATGGGATTAAGAATTAAAACAGACTAGAGCGTTAACCAAGATGGCGGACTAGAAGGATGCGCTCTCACTCCCTCTTGCGAGAGCACCAGAATCACAACTGGCTGCTGGACAATCACTGACAGGAAGACCCTGGACTTCACCAAGGAGGATACCCCACGCCCAAGGACAGAGGAGAAGCCACAGTGAGACGTGAGAATGCTGTAACCGCTACCTGAATGAAGCGTTGCCATCAAAGTTGAGTTCAGCATGTGCTTGCTGAGCACCTGCTCTGTGCTGTGAGAAAAGACTAATGGAGCCTTGCACTTAGGACATGTACATATCTGGATGAAATCAGAGCTCTGAAAAGCATCTGGCCTACCACAATGTCCCATCTCTTATACTGATTACCCTTAAACCTCTGGTCCAAGGGACGGAGCCATTACATGATGGTGATAAAACAAATCGCTAGAACTTACAGAGCACGGTTGCCAGTTACCAAGCCAGATCTGTTTTTTGTCTCATTTTTAAAAAAAAATTAGTGACCGTATCAGCCTCCCAGTTATCAGGTTTAAAACCACAGCCAGGGACTTCCCTGGTGGCGCAGTGGTTAAGAATCCGCCTGCCAATGCAGGGGACATGGGTTCGAGCCCTCTGGGAAGATCCCACATGCCATGGAGCAACTAAGCCCGTGCACCATAACTACCAAGCCCACGTGCTGCAACTACTGAAGCCCGCTCACCTAGAGCCTGTGCTCCACAACAAGAGAAGCCACCGCAATGAGAAGCCCTCGCATGACAACAAAGAATAGCCCCTGCTCGCCGCAACTAGAGAAGAACCGCACGCAGCAACGAAGACCCAACACAGCCAAAAATAAATAAATTACTTAATAAATAAATAAATAAATAAAACCACAAAAAAAAAAAAAGAATTAAAACAGCCATATATTAGAGGCAGTGTATAGCCTGTGCAAAAAATGTAGGGTTCAGAGAGAACAGCGTTCAAATCCTAGCCACATTTCCTACTTTACAACCTCAGGAAAGTTCATGGTATCCTTCTGGGTCTCAGTTTTCTCACCTATAAGGGATAAAGATATCTGCTAAGGATTGTGAAGAATAAATATATGAAAGGGTAGAGGGACTTCCCTGGTGGTGCAGTGGATAGGACTCTGAGCTCCCAGCTCAGGGGGCCTGGGTTCAATCCCTGGTCAGGGAATTAGATCCCATGTGCATGCTGCAACTAAGAGTTCGCATGCCACAACTAAGCAGCCTGCCTGCCACAACTAAGACCCGGTGCAACCAAAAAAATAAATAGTTTTAAAAAAAAAGGTGAACCAGTTGGCTATAAATGTAGTTCAAATATATGTAGGCTATTAAAAAAAAAAGAAAGAAAGAAAGAGTAGAGTATCTGGCATATGATGAGTGCTCAGAAACAGTTATAACTTGCACAGATTAATGCATTTGAGAGAACCTAGATCTAAGCAAATGCAAAGGGAAAACTTTGGGGGCTGGAGGTAGTTCTGAGAGTTCTAATTATCTGTATTAACTTTCAAAGCTTAAGATCCAATTCAAGTGACTTAAGAGAAACAGTATCATTCACTTGATGTCTTTCTGCTATGTGGCCTATAGAAAGGGTAACCATATGTTCTTATATACTTGGGACAGTTTCAGTTTGCCCAGTTGTGTAAGGCAACACAGTCCTAGTTTACGCCTGTTGTCACAGTGTAATTATGAATAATGCCCCTTTAACTCTTAAAAGTATCCTGATGTGAACAATAAACTTTTCGGTCACCTAGACATGGAGAATGTCAGCCCCACCTCTTTTTACTTCAATGAAACATTTTACAAGCTACTGATTTCCTTGATCTTAACAGCTGTCCAAGATCCCTGACACCCCAAAAGCCAATAAATTAAAACTTGAAAATACCTGTTTCAATATGCTTTCCATCACATACTTTTGTAGGGACAACTCCAGTTCAGGATCGGACTCCAGCATGCAAGCAAGCCTCAGGAGGTCTAAGAGGGCAGAAGGAGGGGCAGGCTCAGAAAGGGAAGCTTGGCTCTGCAGTGCTAGAGAGAGGCACCTCCCAGTCCCCATTCCCTTGGGCAGTGGTCTTCACTGTTCAGTCAGGACACTCTGGGCTACCTAGTGGCCAAACAGGGGCAAGGGAAATCCAATGAGAAGTTCTCAGAAGTTGCGGGTTTCCCAAAATTCAGTGGTGTGTAGCTCAAAACCCTGTTCTAATTGTCATCACTCTTCAGAACTTAAGGAGACTTTCACCTCCATACTTGAGCTAAAAGTCTTGCCACAGGTGATGGGAATGGAGAGATGAGGGAATGCCAATGGAGGACAATGGTGACAGAATGTAGGGGATGACAGAGTTGAAAGAGCAGCACAAATAAGATTCAGGACACTGGCTTCTGATCTCAGGTTTGATACCAACTGTGTGACTCTGGACAAGTCACTTCACTGCCTTGGTTGACTCCTACTTCCTTGTCCAGGGAAAAAAAGCACTGGGGTTTCATTATCTCTATGGTTCTCGTTACTATAATGGTTGATAGTTCCATACTCTAAAATAGACTGATAGTAGGTGGTAAGAATGAGCTTGAAGAAATCAAAAAATGAGGGAGAAAGAAAGGATGATAGGCTTTTAGCAGGGAATAAAATAATGATAATGTGAAAAAAAATAGTTGAAAAAGATCAATGGAGTCTGAAAGGGATACAAATTAAGAAGAAAATTTAATTTTAAAGTCTTTATGGAATATATTCAAAACCTAGTATATTTAAAACACCATGCTAGGCACTGTGTGGGGGAAAAAAAGTCATTAGGAAACTTGGACTTTTTCCTGGAGGCACTGACTTATGGACATTCAAGTATAATATTTTTAGAAAATTTAAATAGAAAAAAGGCCAAATGGGCTAAAAGATTATAAAGACCAGAGAGATTCAGAGGAGGCAGGGGTCTAGACAAACTGGTTTAATCTGAAAAGGGTTCGAAGGAGAACTAGGAATTTTACTCAATCTTGAATGACTTATAGCTTTTTACTAGGAGGATTGAGGAGGGCATTCCTAGCAGAGGAAACCAAGTTGGTTAAAGTCAAGAATGAGCACAGTATGTTACTCTAGCCTGGCTGGAGCCCCATGTGAATATTGGAGATTAACAAGAAATGACACTAAATAGACTGTGGAAAAAGGCAAAGAGCTCAGGAAGAGAGCAGGAGTTGTAAAGGTCTAGACCATTACGGTGGCAATGGTTATGGAGACAAAACTTATAAAGAATTTGGCTGGTTTTTGTTTCTGGTACCTGAGAGTAACTTCTAAATCTTTGGGATTTCCCAGTTAATAGGACTGTCTCTGTTATTCACTGTGGGCCCTTTGGACCACACCTGAATTTATGCTAATGAGATGATTCAGGATAGGGGTCTATCTGGAAAGACCAAGCATGTGATAAGAGGGTTGGGGCTTTGAGCCAGGTGATTAGAGCCTGACCTCCAGGACTTCTGAGGAGGGAATGGTGACTGGAGATTTAGTTCAATTGCAAGGCCAATGATTCAATCAACATGCCTACTTAATTAAACACCAATAAAATCTCTGAACCCCCAAAAGCTTGGGTGAGCTTCCCTGGTTGGTAATCATACCTTGATGTGCAGGGAGAGTGATGTGTCCTGAGGATACAGAAGCTTCATGTTTGGGACTCTCCCAGACCTCACCCAATGTGTCTAGAGATAAATACAACACTGGTCTTCATTTGTATCCTTTACAATAAAGCCATAATTGTAAGCATAGCACTTTCCTGAGTTCTGTGAGTTATAGTGAATATTGAACTATAGTGAATTATTTATTGAACCTGAGAGCATTTTGGGAACCCTTGGATCTGTAGCCAACTGGTCAGAAGTGCAGGTGGCCTGGTGATCTCAGAGCTTGCAGCTGGTGTCTGAAATAAGGAGAGTCTTATGGAGGACTCCACCTATCTATGCTAACTCCAGGTACTTAGCACCAGAATTGCATTGCAGTATTGCAGTGACCAAAATAAGGCCAGAAGAAGCTCTTTATTGAAGGCATCATTAAGATCTAGGAGTTGGGATGGGATACAACTCAAGGAGTGTCACCAGACTTTCTCCATCTTTGGAACTTTTGGGTTCTTGGCCTTTCCTGGTCAATTTTCCTACAGTTCCCCTCAGTGTCCCTCCCACTCCATTACCTACTGCAGTTTTGTAAAATTACAGTCTACTATTTGTGATGCTCAAAATATTCAAGACCTACACATAAATGATGAGAAAGAAAAATGATTCAAAGATGTTTCTGAAGTTTCTAGTTCGGATGAAGAAACGGTTTGTAGGGAAAGATAAGTAGCATAGAATTTAGACAATGTTGAAATAAATTTCTAGGCCCAAGATGGAGCTGTTCCCTGCCCAGGGTGCCATGTCAGCAAACCAAGACTTAGATAACATTTGTTTCCCTGTAAATGCTCCTCTTAACCAGAAATGCAATAATCTAGTCAGCCAATCCCCAAATGCCAAGCCAACCCTGGGCCTTCTCATTCCAAACAAGACTAACTATATGACCCCAGCCAATCAGATATTTTTTATTTGTCTCTTCCTTTATTCTTTATCCTATAAAAGCTTCTTGCCCTCCGCACCATTTTGCAGAAGACTGTCTACTTCATGAAGTGTTAAAGTTTGTTTTGTATCACCTAAATTGTCCTGCTTTCCTCACCCTAGTCCCAGCCCTGTGGAGTCATGGGGAAATCCAGCATAGATGAATGGTTCCACAAAAGGTGGGTAGAGAAGACCAGACAGTCAAGGACAGATCCCTGAAATCATCAACATTTAAGGAATAGAAAGGGCACTGAAAATGGATAGTTTGAGGGGTAAAAGCAAAACTAAGAAAGAATATTCTTGAAAGCAAGGAAAGAGGAGAAGGTAGTATCCAGAAAAAGAGAGTAATCTAAAGCCAAGCACCCAGTATGAGGCCTGAAGAGAGGTCAGCTGGTTTGGTAAGTTGATGGTTATTAGTGGCCTTGACATAAACAGTCTCAGTAGACAGGAGGAATGGACAGAAGCTAGATGGCAGGGGCTCAAGACTGACAAGTAGGTGAACACATGCCCCCTCACCTCCGAGGTGCATGTAATCAATGCTTATTAGGTGAATAAATAAATGAGAGGATAGAAGAAGAGGCAGAGACATATAGATTACTATTCTGAGAAGTTTGGTGGTGAAGGTTAGAAGGGAAAAGTAGGGTTCATAGAAGTTTTATTTTTTTCTTTTATCATGGAAAAGACTTGCAAATGTTTGGACAATGAGAGAAGGAGTCATTGCCAAGGGAGAGGTAGAGGACCTGAGGAAGGTTGTGGGGAATGGGAAGGAGGTCCCTTTTGTGTGCTGCTGGGACTGGGAGCTGTACTGAGGAGGCCAATTACTTGTAATGGAGCCCCTGGCATTGGTATAAGACCCTACTGACCAATTGTAGAGGCAAGGGCTTTTGTCTATAGAGGGTACTTACTTTTGTGGTCACTAGAAGGATAATAATCCATGAAAGCCATACACTTTGTGAAAAATTCGTCAAAGTTAAAAGAAGGGGGTGGTTTTAAGAAATTAACCTAAATTGAAAAAAAAAAAAGAGAGAGAGAGAAGTTTTTGGTTATTCTGAGGGATGTCTGGTCCTTTGAATGTAATTTCTCAACAGAAAGGGCAGGGTGTATGCTTTTGAATATCCAGGACATGATAAACAGAGACAGGCATACTTAAACAATGAAGAGATTTATCTGCATGTGACTACATTAAAAATATCTCTGATTGGCCATTAAAATCTCAATCTTTGGTATACACACAGAGGGCCATTCCAAGGGGCTGACCTATATACTTTTCCAGTCTTAGAACTTTCTTCTTCTTTTTCTTATTCTTTTATAATATTTTAATTCAAATAAAGCCTGGTTAAACCGTACATCATTTCTTTCTTACAAGCGTAAGAAGACAAAGGGTGCTAATGCCCCAAAAAGGTATCAGGAACAGCACCAGTAATAAGATTCATATCAAGATCATGAACCCCAAGATATGATACATGGAGAATGGCACAACCTCATTTCTGTGACATTCTTGCCCCCCCAAATGGATAACCTTAGTCCAATAATGAGAAACTATCAGGCAAAACCAGACAGAGGGACATACACTAAAATAACTGATTAATGCTCTTCTTACATGTCAAGGTCATAAAAGACAAGGAAAAACTAAAAAACTGTTTTAGAGATTGCAGGAGGCTAAGTAAAAATAACAAAATGTGGTGTGAGATCACGGATAGAATCCTGGAACACTCCACCGAGGACTTCAGTGGGAAAACAGGTGAAATCCAAATAAGGCCTTTAATTAGTGAGTAGTATTGCACCGATGTTAATTTTCAGGTTTTGACTATTGCACTCTGGTTATGAAGAATGCTAACATTGGGAAAGCTGGGTAAGGGATATAGGGAAACACTCGTATTATTTTTGAACTTTCTTGTGAGTCTAAAATTAATTTAAAAATTAAAAACAATTTTTAAAGGTATAAGGAATGATTGAAGAGGATGGGGAATGGGGGGCATTGCTATCAGCCAGCTAGGTCATGCAGCTGGGATGTGTATTACTGGGAGAGTGAGTGGGGGAGGGCTGTGAGGGTTGTAGACTGAGGCTTACCTAGTACATTGTGTGTTGGGGGGTGAGGGGGCTCTCACCTTTGCCTGCAATTCCATGTGTTCACTATCTTTTCTTTCCGTCTGCCAAGCAGTCTCATTCCTGGGTCATCTAGCAGTACAGCTGTGCCCCCTTTCTCTAATTGGCTATATCCCAAGAACAGTTCTGCTTATAGTTGGTCTTCAACTTAACTACAGTGCTTTCTACTAGGCAGGGCCACAGGAAAAGTCTCTTCCTTCACTAATCTTTGCTGCCCCTGCTCACTTCCAATCCTCACCCTCGGTGATTCCTCACCCTGAGTTAGGAGAGTGTTGAGTAGAGAACCTGAAGGCCAATGGCAGCCATCAAAACTACAACCCTCTGCTCCTAGGGAATAGCCAGGAGACTCTTCCTTTCATTAAGCAAGGGCACTAGTCCCCCCAAAGGCCTCCATACCCAAATTTCACATCCTTAGTTACCACGGAGAAGCCTGATCATTTCCTCTTGAACTCACCAGCCTTGGTTCCTCCCAGAGGAGGTGTTCTGGACCAATACTTTATTTATTTATTTATTTGGCTGTGTTGGGTCCTCGTTGCTACGCACAGGCTTTCCTCTAGTTGCAGGGAGCGGGGGCTACTCTTCATTGTGGTGCGCGGGCTTCTCATTGAGGTGGCTTCTCTTGTTGCAGAGCACGGGCTCTAGGCGCCTGGGCTTCAGTAGTTGTGGCATGCAGGCTCAGTAGTTGTGGCTCACGGGCTTAGTTGCTCTGTGGCATGTGGGATCTTCCTGGACAAGGGCTCGAACCCGTGTCCCCTGCATTGGCAGGTGGATTCTTAACCCCTGTGCGACCAGGGAAGTCCCTGGACCAATAATTTTTAATCTAACCCAGATTGACCCCATCCGAGTCTCCAGCCCGGAAGCTTCATGGAACCAGTGGTTTCCCAGTGGCTTTTCTGACAGGAGGCCCCTGGCACAGACTGGCAGAACTTTCTGCAAGTGACAGGATCACACCTACCTTAACTGCTCTCTGATCTGGAATCCTCTCAATTTCTATCATGCTCCGGTCACAGAGCTGCCAGCAGTTTGGCGATAGAATGACATCATTCATCTGCGCCATGTTCTGCGCCAGGCGCACGTCATCCACCGCCTGACCAATCACCAGAAAGTAGTTTCGAGTTTCATCTCCAAAGACCAGCATGGTGATGTGGCCGGCAGCCAGGCCTGGCAAGAAGGCAAGCAATGGATTTGCATGAGAAGTTCTGGCTTAGTCCCCCGCAGCATGGGTTCTTGGACAAATCAGAATCTTGAGCATCCCAGAGCAAAATCTAGTTTCTAAAATTTTACATGGAAATCAGAGCAGTCTATTCTGGGTCTGGCCCTTCCCAAACTCCTTTTCTCCCAAAGCTAGCAAGTTACCTACTTGTTTTCACCTTTCTATGACATTTAGCTCTCTAGATGGCCCTGTCAGTCCCAAAAGTTATTTTATCTTTTCTTCAATTTATTTATACTTTGACTTATTTACACTTCTTATTTATACAGAGGACAGTTTTAATGATTTCTGTTTGGGAACAACTTGCATTTTATCAGAGATTGAGGCTCTAGCTGAAAATAAGCACTTAGGGTGAAATTTCAGGCAACAGCCAGAGAAGAAAAGGTAGGGGAAAGGAACAGGCATCTTGACCATCAGGTTCTATCCCAAGAATGTGTCCTCCAGTTGTTTTCAAGTTGGGAGCTGAAGGTTTTGGTACCAAAGCAACAGAAGAGAGACTTGTAAAATATGACATGTATACGAAATGTATGTATACATGAACTATAAGTGATACACAGTTCTTTTAAATGACTATAATTAACATAATCATAATTTGTTTTTTATCTTTGCTCTCGGCCATGCTGATTTGTCAAGGCTGATTTCCCCTGATATATACATATGGTTTGTTTTCCCTCTGAAACATACTGACGCTTAGGCTCATTAAAAGAAAAGTTACTGCAATAGAAATAAAAACAAAAATAAACAAATGGGACCTAATCAAACTTACAAGCTTTTGCAAAGCAAAGGAAACCATAAAAACAAACAAACAAACAAAAAGCAGAAAAGACAACCTACCGAATGGGAGAAAATATTTGCAAATGATGTGACAGACTAGGGCTTAATCTCCAAAATATACAAACGGCTCATACAACTCAACAACAAAAAAACAAACAACCCAATCGAAAAATGGGGAGAAGACCTTAAGAGACATTTCTCCAAAGAAGACATACAGATGGCCAGTAGGCACATGAAAAGAAGCTCAACATCACTAATTATTAGAAAAATGCAAATCAAAACTACAATGAGGTACCACCTCACACCAGTCAGAATGGCCATCATTAATAAGTCCAGAAATAACAAATGCTGGAGAGGGTGTGGAGAAAAGGGAACTCCTACACTGTTGGTGGGAATGTAAGTTGGTTCAGCCACTATGGAAAACACTGTGGAGGTTCCTCAGAAAACTAAAAATAGAATTACCATATGACCCAGCAATCCCACTCCTGGGCATATACCTGGACAAAACAATAATTCAAAAAGATACATGCACCCCTATATTCATAGCAGCACGATTCACAATAGCCAAAACATGGAAACAACCTAAATGCCCATCGACAGACGAATGGATAAAGAAGATGTGGTACATATATACAATGGAATACTACTCAGCCATAAAAAAGAACAAAATAATGCCATTTGCAGCAACATGGATGCAACTAGAGATTATCGTACTAGTGAAGTAAGTCAGAAAGAGAAAGACAATTACCATATGATATCACTTATATGTGGAATCTAAAATATGGCACAAATGAACCTATCTACAAAACAGAAACAGACTCATAGACATAGAGAACAGACTTGTGGTTACCAAGGGAAGGACTGGGAGTTTGGGATTAGCAGATGTAAACTATTATATATAGGATGGATAAACAACAAGGTCCTACTGTATAGCACAGGGAACTATATTGAATATCCTGTGACAAACCATAATGGAAAAGCATATAAAAAAAAGAATGTCTGTATGTGTATAAGTGATTCACTTTGCTGTACAGCAGAGACTGGCACAGCATTGTAAATTAACTATACTTCAATTTAAAAAATTTAAAAATAAATGAAATTAAATTAAAAAAAAAAAGAAGGAAAGGTACTGGAACCATTTCACTTCTCTAACAGCCAATCAGCATCCACATGAAGGGTCCCCATCATTTCCAAGAAGGATAATATGTCAAAACTCTCTAGGTGTTACCTTGGGAAAATAAGATTCAGTATTATAACAACTTTGATTATTTTTTCAACAGAAGACTTAACTAATTTGGAAATTCTGAATAACATAAAGAAAACTGAGAAACAGTTAATTGGATAACCTCTGATCTTCTCATCATCTCTGATACTCGAGAATTACAAAGTTTACAAAGCTTAGTTAGGCAGAAGCTAACACCCACAGCAGCAGCTGTAACTCATCCTTTACACCTCTCAGAATCTCATTCCCCACCTGTGAAAGAGATCCTTTGATGCCTGTACCTCAGGACTGTGGTGAAGCGGAAATGACATAGTGTAATGTCTGCACCACAACTGTAAATATGTGTGATTGTTATTGTACGTGTGAATTTAAGAAGCCCTCTATTAAGTGGAGCTGTGTCGCAGGTTGAACTTTTAAGCTTTTCTTGCACATGATTCTCATGACGTGGGGGAGGACCAGTCTTAAGACATTGCTGAATCTATGTAATCACAAGCTGCTCCCTGTTGAGCTTAATGATACATATTGTTGACAGAAGCAAGACCTAATCACAATAACAGCAATAGTAATGATAAAGACTATTTTGTGGAGTGGTGACTATGTGCCGGGTACTATACTAACCACTTAAATTTACTTTTTTGTAAGAGTCTATGAGGTAGATATTAGTTCTCTTAACTGGTAAGTGAGGGAACCAAAATTCACATTCTGGTTAACCTAATCCAAAGTTCAAGACAAGATGGTGGACCTGAGTCACAATGTTCTACTGTTTTCTCTTTAGAGGGGAGATGCCTCAGGAGTCAGGACCTATATCCAAATTGCTATAGCATCTCTTCTTTCTCAAGAGCTTACCTATCTTGACTCGGACATCCAGGCCTTCTTCAGACTCCTGGGTCTCAAACAATCCATGAATCTCCAGGCTACATTTAATTACCACCGTGATGATGTTTTTCAGTTGCCTCCGCTCCACCTTCCACAGGGCTAGCAGCGCATCACCTTGAAGAGGAAGACACACCAGAGGTCCTGCCCTGCCCTGGGGGTCAGTCTATTTTGTATGAAATCTGTACAGAATTACGCTTCAAACATCTCTCCACCCGGTCTGCTGGCCACTGCTTTCTCTGAGATGCCTCGTTTGTCAGAGCACAGGCCCCTCGGCATTCCTTTCTTACCCCTGCTATGTCGGTAAGCCCCCATACCTGCAAATTTTAAGATGTCTCCTCCAAAAATCAACACTTCTGAGAAAAAAAAAAGAGAAGGTAAAATCAAACTCTGGCTTCTTTCTTTCTTTTAAATTATGTAAGTTTCAGGTGTACAGCATAATTTTGATTTCTTAAAGCTAATAAAACGAATCTACTCCTCAATAGTGGGATAGAAATTAGGTCAAGAGAAGAGCAATTCAGAGAATAGGTTTATACTAAAGGTGTCATCTCAGACAAGGCATTTAAATCCATTTAAGTCTGTTTCCTCAACTGCAGAATGAGAACAGTGAACTAGATTATGTACCTGCTCTGTTTTTGTGAATGGGAAAAGATAGGAACGAAGACGGTGGGATTGCTGAGGAGGCTTAAGGACAGCTACCCTACTCCCATGGTAATGGGACGTTCTTCACTGATCTATGTATGTTATGAGCAGGGGCTTGAGTGAGCGTGGGTGAGTACATGAGTGACAGGACTCCATAAGAACTGAAAATCAGAAAAAACCCACAACTATGGTCAACTTGGGTTTTGTTTATTACCAATTTGCATTTTGTTTATTTAGGCTTTCTGACATAAATGGACATTTTTCCTCTTATTTCTGCATCGTCACAAATTTGTTGAGCACCGTTGCGCTGAGTGTAATGCGAAAAGGAATTAGATACAGTTTCTGCTTTTAAAGACAACCAAATTTTATCTAGTGGGTGATATTAAGATATTACTAGGGAACTCAGAGCCTGATAATAGACTAGACCTAAGGTTTACCTTCATAGAATAAATCCTTTTCTTCATGAATAGTTCGAATTAATAATGCAAACAAGTTGGTAGGCAGAGGTTGAAAAGGAGACCAAAGTTTCAGTCAGCTGGGAGTACTTCAGAATCCATTATTAGGACACAAATTACTGACAAGTTGATTATAAATCACTCATCTATTCATAGCCTATTCTCTTAATGACTGTGTTTGAGTTATACTGATGCTAGCTTTTTAGAGTTATTGAATATAACTAAAAGAATTACTACTACAGTTCTTTTAAAAGTAGTCTCTAATTTAGTTTTGTAACTAATGCAAAACTAATCCCTCAAATAGTCTGTGCTAGTGAGGTTTGACGGCATTCCTTCATTTGTACTGTATTATATTTCAAAAAGACTGGTTTCATACACATTTCATGGGGACAGTGAAGAATGCTAAGCAACAGTACTTTATCAGGTTATAACCACCAAATACAGAAAAACAATGAATTGAAATATGCTTAAGCCAGAAACCTCTGGGGACACTTACTCTCCACTATTGCACTTATATAGTAGTTGAGGATCTCCACCAATTGCTCAGCCCCTCTGTCCATGTACATGGCTGTGCTGAACTTCTCAGTCATTGCAGTAAAACCTGTAACAAATGTGCAGCTAGTTTCCTTGGGTGCTGGGAGGAACCAAACAGAGTCAGGAGAAGAGGACCACACTGGTGAGCAGTGGGTCTCAGCTTTTAAGAACTGGCAGGGTTTCTCTTAAGTGATCTATGTGGCTGGTCAAGTGTCAGATATTGGGCCTTCTCTATTTATTATTTTAGGGGTCAGGGAAAGGCACCAGATAACTCTTGCCTCCTAATTTCTCAACTTGTACAGGGATGACTGCAGTTTCTTTAACTGGATATAGAACTTCCATTTCATGGTAATGAAAACTCATAAAATTCAAAGACTTCTAAAGAGGTGGCAAGTTTCCTGTTAAGCTGTAAACAACATCTGGAGAGGCCATTTCCTGAGGTCAATTTTGCCTGGGATGCTGTGGGGTGTGGGGGGTTGAGTCAGTTGGGACAGGGCCACTGGAGCCTGAAGTTCCAGGCCTGGGACGTGGACACCTTAAAGATTTGCCCATTACTGGACATGCTGGGTAAAGGAAGAAGAAAGGGAGGCAGGTCCACAGGTTATCCCTCTTCCCTCCAGTTTTCTCAGTAGGAATATTTGCAGTAACAGCACAAAAAACTCGAAAATGCTCCCTCTGCTCTGCAGTCAAGCTCTGCACGTGATTCCGATTCAAGCCTGTTGTTCCCCCACATTAAACATCCCTTTTGCGCTTGCCTGAAATATCAACAAACATCAAGACTCCGTCAAAATAATCCACAGAAGGTCGCTCTGGAGAGAAATCTCCATAGACAATGAGGTCCGGTAAATGAGCTGCTATTTTGACGATGGCCCGATCCTGTGATTCATGTTCTCTTCGAGTGTTCATGTTAAGGCAGATGTTCAGGACTGTATGGTCACCGCAGACAGTCCCCAGATAGACCTTCTGGAAAGCAAAGCTGAGAATGGAGGCAATCTGACTTACATTCATTCACTCACTTTCCTATTTCTTTCTTCCCTTTTGCTTTGTCTAACCTGTGGACTGCTTATTTAAGTGGTTGAGGTGATAATGGCTGAGTTGTTGACCATGCATTTGCGTGAAGGGGTGAGCCCTCAGGGTGCAAGTGCTGTGGTAGAGGGGCCAGTAGCACTAATCCCTCCGTCCAGGCCCCTTTTCCTTCTGTCCACATGTCCCCCCTTTCCCTCCCCCTCCCTTTTGGTCTCTCATCTTTTCTCTCTCCTTTTTGAAAATTAAAAGAGAAAGTGTAGATATGAGTTTATGTTTGTGAATATTTATATAAAGGTGAGTAGCAAAGTGGAGTGTTATATATAAGAAAGAGATTAAGTGTTTTAAGGTATAGGCGTAAAGAAATAGAGGGAAAGAATTAAAAGGTGTGTGTGTGTGTAAGACTTTAAACTGTTAAGTGGGAGGAAATATTGAAATTTTAATGTGTTACCCAGTTAGATTTGAGAAAACTAGGATTTCCTAAGGCGTTCATTTAGCTGCTGGGGCTGATGAAATGATCATGCCTGAATGTTGTAAAAATCATGATCTACCACCCTGAACAGGAATAGCATAGCATACCCAGTATTTTCAGAGCAATTCAAGTTCTTGGAATAAGTGATACAGATACTAAGTGAATAAAAAAAAAAAAAAAAAAAAAAGGAGGAACTGATACTCACCAACATGGAGGACCTGGTTAGTAATTTCAACCAAACATAGGTCATGTTGGGGTACATAAGAGTATTAGAAGGAAAAAGTGAGTTAACATATATCTTAGACTTCAGGAAAGCATTTTTTTTTTTTAAATCAGGGAAAACATAAGTATATTAGTATATTTAACAAACAAACAAAAAAAACCTTAAAATGGATAGAAACCTCTAAAAATGGGTACTAAATATTAAGTATTAGATAATCCTGAAAAGGAAAAACCTTGGTAAATGCAAATGTTAAGAAGTGAACAAAAGGTAGAAGGAGAAGCATATAACTAAGGTTTAAAAAAAAAAAAAAGAGTATCATTAAAACACAGCATATGCTAGGAACAGTCAATAGATGACAAATACATCAAATAAAATATTTCAGAGAGTGAATTTGATAAATGCTATATGAATTTATCAAAGAAGGGTGTGAAAAAAAAAAAAAGAAGGGTGTGAGAATGCCCAGAATGAGCTGAGACTTAGTAAAAATGATGAAGAAAACCCAGAGGGACTTTTAGGTTTTATTGAAAGCAAGGTAATTAATAAAAAAGGAATAAGGACAAAGCTTAACCATGTACTACACAGCTCTTCTTTTGTTTCTGTCTTCTCCACTATGCAGAATTGAAAATATAACAAATATTGACAAGAAAGAGTTGAAGTCCAAGATAAGAAAGCAGTGATAAAACACCAGTCATTTAAATTCAAGTAGCCATTCCCAGATAACCTATATCCACTGAAATATATGGAAAGAATTGACAGATGTAATGTCAGTAATCTCAAAGAATAATGGAGAATGAGAGAGAGGCTGGAAAACTAGAGACGGGTACATTCTCTTCTGAATTTCAAAAGATGAGCCTACATGTGGATTCCAGAAAACACCATCTGGTAAACGTGATGTATCAGTCAGTATAAGCTAGGTTTTGCTTCATTAACAAAAAAATCCAAAAATCTCAATGGCTTGAAATAGCCAATGCTTATTTCTTATTCATTTCCTGCTGGTGCTACATGTCCATTGTAGGTTGTCTGAGGCCCTACTCTATCGTTGCCTTCACTTTGGGACACAGGCTGGGACATTTTGGTTGTGGAGACAGTGGGAAAAGAGGATTTGATTGCAGATTCTTTCTTAAAGTGTTTTCCTAGAAGTGATATATTTCACTTCCACTCAAATGACATTGGCCAAAGCAAGTTATGCAACATATCTAATTTCACCTAAGTGGGAAACTGCAATCCTACCATGTGTGCAGTGAGAGTGAGAGCTGGGATATTTGTGAGTTATCATACTTGATAATATGTGAGCACTTAATCAGTAACAGGTGATTAAAAGGAGTCAAAAGGGATTCAGAGCTGAGAACAAACTAGCCTTATTTCCTTTTTAGATTCTCAAAATCAAGAGAATGCTGTCGACAAAGTATATCTTGACTTTAACAAGGCATTTGGCCAAATTTCTGACATCTTTGTGGGTAACATACAAAATTATAGGAGTGATGAAAATATAGCTGGTTAACAATTCGACCTAAAGGATATTGATTTGTGTTCTAGTGTCCATTCAGAGGGAGCCTCCATGAGTGTGCTAGAGGACTCAGATAAAGATATAATTGGAAGGAGAGCTAATGTACTGAATGATAGAATCAGGATCTTAAAATATTTTAATTGACTGAAATAACAATGAAGTTTTGGAAGAATAAATGCACATAAGTGCCGTGCTTAGAATTTTAACAAAATCAAATGCATAAGCATGTGGTGTAAAAGACTAGATTTACTGCAAATCCAATGTTACCTTTTAAAAAACTTACTTATTGAAGCATAAGATATGCACAGAAAAATGCAAAATTCCTAAGTGGATAGCTTGATGAATTATTATAAAGTGAACAAATCCACGTTCTCTACTCATATCAAGAAAGAACAGGACTTTCCCGGTGGCGGGTTGAGAGTCCGCCTGCCAATGCAGGGGACATGGGTTGGAGCCCTGGTCTGGGAGGATCCCACATGCTGTGGAGCAACCGGGCCCATGCGCCACAGCTGCTGAGCCTGCGCTCTGGAGCCTGTGGGTCACAACTGCTGAGCCCATGTGTCACGACTGCTGAGGCCCGCGCGGCTGGAGCCTGTGCTCCGCAACGGCGGAGGCAGCCGCGGTGAGAGGCCTGCACACTGCGGCGAAGAGTGACCCCTGCTCACCACAGCTGGAGAGGGCCTGCACACAGCAGCGAAGACCCAACGCAGCCAAAATTAGTTAATTAATTAATTAATTAATTCAAAAAACAAATAAGGAACATGACCAGCACTAGAGAAGCCTGTTTCATGCCATCTTCCGCTCATTCCCCCCACATCTCCCCAAAGGTGACCTATCTCCTGATTTCTAGCACCATAGATCATTTTTACCTTATTTTTTAACTTTATATAAATGGAATCATATATACTTTCTTATTTTTTCTCAATTGTTTGTGATGTTTATCCATGTTGTTGTGTGTATATCAGTACTCATTTATTTTCAGTACTGTATGGTATTGCTTGATTATACACAAATTATTTATCCCTTCTACTACTGACCTATGGGTTGTTTCCAGTTTTACGCTATTAGAAATAATGCTGCTAAGAACATCCTTGTACATGTGTTTTGGTAAACGCATGTATGCATTTCACTTGGGCATATACCTAGGAGTGGAATTGCTGGGTCAATTTACACCCCACAAGCAAGATGTGAGAGGTCAGAAGCTCCATATCCCAGCTAACATTTGCTATTGTCAGTCTTTTAAAATTTTGGTCATCTTGGTAGGTGAGTGGTGATATCTGTGGTTTTGTTTCCCTGGTGGTACTAATGAAATTAAGCACCTTTTCATATGTTTATTGGCCATTTGGATGTAATGCAAATCTTAAAGTAGTAAGCAGTGTTCATATCTGATTCGGAGTATTGGGTTTAGTTCTGCCCACTTTATTTGAAGTTCATGGACTATGGAATGTGAGGAATGATGGGAGAGATTGGAAACGTTGTCAGATGATGACATTTGGGTGAAAATGGTCATTGTCTTCTGGTATTTAAACTGAACTGTGAAAGTTGTGGAGTAACCAGGAGATACATGTGCAAAGTCTAATGCAGACCCCTGAATTTAACAAAAGAATTCCCCTACTTTCTCCCTCAGGTAGGGATTGGATTTGGCTAAGCAAGAATAAACTTCATGGGAGGGCTGAAGAGGGAAAGGAAAGCTGGTGTTCTTTTTCCTCAGCGGAGGGAGCTACTCTATCAAAGAATAGGTGACCTTAAATAGTATAAGTTCTGTAGGAATGGATGCTCTGAACAGCCTTCCACAGATGGGCTGAGCGGCCAAGAGCAGTTAGGACTGAGCAGAACTGAGCAGGGTGTAGCTCTATTCCTCCCTCTCCTACCCCTCTTCGTTGACTATCTCAACTTTGTTCTCTTTTGCTATCACTTGAAAGAGTGTCAGATTTAGCAAATAACAATATAGGACATCCAGTTAAATTTGAATTTTAAATAAACAGTGAATAATTTTTTAATATAAATATATCTCTAATATTGCATTTTATTTAGCAACCCTACTACCAGCCCCTTCAATCTTGGCAATACCCCATACTCCTCACATGCACAGTACGGAATGTTTTGCTTTAGTCTTAAAACTCACACTAAAACGGGTTAGATTGATTGATTGATTGATTCAAAAGGATCAAGTGGGATCAATGGCTGGCAATCCCTGGGAGGCAAATTTAAACAATGTAAGGATGAACACTGGACCTGGGTAGTCTTAGGAAATATTGGCTTTCTTTGTGAGAGACTGCATGTCCATCTGCCTTCAAGGTTGTAGAGGTGAATCTCCTCTTTAGTGGAAAGATGAATTAGATGATTGCTAAGATTCCATTTTTATTGAAGTATAGTTGATTTACAATGTTTCAGGTGATTAAATAAGGTGATTTGAAGATTTAGACAGATTTTTCTAAGTTTACGATTACTAGGTAAGGAAAGTAGATGCATTTGGAGATTAAGATGACAAATACAGAAGGGAAACTAGAATAACAAAATTATTTGTTCATGGGCTGAAGAGGCAAAGACATCTAAGATGAACACCTGAGCTTTTCTCATGAACACCCATAAGAACACAATTGAAATTTTCTCCTATAAAAGACTTAGTTTTCTGCTTTAAGTTCTGCAACATCAGAAAATGATTAGTGATATGGCACATACCACATTGTAATAATAATTTATTAAGACCTTTTTTCAATAATCTTTTTAAAATTAATTATTTATTTATTTTTGGCTGCGTTGGGTCTCCGTTGCTGTTCACGGGCTTTTTCTAGTTGCGGCGAGCGGTGGCTACTCTTTGTGGCGGTGCATGGGCTTCTCATTGTGGTGGTTTCTTTTGTTGCGGAGCACAGGCTCTAGGCGCACGGGCTTCAGTAGTTGTGACACGCAGGCTCAGTAGTTGTGGCGCACAGGCTTAGTTGGTCTGTGGCATGTGGGATCCTCCTGGACCAGGGCTTGAACCCATGTCCCCTGCTTTGGCAAGCGGATTCTTAACCACTGCACCACCAGGGAAGCCCTATTAAGACCTTTTTAATGTAAAGCATTTTACAGAGGTTGCCTCATTTAATCCTCAAAACAGCACTGTGAAGTAGGCCTCATCCCCATTTTATAGATACAGAAAATAAAGCTCAGATGAATTTGCCTTAGGTCACATAGCTGGAAAGCAAGCCCAAGTCTGTGGAATTTCGAAGTCCATATTCTTTCTACTATACCATGGTATACCCCATTTGTATATGTTTTATGACACTTTGGGGATGTTTATGACCTAGAGAAAATATGTATTTAATTTTAGAGCACTTTCAAAGCATGTTGATGGTACCCTCATCAAATATTTGGCCAATACAATCACAATCAAGAATAGAGCTTGAACAGAGAGCGGACACTCAGAAAGCATGAAAGCATCTAGGAATGAGGGTATCTGACAGAGTGAAAGAGCAAGGCCCCAAAGATATACCAACACAGATTTTCCTGAATGAAGGAGAGTGTGTGTCCAGTTTTATTCTGCTTAAAGAGAACTCAGCAGTACCCCCAAAGGCAAATGAAACTAAAGATCAATCAATTATATCCATTATTGTTTCTCTAAACATCTTTTCTAGAAACTTCTAATAGATTTCAGTTTTCATCCCATTTTTCATCAATATGTAAAGTCAGGTTTTACAAGAATCCAAAGGAGATACTCTAAACATAAAGGGATAATGTTATCTGTCACGAAAGCTTGCCAGACCACTCTAGCCAAGGCAATTTTTCCTCTGAGCTATTAGGGCACTTAGTGTTTGTAAACTTAAGTGCTTTATTATCTATTTAAAAATCCTTGATTACCTATTGATCTGTTTATGGCTTCTCTGAATTCAGGCTTCTCTGAATTGAAGCTTCTCTGTGTTAGAGATCACGTTCTACATATATGTTCGTTTCCTCCATAGTATCTTTCTAGAGCCCCTTCACATGGTAGGCATTTGCTATTTGATGACTGATAAGAAGGATATTATGTGAGAAGATGAGTAGACAGTAAGCTAAAAAAATAGAGCATCTAGGATAAATAGGATGAGGTAACATTGAAACCTTTAAGCTTCTAACCTCACTTAAATGACTGACACAGATATATACAAGGTGGACCTCCATTCCTAGCCCAAGGCCTTCCCACTTTCCTTAAGCTCCCAAACCTGTCTTCTTCCCCAAGGGTTGCCCTCATCTTTAGCTCTGCAACCATTCTTTCTACTCAGACTCCTACTGCCACATACCTCTTCTTTCTTCAAGGCTGAGGAAAAGTCAGAGCCTAGATTAGGGCCTAGATCTTTCAGGAGTGCAGAAAACAGGAAAGGGGCCTGGATGACATTATTCAGAAGACAGCAGAAGTGCCATGTCTGTCTATAGCTGACACATAAAATGACAGTTTTGTCTAAAAACCGTTTTCCTGGCCACAACCTCATCAGAAGCTCATTGTTTCATGGGCACTGACTATGCTTCTGATTGGCTGGCACTGCTCTCCCCTCCCCCACCAGCCCCAGTGGCCTGTTGCTCACGCAAGGACTGTTTCAGGTTCTCTAGACTGGATATCTGGGGCAAGGGTCAGGGAGACTGATATGACCCCAGAGTAGTTTTCACAACTCTTTCCCTATGTGGTGGGTGGTTGAAATTAGGCAATAGTTGGTAGGTGATTATCGTAAAGACAAGTATCTCCTGAGTAAACACCCAATTTTGGTCAATAATGATTGTGACTTTTACCAGGACTATGACATTTACGTTACAATACTTCTCTTCAGAGGTTTTTGTGAGGTAAAATTTTGACCTGTCCTTTCTGACTGGTCAAGCCCATACTTCAATTCAAATTCACCCCACAGATAACTTGCAATACAATGTGGCACTGGATTTGAGTTTCTTCATCCCATGGACACTGGCAAAATGTGTTTTAAGAGGGCGGCATCTTTTCTAACAGCTTAAGTCAATTTTGATTTTCTAGCTGTTCTTATGTATATCACAATGACAATTAATATTTAGTGACACATTTGTAAAACCTGAATTGTAAAAAGTTGAGCTGAAAAACAAGCAAACATTTTCAAACAAAGCCCAGCCTTATAATTAAGTTTACTGTGTATTTCAAAATGTTGAAAAACACAGTTTTCTTAAGGGAGGAGAAAAAGAAGCTCATTTAATTATGTTTGCTGAGTGAATTTTCTGGCTTTGTGGAAACCGGTCTTAACATAGTTACAGTCATACCTCATATAATTAAACAGACTCCTTAGGGAGAAAGCCAGTCTTAATAAATACAAGTACTTTCTATCTCTGTTTCATTGTATAAACAAGCTCCAGTAGAAACTGTTTTGTTTTACAGAGAGGAATCTAGGCTTTGAGGTCAATCCTTGTTTTGATTCAACCTTTCACCATCATTATAACAACTTAAAAAAACAATCTGTTTACTATGGAGAAAAAACATTATTGATGTACTTTGGATCAATGTTTTTTTTTGAAATGAATGCCAAACCACAAAACAGATTAGGTTAAGAATTTATCTCTTACTGAGCCTCTCCACCCCACCTCTGGCCCACCACCCCAAAGCAGCTTGTTTTCTGCTTTAACCTGTGAAAGCCTCAAGAATTCCAACAGTTAGGACCTCAGAAGGTGTGCAAATAGGTTAACACATTATATGCTTTGGGCAGCTAAATTAAAACTCCTTTGTTTAAGAAAGTATTTTTGGGTCTGTCTTCAATTAATAAGCTTCCCGAGGAGATTGGTTCAAGATGGCGGAGTAGAAGGATGTGCACTCCCTCCCTCTTGCGAGAGCAATGGAATCACAACTAACTGCTGAACAAACATCGACAGAAAGACACTGGAACTCACCAGAAAAGATACCCCACATCCAAAGACAAAGGAGAAGCTGCAATGAGACAGTAGGAGGGGCGCAATCACAATAAAATCAAACAAGACAAGGATATCCACTCTTGCCACTATTATTCAACATAGTTTTGGAAGCCCTAGCCACGGCAATCAGAGAAGAAAAAGAAATAAAAGGAATACAAGTTGGAAAAGAAGTAAAACTGTCACTGTTGGCAGATGACATGTTACTATACATAGATAATCCTAAAGATGACACCAGAAAACTACTAGAGCTAAACAATGAATTTGGCAAAGTTGCAGGATACAAAATTAATGCACAGAAATCTCTTGCATTCCTATACACCAACAATGAAAGATGAGAAAGAGAAATTAAGGAAACAATCCCATTCACCACTGCAACAAAAAGAATAAAATACCTAGGAATAAACCTACCTAAGGAGGTAAAAAAACCATGTACTCAGAAAACTATAAGACATTGATGAAAGAAATCAAAGATGACACAAACAGATGGAGAGATATACCATGTTCTTGGATGGGAAGAATCAATATTGTGAAAATGACTATATTACCCAAAGCAATCTACAGATTCAATGCAATCCCTATCAAATTACCAATGGCATTTTTTACAGAACTAGAACCAAAAAAATCTTAAAATTTGTATGGAGACACAAAAGACCCCGAATAGCCAAAGCAATCTTGAAGGAAAAAAATGGAGCTGGAGGAATCAGACTCCCTCACCTCAGATTATACTATAAAGCTACAGTAATCAAGACAATATGGTACTCGTACAAAAACAGAAATATAGATCAAAGGAACAGGATAGAAAGCCCAGAGATAAACCCACGCACCTATGGTCAACTAAACTATGACAAAGGAGGCAAGGATATACAATGGAGAAAAGACAGTCTCTTCAATAAGTGGTGCTGGGAAAACTGGACAGCTATATGGAAAAGAATGAAATTAGAACACTACCTCACACCATACACAAAAATAAATTCCAAATCAATTAAAGACCTAAATGTAAGACTGGACACTATAAAGCTCTTAGAGGAAAATATAGGAAGAACACTCTTTGACATAAATCACAGCGAGATCTTTTTTGATCCACCTCCTAGAGTAATGGAAATAAAAACAAAATTAAACAAATGGGACCTAATGAAACTTCAAAGCTTTTGCACAGCAAAGGAAACCATAAACAAGATGAAAAGACAACCCTCAGAATGGGAGAAAATATTTGCAAACGAATCAATGGACAAAGGATTAACCTCCAAAATATATAAACAGCTCATGCAGCTGAATATTTAAAAAAAACAAACAACCCAAGCAAAAAATGGGCAGGGGGCTTCCCTGGTGGCGCAGTGGTTGAGAATCTGCCTGCCAATGCAGGGGACATGGGTTCGAGCCCTGGTCTGGGAAGATTCCACATGCCACGGAGCAACTAGGCCCGTGAGCCACAACTACTGAGCCTGCGCGTCTGGAGCCTGTGCTCCTCAACAAGAGATGCCGCGATAGTGAGAGGCCCGTGCACCGTGATGAAGAGTGGCCCCCGCTTGCCGCAACTAGAGAAAGCCCTCGCACAGAAACGAAGACCCAACACAGCCATAAATAAATAAATAAATAAAATTAAAAAAAAAAATGGGCAGAAGACCTAAATAGACATTTCTCCAAAGGAGACATACAGATGGCGAAGAGGCACATGAAAAGCTGCTCAACATCACTAATTATTAGAGAAATGCAAATCAAAACTACAATGAGGTATCACCTCACACCAGTTAGAATGGGCATCATCAGAAAATCTACAAGCAACAAATGCTGGAGAGGGTGTGGAGAAAAGGGAACTCCCTTGCACTGTTGGTGGGAATGTAAATTGATACAGCCACTATGGAGAACAGTATGGAGGTTCCTTAAAAAACTAAAAATAGAATTACCATGTGACCCAGCAATCCCACTACTGGGCATATACCCAGAGAAAACCATAATTCAAAAAGACACATGCACCCCAATGGCCATTGCAGCACTATTTACACTACCCAGTCATGAAGCAACCTAAATGCCCATCGACAGATAAATGGATAAAGAAGATGTGGTACATATATACAAGGGAATATTACTCACCCATAAAAAGGAACGAAATTGGGTCATTTGTAGAGACATGGATGGACCTAGAGACTGTCATACAGAGTGAAATAAGTCAGAAAGAGAAATACAAATATCGTATATTAATGCATACACGTGGAATCTAGAAAAATGGTACAGATGAACTGGTTTGCAAGGCAGAAATAGAGACACAGATGTAGAGGACAAATGTATGGACACCAAGGGGGGAAAGGGGGGGGAGGGATGAATTGGGAGATTGGGATTGACATATATGCACTAATATGTATAAAATAGATAACTAATAAGAACTTGCTGTGTAAAGAAAAATAAAATTCAAAAAAAAATAACTTCCCATTTTCTGAAATTTTCTATGTTTTATTTAACACCCATCATGCACCAGGCACTGTGTTAAAACATTACCTCGATTATCTTGACGACAATCCTATGAAGTAAGTACTATTATTTTCCCCATTTTACTCTTGAAAATACTAAAGCTCAGAAACAAACATTAACAAGGTCTCACAGTTAATATGTGGCAGAGTTGGGTTGAAACACAGGCCTATCAGACCTGGCCTTGAGAAAATGTACCTAATGAAGCGATCAATAAGGGTTTGTTAGAAAATTTTGATATAGAATTAAACTCAACTAGACCGACTGAGTGATTTTTACCACTGTGAAAGCTTCTTTTTTTTTTTTTTTTTTTTTTTAAATTAATTAATTAATTTATTTTTGGCTGTGTTGGGTCTTCGTTTCTGTGCGAGGGCTCTCTCCAGTTGCGGCAAGTGGGGGCCGCTCTTCATCGCGGTGCGCGGGCCTCTCACCATCGCGGCCTCTCCTGCTGCGGAGCACAGGCTCCAGACGCGCAGGCTCAGCAGTTGTGGCTCACGGGCCCAGTTGCTCCGCGGCATGTGGGATCTTCCCAGACCAGGGCTCGAACCCGTTTGCCCTGCATTGGCAGGCAGACTCTCAACCACTGCGCCACCAGGGAAGCCCGAAAGCTTCTTTTATGAAGTTTAGTAGCTACATTGATAGTAAGGACTTCTGGTATACAGTCGCTTCTTTCTTTTTGAGAGTAGTTATGAAACTGATCACTGGCAGTGAGAGTTTTCAATTGGATACATATTAGAATCTTTAATTTTTAAGATTTAATAGTGGGATGGATGAAAGTTTTTGGGCAGAAAGGAAGCATGAGACAGTCTGTCGACGGAGCTTCTGAGAATCAAAAGAATTGTCTGTGATTGCATCTAAATGCTACAATTAATTTGAGTGACAAGTGGGGCTTAGGAGAACCCATATAGGAAAGAGCAGGTTTTAATGAAAAGGAGGTGAAATACCAATTCAACACATTTTCATAAACTTTTTTGTATCTGTGCCCTATTTCATAGTATGTTTTTCTTAAATGCTTAATCCTAGAAAATACGTACACATATGTGCATTCACATGCCAAACAAATTTAACAGTGTGGCTTGAAAAGAAAAAGCGGTAATAATTTGACGCTTCAGGACCTCTTCACTTTTGCCTGTGTCAAATTTTCTAATCCTCTCTCTTCTAAGATGGACAGTGCTTTAATCAACTATACTCCAATATAAAATAAAAAGTTTAAAAAAACCCCAAAAAACTAGACCATGGCAGAAGTGATGGGATATAACTTATGAGATTAGGTTATAAAAAGACTGCAGCTTCTGTCTTAAGAACTCTCTCTCATCCTCTCTCCCTCTCGGATATTTTCACTCTGGGGAAAGCGGCCCTTTTGCTGAAGAACTGATGTCTCTGGCCAAGAGCCAGAGAGGATGTGAGACTGGGCAATATCCATGTGAGAGAGCTCGGAGGCAGATCTCCCCCGAGGTGAGCCTGAGGTGACTGCATCCTGTGATACCCTGAGCCAGAGACATTCATCTGAGCTGCTCCAGGATTCTTGACCCACAGAAACTATGAGATAATAAACATTTGTGGTTTTCAGTTAAAATCACTATAATTTTATTGGTCAAAAAAAACAAAATAAAGATGGACAATGCTGAAGGGTTAAAAGATAAAGTGCAAGGTTTTCAATTGCTAATGGCCAAATTTTGATTATAGTATATTATTACTCAAAAAGTTCTTTTTGTCACTTGCTTCTTCAAATTTAGAAATAACTAGCTTTGCTGATTCCTCTGACTACAGTTCTAACCAGGATTGGTTTTACTAGGATTTTCAGAAGAAAGGTCAGTACTCCAAATGGGAATTCAAATCAAATATGAATCCTCATAACGGGGACAAAGGTCACACACATTTACAGAAAGCTGACTTATGTCCCAGGGTCCCAGGCACTCTGCTGGACACTTTCTTTTCTTTTCTTTTTTTTTTTTCACACACACACACTGTATTTTATTGGACACTTTCTTAACTTGCCCAAAGTCAGAGATTATAAGTCACACAGCTGGGATTCAAATTCAGGTCTGCCTGACTCTAGAGCTTTTCTGCCACATCACATCAGTTATTGAATATATTTCAAAAATTTACAAATCCTTTGTTACTCTGTAGCTGTAAAAGACTTTCATACGATATACAAAAAATCATATTCTTCACAAGATTCTTCATTTCAAGTTAAAATGTTTTAAAACAGTTTGAGGTGTCATGTTGCTGGCCATTCCACAACCCATTTCCAACTCTCTTTAGCTCTATTTCCTTTCACTTTTAGCTACTTCATCACCCTTCACTGTACACAGATTATTGAACCTTCCGACTGTCTTTTTTTTTTTTTTTTTTTCCCGACTGTCTTTTGACTCACTGGAATATGTGTGCTCTTATACGCACACACTTTGGTTGACTAGAACAGAAGGAGGCCAGTGGTATGTATGAGCAGTATGATTTATTATGGACAAATAGTAAAAAAAAAATGTTACTAATATCCATAGATAAATTCCTTAAGTAATATGTAAAGAGACAATATTATTAAAAGTTTGCTTTATTTTTCTGTTGAATCAAGTACTACCTCCCAGTTACAGTTAGATTTTATGCCTTACAAACGTTAGCACAGCTAGCGTCACCTCGTTGACAACTGAAAAATAAATCAAACTAGGTCCCGGTGGTTATGTCCACATCTGGCTTGTTAGGGTGATCAAGAACTCTTACTTGTTTGCTTTAGCTTTTAGTCCTTGGTTATATCTATAAAGAAAACAGAAAGAAAAAAAATCATGGATCACAATAGATGATACATTTATAATAAGAAGGGAATGGGAAGCATATTCCATCTCTTCTTTCTCACTAGTCAAGAGGCTATACAGTTGTAAGTACAATCTTCCCAGAGGCTTATAGGAAGAAACAGGCAGATGGGAGAGTAATCCAAGGACTTTATTTGAATCTGGTTTCCAACTGTCAAAACGTCTTAACTGACATATAGTTACCTGTACAAAAATATTATTTTAATGTAAGAATATTTTCATTCTGGAACTATACAAGAGTATGACAAACATGTGAATATATGTATAAAGTTTACCAAAACGTGGTCATCTAGAACTTTTAATTTTATTTATTTATGGCTGTGTTGGGTCTTCGTTTCTGTGCGAGGGCTTTCTCTAGTTGCGGCAAGCGGGGGCCACTCTTCATCGCGGTGCGCGGGCCTCTCACTATCGCGGCCTCTCTGGCTGCGGAGCACAGGCTCCAGACGCGCAGGCTCAGCAATTGTGGCTCACCGGCCCAGTTGCTCTGCGGCATGTGGGATCTTCCCAGACCAGGGCTCGAACCCGTGTCCTCTGCATTGGCAGGCAGATTCTCAACCACTGCGCCACCAGGGAAGCCCCTAGAACTTTTAATTTTATACTCACAAAGCATCTTTCCTGAGAATAAAATCAACTGGGAATGGGCCTGTCTAATCACTAAAAATAAAATATAATTCTGTGATGCAGGCAGGCTACTGGGTTAGGAGGTTGTAATACTTAAAGTTTATTGAAACTAAGGACAATTTCTTCAATTCTCATTAATTCAAAGAAGAATTAACCACAAAGCTACAGAGTCTTTCCCTTTTACATCACCCTGGGCTTCATTTCCTATTCTTCTCAGCTGAAAATAAAGTGGAAAACTGAATAAGCACAAGAAGGAACTTATTCCATGAAGCCTACCATACCTCCTAGATTTCTCAAAAGGTCCTGATTTCAAATATTCAACAGTATTTTGCTAAGTCCTCCATAGAGTCCAACATTTATATTTCTAACTAAATCTAATCTGCTATTGTAACCGAAAGGCCAAAAATCCTTTTGTCAAACTAAACCTAAATTTCGTTTTCTTTTTTAATTATTTGCTTTATTTATTTATTTATTTATTTATTTATTTATTTATTTATTTATTTATTTATTTATTTATTTATTTATGACTGTGTTGGGTCTTCGTTTCTGTGCGAGGGCTTTCTCTAGTTGCGGCAAGTGGAGGCCACTCTTCATTGCGGTGCGTGGGCCTCTCACTATCATGGCCTCTCTTGTTGCGGAGCACAGGCTCCAGACGCGCAGGCTCAGCAATTGTGGCTCACGGGCCCAGTCGCTCCGCAGCATGTGGGATCTTCCCAGACCAGGGCTCGAACCCGTGTCCCCTGCATTGGCAGGCAGATTCTCAACCACTGCGCCACCAGGGAAGCCCTAAACCTGAATTTCTTATATTAGAAATAATATTTCTGAATGTGGCACTTAGTGTTCTCATAGTTCTACTACCATGAGTTAATATAAGGTCAAAATGAGATGGTGCATGAGAAAAGTACTCTGTGAATAAAATCTCTGTACTAACTGAAGTTTATATCGATATAAGTAAGCCCTAAAAATGGCTGTCAGGCATTGTGTAGAATGAGTGAGTTTATTTATTCATCTATGCGTTATGTGCTAGAATATTATAAAAAGGTTACAGAATTAAGCTACTAGTAAAGCTAGGGATAGTACAGATGAATGAAATTAAAATGTACTATACTCTGCAGAACAGAATGCCTTCTGAAAGGAAGGTAAATTATATAGCTCGATGTTTTCTATTTCTTTACTGAAATCATTCAATTTTTTTAGTTAAAGAAAGCTGTTATTCATAACATTGTTTTGTAAGTTAGGAAGGTTCTATGGTTCAAATAAAGCCAGAGCCTTCATCTAAGCTCACTGCAGAGTGGTAACCAGTCACTGACAAATAATATTAATCACTGAATTTTAAAAATTTCCAGTGCTCACAGAATACATACTTTCCAATGAAACTAGCAGCCTCACTTTAAACATCATTTCCAATACTATATAACTATACATTTAAGTCTCACTTTATTATATATAATTGAAAGTAAGTGATAAAAAGTTCATGCAGAAAATTACCTAATATATCCTAAATTATATATGTTATCTTAATAAAAGAGACTCTATCAAAGGGCTGTACATCTAGGTAACACACAGATTTGAAACCTAGGTAACATACTGCCTAACACTTTTAACTCAAACCCCAAGGCTTTCTAGAAATGTTTAATGTCTGCTTCAGGCACATCCTGTCTGAGCATTATATATGAATCTTAAAAAAAAAAGTATTGCTAGCCGGATGGCTTCTGAGGCAGGTTTTTTTTTACACCTGTGGTAAGCTTACCTCCAAATACGAAAGAGCTGAGAGGCTCCTGCTGTCCCGACAAAGAAATTAACAGCAAACAGACTCCAGTTTTTGGGAATAATTACAAGTGAGTATCTTGACCAAATAAACCCTGTTGAAATAAAAATTTTTTTTAAAAAAGCATAGGTACTGCTGCAATCTTATCTGAACATTTAATATTAGAGTAAAATAATTATAAATAAGACTATGACAACACAAAGTAGGACAAAGAAATGCTATAATTTGAGACATTAATGAAGTTGCTATAATTCATCATTACACAAAACACTCAGTTCTTACATCAAAGGGAAATTTTTATAACCCTCCTCTGCCTTCTTTGGCTATAGTCTAACAACTTCCTAGAGATAACACTGTTAATTTCTTTCTGTGTGAGTGTGTGTATATGTATTTCAAACATGAAACAGTTAAGTACATTGATATAAAACAAAATTATTGAACGCCCTGTATGGAAGATATTCATTTAATTTACCTGTAGCCATCAAAACAGCAGATTGGGCTGTGCTGAGTTTTTCTGCAGGTCTGGCCATGTCAGCCAATCCAGCACACACCAACCCCTAGAAGTACACATTAACACATAAGAAAGAAAAAAAGCATCATGAGTATGTAGTAATGGTTCTCAATTTTAACTAAAACACAAACTATTTCCGAGATTTTCAGACTGTAGCTATGATTTTAGTATCCATGCATTAAGAAAAAATATATCATGACAAAAAGTTACAATGAATTCAGAAATGTTTTTGAATTAAGTTGTATTTTGTTAATCACATTAAACAGCTTCATATATTTGAAAATCAGTAGTGTGTGTATATATTTTTTCTATAAGTATATTTGTATTTTTGTTCTACAAATGATACTTCTTTCACATAAGAATTTACATATTCTTTATGCATGTTGGGAACCACTGGTGTGGAAGATGCTTGAAAGCTATTTGTATAAATTCCTCCTTTCATATTTTTTGCAATGTTATTCTTTTTTAAAAGTGGAAGTATCAGAAAAACTCTGCTATAATTTTAGTTTCTTGGTTAGATAATTTTTCTTTAATGTCAAATTATACCTGGTCATTTCTTCTCTGGTATGTTTTTAACACTGTTTTTTATAGAATTATACCCTACCATCAGCAACACTCAGAAAGTTTAGTAATGAGTCTTCACTAGAATATTAGTTATGCTACTCTATTGCAGAGATTAGAATACATAACAGAATGATTTTTATTGATGAAAAATTCACACTAATGTAAAATGAGAGACTAGTACAAAGAACCCCTACATACCCATCACCCAGTCAACAATTATTAACATTCTGCCATACTTACATCACCTCTCCTCCTCCCTTTCTCCAATTTTAAAATCAAATCCTAAATATGTCATTAGAAAATATGGTTTTAAGAAATTCATTTTCAGGTTTTTTTGAGTTTCTAAAAGATGCTCTTACATGAAAAATATAAATCAGCCCAGGGTTTTTTTCTCCTAAATAGAACATATGCATACTTGTGAATTTTTACAAATTTAAACCAAATCCAAATGGTTTTGATTTAATAAAGTCAGTAGATCAAGGAAGCAATGATTCTGGCTTAAAAAAGGGGCAAATAGTTAAATACTGAAGTATAAGTAGAGGTAAATCATGACCAATACTACTTTTCTTGTTAATTTTCACCCATAGTCCTGTGATTTTTTTCCCAAATGGTTCCTAATCATCACTCTTACATTCTTCTTCCAGGTCCCAATGTACATTTTCTCCGTTGCATACCTGTTCCACTTTGGCAGGGTGGAATACTGCCGTTGTAGAGGGGAAGAAAGGGACTGATTTCTAGCATTATTCTACTCAGTCTACGTATTACTACACTGTAATAGATCTATGATGACTATAGGCTATATTCTAGCATTGTCTTTTGGAGGAAGGTAGCAGCCATGATTTTGTTTATGCTCAGAGTATACATTTTATTTTTCTGGGACATGTTAGTAATTGTGCTCTCCCACAGAGGTCTTGAGGCCCCTCTCCCACATTTCTTTCTCCCTCTCTTTTTTTTTTTTTTGAAATATTTGCTTTACTATCCTCTCTCTTTATATGTATATATATATTTTCTGACCCATTTACAAAGAAGTTGTAGACATCATGCCCTTCGACTCCCTAGTATTTTAGTGTACATTTGCTAAGAACAAGACTACCTTCCCATTCTCTTATATACCCACAATCTAATCACAAAATTTAACATGGATAAGACACTGTTGTCTAATACACAGTGCATAGTTAAATTTTGACAACTGCCCCCAGATGTCTTTTAAAACATTATTTTTCTTGTCCAGAGTAGTTAGGTCAGGATAATACATTGCATTTGGATGTTATGCCTCTTTAGCCTTCTTCTTTTTAAATTAAAGTATAGTTGATTTATAATACTATATTAGTTTCCTTTCCCGCATTTCTAAAAAAAAAAAAAAAAAAAAAAAAAATCCCTTTCTAGGGGATTTCCCTGGTGGTCCAGTGGTAAAGAATCCGCCTTCCAATGCAGGGGACCCGGCTTCGATCCCTGGTTGGAGAACTAAGATCCCACATGCCACGGGGCAACTAAGCCCGCGCACCATAACTACTGAGCCTGCACGCCTCAACTAGAGAGCCTGCGTGCCACAACTACTGAGCCCATGCACCCTGGAGCCTGCACACCACAACTAGAGAGAAGCCCCCGTGCCGCGAAGGCGCAGTGAAGAGCCTGTGCCGCAATGAAAGATCCCGCGTGCCTCAACGAAGATCCCGAGTGCCGCAACTAAGACCAATGCAGGCAAAAAAAAAAAAAACCCTCTCTACTTCTATACCACTCTAACCTCATGTAAATTACCTTATAAAATCTTACTGTGAATCTAATCTCTGCCATTTACTAGCTGGGTGACTTTGGTCAAGTTACATAACACATTGTCTTAAATTCCTCATGTATAAAATGAGAATATGAATAGCTTCCCTTGCAAAAGAGATATATGATTAAATGAGATAATATGCTTCAAAAATATTTACCATAGTGCCTGGAAAATATTATTATTATCAACAACAAATAGTAGCTTACATCTTTAGAGAAGCAGAGATAAGGGAATATTAGTCTCTGTACCTTTTCCTGTATTTCTAGCCTCAGGGGCAGAAGGTCTGTGTTCCTATTCTTCTTTGTTATGAACTTTATTCAAATAATAGAACTGTAGAGTCAGAGAGTGTGTGGAGTATATCACAAGATTATGTAAAATACTCCCTAACATGGGGAGAAAGTACCAATTATAGAAAGATCCACAGTGACTTTTAAAGGGGGTCCTGTAAGTGTTTAAGAGCCTAGGCTTTGAAGTCAAATCAGAACTGAGGGTTCAAATCCTGACTCTGTCACTCACAACAGTTCTAGTTCTTTGAACCTCAGTACCTTTACACCTTTTTTCTGGTGAAGATTAAATATTAGATAATGTATTAAATAACCCAATACAGAGAGTTTGGCATCTAGTAGAATCAAGTTAGTTCTCTGCTTCCATCAATTAAAAACTGGTTTTCAAATGTGTGTGATTCTTTCTGGCACCTGGTTATCTCCACTGGGTGGAGTAAATACTCATCAGATAGTGTAAAACATTTTTTCCTTCCTTTCTTCCTCCTTTCCTTCCTTCCTTCCAATATTTTCTCCTTTAGTAAAAAAAAAAAGTCATATGACACTTCTAGAGGAGGGCTAAAAATGAAATACCACTATAGAATATTCCAATTCCAAAATGCTTAGGGATAACAAAGTTCTCAAGATTTTAAACTGCGAATTAGTCTATATAAGTAGTTCCAGCTGGAAAAGCAAGTAGCCAGACATTAAAAATCTGCAGAGGTAATCTTGAAATACAGTTTGACTTATTCCTAAGGAGAACAGAAAAGAGAAAAATTAGCCACACAAAATGGCATACTGTTCAAGAGTTAAATATTACCCAGTTGGGAATTCCCTGGTGGTTAGGACTCTGCACTTCCACTGGAGGGGGCCTGGGTTTGATCTCTGGTTGGGGAACTAAGATCCCACATGCCGTGCAGAGTGGCCAAAAAAAAAAAAAAAAAAAAAAAATATATATATATATATATATAAACCCAGTCTGCACAAAAAGACTATGAACAAAAAGGAAAAAAGCTCCCTCAACTGACCTCCACATAATAGTTTTCCCAGATTAGCCAATGATACCCATTCCTTCTGTAAACAAGCTAATGATGCCCATGGCTGAATACTCATGGCTAGGGGCTATTTATTCTGTATTGCACTCATGCATTTTTGCTCTCACCAGTTGAGTTATATTTTTATCAAGTCACTGTGTTTGTCTTCAAACCTGCTTATACCAGTTTTAGTTGTTACTGTAATTTACCTAGTTTAATGAACTAGGTAAACAGGTGAAACACAGAAAGAGGGTTGTTATTTCTATGAAAACTAAAGTGACTGTTTTGGAAAGATTGAATAAAGGCAAGTTAAACTTGCTGTCAAATTTGGTGTGAACAAGACAGATATAAAAAGATGGGGGGGTGAGGGGCTTCCCTGGTGGTGCAGTGGTTAAGAATCTGCCTGCCAATGCAGGGGACATGGGTTCGAGCCCTGGTCCGGGAAGATCCCACATGCCACAGAGCAACTAAGCCCGCGAGCCACAACTACTGAAGCCCATGCGCCTAGAGCCTGTGCTCCGCAACAAGAGAAGCCACTGCAATGAGAAGCCCGCGCACGGTAAGGAAGCGCAGCCCCTGCTCTCGGCAACTAAAGAAAGCCTGCGCAAAGCAACAAAGACCAAACGCAGCCAAAAATAAATAAAATAAATTTTAAAAGATGGTGGAGAGACAAAAATCTAGCAGGTTTTTGTTATCATGAAAGTGTGTATAAACTTGATCTGCTTTAAAGAAAACTAAACTGAAATCATGTAGGATGCACTATGGTATAATTCATCCAAGACAGATGATGTGGAACTCAAAACCAGTGGATCCATACACAAATCAAAGCTTTGGCCTTATAGTAAATGATTGATAAATGAATATGTATTTATAGTCGTTAAGTTAAAATATTTAAGGGTATGTAGTGTTGCTTTTTAGAATTATCCACTTTGACCTTTATAATTAATTATTTGGCTTCAACTAAAGTGGCTAAGAAGGATTTGACCACAGTTAAATCTCTAAAGAAGTATAGTCTAAAATTCTTAATGTAGAACTTAGGTGGCTTGCAGCAGCAACTGCTACATGTCACGTATAGGTTACCATAGATTAATTATTATCAAATGCTCTGGGAAAGGAAAGCATAAACTAAATATCAAAAAAAGTTTCCCCACCCAAGAACAAAACACAGAAATTTCCATTGCTATGCTGTCATCAGGAGACTATGTATGATGTCAACATGAACTTAAAATAGATATTTTTAAAGGAGACAGTGGAGAAAGCACTTATGAGTACATAATACTGTCAATGTTTCAAAACACTGATGGACCAGATCAAAGAAACATCAAAGCTTTTGGTAAAAATCAATGAACTTCTAAACTGTGGTAAATTTGGGGTCAGGGGCGCCCCCAGTTTATTGTAAATACATTAAGTCATTCTTATTTTTTATTAATTTATTTTTTTAAAATAATTTTTATTGGACTATAGTTGATTTACAATGCTGTGTTAGTTTCTGCTGTACAGCAAAGTTAATCAGTTATACATATACATATATCCACTCTTTTTAAGATTATTTTCCCATATAGGTCATTACAGGGTATTAAGTAGAGTTCCTTTTGCTATACAGTAGGTCCTTATGAGTTATCTATTTTATCGTTCTTACTTTTTAAAAAATTTTTAATTAATTAATTAATTTATGGCCGTGTTGGGTCTTTCTGTGCGAGGGCTCTCTCTAGTTGCAGCAAGTGGGGGCCACTCTTCATCGCGGTGCGCGGGCCTCTCACTATCGCGGCCTCTCTTGCTGCGGAGCACAGGCTCCAGACAACGCAGGCTCAGCAATTGTGGCTCACGGGCCTAGTCGCTCCGCGGCATGTGGGATCTTCCCAGGCCAGGGCTCGAACCCGTGTCCCCTGCATTGGCAGGCAGATTCTCAACCACTGCGCCACCAGGGAAGCCCCTGTTCTTACTTTTTAAATTTTGGTGCTAGAAACAATATTTCAGCAATTAATTCCACTTTGCAGATATAATTTTAAGCGTTGGTAGGGAGCAAAGAGAAAGGAAATAGTAATATACATTTCTTAGTATTTTTTTTCAATATCACTCTTTTAAATGCTTAGAGTATGACTAGAATCATTAAAGATGATATATTGAAACTTCTTTTTTAAACTGATGGAAGCTTTTCTCAACTTATAAATCTAAAAAGAGAACTGCTCCCTAGTTCTCTGTAAAATATAGCTCCCAACCACTAATTTACTCTAATCTTGTTGTTTTATAGATGAGACAAAAGGGCGGAGACTGAACTTGCCTAAGGCCATAAAATTGAGGGACAGGTAATTCCAGTTCTAACATTCTCAACTACTTAGATTTACAGCTGAGTTTCCGAATTGTTCTAACAATTTAAAACAGTACATTTAAGAGAATTAAAATAGCCTACAACCCAAACAAAAAACAACTTTATTAAAACTTGGGCAAAGGGTTTAAATAGATACTTTTCCAAAGAAAATGTAAAAATGGTCAATAAGCACATGAAAAGATGCTCAGCATAACTAATCATATTAGGTAAATGCACATGAAAACCACAATGAGACACCACTTCACACCCATTAGAATGGCTATTATAAAACAACAGCAACAACAAAAGTAAAAAGTGTTGGCAGGGATATGGAGAAATTGATTGCAACCCCCGTGAATTGCTGGTGGAAGTGTAAAATAGTGTACCTGCTATGGAATATGGTACAGCAGTTCTGAATATACTGAATTACCATATGATTCAGCAATTCCACGTGTAGGTATATACCCAAAAGAACTGAAAGCAGGTCTGGAACAGATATTGTACACCATTGTTCATAATGGCATTATTCACACTAGCCAAAAGGTGAAGCAACCCAAGTGTCCATTAACAGATGACTGAATAAACAAAATGTGACATATACATACAATGAAATATTCAGACTTAAAAAGGAAGGAAATTCTGACACATACTACAACATAGGTGAACCTTCAGGACATTATGCTAAGTGAAATATGCCAGGCACAAAAAGACAAATACTGTATGATTTCACTTATCTAAGGTACCTAGAGTAGACAAATTCACAGAAAGTAGAATGGTGGTTTCCAGGGGCTAGGGAAGAGGGAAATGAGCTATTGTTTAATGGGTTCAGAGTTTTAGTTCTGCAAGATAAAAAGAGTCCTAGAGATTGGTTGCACACTGATGTGAATGTACTCAACACGAAAAAAATGGTTAAAATGATAATTTTATGTGTATTTTATTACAGTTAAAAAAAAAGCCTGCAGACCAGTAGTTTTCAAACTTTAGAAGTCATCAGAATCACCTGGAGGGCTTATTAAGACACAAATTACTGGGCTCCATCCCTATAGTTTCAGATTTAGTAAATCTGTGATGTGGCTTGAAAATGTGCATGTCTAACATATTCCTGGGTGACGCCAATGCTGCAGGTCCAGGGATGACACTTCGAGAAGCACTGCATTAAGCCAAAACTGGCCCTTCCAACGTAAAGTCAATGATTTGTTATTAACAGCCATCGCAATTATTTCTTTTCAGCTAAATGAGAGCTTTAGGAATGGAAACTCTGGCATAGTGTAAGAGCATTGGTCTTGGAGTCAGAAGTCCCATATTCTATCATTTCCCAAATGTTAATATATATACCCTTGGATAAATTCTTCTACTTTTTGAGAATAACTTTCCTTGCCTCTATTTTAGTGTTAGTATCTGAAGTTCTCATACTAAATTAATAACAAAAGTTAATTTGGGGGTGTTCTAACTAATTTAATGTTTTACATAGTCACAAAATTTTAGAATGAAGTTTCATGTTCCTAGGGCCCATAATTATAAGCTTTTTGATAACAATACGTTCCCCAAAGGGCTCTTACCTATCTAAGGAGTTCAGAAAAACTAAAGTAGGTAGTATGCTTTATGCAGTAAAAATGATACATCTGAGAGTATTTGTATAAAATTACTTCAAGACATACCATGAACATTTAAAAGTACATCCTTCAGAAAAGTTACTTCAAATTAATAAGCTCCTTTAAAGAATATCTTTTTCAGTAGCTTCTGCAAAAATTCAAGACTTACCCATTTCATAATTGGAGCCCAGAAAAATACTGTTTTGGGACCTGAAAAAAAAAATGAAAAATTTAGCAATAAACCAACTATTTTCAATATGTCTTTTAATAGCCATCACCACATTTCAAAAACTCAAAGGTTTATCAATCTATTTCTAATAATTTTTACTATGCTTTCTGCATACTTTGTATTTAAGTTAAAATGTAGAGAGTCACCACACTATCAATCTTTCATACAAGTTGTTTTGATCTCCTTGTCAATTATTTGTATTTTTGTGAACTATTAAAATTAGCTAAAGTATAATGGAGATGGTTTCGGAAACCATTCCTAACGTTTCGCCTTGAACATGGAACTTAATGTTATTTCACTTAAGGATAATCTTCAAGTTGAGGAAATGACAAATTATGGAATTTCTGTGATACGAGCCACAGTAGATATTTTTTAGTTTTTGGCTGCAGTGGGTCTTCGTTGCTGCGCGCAAGCTTTCTCTAGTTGCAGCGAGCCGGGGGGGCTACTCTTCATTGCGGTGTGTGGGCTTCTCATCGCGGTGCGTGGGCTTCTCACTGCAGTGGCTTCTCTTGTTGCGGAGCACCGGCTCTAGGCGCGCGGGCTTTAGTAGTTGCAGCACGCGGGCTTGGTAGTTGTGGCACGTGGGCCCTAGAGCACGTGGGCTTCAGTAGTTGCGGCTTGTGGGCTCAGTAGTTGAGGCGCGTGGGCTCTAGAGCGCAGGCTCAGTAGTTGTGGTGCACGGGCTTAGTTGCTCTGCGGCATGTGGGAGCTTCCTTGACCAGGGATCGAACCCAGGTCCCCTGCATGGCAGGCGGATTCTCAACCACTGTGCCACCAGGGAAGTCCCAGATATTTATATATTCACTAATTCTATTAATATTTATTATTATAAATGACATGTCACCACATGTATTCTAGTAAAAGTTCTTATAAAAATTCTATATATTCTAGTAAAAAATTAATGAACCTAACTTCAAAGGGCACATGAGAAAGCGGAAAGCCTAGATTTGTAAGCTCCTTAATAGCAGGGACCTTGTTTTAGTTATCCTGGTACTCATCTGCCTCGTGCAAAATGTTCAATAAATGTTGACAGTATTGAAAATGACTATGGTTTCTTAGATAACCTAGAATTTGAGAAGCATGATGTTTCAGAGCTGGAAGGAAACTCAGAGATCATCTAATCTAAATCCTTCATTTTACCAGTAAGGCTCAGAGAAGTTCCATAACCTACTCAAGTCATGTGGCTAGTAAGCCCAGAATTGTAACTAGAACCTAAGTCTTCTAACTCTTAAACTTGTGCTCTTTAACCACATAACATAACTGTGCCCACTTGTAACTCTTCCAAATTATATGTCTCTTTTAACCTTCCACGGGATACAGTGACAGGAGAGAAACAGACTTTGTCCATGGTAATTTAAAAGCTAAATCCAATACAAATTAATATGGTATGTATGCTCTCAACACACTGGATCAACAAAAGACATTTTTTTCTTAACACAAAAATTAATCAATTTCACATAAGACAACAGTGATTTTAAGCAAATTCGAAATTTAAAAAATCTAATTATAATTTATATTCTAATTATATAATTATAAATCTAATTGTATTATTTCTGCCTTAATATTCCACTTTACTTTGTAAGAATAAATAATTTGTTTTTACGGATCACAAAAATCACATCTAAAATGGCATCATCACCCAAATGTAACACATTTATTTCTCTTCATCTACTCCCAGTAATATTTCTCAAATAGCATCAGCAGGTAAAGATGGATTTATCCAGTTTCCCCCCAGTGGGTGAGCATTCACTGCCATTAATAATCAAGGAATGTTTCTGTTCACACACAAATAAATAACATTTAAAAGATAAAATTGACTTAAACCTATTATTTAGGAACAAAACAAAAGATATTGAAATTGAAAAAGCATGGAGGTAAAAAAAAAGAAAAAGCACATAGCTAAGTTAAGATCCAGTCATAGCTGTAGGTTTAATTTGTTGCAGAGAAGACCACTCATTCGTTCACCCATAATAATTACTGCATGCTTTACAGTGTCGTAGGCACTGCGGATGCACTGGTAAATAAAACACAGTGCTGGTTTTAAAGGGCCTAAGCACAAGCTACTAGTCCCCTTATTTGGCCTTGTCTTCATCTGGCTAACTCCCAATATCCTTCAAAAACTCATTGAAGGTTTCAGCTCCTCAAGGAAGCCTTCTTTAACATCTCCAGGTTAGATTAAATGCTCCTTCTCTGAACTCCCAGAGCAGCCTGTCTATTCTTCTAGTTTACTGCACTTAACAATTAAACTGATCTATTTACGCATCTGTCACTTTAATTAGGCAAGGTCTAGAAGTCAAAGCCTGTTTCTTAGTTTTTCTTGACAAATAATATTTTTGAACAGAATTGAACTGGATTAACCATATCCAGGAGAGATGCTAATCAAAGATACTCAAATTTTAGGTTTGACCCAGATTTGCCTTGACACCGCTTCATCCTCAGGGCTGGGATTTCAGGGACATCAGGTTCCCTTTACACCAGGGAACTGGTACTAGACTTTCACTCATTAGTTACTCTACTCTTAGACCATGATACTTCCCTTTTTGGCTCCTGAAAATTCTTCCCATGAGCCTGATGCCATAATGCACTAATCCTATAAGTCAATCTTTTCAAACTCTGGTTATTTTATTTAGTTTGAGTTTCTGAGATTCCTATCATCACACCTGGTTTATTTTTCTTTGTCATATACAAAGTCTCAGGGTCATATGCAGTATCAATTACCAAGTTTATTTCTTATCCCTGCATGAAGCTTGGCTTCATCACTCAAGGGTAAGCCAATACATTGTTTTCGTCTCTGGCTTTGGATTCCCCAACAGAATCCTCTCTTCCTATTTCAAAACTGATGCTTCCTCTTCTGCCACCCCAAAAACTGTTTCCTGAGCAATGCCTCTAAGGTTCTGGTTTCTTTACGAGCTGAAATGGTTGACCCTTCAGGGTTAAAGAACAGTCAAGCTTTTCAGTAGGTTTGCCTGGTAACTAATTTACTCAACTGCCCTGAGCTAGGTGATAATTTTAAAATAAAAACTGCCCTTCTCCCACACAACTGAACCAAACAAAAACTTCGAACATGAAATTATGGTTGCTAGAATGTGGGCCAAAGAGAAGTTTAAATATTTTATTTAGTGCATGATTTTAAACTATAAAACAAAGCCTAAATTAGTTTAACAACTGGTAAGCACTGAATTTCAAAACATCAGTAGCAAATATATATTAATAAGACATTCTAAATTTCTAATTTTTCTGAAATATCAGAGGATGATGACACCTGACACAAATAATTAGGGTTGGAGATCTGTAAGTGCAAACAAGCAGTGTTTTCTTCATTGTTAAAAAAAGGAAAAAATAGCTAGCAATACCCATGACCATATAATAGGTTAACAAAAAATTTTAAAGAAAACTTATTTTAGTTCACCCTTCCATTTTATCTTAGCTAATCATTTTCTACCTTAAAAGTAAAGAAGTCAAATAAATATAGATGTGTATGAATTCAGGAACAGAGGCTATCTTCTTGAAAACAGCAATCAGTCAATAATGGAAATGGTAATGAGGAAACATCCCAACTGATTTTGACATTTAAAATGTAAAGTTTAAAAAAACTTGTTTATTTAAGTATAGTTGATTTATAATGTGTTAGTTTCAGGTGTACAGAAAAGTGATTCAGTTATACATATATAACTATATTCTTTTTCAGATTCTTTTCCATTTTCAGGTTATTACAAGGTATTGAACATAGTTCCCTGTGCTGTACAGTAGGTCCTTGTTATTTACCTAAAACAAAAAGTTTCGACAAAAACATATTTGGAAACAGGTATCACATAAACAGTGAAAATATAATGTCACATTGTCTTTCTAGACCTGGGAAAAATAGGTTTATGTTCTACAATGACATAGCTATTCTCACTGGAGAGCATTAAAAAAATGAAGTCATTAAATAATCATGATACCTGAAGTGATTATAACACCTTAAAATCAAGATAAGCATAAGTATAAATAGAGTATCTAGCTAACATTCATTATGATAAATGAAAAAACTTGATTAGGCAGAAATTTTGAATTGCTGAAAATATATTGAATATTTGAAAATATATTTGAATATTGAAAAAGCAGCTCTTAAGAAATTTAATTTGAAGTCCAAGATGAGGGAAGTGTGTCCCCATCAGATATAAATATACATTCCTTTAGACAAAGAATTAACTAACAATTAACACATTTTCATCTTGTTTCTTATAAGTCCACTCTTGGAAGTTGGAAAAGTCCTCAAATGCTGACTATTTAAAACTATGAACTATACAGCAAAACAAACATATGGTTACAAAAGGGGAGGCCAAGGCGGGGAGGGACAAATTAGGACTATGGGATTAACAGATACAAATTACTATACATAAAATAGATGAGCAACAAGGATTGACTGTAAAACTATGAACTATTTTCAAGCATAACAAAAAATACGAAGAATAATATAATGGTCATTTTCTTTTGTGTTGTTATATGTTTTTCTGATTTTTAAAGTGAAACTGATGTTTTCTAAAGTTCAAACTTTCATGGAAGAATTTGAAAAATTCTGCAAGGGAATATCACAACCAAATATGTAAGAGACATAAGAGACCTACATTTTCAAACAAATTAACAAATCTAGTTGCCTTGATGAACTTTGATGAACCTATTAATAAAACAATGACATAATTTTACTTCCTAATTTCCTTACCTGAGAGGAATGACTGCTAATGAAATACTTTATAAATTCTACCCAGAAAGTATGTCATTTATTGTATGTATGATTCTCTTCCTAGGGAAAGACTTCCTTCTTGGAACAGAATAAGTAACTTTTATACACATGCAAACGTACACATATACAAATATTGAATTGAGGTGCTCCCAATGTTGAGAATAAAGTTCTTACTGAATGCCGTCCACTACTCCACCGAACCCCTTTCATACCATTTCTCTATGGTTTACTGCTTTCAACATCCCTCAACTTTCCTCTAACGTTCCTTGTATTAAGCAAGTCCATCTGTTTGCTATCATGTAGCCAGCTACTTACAAATTCACACAGATATTGACAGTCAAAGATTACTCATTTTTATTTGTACTAAAACTGGTTCTGATTTCATACCGAGAACATGATGGGGCTACCATTTTAGAGCCAAGCAATCTTTATATCTCGTGGAAGGCCTTGGAAAGAGCTCACTCAAATAGCACCCAGAACGTCATAGGTGTATAATGATTTTTAAAATGTTGATTGAAAACAGGCTTTGGTGAAAATGCCAAAGAAAAATAACAGGTGAAGTGACTAGCTATGATAGCCAATATGCATTTTAGGGTTGATACATTTTAAATTTATACATTTCTTCAGTAACAAAGAATCAATGACTTCTAGATTTAGAAAGACTGTTGAAATCATCTAGTTCAGGCATTCATTTTATAAACCAGGTAATTGAGGCCCAGAGAGGTAAAATTACTTATATAAAATACATAGCACAACAAGGATAAAAACTTAGATCCCTAAAATCTAATCTAACAATAATTATATAGTCTTCCCTGATGAAATCTGAGTTTCTTGAAGCCTCTGAAACTAAGAAAAGCCCTAGCAGAAATACCAAATTGTAGACTATTACAGCTGGAAAGAAACTTAAAGAAAATCCAAATTCTTCTACTTTTATACATGAAAAAGAAAAGGCACTTAAAAGTTAAGTAATTTGTCTCATATTCAGATAGCTCCAGATAGAGCAAGGACCAGAATACAGGCCTCTTTGATCCTAGTACTCTTTCTGCTATGCCATACCACACTTTAAATGTACTTCACACTCTCTCATAGACAAAATTAATATTATTACATGACTTGGAAATGACAGACTATTTTTTTTAAACTGAAGTACAGTTGATTTACAATGTTGTGTCAGTTTCAGGTGTACAGCAAAATGATTCAGTTTTATATATACATATTTATATATATATATATATATATAACTGAATATATATATATATTCTTTTTCAGATTCTTTTCGCTTACAGATTATTACAAAATATTGAGTATAGTTCCCTGTGCTATACAGTAGGTCCTTGTTGGTTATCTATTTTATATATAGCAGAGTGTATATAACAAACTATTTATAGCTTCTCTTAGGGCTTGCTTCTCCTTTAGTACATCTAATGAATCAAATTAGATGAGGCATGAACAGTCTTAATTTCTTAAAATAAGTTTAAAATCAGGTTAGTGGGCAAAAGTTATGTTAAGTGTCAAACTAACAACTACAACAAGGATTGTATTACTTTTATGATCTCTTCTGAGAATACAAAATCTCTGTGGCCAGGGATTTTAATTTTATTCACTAAAATATCTCAAATGCCAAAACAGTATCTAATATACAGCAGGCCCTCAAAAAATATTAAATAATTCAACTTTCTTGGAGCTAACTAGTTTAAAGATATTCTATTTTTCATCAATATCTTACAATTGTATTTGAAATCCCAACTTTCCATTTTGGTTCTCATTCCTTAATTTTAAGGTAACAGAGGTTATTACTGTAAAAAATAATATATGTATATTTACATATTTAGTGTATATATTTAAACATAATATATATTAACAATATGTTTAAGAATATATTTATATAGAGAGATGTATTATACATGGTATATAATACAGATATATTTAATATGATATAGATATCTAGATGTCTATCCTAGACTGGCATTAAAATTCTTCAGATAATCTCTGTAGGAAGAAAATAAATTGTTCTAACAGAGACGCTAAATAACCATGTTAATACATAACTGTGTGGGTTTCTACACTGGTTATTTATTTGATCCCCATTTGGCTTTATTTACATAAAATAAAACAATATATTCTCTGAACTAAGTTGTATTAAACTATCTAGTATAACATCAATTCCCTTAGCATTTAATTTTGAATTTTTTTGATAAAGATATTCCCTTATGAACACTGCTAATAATGGTTCATTTAGTATGTTTTTATTTTAAAAAATATTCTCTAGGTCTGTAAGATAAAAAGGAAAAACCAATTCTCTTACCTAGGAAAAATGAAAATATTCCTGTTATGAAGACCTTAAAGTAACTTTTCCCATGAACCTTCCCAGAGAGAACGCCATGCAATGTACAGAATATTCTCAGCAACAGCAAATTAAACACTGCAACACGTTTCATAGAAGTATTTTTTCAACAGTTCTTCCACTTAAGCCAAAATGTAATTCAATATAAGCAAAGCTATGGTAAGCAAAAATTATATGGCTCAGATAGCTGTTTTCTGGGCTGACTTAATTGAAGGATAGTTTTTATTTATTTATTTTTATTATTTATTTCTTATTTAATTCTATTTTTTCCCCCAGTTCTATTGAGATATGACTCTTTTTTTTTTTTGCTGCACCACACAGCTTGTGGGATCTTAGTTCCCCAACCAGGGATTGAACCCGGGCCATGGCAGTGAAAGCACCAAGTCTTAACCACTGGACCTCCAGGGAATTCCCGAGATATAACTCTTTAGAGACTCTTTGGACTCCTTAGAGCTGAGGTCTCCTAGCTTCTTTTGAACACATTGCCTCATCAGTTAAAAAAAAAAAATTTTGAGCATACACCCCCTATATACAGTCCATATATATACATATATATAAATTAATACATATAGACTCCATAGAATTTAGTTGTGTACAGATTTTCCTTGATTTATGATAGGGTTACATCCCAGTAAATCCATTGAAGGTTGAAAATATCATAAATTGAAAATTTATTTAATACACCTAACTTACTGAAGTATCATAGCTTAGCCTAGCCTACCTTTAACATGCTCAGGACACTTACGTTAGCTTACAGTTGGGCAAAATCATCTAACACAAAGCCTATTTTATAATAAATTGTTGAATATCTCCTGTAATTTATTGAATACTGTACTGAAAAACAGAATGGCTACATGGGTGCAGAATGGACGTACTGATTGTTTACCGCATGACTGACTGTGAGTTGTGGCTCGTTGCTGCCGCCCAGCATCATGAGAGCATCGTACCACATATCACTAGCCCAGGAAAAGATCAAATTCAAAATTCAAAGTACAGTTTCTACTGAATTTGTATTACTTTTGAACCATCTTGTAAAGTTGAAAAATCTTAAGTCTAACCATCGTAATAAAGGGACTATTTACACATACATATATATGTGTACTAATTTATTTTTATATTTTAAAACATATACAAAATGGAAACTTTAAAAAGATAAAGTAATAGTAAGTATTAATAGAAGTCCTATTGTTTTCTTCCTACATTCCAATGTTTCATTTTGTTCATGCTTTGGGATGATTCACCCCATTTTGGAGTTCATAAGTACAAAGGAATGACACTCCACTAATAAATTTTTTTTTCCCAACTAAGCTTTTAAGTAAACACTGGGCAGCATGACTTCAAGGTTATTTCTTTGAACAAATATCTAGAGCGTAGCTATGCAGCTGGTTAGTGTGGAGTCACATACTTTTATAGTCAGGAGATGGTGGGGGGAGTGACATATCTTATGAGAATTGAACTTGCTAGGACACACATTTGGTTAGAACTCTATTCTTTTTTTTTTTTCTGTTTTTTTTTTTAACATCTTTATTGGAGTATAATTGCTTTACAATGTTGTGTTAGTTTCTGCTGTATAACATAGTGAATCAGCTATACGTATACATATATCCCCATATCCCCTCCCTCTTGCGTCTCCCTCCCACCCTCCCTGTCCCACCCCTCTAGGTGGTCACAAAGCACAGAGCTGATCTCCCTGTGCTATGCTGCTGCTTCCCACTAGCTATCTATTTTACATTTGGTAGTGTATATATGTCAATGCTACTCTCTCACTTCATCCCAGCTTACCCTTCCCCCTCCCCGTGTCCTCACATCTGCATCTTTATTCCTGTCCTGCCCCTAGGTTCGTCAGGGCCAAGTTTTTTTTGTTTTAGCTTCCATATATATGTTAGCATACGGTATTTGTTTTTCTCTTTCTGACTTACTTCACTCTATATGATGGACTCTAGGTCCATCCACCTCACTACAAATAACTCAATTTCGTTTCTTTTTATGGCTGAGTAATATTCCATTGTATATAGGTGCCACATCTTCTTTATCCATTCATCTGTCGATGGACATTTACGTTGCTTCCATGTCCTGGCTGTTGTAAATAGTGCTGCAATGAACATTGTGGTACATGTCTCTTTTTGAATTATGGTTTTCTCAGGGTATATGCCCAGTAGTGGGATTGCTGGGTCATATGGTAGTTCTATTTTTAGTTTTTTAAGGAACCTCCATACTGTTCTCCATAGTGGCTGTATCAATTTACCTTCCCACCAACAGTGCAAGAGGGTTCCCTTTTCTCCATATGCTCTCCACCATTTACTGTTTGTAGATTTTTTGATGATGGCCATTCTGACCGGTGTGGGGTGATATCTCATTGTAGTTTTGATTTGCATTTCTCTAATGATTAGTGATGTTGAGCATCCTTTCATGTGTTTGTTGGCAATCTGTGTATCTTCTTTGGAGAAATGTCTATTTAGGTCTTCTGCCCATTTTTTGATTGGGTTGTTTGTTTTTTTGAGCTGCATGAGCTGCTTGTATATTTTAGAGATTAATCCTTGGTTAGTTGCTTCATTTGCAAATATTTTCTCCCATTCTGAGGGCTGCCTTTTCGTCGTTTATGGTTTCCTTTGCCATGCAAAAGCTTTTAAGTTTCATTAGGTCCCATTTGTTTATTTTTGTTTTTATTTCCATTTCTCTAGGAGGTGGGTCAAAAAGGATCTTGCTGTGATTTATTTATTTATTATTATTTTTATAAACATCTTTATTGGAGTATAATTGCTTTAAAAATATGGAACACACACAAAAAAAAATATGGAACGCTTCACGAATTTGCATGTCATCCTTGCGCAGGGGCCATGCTCATCTTCTCTGTATTGTTCCAATATTAGTATATGTGCTGCCGAAGCGAGCACTGTTGTGATTTATATCATAGAGTGTTCTGCCTATGTTTTCCTCTAAGAGTTTTGTAGTGTCTGGCCTTACATTTAGGTCTTTAATCCATTTTGAGTTTATTTTTGTGTATGGTGTTAGGGAGTGTTCTAATTTCATTCTTTTACATGTAGCTGTCCAGTTTTCCCAGCACCACTTATTGAAGAGGCTGTCGTTTCTCCACTGTATATTCTTGCCTCCTTTATCAAAGATAAGGTGACCATATGTGCGTCGGTTTATCTCTGGGCTTTCTATCCTGTTCCATTGATCTATATTTCTGTTTTTGTGCCAGTACCATACTGTCTTGATTACTGTAGCTTTGTAGTACAGTCTGAAGTCAGGGAGCCTGATTCCTCCAGCTCCATTTTTCTTTCTCAAGATTGCTTTGGCTATTCGGGGTCTTTTGTGTTTCCATACAAACTGGGAAATATTTTTTCTAGTTCTGTGGAAAATGCCATTGGTAGTTTGATAAGGATTGCATTGAATCTGTAGACTGCTTTGGGTAGTATAGTCATTTTCACAATGTTGATTCTTCCAATCCAAGAACATGGTATATCTCCATCTGTTTGTATCGTCTTTAATTTCTGTCATCAGTGTCTTACAGTTTTCTGCATACAGGTTTTTTGTCTCCTTCTGTAGGTTTATTCCTAGGTATTTTATTCTTTTTGTTGCAATGGTAAATGGGAGTGTTTCCTTAATTTCTCTTTCAGATTTTTCATCATTAGTGTACAGGAATGCAAGAGATTTCTGTGCATTAATTTTGTATACTGTTACTTTACCGAATTCATTGATTAGCTCTAGTAGTTTTCTGGTAGCTTCTTTAGGATTCTCTATGTATACAGAACACTATTCTTGCTCTACAGAAGTAGATTATTCTGTGCCAGAGACAATATGTAGAAAAATGGATGATGAAGGCCACAGGTCTAACTCTACATATAATGCAATATTCTACTCTAATATATATTTATATAAAGATATATTCTTGTAAACTGTCTCGACGTACTTGTCAATGATACAATGAAATCTCAAAAATTTAGCCTTGCATATTACTGTAAAAACCTCCAGTATGTGAATCTACTCTAATGTTTAATATAATGATTCCATAACATACTATTACGCAAAATAGTATGCAAAAACCTTGAATATTCACTCTGATAACTCTTGGAACAATAATCAGTGTTTCCTCAGATTTTATTGAGTACTTATGAATCAATCAACAGTTATATTTTTCATGTTTCTTCATTTCTACAATGGTGTGCCTACCCTACAACATTTTAATCACAAATAATTTTGCAGTGATAGGTATTCTTACTCTGCATATTGGTGAAAAGCTTAATAAGAGGGAACTAACACTAACATTTGTTGAGAGTCTACGTGCAAACACTGCTACATGTTTTACAGAGAATACATCACTTAACTTTCACAACAATCCTTAAATGGTGATAATTATTATCCCCATTTCATAGATTAGAACTAAAGGTTGGGGTCAAGGTCACACAGCCAAGATTCAAATCCAGGTCAGTCTGGCTTCAAAGCCTATGCTCCTTCCATTACACTGAAAAAAAAGGGTTACAATAACTGAACTAGTCCAAGAGTACCCAGATAAAATGCACAATCTACTAACCAATCTCAAATGAAAGATAATTCCTTTTCAATATAAAAGTAGAATAAAGTATTATAAAGAATCATTATAGGTGGTTAAGGCCAAGGCCTTGGAAAAGATCACTATAAAACTACCCTCCAATTCTGTTTTAAAGTAGTTTAAAATTGCTCCTCCTCTATCCTGTCTTTATCCTACAACCCAAACACAGAGCTTAAGAGGGTCAGGGTTGACTACACAGAATTCAGTTGAGTCTGAAGCCCAGATTATTACAGAAGCATTGCCCAATTCTCCCTCCTGAAAATCTCTGCCACAAAACACAGCATAATTCCAAAAATTGTGTGTTAAAAGAACCAAAAGGCAAATAAACTAAATAAGCTTCTTCATCAGTAAAAACCTCTCCTTAAAGATCAATTTGATAAGGGGTAAACTACTGCAATAAGTAATATTATACTAAAGTATAATTCCAAGACACAGTTCACTCCATTATCAAACTGGAAATTAGATTTAGTAACCATCTCAGACTCCCAAGAGCTGCTTCATAGTCAGATACGTGGGGAGATAGAGAGTTGGAGGAATTGGGATCTTCCAGTTTCTTATAGAATTATTTTTTTCAACCACAAGAACATTGTTTTCCAATAGGTTAAAGAGAGAGCTAACATTTACTGAGCATTTGTGAAGAATCAAACACATACATTATCTTTAACTCTCACATCGATCACATTTTACAGAAACTAAGATCTAGGATTTCGCCCAAGGTCACATCGATAGTAAGCAGCAGAGCAAATTTTAAAACCAGGTCTGTCCACACAAAAAGGTCCAGGGAGAGCTTGTTCAGTAGTAATTTCATAAATAAGGATAGACTTAAACAAACTAGACCTATGCGGCAAGGAATGACACTGACTCAGAAACCGGCTAACACATCTGCAGGCCTGTCAGCTGGAGCTGAAGGAAGTATGACCTTTACTCCAAACCCTCCGGGGCGGAAAGACAGCTCTTCTCCGCGTGGGTCAATATACCACTACTCATGGAGGGAAAGAGGAGAGAATGAGGTTTCCTGGTGGCCCAGACCCTTTCTTGGCCGCAGAAATGGAGAAGGATCAAACCCAGAGGCTCGGTCCGGGTCTGAGTTGTGCCTAAGGGAAGGGGTGCGACAAAGGTCGCAAAGGGCGCAGACTTGAAAATAACGAGTTTATGAGATGCTGGAAAAGAAAACATGAAAAGCAGGGAGCATAGGAAAGTACACGGATTCACTTGAGGGAAGGGGGTTGGGGCTGTGGGTGATGCCTCCAGCGGCAGAGTTGTCAGTGGGCCTCTAAAGGGAGGGAAGGGACAGGGAGGGAAGGTCTCGGTGGGAGCCACTCTGGGTTCATTACCTGCTGGGTGGTTGTACAACGGCCTCAGTTTCTCAGGCAGCAGAAGCTCCACTTTATCAAGGACCCGGTGGTAGGAGGCCCGCAGGCCCCGGGCGCCGGCGGCTGACATTTCTGCGGACGAGTGTTCGTGGGCAGCTGGGTAGGGCAGCGGCCGCGTGCTCCTCCCTGGCTGGCAATGAAGGACAGCTCGTCACTTTCCCCTGTCTCAACGCCTCGCGCCCTCCTCTCTCCCAAGGCAGCTCAGCCTGCTCCCCCACGAACCGCCCGGCGGCCCTCGCCTAGAGAAGGTTGTGGGGGCGGAGACTCTGCGACGGCCCGCCCCGAGCCCGCCTCCTGGCCTCCGACTGCTTAGAGGGAGGAGGAGTCATGGAAACAGGTGGCAAAAGGACAACCTCACCGAGACAACCAGGCGCCCTACCGGCAGCGCGCTCGCGCAAGCAGAGCTGCCCGCGGTGATTGGCCCGCCCCGGGGCGTGGGCGGGGTCCAGACCAAACCTACAATTTCTTCTTCCTGGCCCGGAGGCCATGTTGGAGAAGGGAAAGTGAAGTTGCACCGGCGCTAATCCCCTTTCACTTTGGTTAAGGAGGCCCCTAGATAAAACGGGCTTTTCGGGCCTTCCTGACCCGATTAAGGATGACGCCGCACAACTCTGTTGCTTCCTTTGGAATGAGACTCGTGAGCGCGAGACTTCCGATTTCAGCTTCTTCCGTTTCTATTCCTCATTTATCCAGAGTATTAAGGATTTGACTAGAGTGGTCTGAACCCACTTTTCTAGGGTAAGGGCAGCCCTGGCACACACCGGCCTCAGTCTCCAGGGTGGTCGTCATCTCGCGAGAAAGGCTTGAAAGGGAGGGTGTCCAGAAAGAGGAGAGGGAGGAGTCGAGGCCGCCTCCGCCTCCTCCACCTCCCCCTGTAGGAGGGGGTGCCGAGGGAGGGGACAGTTGCTGATCTCTGGATGTTCTGGGTAGTCTTGAGAAGGAGAGTATGAGGCGAGCTCAGGCCCGGGTGCGGCCGGGCTTCGGGGGCGAAGGCGCTGCCGCTGACACCGCCATCTAACTCGCTGCTACCGCCAGGCCCGGCGCGCGGATGGTGCCGGTGCAGCTCGGGTGTTGATCCGCGTGTCCCCTCCCCCTCTTCCCCTCCCCCACGCGGTGGTCTCCTCTCCTCCCCCGGCCCGGCGGAGCCATGTCTCGGGGTGGCTGCTGCCCACACCTGTTGTGGGACGTGAGAAAAAGATCCCTCGGGCTGGAGGACCCGTCCCGGCTGCGGAGCCGCTACCTGGGTGAGCGGGGGCCCTGGGGCGGAGGCGCTGAGGTCGCCGCCCAGAGGTGGGGGAGGGGGCCACGCCGCTGGGGCTCTTGGACGTGGGACAGCGCCTGGGCAGGGAAGCCCCAGAGACGCCGAGGTGCTGGGTGGACCTCGGCGGACGGACCCCGTGCCCGTTTCCTCCCATGGCTAAGTCCCCCTTTCATGGTGCCAGCCGCCGCCCTTACTGGGTTTTCCTTCGGGGGGCCGGACAGGGGGCAGACGGTACTGGCCGGGAAAGGTGTTGGGGTCGCTTCTGGAGTGGGACTCGGGAGAAGACTTGTCGAACCTCCCCGAGCTGCCGCGTTTAGAGCAGAAGTTGGCGCTTTTGCTCTTCTCCACCGCTCTCCTCGCTCAGCCGAAGGACCTAAGTTTGTGTTGACCGCCCCTCCCCTAAAGTCTCGGGAGGGCTTAGGTGTCCGTGGCGACGCGTTGACCTCCCTCGGGGACTCCACGCTCCAAACAGACTCGGTGTAAACTCTTGTGCGGCTCGGAGCCAAAACCTGAAAGTGATAGCTGAGCTCTCCCCACCCCCGCGCGCTTTCCCAGTTGGACTCTGCTGTTCCGTCGATTCGACCGCTTTAAGGAGGTGTAGGGTTTCAAGTTCCCATTCCCACCCCTGTGAAACACACTTGGCATTTACTGTTACTTAGTTAAGCTTTCTAAAAACAACCTTCGATACTAGGGGGAACGGTAGTCCAGTTTTTTTCGTTTTGCGTAAAGCGGATTTGTGAGGATTCTGGGTCACGCCTGAGCTAAAAGTGGACGGATTTAGTAGGGGTCTTTTTTCTTCCTTCCTCTGCAATCTTTTCATTACTCTTTCTTCTTTTTCTTTTCTTTTTTTTTAATTTGAAGATAAGACAACATCACTAAAAATTTTTTCTTTGCAATTTTGTTACTTTTTGCTAGGTATTTGTTGATGTCATTTGGTTTTGACTTAAAATCAATAAAAGAAAATGAAATTTCGCTACACCTAATAGTTCCGGTTTGTGAGTTATTTGAGAGAAGTTAGCAGGCATTTTTTTCCCTTGCTCATGTTTTTTAGTGTCTCAAGTGACATGAATACATTCTCCTTGTAAAAACTTAATAAGAATGAAGCACAGATCCTTGTGATTTCTCCCATTCCAGTTTCACACACACACTCTTTGAGAGGTAACAATGTTCTCTGTTTCTTGAATATTCTTCCAGACCTTTTTCTTTGAATTCTTACAAGCACATGTGTATATGTAGAAATGCTGTAGGAGTGTGTGTGACCTGAATATATGGTGTCATACTGTAAACACTGTTTTGCAACTTGCTTTTTTTTTTACATTACATCTTGGAGATCTTTGCATGGCAGTAAAAATAGATCTATACAGTCTTTTAAACTGTTGCAGAGTATTTAACGGTATGAAGGTGTCATCGTCGACTCAACCTTTCTTTATTTTTTTGGACGTTTGCTGTTACTAACAGCACTACAGTGAACCTCCTTGCACATGCTTTTTGTGCATTTGTTCTAGGATAAGTACCTGGGGTGGTGATTAATCATTTTAAAATTTAATATCAGTAGAGAGCTTTTTTAAACCATTAACCTAAAAGATGTGCAGTATTTCTTTTAATACTTACTTGCTGAGAAAGAACTTAATTTTAGCTTAAAAAAAACTTGTGTTCTACACCAATGAATTTATATGTGGTCCTTTATCTCTATTAGTTGGAGCATTTAAATAAGTAGTACTTATATGTAGGTTTATGTATTAATGTTTTCTACTGGTTCAGTTACTTCAGCTGTATCTATGATAGAGTCAATTAAAATATAAAACCATACATTATCTTTTTCCCTTCCTCTTCTAGCTCCATAATGGGAGTGGAGCTCGTGTATTGGGTGGAGGAGAATTGAAGAGTAAGAGTCCACTGTCTTTAGTAGAAAGTCGAAATTATAGATTTTCAAATATATGTATATTCATGCAGGAAATTCCATATCTTACATAATATTTTAAATGTGGTAGTAATATATACTTTATAATTAGCACATCCTTTAAAAGTGGTTTTTTTAAATATTCAAAAATAGCTTGAAGAGTAATTTCTTAGCCTTAGGAGACTTTCTTTACACCTTTGGTTTATCCATCTCTTCCACACTCCAGTGCTAATCTTGGCTTAGCAGGAAACAGCAAAATCCACATTGGTATTGCCTGAATTAATGAGATTTTTAAAAAATGATATTTTGAAGTACTCTTATAAAGTCTTCTTTTTAAAAAGTCCAAGTGTTTTAAAAAGTAAATAGATTTTTTTTGGTGGGGGACTTCAATATTTAAACATTTTGATTGTTTATAGTATTGTAGGTTAGATATTTTTCTAATTTATCTTCATTATTTGTATTTCTAATAATGAATTACTTCTAAATAACAGTAAAATTGGGATAGAAGCAATTGACAGATTTTTCTTGTAACATGTGCATTTCAAATTAACCATAGCATGTGCCTTTTCAATAGTAGTATTCATGTTTTACAGGTGATTTTATTTAAATTTGGTTAATTTTCTCTTTTCCTCCCATCAAAAAAAATTGCAGTTCACAAAACATCCTTTTATATTGTGAGAATAAAGGTAATTTGTCATGTGTTATTTAGAAGAAGATGCATATGTTTACTTATAGCCCACAAATTCACAAGATTCACCTGAACCAATGAAGTGTTTTGTCTAGCATGGATTCAGAGGCTAGGCCAGGGATTGTAATCTTTGTGAGCCCGATCTAAATTTCAATGGAGGATTTATTTTTTTAAAGAGCAATTGTCAAAGTCCAGAGTCAGAGACACCTTTAGGTCTAAATGTTTCTTAAGATACCGTATACTAGTTATAGAGTAGTGCTTTTGGAACTCAATGATTGTTATAATAATTTATTAGCCATACATATTTCATTACAGTTTTATAGAGATGAACATTACTTATAAAAGAAACTATCATCTGTACATTTCTTCTTTCTCTTCCTATTTCTCTCATTTTAGACAGGCTTGCCTACAATTAGAATTTACACTTTCTAACCCTTCTAAATTAAAAGACAGTAATTGACTTAACAAAAAGCAATTTAAGGGAAATTTTCAAGGGAGTTGTTTGCCCTAATGTATTATATGTTTAATACAAAGTGTTTAAATTATGATGAGGCAGTGTTTTGGTCAACTTGGGATGCTGTAACAAAATACCATAAACTGGGTGGCTTTTGAACAACATAAATTTATTTTTCAAAGTTTTGGAGGCTGGAAGCTTGAGATAAGGGTGCTCACATGGTCAGGTTCTGAGTCTGGTGAGGGCCTGCTCCCTGGTTCATAGCCATCTTTTCACCATAACCTCACAAGGCAGAAGTGAGCTAATTCTCTGGGATCTTTTTTATAAGGGCACTAATCCAAGCCTAATCACCTCCCAAAGATTCCCACCTCCTAATTAGTGTTTCATCAGAGGAATTGGTCCGGGTGGGGTGATGGGGGGACACGAACATTCAGACTATAGCACTAAGCCAGTGACAGCCTTATAGTGGAGATTGAAATCTTCTTTCGTTCAGGCGATTAGGAAGTCTATGTCCTTTGAATATCTTTAGGGTCAGTATGTATTGAAATGGATAATTTTGCATTTAGATTAGTCTTTAGCGTATCTTGAATACATCTATATTCAGACTTACCAAGTTCTTCATAAAGTGTTGCCGGGTTAAAACATATTTTATGAGGGTCAGACAATTCTGAGTTTTGCCTCCTTGTTAACTACTGGGGAAAAGTTAGTGAAGTATTTGTATTTTGTTTCTTTAGTCTTAAAATTTCAATGAAAGCTAAAAAAGGTCTGATTTTAATAGTTAATAATAACTATTAACTATTAAAATATTAGTTGTGTCGCACGGGCTTAGTTGCTCCGGGGCATGTGGGATCTTCCCGGACTAGGGCTTGAACCTGTGACCCCTGCACTGGCAGGTGGATTCTTAACCACTGTGCCACCAGGGAAGCCCTACTCATTAGTTCTTATAAAATTTTTTTTTTGCAGGCTTTTTTGGATTTTATGTAGATGATTATGTCACTGCATATTAAGATTCTTCCTGGGATTTCCCTGGCGGTACAGTGATTAGGACTTGGTGCTCTCACTGCCCAGAGGGACCAGGTTCAATCCCTGGTTGGGGAACTAAGATCCCACAAGGAGCGTGGTGTGACCAAAAAAAAAAACCCAAAAAAACCAAAATTTCTTCCTTTTTTACCTATGTTATTTTTTTCTTCCGTTTTCAATTTTCTTGCTTAATTGCATTGACCAGGACTCCAGTAGAATCTTGAAAGGAAGTAGTAAGAGTGGACATTGTTGCCTTATTCCTCATCCTGGAAAGCATTCAGTCTTTAACTATTAAATACGTTGTTGACTGTAGGTTTTTGTAGATACCCATTGAAGAAATCCCCTTCTACTCTTAAATTGCTGAGAGTGTTTATCATGACTAGCTGTTGAATTTTGTCAGGGTTTTTTTCTGCGTCTGTTGAGTTGATTATATGATTTCTGTTTCATAGATTATGTTAACATATTGATTGATTTTTGAATGTTGAACCAACATTCAATTCCTGGGCCAAATCCTACTTGGTTATGATAAATTGTCCTTTATATATTGCTGGCTTCACTTTTGGTAAGAATTTTGTGTTTTTGTTAAGGATATTAGCTCACAGTTGTTATATTTTTGCCTGTTTTTGGTATCAGGATAATGCTGGCCTCATAAATGTGTTGGAAGTGTTCTTCTCTTTTTCTGAAGAGTTTGTGTAGACTTGAAATTACCTTTTCCTTAAATGTTTGATAGATTTCATCATTGAAGCCATCTGAGCTTGGAGTTTTCTTTGTGGGAAGGTTTTGTTTTGTTTGGCACTTTAACTTTTAATTTAGAGATAACTGTAGATGCATGTGCAGTTGTTAGAAATAATACAAAGAGATCTCATATACTCTCAATTTCCCAATGGTAATATCTTGTACAACTATATTAATATATCACAATCAGGAAATTGACATAGATAGATCTATGAATCTTATTCAGATTTCCCCAGTTTTACATGCACTTTTGCATGTGTGTGTATTTAGTTCCATGCAATTTTAGCACTGATTTTAATTAATTTAATTTAAAAAAAAATTTTATTTTATTATTATTTTTTTAATACATCTTTATGGGAGTATAATTGCTGCACAATGCTGTGTTAATTTCTGTTGTACAACAGAGTGAATTAGCCATATGCATGCATATATCCCCATATCCCCTCCCTCTAGAGCCTCCCTCCCACCCTCCCAATCCCACCCCTCTAGGTCGTCGCAAAGCACGGAGCTAATCTCCCTTTGCTATCCTGCTGCTTCCCACTAGCTATCTGTTTTACATTTGGTAGTGTATATGCGTCAATGCTACTCTCACTTCACCCCAGTTTCCCCCTCCCCCACCATGTCCTCAAGTCCATTCTCTATGTCTGTGTCTTTATTTCTGCCCTGCCACTAGGTTCATCAGTACCATTTTTTTTTTTTTTTTAGATTCCATATATATGTTTCAGCATATGGTATTTGTTTTTCTCTTTCTGACTTCACTCTGTATGACAGACTCTAGGTCTATCCACCTCACTACAAATAACTCAATTTTGTTCCTTTTATGGCTGAGTAATATTCCATTGTAAATGTGTGCCACATCTTCTTTATTCATTCATCTGTCAATGGACATTTAGGTTGCTTCCATGTCCTGACTGTTGTAAATAGTGCTGCAGTGAACATTGTGGTACATGACTCTTTTGGAATTATGGTTTTCTCAGGGTATATGCCAAGTAGTGGGATTGCTTTCTATTTTTAGTGTTTTAAGGAACCTCCATACTGTTCTCCATAGTGGTGTATCAATTTACATTCCCACCAACAGTGGAGGAGGGTGCCCTTTTCACCACATCCTTTAAAGCATTTATTGTTTCTAGATTTTTTGATAATGGCCATTCTGACCGGTGTGATGTGATACCTCATTGTAGTTTTGATTTGCATTTCTCTAATAATTTTAATAAATTAATGTTAATTAATGTTAATAGACTAAAGTGGTTACCACCATATTTAAGGTACAGAACAGTTTCATCACAATAGTCCTTTGTGATCCCATTTTTAGCCACAGGTACATCCTTCCCTCCCAACGGCTAACCCCTGGTAACTACTAATCTGTTCTCCCTTTCTATAATTTTGTCATTTCAAGAATGTTACATAAATAACATATATGTAATGTTATAAATAACAGCATGTAAACTTTTGAGATTGGCTTTTTTCACTCTGCATAATTCCCTTAAGATTCATCCAGGTTGTGTGTACAATAGTTTATTTCTTTCTATTGTTGATTAGTATTTCATGATATGAATATATAACTAATCGTTCATTTGTTGAAGATATTTGTATTGTTTCCAGTTTTTTTTTTAAACTGTATTTAATTTTTTTTTTTAAAGTTGCTTTCTTAATTATTATTTATTTATTTATTTATTTTTGGCTGTGTTGGGTCTTCGTTTCTGTGCGAGGGCTTTCTCCAGTTGTGGCAAGCGGGGGCCACTCTTCATCGCGGTGCGTGGGCCTCTCACTATCGCGGCCTCTCTTGTTGCGGAGCACAGGCTCCAGACGCGCAGGCTCAGTAGTTGTGGCTCACGGGCCTAGTTGCTCCGCGGCTTGTGGGATCTTCCCAGACCAGGGCTCGAACCCGTGTCCCCTGCATTGGCAGGCAGATTCTCAACCACTGCGCCACCAGGGAAGCCCTGTTTCCAGTTTTTGACTGTTAAATAGAGAGCTGTTACGAACATCGATATACAGGTTTTTGTATGAACATAAATTTTCATCTCTGGGATAAATGTCCAAGAATTGTAGTTACTGCACTATATGATAAGCACATTGTTTACTTTTGTAAGAAACTGCCATACCTTTTTCCAGTATGGCTGAACCATTTTATGTTCCCATCAGCCACGTATGAGTAATCCAGTTTCTCTGCATCATCAGCAGCATTTAGTGTTGCCACTGGTTTTTTTTTTTTTATTTATTTTTTATTTTTTTTTATTTTTTTAGTGTTGCCACTGTTTTTTATTTTAGTAATTCTAATAAGTGTGTAATGGTAACTCGTGGTTTAAATTTATAATTTCCCTAATGGTTAATTTTGAGCATCTTTTTATGTGCTTTTGGTTTTTTTAAACTATCTTTATATTTTCTTATTCTTTTTTTTAATTGAAGTGTTGTATTTAATTGAAGTATTTTAAATTGAAGTATCAATTTTTAATTGAAGTACTTAATTTAGTTCCAGGTGCTCAACATAGTGATTCAATATTTATGTACACTACAAAATAATCACCACTATCAGTATAGTTACTATCTGTCACCATACAAAGTTATTACAATATTATTGACTGTATTTCCTATGCTGTACATTTCATTGATGTGGTTCATTTATTTTGTAATTGGAAGTTTGTACCTCTTAATCTCCTTCAACTATTCCCCCCAACCACCTCCCTTTAGGCAACCACCTGTTTGTTCTCTGTATCTATGAGTCTGTTTCTGTTCTGTTACGTTTGTTCATTTGTTTTGTTTTTAAGATTTCACATGTAAGTGAACTCGTGATATTTTTGTTTCTCTCTCTGACTTACTTCACTTAACATAATATCCTCCGGGTCCATCCACGTTGTTGTAAATGGCAAAATTTCATCCTTTTCATGGCTGAGTAGTATTCCATTGCATATATATGCACCACATCTTTTTTATCCATTCATCTGTTGATGGACAGTTAGGTTGCTTCCACATCTTGGCTACTGTAAATAATGCTACAATGAACATAGGGGTGCATATATTGTTTTGAATTAATGCTTTTGTTTTCTTCTGGAAATTACCTAGAAGTGGAATCACTGGATAGTATGGTAGTTCTCTTTTTAGTTTTTTGAGGAACCTCCATACTGTTTTCCATAGTGACTGTACCAATTTGCATTCCCACCAACAGTGCATGAGGGTTTCCTTTCCTTCACATCCTCTCCCACACTTGTTATTTGTTGTTTTTTGATAATAGCCTTTCTGACAGGTGTGAGGTGATATCTCATTGTGGTTTTGATTTACATTTCCATGATGTTTACTGATGTTGAGCATTTTTTCATGTGCGCATTGGCCATCTGTATGTCTTCCTTGTCAAAATGTCTGTTCAGGTCTTCTGCCCATTTTATAATTGGGTTTTTAATTAATTAATTAATTAATTAATTGGCTGCATCGGGCCTTCGTTGCTCTGCGCGGGCTTTCTCTAGTTGCGGCGAGCGGGGACTACTCTTCATTGCGGCGTGTGGGCTTCTCATTGCAGTGGCTTCTCGTTGCGGATCATGGGCTCCAGGCACGTGGGCTTCAGCAGTTGTGGCACGCAGGCTCAGTAGTTGTGGCTTGTGGGCTCTAGAGCAAAGGCTCAGTAGTTGTGGCACACGGACCTAGCTGCTCCGCAGCATGTGGGATCTTCCCAGACCAGGGATCGAACCCATGTCCCCCGCACTGGCAGGTGGATTCTTAACCACTGCGCCACAAGGGAAGTCCCTCGGGTTTTGTTTTGATATTGCATCGTATGAGTTTTTGGTGTAGTTTGGATATTAACCCCTTATGAAATATATTGTTTGCAAAAATCTTTTAACATTCAATTGGTGGTCTGTTAGTCTTGTAGATAGTTTCCTTTACTGTGCAGAAAGCTTTTTAGATTGATGTACTCCCATTTGTTTATTTTTGCTTTTGTTTCCCTTGCTGAGGAGACAAATAAAAAAAAATATTACTTAGACTGAGGTCAAAGAGCATACTGCCTATATTTTCTTCTAGAAGTTTTATGGTTTCAGGTCTCACATTTAAGTCTTTAATTCATTTTGAATTTTTGTGTATGATGTGAGAAAGTTTGTTCAGTTTCATACTTTTGCATGTAGCTGTCCAGTTTTCCCAACACCATTTATTGAAGAGGCTATCTTTCCCTTCATTCTGTATTCTTGCCTCCTTTGTCGTAGATTGATTGACCATGTACGTGTGGGTTCATTTCTATGTTTTCTATTTTGTTCCGTTGATCTGTGTGTCTGTTTTTGTGCCAGTACCATACTGTTTATTTGCTTTAGCTTGTAGTATAGTTTGAAATCAAGGAGTGTGATACCTCCAGCTTTGTTCTTACTAAAGATTGTTTTGGTTATTTGGGGTATTTTGTGTTTCCATAGAAATTTTAGAATTATCTATTCTAGTTCTATGAAAAATGCCATTGGTATTTTGATAGGAATTGCATTGAGTCTATAGCTTGCCTTGGGTAGTGTAAACATTTTAACAATATTAATTCTTCCAATCCACAAACTCAGTATATCTTTCCAATTGTGTCATCTTCAATTTCTTTTATCAGTGTTTTATAGTTTCCTGAGTCTTATACCTCCTTGGTTAGATTTATTCCTAAGTGTTTTATTCGTTTTGATGCAATTGTTAATGGGATTTTTTGCTTAATTTCTCCTTCTGGTAGTTTATTGTTACTGCATAGAAACAAAATATTTCTATATATTAATTTTGTATCTGTAACTGTATTGAATTCATTCATTCTAATAGTTTTTTGGTGGTATCTTTAGGACTTTCCATATGTAGTATCAGGTCATCTGCAAACAGTGACAGTTTTACTTCTTCCTTTCCAATTTGGATTCCTTTTATTTCTTTTTCTTGTGTGATTGCTGTGTCTGGGACGTCCAGTACTATGTTGAATAAAAGTGCCAAGAGTGGGCATCCTTGTCTCATTCCTGATTTTAGGGAAAATGCTTTCAGCTTTTCACTGTTGAGTGTGATGTTAGCTGTGGACTTGTCAGTAAAGTGGGCCTTTATTATGTGGAGGTGTGTTCTCTTTATACCTACTTTGTTGAGGATTTTTATCATAAATGAATATTGAATTTTGTCAAAAGCTTTTTCTGCATCTATGGAGATGATCACATGATCATATGATTTTTATTCTTCAATTTGTTAATGTGGTTTATCACACTGATTGATTTGCAGATATTGAATCATCCTTGCATTCTTGGGATAAATCCCATTTGAATATGGTGTATGATCCATATAATGTATTGTTGAATTTGATTTGCTAGTATTTTGTTGAGGATTTTTGCATATGTGTTCATCAGTGATATTCACCTGTAATTTCCTTTTTTGTGTGTGTTTTTTTTTAATTTTATGGTATCAGGGTGCTGCTGGCTTTATAGAATGAGTTCAGAAGTCCTTCCTCTAGTTTTTTTGAATAGTTTGAGGATAGGTATTAACTCTTCTTTAAATGGTAGAATTTACCTGTGAGGCTGTCTGGTCCTGGAGTTTTGCTTATTCTTAGTTTTTTGGTTATTGACTCAATTTCATTACTGGTAATTGGTCTGTTCAAGTTTTCTATTTCTTCCCGATTCAGTCTTGGGAGATTGTACATTTCTAGGAATTTGTCAGTTTTTTTTGGGTTGTCCATTTTATTGGTGCATAGTTTTTCATAGTAATTTCTTATGATCCTTTGTATTTCTCCTTTTTCATTTCTGATTTTATTGATTTGGGCCCTCTCTTTGTTTCTTGATGTGTGTAGCTAAAGGTTTATCAATTTGGTCTGTCTTTTCAAAGAACCAGCTCTTAGTTTCATTGGTCTTTTCTATTGATCTTTTAGTTTTTATTTCACTTATTTTGCTGTTTTTTATTTCTTTCCTTCTGCTAACTGTGGGTTTTGTTTGTTATTTTTCTAGTAGCTTTAGGTGCAAAGTTAGGTTGTTTGAGATTTTTCTTGTTTCCTGAGCTAGGCTTGTATTGCTCTAAACTTCTCTCTTAGAACTGCTTGTGCTAAGTCCCATAGATTTTGGATCAGTGTGTTTCCACTTTCATTTGTTTCCAGGTATTTTTGGATTTTCTCTTTGATTCCATCAGTGATCCATTGGTTGTTTAGTAGCATGTTGTTTAGCCTCCATGTGTTTTTTTGTGTCTGCAGTTTCTCTCTTTATAGTTGATTTCTAGGCTCATAGCGTTATGGTCAGAAAAGATGTTTGGTATGATTTCAGTCTTAAGAAGATTTATTGAGACTTGCTTTGTGGCCCAGCTTGTGCTCTATCCTTGAGATGTTCCATGTGTACTTGAGAAGAATGTGTATTCTGTTGCTTTTGAATGGAACGTTCTTTCTATATCTATTAAGTTCGTCTTATTTGATTTTTTTTAAACTTACTGAGGTAAGATACACAACATTTATCTTAACCATTTTGTAAAATATTTATTTATTTATTTATTTATTTGGCTGCATCGGGTCTTAGTTGCAGAATGCGGGATCTTTTGTTGTGGCGTGTGGGCTCTAGAGCGCGTGGACTCAGTAGTTGTGGTATGTGGGGATCTCTAGTTGTGGCACGTGGGCCCCATAGCATGTGGGCTCAGTAGTTGTGGCATGTGGGCTCTCTAGTTGTGGTGCACGGGTCTAGAGAGTGCAGGCTTAGTTGCCTCATGGTGTGTGGGATATTAGTCCTCCGACCAGGGATTGAACCTGTGTCCCCTGTATTGGGAGGCGGATTCTTAACCACTGGACCACTAGGGAAGTCCCTGATAGGTTGTTTAAGGTTAGTGTTTCCTTATTGATTTTCTGTCTGGATGATCTATCCATTGATGTAAGTGGAGTGTTAAAGTTCCCTAGTAGTATTATGTTACTGTCAATTTCTTTATGTTTGTTAATATTTGGTTTATGTGTTTATGTGCTCCTATGTTAGGTGCAAATATATTTACAATTGTTATGTCTTCTTTTTTTTTGGCCGTGCCGTGCAGCTTGTGGAATAAGTACACTCCCCTCAGGTCACCAGAGTTGTATGACCTAGGGGTGCCCCCTGTGTGGGCTATGTGGGCACTCTGGTACATGGGGCTGGCTCCCAGCCCACTTGGCTGTGGGGTCCTGCATAGTGCAGAGGCTTCCAGCTGCTTGTGGCTGGGGCCAGGTCCTGGTATGGCTGGCTGTGCAGTGCAGGAGTCCTGGGCTGATGCTGGCCAGCTGGCAGGTAAGGCCAGGTCCCAACGCAGCTGGTTGTTGGTACTCGGAGGGGTCCTGCCATCTTAATATTTTCAGTGGCGTGTATTTTCATGTCTCTCACTGTTGTTTTTTCACTGTTGTTTTTTGAGACTTATTTATATAGTTTAGGTATTAGTCCTTCGTCAGATATGCAGTTTGCAAATATTTTCTCCCAGTGTGTAGTTTGTCTTTTTCTTCTTTTCATAGAGTCTTTTGCAGAGTAAAGGTTTTTAACTTTGGAGAGGTCCAATTTATCAGTTTTTTTCTTTTATGGATTATGCTTTTGGTCTGATGTCTAAACACTCTTAACTTAACCCTAGGTCCTGGAGATTACCTCCTGTGTTTTTTCCCTGAAGTTTTATAGTCTTATATTTTTACGTTTAAGTCCAGGGTCCATTTTGTGTTAATTTTTGTATGAGGTATGTGATTTACCTTGAAGTTCATTTTTGTGCTTATGAATGTCCACTTGCCCTAGCACCATTTGTTTAAAAGTCTGTATTTTCTCCATTGAATTGCTTTTGCACCTTTATTAAAAATCAGTTGGGCACATTTATGTGTATCTAATCAGTGTTCTCTATTCTCTTGCATTGATCTGTGTGTCTGTCCCTTTGTAAATACCATACTGTTTTGCTTACTGTAGCTACATAGTAAGTTTTTACATCAAGTTGAGTGACGTTTTCTCCCCTCAATAATTCTTTTTCAAAATTGTTTTAGCTCTTCTATGTCTTTTACCTTTTTGTATGAATTTTAGAGTAAGGTTGTCCTTATCTCCAAAATGCCTTGCTGGGATTTTGATAGGAATTGCATTGGACTCACATATCAGTTTGGGAAGGACTGGCATCTTTACTATGTTGAGTCTTCTGATCCATAAACACAGTACATCACTCCAGTTATTTAGTTCTTTGGTTTCTTTCATCAGCATTTTATAATTATCAGGATGCATATCTTCAGCATATTTTGTTATATTTATGTCTAAATATTTAATTTTCTTCTGAGCAATTATTAATGTATTTTTTTTTTTAAATAAACCTATTTATTTATTTATTTATTTTTGGCTGAGTTGGGTCTTTGTTGCTGTGCGCGGGCTTTCTCCAGTTGCAGCGAGCGGGGGGTACTCTTCGTTGTGGTGCAGAGCACGGTCTCTAGGCATGTGGGCTTCAGTAATGTGGCTCGCGGGCTCTAGAGCGCAGGCTCAGTAGTTGTGGCGCGTGGGCTTAGTTGTTCCACGGCATGTGGGATCTTCCCGGACCAGGACTCAAACCCATGTCCCGTGCATTGGCAGGCGGATTCTTAACCACTGTGCCACCAGGGAAGCCCAAATGTATTGTGTTTAAGTTTAACTTCTACCCATTCATTGTTAGTATGTAACAGTGTGATTTTTTTTGTGTGTTGATCTTATATCCTGTGATCTTGCAAAATTTACGTATTAATTCTCAGAGGTTTCTGGGTATATTCCAGGACATTTCTATGTGGAAAATCATGTCATCTTTCAATAGGGACTGTTTTATTTCTTCCTTTCCAAACTATGTGCCTTTTTTTTTTTCTTAACGTTATTCCAATGTCTAAAACTTCCAGGACTGTGTTTAATAATACTGGTGAGAGTGGACTTCCTTGTATTGTCCTGATTTTAAGTGGGAAGCATTCAGTCTTTCACCATGAAATGTGATATATTTTAGGTCTTTTATTGGTGCTTATTACCAGATTGAGGAAGTTTCCCTCTTTTGCTAGTTTGCTGAAAATGTTAATCATGAATGAGTTCAATCAAAGAAGCAGAATTACTAGGAGATATACAGACATACACACAAAGATGTGTTACTGGTATTTGACTTTGTATAGTTGTGGGAACTCATTAAACTGTCTCTGTAAAGTTGTTTTCTTCATGTCTTTTGCTGGGGCTTGACATCCTCAGGACAGACAGTTGGGAAGGGATGATGGTAAATTGGGGATAGGAAGGACAAACCTGAACCCATGAAAACAAGATCTATGCCAGTTCTCACTGTCTTCAGTCTTATAGATGTAGGTGTTTTTTTTAGGAGAAACTGGTACCCTTTGTCATGGACCTAAACACAAATTGGCCTAGTATTCCAAGAACCTAAAAGAGGATCTATGGGTAGGCAGGATGGTTATAGGCCTAGTTGCTCCCCATTCTAACGAGGTGAGCCAGACAAGTTACAATGTATATAAACAATATAAGCATCAATAAAAATCAGTATTGCTGTTGCTTTACTTCCACCCACCAATCTTGTGCAAATATGACTGGTAATTCAAGTAACATGAAACATACAGGGAAAAAATTCTGGGAAACATGGTTCGTTGTGAGTTGACACATTTCAAAGCCACCACACTTAACTGCTGCTTGTTGTTCATTGTAAGGCTCTTGGTAGGGATGGGAGGGGGATTCCTGTCCCTCCCTTTAGGATAGGCAGTTTATACTTCTTTCCTTTCCTGAAGGCAGTTGCCTTTGCGTGAAATGGACATGAGGGTTTCCTGCCTCTCTTAAAGCTAGTGGACCTTTGCTAAGGCTCTTTTTAACTAGGGCTTCCCCAGTGGCTTAAGACTTTTGCTTCCCATGAGAGAAGGGCCTGAAAAGTGACTGGAGTTTCCTTTTTAAGTCTTACCCAGACAGGGACTCTCTCAGGCTTCCTGTTGTTTTCAGTGTTCCTTATGAGTACTTGGGGGCGGCTCATGGAAAAGAGCTGGTGACTGAATGTAGATTCTCTCTGTGCCTAGGATCCTAGAGATTCTAAACTGTCTCTAGCCCACATTTGGCCTTTAAAGATTCATTTGAGTTTTTACTGTTTTCTTCTTACACATTTTGATTGCAGTCACTTCTTTGTCCTGTTCTTTGTCAAAGGTAAAACAGTTCTGTGTTCTTTCTCTCCTCAGAGTTTGTTACACTTTAATTTTCAGTTCTTCTGGTTATCTGGCCAGATATCTTGGGAGCCAAAGAAGAAGATTATGTCAAGGAGACAGCATTTACCTATGACAGCTAATGCTATGAGGTTATGAAAAATGTGCCTTGAAAGAGACCATTGAATTTACTGATACTCCACGATTTCTGAGAATAAAACCAATGAATAGGAGGGGGCAAAACAGACAGTTCAGGAAAAGGAAGACCTGACAATGAGCTAGAGATGGCAGCGTTTGTAGTTGACTAGGAAGTTTGGCCTTAAAGAGAAGTTGCTCAAAGGGGCAGTAGAGTCAAGTAAAGTGAAAAGTTTTGTTAAAGTGCTGTTCCGTCTCTGTTTCTCAGTATCAGTAGCCTTATTCTTTTCTCTTAACCAGTTGAAGTTACCCCAACTCCTTAATGAAGTCATTTAAAAAAAATCATTTTCTCTCGGGACTTCCCTGGTGGTCCAGTGGTTAGACTCCACACTCCCAGTGCAGGGGGCACGGATTTGATCCCTGGTCGGAGAACTAAGATCCCACGTGCTGCACGGTGCGGCCTAAAAACAAAAACAAAAAAATCATTTTCTCTCTTTTCAGACAATATTAACTTAGAACAATCCCATGTGTACATAGGGAGAGAACGAATCTCAAGTGTCTATAGTAGATCAGTCACATCTATGAGTTTTGCATATGCTACTTAATTTATTCCAGACAGGAAGCCTGTAAAGTTGATGGTATTATTCCCATCAAATATAAAATTTTTGCAAATGTAAAACTAAGGCCCTGAGATGTTAAGTTTTGCCCAGTGTATGTGTAGTATGTTCCAAGTTAGATTTAAGCCGAACATTTCTTGTCCCAAGCATCTCAGTCTAATAACGGAGATAGGTACTTGAATAAATAAGTTATGAAGCTGTTTCATAAGTTACAGAGCCATTAAAAATGAGCAGTATGTCTATATTTATTGCCAGTGAAAGATGTTCACCTTGTATTATTGAGTGAAAACACGTTGAAGAACAGAATCAGTATTATGAGCCTGTTCATTTATTCACTGATTCAGGAATGTATATTGAGTGCCTGCTTTGTCTTAGGGCACTGTTCTAGGCACTTAGGATACTTGAGTGAACAAAAGAGGGTTTTTTTTATGGAGCTTACAATCTATTAATATAGAATGGAATGTAAAAGAGACGGAATTAAATGAGGCAGCTTGGGCTGCAAGAAAGACTTGGAGAGAAAGCCTCAGTGATAGGTAAATTCATCCATAACAAATGTGTAATTGTTGAGAGACAGTTCTCCATGTCTCTTTTGTATTTCTGCACATCTTGTGAGCAGAGGCACTGGCTACTTTGTTCTGGACTCTCTTTTCAGGGAACAGTCTTGGGAGACACAATATCTCCCTGTGGAGCAGAGGGCAGATTTATTTATTGTCCAGAATAATAAAGATAATGTTTTCCTTTGGGACAGAGGTTAGGCAGATTTGCTTGATATAAGATTTGTGTTCCTTCAGTTCAGGGTTCCCCAGCTGTGATTCAAACCCATTGCATGTGCAGTATCCCCCCAGACCCCTCTGCATTGCCCTGTGGGAATTGGGGGACATGGGGAACCAATGTGAATCTGAAGCTCATTCTCCTTGGAGAGTAAAATCCTTTGCCTGTGACTCAGAAGTCCTGTGTCTTCTGCTAGCATCCATGAAATGGTGGCAAGTAACTTGTTAGCTTGCAAGTAGGCCAGACTCATCACAGTTCTTGATAATAGGCATGAGTTTATTTTTATTTTAATTTGAGAGGACTCAGTTTTTTTTTTTCTTTAAACTTATAGTTCTTATTTTTATCCTAGCTTTCAGCTCCTATTTATTGGTGTAGTGCATATAATTACCAAAAGGGTAGAGGAGGTTTATACTAGGTTGTTCTAGAAGCCCATTTATGGAATGTGTAGGCAATACACTTTTTAAATAAAATAAATTTATTTATTTATTTATTTATGGCTGTGTTGGGTCTTCGTCACTGCACGCAGGCTTTTCTCTAGTTGTGGTGAGCGGGGGCTGCTCTTCGTTGTGGTGAGCGGGCTTCTCATTGCGGTGGTTTCTCTTGTTGCAGAGCATGGGCTCTAGGCACGCGGGTTTCAGTAGTTGTGGCACGCGGGCTTCAGTAGTTGTGGCTCACGGGCTCTAGAGCGCAGACTCAGTAGTTGTGGCGCACAGGCTTAGTTGCTCCGCGGCGTGTGGGATCTTCCCGGACCAGGGCTCGAACCCGTGTCCCCTGCATTGGCAGGCGGATTCTTAACCACTGCGCCACCAGGGAAGCCCAATACAATCATTTTGATCTCCTAAGTCACATATAAAAATATCATTTAGGAGCTGTCATGTCTCTGTTGTGTCTCAGTGCATGTTTTTATGTACAAGTTCACATGTAAGAATTCTTGCTCAAATTACTCACTTTGTCTTCTATTCCCATGTTGCACTACCATTTTCTCTAGTTGGAAATGGCTAGAGCCATGTTTTCAAGCCCAGATTTTAAAAATTTGGTAAAAATTTTTTAATACTTTTTTCTTAGCATTTTAATGAATTTTAATTATTGTCATGTTGTTAATTTGAATACTTTTTTCCTTAACTCTTAATTTATAACTCAGTAGGATTACCACACCTGCTGATGGCCAAAAAGAAAAGATTTAAAAAAATGTTTTCTGTTTACTAGTTAGCATCTTTTTAAAACTGAAAATCAGATTCGAAAAGTTAAATTATATAAAGTATAACCTAATTCATGAAAATACTTTGCTGAATTTCTGCAGGTTGTTTTATTCCAATAAGTTTAGGAACCATACCCCACCCCAACACACGCAAAATCTTTAACCCACATGTTCATCAATTATCTAGCCATCTTACCAGTTACAGGCGAGAACAGAGAAAACAGTCTGGCTTCAAGAAGATCTTGCTCTTTACGCTGAATGCAAGAAAACATAATAGAGTCCCTTGTGACTGTATATAGAGAGCATAGTCAAATTTAATTTTGAAATCTCATCAACCTGATTACTTAGCTAATTACTGTTTTTTGTCATATATTCGGCTTCCTTTCATTACAGCTTCTGAATAAACATGAAGCTTTTTGGTCCATTTTTGGTAAAGATGATTCATTTCTTAAAGAAACATAATTTCTCCTTTTCAAAGGAGGAATTTATTGTATTTTTGAAGTATTATAACTTTTCTGCTATTGATGGATATTTAGGCTGATTTAATTTTTTTGCTGTCACATTTCATCACTGTGAAATGAACTTTTAGGTATTTTAGCATTTCTGAAATTGAGATGTGTTTAAAAATAGGTGGCATCTTCTAAAACACTGTTTACCACCCTTTAAAATTGAAAACCTTATTCCCCACCTCCAGTCTTCTCTTATCCCTTTCTCTGCTTTATTTTTCCATATAGCATTTTTACCAAGTCACATATTGTTTATTGTCTTTCATTAAGCTAACTAGAGTCAGGGATCTTTTTCTCTTTTATTTTACCATTGTATCCCTAGCTCCTAGAACACGACCTGGAATGGAGTAAGTACACAGTATATTTGTTGAATGAATGGATGAATGAAGGGAACATTTGAGTGTTTATTGTGGTTCCAGATACTGTGCTAAGCCCTTTCTCTCCTTGAATCACTTAATAACCACATGAGGTAGGTAGGTACTCTAATGAGGAAACTAGGGCTAAGGAGGAGTTAATTTGCCCAGTGTCACTCAGCCTATAAATGGAGGAGTTAAAAGTAGAGCTTGACTCTACCTCATGACAGTTCCTAGGCTCTTAACAGTGTTACACTTCTCTAAGCAATAAATTGTATGATTTATTTAGTTCTTTCTTTTTAAACAGGAAGAAGAGAATTTATCCAAAGATTAAAACTTGAAGCAACCCTGAATGTGCATGATGGCTGTGTAAGTAATAGTTAATTCTCAACTATGAAGGACTTTAATACTCAGTGTTCAGATGTTTGAGGAACTGCCCCAGTCCTCCCAAAAGAGATTGGACTAAGTATAAGAAAATGGGAGAATTAAGTTTTACATTAAAACGTAAAAGTATACTTTGAATTTAGGAAAGCGTATGGGAGATATTTTAAAGAATGATGAGCTTTCTAACATTATCAAAAGGTTTTCATCTCTTTCACTCTATTGGTACTGCTTTTGTGACAGTCACTAGTGATCTTCATGTCTCCAAATCTAGTGGTCACTTCTCAGAAACTTTAGACATTGGTTGAATACATTTTCTTTTTTGAAATATTTATTCTCTTGGATTCTGCTAACACCACACTCTCTTGGTTTTCTTTCTCATTGACTTGTTGCATCTTTTCTGTCTTCTTCCCTGACTCCTCCACTTCTCCACCTTCAAATGTTGGATGTACCAACATTCTATCTTGGTTCCTCCCACCCTGTTTTCTCTTCACTTTTCTAAGTGATTTTGTTTAGTCCCATGGCTGAAAAACATGACTTCCAACTTCCCACTTCTTCCCAGAACTCCAGATTTATATATATAACTCTCTAGTTAACATTCCCAGTTGCATGTCTAATAGCACCCCAAATTTAACAGGGTCAAAACAAAACCCTTGTAAGGTTTTGTTAGGAAAACTTCAGACATTGGACTTCCCTGGTGGCGCAGTGATTAAGAATCTGCCTGCCAATGCAAGCGACATGGGTTCAAGCCGTGGTCTGGGAAGATCCCACATGCCACGGAGCAACTAAGCCCGTGTGCCACAACTACTGATCCTGTGCTCTAGACCCCGCGAGCCACAACTACTGAGCTCGCGTGCCACAAGTACTGAAGCCCATGTGCCTAAAGCCCGTGCTCCGCAACAAGAGAAGGCACCGCAATGAGAAGCCCACGTGCAGCAACGAAGACCAAGTGCAGCCAAAAATAAATGAGTGAATGAATAAATAAATAAATAAATTTACTTATTTATTTATTTATTAATTAAAAAAAAACCTTCAATCATGCTTTTCATATACTCAGGACCTGGATTTAGCAGTTAATCAAGATTTTGGCACATTTTCTTTTTCCATTTCATTTTTTTTCTCCTCTTTGCTGAAGTATTTTAAAGCAGATCTCAGATGTGAAATCATTTCACCTCTGTATGTAAGCTAAAAGTAATGGACATTTTTTTATGTAATCAAAATGGAATTATATAATTTAACAAGATAGTATATTTTTGGTATCATCTAATACACAGTCCATAATCAAATTTCCCCCATTGTTTAAAAATCTCTCTCTCTTTTTTTAAACATTCTTATTGGAGTGTAATTGTTTTACAATGTTGTGTTAGTTTCTGCTGTACAAAACAGTGAATCAGCTATATGTATACATATATCCCCATATCCCCTCCCTCTTGAGCCCCCCTCCCACCCTCCCTATTGCACCCCTCTAGGTCATTGCAAAGCATCGAGCTGATTTCCCTGTGCTGTGCAGCAGCTTCCCACTAGCCATCCATTTCACATTTGGTAGTGTATATATGTCAATGCTACTCTCTCACTTCGTCCCAGCTTTCCCTTCCCCCTCTTCGTCCTCAAGTCTGTTCTCTATGTTTGCGTCTTTATTCCTGTCCTCCCACTAGGTTTTAGATTGCTTATATGTGTGTTAGCATATGGTATTTGTTTTTCTCTTTCTGACTTACTTCACTCTGTATGACAGGCTCTAGGTCTGTCCACCTCATTACAAATAACTCAATTTTGTTCCTTTTTATGGCTGAGTAATATTCCATTGTATATAGGTCCACATCTTCTTTATCCATTCATCTGTCAGTGGACATTTAGGTTGCTTCCATGTCTTGGCTATTGTAAATAGTGCTGCAGTGAACTTTGTGGTACATGACTCTTTTTGAATTATGGTTTTCTCAGGGTATATGCCCAGTAGTGGGATTGCTGGGTCATATGGTAATTCTATTTTCAGTGTTTTAAGGAACCTCCATACTGTTCTCCATAGTGGCTATATCAATTTACATTCCCACCAACAGTGCAGGAGGGTTCCCTTTTCTCCACACCCTCTCCAGCATTTATTGTTTGTATATTTCTTGATGATGGCCATTCTGACTGGTGTGAGGTGATACCTCATTGTGGTTTTGATTTGCATTTCTCTAATAATTAGTGATGTTGAGCAGCTTTTCATGTGCTTCTTGGCCATCTGTATGTCTTCTTTGGAGAAATGTCTATTTAGGTCTTCTTCCCATTTTTGGATCGGGTTGTTTGTTTCTTTAATATTGAGCTGCATGAGCTGTTGGAGATTAATCCTTTGTCCGTTGATTCGTTTGCAAATATTTTCTCCCATTCTGAGGGCTGTCTTTTCGTCTTGTTTATGGTTTCCTTTGCTGTGCAAAAGCTTTGAAGGTTCATTAGGTCCCATTTGCTTATTTTTGATTTTATTTCCGTTAATCTAGGAGGTGGGTCAAAAAGGATCTTGCTGTGATTCATGTCATAGAGTGTTCTGCCTATGTTTTCCTCTAAGAATTTTATAGTGTCTGGTCTTACATTTAGGTCTTTAATCCATTTTGAGTTTATTTTTGTGTATGGTGTTAGGAAGTGTTCTAATTTCATTCTTTTACCTGTAGCTGTCCGGTTTTCCCAGCACCACTTATTGAAGAAGCTGTCTTTTCTCCGTTGTATATTCTTGCCTCCTTTGTGAAAGGTAAGGTGACCATATGTGTGTGGGTTTATCTCTGGGCTTTCTGTCCTATTCCATTGATTGATATACTGTTTTTGTGCCAGTACCATACTGTCTTGATTACTGTAGCTTTGTAGTATAGTCTGAGGTCAGGGAGCCTGATTCCTCCAGCTCTGTTTTCTTTCTCAAGATTGCTTTGGCTATTTGGGGTCTTTTGTGTTTCCATACAAATTGTAAAATTTTTTGTTCTAGTTCAGTGAAGAATGCCATTGGTAGTTTGATAGGGGTTGCACTGAATCTATAGATTGCTTTGAGTAATATAGTCATTTTCACAATATTGATTCTTCTAATCCAAGAACATGGTATATCTTTCCATCTGTTTGTATCGTCTTTAATGTCTTTCATCAGTGTCTTATAGATTTCAGCGTACAGGTCTTTTGCCTCCTTAGGTAGATTATTCCTAGGTATTTTATTCTTTTTGTTGCAGTGGTAAATGGGATTGTTTCCATAATTTCTCTTTCTGATTTTTCGTTTTTAGTGTGTAGGAATGGAACAGATTTCTGTGCATTAGTTTTCTATCCTGCTACTTTACCAAATTCATTGATCAGCTCTAGTAGTTTTCTGGTGTCATCTTTAGGATTTTCTATGTGTAGATCATGTCATCTGCAAATAGTGACACTTTTTCTTCTTTTCCAATTTAGATTCCTTTTATTTCTTTTTCTTCTCTGACTGCCATGGCTAATACTTCCAAAACTATGTTGAATAATAGTGGTGAAAGTGGGCAACCTTGTCTTACTCCTGATCTTAGAGGAAACTCTTTCAGTTTTTCACCATTGAGAATGATGTTGGCTGTGAGTTTGTCATATATGGCTTTTATTATGTTGAGGTATGTTCCCTCTATTCCCACTTTCTGGAGTGTTTTTATCATAAATGGGTGTTGAATTTTGTCAAAAGCTTTTCCTGCATCTATTGAGATGATCATATGGTTTTTCTCCTTCAATTTGTTAATATGGTGTACCACGTTGATTGTTTTGTGTATAGTGAAGAATCCTTGCATTCCTGGGATAAACCCCACTTGATCATGGTGTATGATCCTTTTAATGTGCTGTTGGATTCTGTTTGCTAGTATTTTGTTGAGGATTTTTGCATCTATGTTCGTCAGTGATATTGGCCTGTAATTTCTTTTTCTGTGATATCTTTGTCTGGTTTTGGTATCAGGGTGATGGTGGCCTCATAGAATGAGTTTGAGAGTGTTCCTCCCTCTGCTGTATTTTGGAAGAGTTTTAGAAAGGTAGGTGTTTGCTCTTCTCTAAATGTTTGTTAGAATTTGCCTGTGAAGCCGTGTGGCCCTGGGCTTTTTGTTTGTTGGAAGATTTTAAATCACAGTTTCAATTTCAGTGCTTGTGAATGGTCTGTTCATATTTTCTAGTCCTTCCTGGTTTAGTCTTGGAAGAGTGTACTTTTCTAAGAATTTGTCCATTTCTTCCATGTTGTCCATTTTATTGGCATATAGTTGCTTTTAGTAATCTCTCATGCTCCTTTGTATTTCTGCAGTGTCAGTTGTTACTTCTCCTTTTTCATTTCTAATTCTGTTGATTTGAGTCTTCTCCCTTTTTTCCTGATGAGTCTAATGGTTTATCAATTTTGTTTATCTTCTCAAAGAAACAGCTTTTAGTTTTATTGATCTTTGCTATTGTTTCCTTCATTTCTTTTTCATTTATTTTTGATCTGATCTTTATGATTTCTTTCCTTTTGCTAACTTTGGGGTTTTTTTTGTTCTTGTTTCTCTGTTTGCTTTAGGTGTAAGGTTAGGTTTTTTATTTGAGATTTTTCCTGTTTTTTGAGGTAGGATTGTATTCCTATAAACTTCCCTCTTAGAACTGCTTTTGCTGCATCCCATAGGTTTTAGGTCGTTGTGTTTTCATTGTCATTTGTTTCTAGGTATTTATTTGATTTCTTCTTTGATTTCTTCTGTCATCTCTTAGTTGTTTAGTAGCATATTGTTTAGCCTCCATATGTTTTTATTTTTTACAGTTTTTTTCCTGTAATTGATATCTAGTCTCATAGTGTTGTGGTCCAAAAAGGTACTTGATTGGCAGGCAGATTCTTAACCACTGCACCACCAGGGAAGTCCCTGGAATCTGTATTCTAATCAACACTTTAGGTGATTTTAATCTAGGTGATCTGTGGATCATACTTTGGAAAACAGTGCTATAGCTACTAATTGAAAACATGAGACTAGAAAGAGCACATGGAAAGAAATTGCAAACTGAAAAGAGGGTCTAGGCCTTAACTCTAAGGATTCAAACATTTAAAACTTAAGCAAAGAGGGGAAAAGTGTCTATAGTCCTATCCTCCAAAATGTTATCTTTTTCCTGTTCACAGTTGTGGTATTATAATTATGCTGTAAATACACTTTAGGTATCAATATATGTTATTTATTTTAAACCTTAGCACCACTCTTGAGGTGCCCCTGATGCTCATGGTTAAAAATGGATCATAACAAAAAGAAATAGACATGTACTGCACTCCCTTATTCTGTTCTTATCCTCCTTAAGCAGCCTCTTTTAATCGTGTTTTATTTCAGATCTTCTGGTAATTTCTTTCATTTCTGTGTGATAGTGTTATGTTGGTCTTCCTTGAAGTGTCAACTTTGGCTGTTGTCCATTGATTTCCTGCTATGATAGAAGAGGAATTAACTAATTTATACAATTTTCTAAGATGTAGGCTTCTCAAAAATTTTGTTACTGTTCTCAGTCTCTCCAGCTGTCACTTTAATTTTAAACAACATACTTAAGCGTCTTTTTGTTTTTCTGTCATTCATAAACAGTATTTCTTGAATCCCCATTCTGTAAAATATATTTAAGGCTTTCACCCTTCTTCCACCTTCCTATCTCTATTTCACACCTTTTTCAGCTATATATGCTTTTGTATTGTCAATGTTGATTTCATTTGCCTCCATTCTGTAGCCATTGTTATTTTCTGAAATTTGTCAATGTATTTATTCTAAAAGTCAAAATTCAGTAAACAGTGTTAATGTCTTATACATATGTATATGTCTTAGTTTTCGTTAAGCTCTTCACAATAAGGAGAGAATAGGAAGAAAATTATATAATATATCATCTGTTTTATAGATGAGCACACTCAGCTGCTCAGAACTCTCTAATGGGTTTCTGGCTTATGTATAGTAAATCCAAAGGCCTTATTGCTTCAGAGACCCTACATGATTTGGCACTTGCCTTCTTTTCCATTTCATCCCTTGCTGTATTCTGTGTTATACATATTTGTTTTAGTCATACTCATCTTTTTGCTGTTTCTTTAAATGCACCTAGTACACCTCTGTCTTATGTATTTTGTTTTTTGCCTAGCACTTTCTTCCTCACATATCTTTGAAGCTTACCTCCTCATTTCATTTAGCTAACTGTTAACCTATCAGAGACGCTTTTCCTGACCACCCTAATAGCTCCCCACTCCTCATCAGTATCTTTCTCTTTCTTCTGTTTCTTTTCATCATAGTACTGACATTATAATTATACATTTATTTATTTGTTCATAGTCTGCACACCTGCCTCCCTCTACTCTAGCACTCTGGACACCTAATATATCTTCATAAATTTATTTTCTTCGTCTAGTGTCGAGAGGAGTGCCTACCACATATTTGGCACTTATGAAGTGTTTATTGAAGAGACAAAGCATGTGTTACGTGTTGGATTTTATGTCTTTCTTTAAGGACCTAAGGTCAAGTCTTTCTCCTTACTCAAAGGAGAATTTTCTAGTGTTAATTTCAGATGGATTCTTGCATAATGTATAACTACTGCCTTTGTGGTATTCTGAAGTTTTTTACAAGCTGTGGATTCTGTATCTTTCCAGTTTTGAATTTACTTTCAGGTTTTACTGAGTATTTTCTCACATATTTTTCTAAGGATGAGTGGAACATAAATTTCTCTTACAAGCTTAAAGATATCCTTTCTGCTTGCATACTAAAAAAATTTTTGTCCTTATTTTTATTTTGCATTTTTTAAAACAGGTGATGCCTTCTCATGGTACAAAAATAAACAATATAAAAAAATACACATTGAGGGACTTCCCTGGTGGTCCAGGGGTTAAGAATCCACCTTCCGATGCACAGGATGCGGGTTCGATCCCTGTTCGGGGGACTAAGATCCCACATGCCATGGGGCAACTAAGCCCATGTGCCACAACTACTGAGCCCACGTGCTCTAGAGCCCGTGTGCTACAACTAGAGAGCCTGCGTGCTGCAACTACTGATCCCACGTGCCACAACTAGAGAGCCTGTGCACCGCAACTACTGAGCCTGCGTGCTCTAGAGCCTGCACGCCACAACTAGAGAGAAGCCTGTGCACCGCAATGAAAGATCCTGCATGCTACAATGAAGATCTCGTGTTCCGCAACTAAGACCCAACACAGCCAAAATAAATACAATAAATTAACAAAAAAAAGTATACATTGAGAAGTGTGGCTCTCACTCCTGTTCCTGTCTTCCCCATTTTTTTCTGTTCCCTAAAACACATAACCACTTGTTTTAGTTTCATGGGTATCCTTCTACTCTATTTTTTTCTCATCTTTATTGAGATATAATTTACATATATAAATGTATAAGTTTAATGTGTAAAATGTAATGATTTGATACACATATGTATTGCAAAATGATTACCACAGTAAGCTTAGTTAACACATTTATCACTTCACATAATTTCCATTTTGTTGTTGTGGTGGTGGTGGTGGTGAGAACATTTAATATTTACTTTCTTAGCATCTTTCAAGTATACAGCACAGTATTGTTACCTGTAAACACCAAGCTGTACATTAGATCCCAGAACTTACTCACCTTATAACTGGTAGTTTATACTTTTTGAACATCTCATTTCCTCCACCTTCCAGCCTCTGGCAACCACCAGTCTACTCTCTGTTTCTATCAGTTGAGCGTGTTTAGATTCCACATATAAGTGATATCATACAGTATTTGTCATTCTTTATCTCACCCTCAGCATTCATCCACATTGTTGCAAACGTCAGGATTTCCTTCAATTTTATGGCTGAATAATATTCCATTGTGTGCATGGGTGTGTGTGTTTATCATATTTAGCCATTCATCCATTGACAAACACCTAGGTTCTTTTCATGTCTTGGGTGTTGTAAATAATGACACAATGAATATGGGGTGCTGCAGATATCTCTTCAAGATAGTATTTTAATTTCCTTCAAATATATACCCAAAATTGGGATTGCTGGATTATATGGTAGTTCTAGTTTAAATTTTTTGAGGAACCTCCATAGTGTTTCCCGTAGTTGCTGTATCAGTTTCCCTTCCCACCAGTGGTGCACAAGGGTTCCCTTTTCTCCACGTCCTTACCAGCACTTCTTATCTCTTGTATTTTTGATAATAACCATTCTAATAGGTGTGAGATGATATCTCATTGTGTTTTGTTTTTGTTGTTGTTGTCCATGCTGTGCAGCTTGTGGGATTGAACCTGGGCCACAGCAGTGAAAACACCGAGTCCTAACTACTGGACTTCCAGGGTCCTCCCTCATTTGTGGCTTTGATTTGCATTTTTCTGATGATTAGTGATGTTGAGCACTGCTTCATGTACTTTTTGGCCATTTGTATGTCTTCTTTGGAAAAATGTTTTTCAGGTCTTTGCCCATTTTTAAATTAGATTATTCGGAGTTTTTTTGCGATTGAGTTGTATGAGTTCCTTGTATATGTTGGTTGTTAATCCCTTATTAAATATAAGGTTTGCATATATTTTTCTCCTCTTCTGTAGGTTGCCTCTTAATTTTGTTGGTTGTTTCTGTTGCTGTACAGAGCTCTTAAGTTTGATGTAGTATCACTTGTTGATTTTTGCTTTTGTTACTTGTGTTTTTGGTGTCATGTCCAAAAAATCATTGCCAAGATCAAGGTCAGGGAGCTTTTCACTATGATTTTTTCTAGGAATTTTATCGCCTTCAAATCTTTAAGTCTTTAATCCACTTCAAGTTAATTTTATTTATTCTGCATGTGAACATCCAGTTTTCCCAACACCATTTAGTGAAGAGACTGTTCTTTCCCCATTGGGTAGTCTTTGCTCCTTTGTTGTAAATTGATTGACCATATATGCATGGGTTATTTTCTGGGCTCTCTATTCTGTTTCATTGATCTGTGTGTCTATTCTTAAGCCAATACCATATTGTTTTGATTAACATAACTTTGTAGTATAGTTTGAAGTCAAGAAGTTTGATGCCTTCAGCTTTGTTTTTCTTTTTCAATATTGCTTAGGCTATTTGGGGTCTGTTGTTGTTCCATACCAATTTTTTTTTTAAAGATTTCTTTACTGAAAACTTTTACTGTGCTAACATGTGTTGTGAATCATCATAAGATACATTTAACATATAGCGTTTCTCATACTTAGTTTTCCCCAGGGCTCTTCCTTTGGTAAGCATCTCCTGGAAGTATGGTTGCTCACAACACACTTTTGGAAAAGCGAAATTAATCTCGCTGTCAGGGCAGGTGTTTCAGTTGATTGTTTTTACCCAAATGAAGGCTGTAGATTTTCTCCTGATGAGGTTCTCTGGTTAGGCTTTACCAGCTTGCCATAATGATTTCTATTTTATATGTATATATGTCAATCCCAATCTACCAGTTCATCCCACCACACCCCCCTGAGCTTTCCCCCCTTGGTGTCCATATGTTTGTTCTCTACATCTGTGTCTCTATTTCTGCCTTGCAAGCAGGTTCACCTGTACTATTTTTCTAGATTCCACATATATGCATTAATATATATTTGTTTTTCTCTTTCTGACTTACTTCACTCTGTATGACAGTCTCTGGGTCCATCCATGCCTCTACAAATGACCCAATTTTGTTCTTTTTTATGGCTGAGTAATATTCCATTGTATATATGTATCACATCTTCTTTATCCATTCGTCTGTCGATGGGCATTTAGGTTGCCTCCATGACCTGGCTGTTGCAAATAGTGCTTCAGTGAACATTGGGGTGCATGTGACTTTTTGAAATATGATTTTCTCTGGGTACATGCCCAGTAGTGGGATTGCTGGGTCATATGGTAATTCTATTTTTAGTTTTTTAAGGAACCTCCATACTGTTCTCCATAGTGGCTATATCAATTTACGTTCCCACCAACAGTGCCGGAGGGCTCTCTTTTCTCCACACCCTCTCCAGCATTTGTTGTTTGTAGATTTTCTGATGATGCCCATTCTAACTGGTGTGAGGTGATATCTCATTGTAGTTTTGATTTGCATTTCTCTAATAATTAGTGATACTGAGCAGCTTTTCATGTGTCTCTTGGCCATCTGTATGTCTTCTTTGGAGAAATGTCTATTTAGGTCTTCTGCCCATATTTTAATTGGGTTGTTTGTTTTTTTAATATTGAGCTGCATGAGCTTTTTATATATTTCAGAGATTAATCCTTTGTCCGTTGATTCTTTTGCAAATATTTTCTCCCATTCTGAGGGTTGTGTTTTTGTCTTGTTTATAGTTTTCCTTTGCTGTGCAAAAGTTTTTAAGTTTCATTAGGTCCCATTTATTTTTATTTTTATTTCCATTACTCTAGGAGGTGGGTTGTAAAAGATCTTGCTGTGATTTATGTCAAAGAGTGTTCTTCCAATGTTTTCCTCTAAGAGTTTTATAGTGTCTGGTCTTACATTTAGGTCTTTAATCCATTTTGAGCTTATTTTTGTGTATGGTGTTAGGGAGTGTTCTGATTTCATTCTTTTACGTATAGCTGTCCAGTTTTCCCAGCACCACTTATTGAAGAGACTGTCTTTTCTCCATTGTATATCCTTGCCTCCTTTGTCACAGATGAGTTGACCAGAGGTGTGTGGGTTTATCTCTGGGCTTTCTGTCCTGTTCCATTGATCTATATTTCTGTTTTTGTGCCAGTGCCATATTGTCTTGATTACTGTAGCTTTGTAGTATAGTATGAGGTGAGGGAGTATGATTCCTCCAGTTTTTTCCCCTCAAGATTGCTTTGGCTGTTCAGGGTCTTTTGTGTCTCCATACAAATTTTAAGATTTTTTGTTCTAGTTCTGTAAAAAATGCCATTGGTAATTTGATAGGGATTGCATTGAATCTGTAGCTTGCTTTGAGTAATATAGTCATTTTCACAATATTGATTCTTCCAATCCAAGAACATGGTATGTCTCTCCATCTGTTTGTGTCATCTTTGATTTCTTTCATCAGTGTCTGATAGTTTTCTGAGTACAGGTCTTGTACCTCCTTAGGTAGGTTTATTCCTAGGTATTTTATTCTTTTTGTGGCAGTGGTGAATGGGAGTGTTTCATTAATTTCTGTTTCAGATCTTTTGTTCTTAACGTATAGGAAGGCAAGAGATTTCTGTGCATTAATTTTGTATCCTGAAACTTTACCAAATTCATTGATTAGCTCTAGTAGTTTTCTGGTGGCATCTTTAGGATTATCTATATATAGTATCTCATCTGCAAACAGTGACAGTCTTACTACTTCTTTTCCAATTTGCATTCCTTTTGTTTCTTTTTCTTTCACTGCCGTGGCTAGGACTTTCAAAACTATGTTGAATAATACTGGCGAGAGTGAACATCCTTGTCTTCTTCCTGATCTTAGAGGAAATGCTTTCAGTTTTTCACCGTTGAGAATGATGTTGGCTGTGGGTTTGTCATATATGGCCTTTATTATGTTGAGGTAGGTTCCCTCTATGCCCACTTTCTGGAGAGTTTTTATCATAAATGGGTGTTGAATTTTGTCAAAAGCTTTTTCTGCATCTATTGAGATGATCATATGGTTCTTATTCTTCATTTTGTTAATATGGTGTATCACATTGATTGATTTGCATATATCAAAGAATCCTTGCATCCTGGGATAAATTCCACTTGATCATGGTGTATGATCCTTTCAGTTTGTTGTTGGATTCTGTTTCCTAGTATTTTGTTGAGGATTCTTGCATCTATGTTCATCAGTGATACTGGTCTGTAATTTTTTTTGTAGTATCTTTGTCTTGTTTTGGTATCAGGGTGATGGTGGCCTCGTAGAATGAGTTTGGGAGTGTTCCTTCCTCTGCAGTTGTTTCGGAAGAGTTGAGAAGGATGAGTGTTAGCTCTTCTCTGAATGTTTGAGAGAATTCACCTGTTAAATCATCTGGTCCTGGACTTTTGTGTGTTTGAAGATTTTTCATCAGAGTTTCAGTTTCAGTGCTTGTGATTGATCAGTTCATATTTTCTATTTCTTCCTCGTTCAGTCTTGGAAGGTTATACCTTTCTAAGAATTCGTCTGTTTCTTCCAGGTTGTCCATTTTATTGGCATAGATTGCTTATAGTAGTCTCTTACGATGCTTTGTATTTCTGTGCTGTCTGTTGTAATTTCTCCTTTTTCATTTCTAATTTTATTGATTTGAGTCCAGTTAAAAGTTTATCAATTTTGTTTATCTTCTCAGAGAACCAGCTTTTAGGTTTATTGATCTTTGCTATTGTTTTCTTTGTTTCTATTTCATTTATTTCTGCTCTGATCTTTATGATTTCCTTCCTTCTACTAACTTTGGGTTTTGTTTGTTCTTCTTTCTCTGGTTCCTTTAAGTGTAAGGTTAGATTGTATATTTGAGATTTTTCTTGTTTCTCGAGGTAGGATTGTATTGCTATAAAGTTCCCTCTTAGAACTGGTTTTGCTGCATCCCATAGGTTTTGGATCATTGTGTTTTCATTGTCATTTGTCTCTAGGTATTTTTTGATTTCCTCAGTGATCTCTTGGTTATTTAGTAACGTATTGTTTAGCCTCCATGTGTTTGTGTTTTTTACGTTTTTTTCCCTGTAATTTATTTCTAATCTCATAGTGTTGTGGTTTGAAAAGATGCTTGATATGATTTCAGTGTTCTTAATTTACCGAGACTTGATTTGTAACCCAAGATGTGATCTATCCTGGAGAATGTTCCACGTGCACTTGCGAAGGAAGTGTAATCTGCTTTTTTTGGATGGAATGTCCTATAAATATCAATTAAGTCCATCTGGCCTAATGTGTCATTTAAAGCTTGTGTTTCCTTATTTATTGTCATTTTGGATGACTTGTCCATTGGGAAAGTGGAGTGTTGAAGTCCCCTACTATTATTGTGTTACTGTCAATTTCCCCTTTTATAGCTGTTAGTGTTTGACTTACATATTGATGTGCTCCTATGTTGGGTGCATAAATATTTACAATTGTTATATCTTCTTCTTGGATTGATCCCTTGATCATTATGCAGTGTCCTTCCTTGTCTCTTTTAGTAGTCTTTATTTTAAAGTCTATTTTTTCTTTTATGAGTATTGCTTTCTTTTGATTTCCATTTGGATGGAATATCTTTTTCCATCCCCTTACTTTCAGTCTGTGTGTATCCCTAGGTATGAAGTGGGTCTCTTGTACACAGCATATATATGGGTCTTGTGTTTGTATCCATTCAGGGAGCCTGTGTCTTTTGGTTGGAGCATTTAATCCATTCACATTTAAGGTAATTATCCATATGTATGTTCCTGTTACCATTTTCTTAATTGTTTTGGGTTTGTTTTTGTAGGTCCTTTTCTTCTCTTGTGTTTCCCACTTAGAGAAGTTCCTTTAGCATTTGTTGTAGAGCTGCTTTGGTGGTGCTGAATTCTCTTAGGTTTTGCTTGTTTGTAAAGCTTTTGATTTCTCTTTCGAATCTGAATGAGATCCTTGCTGGGTAGAGTAATCTTGGTTTTAGGTTCTTCCCTTTCATCACTTTAAATATATCTTGCCAGTCCCTTCTGGCTTGTGGAGTTCTGCTGAGAAATCAGCTGTTAATCTTATGGGAGTTGTATGTTATTTGTCATTTTTCCCTTGTTGCTTTTAATAATTTTTTTTGTCTTTAATTTTTGTCAGTTTGATTACTGTGTGTCTTGGTGTGTTTTTGCTTGGGTTTATCCTGCCTGGGACTCTCTGCACTTCCTGGACTTGGGTGGCTCTTTCCTTTCGAATGTTAGGGACGTTTTTGACTGTAACCTCTTGAAATATTTTCTCGGATCCTTTCTCTCTCTCTTCTCTTTCTGGGACCCCTATGTTGCGAATGTTGGTGTGTTTAATGTTGTCCCAGGGGTCTCTTAGACTGTCTTCATTTCTTTTCATTCTTTTTTCTTTATTCTCTTCTGTGGCAGTAAATTCTCCCATTCTGTCTTCCAGGTCACTTATCTGTTCTTCTGCTTCAGTTATTCTACTATTGATTCCTTCTAGTGTATTTTTCATTTCAGTTATTGTAGTGTTCATCTCTGTTTGTTTGTTCTTTAATTCTTCTAGGTGTTTGTTCTTTAATTCTTCTGGGTCTTTGTTAAACATTTCTTGCATCTTCTCGATATTTGCCTCCATTATTTTTCTGAGGTCCTGGATCATTTTTACTATCATTATTCTGAATTCTTTTTCTGGAAGGTTGCCTATATTTTCTGGGGTTTTATCTTGTTCCTTTATGTGGTACATAGTCTTGTCACTTTTCATTTTGTGTATCTTACTGTGAATGTGGTTTTCATTCCACAGGCTGCAGGATTGTAGTTCTTCTTGCTCCTGCTCTCTGCCTTCTGGTGGATCAGGATATCCAAGAGGCTTGTGCAAGCTTCCTGCTGGGAGGGCCTGGTGGTGGGAAGAGCTTGGTGTTGCTCTGGTGGGCAGAGCTCAGTAAAACTTTAATCCACTTTTCTGCTGATGGGTGGTGCTCTGTTCCCTCCCTGTGGTTGTTTGGCCTGAGGTGATCCAGCACTTGAGCCTACCCAGCTCTTTGGTGGGGCTAATTGGGGATTCCGGGAGGGCTCATGCCAGGGAGTGCTTCCCAGAACTTCTGCTGCCAGTGTCCTTGTCCCTGTGGTAAGCCACAGCCACCCTGCTCCTATGCATATGTCCTCCAACACTAGCAGGTAGGTCTGGTTGTCTCCCGTGGGGTCACTCCTCCTTCCCCCTGGGTAGTGATGCGCACACTGTTTTGTCTGTGCCCTCCAAGAGTGGAATCTCTGTTTTACCCAGTTCTGTCGAAGTCCTGCAATCAAATCCCACTAGCTTTTAAAGTCTGATTCTCTGGGAATTCCCCCTCCCATTGCCAGACCTCCAGGTTGGGGAGCCTGATGTGGGGCTGAGAACCTTCACTCCAGTGGGTGGACTTCTGAGGTATACTTGTTCTTCTGTTTGTGAATCACCCACCCAGCAGTTATGGGATTTGACTTTATTGTGATTGCACCCCTCCTACTGTCTCATTGGGTGTTCTCCTTTTTCTTTGGATGTTGGGTATCTTTTTATGATTTTCAGTGTCTTTCTGTGAATGATTGCCCAGCAGTCAGTTGTGATTCCGGTACTCTCGCAAGAGGGAGTTGTTCCATACAAACTTCAGGATTCCTATTTCTGTGAAAAATGCTATTGGAATTTTGATAGGGATTGCCGTAAATCTGTAGATGGCTTTTGGGTAGTATAGTATAATATTAACTTTTTTCATACATGAACGTGTCTTCTATTTGTTTTTTTCTTCAGTGTTTCTCATCTTTGTCATATAGATTTCAGTGTATAGATCTTTCACCTCCCTGGTTAACTTTATTACTGAGTATTTTATTGTTTTTGATACTGTTGTAAATGGGCTTGTTTTCTTTATTTCTTTTTCAGATGGTTCATTGTTAGTGTACAGAAATGCAACTGGTTTTTGTGTTTTGATGATATATCTTGAAACTACTGAAATCATTTGTTAGTGCTAATAAATTTTTGGTGACGTCTTCAGGATTTTCTATCAATATATATAAGATGAGGTCATCTGCAAACGAAGATAGTTTTACGTCTTCATTTCCAATTTAGATGCCTTTTATTTCTTTTTCCTGTCTAATTGTTCTGGCTGGGACTTCCAGTAGTATGTTGAATAAAAGTGATGAGAGTGGACATCCTTGTCTTGCTCCTGATCTTAGAGGAAAAGCTTTCTTCAACCTTTCACCCTTCAGTATGTTGTTAGCTGTGGACTTGTTATATATGGCCTTTTTTATGTTGAGGTGTAATCCTTCTATTCCTAGTTTGTTGAGAATTTTTATCATGAAAGATGTTGAATTTAGGTAAATGCTTTTTGTGCATCTACTGAGACAATCATGATTTTTTTTTTAATAGTTTTTATTTATTTATTTTTAATTTTTGGTTGCGTTGAGTCTTCGTTTCTGTGCGACGGCTTTCTCTAGTTGCGGCAAGTGGGGGCCACTCTTCATCGCGGTGCGCGGGCCTCTTGCTATTGTGGACTCTCTTGTTGCGGAGCACAGGCTCCAGACGCACAGGCTCAGTAATTGTGGCTCACGGGCCTAGTTGCTCTGCGGCATGTGGGATCTTCCCAAACTAGGGCTTGAACCTGTGTCCCCTGCATTGGCAGGCAGATTCTCAACCACTGCGCCACCAGGGAAGCCCCCGAGACAATCATGATTTTTATCTTTCATTCCATTAATGGGGTGTATTACAATTATTGATTTCTTTATATTGAACCATGCTTGCATTTCAGTGATAAATCCCAGTTGATTATGGTGTATGGGTCAATGATACTTAAAAAAAAATTTTAAAAATTTTTTGTCTGCGCTGCGCAGCATGTGGGATCTTAGTTCCCTAACTAGGGATCGAAGCTGCACCACCTGCATTGGAAGGGCAGAGTCTTAACCTCTAGACCGCCAGGGAAGTCCTGATGTATGATACTTTTAATGTGATTTTGAATTTGATTTGCTAGCATTTTCTTGATAATTTTTGCCTCTATATTCATCAGAAATGTTGGCTTGTAGTTTTCTTTTCCTGTAGTAGCCTTACCTGGCCTTGGTGTGAGGGTAATGCTTACCTCAGAAAATGAGTTTAATTCTTCTTGAAACATTTGGTAAACATTTAAAGCCTGAGAAGCTATCTGGTCCTAGGCTTTTTTGTTGTTGTTACTGTTGGGAGGTGTTTTATTTAATCTCCTTGCTCATTATTGTTCTATTCAGATTTTCTTTTTTCATGATTTAGTCTTAGTCAGTTATATGTTCCTAGGAATTTATTCTAGGTTTTCTAATTTGTGGGTGTATAATTGTTCATAGTAGTCTCTTATGACTCTTTATGTATCAGTTGTAATGTCTTCTCTTTTATTTATAATTTTATAATCTTGTTAAGTCTAGCGAAAGGTTTGTCAATTTTGTTAACCTTTTCAAAAAACCAGCTTTTTGTTTTTTTTTTTATCTTTCCTGTTATTTTCCTGTTCTCTATTTTATTCATTTCTGCTCTGATCTTTATCATCTTCTTTTTGCCAACTTTGGGCTTTGTTTCTCTTTTCTAGTTCCTCAATGTGTAAATTTAGGTGGTTTATTTGAGATCTTTCTTTTTTTCTTAATGTAGGCATTGATTGCTATGAACTTCCCACTGAGAACTGCTTTTGCTGCATCCCATGTGTCTTGTTTCCATTTTCACTTGTCTGAAGTTATTTTTTGATTTTTTTTCTTTGATGCTCTGGTTGTCCAGGAGTGTGTTATTTAATTTCCACATGTTTGTGAAATTTTCAGTTTTTCTCCTGTCAATTTCTGTTTTCATACCACTGTGGGCAGGAAAGATACTTGGTATGATTTCATTCTTTTAATGTTTGCTAACACTTGTTTTGTGATCTAACATGATTTATCCTGGAGAATGTTCTGTGTTCACTTGAGAAGAATGTTCTGCTGTTGTTGGATGGAATGTTCTGTATGTAGATTCATTTGATCTAAAGTTTAATACAAGTCTAATGTTTCCTTATTGATTTTCTGTTGGTATGATTTATCCATTGTTTAAAGTGGGGTGTTGAAGTTTGCTACTATTATACTGTTCTCTCTTTTTTCCTTCAGACCTGATATAGTCATTCTTTTTAATTTTAGATATTCTAATAAATATTTAGCAATAGCGATATGTGGTTTTAATTCCTTGTGCTATCTATTTTTACATAGTCATCCCTCCATATCCACAGGTTCCACATCTGTGGATATCGAGGGTCGACTGTATTTCTCTATTTTATATAAGGTACTTGAGCATCTACAGACTTTGGCATTCGTCAGGGAGTCCTGAAACCCATCCTAATGGATACCAAGGGAATATGGTATTCATCTGTATCCCTCAAACTTCCTAAGCTTAATAGTTCCAGTCCCTTTTTTTAAGATTCTGTAGGATATTCTACATAAACAATCATGTCATCTGAGAATAAAGATAGGTTTACTTCTTTTCCTGTCCGGTTTCCTTTTATTTCTTTTTCTTGTCTTATTGTGCTGTCTAGTACCCTAGACAGTGTTGAACAGAAGTGGTGAGAGCAGACATCCCTGTCTTGTTCTGATCTTAGAGGGAAAGCATCCAGTCTTTCATTATGAAGTATGATGGTTTTTTAACAGATGTGCATTGTCCGGTTGAAAAAGTTCCATTCTGCTTTGCTGAGAGTTCTTTTTATGAATTGTTGTTGGATTTTTTTCAGATGTCTATTCTGCATTTATTGCAGTGATCATATGATTTTCTTTTTTAGTTTGTTAATATCATGGGTTACATTGATTAATATTTGAGTGTCAAACCATTCTTGCATTTTCCTTGAGTCATGATGTATTATCTATTCTCATATATTGTTTTATTCAATTTGCTAAAATTCTGTTTTAGAGTTTTTGTGTGTACATTAAGGATATTGGTCCATAGTTTTCTTGTATCAATGAGTTGGTAAGTATACTATTCTTATTAATTTTCTAAAAGACTTGGTAGAGAATTTTCATCTTTTATTTTTTAAAAATACTCGGCAAAATTCACCAGCAAAGCAGTCTGGGCCTGGAGTTTTCTTTGTTGAAAATTCTAACTACAGTTTGTTAATAAAAATGGACAATGTGTTGAATAAATTTTGTTTAGTATGTGTGTTTCAGGGATTTTGTTAACTCCCCAAGTTGTTGAATTTATTTGATAAAGTTGTCCACAGTGTTCTTTTATATGTTTAAATATTTGTAGAATGTGTAATGATGTCACTGCTTTCATTCCTGATGTTGGTAATAAGTTCCCCCACCCCTTCTTTTTCTTGATTAGTCTGAGTAGAGGTTCATTAACTTTGTCTTTTCAACACACCAGTTTCTGGTTTTATCAGTTTTCTGTGTTTTCCTGTTTTCTTTTTCATTGATTTCTGCTCTTATATTCATTATTTCCAGTCTTCTTTTGACTTTTGATTTCATTGACCTTCTTGTTATACCATTTTGAGTGGAAGTGGAAGTCATTGTTATGGGACCTTTATCCTTCTAATATAGGTGTTTTTGTGCTATAAATTTCCTTCTAAGCACTATGTTAGCTGCAACCCCAAAATTGAGATATGTTGTGCTTTTATTGTCATTCAGTTAAAAATACTTTGTAATTTATTTTGTGATTTCTTTTTTGACCATCTGCTATTTTATAGTTTTCAAATATTTCTTTGTGTTAATGATTTCTAATTTAATTCCATTTTGGACAGAGAACATATTTTATGGGACTTGAAGTCTTTTAAATATATTGAGATTTGTTTTATGGCTCATAGTAAATATCTTCTGTATTGGTAAAATATTTCATGTGTACTTAAAAAGAATGTATATTCTGCTGTTTTTGGTTGTTTCAGATGTGATAGTAAATCTGGTCCTAGTTACTCCACCTTGATTGAAAGTGGAAGTCAGTAATTCCTTCTTTTTTTAAAAATTTAGATATAGTTCACATTCCATAAAATTCATCTGTTTTAAGTGTTCAGTGCAGTACCTTTTTACTATATTCATAAAGTTGTATAGCTGTCACTGCTATCTAATTCCAGTATATTTTCACCATCCAAGAGAAAGTCCATACCAATTATCAGTCACTCCCATTCCCCCTCCACCAAGCTCTTGGCAGTCGCTAATCTGCTTTCTGTCTCTGTTGATAAGCTTATTCTGTACTTTTTATGTAAATGAACCATATAATGTGTGGCCTTTCAGACTGGCTTTCACTTAGCGTACTTTTTTAAGGTTCATACATGTATCATTATTTCTTTTTATGGCTGAATAATACTTCATTGTATGGATATTTTGTTATGAGCAAATGGGTTAGTCACATTTTGTTTATTCATTATTTGGTGAATATTTGAAATGCTTCCCTTTTTGGCTGTTATGAATAATGCAGCTATGAACTTGAGTGTAGAAGTTTTTCTGTGACATGTTTTCAGTTCTCTTGGGTATACATTTTGTTGTGGAATTGCTGGCTCTTAGGGTAACTCTGTTTCAGTTTTTGACCATACTGCCAAACTGCTTTCCAAATAGCTGTACTGTGTTGCATTCCTACCAGAAATGTATCAAGGTTCCAATTTCTTGACATTCTCTCTAATCCTTCTTATATTCTATGTTTTCTTTTTCTTAAATTATTATAGCCATCTTAACGACTTGAAGTGGTAATTCATTGTGGCTTTAGTTTTCATGAAGATTGAGACCTGTGTTTCCTTCTAAGAGCTTTAAAGTTTTGGCTCTTACATTTAAATCTTTGATCATTTTCAGTTAATTTTTGTGTATGATGTGAAGTAGGGATCCAAATTCCTTCTTTTGCTTGTGTATATCCAGGTGTCCTAGCACCATTTGTTGAAACGATTATTCTTTCTCCATTGAATGGTCTTGGACCCCTTGTCAGGAATTACCTGACCATAAATTTATGGGTTATTTCTGGACTCAGTTCCATTCCATTGATTGATATGTCTATGATCATGACAGTACCACACAGCCTTGGTTACTGCAGCTCTGTAGTAAGTTTTTCTAATTCCTTTTTAGGTGACTTGGTTTTATGTCTCTGGATATAAAATGGACTAATTAAAATAAATTTAAATAAAACTTAAGAAAGACTCATATTTCATTGTGAAGTTATAGAACATAGTGCTTGCCAAATGGCACTCAGTATGTATTTTCACTAAGTAAACTGGTAAATACTATTTACCATAGACATAACGTTATTAGTGATATAAATTTTGAACCATCAGCTAAGTGAAGATGGCATACTTATTTTACTTTCAGTCTGCTTAAATTTCTTTTTTGCTTTCTTTTTAGGTTAATACGATCTGTTGGAATGAGACTGGAGAATATATTTTATCTGGCTCAGATGACACCAAGTTAGTAATTAGTAATCCTTACAGCAGAAAGGTAAAGTGGTTTTAAAAATCTATAACTTAATGAGAGAAAAAAAAAAATCAAGAAGCTAGAAATCAAGAAATAGTGAATAATCATGGAGTGGGTATTTGTAAAGAATATCCTTATTTTTCTAAAGTTATATAATTTGGAAGTTATCACATGCAAGTTCCTTAGTTTCTTTAGGAAAACATTAGATTTCATTCAGCCTTTTGACTCTAGAAAATTTAAATATGCTTCATTTTATGAATGTGGATAAAATTGCCAAAAGTGACATTATCTCAATAAGCCATTCTTTGGGGGAAAAATGTGATTTTTTTTCTTTTATGCTCACAGAATCTAATCTTCAGCCAAGCAGTTTAAGAAACTGAATTTTATCAGTTTACAAACAGTGGCTAGGTTCTAATGAAATGCTTCATAACATCCAATTCAGTAAACTGGGATATCATATTGAGTTTTAATTTGGATTATGTTCTGATTTTTATTGGCCCTTCTTCTGACTTTATATGTGTAAGAGTAAGTATACAAATATTTTTATATGAGTGAGAATACTGTAGATTGGCAGACTGAAGTCATATTTAATATTAGCAATCTTACAGAATAAATTGTTCATGTATTTTTTGTTTTTCTACATTTAAATAGATAAGATATTTAAATAAATGTTTGTGGTTCTTCAGCCTAAAAAAAGGTTTGTATGGAGGCTATCCTTGATTAAAGGACAGGTCATAGTTTTATTTCAGAGATAGCTTTACTTAATCGTCCTGACTTAGCAGAGGGAAACTTGATGTTTCAGAATCCTGCTTGTCTTAGCTCTGCAATTACTCAGAGAACCTTCCTGGAATAATGTATATGTGGAATGCTTTTTGATCATCACTATTAGAATTTTAATGTTTACAGTATTTAAATCACTCATCTAGATACCAATGGAATAATTTTTTTGTTTTGAAAAGATGCAGAGCTTTACTCTTTTTAAAAAAATTATTTATTTATTTATTTGGCTGCATCAGGTCTTAGTTGCGGCACGCGGGATCTTTCGTTTTGGCGTGTGGCTCTTCATTGTGGTGCATGGGCTTCTCTAATTGCGGTGTGCAGGCTTCTCTTCAGTTGTGTACGGGCTCCAGAGCACGTGGGCTCAGTAGTTGTGGTGCATGGGCTCTCTAGTTGTGGCGCACAGGCTCTAGAGTGCATGGGCTCAGTAGTTGTGGCGTGCAGGCTTAGTTATCCTGCAGCATGTGGGATCTTAGTTCCCCAACCAGGGATCGAACCCATGTTCTCTGCATTGGAAGGCAGATTCTTAACCACTGGACCACCAGGGAAGTCCAGCGCTTTACTCTTTCTTATAAAAACTGTTGTAAAATACACATTACGTAAAATTAAGCATATTAACCATTTTTAAGAGTTCAGTTCACCGACATTAAGTACATTCATATTGTTGTGATACCATCACCATCATCTAGCTGCAAAACTCTTCTCATCTTGCAAAACTGAAACTCTATACTCAGTAAGCAGTAACCCTTCATTCTTCCCTCCCCCAGCCCCTGACAACCACTGTTCTACTTCCTATCTCTATGAATTTGTCTACTCCAGGTACCTCATATAAGTGTTTATATACAGTATTTGTCCTTTTGTGACTGGCTTATTTTACTTAGAATAAGGTCCTTAAGGTTCATCGATGTGCAGCATGTGTCAGTATTTCCTTTCTTTTTAAGGCTGACAAATATTCCATTGTATGTATATATCACGTTTTGTTCAGCCTTTCATCTGTCAGTGAACACTTGGGTTATTTCCACCTTTTGGCTATTGTGAATAAAGCTGCTTTGAGCATAGCTGTACAAATATCTCTCCAAGTCTCTGCCTTCAATTATTTTGTGAATATCCCCATTGGAGTAATTTTTAAAAGATCTTGTTTTTCCTTTATTTGCTTATTTTAAAAAAATGATAATCACTTTGATGTATGGTTCCCAGTAGAATATGTATATTTGAAAAGTGATTACTCTTCTTTTTCAGTTTGAGAAATGATTAATCAGATAATACTTTAAAAGATTTTGAGTATAACAAGACTTTATAGTTTTCACATAGTGGTTTTAATAGATCCAAATTTGCTGTCATATAGGAATATTTTTTGTTTTAAGACACTGATGATTCACTACATAGGAAAATAAAGTTTTTTGATCTTGAGTCAGATATTATCTGTTCCTATAGTTTTACTCTTTTTTTAAATCCTGTGAGTTCACGGAAAGATTAATTTATTGCATATAAAAGGTTTTTTTAAAATTTTTATTTATTTATTTATTTATGGCTGTGTTGGGGTCTTCATTTCTGTGCGAGGGCTTTCTCTAGTTGTGGCAAGCGGGGGCCGCTCTTCATCATGGTGCACGGGCCTCTCACTATTGCGGCCTCTCTTGTTGTGGAGCACAGGCTCCAGATGCTCAGGCTCAGTAATTGTGGCTCACGGGCCCAGTTGCTCCGCGGCATGTGGGATCTTCCCAGACCAGGGCTCGAACCCATGTCCCCTGCATTGGCAGGCAGATTCTCAACCACTGCGCCACCAGGGAAGCCCCCATATAAAAGTTTTGATACTTTTTAAAAATAGATTTAATTGTTCCTCATTAATGGCATCATGTCTTAGTTATATATATCATAGATCTCAAATACATAAAAAAGAGAAGCTTCTTTTTTCAAAAATTACAGGCTAGTTTATTTGGACCAATCCTGCCACTGAAATCAACTCAAAAATGCTTGATTAATAACTTTAAAAATTATCCTAAAAGTAAATAACTGTCTTGATAGTAAGGAATTATCAGTCCAAAATGGAAGGGAAAAAGTGAATCCAGAGAAGTGAGCGTGATAGCCACTTTTGCCCTGAAGATATTTGTCAGTCTTAGCATATCTAAACTTTAGCTTTGGTGGCCTTGAAGGTCAAGGTAAATAGAAACAAAGCTCAGGATCCCAGTCAAGTTTGGATTCCTATAAGAGACTTTGCACAATATTCTGGGACCCCCAAAGGGCCTCCTCCTCAAGGTATAGATGAAACAGAAGGAAGTTAGCCCTCAGGTAGCCTTGGAGCATCTTCTGTAAAAGAAATCCTGAGTATATGCAAAATTTTTCTTGATTTGGCTTCATTCAGCTACCTTTAGTTCTCAGAGCATAAAATGTTGTTTGTTTCTTCTATGCTTTGCTTCTGCTTTTCTCTCTTTGTGGGATGTTCTGCTGTCCCATGCACCTCCTACCTACTTGGCAAGTTTAATTTCATCCTTCAAGCTTCAGCTCTTATCTGTGATATATCTCTAGTTTACCAAGGCAGATGCAGGCATTCCTTCCTCTATGTTCTCGTATTTTATGGATAACTCAATTATTATGTTTGTTTGCATGTTGCTCACCGTTAGACCATAACTTCTTTGGGACAATGACCATTTCTTTTTCCTTTTTGTTTCCTCAACACTTAGTAAATTTCCTGTCATGTAGTAGGTGCCCAATAAATATTAGTAAAAGAAAGGCAAGAAGTTTCTGTATTCAATGCCTTAGACAAGGGTAGGCATGGGTTGGGGGAGGGGTGATTTTTACTAAGAGATTGAAGAGCTAGTATCTTCTATCTAGATACTCCTGGACCAAGCATGAAGTTTTGAAAGTGTTGTATATAACGTGATGCAGGAGGGAAGAGATAACCTGCTTGGCCAGCTAGATTAGTCAGAGTAACCTGATGATCAGCAAAGTGATAGACATTACAGCTAGTTCACTTTCACATTTATTACTAATTGAAGTTAGCAATATGTTTTGTTCATTTTAGATTAAGTCACTCTGCCAACTTACACCTCTGTAGGCCATTATTCTTAGATGTTTTCTGAAAAAGTATTATAATGCATTAATCCAAGGAAAGCACAAATAAGAAAATAAATCTAGCTTTCAAAAATTATAACTGTTTGCAGCTGCACATCTATTTTTTAAAATCGACTTTACTGCTGTTTATCTCCAGTAGCGTTCATATCTGTATTGGTTGTATTGATTCCATTTCAACAATTAAAAACAAATTCCAACCTTTGGTGAAATTACTAACTGTATATAGATGAGTACTAGTTCTTCCAACAATTATCTATTAATAAATTAGGGAAAGAAGCAGTACAAAATGAAGTTAACACGATTATGCAGGGGTCAGGTAGTAGGTTTGATAGGCTAGATTAAGGAGTTTACTTTTTAGTGTAATTGAAATAGCTGATCACTAGAGTATTTTAAACATGGAAGTGATATGACTTGTCTTTTTAAAAGTGAGCTGTGGTTGCTTTTTGGAGAGTAGAGTTTGAGTAAGATCAGAAGCTAGGAGATAGGAGGCCATTGATGTAATCCAGAGACTGAGATGAAAATCTCTGAGATTGTAGTTGAGAACAGATGATGGTTGAGGCAGAGATAATGGCATTAAAGGTGGTGAGAAGTAATTTGAAATGTATCTTGGACATGGATTTGCTGGTGGATTTTATATAGTGGATGAGGGAAAGAGAAATGAAGGATGATTCCTTAGTTTTTGACTTGATCAACTGTGTGGGTGGATATTGATGTTATTAAGATGGGGAATACAAGAGAAAAAGGAGTAAGTTTGGAGAGAGACATCTGAAATCAAGAGATTTGTTCAGAGGGAGAGGACTTCAGTTTTCTGCTAATTACTTTAATGGTTACTCTGATTACTTTAATAAAGAAATTTCTTTCAATTTTTGAGTGATATGTGATATGCCAATACACATGGTAATGTATTGAATGAGCTTCCTCCTTTTGTTTCTGGAGCTATACATAAACCTGTTGAATGGAGATAAATCAAATTGTTAAGAATAATGTCTGCTGAATGTGACTAAAGCAAAGTCAAAGGCCTATCAGACTAAGAAACTATGTACATTGTATGTAGTGACTTATATATACTTAGATACTTGGTAAACCATGCTGAAATATTTGGCAGCATTAAAGGCTATGATTCTATCTTGTTTAAAGGCTTTACATTAATTATTCTCTGTGTTATTTCTTGTATCTTAATTGACCAGATCTCAGTGTCTTATACTTGGAGAGAGGAATGAAAAATTTTAAAACATTTAACAGTTTTTATTCTCCATTGGCTTTGGTTGATGTAGGTGCAAATTCTCTCCCCTTTTTTTATTTGACCCTAATTAAATGTGCATTAATAAGACTTACAGTAGAGTACTGTATGGTACTCAGCAAATCCTCATTTTGTTCATGACCCTAGGTCTTAGATAAAATGAGGTGACTTAAATACTTAAAGTGGTCAAGGTAAGTAGCTGCTAATATTTACACCAGATCTGTGTTCTGACTTGCTGTTGTACTCTCAGTTATGAATTTGTCAGTGTTATACAGTAAATACTCACTTAAAACCAAACCAAAAATAAAGTTGAAATATCTTTTCCTAAATTTGTTTTAAGATTTTAAAACTGATGAAAAAGTTGAAAGAACAGTACAATGAACATCCACAAATAGATTGTTTAAAAAAGTATTTTAGAGTAAGTTGGAAGCATTATGCACTTCATTCATGAATACTTTGACATCTGTCTACTAAGAACAAGAACATTATCCTGTATAGCTATAATGCAGTTACCATGGTCAAGATATGTAATATTGAATATAGAGTTGATCCTCATTACTTACAGATTCCATATTTGCAAATTCACCTACTCATTAAATTTATTTTTAACCCCAAAATCAATACTTCCAGTGTTTTCCTGGTCATTTATGGCCATGTACATGTACAGAGTGGCAAAAAATTTGAGTTGCCCAGCACATACATCAATACTCACATTCCCAGGTGAGATCAAAGTGACACTCAGACTTCATGTTTCAAATTGAATACTGTAAGCATACTGTGTTGTATCCTTTTTGTGATATATTTAGTGTCACAGGTTTTGCATTTTTGTGCTTTTTGTTAGTGATTTCAATGTTTAAGTGGTCCCCAGGTATCGTGCTGAAGTACTATCTGGTATTCCTAAGTACAGGAAGCCTGGGATGTGCTTTATGGAGAAAATATGTTAGATAAGCTTCATTTAGGCATGAGTTATAGTGCTGTTGGCCATAAGTTCAGTGTTAATGAATCAACAATATATATCAAATAAAGTGTCTTTAAACAGAAACACATGAAACAAAGTTACTTATTGATTGGTTGATGAAAATATTGTGACCAGAGCCTCACAGGAACCTAACCCTGTATTTCCGTAGGAGAAGTGATTCAGCACTTGCTGATTGAGTGTTTGTGGTGACTTTACAGAGCACAACTACCAGTAGTAATGAGAATTGACTATATGCTGTTATCATATTTGTATAATATATAGTTTTGTACTGTCGACTGAAAAAAATGCACAACCTGAAAGTTGAGAAATATGTTTTATTTGGTGGATATACTGAGGGCTTAAGCCAGGGAGACAGCCTCTCAGATAGCTCTGAGGGACTGTTCTGGAGAGGTAAAGGAGGAGCCAGGATATATAAGACTTTTTGCAAAAAAACCCTAGGTAGTCAGAACATCAAAAGATTACTGCTAATTAAAAAAACCCAGACATCTCAAGTTAAAGAATTTAGCTCTTTGTTTGGGAAGATGCAGGAATCTGGGCTTATTGAAATTGTTCCTTTGCTAAGCACCTTAACTATCTATGGTCAGTATCCTCTTTTTCTCTGTCTTGAATCCCCTCAGGGTGCACCATTGGGGGTGGCTGCAGAGACTGATGGCCTGATGGCTGGCAGCCTGCTTATCGCTGTTCTGAGTTCCCCTCAGGGTGCACCATCGGGGGTGGCTGCAGTGACTGTTGGATGCAACATCCTTTGTTTACTGATATGGCAGGCGACATTCTTCGTCCATAATTTATTACATATATACACACATAATACATGCACATGTATAGTCCATGTTCAGATTTTCCCATTTCAGTAATTTTGTCACTGCCATGCCTCCTTCAATCCAGCCCCCAATCCAGCACCACATATTTCATTTATTTGTCATATTTCCTTTGTCTCCTGTAGAACAGTTCATTCAACTTTTTGGTCTTTCATGACATTGATATGTTGTTTTATTGTTATATTGACATATCAGTCAAGTTATTTTATAGAATGTCCCTCCATTTGGATTTGTCGGATTGTTTCTTCATGAGTAGATTAACATTAAACATTTTTGCTAGTAATTCTCCATGGGTGATGTTGTAGTACATGATATTAATTTGTCCCCTAATTGGTGATGTTAAGTTTGATCTTTCCATTGTGTAGGTACATTTACCCTTTGTGATTATAAGCTACTGGGGAGTAGTGTGTTGGGACTGTGTGAATATTCTCTTTCATAGCAGTCTTTCACACGGTGGTTTCAGTATTCATTGATTCTTGCCTTAATCAGTTGTTATAATGTGGTTATAAATAGTGATTTTTAATTCTGTCATTCCTTCTACATTTATTAATTGACATTATTCTGTGAATAAAGAGCATTTCCTTTGTCTTTGCCACCTTTTTGAAAAAATTACTGTGGGATTGTAGATTTTTATTTTTATTCAATAAATTATAGTCTATCACTGATATTCTTATTGATGCTCGAATTGCCCCAGTGTGTTCAGTAAGACATTTTTTGTTGTTCTTTTATTTATTTATTTAAAAAATTTTATTGGAGTATAGTTGCTTTACAGTGTTGTGTTAGTTTTGTTCAGTAAGACATTTAAAGTGAACTAAAGCAACTTTGTGTCTGTGTTTTGATATATTCCCTTATTTTGAGCACATTTTTTAAAAAAAAGCACACCAGATATTCCCATTGCATTAAATTCCCATTGTATATAATACATTGTGGGGATGTACCATAATTTATTCAGCCAGTCTCCTGTGTTTTGCTATTATAAATAACTCAGTAAATAACTTGGTACTTTTTTTTTTTGTATTATTAGAGGTGTATCTTCAGCATAAATTCTTAGAAATAGACTTGTCTGTTCAAAGGGTTAATGCATATGTGGTTTTGTGAGGTGCTGCTAAATTCCTCTCCATTGGTCTTGTACCATTTAGCAGTCCCACCAGAATTGTTTAAAGAGCCTGGTGTCCCCCTCCCCCGCCCATGCTCACTTATACAGTATGTTGTCAAGCCTTTGAATTTTTGCCAATCTGAAAAGTGGGAATTAGTAATCTCAATGTAGTTTCAATTTGCATTTCCTTTATGAATAAACTTAGATGCTTTTTCACATTTTTAAGGGCCATTTGTATATCTTTGGACTATCTCTTAAGATCTTTTGCCCATTTTTTAAAAAATCAGGTTTTGTTGGGGTTTTTTTCCCCCCTCTCAATTTTTAAACACTGTTGGGGGATTTGGTCTTTTACCTGCAGTGTATGTTACAAATATTAAAATGTTTATTTTAAACTGTATTTCTGTCACAGCAATTCTGGTCTTTTAAATTATTAAGGAGTTAGATGTAGGAAGTTCTGCTGTATCCTCATCTGTACCATTTCATTACTTTATGATTCATTTAAATTCAGTTTATTTTTATTTCTTCATCCTGAAAGGGAATAACTTAATAATCATCTAGTAAACAGTTTCAAAAGTCAATCAAGATAGTCTTTTTATATTTACTGAGGGTTTATGAATGAGTCAGATACACCAAGTAGGTGGAAATATGTATATTTAATTTTCAAGGCACTGTTGTTGAACCCAAGTTTGTGTGTCTGATGCACAATGAGGCCAAACAAACCTAAATGTCAGAGTTTGGAGCAGAGAAAGGTTTATTGCAAGGGCCATGCAAGGAGAACAGGTGACTCCTGCTCAAAAGACCCAAACTGCCCATGGGTTTCAGGGAAGAAATTTTTATAGGCAGAATTTCGGGGGGAGGGCTGCTGGGTGTGTAACCCTCCTCTGGTTGGCTGGTGGTGAGGTAACAGGGTGGTGTTCTAGGAATCTCCAGTCAGTCTGGGGTCCACATGCTTGTGCCCAGCCTGAAGTTACCATCCTCTACCTGGGCTGGGGGGGGGACTTAGTTCCTATAGAAGAACTCAAAGATATGTATCAAATTGTTATGCACAATCCCTTCTCCTTCCTGCAAGAGAACCAGGACCAGTTCCCTTTGCTGTTTCTGCATTTTCTCAGTCTCCTAATTAGTAACTGTTTAATCTGCCCTTTGGAACTGAGGGAAGGTCTAGGATGCTAAAAGCCTTCTTCCTACAAACAAGAAACAGGGGACATTGAAAGGCCTTTATGCCTGGGACGGCCCCACAGGGTCCTGCTTGGTTTCAGTGCCCCGTTTTCTTCGATTCTCCTCAGTCATGAGAGGAACAGGTGTTGGACGAGACAGGGAATAAAATTTGGATAGACAGGTTAATCATAAACTCTGCAGAGGAACTCAGTTTTAGGGGGACTCAGTTTCAGCACTATTCCTGTTGATACTTAATCTTCTTTACATCTCAGAGGGAAATAAAATATGTGAGATTCTGATTTCTTTTTTTTCTAATTATAATAGTTTGGAATCAAATGATATTTTTTCATTTGAGATGAGAATGTTAATGAGAATTTATTCCTGGCTGTGATTATATTGAATTTGAATGTTTCTTTTTAGGAACTAATAAATTACTAAGAACTACTTCCTCTCTGTGTTTTAGGTTTTGACAACAATTCGTTCAGGGCACCGAGCAAATATATTTAGTGCAAAGTTCTTACCATGCACAAATGATAAGCAGATTGTATCCTGCTCTGGAGATGGAGTAATATTTTATACCAATGTTGAGCAAGATGCAGAAACCAACAGACAATGCCAATTTACGTGCCATTATGGAACTACCTATGAGGTACAGTATTACTGTGATTTATCTATATGACATATGTGTGTTTGTTTTGTATAAGTGTGTGTGTATGTGTAGATAGATATGTGTATGTACATATGTGTAGATTTGTGTGTATGTACACATTCATGCATAAATAGGTAAAGATATTATTGACAATATCTAGATTTCAGTATTTGAGAAAATGTATCTTGATAGGCTTGTGAATAAAGTTAAAGAATAAGATGTGAGTAATAGTAATGGGGTTTGTAATTCCTTGAGCAACTATACTCTAAGCAAACAGGTATCAGCCTTTATAGATGCGTCTTTATTGTGCTATAGGACTCTATACTAGGCTTTAACTTCGTAACCACTTTCTCACTGTTTTGCATAAAGTCATTACCGGCATGCTTATCAAATGTTCACGTCAGAAGGGACGCTAGTACACTAGACAAAAGAATCCGATTCCTAAAGGATATTAATAAGCTCAAGCCCTAAACTGAATTAAATGAGGTGAAATGAATCTGAGACTCAATTATACTGCTTTGGTTCAGAAAAATTGCTTACTCTTCAGAATGCTCTTTTGTAATTTTGTCATTTCATTTCTTTGTATCAGGTGGTTCATTGTTTTCCCATATTGTTTTAACCTGGTATATCTTTTTCCATTACTTGAATTTCAGTTCTTCTGTACCCTTATTTTATGATGTGTACTTATAAAAATAGTATTCTGTAGCTGGATTTTTTTTTCTTATCCATTTCTCACAAATTTGGCTTTTAACTGGAGATTTCAGTCAATTTATGTTTATTGTGAGTGCTGATGTATTTGGATCTATTTATATATCTTATTATAAGTTTTCTATTTGAAAAAATTTTCCCCTATTAATTTCCCCCTCCTCTTTTTGCCGTCATTTTGAATTGCTTGAAGGTTTTGCATTTGGCCCACTTTGTTTCCGCTATTTGCAAGGAAGATAGACATTCATGTTTTACAAGAGTAATTAACAAAGTATAAAATCAGTAAATAACTTTGCCCTTCTCCTGAATGTGCACCTTAGCACATTATAATCTCTTCATCCCTTGTCTAATTTTATATAGATATAAGTTTTATATTGTTCAGAATGTAGTTATATTCTGTTTTTCCCCTCATGAATTAAAATATTATCATTGTTTTATTAGTTAGTGTTTGTTTAGGTTGACCGACATATTTACCAATACCTTTGGATCTTCTGTTACAGATTTTCTATGTGGGGTCATTTTGTACCTGGTAAAGTACAGTCTTTACCAGTTCGTTTAGGTGAGAGTTTGTTGATCTAAAACAATTTTAGTTTCCTATTTTCCTTTTCTTTCTTTCATTCACTTCTTCCCTTTTCATCTTTTCCAGAAAATATCTTTTTTATGTCAGTTCTTCACAGGTAGTTTTTTGTTTTTTGTTTTTTTAAAAATTATTTATTTATTTATTTATTTATTTAGGGCTGTGTTGGGTCTTCGTTTCTTTTTTTTTTTTTTTTTTTAATTTATTTATTTTATTTATTTATTTTTGGCTGTGTTGGGTCTTCGTTGCGGTGCGCGGGCTTCTCATTGCGGTGGCTCCTCTTGTTGCGGAGCACGGGCTCTAGGTGCACGGGCTCAGTAGTTGTGGCACGTGGACTCAGTAGTTGTGGCATGCGGGCTTAGTAGTTGCAGCACGTGGGCTCAGTAGTTGTGGCTCACGGGCTTTAGAGCGCAGGCTAAGTAGCTGTGGCGCACGGGCTTCGTTGCTCCGCGGCATGTGGGATCTTCCCGGACCAGGGCTCGAACCCGTGTCCCCTGCGTTGGCAGGTGGATTCTTAACCACTGCGCCACCAGGGAAGCCCAAGGGTCTTCGTTTCTGTGCGAGGGCTTCCTCTAGCTGTGGCAAGCGGGGGCCACTCTTCATCGCGGCGCGCGGGCCTCTCACTATCGTGGACTCTCGTTGCCAAGCACAGGCTCCAGACACGCAGGCTCAGTAGTTATGGCTCACGGGCCTAGTTGCTCCGCGGCATGTGGGATCTTCCCAGACCAGGGCTACGAACCCGTGTCCCCTGCATTAGCAGGCAGTCCATTACTCTAGAAGGTGGATCAAAAAAGATCTTGCTGTGATTTATGTCAAAGAGTGTTCTTCCGATGTTTTCCTCTAAGTTTTATAGTGTCCGGTCTTAATTTAGGTCTCAAATCCATTTTGAGTTTATTTTTGTGTTTGGTGTTAGGGAGTGTTCTAATTTCATTCTTTTACATGTAGCTGTCCAGTTTTCCCAGCACCACTTATTGAAGAGACTGTCTTTTCTCCACTGTATATATCCTTGCCTCCTTTGTCATAGATTAGTTGACCATAGGTGCGTGGGTTTATCTCTGGCCTTTCTATCTTGTTCCATTGATCTATGTTTCTGTTTTTTGTGCCAGTACCATATTGTCTTGATTACTGTAGCTTTGTAGTATAGTCTGAAGTCAGAGAGTCTGATTCCTCCAGCTCCGTTTTTTTCCCTCAAGACTGCTTTGGCTATTCGGGGTCTTTTGTGTCTCCATACAAATTTTAAGATGATTTGTTCTAGTTCCGTAAAAAATGCCATTGGTAATAAGATAGGGATTGTATTGAATCTGTAGATTGCTTTGGGTAGTATAGTCATTTTCACAATATTGATTCTTCCAATCCAAGAACATGGTATATCTCTCCATCTGTTGGTATCATCTTTAATTTCTTTCATCAGTGTCTTATAGTTTTCTGCATACAGGTCTTTTGTCTCCCTAGGTAGGTTTATTCCTAGGTATTTTATTCTTTTTGTTGCAATGGTAAATGGGAGTGTTTCCATAATTTCTGTTTCAGATTTTTCATCATTATTGTATAGGAATGCAAGAGATTACTGTGCATTAATTTTGTATCCTGAATTTTACCAAATTCATTGATTAGCTCTAGTAGTTTTCTGGTGGCATGTTTAGGATTCTCTATGTATAGTATCATGTCATCTGCAAACAGTGACAGTTTTACTTCTTCTTTTCCAATTTGTATTCCTTTTATTTCTTTTTGTTCTCTGATTGCCGTGGCTAGGACTTCCAAAACTATGTTGAATAATAGTGGTGAGAGTGGGCATCCTTGTCTCATTCCTGACCTTAGAGTAAATGCTTTCAGTTTTTCACCATTGAGAATGATGTTTGCTGTGGGTTCGTCATATATGGCCTTTATTACGTTGAGGTAGGTTCCCTCTATGCCCACTTTCTGGAGAGTTTATCATAAATGGGTGTTGAATTTTGTCAAAAGCTTTTTCTACATCTATTGAGATGATCATATGGTTTTTATTCTTCAATTTGTTAATATGGTGTATCACATTGATTGATTTGCGTATATTGAAGAATCCTTGCATCTCTGGGATAAATCCCACTTGATCATGGTGTATGGTCCTTTTGTGTTGTTGGATTCTGTTTGCTAGTATTTTGTTGAGGATTTTTGCATCTATGTTCATCAGTGATATTGGCCTGTAGTTTTCTTTCTTTGTGACATCTTTGTCTGATTTTGGTATCAGGGTGATGGTGGCCTCATAGAATGAGTTTGTGAGTGTTCCTTCCTCCGCAATTTTTGGAAGAGTTTGAGAAGGATGGGTGTTAGCTCTTCTCTAAATGTTTGATAGAATTCACCTGTGAAACCATCTGGTCCTGGACTTTTCTCTGTTGGAAGATTTTTAATCACAGTTTCAATTTCATTACTTGTGATTGGTCTGTTCATATTTTCTGTTTCTTCCTGGTTCAGTCTTGGAAGGTTATACCTTTCTACGAATTTGTCCATTTCTTCCAGGTTGTCCATTTTATTGGCATAGAGTTGTTGTGGTAGTCTCTTAGGATGCTTTGTATTTCTGTGGTGTCTGTTGTACCTTCTCCTTTTTCATTTCTAATTTTATTGATTTGAGTCCTCTCCCTCTTTTTCTTGATGAGTCTGGCTAATGGTTTATCAATTTTGCTTATCTTCTCAAAGAACCAGCTTTTAGTTGTATTGATCTTTGCTATTGTTTTCTTTGTTTCTATTTCATTTATTTCTGCTCTGATCTTTATGATTTCTTTCCTTCTGCTAACTTTGGGTTTTGTTTGTTCTTCTTTCTCTAGTTCCTTTAGGTGTAAGGTTAGATTGTTTATTTGAGATTTTTCTTGTTTCTTCAGGTAGGCTTGTATAGCTATAAACTTCCCTCTTAGAACTGCTTTTGCTGCATCCCGTAGGTTTTGGATCGTCGTGTTTTCATCGTCATTTGTCTCTAGGTATTTTTTGATTTCCTCTTTGATTTCTTCAGTGATCTCTTGGTTATTTAGTCATGTATTGTTTAGCCTCCATGTGTTTGTGTTTTTTACGTGTTTTTCCCTGGATTGCATTTCTAGTCTCATAGCGTTGTGGTCAGAAGAGATTCTTGATATGATTTCAATTTTCTTAAATTTACTGAGGCTTGATTTGTGACCCAAGATGTCATCTATCCTGGAGAATGTTCTGTGCGCACTTGAGAAGAAAGTGTAATCTGCTGTTTTTGGATGGAATGTCCTATAAATATCAGTTAAATCTATCTGGTCTGTTGTGTCATTTAAAGCTTCTGTTTCCTTATTTATTTTCATTTTGGATGATCTGTCCAGTGGTGTGATTGAGGTGTTAACGTCCCCCACTCTTACTGTGTTACTGTCGATTTCTTCTTTTATAGCTGTTAGCAGTTGCCTTATGTATTGAGATGCTCCTATGTTGGGTGTATATATATTTATAATTGTTATATCTTCTTCTTGGATTGATCCCTTGATCATTATGTAGTGTCCTTCCTTGTCTCTTGTAACATTCTTTATTTTAAAGTCTATTTTATTTGATAGGAGTATAGCTACTCCAGGTTTTTTTGATTTCCATTGGCATGGAATATCTTTTTCCATCCCCTCACTTTCACTCTGTATGTGTCCTTAGGTCTGAACTGGGTCTCTTATAGACAGCATATTTATGGATCTTGTTTTTGTATCCATTCAGCAAGCCTGTGTCTTTTGGTTGGAGCATTTAATCCATTCAGGTTTAAGGTAATTATCAATATGTATGTTCCTTTGTCCATTTTCTTAATTGTTTTGGGTTTGTTTTTGTAGGTCCTTTTCTTCTCTTGTAGTTTCCCACTTAGAGAAGTTCCTTTAGCATTTGTTGTAGAGCTGGTTTGGTGGTGCTGAATTCTCTTAGCTTTTGCTTGTCTGTAAAGCTTTTGATTTCTCCATCAAATCTGAATGAGAACCTTGCTGGGCAGAGTAATCTTGGTTGTAGGTCCTTCCCTATCAAGACTTTAAGTATGTCATGCCACTGCCCTCTGGCTTGTAGAGTTTCTGCTGAGAAATCAGCTGTTAACCTTATGGGAGTTCCCTTGTATGTTTTTTGTCGTTTTTCCCTTGCTGCTTTCAGTAATTATTCTTTGTCTTTAATTTTTGCCAGTTTGATTACTGTGTGTCTCCGCGTGTTTCTCCTTGGGTTTATCCTGCCTGGGACTGTCTGCGCTTCCTGGACTTGGGTGGCTATTTCCTTTCCCATGTTAGGGAAGTTTTCGACTATAATCTCTTCAAATATTTTCTCGGGTCCTTTCTCTCTGTCTTCTCCTTCTGGGACGCCTATAATGCGAATGTTGTTGTGTTTAATGTTGTCCCAGAGGTCTCTTAGGCTGTCTTTGTTTCTTTTCATTGTTTTTTCTTTATTCTGTTCTGCAGCAGTGAATTCCACCATTCTGTCTTCCAGGTCACTTATCCGTTCTTCTGCCTCAGTTATTCTGCTATTGATTCCTTCTAGTGTAGTTTTCATTTCAGTTATTGTATTGTTCATCTCTGTTTGTTTGTTCTTTAATTCTTCTAGGTCTTTGTTAAACATTTCTTGCATCTTCTCAATCTTTGCCTCCATTCTTTTTCCGAGGTCCTGGATCATCTTCACTATCATTATTCTGAATTCTTTTTCTGGAAGGTTGCCTATCTCCACTTCATTTAGTTGTTTTTCTGGGGTTTTATCTTGTTTTTTCATCCGGTACATAGCCCTCTGCCTTTTCATCTTGTCTATCTTTCTGTGAATGTGGTTTTTGTTCCACAGGCTGCAGGATTGTAGTTCTTCTTGCTTCTGCTGTCTGCCCTCTGGTGGATGAGGCTATCTAAGAGGCTTGTGTAAATTTCCTGATGGGAGGGACTGGTGGTGGGTAGAGCTGACTGTTGCTCTGGTGGGCAGAGCTCAGTTAAACTTTAAACCACTTGACTGCTGATGGGTGGGGCTGGGTTCCCTCCCTGTTGGTTGTTTGGCCTGAGGCAACCCAACACTGCAGCCTACCTGGGGCTCTTTGGTGGGGCTAATGACAGACTCTGGGAGGGCTCATGCCAAGGAGTACTTCCCAGAACTTCTGCTGCCAGTGTCGTTGTCCCCACGGTGAGCAACAGCGCCCCCCCCCCCGCCTCTTCAGGAGACCCTCCAACAGTAGCAGGTAGGTCTGGTTCAGTGTCCCCTGGGGTCACTGCTCCTTCCCCTGGGTCCCGGATGCGCACACTACTTCGTGTGTGCCCTCCAAGAGTGGAGTCTCTGTTTCCCCCAGTCCTGTTGAAGTCCTGCAATCAATTCCCACTAGGCTTCGAAGTCTGATTCTCTAGGAATTCCTCCTCCCATTGCCAGACCCACAGGTTGGGAAACGTGGCATGGGGCTCAGAACTTTCACCCAGTGGGTGAACTTCTGTGGTATAAGTGTTCTCCAGTCTGTGAGTCACCCACCCACCAGTTATGGGATTTGATTTTACTGTGATTGCACCCCTCCTACCGTCTCATTATGGCTTCTCCTTTGTCTTTGGATGTGGGGTATCTTTTGTGGTGAGTTCCAGTGTCTTCCTGTCGATTATTGTCCAGCAGGTAGCTGTGATTCTGGTGTTCTCGCAAGAGGGAGTGAGAGCACGTCCTTCTACTCCGCCATCGTGGTTCCTCCACCTGAAGTTGTACTTCCTTTAGCTTTTAATTCAGCTAGATTGAGGTTCTTCCCCTTGCGTTAGCGTTGTCTGAGGAACTCTATCTGAAAGCCGATTTCTTAGGAAGCAAATATTTTAATATTTGTTTTGTGCCAGGTATCTCAGGCAGGTCTCCTAGCCTTCTCTCTATATTTTTTTATTCTGGAATTCTGATGAGATACATGTTAAGACCTTCTTATTCTATCTACCATTAAACTTGTTTTTTTCCATTGATGTATAAAACATGTAGGTAAAGTACATAAACACTAAGCATATAGCTCAGTAAATTATCACAAAGTGAATATGTACATGTAACAACCACAAAGATCAAGAAATATAAGGCATTGGGACTTCCCTGGTGGCGCAGTGGATAAGACTCTGCGCTCCCAATGCAGGGGTCTTGGATTCAGTCCCTGGTCTGGGAAGTAGATCTCATATGCATGCTGCAACTAAGAGTTCACATGCCACAACTAAGGAGCCCACATGCCGCAACTAAAGAGGCTACCTGCTGCAACTAAGGAGCCCTGGAGCCGCAACCAAGGAGCCCGCCTACTGCAACTAAGATCCGGTGCAACCAATAAGTAAATAAATAAATATTTAAAAAAAGAAAAAGAAATATAAGGCATTAAGTTTCCCAGAAGCCCCTTTATCCTGACTTCCAACACCGGATTTTTCTAACCACCTTAGTTTTTCTGTTTTTGAACATTATATAAATGAAGGCACATTAAATGGTCTTCTGTTTGTTTTTTTTGAATTTGATGTCTTTTGCTGAACAAAATCTTATCTTACATTTGTGAAATTCATCCATGTTGGGTACAAGTCTAATGTGTTCATTTTCATTGCTTTTTAGTATTCCATCGTGTGAGTAAACCACAGCTGATTGATCTGTTCTGCTGTTGATGAAAATTTTAAATTTGATTTCCAGTTTGGAGAACATTCCTTTACATGACTTTCAGTATATTTATGTTTAGAAGTAAACTTGTTCGGTGACAGGATACGTATTTGTTTATTTTAGAGATAGTGCCAGTTTTCCAAAGTGTAACAGCTTTCGTGCCCACCAATGGCATATAGGAATTCCTATTGCCCCTCATCTTTGCCAACAATTGGTATTGTTAATCTCTAATTTTGACAGGTTCTCGTGGTTCAAAATGCCTTTTTCTGTTGATACTTCTGAGGTTTAGCATCTCTCCATATGTTTATTGGTTATTTGGATATACTGTCTTGTCAAGTGCCTATTCAGATTTCTTTCCTAATCTTTCTATTGGGTTGTCCATTTTATTTCATTATTATTGTTGATTTATAGGAATTTCTTGTATCTTCTGCATATGAAGCTATCTCTTCCACTCAGTGGTTGTATTTTCACCCTCCTGATGGTGTCTTTGGATGAACAGAAGTTCTCAGTGTTGTCTTAATGTATTGGTCTTTTCCTTTATTGTTAGTGTTTTCTGCATCCTGCTCAAAAAATCTTTTCTTCATCCGCATAGCACAGGGAGATCAGCTCGGTTCTTTGTGACCACCTAGAGGGGTGGGATAGGGAGGGTGCGAGGGAGGGAGATGCAAGGGAGGAGATATGGGGAGATATGTATATGTATAACTGATTCACTTTGTTATAAAGCAGAAACTAACACACCATAAAGCAATTATACTCTAATAAAGATGTAAAAAAAAAATCTTATATGAAGGTTATGCAGGCATTCTTCTGTTTTCTCTTTTAGAAAGTTTATTGTTTTGTCTTTTCCATTTAGATCTTATAATTCACCTGGATTTGATTTTTCTGATAATATGAAGTAGGAGTCTATTTTTTTCTCCCCTATGGATTTTTTTTGTATAAACATAATTTACTTCTTAGAAAATTAAATCAGAATCACAAACAGCATACAAGCAAAAGAGGCAGCCTATATAAGGACATTTTAACAGTATATAGCCTTTTGCCAAAGATTTTTTTTGCTGAATACATATACACTGTGATTGGAATATAGTTTTTTGTTTAAAACTAAAACTCTGCGTCCATTGAACAGTTTTCCTCTTCCCCCTTATCCCAGCATCTGGCAACTACCATTCTACTTTCTGTTTCTAAGAGTTTGATTAGTTTAGATACCTCACAGAAGTAGAATCCTGCAGAAATTGTCATTTTGTGACTGGCTTATTTTAGTTAGCACAGTGTCCTCAAGGTTCATCTGTATTGTAGCATATGACAGGATTTCCTTCTTTGTTAAGGCTTAATAGTATTCCATTGTATGTATATACCATATTTTCTTTACCTGTTTACCCATCAATGATGATTTGGGATGCTTCCACCTCTTAGCTGTTGTGAATAATGCTGTTATTAACACAGGAGTGTACAAATATCTCTTCAAGTTTCTGTTTTCAATTCTTTTAGATACATATACACAGAAGTGGGATTGCTGGATCATATGATTATTCTATTTTTAGTTTTTGAGGAACTTCCATACTTTTTTCCATAGCAGCTGTACCATTTTCCATTCCCAATAAAAGTGCACAGAGGTTGCAATTTCTCCACATCCTTGTCAACACTTGTTATTTTCTGTTTTTTAAAAAATAGTGGCCATTCTAACGTGTGAGGAGATAGCTAAATGAGGTTTTTATTTGCTTCCTTAATAATTAGTGATGTTGAGTTAGCTCTTTTTGTGTATGTTGGTCATTTGTATATCTTTGGAAAAATGTCTATTCAAGTACTTTGCCCATTTTTTAATTGGATTGCTTTGTTGTTGAAGGGGTTCTATATATATATATATATACATACATACATACATATATATATATACACACACACACACACATATATATACACACACACATATATATATGTTATTTATGTAGCCGTGTCTGGGTCTGGTCTTAGCTGCAGCATGTGGGATCTTTCATTGGGCACGAAGGTTCCTCATTGTGGTGCATGGGCTTTTCTCTAATTGTGGTGCGTGGGCTCCAGAGAGCACAGGTTCATTAGTTGCAGCACACGGGCTCTCTAGTTGTGGCGTGCGGGCTCCAGAGTGCGTGGGGTCTGTAGTTGTGGCGCATGGGCTCTGTAGTTGCAGCGCGCGGGCTCTTTAGCTGTAGCACGCGGGCTCCAGAGTGTGTGGGCTTATTAGTTTCGGCGTGTGGGCTTAGTTACCCCGTGGCATGTGGGATCTTAGTTCCCTGACCAGAGATTGAACCCGCATCCCCTGCATTGCAAGATGGATTCTTAACCACTGGACCACCAGGGAAGTCCCTCTTTATATATTTTGGCTATTAATCCCTTATAAGATGCAGTGTGCATTTTCTCCCAATCTGTTGATTCTCTTTTCACTCTGATGATTGTTTCCTTTGCTGTGTAGAAGTTTTTAAGTTTGATATTATCTATTTTCACTTTTGTTGCCTGAGCTTTTGGTGTCATATCCAAGAAATCATTGCCAAATCTAAAGTCATGAAGTGTTTCCCCAGGGTTGTTTTTCTAGAAGTTTTATAGTTTTAAGTATTATATTAAAATGTCTTTATTACATTTTAATTTTTGTATGTGGCATAAATAAGGGTCCAACTTCCTTCTTTTACATGTGAATATCCAGTTTTCCCAACACCATTTGTTGAAGGAACTATTCTTTCCCTGTTGTGTAGCCTTGGCACCTTTCTCAAAGATCATTTGACCACATATGTGAGGGTTTATTTATTCCTGGGTTCTCTACTCTGTTCCATTGGTCTGTAGGTCTGTCATAATGTTTTAAATGTAGTAGCTTTGTAGTACACTTTGAAATCAGCAAGTGTGAGGCCTCCAGCTTTGTTTTGCTTTCTGAAGATTGTTTTGGCTGTTTTGTGTCCTTTGAGATTCCATATGAATTTTAGGGGTTTTTTTTTGATTCTGTAAAAATGTCCTTGGAATTTTGATAGAAATTGCATTAAACATAGGTCACATTGGATTATATGGACATTTTAACAATATTCAGTCTTCCAGTCCATGAACACAGAACGTCTTTCCATTTATTTGTGTCTTCTATAATTTCTTTCAGCAGTGTTTTGTAGTTTTCAGTGTACAGATCTTTCACCTCCTTGAATAAGTTTATTCCCAAGTATTTTATTTTTTTGATGCTATTGTAAATGGGTTGTTTTCTTAATTTCATTTTCAGATTGTTCATTGTTACTGTATATAAACACAGCTGATTTTTAAGTGTTGATTTTGTAACTGCAACTTTGCTATATTCATTTATTCTAATAGTTTTGTTGCAGAAACTTTAGAGTTTTCTATGTATAAGATCAGGTTTTTTTACTTCTTCCTTTCCAATTTTGATGCCTTTTATTTCTTTTTTCTTGCCTTGATGCTTGAACTTCTAATACTATATTGAATAGAAGTGATGAGAGTGGGTATCTTTGCCTTGTTCTTGATCTTAGAGCGAAAGCTTTTGGTTTTTCACCATTGAATATATTAGCTATGAGCTTCTCATATATGGCCTTTATTATGTTGAGGTAATTTCCTTCCATTCCTAGTTTGTTGAGTGTTTTTTATCATGAAAGTGTGTTGTATTTTGTCAAATGCTTTTTCTGTATTAGTTGAGATGGTCATATGGTTTTTGTCCTTCATTTTGATAATGAGATGAATTACTTTGATTTGTGGATGTTGAACCATCCTTGCATTTCAGAAGTAAATCTGACTTGGGCTATTAGTGTGTTATTGTTTTGGATTTTTTTTTTTCTTTTTAGCATTTTGCTGAGGATTTTTATATCAGTATTCATCAGGAATACAGGTTTGTGTCTTACTTTCTTTTAGTATCTTTGTCTGATTTTCGTATCATGGTAAAGCTGTTTCCATAGAATAAGTTTGCAAGTGTTCCCTCCTCTTCAGTATTTTGGAAGAATTTGAGAGGACTGATGTAAATTTTTTAATGTAGCTGGTGTTGTCAAGCCATCTGGTTCTGGGCTTTCCTTTCTTTGGATGTTTTTGGTTACTGATTCAGTCTCCTTACTGTAGTGTAGCTTTGTTCAGTTTATCTCTAGCTATCTATCTATCTAATCTATTATTTAGTCTTGGTAAGTTGTATATTTCTAAAAATTTATTCATTTCTTCTAGGTCACTCCATCTGTTGTTGTATTCATAGTAGTCTCTTAGGATCCTTTTTATTTCTGTGGTATAAGTTGTAATGTCTCCTCTTTCATTTCTGATTTTTGCTGAGTCATTTTGCTTTTTTTCTTGTTAGTCCAGGTGAGGGTTTGTTGATTTTGATACTCTTTTGAGAAGAACTTAATTTCATTGATACTTTTTTCTATTTTTCATATCCTTTATATTTGCTCTAATCTTTATTATTTCCTTTGTCTATTAACTTTAGCTTTAATTTGTTGTTCTTTTTTTAGTTCTTTGAGGTGTAAAGTTAGGTTGTTGATTTGAGATGTTTCTTCTTTTTTAATGTAGGTATTTATTACTATAAACTTCCCACTTAGTACTGTACCATTTACATTTAAAGTAGTTACTTATAGGGAACTACTCACTATTGCCATTAAAAAATTTTTTCTGTGTGTCCTGCAAATATTTGGTCACTCTTTTCCTCTCTTGCTGCTTTCCGTTGTGTTTTATTGATTTTCTTTTTTCTTTCATAATTGCATGCTTTAATTCCTTTCTTGTTTTCTTTTGGCATCTTTTATAGGTTTTTTTCATTGTGTTTACCCTGAGGATTACATAAAACATAGTTATAACAATCTATCTTGAACTGATAACAACTTAACTTAATCACATACAAAAATTCTATTCCTTTACATCCTTGCCCCACTTCGTTCAGTGTCACAAACTATGTCTTTTTATATTTTGTAGTCATTAACGTAGTGTTATAATAATTTTTAATCCTTTTATTTCTTAAATTCTATACTCAAAAGTGATTTATGCACCACCATTACAGTATTACAGATTTTTGTATTTGTCTGTATATTTACCTTTACCACAATCTTTATATTTTTATATGCTGTGTGTTGCTGTCTAGCTTCTTTTGTTTCAACTTGAAGGACTTCCTTTAGCAGTTCTTGTAAGGCAGGTCTTTGTGGTGATAACCTTTCTTAGTTTTTCTTTATCTGGGAAGGTCTTTATTTCTCCTTCAGTTTTAAAGGACAGTTTTGGTGGATATATAGTATTCTTGGTTTGCAGGTTTTTTCTTTCAGCACTTTGAATGTATTATCCCACTTCCCTCTGGCTGGTAATGTTTCTGTTGAGAAATCCACTGATCTAATGGGAGCTTCCTTGTATGTAATGATTCACGTTTCTCTTGCTGCTTTCAAGATTAACTCACTTTTGACTAGTTGTTTATAGTATGTCTTGATTTGAGCCTCTTTGGGCCCATCCTAGTCGGAGTCCTCTGAGTCTCGAATCTGGATGTTCATTTTCTTTCTCAGATTTGGGAAATTTTGGCCATTATTTTTTTCAGATAAGCTCTCTACCCACTCCCCTTTCTCCATCTGGAACTCCTATAATGGGAATATTGGTCATCTTGGTGAAATCCTATAAGTCCCTTAGGCTTTTTTCACTTCATTCCTTTTCTTTGTTCCTCTGACTAGATGATTTCAAATGGCTTATCTTTGAGTTTGCTGATTCTTTTTTCTGCTTGATTGAGCCTACTGTTGATCCTCCTCTAGTGAATTTTTAAATTTAGTTACTATATTTTTCAGATGCATAATTTCTGTTTCGCTCATTTTTCTGGTTTCTTTCTCATTGGTAATATTCTCGTTTTGTTTATGCATTGTTTTCCTGATTTTGTTTAGCTATTTGTATTCTCTAGTAGTGCATTGAATTTCTTTATGACCATTGCTTTCAATTCTTTTTTAGGTAATTCATATATCTCCCTTTTATTAGGGTCAGTTTCTGGAGATTTACTTTGTTCCTTTGTTTGAGCCATGTTTTCCTGTTTCTTCATGTGCCTTCTTCAGTGAATTGTCTGTTTAATCTTTTGCCCATTGTTTCATTTTTTATTGTTGAATTTTGAGGGTTTTAAAAAGTATGTTCTGTGTATTTTTCAGGTATGTGACTCAATTTTTTTCTCTGAGTTGATGGCTAGTCTTTTCATTTTCTTTACAGTGTCTTTCAAAAAGAAGTTCTTTAATTTTAAAGAAGCCCATTTTATCAAATTTATTATTTTGGGAGGGGAACCAATGTTGAATCTAAAAATCTTTGTTTAACCAAATGTCACAATGATTTTCTCCTAAAAGTTTTATACTTTTATGTTTTGCATTTGGATCGATGATCCATTTTGTGTTAATTTTTTCATAAAGTATGAGATACTGCTTTATGTTCATTATTTTGCATATGGATATCTGGTTTTCCAACATTGTTTTTCTCCACTGAACTTTTTTTGCATCATGATCATAAGTCATTTGACCACATCTGTTTTCACCTATTTCTGGTCAGTATCTTTTCTCTTCCAGTGACTTATGATTATGCTTGTACCACACTGTCTTTATTACTATAGCTTAACATGAACTCTTAAAACCAGGTAGTATAAGTCCTTTCTTCTTCTTTTTCAAAATTGTTTAAGGTATTTTAGGTCCTTTGTATTTCCACATGGATTTGATAATTGTCAATTTTTACCAAGATTCCTCCTGGGATTTATTTGAATCTATATATCAATTTAGGGAGAATTGACAACAATTATTAAATCTTCCAATCCATGATTGCAGTATATCTCCCTTATCTAGGACTTTAATTTTACTTGGCAATGTTTTATAATTTTCAGTTTGTGTGTCTTAAGACACCCTTAAATATTTCATATTTTTTAATGTTATTGTAAATGGTATTATCTTTAAAATTTCAATTTCTGATGGTTTTGTTGCTAGTATTTTCACATGCAGTTGATTTTTATATATTGATCTTGTATTCTGCAGTTTTGCTACACTCACTTATTAGCTCTAGTAACTTTTTACCAAAAGATTACATAGAATTTTCTCCTTAGATGATTATGACATCTGTGAATATAGAGACACTTTTTCTTCTTTTCCCATCTGGACTCCTTTTATTTCTTTTTCTTATCTTATCACCCTTGTTAAAACTTTCAGTCTAATATTGAATAAAAGTGGTAAGACTAAACATCCTTCCCTTGTTTTGATCTTTGATCTTTCACTATTAACTATGACAGTAGGTATATTTCAATAATGCTTTTTTAGCAGGTTGAGTTAATTCCTTTCTGTTCATATTCTTACACTTACCAGGACTGGATATTGGATTTTGTCACGTGTTTTCTCTGCATTTTTTCATTTTTTGAAAGGATTGTATTGCTTTTCTTTTAGTTTCCTTTTTTAATTTTTTAATTTTTAATTTTTAATTTTTAAAATTTATTTATTAAACTAATTAATTAATTAATTTATTTTTGTCTGTGTTGGGTCTTCGTTTCTGTGCGAGGGCTTTCTCTAGTCGCGGCGAGCGGGGGCCACTCTTCATTGTGGTGCGCAGGCCTCTCACTGTCGCGGCCTCTCTTGTTGCGGAGCACAGGCTCCAGACACGCAGGCTCAGTAGTTGTGGCTCATGGGCCCAGTTGCTCTGCGGCATGTGGGATCTTCCCAGACCAGGGCTCGAACCCGTGTCCCCTGCATTGGCAGGCAGATTCTCAACCACTGCGCCACCAGGGAAGCCCTAGTTTCTTTTTTTTATAGTAGAAAAGATATTTTTATGATTTTAAACATTTAATATTTATTGAGAATTGTTTTGCTCTGTGTAACTACAGTCCATCTTGAAAAACATTTCACATGGACTTGAGATCAATGTGCATTCCACTCTTTTTTTTTCTTAAACATCTTTAATTGGATCTTTTAGTTTCTTAACATGGTGAATTACATTTATTTTTCAAATGTTAAAACCAATTTAACATTCCAGACATAAACCTCACCTGGTCATATATTGATATATTATCCTCTTTCTGTGTTGTTGTATTCATTTTGTTAAGGACTTTTTCTTTTTTTTTTTGCAGACATGTTCATGAGAGATGATCTTTAGCTTTGTTTTCTTGCACTGTCTTTGGGTTTGTTGTTAGCATAATGCTGCCCTATTGCAATAACTTGGAAAGTTTGTCCTCTTCAATTTTCTGAAGGAGTTTGTGTAGAAGTGGTAATATTTGTTTCTTATATGTTTGGGAGCATTCACCAATAAAGCCATCTTGTCCTAGAGTTTTCTTTGTAGGATGTTTATAACTGCATATTTATTTCTTAAAATGAATATTTGGTGATTCAGGTTATATCTTTCTGCTTTAATGAGCTTTGGTATTTTATCCTTTTCAAGGAACCTGTTTCATCTATATTGCTGAATTTGTTGGTATAAGTTGTTCACAGTACTTCCTTACTATCCTTTTAACATATGTAGAATCTATAGTGATGTCACCTCTGTCACTCTTGATATTGGTAGTTTGTATTCTCTCTCTCTCTCTTTATTATTCTTAGCAGTCTGAGTAGAGATTTCATCAATTTTAATGATCATCTCTAAGAACAAACTTTGGTTTCCATGATTTTCTCTATTTTCTTGTTTTCTTTTTCTATTTTTGATCTCCATTTTTTCCTTTCTTCTGTTTACTATGGTGAGTCTCATTGCTCTCTTTCTTCTAGTTTCTTAAAGTAGAGGCTGAAGTTACTGATTTGAGACCTTTATCCTTTCTAATACAGGCAGTCAGTAAAATAAAATTTCCAGTGAGTATTCCTTTAGGTAAATTTCACTAATTTTGATATGCTGAACTTCCATTTCTCTTCTATTAGTAAATTAGTAAATATATTTTCTAGTTTCCATTGTGATTTCTTCTTTGATTCATCATTTATTGAGAAACATGTCATTTAGTTTCCAAATATTTGGATATATTTGAATATTTGAGTTGTTTTCCAGCTTGGGCTTAATTGCTGTTGAAGCTATTTTAATCATTTGTGTAACTGTCTTTGTATGGACTGATTTACAATGATTATTTTCTAGTTAAATCCATCTCAGTCAGAATATGTACTTTGTATGACTTGAATCCTTTTAATTTTAATGAGACTGGTTTTGTGTCCCAGAACATAGTCTATTGGTAAATTTATCTTATGCACTTTAAAAACTGCTTATTCTTTTGTTTGTGGAGTGTTCCATAAATATCAGTTATGTCAAGGTGGCTGATAACCATGTTCAATTCTTCTATATTCTTACTGATTTTCTGATTACTTGTTCTATCAATTATTGAAACAGATGTGTTGAAATCTAATATTTTTGGACTGTCTGTTTCTCCACTCAGTTCTGTCAATTACTGCTTCATATATTTCAAAGATCTGTTTTTAGGTACATAAACATTCAGGATTTTGATGTTTCTATTCATGGATTGACCCATTTATCATTGTAAAATGACTCTTTTTATCCCCATTAATACTCTTTGCTTTGAAATTTGCTATTTATATAGCAAATCTAGCTTTCTCATTGTTAGAGTTATTGTGGTATCTCTTTCTTCTGTCCTTTTACTTTTAGTCTAGCTATCTGTGTCTTTATATTTAAAGTTAGATTCTTATAGGCAATTTATAGTTGGGTTTTGCTTTTTTATCCAATCTAGCAACATCTGCTTTTTATTTAATTGGGCTGTTTATATCATTTACAATTAATGTGATTATTGATATGTAGGTAGCTGAATTTAAATTTTGTGTCTTGCTCTTTGTTTTCCCTCTGTTCCTGTTGCATCAATTTTTTTTCCCCTTCTTCTGTTTTTTGTAAGAACTGAGTATTTTTGTGATTCCACTTTACCTCCTTTGTTGATTTATTAGCTATAACTTTTTTTTTGTTGTGGTTGTTTTAGTGTATGCTTTAGGGTTTATAGTATACATCATAAACTTTATCACAGTGTACCATCAAGTAATATGGTACCACTTCAAATATAGTATAAGAATCTTATAACACTGTAGTTTCATTTTTCTTCTCCTGGAATTTTGGGTATTTTTTTCCTACATTTTATTCTTATATGTTTTATAGTTTCCTTAATACATTGTTAATATTCTTCCTTTAATAGTCAATTATCTTTAAAAGATTTTAAAACAAAGTAAAAATTATATTATGTTTACTTACATATTTATTATTTCCAATCTTAAATTCCTTTTCATAGATCCAGATTATGACAGGTATTATTTTCCTTTTACATGAAGGATTTTAAAAGATGTATTTATATTGTGCTGGTCTGTTAATGTAGAGGTTTGGAAAATTATCCTGTAAAATGCCAAATAGTAAATATTTTAGGCTTTGTGTGCCATATAATCTTTGTCACAACTACTCAAATATGCCATTGTGTCAGGAAAGCAGACTTGGATAATATGTAAATGATTGGATGTGGCTGAGTTTCATTCAAACTCTTACTTACAAAAATAATGGGTCATAGTTATGTAAGAGGCATCCTTTGCTGACTTCTGTGCTACTGAATAATCTTTCAGCTTTCTTATTTCTGAAAAAGTCTAGTTTATTTTTGTTTTAGAAAGATATTTCTGTGGGTATAGAATTCTAGTTTGACAGTTGTTTTTTTTTTCTCTTTTACTACTTTAAAGATGTTACTCCACTAATTTCTGGCAAGAAATCTTATTTTTAATCACTGGTTTTACATAATTTGAGAACAATGTATTTCTTTATTTTTATTGCTTTAGTATTTTAAGAGTAAATCACAATTTCTGTTCTTATTCTCTTACTGGCCATTTGGGTTGTTTCAAGTATTTAGCTAATATGAATCGTGCTGCTATGAACTTTCTGGTACACATCTTTAGGTGCCTTTATGCATACATTTATTTGTAGTGGAATTGCTGGGTCATGGAAGAGGCATATGACCAGCTTTAGTAGATACTGACACATGGTTTTTCAAAGTGATGGTACCATTTTACAGCCCCATCAACGATGTGTGAAAGCCCTAGTTGCTCCATGTCCTCATTGACGTGATATTAATCTAGTCCCTTTCATTTTGGTCATTCTGGTGATGTGTAGTGATATTTACTTAGGATTATAATTTGTGTTTAGTTGATCACTAATGAATCTGAGCACCTTTTCATGTATACAGAGTTTTAAAACATAGGAATATACCTTCCATTGTTTATGGGTACATAAAAACCTATGTGAGAATGCTAAATACCCAATTTTGGCAGTTTCTACTTCTAAGGACAGAGAAGGGGAGGAATATGTTGGACAGGAGGGGTTCACAGAGGGCCTCAACTTACAGTATTATTGCTAAACCAGAAGTGGATACAGGAATATCTAAAATGTTTCATTTCTTTAAAAAATTTAATTTCTGTAAAATACACCTAATATAACATTTGCCATTCAAACCATTTTTAACTGTACTGTTTGTGACATTTAGTACTTTTACATTGTTATAGAACCATTACCATCGCTCAAAAAATTTTTGAGAGGTCAGTTTAAATGCTTAATTCAGCATCACATAGTTTTTATAAACATTATCAGAGAGTAAAATTTTACAGTGTGTTTCTAATACAAGTGTAAATTCACATCCAGAAAACAAAAATTTGTCTATTCAAAGTTTGAACAAGCTTCCAAGGGTAGGATTTTTCTTGTCAAGTTGTTAGGAGTTTATAATTTAAAGAGCTTTCTGTCTGAAGGTACATTAATGTCAAACTTCAAAGTAATGAGTCACATTAATTCAACAGTTACCTCTTGCATATTTCTACATACATAGCACTGTTTTGCATTATGATACGGGTAAGTCATAAATAATTAAAATAAATGGTTCTTGGTTGCTTTTGCCATAATCATTTTATGGTATAGCAGTAATGTTTTTCAAAGTCATCTGTTTAAATGTTCACTAACATTACCTGTACTTTTGTTTTCATCTTCAGATTATGACTGTACCTAATGACCCGTATACTTTTCTCTCTTGTGGTGAAGATGGAACTGTTAGGTGGTTTGATACACGCATCAAAACTAGTTGCACAAAAGAAGATTGCAAAGATGTAAGAATCAAGTTTTTGTACAAATGATGAAAAAAATTAAGATTATACTTAAAATTGGGTAGTAAGTTATCTCTGAGTTATGAGCTTATGGATAAATTAAGAATTTTTTATTTTATAAAATTTTCAATAAGTATATTTTTATAATCAAAAAAGTTTCTTAATTAAAATGTTAATAGTGAAGTTAAGGAATGTATACTTAAATTGTACAGTTCAAATATATTTGTAAAAATTTATATAATTGTTCAGTATATACCATAGCATTATAAAAACTTGAAGTATTTATCAGTATATTCCATTTATTTATGGAGGCAATTTTGGCTTACCAATAGCAGTGATAAAAGCATGTAGAAGTTTAGTGCCTTCCTTTTATTTTTACCTTGTCCTTTAAACCAAGATTTATTTATATGCTATCTTTTGTTTTCGACAGTTAGATACCATTTTATCAATATGTTCATTCATATTTAGCTCACTTCTCTAAAGATAGAGCTTCACTATCAATTTTGTATTTTTTAAAATAGTATTTTAAACTTGAAAAAGACCTGAGAAATCAGTCAGTGTAAGGCCCCAGGCAACTAACCCTAAATGTTATTTAGAGACAGTAGCTTTTGTCTCGGATCAGTTTAGAGTAGTAAATGAAGTAAGAAAGTATTGCTAAATACATTTTTACTGATAGTTACAAAAAAAAAGTTACTAGTAATCAGGTTGAGTGTTTGCTAATTAAACCAGTTACTGTAGTTAACATGCTTTAGGTGGAGAAAAGATTATTTTATACATTGAAACAGAGAAGAAAAAACATAGAAATAAAAAAATTTTGTCAGTTTTTATATTGTATACATGTATACACATACAGAATTAGGAAGTTGAACTGAAGGCAGAAATAAGTTTAAAATAGCAGGTTGTTTATTAGGGGCATTTGGTTTACCTGTTTCTTAGTAAATAATAGGTCCTAAAATTTGTTATGTCAAAATCTTTTAAGCAGTATTTTCGTATACAATGTAGTTGGATTTAATTTTGCTTTTATAATCAAAAACTCTGTAAAACCAAAGAATAAAGCAAAGCTAATAAGTGAAATATTGTTAAATTGTTTCTCAATAAAACTTTTGATTTCTTTATATGTAAAAAGGAATAGAGAGAGTATAAAGAAAAATTGGTAACTAGGGTAATTCTTAAATCCTAAAAATTTAGAATTATGAACAGTATTTGGTGAATAAATTCTATGTAATAGGAATAATGTTCTGAGGCCCATAATTAAATACATAAAACTTAGCATAAATGTAACTTAAAAACTTGGCTATTCTGAGAAGAGTGAGGAGTTAGAGTTGTAGACAAAATAGTATAGAATTAACAGAATACCTTAAAGCTGTATCTTTGGTGTGATAGCTCTTATATTTTCTAATGCTTGTATAGAGATAAGTAGTGACATTATAGTGAAGCCTGTCTTTGACATGGTTTGTATATATGTATGTATGTACTTTGTTTTTGAACTGGTGAGGAGGAAGATTTTATAAGTTAACAAAAATATAAAATTTTAATATCAGGTTATGATATTTTTGTTACATTTTAATAGCAATAATTAAAATTAAAATATCATGAGTACCGTATAAAATAATGATTATACTTATGATAGACAAAGGTTGATTATACCTCCATCTTTACTGTCCAGTGGACCAATGATAGCAGGCATTTCTAATGACATTAATGACTTAATGACATATTACATAGGTAATGTATGAGTTTTTTAATATTTCTAAAGATGATCATTCTATTCCTGAGTATGAGAATATTTAGGAGGCATGTTGTTGTTTTTTTTCCCCCCTCATTGTCATACTGACTGAATTAGGATTTCTGAAAAAGATTTTCTTGTTCTAATTGAAGGGAAAATGTTTTAAATAGACTATTATCTGCTGTAAAGCTTATGTAACTGGTATTTTTTTTATCTTTTGTAGGATATTTTAATTAACTGCCGACGTGCTGCCACATCTGTAGCTATTTGTCCACCAATACCATATTATCTTGCTGTTGGTTGTTCTGATAGCTCAGTACGAATATACGATCGGCGAATGCTGGGTACAAGAGCTACAGGTAAAAAGACATATGTTAGAGAAAATATAAGATCCTATCAGTTCAAAGGATAAATCTTTTTTTTATATAAATTTATTTATTTTTGGCTGCATTGGGTCTTCATTGCTGCGTGCAGGCTTTCTCTAGTTGCGGTGAGCGGGGGCTACTCTTCATTGTGGTGCCTGGGCTTCTCATTGCGGTGGCTCCTCTTGTTGCGGAGCACGGGCTCTAGGTGTGCGGGCTTCAGTCGTTGGGGCTTGTGGGCTCTAGAGTGCAGGCTCAGTAGTTGTGGCACACAGACTTAGTTGCTCTGCCGCACGTGGGATCTTCCCAGACTAGGACTCGAACCCATGTCCCCTGCATTGCCAGGTGGATTCCTAACCACTGCACCACCAGGGAAGTCCCCAAAGGATAAATCTTTTTTTTTTTTTTTTTTTAAGGGATGAAACCTGTGTTGGTATAAAAGGAATGTGACATATAAGACAATCAACTTGGTTCTTCTTCCTCAGAGTAAATCTTCCTGAATCACCCAAAGGATAAATCTTTATGATGTATTGCAATTTTAAAATTTCATTAGTTTGACATAAAATTTAGTAAATAGAATGTATTTAAATACTATGGGTTATTATAAACAATAGCATTTCACCAAGTTTTTATGACCCATCAGTGTGATACTTTTGCAATTTATCACTTTAAAAAGTTGTAACACTTGATGTATTAATTTCCTGGGTCTGTCATAACAAATTACTATAAACTGGGTGGCTTAAAATAACAGAAATTTATTCTCTCCCATTTCTGGAGGCTAAATGTCTAAAATCAAGATGTTGCAGGGTGGTTTTCTGCTGGAGGCTCTCAGGGAGAGTCTATTTCCTGCTTCTCTCCTAGATTCTGGAGGTTGCTGACAATCCTTAGCATCCCTTGGCTTTTAAATGTATCAGTCCAGTCTCTGCTTCCGTATTTACATGCTGTTCTCTCGTGTGTATCTGTGCCTACGTTTCCCTCTTCTTATAAGGACACTAGTTACATTGTATTTAAGGGCCACCGTAATCCAGTATGACCTCATCTTGATAATTACATCTACAAAGACCCTATTTCTAAATGAGGTCACGTTCTGTGTTTCTTGGTGGACATGAATTTTTAGGGGACACTCTTCAGCTCACAACACTTGGCTTTCCTAATTTCTCTTTGCTATCTTTTCAATCAAGGGGATAATAGTAAGCGTGGTGGAGAGAAAAGTTAGCAAAGAAGAGTGACTTGGGTGTGTATTAATGTATAACATATTTATGCCTACTTAGTAGCCTAGCTAAAGTACTGTAAATGATGCTGCAGTACTGAATTTGAATTTGCCTTAAACTCCTATTTGTTCCTCATCTGCTTTGGGATCAAACCACTTCTGAAATATTCACCTCAAAGCTAACTTCCATTAGCATTTTCTGTCAAGGAAGGTCAAGATTGCACACTCTTTCTCTCTATCTCTCTCTCTCTCTCACACACACACACACACACACACACACACACACACCCCAAATATACATACATATGTACACATTTATATATATATTCACATATTTTATGGCATTAAAAATAAACGTTGACTTGGGCCAGAAATTAACAATGTTGATCTCAATGTCAGTTTATGTCCAGTGAAAATGGACATAGATTACTGAAATGGGAAAACCAGATGGGATCTTCTTTCTTTTCTTGAACTGTGATTGAGGAGTCTTGTCTATTTGGACATGCATGTTTAGGGGGAACAGTAGTAATATATGGAACTGTAGGCTCAGTTATCATTTCTCAACAGATGGGACATGATTGAAATTTTGGGCAGGGCAGGATAATACAGCTTTGTGGGATTCTTAGAATTTAGCATTCCTGGGCCTGCAGAGCACAAAGTGCCAGTTGTACCTCTCCCTATCGTATTGCATTATGTTGATGACCACCAAATTTAATTAGAGTTAGAGTGGTATTCCCACTCTGTTATCTTATAAGAGGAGAATTTCATGGCAATCAAAAATCTTTTAATGACATAAAGTAAAACGTAAATCGTATTAAAAAGATACTGTACTGTTTTATCTAGTATGCTAGTAAATATCAGCTTTCCGATTTATATTATAAAAATTATATTATCTTAATTTGGGGAATTTTTAAGAGATGTTTTAGTGTGACTGTAATCACAATATAAAATTGATTAAATAACTCATATTCCAATAAAACATTGATGTAATCTGGAATTCTAGAAAAATCATGAATGCTTTTTGGAAGATATGTAACCTTTATACTATATTCATTTTTATTTTGTTACAAAATTTGACTGTTGATTAAAGAGTCTTTTCTAGAAATAGAATATGACAGACAGCTTGGATTTATATTGCTACGTTAAGTCACATATCTCATAATTCAGATTAAGATTTTTTCAGGTGTTTTTCTTGAAAAATATTCTGAATTTTAAACAATTCCTTTTTTCTTATTTAGGGAATTATGCAGGTCGAGGAACTACTGGAATGGTTGCCCGTTTTATCCCTTCCCATCTTAATAACAAGTCCTGCAGGGTGACATCTCTGTGTTACAGTGAAGATGGTCAAGAGATTCTTGTTAGTTACTCTTCAGATTACATATATCTTTTTGACCCAAAAGATGATACAGCACGAGAACTTAAAACTCCTTCTGCAGAAGAGAGAAGAGAAGAGGTAAGTTTACTCAAAACCATGTTCTTTATTGACTTCAGAAAACATTAATTCACTAACTCCTGGAGCATTAATTCAGTAACTCCTAGGGCCTGAAGGGCTTCAAAAAATAGAGTTAATTTTCACGGCATTTACAGTCTAAGGAGCAAAGACATGAAAACATGCATGAAAGAATGGGAGTAATAAATAAGGATAAGGCCCTAGGCGAAAGTATTGTAAAGTATTTTTAAAGAGAAAATATTTAATAGCAAAATGTTTTTCCAAGTTTATGGATGCACAGAAGCAGGCAAGAAAGATGAACAGTTCTGACAGTTGCAGAAGAGGCAATTAAAATAATAAATACATGTGATGTATAAACTTCCATGAGACTAAGTGTTTATATTCATGCAACAGTGTTTACTATTCATATGTTGATAGCAGTCCTTCCTGTCTTCTCCTGATTCTGCCTCTTTCACAGTTATGAATTAGTGACATGTAATATTATCTCTAGGTACATTTTGTAAAACACTGACCCATATGAATGAGTGAGAAAAAGGTAAGTTAAAGTGTCTGTACATACACACAAAACACAACACATACACAGAATCGGGAGAGGAGGGGATTGCTGTCCTCATATAAATAGTGAATGGTAATAGGTGAAACTCCTATTGGTGCATGAATATAAACATTTAGTCTTTTAGAAGTTTATACATTACATTATATATCTCTCTATATATCTATATCTGTAGATACCCTCTTCTTTATCAATTTCTAGATGTAAATATATATTATGTATTGGAAACTAGGTGAAAGAACTACTTTTCCTAAAATGACTCTAAAATACTAAATCATTTTTCTTATTTATGAAAAACAAAAACCAGAAATAATATATCCTTGACAGTACACAGCAGTAGAAAAATGTTTGCTTTAACCTTGTTAAGCTTCTTTCACCACGTTTTTCACTTTGGCTTTTTTATTTTACAATGTCCTATGGTGGTTTTTTTTTGTTTTTTTTTTTAATTTGGTCGCACCGGGTCTTAGTTGCGCCTCCAGGGCTCCTTAATTGCGGCACGTGGGCTCCGTAGTTGTGGCTCACGGGCTCCTTAGTTGAGGCAGACAGGCTCCTTAGTTGTGGCATGCGAACTCTTAGTTGCAGCATGCATGTGGGATCTAGTTGACCAGGGATCAAACCCAGGCCCCCTGCATTGGGAGTGCAGTCTTATCCACTGTGCCACCAGGGAGGTCCCTACAGTGTCCTGTGTTTAATCACTCTATTCTTTGGATTATAAATGTCTTTTGAAATTAACCATTGCTTTTTATTAATTATCAGTGACTTTTAGGAATTGGTCCAACTCTTCTTAATGAATACATTTTAAAGACGCTAAAGAACAATAACAATTTTGTAATTCTTATGAGATGCAAAACCAAATCCAGTTCTTATAGTTGCAGGTTGAGAGGGCTATAAAATTAGAAAAAAATCAAGATTACTTTATAAATGTGTTTTTGGGATTTTAAATTTGGCACTGTGTTTAAGTGAATTAGGAAATTGGTGAAGAAGAGGGTATGATAGCTAATGAAACAATTTTTGAGTTTATGGGTCTGATTGAAAATGTGAAACCTGCTGTGTCATTTTGTGTTGCTATGTAATTTCCTCTTGAGATAATGCGCTTCAGTAAAGTTACAGTCATACTTTGTGACTGTTACAGAACGAAAGAGTTGGAAATGCAGAAACATTTTAAGTGAGCCAACTAGCTTTTATCCCATAGAATACTTAGCCTAAAGATATTTATATAATCAGAGTGAAAGAGGCTTAATTATGAACAGTTGGTTTTTTTGAACATGTTTTTCTCAGTGTTCTTTGTTGAATTAACTAAATTAAGAAAAATAATTCTGAAAATGAATTAAAATTAAAAAAATAAATTATGCTTATTGTAATAAATGAAATAATTCACAGGTCTGTATAGAAAAAGAAATTAATAACCTGTCCTCCTCTTAATCTTGCCATCTTTTCTTTCAGTGTTTTATGCTAAATCCTTGACAGTAATGTTCAAACTCATTTCAGCTCACCAAATATTTACTGGGTGGCTACTATACTACATACTGTACTAAACTTTAGAAAATCAAGGATGACTGTAACAAAGACATGATCTCTCATTCAGGAGATTACAAATAAATAAATTTATAAAGGAATAAAGTTTATAAATAAATGTGTGAAACTTAAAATAATAGAATTGTATGTAAGAATTATGTTCTATATAAGTAGACCAAAAGAAGGAATAATTGTTTTTGATTGGGAACATAAGAAACACTTGAGCAGGGTTTTAAAGTATGAATAAAAGTTTAATAAATGATTTTTTTCTTATGTTTTCATATTTTTATATTTTCTTAACTTGTAGGAGTCTCTTTTTATTTCCTATATTATTTCCTTTGTCCTCTAATAATTTGTCCTTCACCCCCCCGCCCCTTTTTGTTTTGTCCACGCCTCTCGGCTTGCTGGCTCTTAGTTCTCCGACCAGGGATTGAACCCAGGCCCCTGGCAGTGAAAGCTCAGAGTTCTAACCACTGGACTGCCAGGGAATTTCTGTTCCCCGTCTTTATTTAGCATATTCTTTTGTCTTATTCAAATTTTTTCCACTTCTCATTTTCCTTTATTTTGGTATTCCTTTTTCCTTTTTATTGTCTTTTCTTTCTTTTCGTTTTTCTCTCATATCTTTTTGACATTTTCCCCACCTACCTAGCACATTATTGGACTGCTTTGTTGAATCCAATCTCTCATTTTCTCCTGGTCCCCATAATTTATCCCTAAAAGTATTGCATGTATCCCCTGCTTTTTGAATGTTTGCTTCTATATCACTTTGCTTTTACTAAAGACCTGCTTAGTACCTGCTTTCACTAACTAAAAAATCCAAAGAGGATTTTCGCTTTTACAAAAAAAAGGTGAAAAGCGAAAATGGCATTTGGCGTTTGTTTGCAGTGTGCACCCTGAGCAGCAAGTGGCACCACCAAGCTCCTTCCCAGTGAACTATACTCGGCATCTCAGCATCAAACTGCCACAGCATTGAATTGTGTCTTATCTCAGCATCAAGCTGTCGTAGCATTGAATTGTGTCTGTGAGCATCTGTGCTTTATCTCAGTTTATTTTGTGCATCCATTAGCAAGATGTGTCCTAAGGTAATTGCGTCTTCATTTTACTCCATTTCGACTTATGAAAGTTTTCATAGGAACATTCTGCTTTCAGATAGTAGGGGAAACCTGTATCCAAAATCTGTAATACTGCTTCCCACTCTACTATTAATACTCTGTTCCAAGTTATCAGCATCTCTCCTCCTAGATTATTATGGTAGCTTTCTTACCAGGTCTCTGCTTTCATACCCACCCCCTCCAATCCTTTAGTTAGCTACACGGTAGTCAAAGTAATCCTTTAAAACATAAGTCAAATCATGCCACTGTTCTGATCCACACTCCAAATGGCTCCCCACCTCATTCAGAACAAAACTGAGGTCCTTACAGTGGCTTCAAGATCTTATATCATCTGGTTCTTGTTACTTCTACTGCTCTCTCCTTTGTTTACTCTGCTCTAGCTACATCTGCTTACTTGTTTACTCAGACAGGCTAAGCAACCTTATGGCTTTTGCATTTATTTTGCCTGAAATGATCTCCTCTAGATAGCTGGATTTCTTCTTCCTTTACTTCTTATAGGGCTTTTCCTATGTTCCCTTCTCCGTTAGATCCTACCTTACCACATTATTTAAAATTGTAACCCTTAATTATCTGGTACTACCTATCACCCTTTTCTATTGATACTTTATTTTTTTCTGTAACACTTACCACTTTCTCTGTATATTTTACTTCTTAATTTCATGTATTCTATAAACTCTGTGACATTGGGAATTTTTGTATGTTTTGTACATTGATCTTTCCCCAATACCTAGAGTAGTACCTGACACATGAAAGGTGCTAAAAAAATTTTTATTAAATGACTGATTGAATGAATGCTGTATCATTTTCAGGATTCTTGAGTAGGTTATTTCGCATATCTCAAAAAATCAAACTTAGGACTGTTTTTAACTTGAAGATCTTGTTCCAGAAATAGTTGCTGAGGTTATAACATCAGTTCTTTGCCTGTATAATATAAAAATTTCTCTCTCGTAACCATGGAACAGAGCTCTTAATTCTAAGTACAATTTATATATACAGGGTGAGGCTCTCTCTTTCTGGAAATGATTATTTGTCTGAGATTTTAGACAACTACCACACTAGGCATCCTCTAATCTTCTGATTATTCTTTGTCACACTTGTGACTTCCTCTGCAGATTTTGTTATTCTCAGTTGCTTTTAACCATACTTACACATAACATGGAATTTGTGGGGTCTTTTTTTTTTTTCTGTTTCCTTTGCTGAGGATGGAGAGTTTTTTTTTTCCCATTCTCCTTGTTGCTTGGTATGGTTTCCAGGAGAAAATAGAAAATTTACAGCTAAGCTGTCACCAGATTGCTATTAAAACCTGCTTAATTGTGAAAGAAAAAAGAAAAATCAATGAATGTTATGTTAGAAAAGAATAAAAGGGAGTGACCCACAGGATGGGAGAAAATGTTTGCAAATCATATATCTGGTTTATGATTTAGAATCCAGTATCCAGAATATGTTATATAAAGAACACTTAGTACTCAACAATAAAAAGACAAGTATCCTAATTAAAAAATTGGTAAAGGATTTGAATAGACATTTCTCCAAAGAAGGTATACAAATGACCATTAAGCACATAAAGAGATGTTCAACATCACTAATCAAAACCACAGTGAGGCACCACTTCACACTTACTAGGTTGGCTAAAATAAAAAAGTCAATGACAATTGTTGATGAAAATGTGGAGAAATTGGAGCCCTCATACATTGCTGGTAGGAGTATAAAATGGTGCAGGTGCGTTGGAAAACAGTTTGTCAGTTCCTCAAAAGTTAAATATAGAAGTTATCATATGATTCGGCAATTCCACTCCTGGATATATATCCAAGAAAATTGAAAACATGTCCCCGTAAAAACTTGCCCATATGTTCATAGCAGCATTAGTCACAGTAGCCAAAAAGTGGAAAGAACTCAATGTTCATCAACTGGTGAATGAATATACAAAATGTGGTATATTCAAAAAGTGGAATATTATTGAGCCATAAGAAGCAATGAAATACTGGTACATGCTGCAACGTGGATGAACCTTGAAAAATATTATGCTAAGTGAAAGAAGTCATACACAAAAGGCCACATATTATGTTATTACATTTACATGAAGTGTCCAGAATAAGCATATCCATAGAGACAGAAAGTAGATTAGTAGTTGCCAGGAGGTGAGTAGAGGGAGAAGTGGGAAATGATTGCTGATAGGTATAGGGTTTCTCTTTAAGGTGATGAAAATGTTCTGGATTAGTGTGATACAAGTAGTTGCACAGCTTTGTGAATATACACCACTGATTTGTCTACTTAAAAAGGGTAAATATTATGGTATGTGAATTATATCTCAATAAAAAGATGTTAAAATGTAACTGTTAAAGGGAGTGATTAAGAGTGTCAGATGCCATAGACATCAAATAAAATAATCTCTGAAAGGTGCCATTTGAATTGCAAATTGAGTTTTAATCATTTTATCATTGATCAGTGAACTTAGTCATTGATCATTCACTGGTGATATTGGTGAGGATGAATTCAGTGGAAAAATGGGAACGTAAGATTGACTTCAGTGAATTGAGAGAGGAGTGGTAGATAAAAATAGAATAAATATAGACTTATTTTTTAAAATTGGGGTATAGTTGTTTTACAATGTTGTGTTAGTTTCTACTGTACAGTGAGGTAGAGTTCCGTGTGCTATAGAGCAGGTTCTCATTAGTTATCTATTTTATACGTATTAGTGTATACATGTGAATCCCAGTCTCCCAGGTGATCCCACCCCCCGGAATACAGACTTTTTAAAAGAGGCTTGACAGTAAAGCTTCAGAAAGCATGAGAAAAGAGTGTAGCTGGATAGAAATATGAAATTGAAGTGTTTTGTTTATTAAAAATGATAAGAACCTTTAGCATATTGTGAGGAAGAACCAAGAGAGAAGAGACGAATGTAGGTATAGAGAGAATAATTGTTCAAGGAATGAAATAAAAAGCACAGATAGAGATTAAGCTTAAACAAAACAAGTGATCCATCTCCTGAGAAAGACTGGAAGGAATTAAGAAGTAGATATAGGTAAATTGTAGAATGCAGCTGAGGAAATTGATGTCATTTCTACAGAACTGACTTTATTTTCTCTGAAGTAGGAGGAAAAGTTAATAGTTGAGAATGAGAGCAACAAGGTAGAGTAGAGACACTGAGGTGAGTAATGCAGGGTTGGAATAGGTGCTGGGGGAGAACCAGAGAGCAAATTGTCAGTAATAATAATAAAATAATGATTACTTCTATTGCCAGTTAGGTATTTAGGTACTTTACCTAGACTATATTTATCATCATAATAGAAAACTTAGGCTCAGTGTAGTTAGGTAACTTTCCTCTTGTCAGTTGGAAAGTGATACAGGTAGGATTAGATATCACATTTACATGATTTTAAAGTTGCATTCAAACTTTAGGTTGAAGATAATAAGTATAGGCTGTCAACATCAATGGATATTTATGGCTATCTTTCATAGTTTGATTAGCATCTCAATAAAGAAAGTAAGAAGATGGAAAGAATCTATTAGACTTACAGTGTGCTTTAAGAATTGAGCAAATGAGTTTTCTCCTCATCTTTTAGTTACGGCAGCCTCCAGTTAAGCGTTTGAGACTTCGTGGTGATTGGTCAGATACTGGACCCCGAGCAAGGCCTGAGAGTGAACGAGAAAGAGATGGTAACTATACTTTGGTCAGCTTTTTAAAAATATGGTATTTAAAAATTAATATTTTAACTTGTTTCCATTTTTTTCACTATTATAAGTGATGCTGTAACAAACCTCTTCATACATATCTTACCATACTTGTGCAAGTAAGTGTATCTTAGGATAAATTCCTAAAAGTACAATGTGTGGGTCACTGGATAATTACATTTTAATTTTGATAGTTATCAAATTACCCTCTGAAAAGTATGCACTATTTTGTATTCCCACTGAAAGTGTAAGAATGTCTTTTGCCACAAAAAACATTGGGTATTATCAAACATAGTAATTTTTGCCTTTGTATTTGATATAAAGAGCAATGAAAACTCACAGTTTCCAATCTGAGAGTTTTATAAGAGCACATAAAAAAATTGTTTTTCCTCCTGTTTTTTCCTGGGTCTTAGTTGCAGCAGGCAGGCTCTTTAGTTGTGGCATGCGAACTCTTAATTGTGGAATGTGAACTCTTAATTGTGGCATGTGTGTGGGATCTAGTTCCCTGACCAGGGGTTGAACCCGGGCCCCCTACATTGGGAGTGCAGAGTCTTATCCACTGTGCCACCAGGGAAGTCTCTTACGATGGCACATTTAAAATAGAAGTAATGTGTGTGATTTTAATAAACGGATCTATAGCAAAAATCTTATTCCAATGATTTCTGAAATCTTTTAAGATCAAAAGCATATTTCCCAATATATTATTGTTGGTATTATTTAATATATTTTAAAATATGAAGCTACATTATATAAAGGTAATGAAGCATAAAATAAATTCTGTTTTCACAGAAAATTCAAAAACAAATGATTTCCATTTTAAATTATATGATTGTAAAATAGAATTGTCACAGTTTCAATTTGATGTGATACTTAATTCGAAAATGTCCTTAAGAAAATACTCATATATTTGAGGGGAGAAAAGCGGGGAGGAAAGAGATAAATAAAAAATTTTCTGGTTTCCGTTAATTTCAATTATGTGGAATTTGCAGTAAATGATGATAAAAATAAATTAAGTTTAGGGAAATTTAAGTGAGAGGGCAAACCTTCAGTTTAAGGAAATTTAAGTGAGAGGTCAAACTTTTCTTTCAGTCTGTTCAACTGAGAATTCATGAGCCCTTCCTAGCTGTCTACTCTTAGAACTAAAGATGTGGGTTGAGGTAGGGGTGGTAGTGTGGAAGTACCTAAGAATTGGCAAACATGTAGGAGATGTAAGTCCTGTTCTTGAGGAACTCAAAATAGAGATGGAGAGTCATTCATATAAACATTTACTATAAAATGTGAAGATAGCCCTAATAGGTTTATATATACATTCATATAATTTATTTAGGCAATTTGATTTTTTAAAATTGCTTTCATTTTAAAGGCTTCAAATCAAGGTTTTTGCATTAATGAAAGATCCTGACCTATTCCTAAATTCACTGATAAGACCTGTGTTGTCATAGGAGAGCAAAGTCCCAATGTGTCATTGATGCAGAGAATGTCTGACATGTTATCAAGGTGGTTTGAAGAAGCAAGCGAAGTCGCACAAAGCAATAGAGGACGAGGAAGATCTCGACCCAGAGGTAATTTTTGTTATTAATTAAAGTTACCAGAAAACCTGCAAAAACTATTTATTGAAGTCAGTTTTATTTATATCATCTAATGTATACCATGTTTTATATCTTTAGTAATCATAAGGTTCTTATTGTATTGTGTGGAGCAGTAGAGAACAAAGGGTATTTGGTATAATTTGCTCCTCTAGACCTAGCCTTCATTTTTTGCTTTTCTCAAAAAAAGTAAGAGACTCTGATATCCCCTACTGTAAGTACTTTTGTATGTGCTCTGAGAAGGGATATAGATAAAACTCTTTAGATAAGTTTTATATAATTAAATAGTTTCTTCTTTTGGTTACTTATATACAATGACTGTCAATTGCTGTTTCTGGTGTTAGCCGACCTGTTTTCATATTTTGGTTCACTACTTTCCAGCTTTGTGGTCTTTGGCAAGTTACTTATCTCTGTCAAAAATCAGGAGTATGAAAGTTAACTCCTAAATGTTTTAAGTCCCAAAATGAAAAATTCTGTTGAATTTCATCCATAAATGGTTCTTGTTAAATTCTGCATACAAACTTAAAAAGATTTCTTAGACTATGGATTTGCTTAAGAGTTAATTACATTTGTGCTTAAATTTAAACTAAGAAATATTTAAATCAAGATGATTAAAAGAAAAATTTTTATATTCTGTAGTAGTTGGATCTTGCAAGACATGAACTTGATTAGTTCATTCTGTCTTTCTTTTAATAATATAGATTTGAAGCAAAATCAAGGAAATTTTTAATGTATATTGAGTATTCTTAATTATTCCTTTGCAGATAGCACAAGGCCTAGCACAACACATAGTAGACATTCAAGCCTTTTAAAATCATGACTGCATCATGTTATTTTAGTGGTTAAAACATTACTGCTAATGAAATGGGAATCAGGATCTTAATCCTGTTATGACCTATTTGTAGCTTTACTCTTGTTAATAAAATTTTTTTATTAAATATTTTACCAAGGACATTATGTTATAGAGTAGAAATATATTAATATAAGTCCATATCCTATTATCCAGCTATTAAATCAGAATTATCATCTTCAAACTTAAGGAACTAGACATTATTTATAGGAATCTTTCAAGCTGTTATTTAGCTTTGTGTAAGTCAAGCTACCATACTGAGCATTTTGCTTGAAAGATTGATTATTATAACAAGAATGTGCCATAGGTAAATTTTTTACCCCTGTTAATTAGCCTGGTGGGTGCTTTTGATATCCTGAAATTATCTGTTTCTCTGTGTGTGTGTGTGTGTGTGTGTGTGTCTGTGCACACGTATTTCTTGAACATATCTCTAGAGTAGTTGGTTTTGGAAAGCATTTAGTATTTGAATTTGTATTATGATGTGTTTTTTGAAGGTGGAACTAGTCAGTCAGATGTTTCAACTCTTCCTACGGTCCCATCAAGTACTGATTTGGAAGTGGGTGAAACTGCTATGGAAGTAGACACTCCAGCTGAACAGTTTCTTCAACCTTCTACATCCTCTATGATGCCAGCTCAGGCTCATTCAGCATCATCTTCTACAGAAAGCCCTCATTCTACTTCTTTGCTGTCTTCTCCAGTCAGTGAACAAAGGCAGTCTGTTGAGGCATCTGGACACCATACACATCATCAGTCTGGTGAGGATGTTACTCTTTAAATAGGCTATGGTTCATCTGATGATTTCTGATAATGAAAACTTCTTTTTGGGCTATTTTGAAAGATACTAAATCACATCAACTTATTCTTGCTGGAATAAATGATCAAAATGACATGTAATATGTGAATGTGTAACTTAAAAACAAAATTCAAGTATGCCTCACTTGCATGAATTTTAACAAATAGCAGGAATCTTCAGTTTACACAAGACAGTTCTTTAAAAAATGTAAGTACCAGCAGATAGTGTTTTGACATAGTTTAATGCACTTGACTTAACAATTACTTTTATAGACCATTATAGACCAAAATATCTTTCTTAAGCTTTTTTGGTTGTCTGTGTTAAAGTGATAGTGAAAATATAGCCCTGATTATTATTAGATCCATTGTATTTATGTTTTTTAAATTATTTTTCCTCAAATCATGACATACTTTTAATACATTCTTTATGATGAATTTTATGTGGTCTCTTGTCAACAATGTATACAATTTACCAAAAGAATTATTTCTCCTATATTTACGTGAAAAAAATTATTTTAACAAATCCTTGTCTTCTTGGTATTTGATGTTAGTGAAAAAAATCAACTCCTAAATTCTGTTAAAATTGTGTTTTCCTCTCAATATTACAACTCCTCATGTTCAAACACCCCACCCCACCCCCAGCTATGGAATGTGCTAGTGTTTACATCAGTAATCTTTAGCAGATATGTCTGTAGTTTACTTGACATTTTAAATATATACATGTAATTATAATAACCAACAAGATGTTCATTCATATTTTTCTTTGAGTTTTTATAAGGAAGTATATTCCTCAATATATAATCAAAAATATTAGCAACTAAAGATACATCTGGCATGCCTCAGCTAAAGCCTATAAAAAAAATTCCTAACAGCTTAACTGCCAAGCTGTCACTTTATTCTTGCTTCTCTGAAATCTGATGCCAGATCACCAAATATGGGGTGTTTTAAATTAAGCACTCTTTTATCAGTATATCCCATTTTTGGTAATTCATTTTCAGTTTCTATGGGAATAGAAGCCAGACTCAATTATGTGGCTGTTAAATAACACTTGTGTACAATTTACCTATAATAATAACCTAAAGATGAGCTATAAAATTAGATTTTCCACATTCTGATTGATACAGCATTTCAAGTTATGGGAAAATAAAATACTTTGGAGGGTTAGGGAAGTCTGGACAGAATCATTTAAAAGTTTGCTTTTCAAAACAGGTAAAATTGGTAAAAACAAGACTTTTTAAAGTGATAGCATGGTTGGGAATAGTCTTAAAGATTCTGATCAATTATAAGTTTGGTCAAAACTTAGCAAGAAGATTCCCTATCTCATGTTCACGTTCCACTGAATCTTAACTGATTCCAATTGTTTCTTAAATACATTTCTGAGTAAACTACTTAGTATGGAATTTCATTTTTCCTTTTTGTCATAGATACTTAACACATTCTAATACTACATTTGAAATTACTAAATCCTTTTTAATATTTGATGTAAGTATTAAATACTTGAATACTATTTCTATTTCATTGAATCATTGAAATAGAAAAAACCATTTTTGTGATGATCAAGCAACATTGAACATTACTTGGCACTTTTGTCTATATATTTTTCAGAGAAACGTAGGAAATACTTTTAACTGGTAGGTTATGGAAAGAATTTTGGCTGACTAAACTATGGAAAATAGGAATATTTCCATGTTACCAAGACAGTATTGCTGTTGAGGAAGATGATTTGATATTAGATGTAACATCTAAAGATTATGTCTGTGATTGTTTTGACAATAGGCCTTTCATAATCCCAGAGTTTAACATTTTAACAATAAGAACTTAATGCTCTTTATGTTTTGTTTTGTTTTTTTTCTCAATCTTTTATTCACTTCTAAGTCCAGATGGGTTTGTGGATAGTAGGAATTGTCCATGTAGGTGGGAGTATCATCCTAGAGCCATGATTTCTATTATTGCCTTGCATAGAGATAGAGAAAACAAAAAGTATGCTTCTTGCCTTGCTGTGGATACCTCTTTATGTAAATGTTTGTATCTTTCATTCAGGTCCCTTGCATTTCCTCTGTCACTTTTACTGGATTGAGGGAGAGGGACAGTGGGAATGTGAAGACTTGCCTGGCAAAACTCCATCTCTGACTGAACCTAATTATTTGCCTTCTCTTAGTCTGCAACTGAGTCACTGATAGTGAAGAAATTCATGACTACAGATTTCATTGGCACTCCGCGTTAAAGCAGTCTTCCAACACTGTTGCTCAGCACCTAGACAGAATGTCTGTTTCACACCTTCATGTCTCTCAAACTTTTAGCACCGCCCTTTACCCTCATCCCACCCCCTAGCTGATAACCTTCTTTCATTCACAGTGGGGAAAAAAAGCGTTCACTTTCCTACTTTTGAATCTCCCAACTTTCCAGCATCTATACTCACATTGTCTGTGACAGAAGCAGTCACATTTTGGGAAGAAGTGTATCTGCTCCTAACAAAAGCTAGCCAGTGCATCTCTTTCCAGCTTCTCAAGGACTTTGCTCCTTCTCCTGCATCTTTATTATTACCTTTTCTACTGAATTTTTCCTTTCCACCTCAAACATGCTCTATAATTATCTTCTGTCTTAAAAATATCTCTTAACTGTCCCATATTCCCCTCCAGACTCAAGTCTTTGCTTCTTTTATAATCAGAGTCTTCAAAAGAATAGCTTACATATACTGTCTCCATTTTCTTACCATCTTTCACTTATTTATCAACCAACTCCACTCTGCCTTTTAACCTCCTTTTCCACTGAAACTTTGTCAAAGTCACCAGTGACTTCCATTTTGCCTATTTTAAAGTATACTTCTTTGTTCGTAGTTAGTAGATTTTTTAACCCAGTTGCGTTTAACGTAGTCTGTCACTTCTGTTTTGAAACACTTACCTTTTTTGGCATCTATGACACCACTTTTGCCTACTTACTCTTATTAGCAACTCTGGCTGGTTTTCAGTAGCCATTTTTGATATTTCTTATTCTATAATTCTCAATATTTTAGTAAAACCCCTAGTCTGTGCTCTCTTCTCTACATGCACTCTATCCCTGGTTAATTGCATCATTTCCCATAGCATTTAATATCTCCTCTAAGTTGATGATTCCCAAATGTATATTGACAATCTGATTTTCTACCCTGAGTTATAGACTCCTGTGTCCAACTGCTTATTTGACTTCTTTTTGGTTATCTTTGGACATCTTAGGTTTAATGTGTCCAAACTGAAATTTAATTTATCCTCCTATCCTTCCCGTCTCACTAATCTCTTTCATCTTGGTCATTTCATATCTCAGTAAATTGTAACTACTGCTCATGTGCTTATTTTAATAGCCTGTGAGTTACTGATTCCTTGCTTTCCTTCATGTCCCACACCCAATCCATCAGCAAGTTCTGTTGGTTCTGTATCTAAAATATGTTCTACTTCTTTCCATCTTACATCATTTGTTGTCCACTAATTGATCTCTCTTCATTTACTCTTGTTCCCTTATAGTTTATTCTCCATGCAGCAGCCAGGATGAGTATCTTAAAATGTTAAATCAGGTTATATAGTTTTGTTGTCTAAAACCCCTCAAAGACTTCTAATTGCATTTATAAATATAAATACAAGAGAAAAAACTCAAACTCCTTACTGTGGACCTAAAAGAACCTATATGGCTGGGCCCTTGCCTATCTCTAGCTTCATTTCGTACCACATTCTCACTTCCTAATGATCATTACGCTCCAGCTGTACTGGTTTTCTTTCAGTTCCTTGAATGTGCCAAGTTTTCTTCTGCCTCTTTCTTTTGGATTCTGAGTCTTTGTACTTACTGATCTCTGTACCTGAGAAGCAGCTCTTCCTTTTTTATTGGTTCTCAGCTCCAATGTCACCCAAGGGAGGTCTTTGATAACTACTCTAGCTAGATTCATCTTCCTTTCCTATCCTCCCTAAAATTTTATTTTCTTTTATATAGCCCTATTTATTTCCTGAAAAGTACTTATTAAAATTTGTAATTATTTTATTTTTTATTCATTTGTTTATGACTTATTTTCTCTTGTTAGAAAATGCTCTCATAAAGACAGAGATTTTATTTATCTTGTTCTACGTAAGCCTCTTTTTCTTCCCAACAATAGTTACTCTTTAATGATACTGTTAAGACTGTTATCTTTAAGCTAGTATAACCTATATAGAATATTTAGCTATATTATAGTCTTTATAGTTTCAGTCCCATTTCATTCATTCTGGATGTTTCCAGTAGGCTCTGCAAATTTGATGATACCTAGGGAAGATGCTGTGAATGGACATCCAGTCATTTATTGCTTTTGGATCCATTATTTGCCCTTGGCTGTCCAGACCACATAAGACTGAATAGATATTTTTTCTTACTTTGTTCCAGAAATATTTTATGGAAATACTTTTAAAAAATCATTTTGATAAATGATAAAATCAAGACAGAAATATGGGTAGGAAGAAAAAATGGAGCCACAGTGAGGTGAATATATAAAATGCATACCTGAAGAATAGTGTATCTAGAGGGGGCCACAGAGTTGGCTTTGGGTATAGTAGCTGAATTAGGAAGATAAAATATACTAAAGTGGAATTTGAAGTCAGTTGGTAGATCTTTTTTTAAAATTTGGACATCTTCACCCTTCATATTCTTGAATTTTATTTTCATTCACATAGACCATTTGCAACTACATTCTATATACATAACCCAGAATCTAACATTTTGATTCTTATGTTATACATGGTCTTTTCTTGAATATTTAACAAAAGACTGTGCCTTTGAAAATATGGTTATAAGATTATCTATTTAAAAACCAGATAGGGGGCTTCCCTGGTGGCGCAGTGGTTGAGAATCCGCCTGCCGATGCAGGGGACACGGGTTCGAGCCCTGGTCTGGGAAGATCCCACATGCCGCGGAGCAGCTGGGCCCGTGAGCCACAACTACTGAGCCTGCGCGTCTGGAGCCTGTGCTCCACAACAAGAGAGGCCGCAATAGTGAGAGGCCCGCGCACCGCGATGAAGAGTGGCCCCCGCTTGCCGCAACTAGAGAAAGCCCTCGCACAGAAACGAAGACCCAACACAGCCAAAAATAAATAAATAAATAAATAAATAATGCAAATGAAAAAGAAAAAAAAGTATTCAACAAGTACTTAAAAAAAAAAAACCAGATAGGTATGACTGTGAGCTGATAGGTTAAAATGAAATCTTCATAGTTTTATTTATAAAAAGTATTTCAAAGTAACTATAAAATACTTTTTTCTTTCTTAGTAATGCCTATCAGACATCACTTTTAGTTGTTTCTTAAACTAAGTCTAGAAATGTCTTCATTTTGTGTGTTATCTGTAATTTTTTTCCATGGTAAGGAGCTTCCTATAATGAGAGAATGTTAAATGAGGCATTCATTCCAGTGTGTTATAGTTTAATTGCCTCCTTTGGTCTTACTTTAGTCTAAGAAAGAGAAGGTGGTTTCTTTGGATTGGATGGGGATATCAGTACATACAAAACTCAGTTTTGGGGGCTCACCTTGAGAAGTGAGTCACCTAAAGGATCCATGTGTTTCTAATTAATGGACCACTCAGACCATGAGAATTGAATTTTTTTAAGATAGTGTTTCATGGCTTATGCGTGGATTCCTGCTTATTTACAAATTACTGTGTCTGCTCAGGTTTATACATTTATTTAGGTCCTTTCATAATCTTTATAGCTGAATTGAGCTCTGTAGAAAAATTCCTGGGGAAGTAAGAACTCTGTTGTATGGCATGGCATAGCAAAGCAAACCTTTCAAAGCCCAGATACTCAGTTTATAGTTTCCTTAAAGGGGATCAGGATCTAGTCAGATGAGATACAGGCAATTTAGAGATTAGAAACAAGTGGAAATATTAGGTTAGTGACTTCCACTTTGGGGAAACTAAAGAAGAGATCAGAGGAACTTGGAAGTTAGTAAAGGAGTGACCAGTTCTAGGAGAGAAAAAAACACAAGGATCACCTGGACAAAGGAGCAAGTTGGGAGTGGGGGACAGTTGATAGCAAGCAGATAAAGTACCACCAAATTAGATATAAAAATAATCCAGTGTCCAGGACAAAAGACCTTATGTATTGGAAGAGAGGCAGGACTTGAGGTTAGAACCAAATAGACCTTTGTTGGGTCAACTATAGTTTATTGTTCTTTTCCATCAGTGGGAATTGTCATTAGGGAGACTAGCCTAGAGTCTTTCAGAAAAAAACAAGAAGAGCAAGGTTAGTAGTTTCAGGAGATGAAAGTACAAATTTCCCATTAGCAGTTCCTGACTCTTTGTTGAGGATTTTTTTGTTATTGCTTTTAAAATTCAACCCAAAGGTATTCAGTGTATTCACTTTCAATTTTGGCTAATGGTAACAAAAATTTGTTCTCCAAGCATTTATTCATATTACAAATTATATATGTTTGTTTATACATTCTTTAAAAGATGTAATGTGTATGTGTCTTATGTGCCTTTAATACTTCAAACTGCTAGCAGAACTATTTGTTTAGACTGGTATTTCTGCTTGGAATTTTTAATTCAATATTTGCCTTTCCTAGTTAGCTGCATGATGACTTCTTTCCCTAGCCTCATTTTTTTTTTTTTTTTTTTTTTAACTTGGTTGGGGAGACATACAACCAGCCTTCAAGTAAGCAAACAAATTCTTCTTTGAAAAGCACTGGGAGCATTGAATTAATGGTTCATGACATTATCATAACTAAATCTTTTTTTTTTTGGTAACTAAATCTTAATTTTCCAAGTTATAGAGCACCACTGCTTATATTTAGAGCCTGCTATTGATTTGCTACATCACCTAGTGGGTCTAGGATGGAGACTCATATCCCCATAAAACATTTGGCAGTGCAAGAGAGAGGGTTTGAAACAACCATGAAGTTGGGTGAATTTTTTGTGATTTTTTTTTTTTTTCAGTTTTCTTAGCAAAACTTGACATATCTGTAATCTCTCTCTTTATGGTAATTTCTTTTGAAGTATAAAATGACAAACTTTATGGCTGCATAATAATGCTTTATTTTATGTTGCTAAAAGTGTTACTACTATGCTGACAGTAACTATGGGATATGTATATACCTAAAAAGAAGGCACTAGGGCTTCCCTGGTGGCACAGTGATTGAGAATCTGCCTGCCAATGCAGGGGACGCGGGTTCGAGCCCTGGTCTGGGAAAATCCCACATGCCGTGGAGCAGCTGGGCCCGTGAGCCACAACTACTGAGCCTGCGCATCTGGAGCCTGTGCTCCGCAGCAAGAGAGGCCGCGATAGTGAGAGGCCCGCGCACCGCGATGAAGAGTGGCCCCCGCTTGCCGCAACTAGAGAAAGCCCTCGCACAGAAACGAAGACCCAACACAGCCATAAATAAATAAATAAATAAATTTAAAATGCATTAAAAAATTTTTTTTTTTTTTTTAAAAAAGAAGGCACTATACTATTGAGCGTCACAATTTATTTGTTAATGAATACTACCCTACTTGGTATTGGAGAATTTTCTAGGAGGAACTAGCAATGAAAGACTATGATGACACTTGAATTGTTAAACCTTAACTGCCAATTGCATAAAATTCTTTATAAACAGGGGACATGGTAACAAGAGGTTAGTGTCTCTGGCATGATTGATTCTGAAACAACAAACCAAATTTTACACTCTTATAATCTATATAAAAGAGGCTGAAAGTTATTTGGTAGTTTGTATAATTTGCTGTCAGTGTCAGTGAGAGAAATTCCATGTGCTCCCTCCATCAAATCTACAACTAATCTCTACTCATATACTCTGCCTCCTCTTTGGTTAGAGTGGATGACATTTTTATGCACCTATCTAAAGCCAATTCCTCCTCTTATCCACTGTAATTCACCTCCTTTGGTCTACTCAAGGACATCATTCCCGCATGTGCCCACTTCTCATTCATTATCTTTCTTCCTTCTCCCAATTAAACATTGTCCATCAGCATACAAACATATGTATTATCTCCCAAACTAAAACAAACAAACCTCCCTTGATTCTGTTCTCCCACCAACAATCAGCCGATTTCTCTGTTCCTCATTGGCAGCAGAACTTCTAGAAAAAATATATATGCTGTGTCCCTCTACTTCTTTACTTCCCCTTTCTCTTGAACCTGTTCCAGCCAGGTTTTGGCCCCTGTGACTTCACTGAAACGGCTCTTGTCAAGGTCTTCTTTGTGGTTAGTTCTCGGTCAGTATCTTTTTCATTGTATCAGCAGACACAGCTGCTTACTTTATCCTTCTTGACACACTTTCATCACTGAGCTTACAAAACTTGGCTCACTCAGCTCTCCAGCCTCCTCACTGGATTCTCCTTACTCTTCCTGTTCTTCCTTCTCTTAAACACTGAAGTGTCCCAGAATTTAGTTCTTAGACTTCTTTATTATCACTTATTCTCTTAATGTGGCTTAAAGTAACATCATCAGTGACATCCAGATTTACTGGTGAATTCTAGACTATTACAGTGAGTCCCTACTCAGTTTCTCCACTCGGATATCTGTTAGTTCTTTTCTTCCCTCTAATACTACTTGCTCCTTCTCGATTCTTCCCGTCGCAATAAATGGCAACTCCATTTTTCCTGTTATCTACACCAAAAACTTTGGGATCACTCTGCATCCAAACTATCAGCAAATTTTTCTCCCATTATCTGTAGTTTATATCCCGCATCCAGATATACTTCCCCCTCTGAACATTAGTGTTTGCTCTTTCCTTTGCCTGGAACACTCTTCCTCCAGATATCCATGTGGTTTACTCCTTCACATCCTTGAGGTCTTTGTTCAAAAATCATCTTAGGAGGAGAAGCCTTCCCTTATGACCATACATAAAACAACCACCACTCCCCCACAATCTTCATCACCCTGACCTTACCCTGCCCCATTCACTTCATAGCAGTTATCCCTACTTGACACAGATAAATGCATACATGTATATTATATATGTGTGTGTATGTGTGCAGTGATGTCTGTTTTCCTCTCAAAACAAATGAGTAGGGACTATTTTTTTGTTCAATGTTTTATTTATCCCCAGAGCCTAAAACAATGCCTCATACCTAGTAGGTACTCAGTATTCTCTGCAGAATTTCATGTTATACTATTTTTATTTTTTATCTGTGACCACTGCCTCAGTTAAAGTTTAAGAAAATGTTAAAGATTATGTAAATATTTTTCAGCTCAAAAGAAAAAGTAAATGATAATTCCAACATAAAAAGAAACATTTTAGCTGAAAAATGTAAAACTTTTACTTTTTAAAGGGCTCTCTACTAATAAATTTCAAGAGTTATTTCCAAATGCATAACTTTTTCATAATCTTAATTATTATTTGATTGAAATTAATAGTTTTTGTATATAGAGTAAATGAGATAACTGATATTTTTCAATTTTTCTTAGTATTGTAAAAAGAGATGCAATTAGGAAAGGAATGTTCACTTTTAAATGTTTTGCTTATGGAAGATTTTACTTTCATTCCGTTTAATTACTTAAATACCCTTAGAGAACTCTATGTGTCTAATTCATCATAGTTAAATAGAAGCATTTGGGTGTGTAAGTATGTATAGTTTATCATAATTTAATGATCAGTAATTTTTTGAGTAATTTGTTTTTAGTATTCCTCTGTGAGACATGTGTTTTTATTTATACCCTTCTGTCTTAAATGTATAATCAGATTCTTACTGTGTTCTGTTGTATTACTATCTTTTCACCCTTCTTTTCCTATCTGTGTCAGAATTTCTAAGGGGGCCTGAGATAGCTTTGCTCCGTAAGCGCCTGCAACAACTGAGGCTTAAGAAGGCTGAGCAGCAGAGGCAGCAGGAGCTAGCTGTGCGTGCCCAGCAGCAGCCTTCCACTTCTGATCAGGCTTCTCGTGAGGGCTCTGCACAGGACCCTCAGGCTTCAGGTTATTCATGTCAAGTGTCCTTAAGCAGCTGGTAGAGTTGGTTTCTTAACACTGCTGCTGTGTAATAAGATGCTTCCCTTTTCCCCTTCCAAAGAAAGCTGATGCGCTTGCAGCTTTTCCCTCCGTTTCTTGCATATGGTGAAATTTATCATCACACGGCTAGAGGGACAGATTGGCAGCAGCACTTGCTAGAGAGACAAATATAAAATAGTCCATTATTTTATTTGTAGTTTTGGAGAAGGGCAAATATTTATTACTTTTATGGCTAATGAGATACTATGTAATAATCTAGTGAACTTAGAGCCTACATTGATAGTTCTATTGAAATTTCCTATATGCTGAAATGATATCTGTGCTTATGGCTCCTAGCTCCTCTTCTTTTTTTTTTTTGCTTTGAAAGTTAACCAGTATTTCTATTCCCATATAAACCTAGTAATGCTAGATTTTAGAATTATAATGTTGTTTGGCCGTTCTAGCATGCTGACTCAATCATCCCCTTCTGTAATTATTTGAAATTTTTCAATATTTGCTTACTTATTCCTCCAACACATAATCAACTTTCTGGTATACAGGGCAGCAAAAATATTCCAGTTTTATGTTCCTGTTTTTTTGCGATAAAACTCTGATAAGACAGTAATAATCTGTGCCACTCTCTTTTTCATTGAGTATTTTAGTGGCTCAAGTTATTTTTATGGCCAAAAAGCTCATGATGCTCAATAAACATTTGTTGAAAGAATTAGTGAAAGATATCGCATAAAATAATCTGTCAGCTTAATTCTTTCAAGATGGATAGTAGATACTATGTATCCTGTACTATAGGTACTATAGTAGGTGCTGTCATACTAATGAGATTATACTACTTTGATACACTTTGTTTTGGCACCCTAAGGAGTGATGAGTTGGGAATTAATCACTTTGAGAACTCTGATTAAATTACTTGGAATTAATCTGTATATTGGTAGAACTGGACAACCTCCACTTTATAAATATCTGTTCCACTAAGTGCTGTGGTGATAAAAGCATATTATGTAATACCATGGTGAAATAAAATAGATTTAAATAACTGCAATATAGGTATGATGTTTGGAACAAATTATGGACCTGATTTTTAACTTATTATTATATTAATGGAGAGAATATCAGTCAAGCAAAGAAGATGTCTCTCTCTCTGTCTTTTTTTGTTTTTTTCTATAGAGAAATCTTTTCCTATACTTAAAACTAACAAGAAAGTTTGATTAGATTACTGCTGTGACATTTAATAATAATACATTTTGCTATGATTTTGTGCTGTGTATAAAACTCTAGCTCGGGTTTTAAAAGTAAAAATATATAACATATAAAACAATAAGAAGGAAGATAAAATATCCCTACATGTATAAATATTTTTTAAATACTGAAATTTAGCAGATAACAAACCAAGTATTAAAGTGAATTTGAGTATAAAGCAAAACTGTCTACATTATCAGTAGGGAAATGTACATGTGGACATTAGGAAAATATTGACACTCAGTCTTTATATCTAGTTTATCAATTTGAATCAAAGCAAGTTCTTTTTAGAATCAGAAAGCTTTAGGGTGATTATATGGTCTTTGTAAAATAAGATGCTGTTTTCCCAACTCTAAGCATCATTCTTATTAAATAGTACCTAGTTTGATAACCAGTATATTTTAAAAAGCCAAAGTTGAGTTAGATGCCTTGCCAGTTTTGAAGTTGAGAAACATGTTATCTTAATTTTGTTATTAAACAACTTACTTGGGCTGCTGAGGCTGCCCACGTGGACCAATCTTAGAGGCCCTTAGTGCTGTCACTCAGTGTATGTTGCTCCCTTCACCTACAAGGTGAAACACGTCATCTATATCATACGCTTTTAACATAGCATTCATATGAGACCCCTAGTAAGTCTAACCTGTAACATGGCCTGGGTCCATTTGTTAGTGTTACTTTTATCTTATTCTGTCCTCACATGTTAGGAACACTATTTGGTAATTAAAAACTTTAAGAACAGTTAAATAATGTATTGTTAGTTTGTTACAAAGGATAACTAATAAAGTATATATATATTTTGTCCATTTAGTAAATTTTGGATGCGAGGAAAGATGAGTTGACTTAATGCAAAATTCTTCATTTCAGAACATTCAAATTATAAAAATACAGAATAGGAATTAAATTTATGAAATTCAACAGGGAGATAGGTTTTCTCTGAATAACAATTAGCAAAACATTTTCTTATACTTCATGATGTATGAATACAATTTTGTGTATGTGTATTGGGGACATTAATTGATCCATTCACTCATGCTAGATGTTACTACTAAAATCATCAATATAGAATAGCACGGAATTAACATTCTAGATTTTAACTTTTTAACAGTAGAAGACTGTGCAATTCTCATAAAACATTTTCCCATTATATGTTGTTGTCTTCACAGTGTCAGCAAGTGATGATACTGTCAATAAATGATACTTCTATCATTTTCTCACCTATTTAAGCCTTTTAGGTATAAGATATTCAAAGGAGACATTAATGTGATTTGGAAACGAAGAAATTTTAACAAGTGTAGAATTTCTGAATGATTACATTGTCTGATAAATATTTTATTCTCTTTTCAAAATATAGGACTCGTGAGAATATTTTGTGAAAGGCTAAGTGTAAGATGAATCTACCTAATACCTAATTTCTGTAGGAAAATGGGATCAAGCCATCAAGCCATTTTATAGAAATAATCTACATTTGAATGAGATCAAATGGGAAGGCGCCTGATGCCAGTATTTCTTGGCGGTTGAAAACTAAAACATCATTCCAAGGCACCAAGTGCTATTTAAAATGAGCTAAGTAAGATAGATGTTAAGATACGTTTAAACAATGGTTTCCCCCCCTTTTTTTCAGCTGTGAAATCATAATTTCATGGAGAAGTTCTAATATAAAATACATAAAAGTGACAGTGTTGTGATTGAACATAAAGAGAGTTAAGAAATGACAACCCAACTCCTTGTCCTTCTTGCCACCCCCAAGCCACCTCTGCTCTCTGAAGCACACTTTGAACACCACTCCTCTAAAAGAATTTTCGACACCTGTAAATGATAATTATTCATAGCTAATTTCCAAAATTTTTATTTTTCCAAGTCAGTATATATACTTTTTAAATATTTTCACTTTAGTTTTTTTAAAAAAGTGCATTTTTTCTAGGCTTTTAGGAAATACATCACAACTCATTTCTAGTCTTTCAGTTTTGTTTTTTTTTTAAATCATAAAGAGATGAATTTACCTTCATCAGATCACTGCCTGGGTGTTAGACTGGCTGAGTTCTTGTCCCTGGCCCTACGACAAATGACCTTGGGCAGGTCATTTGGCTGCTTTATGCCTCAGTTTCCCAATTATTGATTTATTTAAGTAGCGTGGCCTGCCATAATTTATAGAGATGGCATAAGGGTGGGATGGAGAATACTGTATAAAGTTTTTATACTCCTAAGTAGAGCAGTACACATAGTAATGGGCTATCTTAATTATAGTGACTTTAACTAACTACCTCAAGTTGTCCTCATTTTACGGCCATGTAAGGTTGATAGCATTCAGGGTTTTGAATGAGCTGTATGTATGTTTATCAGATGAATGCCGTAAATAGCTATGGCAGAGGCATTCAGCATATGGCTGATTTTAAACCCAACTCTTTTTTTCCATTTCAGGTCCCCTGAAGTCATGGGTTGCTGGCTCCTGCTCAGAGTGACAACACCCTGTGGAGTCTGCTGGTACTGGCCCAACCACCACAGAGCCCCACTGGAGCATGGAGCCAGCCTAGAGAGGGTGTCAGGTAGGAACTGTTTTTTCACTTTATGGCACGGTTTTGCCGATTGGAAAAGAAAAAAGTAAATTTTATACCCCTTAAAGGGTATAAAACATTGGTGAATATTTTAAGGGGCTTTTCAAAACTGAGCCATATTGGAAAAAATCAGCACTTACCCGGTCCTGTGCAAGCAGGCTCTATACAACATCCAGTTCCCCACAATGTCCATGATGTCAGTTACACGTAGCACTTCTCAAATGGATGCGTTTGACCCAGGTGTTTAGTGATTATAATAACATAAGCAGTTAGTAAATAGTTCTGCAAGTATTTCTGCAAGTACATAGTACAAGTAAGTATTTCTGCAAAAGTATTTCTGCAAGTACAAGTACATAGTAAGTAGTTCTGCAAGTACATAGTTCTGCAAGTGTTTCTTAACTACTCTGAATGATAGGGTCCTGAGCAAAACAGTGATGGGTCTCTTGGCACTTTAAATGCAAGACCATGCTCCATGTTTTTCAGAACAGCCTCCTATCATCATTTTTCATTCAACACCATGTTTCTGAAAAACAAGCAAGTAATAACATATATGCTGTCTAAGTAGTTTACATGGATCATCTCATTACATCTTCACAAGAACAGTATGTGGTAGATATTGTAATTATCCCCATTCTACAGATGGAGAAACTGAGACTTGGAGCCGTTAAATAACTTGCCCACGGTTACAGTATTACTGAGTAGGAAAGCCAGATTTGAACCCAGGGAGTCTGACTAAAGAGTCCTTGTTACTTAGATTATAAATTCCTCATTTTTTTCTACAGTTGAAAAAGTTCAGATGTCCAGGGGCTAAAGAAGTTTCTCAAAACTAAAACACGAAATTTTTGGAGATACACGGTAATTAACCATGAGACACCTTGAGCTTAGACTGAAGGAGCTTTTGCCTAAAGTTTATCTCTACTTTAAAAATAATGATAATCTAAGACATTTCCAATAGGCTGACCAACTGTATTGCATTTTGTAATAAATTATCATTGGACTGTATGGTCAGATTTTTATTTTGTGATAGTGCTTTCTAGAAGACATTTCACAGAAAGATGGAATAGAGTATGCAAACACTGAAGCAATCAGCATTGAACTAATACTTGTTTGTTTTTTTAATATTAGATATTCTGATGATTATTGTGTTAACATTTGGAAATACTTCTGTGAGTTGGAAATTATGGGTATTGTATTTCTGAATATCTAGTGACATAGAAACATTTTACTTCAAATGTTTTATGTGACAGGAAAGTAATCCTTCCAAAAACAGTTGCATGGTACCCAAAATTAAAAATAGAATGGAAGCAATGATGAAGAAGGATTTCTTCTTAAAGATTGGTCTTCAACATGGAAAGAACGACAGCTCCCCAGATATACACAATATCTGTGACAGACTGTAAAACCAAAACGGAAGCCCTTTTAGCTTAATATCTTTCTGTCTTAACCTAAACTTTGTTAATATTTTAAATACTTCAAGAGTTTGAAAACACACAATTTTGTGGAGATGATAGCATTCTGGATCCTTTCTCAATGTGTTTTATTTAAAAGCTTACATAAGATGCACTTTAATAAGATTTGTACATTCCATAATATTCATGAAAATATTAAATATTTGAAAAAAGATTGCTTGGAGAGTTGTTAGTTTTCTGAGGCTTCTTAATGAGAGTATAATGAAATGTATAACAAATCCAAAGGGATAAAAAATATTTCGTAAGAGGCTTTCTAGGAAGATTTTCCAATATTTATTTCACTGTGACTCACATTTTTATTGTTTTTCTTAAAGAATATAATTTTGTTTGTCTCTAAAGACTGACTCATCTGCTCTTCAGAAAGAGCATAGATAGGAATGTTGTATCTAACTCTGAGATGGATATTTGAGAGGTCTTAGAAAAGCAAAGCAAAGCATGGCTAGATTAGGGAACCGATTAAAATACTATCATTCCTACTTTCTTTTTTGTGTAATACAGATTTGTTGAGCTGAATATTCTGATGAAGAGGTGATAAGTAAGGATACTTTAAGTAAAAGCTATTATTTAAATAATGATCATGCTTTATCAAAATCTAGTAATACAAAAATTTATGAGCACACTGGTTATCTCAGGAGGTAGACAATTTAAAATTGATACCAGTAGTCCCAGTAGCAGGATTCAGACTTTTTAACGTGTACAAATTGAAGCAGTCAAGTGGTATAAAATTGCTAAGAATCAAGGATATTTTGGAAAACTTTTAGCTATTGAGTTAAGGACACTCTTAAATCAAAATACTTACCTTTGGGGGAATAATGTGCCATTATGAATAGAAACCGATCAGTCAAAAGTGCAGAGTTTTTGTTTTATTAACAACATTTGCTACGAACAGAGCGTGGGCTGTTAGAAACTAGGAATTATTCTTCCAGTTAGTGGACAGCTATGCTTGCTATCCGCATTTTCCCTCTTCCTGTAGCTTCACTAGCGCACTAGAACCCCAAGCCCGGAATAGTAGCCACCTCCTTCCGTTCCCCAGTGCCTTTCTTAGTTACCAGGTCCCTGGGATGACCAGGAAGGAAGGAGAGCGTTGGATCTAAAAATGTGACTTGTCCTCTGTCACATAGCTAATTATTGTCAAACCAGGGTTGGAATCAACACTGACTAACTCTAGACCGGTGCTTTTTCCATTTTATCATGCTGCCTTTCGTTATACCAGTGTTTTTCAAGCAATAGAACCCATTTATTTACAAAACAAATTATTTTACATAGAAACTCAGTATATCCAAAGGATAAAAATAAAATGTTCTGTTTGAAGCCAAGGTGGAAAGCATGAAGCCCAGACCATAAGCCTTCTCGTTGCCTCTCTTTTCCTTTTCTCACCAGGCACCTAAAGAAACCTAAGCCTTCACAGTACAGTTTTAATATGCACAACATACCATAGAGTTTTAAAAGTTATCTATGTTTCTGTAATGGTAATTACTTCATTGAATATTTCTCTTATAAACTATTTTCTTTGTCTTAAATCTTCACTGGAGCTCTTTTTTCAGCTCAAGATAACATCTAGCTAAGTGTAGTGAACATCTTATTTCAGGCTCTGAATCCTCCAATCCTAAATGAAAGCCATCTTGAGGAGCTGGAGAGAGGGTTTGAGAAGGACAAGGAGTCTTCCTTTTAGTGAGGGAGATACACTGTTTCTATTTTATCTACCTTGCACCTTGTGCCTGTGCTAAATGAATTTGATAAATGGTATATGCATGGAAGTAGAAGAATATTTTCTCAACTCATTCTCAAAGTTGCTAAATGCTTGCCTGGAATAACATATCTTAAGCACATGGCCCTGCCTACTCACTGCTTGGGAAACACACCACAGTACTTACTTCTATTCCCCAACCTTATACATTTGTTTCTTAAGCTTAGAGATGATCATAACATTGCTGTGCAGTTTTCTGCTGCTTACTTTTAAGTTGAAATCTCATTTTTGTTTCAGATTCTCCTTCTTCTGTGGTTAACAAACAGCTCGGATCCATGTCACTTGACGAGCAACAGGGTGCGTGCAACAGGAGATGCGCTATGCCCATCCATCCATAGTTTTATTGCAATGCATAAACCAAGCTCTCTCTCACTTTTTCAAAGCATTTCATTTTGATTATGGTCTGATAGTCAGTATTTTGTGGGCTGAATTACCTTAGGTGGCATTATGCACAAAGGGCCTCCTTGGCCTATACAAATTATTTTCTGTATAAGCTAATTTCTACCTTTGGCCCTTTATGCCAACTTTGGAATCTCTTCCTATAATAGTATTATAATGGATATAATATCGATCCTTTTTTTAATTCTATCTATCATAAAATTGTGTAGAACTGTGGATGTGAGGTTAGCATATTACCTCGTGGCTAATTTAGAAAAAGTTATTTGAACATAGTAATGTTCTGTATTACTGCATTGCTATAATAATGATACTTGATTTTATGTCTCACTTATCTGGTAGTTAAACTCCTGATAGCTTTAACCTTAAGGAATACAATTATGAATGCAGAGGTAAGCTCCAAAGCCACCAATCAGAAGGGAAAATAGCTTCCCCTTCCCCTTGCACTCTTGAAGTAGGAGAGGTATAGAATCCACCCTGAAGCCTTGAGCGGAGGCTGATGAAGTAGATTTTACAAATATTTTTTAAAAATTAAAAAAGAATAACTTAGCACTGTAGCCGTAAGCTTTAGTTGGCTAAAAGTTTACGTATGTAGGATGACTCATTGGTCAACAGTATCGGGGAAATGAAATATTGATGAAGTACCTATTTAGTGTGAAATAGATCTAATTTTAACTGTCTTCTTAGAGAATTATTCAGAAACTAATTTTGAAACAAATTAGAAAACTTATGTACATCTGATCTTACTATTCTTTATAGACCTGAGTTGACAGATATTTGCTATAGATTTTTCTGTTCTTGAGAATGAATGAATGAATTAGTAAATGAATTTGAGAACTAAGAAATTATGCGTGCTTTATCTTTATACATTTATTGTAGAGGTATTATCAGTAAAGAATAATTAAGGTATAAAACAATTACAGCGTTATAATATATTTTACTACTGTTTAGAACTGCTCTCTAATGAAATAATCTGTTTTTGGTAAGGCTATATGCATGTAAATACTACCAGAGGGTTTGTAGCCAAATTCATATTTTATTTAATCTTACAGAATAATTTCCATAGAATTATATTGAATATTATATTTAAGTTGGTAATTAATGTACATATGTTATGGCATATGACAGAAAGAGATGAGAATAAAGGATAACTCCCATATTTTTGCCATCAATACCTGGGTAAATGATGGTGCCATTTACTAGGGTAAACTAGTTCGGAGGCAGAAATCAAAAGGTTCTTTATTTTTTTGGCCATGTAAAGTATGATATGCCTTTTAGTCATATGAGTAGAGATGTTATATAAAAGGTCAGATATTGCATAGGTTTGGCGGAAGCTGCATGATGATAGACCGTCATCAATGTAGCTTTGCAATAAGTTCTCTGAGCAGAAATGTTCTAATGACAGTATATCCAAATGAATTAAATCCTGAGCTTTTACATGCCTTTTTGTTCAGCAGGATGACATCTTTTAAAGTACTGGGGACTTCTACATTATAGGCTTATATTACCTAAAGATAACCTCTACTATACAAGTTAACAGAAACTTCCCACAACTGTCTTTCTCACCTGGACTAATGCAGTAACCTCTTAAGTGGTTTCGTCACATCCACTCAGGCTGTGTCTCTTCTCTACCAACAGCCAGAGTGAACTTTTAAAAATGTAAATCTAATCATGTCTTTCATCTGCCTAAAACTTTTAAACTGTGTCCATTTGCCCTTAGGCAGTCTAAATCCATACCACTTGGCTTGCAGAACTGTACGTGACCTGACCCCTTCCCTCACTCACTAAGCTCTTGCCAATTAAGCCTTCTTTCAATTTTTCTAACACTCTAAGCTCGTTTCCCTCTCAAATCTCTTGTATGTGGTATTCCCTCTACCAAAAATGCTTTTCCCTTTAGCAACTTCTGCTCATCAAAACTCACTTAAATATTACTTTCCCAAAAGTAATATGACATTCTAATCTGAAATAGTTCTCCCCTATTTTTCTCTTTGTGACCTGCTATATTCCTTCGTTGCATTTGTCAAAATTTGTTATCATACGTTTATTTAAGGGATTGTTTGTTTAACTGCCTATCTTTCTCCATATTCTCTAAATGTTTTCATTCACTATAATATATTCAGTGCCTAACATCATATCTGTTTTCATTAAACAGTAAATATTTGTTGAATGAATGAGTAAATCAATTCTTTAAGCAGTGGGATGCTATAGAAATTATTCCAGTTTGGGAGAAACATGACCAGATTTATGTCTTAGATCATTTTGGCAGCTTTATAGATGCCTGATTGGAAGGGAATAAAATTGAAAACAGCAAGACTACATAAGAGGCTATTGCAATAGGCCAGGTGAGAGATGATGAGGGGTCCAATCTAAGGTGATAGCAGTGGGAAATGAGAAGAATAGACAGATTTTTTAAAATATTTAAGAGCTGGAATTGATGGGACTTTGATTAGTTATTAAAAATGAGAGAATGATATCCAGGTGTCTTGATACGGTGATAGATAGTAATACTGAACCAAGATAGGGATTTCAGGAGAAACAGCCGGTTATAGGGGGGAAAAGGTACATGCGATTTTCTTGATATGCTGAGTTTGAAGTACCTTTGGACATCCAAATGGAGAAATATCATAGACAGTTGGATGGAGATATGATATGTTTCTGGAAGTCACCAGAGAAGCCTGAGATGGAGATAAAAATTAGGAATCGTCAATTTACAGATAACAGTTGAAACCACAAGAGTGGATAAAATTGTCTAGGAATAGAGGATAAAGTGAAAAGAGGAAAGTCTATGCTACAGGGAGCAAGCAGAGAAAAGTATCTGGCTAAGGAGACAGAAAAGGAACGATCAGAGAAATAGGGCAGAAGAATGCCATAACCAAAGTCAGGAGAAAAGAAAAGTTCAAGGAGGAACTGGTCAGTAGTGCATTGTGAAGCAATGAAAGGACAGAGAAATGTTTTTGAATTTGGCACTGTGTGGGTTACTGACTGCTTCGGCACTGCAGTTATATGTGGAGGCAGAAGCCAGATAGCAGTGGTTTGAGGAGGAAGATTTTTTTTAAAAAAGTGGACACGTTGGTATGTAGATGACTTTCAATAAGCTCAATTAAGAATGAAAAGGTAGAGAAAAGGTAATGTCTGGGAGGGAGTTATAATTTCAGAACTGAGCATGTTTATAAAATAAGAAGGAATCTTTGTAGAAGAGGTTAAAGGTATAGGGAATAGTTGATGTCCCCAGGTAGGCTATTATTTCAAGTTTTAATCTTTGTCAAGACCCTTGTTCTCTATTTTACCCTGTAGAATGGAAAAAGTGGTACATTTAATAAGTTTTTTCCTGAATATATCTCTAATGATTATTTTAAGCATATTTTAAATGTCTTTTTCATACTTTTAAAAGACACTAATATATTTTTTAATTGACAATTCTGTTTTATACTTACCTGACAGTATTCATCTTCCAGGTGTCCAGGTGCTTTTACATGTTGCTTAATTTAATTTCCCATAGTAGTTCATAGGTTTTATTTCTTTCTTTTTTTTTTTTTTAATTTATTTTTTGGCTGTGTTGGGTCTTCGTTGCTGCGTACGGGATTTTCTCTAGTTGCGGTGAGCGGGATCTGCTTTTCGTTGCGGTGCGACGTCTTCTCATTGCGGTGGCCTCTCTTTTGAGGAGCACGGGCTCTAGGCGAGCGGGCTTCAGTAGTTGTGGCTCGCAGGCTCAGTAGTTGTGGCTCGTGGGCTCTAGAGCACAGGCTCAGTAGTTGTGGTGCACAGGCTTAGTTGCTCCGCAGCATGTGGGATCTTCCTGGACCAGGGATAGAACCTGTCCCCTGCATTGGCAGGTGGATTCTTAACCACTGCGCCACCAGGGAAGTCCTAGATTTTCTTTATTTTGAGGGATTACTAGGCTAAAAATGTTACTAATAAAATTTTTTAAATTGTAATTGACTTGTTTCATTGAAAAGATTTCTTTAAATAATTATATATACATTATTGAACTGGTTGATTGCAAACAGTGTTTTTGCTTATTTATCTTGAATTTTTTTAAAAAGCACCACACTTTGTCTAATATATTTATTGTAAACCTTAAAGACCATAAATGCAGCTGCCTGGTTGCCTCAATAGATTTTATTTTCTTTTATCAAAATATTTTTTAAAGAAATAAATGATAGGGAAATAAGTGTACAGCATGCACATTGTTTTTATCCTGTGCTAAAATACTTTGCACTACTCTCCAAATTTAGGGCTGTGGGTGCACACATTGACAACCCTTCTGTGCTAATTAGAAAGTATTTGAATAAGCACAGTTATATCTGTCATGCATTTTGTTTAGTGTGAATAATATATTTTAATGAGTAGTTTTGATTTTCCTTTTATTTATATCTCTGTTATAACTACTATATTTTAAGGGGGAAAATCCTCTTCTGACATATTTCTCTTGCCTCTTACTAAAACTAACAAATTTTTCCTGTTAAAAATATTTAGGCCAGAAATTCCCCCTTCTTTTATTAACAATAACAACAATAACAAAAGAAACCTATAATCTTAACATTTAATTTTTGAGGGGGTATGAGGAATTAATTTTGCCTGAGTTTTAAATTTTTGCCATGACTCTAGCAAGTTGCTTTATATTCATTTTATAGTGATAATCATTAAGTGGAAGTTGATAATGCCATTAAGTTTGAAACTTACACCTATAGGCAATTGTGCATCTGTCAGACACTCATTTTCTACTCTAGATTTAAAGAAATAAAAATGCTAATTTGTAAGCATTAGAAACATAAATGCTAATTATCCATTATTTTATGTAAGCAGACTTCTTTTGACATTAATAAAATGTTTACTTACAGAAGGAGACTTGTGGATGATCAGAAAGCAGTGAAACAGATTTTACTAATTCTACTAGGGTAGATTGGGAATGGAAAAACTGGACCTGTCTTGCATTAAGTATTATTTCCTTAAGATTATATACTGTCACCAAGTTGAAATTTTATTTTAATAATATCATCTTGATGATAGTACATCAAGCAATATTGTAAATTGCCATTAAATGTACTTTGACAACTCTAATTTTTATTAAATAAATATCTAATGATTGAAGACTGCTGTATTAGTGGGAAATATAAGTTCAGTATTCATCACACTGGACTACCTCTGTATATGTCGTATTTTAAATTCTAGAAAATAAAGTTAGTGAAATCAGACTTCATTTAGACTTTTTTTTTATATTCCTTAGAACTAGTTATCACTTAGTTGCTTAGAATGAAGTAGCTAATCCCCTTTTCCCCAACTACTAGTCTAGATTCTTAAAATTAGTGGTATATTTCATCTTTTGGAAGTTAAGCACTGTTTAATTTTTATTGCATATGCTTACTTGTTCCACTCTCCTGCTAACCAAATCAATATCTATATTTCTAGTTAAATTGTTTTGTAACTCAGAATTGTCTATGATAAAAATAAGTGACATTTATTGAGTTTTTAATATGTAACTGGCACTGTGTTAAGAATTTTGTATGTATTATCTCATTTGTTGTAATTTAATGAGGTGAATACTAATGTGACCCTCATTTTACTGATGAAGAAACTAAGACTTCAAGAAATCTGTAAAGACAAGTGAAATAAGTGGTGGAGCCATATTTGTATATCTGTTTTCATTAATTCAACTCATATTAAATGCCTGTTACCTTGTGGCAAATACTGGGCTTGGCACCAGTTTGCATGAATGAATAAAGCTAATGCTCCCTTTGCTTGGAACAGAGTTGATTAATAATAATAATGATAATAATAATAATAGAGTTGATTAACCATAATAATAACAACATAGACACTTACATTTTCTTTGTGCCAAACATTACTTGGAGCAATTTTTATATGTTTATTTACTTAATCCTCACCAAAGCCGTATACAGCAGGTACCATTATTATCTCCATTTTCAGATGAGGAAACTGAGGTAAAGAGAGGTTAAGAAACTTGTCCAAGGTCACACACTGTGTGTCTGTGTTAAGAGATGTGATTCAAATCCAAGCAGCCTGGTTCCAGTGTCTGCGATCATAACCACTATCCTTTGCTTCATCTAACAGTAAAGACAGATGATGAAAAAAATAAATACAAGTGTCCTAAGTGTTATAAAAGAGGAAGTAAGGTTCAATCGGGAGCATATGAATGAGTCTTTGTCTCTTCTGGTAGGGGGCCAAATAAGGCATTCCTGAGGATGAGACATTTTAGCTGCAGTCTGAAAGATGAGTATGAGTAAGTTAGGTCAAGGAGAGGGAGGAAAGGGGATCATGAATAGCATGTGCAGAGGCTCTGAGATGGTCACATTAGAATGACTAGAAGAGTCCCAGTATGGCTGGCGTTTGCTCTGGCTTCAAGAGATAGGTAGAGTCCAGATTGAGAAGGACCTTTTAGACTTTTTTAAGGTTTTAGATTTTAATTTAGGAACAGTAGGAAGCTAATGAAGGATTTAAAATAGGGAACATGGCCAGATCTGGTTTGTTCTGAATAGAGTATGAAAAATTGATTAGAGACTAATAAATCACTTAGGAGGTTCTTCTGGTAATGAGGATTTTGATCTGGTGATAGAAGTAAGGTAGCGATGTGAAGAGATTCATGAAATATTTCAAATGTAGAGTATATGGGATTTGATGAACGAGGCAAAGGATTGAGGAGGAGTCCAGAGTATAAATTGCAGTTAACAACTCCAGAATTTCTACATGGGGGTGGTTTAGCAATGGCAGTCTGGTTGGAGGGAGCAGGGTCAGGGTGTGTCTTAAATCTGTTTTTATACAGTAAATGCAATGTTTTGACTTAGATTATACATTTATTTGTGGTGGTTTGGGAAAGGTAATAATAGAGACTAGCAGGTGACATTTCTAGGGCTGCAAGGGTAACTCCCAAGTTTTGACTGAGTACAATTGATTGGCTACTTCCTGAAATAGATAACCCTGGAAAAGGAAGAATATATGGGAGAGGATGTATAGAAGGAGGTGGAGATCACAAGCTTAGTTTGAATATGTTGAATTTGAGTTATCTGTGTGAGGCATCCAAGTAGGAAAGTCTGTTGGGCAGTTGATTGTATCGTTGTGGTGTTTAGCAAAGATGGCAGAGCTAGAGAAGTAAATTGGAGAATTTTCTGCATGTAGATGATAATTGAAGGTATGAAAGTAGATGAAATCATCTAGGATGAAAGTAAAAAGTGAGACATCTAAAACATCTCAAAAAAAAATCAGAAAAAATTCCAGAATTAAATATTTTGCTAGAGGAGAGGTGATAAAGGAGATGGAGAAGTAACAACCACATTGAAAGGTAATAGGTAAAGTAGAACAATGTGATGTCATGAGATCAAAAGAAGAGAAATTTTCAAATACAAGAGAGTTGTCTATTTGCTGCTGAGAGATCAAGTATAAATGGGTTCTAAAAATTCTCCACTACATTAATCAACACAGAGGTGATCAATCTCATTAGTGAGAGCAGTTTCACCGGGCTGATAGAGGCCAGAGTAGAGTAGAAGAAGATGAAAAGTACTTCTCAATGGAGATGAGAATTAAGAAAAGTACTTCAAAACGATAAGCAAGAAGGACAGTAGCTGGAGGGGAAAGTGGTTAAAGAGAGTGTTCTCCTAAGCTGTCTACCTCATTTGTTCATTTTCATCTGGAAGTCACATTTCATCATGTTAAGTAATCTGTTCAATCAGAGTATGACAGACGGGTTTGATTTTTTAATAGAGAATACAGGTGAGGAAACAGTCATAAAAAGAAAAATCTTGGATGAGAATTTTGGCAGGGTTTATGTGCCGCATGAGGTACGCATTTTTACTTATTTTCTTTCTATCTGTTCTCCCTCCAAACTGAAAGTGAACTAGGAATAGAAGACTTTTATGAACAGAGGGGTATAAGACTAACAGTTCTGAAGTACAGGGAAAGAAAGCCTAGGTAGCATAGGTAAAATGACTACTACATTTCAATCCATAAATTTTAAATATTAGAGGGAAAATGGAACCAGGCACAGTCTGATTCTGTATGTATCCCAACCCCATGTTTAAGTTCAATTCACATTCCTGTGTTATGTCATGAAAAAAGGTATTGGATTAAAGTTATTGTCATTGATTTACAGGTTGAGTTTTGATTGTCAGGAAGAAAATTTGACTAGGATATTATTTCCAAAAGATTACATAGGAGAGATTTCCTAGTAAATATCAGTATTAAAGTTGCACTTTGTTTTTGGCTTTCATAAAATAGTTAATTTCTGTATAAAGTCAGATTGCACTAGTGAGAACACTCAATTTTAGAATAAAAACCTTGCCTCACAGTCACCTGTGTGGTGGATAGGAGTTCTCTGTTTAGAATCTACTCCTAGAAACAGTTTCTGCACTTTGAATCAGAATATGCTTCCTTATACAAATGATTGGAAGACCTGGATATCCCGTAGTCTGAGGTATGCAGAAAAGTTACAGGTTCCTGACCTATAAAATTGGAAATTTTGCATTGGCCTAGAAATGATACTTGAGAAATTTGCCTTTTCTTCTATGTATGCCAAGCAAGTTGGGGTGCAAAATTTGGGGAGATAGTTGAGCTTTATCATTGCTATGTCAGTATTTTTTCAGAGGATTTCATCATATATTTTGTTTCCTTTTAGATTGATTTTTATTTTAAACATTTGGCAAAATAGAAGGAAAAATATTGACAAGTTCATTGTGCAATAGAAAATCCCTGAGGCAAAGAATATATTATTTCTGTATGATCCACAGGATATCTAAGCTACTGTAGGTGATTAATGGGTGATTGTACAGTTAGAATAGTGACCCCGCAGCAGAGGAAATGTTGGGCATAGTGGTTCTAAACAAATTATTGTGGCCATATGCTACTTAATTATCATTTTGATAACTTTGTTTAAATTTACACATAGGATGGGTCTCCAGGGATATCCTAGCTAAAAGACCAAACATCCATATCAATATTTAGATGATATACAAACCTAGTTACCAAGATAGCATATTTTATACTACTTTTAGCATGTTTTTTTAGAACCACAAATGATTAATTTCATAGTTGAAATGCACAGATTGAATGGTTTGAAAACATGTGTATTAACCAAAAAAAAGAAGTTTATCTGTGGTTCTTAGTGTGAATCAAAGCTTGAAAGATACCTAATTAAAGTTCAAAGAAGTTGCTTTCAAATTGTATTCCAGCCCATTCTGAGAGTTTTTTCTGAGCCAATGCATTAATCTGAAAGGGCTCTTTCGGGAAAGGATCTCTTAAGTTTGCTTCCCAGAATCTCATGTTACTGTCTATTCACTTCTAACTCCAAAAAATGAAGTCTTTTACAGTATATTGTCTTGATTATTATGTGGTTATGACTGTGCTTGCTAAAGCATGTATTTTAACGGATGGTCGTTTGCCTGGATAGAGACCGCTCTAAGCTACTAACATCATCAGTTGTTTTTAATAATTAAACTGCAAAGCAATATATATGGCCATCTTAGCAGTGTTGAACAAGTTAAAAGTGATTATTTCCCCCCCACTACACTGTCCTTGTGCTGAGTGCACCACAATTAATTTTATTCTCCTATAATGTTTTTAGAGTGAGAAGAAATAGTTCAGTCTCTCAGTGCCCTGGAAAAGATACAGCATAATTTTCCGATACTCTGATACCAAAGTGACAGTTTGGACTACCAGAACTTTTATCGGTTAAAGTTGCTGATATGAATTATACATCACTTCTGAGAAATAACGATACCAGCAGTTGATATTTCTTAATTAAAATATTTATTTAAGGAATCTTATTTTCTACTTAGTATTCAGATTATTTCCAAGACAGTATAGTAAGTAGGAACTTCATATAGAAAGAAACTTAGGTTACTAGAGAAAAAGAATCCAGCTCATTATCATCAGTTTCATCATCTATAAAATGGAGATTAAAATATGTGCTACAGAGATTTAACAAAGGATACATATATATCCTGGGACATAGTAGTGTTCAAGAAATTTTAGTTACTGTTGTGATGGTGCGTTCTACATAAAGTCATTGGGTTTGGTGAAGTTCTAAACCCTAAGGCTGTTAAATTAAAATCTCTACTTGTTAAGCAAAATATTTCAGTAATATTAATATATTTCTGTGCATGTAAGGCTTTGAATAATACAGTTTTTAGAATGTGTTTGCTAATCCAACTTTTAACACACAGAGCAAGTTATGGAAAATTAAAATGGTTACAAATATTTCTTCAAATAAAGTAATAATAAAATTTATTTTTTAGTTCTTTAAAGTAGATTTTTTATAGACCTTTTTAGCTTAAAATATGCACTTTATCAGAAACAATTGGTTGATTAATTTACTAGTAAACCAGTGATCTACATTTCCGAGAAAATTCAATTCGATAGGTTGTATATGGTCAAGAAGAGGAGTATTAAACTAGCAAGAGTAGAATGGAACAAGGCTAGGAAATGGATTTTTAAACCTCAGATATATACTTCCATTAATGCCTCAGTTGAAGAAACCACGTTCTGCACTGCGTAGTGTTTCTGCCAGAGACATTATTTATATGCAGTCTACAAGGAGATAACTAGACTAGAGGTCTGAAGTATTTGTAGCTAACAGAAATAATGTGATGGGCCAATTTTACTCCGGGCTGATGACTTCATTGACAACTTAAATGAACAAATTCTGTCAACTGTAGTCATTTTATAAATTAAATGAGTACTACTGTGTTTTACATGATTTTTACTATATTCCAGAGAGATTAAATAATAACTTGGTAGTAGATAACCTAGGAAGAAGGTTTGAATTAACATTGATCATCTCAGGAAGCTTCTTGCTTTTGGAGGTTGGGGGTGCTCTCGGAGGCTGGTAGATATTTTCTACACCATTTTGACCTCTTAACAGCTAGCTATTTGTCTACTATATTCCTTTAGTCATAGCATGCAAATATCTATAGCTGCCTCTAATTTTACTCAAAAAGGAAGTTTTGATACAGCATTTAAATGGCTTCTTTTTTTAAATTTTTATTGGAGTATAGTTGATTTACAGTGTTGTGTTTGTTAGTTTCAGGTGTTAAATGGCTTCTTAAAACTTATGCTCCCATAACCAAGGTAGATCTATGAAATTTAACCCTACAATTTTCTCACACCTGCTTTTTTTTTCCCTATTTCTTCTCTACTTTAAAAGAAAAATAATAACAAAGCACTTTACAAAATGTTGTGAGAGATAATGAAAGAAGTAGCCCCAGTTCTACCTCTTAGTTTCCTTGATCATTCATTCAGTCTTTCAGCTATCTTCACCAATTCCAGATCCCTAAGGATGACTGTGGTTTTGGCAGCAGTGGGACAGAAATTTTAGCAACATAACTAAAGAATAAGGGAAAACTACATGTGGACAAATGACTAACAGCAAATTTTTCAAAGATTGTCAAGGATAGGACAGATATTTTTAAAGTCCTGTTCAGGAATTCCCTGGTGGTCCAGTGGTTAGGACTCTGGCATTCATTGCCGAGGGATCAGGTTCAATCCCCAGTTGGGGAACTAAGATCCCACAAATCATGCGGCGTGGCCAAAAAAAAAAAAAAAATCCCGTTCTTGATAATTTTATGTAAGTTAAAGGTATGTTAATTCAGTTATTTTATCAGAATGCCATTTGGTAAAATACCTCCTCTAAAACATTGAATGTAATATCGAATCTTTGAAAGTCGTAATGGATTGTTAACTTTTTTTCCAGCAGCTGTTTATATCAAGGACATAATCATAACAAAAGTAGTACAGAAACAAAGTGAATTTATCATTTGGTAGGCCAGCTTTATAATTGATTCACACTTTTATTTTCAAATAGCAATTAATGTTATAGGAGAGGATTTCTCAGGAGTTAGAAGTGAAGAAGACACAAGAATTGATAATCCTGAGTTTCATCAGCTTGGCTTCTCATCTCTTGGGGAGAATCCTTTTTCCTTTCTGCTACAGTTCTGTATTTTTAAGTCTTGTTAATTGTCCTCTCACAGGATAAAAGCTAGAGCAGAGTTTCTATCAGATTCTCTTTTAGTAAGTGCTCCACCGTCTTCAAGAGGAATGCAAAAGGATATGTCCTTCATTGCAGTATAAACCAAAAATCCTAAGTAATTTTGATTTCATTAAGTTTTTAATGCTTTTATTAATACTGTTTTCAAGACAGAAAGCTTATTTTTAGTACTGTTATATCAAGTCCTTGAACTTGTATCGAGAAAACAATTATGACACAGAAGAGTTTCCTTTCTGCAAGCGACTGGCAGAAATGTTACATGTTTGATTATATAGCAGTTTTTATTCCTTATACATTTTAATGTTCCCCCAAGCTGTTATTCATCATAAAAAGAAAAAAAATCTAAAGCCCTATTCAAATTTGTCTTTGAATATCCATGTACTCCTTTTGGGGGGGAGGGGAGAGGTGACTTCAAAGTGGTTTGTATCCATTTCTGTAGCGTTTCTTGATTCTTATTTACCATTTTACAAAGATTTTATATGTTGAGATGGATGTATATTATGATTATCACCTATAGACTCTTCAGGTGGAATTGCCTTTCCATAATTTAGAAAACAAATTTCTTGCAAGATTAGTCAGGAGAAGAGGATGGAATTATACCAAAACGTACGATCTTATAACATAGAGTTTTAGAAAATAACAGAGCACAATAAATTTTCTTCTCCCACCTCCTTCCCAATAGTGTACAGGCTGTAATCCCTCCCTAGATTATAAGTCTATGAATTTGAAAGAACAGAAAGAATGTGATAGCATTTAATTGCAGCAAAGTTTTTACTAAACAACTTCTTTTGGAGCCCTTGCATCTTACTTCTCAGTGTTTCTGAAGGAGCCAATGATAGTTATTCTTGATGCTCTAGCAACTGAAGAAAAAGATCCTGAGCGTTCCATTAAATAAAAGTACCAAGTTTATAAAGTATGTCATTGCATGTTAATATTCTTTGATTCCCTAAAAACTAAATATGGTTCTCAAATGTGTGTGATTTTCATCTGAATCAAAGGGAGTCATGTACACAAAGCTAGAAAATGATGCAATGCCACTTTTGAAATACAGAGTGTTTCTATAACACTTGCTTTGAACTTTAAGTGAGAACCATAACAGATGTGAGAAAGAGTTATGACAAGGACAACCTAATTTAAGTTTTATAAATTTTAGGAAATGTCATCTTTTTATTGGTTTCAGAGAATTTTTTCAAATGTTTTAAACACAATTTTCAGATAACAATAATGAAAAGCTGAGCCCCAAACCAGGGACAGGTGAACCAGTTTTAAGTTTGCACTACAGCACAGAAGGAACAACTACAAGCACAATAAAACTGAACTTTACAGATGAATGGTAAGTTAATATTTTTGTGAAGATGTTCTTAGCCATTTTGTAGGATTGTATTAGATATTATTTTTAGCACTTCATCATCTTTGTTTTGCAATAATACATTGGTTCTCAAACTTTAGTGTGCTTCAGGATCACTTGGAGAGCTTGTTAAAACAATTACTAGACCCCACTCTCAGAGTTTGAGATGGAGTCAGAGAATTTGCATTTCTAAAAACTTCCCAGGTGATACTAATATTGCTGGTCCTGGGATATTTCTTCTGATAGAAAATGCAAAAGATAAAAATAATCAATCACCAATAGACCACTAGTGCAAAAATTAATAAACCTAACGTTTTGGAGCTTTTTGCAGTCTTGGTCCTATGTAAAAGGTATGTGTATGTGTATATATACATATATATTTTTGGTTTGAGTTTTAAAACATGATTTTAATCATACATAATATATTCAGTTCTCCCCTACATTTATTTGAGTTAACTTTATAGTAAATATTCCCATAATACTACTTAGTTTTCATAAGTATTATTTTATCAGCTGTATAATAGATTCCATCAAGTGGATGTACCATAGTTTTACTTAACCATTTCCCTTTAATTAGGCAGTGAATTTATTTGTTTATTTTTACCAAATAAAACTATAATGAATATCTTTGTTTACAAGCTTTTTCCTACCTTTAAGGTTATTGATTTGGGATATTTTTCCAGAAATAAACTATATCTAGATTGAAACATATTACAAAATTATTTTCAAAAGGATAATCTGTTATTACATTTCTCCCAGCAGCATATGAAAGTACATGTTTTGCTGTCTCCAGGCCAATGTTCAATATCAATATATTCATTTATTTGTAACATATATTTGATTTTTAAATAATTTTTATTTTTATTTAATTTATTACTGGTGAGTTTGAACTTTATTTAATAGTTGTATAGATTCTTTTTAATGACATTTCTGATTATATTTATTGCTCATTTAATCTAGTTAAATCTTACATTAAAAAAAAAAATCTAGTTATGTGAGCTTCTTAAATTCTTTGCCACTGTCTCATTTGCCTTTTGTGTGAGAGAGACAGCACCCAAAATTTTGTATTTGAATTTATTACTATTATTATATAAATTAATATATAGATAATACAATCTTTCTTAATATATAATTAATTATATATTAATATAATTATATGTGATTAATACAGGGTGATTATGTTAATCATTTAATAACCAATATATTAATTATCCTATATAATTAATATATTATTATATTAACATATTTAATTGTATATTATTATATATTATGTTAGTATAATATATAATATTGCTTATAAATAATATATAATATAGTTATATATTGTTTATTAATATATAATTAATTATATGTTGATATATGATATTTATTTATTCTAATTCACTGGTTTCCATTTGTGTTTCTGTGTGTTTTTAAATATTAAACTCTTTGATTAAATAAGATTTTCACATATTATTGAATACCTTTCTACATCCCAAAGACTGTTCTAGACACTGGGAATGCATCAGTGAAAAAAATAGACAAAAAAATCTCTGCCCTATTGGAGCTTACATTCTAGGTATGGGAGGCAGACAATAAACATAATAAGTGAATTGTATAGTATGTTAGATGGTATTAAGTGCTGTGAAAGAAAATAAGACAGGTAAAGATGTTTGGGAGACCTAGGGAAAGGGTAGGCATCATTGAGAAGATGACATTTGGACAATTTGAAGGGTAAGAAGGAGTGAGCCATGCATATATCTGGGGAAAGAGCATTCTAGGCAGAGAGAAAGCCAGTACAATGCCTCTGCAGCAGGAGCAGTCTTAGTATGTTCAAGGATCTTTTAAAAAAAACCTAATGTAGCTGGAGTAGAGTGACCAGAGGAGAGAGTAGTAACAGATAAGGTCAGCCAGGTAAGTGAGAAGGGTCTTTAAAAGGATAAAGGATATCTCTGGTTGCTGTGTAGAGAATAGGCCTTAGGTAGAAGCTGGGAGACCAGTTAAAAGGCTTTGGCAGTAAGCAAGGTGAGAGGTAGTGGTGTCTTGGACCAGGATAGGAGCAGTGGAGGTAGTAAGAAGAGATTGGATTCTAGATATGTATTTGAAGGTACAGTTAATAGAATTTCTTTATGAACTCTAGTGTTTGACCTCAACTTTTAAAAATAATGATATCTATGGCCCTTTTTCTTAGTACATGATTTAAGATCACAGAAGATTGTCATAGTTATTCTTAAGTCTTTTCTATTCTCATGTTTCTGTACAGAAGGGACTGATATCTTACAAACAATCTCATCTGAACATTTTTTAACCAAACATCTTTAGTCCCACTCTTCTTTTGAATGCTACTTTTTCCTTCTTTAAAAACTGACCATGAATTATATTCTCTTATTTCTTTATCAGAAAGGTAATTAACTTTTTTCTGATTATGAAAGTATTCTGTATTCATTGTAAAAAAAAAAATTTCAAAAGAGTATGCAGTCTTTTTCATCTATGCCAGCACGGTGTCTTGCTTTTATTTTAGTTTCTTTGATCCAGATAAGGCAATAGAGCACACTGACCAAGAGCTTGGGCTCTGAACCTGACTAGCTGTTGAACCTCTCTAAATATCAGTTTTCTCATCTGAAAAAGGGCATATTTAATAGAACCTACTTCAGACTTTGTTGGGAAGATTTAATGAGAACATGCAGAAAAAGTACATAGCACTTAGCACGTTGACTAGCACGTGATAGGCTTTAAATAATTGTTAGCTACAATTGTCATCTTTAATAAATTGCCTTTCAGATCCTTTGCCCAGTTTTTTACTGTGGTGTTTATCTTTTTCTTATTGATTTATGAGAGCTATATATTATAGAATTAAGTGAGGATAATATCATTTGTCTTTCATTTGTTGCAGATATTTTTCCCAGTTTGTTGTTTGTCTTTCAGTTTACTTATGGTAGTTTCGCTTTATGGTTTCAGCCTGTGAGCTAATACTCCTTGTCCTTCCCAGGATTAGGGGAAAAGTTTCTTCTTGTTTTCCTCTTATAGTTCTGTGATTTTATATCAAAAATATGTTTAATCCTTTTACAATTTATTTTACCATAAAGTATGATGTAGAAGCTTATAGCTCGATTTTTCTACATGGCTTTTCCTTTGTCCCAGTACCATTTATTGAGCAATCTAGTCATTTATCTGTGATTTAAAATGCCATATTAACACATGCTAAATGTATTTACTTGATTACTTTGTCTTTTCCACTAATGGCTCTGTATTCCTACATCAATGCCATAATGTTTTAATTATCATAACTATTCTACACTGAGCATTTTATTTAAGCCTGTATCATAGCTTTCTCAATGGAGAAAAAAAAAAAAGATTTGTATATCACATTGGCTTCTCTTTACCAAAATTGCTATGCATTTCTTTCTGGCTAAAAAGAAATACATGTTCATTGCAAAAAAATCAGAATCTAGAGAGAAGTTGAAAAAAAAATCACTTACAGTAACCCTACTGAGATGACATTTAACATTGGTGAATATCCTTTCTGACATTTTTCTCTGCTCATATACCCATGTAGATGTACATTTTTCTTAAAACTATATTATATATGGATGCCCTTTTAAAAAAATCAAATTGACTTCTGCAATTAGCCTAAAAAGGTTTTTATAAAATTTTGACAAAAGTTCCATGATAATTTGCATTGTTTATTGAGTCACTGCTGTTTGTCTATAATTAACGTTTTTTAAGTTACTGTAGCTGTTCAGTTTCTTTTTCTTGTTCACATCTATACTAAATTTAAGAAATTGTTGCATTTCTGTGAATTTAATTTTAATCTTAGTCAGATTGTTATACATTTTCCTCTATTTTCCTTCCCACTCAATCCCCTTCTTACACATATGTCATGATTTGTCACAGAATGTTCATTGAAAATTATTTATTTAAATTGGTCTGGTATTCTGCTCTAGCTAAAAATTCTAACAGAATTAGGATCATCATCAGGTAGGTATTAAAACTAAAACAGAAAACATTATCCTTTTACAAAACCATGGTGCTCAATCACTTGCCATATTTGAACAACAATCTAGAACTGGCAGGGGTCCAGTGGTCCAGAGGGCAGTTCAAAGACCAAAGAAATTTCCAGGCCTCTTTTCAAGTATTAATTTAAAAGTAGCCTAGAACAACAAAGTCTAAAAGGGCCTATGATCACAGTCTGTAAAATCATTAAGAATTTGAATGTGGTGAATCATCTGTAGTGAGAACAAGAAGAGAGATTATATAATTAAGTTAAAATTCAATAGAGAGACTTGTAAAAATATATATCAGGTCGTAGAAGCATCAAACCAGTGAAGGAAGCGGTCCTTTCATATTTTTAAATCTCTTTTTAAATATTAAAGTGGATTAGAATAATCACCTAGACTTTTTAAAGTGATGTTTTTCAAGTACTATTAAAATAATAAATCCTGTATTTTATTTGTAGTCAAGTTTTTTGATCAACTCTCTAGTTGTAAAATATAAAAATTATCCTAAAAGTTCATGTTTATTAACTTCTTGGTGGGATCACTTATCTTGTCTTGATGGTAGGAGCAGTACTGCCTCAAGTTCTAGAGGAAATGGGAGCCACTGCAAATCTGAGGATCAGGAGGAATCCTTGGTCCCACAGAGCTCCACGCAACCATTAGGAGGAGAGAATGAAGCAAGTAAGGTGTTAATTTTGTTTTTGGCATGACAAAACCCAGTGTTGGATGTTTGCCTATTTTTCTGATACCTCAGTGCTACAGTTTTGTTTCTTGTTTTTAATCAATTACTTTTGCCGTAATAGTCCAGTTACTGCTGTTGATAAACAAATAACAAATGCAAAAGGTAAGGACCTTAAGCATTTAAGATGGGGCATCACAGTAAAGCACAGTTCCCCTCTGTGGACACAGTGGCCAAGATAGATGGTCATCGTACTGACAGTATGTTAGATATAAATGTTGGTTTGAATTATCTTTACCATTTTTATACCTAGCAGTGAAATACAGAGTACCTATCTTGATTTTTTCAAAGCGTATAGGTGGTTTATGGAGGGAAAAAAGGGATAAAATTTAAACAGGTTATGAGTAAATCCTGTTTCATACAAGAAGTGCCATTTAGAGTATGTTTTTAGAACCCTTCCCTAGAATATTTTTATGTGATCATCAAATGAAATTTAGAGGTTAGTATAGCCTAGAACAGAGTAGATTTTCAGTACATACTTGATAAATGAAGGAATAAATGAATTGTTTTTCATTAAATGAATACATACCTCAGTATAACAGAGTTAACAAGAATAAAATACGTCTAAGATGACTGTCTGGTAAACAAATGTCCAATTAGGAACAAAAAAGACTGATCCTTCATGGGTCTTGGAATTAAATCCAGAAACAAGTATTTTCAATGGCCAAACAGAATTTATGGTGGGGCTAACTTTACTGTTTGTTCATGATAGTTCAAATTAGACCAAATGCATGACAAAAGGGCAGAAAAATACTCAGTTTTAAGTTTAGATTCTCTGAAGTTTAGAGGAAAAAAAAGCAAGATTGAGGAATGTCAGTTGTGAGGGATAATCTAAAGCAGAGATTCTTCACATAGAGTTCATGAAGGTCCACACATAGGCTTTAGGAAGAGGCAGTGGGCAGAATTGCACATCTCTTCCTGATAGCATTTTACAGTTTTGTGGGTACATACATAGTGTTTGCATTGCACTGGCAGGGCGAGGTTTTATCTGAGTGTCAGAAGTTTCTACGACCCAAAAAGGGTTAAGAACTACTTATATATAGGAAAGCTGGAGTATTAAATTGGTGTTTATTTTTCTAAAAAAAAAATTAGGATTTAATGATAATTTGGTTTAATTCCCAGAAGCTCCTGAAGAATCATCAGAGGATGTGACAACACTTCAGGAAGGTACGTCTGCAGAAAACACAGTTCAGAACAGTATAGATATAGGTGAGTTGTCTTGTCCTTTTTAGATAATTCCTTCGTATAGGAAAATAAGAAGCCTTAATCTGTATTAGTCTCTCCAGAGTTAGAGGCCATTTCCAAATAGATGTGTTGTGGAATTTTGTCCTTCATATAGAGGGATTAGACTTTATATTAGAAATTGTCTGTGTCAGCTCTGAAGTTAGATTAAATAATTAGTGTTGCCAACATGACCAATTGTTACTACTTATTTTCTGACAGCACAATCAGATAAGTTTACTTTTGAGCCATTGGATTCCGGTTCAGGAGAAAGGAATGACTTCAGTCTTGATAGCCCTTGTGGGGTTCCAGAAGAATCCACTTTGTCTGAAAAAGGCAAGGAACCAGGAACTTCAGATCAAACTAGCACTGAAAGTGCCACCAGTCAGAGTACCAGCAATCCCGAACCTCCATCACAACCAGAAGCCATTGGGCCTTTGGCTCACGAGGAAACATTGGCCAGGGACTCTGCTCTCCAGGACACAGATGACAGTGATGACGACCCAGTGCTGATCCCAGGTGCGAGGTATCGAGCAGGACCTGGTGATAGGTTGGTAAAGTTTTAATTAACATGAACTATAAAGAGTATAATTCACAAGCCTTTGTTTGAAGTCACATAAAGGAGTTTCTCCATTTTTGACAGTTACTTCCTCTAAGGGTGTCTCAGTCATATAAACTCACAGAATTTTCTAAATTATAAATAATTTCATATATTACATTCTTTGAGCAAACTGTGCACTAAGAGGAGAATAAAATGTCTCATTGCTCTGTATCTTCAGCACTAAGGCTTGGTCCTCAATTTACAGATCAAGAGAAAGGAATGTTGAGAATGACCAACAGGTTATTTATGAAGTTAGGGTTATATTTAGTTGTCAGATTGCCCTGTAGACACCCTGGCCTTTATCAGTTTTTGGGTTTTTTTAGTGTTCAGTTTTTCTGCTTTTCTCTTGACCCTGGATTAAGGTAGTGTGATAAAGTTCTCTTTTTGAGAACAGTATGTTTTCTCTGACTTCTACTAAACTTAGTAACTCAATTTCAAAAATGAAAAATCACACCAAGTAACAAATATTATAACTACAGTAAAGAATTAAATTGCTAATATGTTCATATACTTTTTCCATTTTTCATATTATGTGTTCATAAGGATATATTTTATTTTTTTAGTAGATAAAGTAAATCTTTTAAAGTATATTGCATTCCATACTTTCCTAAAACTATTTCTATAATCAGTGCCATCATATCTCATTGTAAGTTCTGTCTTCTTCCAGAGAATAAAATTTTATCTTTAAAATCATAGCTTACACAAGCATGAAGAACCCATATCACATATTTTTATGCTCAATGTTCTGCTATTTATAAAATATTCTGACATTTCTGTCAAGTGAAAAGATTAATTTCCCATTAAAGAATGGCAATGTTATATAATGATTAAGAGCATAATGACTTATATTCTGGTTTTACCATTTACTAGCTGCTTCATCATTCAAATTACTTAATGTCTCTTTAAGGTTCAGTTTCCTTATCTATAAAATGGGGTTATGATTGTCTAGAATTGTTGTCAAAATTTAGAAAAAAATCAATCAGTCCAAGGACTTGTCTCAAATTGAAAGCACTGAATAAATGACAGGTGTATTAAACAACCAAGATATTCTATGTAGCTACTTATACTTTAAAAGCAATTACAATAAGAATGGCTACAGGGATAAAGACTAACAGAGGACAAGCAAAATTCCTGAACATTGTAGCTTGCAATTCAATGAAACTGCCTTTTCTTAACTATGAAGATAGATATGTATCTTCCTTCAGTCATATTTGGTCAACGTGTTTACTTTGCAATGACCCTGTTTTTAAATGTAGAGGAAGTAATCTTTGCTTATATTTGTATTTAGAGATTAATCAAACATCTTCTGTTTACCTGCCACACATTAGTCTTCAAATTCTTAGTATATATTTTAGACAAGTAAAACTTAGTTTCATTTTTTTCCATACCCAGAGGGAGTCCCTTACAATATTATTACCGCTTGATGTATGCAGATAAGGTTGGCAAGCACAGCACAATTTGAAAATCAAGTTGATGGTTTCTGAAACCCCGGGTGGAGAGCTAGAGTCTATAATTATTTTAAGTTCGTAAATTTATGGCTTTCTAATCATGTAAGCAAACATATGTCCTTGGTTTTTTTCTGTACTTAACATAGCTTAAAGTGATACCACGGTCATAATGGAAAATAAAATTTAAGTATCAACTTCTAGTAAAATGCACCATGTCACTTACCAGGTCTGTTTGTTTAAATAAGAAATCATATATTTTTGGTAAATATTAGACACTTTCAAAAAATCATAATTATTTAGCATCTTCTTTTTAGGCTAATTATTTAACACTTTTACCTAGCCTGCTTTATAGCTGAGGAAACTGAGGTGCTAAGCAGGGATTTTGTATGTTCTAGACCTAAGAAGATTTTTTTTTTTTTACACAGTAGTGTAACATGAATGAGAAAGGAGGATTTGTGGGGAGAGTGGGTCCTAGAGAATGCAAAATGTCTTGCAGCATACTGTCCTTATTTTGGTTATCTGACTAGAAATGATAGTATCTTTCTATAGAGTGTTATCACTTACTTATCATTTTCATAATACTTAGATGATTTATATGTTTTAGGGATTCTCCTGAGGTTTGGATCTGCCACAAAATTGGCACCTGATAGCTTCACTGACCCAAGAAACCCAGGTGCTGAACTAGACTAGCAGACTCTTTTAGAGGAGAGATGATCAGGGACAGCAACCTGGAAGTGCCCCCACTTCACGCACGTACTCTTGAATTCATGCTCTCATGGTTAGGTCCAGATTTGAAACCACCTCTGGGTCTACATTTGCTTCCCTGCTTTTTTTGTTTTTTAAACTAAATATTATTTAATGTTCTGTACACTCAGTTTAGGTATTTAACCTTAGTTTGTCCTATATATTATTTTGTTTTATTCTATAGGACATAGTAGTAGTAACAGAAGAATAATAAAATTCTTCCCATTGAGAAAGTTAATTTACTGAAAAGAGAAGACAGATACACAAGCCATGTATAAGAACATGGAAAACAGTTTTAATAAATATATGAAATAAATACAATATTATATATGTATATATGTGTGTATATACACACACAAAGTTGTGCATACTGAGGTAATGCTAAAGTGATTATAGTGCCTGTTTCGCAGTTACATCAGTTTTCCTTTGAAATTTACATTATTCTTTCCTAGCGATTTACCAAAAATTTGTAAATGGTGGAAAATCTTCCTTCTGACTTTTCTCTAAATAATTTGATAGTTCCTAACTTCCTGAGCACCATCTTGATTAAATCTTGAACTACCTATATAAAATGTACTTTTCATTTCTGTACCTTTCTAAGGGCTGTTCATCCTTCAGAAAACTGCCCATTTATCTTACTTCTAAATTTGGAGGAATGGGTATGTTGACTTTTATTCTAAAGAGAGAAAGTTTAAGAAATTTTGCTTCTTCAGAACATGAAAAGAATAATTTACCAGCTTATAAATAGGCATATGAATTTTGAGAATTTCTATTTCCAAAGGGAGAAAGAATTTCAAAGCTCTACTGTAAAAATACCACTTGGTTCTTAGAATCTAAGGAAGCATTTCACACTTGGATGAAATGCCCAACTAAAAGGATGCATGTCTTAAAGGTCATTAAGAAACCCAGTCAAGATTAGTTTGGTTAGGCTAGAGATGTTTCCAAAATTGAAAATGGTAAAAGAGTATATACTTAGATCTGTACTGTAATTTGTATGAAGAATTACATAGTGGATCTCATAATTTTTTTGCCACACATTTAATTTTTTAAATGAAACCTAAAAAGTTTATAGCGAAGCCATTTTCAACACATTTAATAAAAATATCAGAACAGTTCTTCGCAACACAAAGTTATGATTTTTTAATAAAGATTTGCATTCTTATAATTTGGTTAAATAAATATGACCCAGGTTTTCATTTTTGAGCCGAGAACAAGCATGACAAGGAAATGTCTTAGAAAATAAAGGCCTTAACAACTAACGTAGGTATTTTAAAATGGAATGCTCTGCTCATTAACTATAGCTAGTCTCGGTATAAATATAACTGGGACTCTCTATAGCAGAGGTCAACAGACTTTTTCCTAAAAAGCCAGATGATAAATATTTTAGGCTTTGTGGGCCAAGAGGCAAAATGGAGGCAGTTATGTAGGCACTTCTATAATCATTTAAAAAATGTAACCATTTACAAATGTAAAAACTGTTATTCTCCTATGGGCCATTACAATAACAGGCAGCTGGCCAGATTTGCCCCAAGAGCCATAGTTCGCTGATTCCTGCTTTATAGCGAATAAGTCTTATAGAGAGAAACCAAGCTATAGTGTATGGTAGAATGCCTCTATTGACAGGTAACCAAACTTTAAAACAGTGAAATCTATGAATCACCACGTTTGGTCCCCTTTAACTTTGTCTACAGCAGGAACACAGAACATTAAATGGAAACTAAATTGAAGAAAGAAATAATTAATCAAACATATACTTTCTAATGTGGTATAAAAAAAGCAATAAATGAAAGTAGTATGTGTTTCTCTTAGTGATTTTATATATTGGATTTAGAAACATAAACAGGTGCCCTTGGAATGAAAGGAAAGTGGTCAGGTTTATTATTTAGATGGTCTTCATGTAAACTGTTTTCACAGCGCCAAATCCATCTTCTAGTAAACGGAATGATGGCCTGGCTGATAGCTCTTCCTCTTGCCAAACCCAAGAGGTTTTTTGCTCTCTAAAAAAAGACAAGTATCTAAGTAAGCTTCCTGAAGAAGTTCTCACATAGCCTTGAATAGTTTTTAGTTAATAGACTCAATTAAGATGCTGTAAAGATTAAAGATATTAACCCTATATTGCCTGTTACTTTTTGAAAAAATATTTATTTGCATAGAAATTTGGTTCCATTTACCTACTCTGGACTCTATGGAACATGGCCTTCATTTTTAAAGCCAAAATTCTTTGTATACTGTAAATTTGCTATCATCTATTTAGTCATCATTATAATCACTCTTTCAGTATTTCTAGTGATTCAAGTTTATTCTGTATTAAAATTGCAGAGGAAAAGTAATCACAGAGAAAGAACTGAACTCCTAGGGAGTTAAAAGCTCTGTTATTCTTTGCTTGCTGGTTATACAGTCTTATGGTTAGGACAGATGAGTCAGCTCAGGGCTTAATTATTTAGTTCCCAAAGGGCAACTCAGCCCTGGGGAGCTAGTGTGTTCCAGTGGAGGGTATTGATAATATGAATCTGAACCTAACAGGGTTAGGTTCTAATTTTTTTAAAAGATAAAAGGGATTAAGTGCAATGTCTTCCTTCTAATCTATCTTCAATGAGTGTTTCTGTTTCCTTAATTTCCTCATACACATTTAGTTGAATGACATATTCTCACATAATACCCTAAGTTACAAAGGGAAACAAAAGTATTTTAGATTTAAATGATTAATGATGAAAGTGGTGGCCTTAATGCTTTAAATATTTGGTTCTTTGAAGTCTTTGTGAGTGACTTTAGTTATTGTGTTCCCTTCACTAGATTTAATATCAGAGGAACAACAATAGGTGATAGAATAATGAGGTAATTCAGTATGTTCCTTCATTATTTTACTTCTTCTTTATGATGAATTTGCCAGGTCCTCTTTTTCCACAGCTAACCACCTTTCCTATTAACAGTTAATACTTCTTTGAACTTAACTGAACTCTATGTGCTAAGTATTATAAAGCGGGTTGCTTTTCACAAACTATATTTAGCTGCATGCACTGCATGGGAATAGAATGAAAATAAATTTCCTGTGTGCAGATATAATTGATGTTCACTTCAAGTGTGTCATATGATAAAGTAACTATAATCTGAAATGATGTATTTTAAATATTAGTTACTTGCTTTGACTATTTTGTTGAAGAATGCAACTTATGTTTTTCTGAAACTTGATTGGAGGTAACAATTAGCAACTTTTTGGTATTATTCAAAAATACTCCTTTTCCTTGAGATCAGTAACAGAAAATGGACTTGAGTCTAATTCTGTGCATAGGTTTAAGATTCTGATTTTTTTAAAGAAAGCAATTTTCTCATAAATTGGTTAGTAACTTGGTATCACACGTCAAGTGATACATAACTCTCAAACACTTCTGTAATTTGAAGACTAACAAGGGGATACATTTTTAAATGTAACTTTAAAGTGAACCTCAGTTCCATTATTCATTTACCCAAAACCTGGGTTACTGACAAAATCGACCTTGTACCTAATTCTAGTGGCACATGTCTGTTATTTATCATATGTTTCTAAAACAAAGTGGAATATAAAACATAATATATAGCAACAATCAGAAATGTAAAATTAGTAGAGTTCCTCATGGGGAATACAGAAATGATGAAATAAGCCAAAAATATTGTAGCTACATAGAAATCCCTGGTTACATCCCATTCTCACAAGGATTCTCATATAAACATCTCAAAATTGCTTTTGCTTTGTGCTGGTGTTTATAGACTTTTTTAACATTAAGATATATTTGGAGTAACTTTTTGTAAATTAGTCTGTTGGTAATGATCACTTTCTAATTAAATAATAGTAGAATGGAATTTGTTTCAGGGCTTTTTGATTTTCTGATTTATACCCTGCATCCTAAGCACTCAAAGCCAATTTCTACTTTTACAGTGAAGATTGCAACCTAAAAGTACCATGTCGCTCTAAATGAGTTATAGAAAAGCTAAAACGTTGAAGTGGAAGGCATTCTGTGTTATGGCTGTTGCCAAGAATTGCTCATATTCTCTACATCAGCCATATTCGGAGTGTCTCTGAATACACCTTATGCCTCCATATCTTACTCTGTGCCCTCTAACTGAAATGACCTCCTATTACCATCACCATCATCATCATTTTGGCCACCTCAACTTTCAACGTGCATCTTTTTTTTTTTTTTTAATATTTATTGATTGATTGATTTTTGGCTGCGTCGGGTCTTAGTTGCGGCACATGGGCTTCTCTCTAGTTGTGGCGTGTGGGCTGCAGAGCATGCGGGCTCAGTAGTTGTGGCGTGCAGGCTCTCTAGTTGCGGCATGCGGGCTCAGTATTTGTGGCGTGCAGGCTCTCTAGTTGCGGCATGCAGGCTTAGTTGCCCCGTGGCATGTGGGATCTTGGTTCCCCGACCAGGGATCCAACCCGTGTCCCCTGCATTGGAAGGCGGATTCTTAACCACTGGACCACCAGGGAAGTCCCCTCAACATGCATCTTAAGCTGCTCTTTTTTGAAATTTTTCCTGGCTATACATTGCATAATCCCAAGTAGGACTGAACATACCTTCTGTGTGCCTTTATATGTATCTGTTACGCTACCTGTAACACTTTATTGTATGTATGTGTGTATATGTTTCCCTATGTAAGATGCAAGCACCTTTAAGGCCAGCATACTACATACATGAATACATAAATAAAAGTTGACAGAGAAGACACCTTTTTATCTAAAACTATAGCTAACTAAATTTTTATTCATATTTCCTTAGATAATCTGGCTTATTGTCTTCTTCCTCTGCTTCCTAAAATTTGAAATAAATGAAAAGCTATGAATTACTTTTTTAGGAGTCTGACAACATTCCCACACATTTGATGACTTGCTAGAAAGACTCACAGAACTAAGAGTCACTTGTAATCATGGCTGTAGTTTATGACAAGGGAAAAACACATCAGATGGAATCTGGAAGAATCCAATCATAAGCTTCCAACATTCTCCCTCCCAGTGTGGTCCATACAATGTGCTCATTCTTCCAGTGATAAAATGCAGTTAACACTTGTGTAGTGTTTCTGCCCAGAGAAGCCTGCTTAATTAAGACTCGAAATCCAGCAGTTTATTGGGGCTGAGCATATAGGCACCCTCTGCACCCAACCACAACCCCCTACATTCCAGACCCTGAAGGAAAGTAGGTGTTCACCATGAATCACATTATTTGTACAGACCGTCTAGGCAAGCAGGTACATCAGGGTTCAGTGTCTCAGACAGGCAGAACAATGGAGGAAACATTACAAAGGTCAAGTTCTCTTTAGAGGTAGCAGCATCAGGCCTGCTATCCTTTATTTTTATTTACTAACACATTTTGAGGCAAAGAATACAATCTGCACCCCCCCCCCCACCACCCAGACACGAAAGGACTAGAAACAGCAAGATTTTCTAGCAACTCATCCACCTCTCTTATTTCAGAGACTTGTAAAAGGTATGTGTTGAAATGACTGAAATTCCAATCCAGAGACCTTGTTGGTGACAGTAGATGACTTAGTAACACTAACATGGCTTTTACTATAAACAAGTGCTTTAAAGAACTTAAAAGTATTATTTTTAGAAACACAAATAACATATCTTTTCTAAATTTCTATTCATAGATTCATTTGGCAAACAAACTTTTTTTTTATTGATAATTTAAAGGTAAATTTAAAGGTAAATTCCGAGCTTAACTCGGAATAGTCACAAACTCTAAATTTGGAGACTCAAGTCAATGAGGTTTTCTTTCTAAAAACCACTAAGTTAATATGAGAAAAATGTATATATAGTATAAATTAAGAGAATTGAACTTCGTATGCTGGTATCTAGAGTTAAAATGAGCATATTCAGTGAGGCATAAGTAAGTAGAATATAACTTATTCTTTTGTTTTAACATCTTTTGCCTAGGGAATGTTTCTTTGACACATACCATAGCAACTTGGTTCTCGTCCCAAAGTCTTACAGCTGTTCTGAAAATAGAGAAAATATTTATTACAGAAACTCTCCTGTTGCAGGGGGCAGGGGAAGAAGAGGTAGGGATTGAGAATAGCATCTGTATGCTTATAAAAACCTAATATTTTGATCTTTGAATGGAAAAAGTCAATCTCAAGTTTTGTAAATAAATGCAAACTCACCTTATTTTTATTTATTTATTTAATTTTTGGCTGCATTGGGTCTTCGTTGCTGCGTGTGGGCTTTTCTCTAGTTGCGGCGAGCGAGGGCCACTCTTCTTTGCAGTGTGCGGGCTTCTCACTGCAGTGGCTTCTCTTTGTTGCGGAGCACGGACTCTAGGCACGCGGGCTTCGGTAGCTGTGGCACGCAGGCTCAGTAGTTGTGGCTCGTGGGCTCTAGAGCGCAGGCTCAGTCAGTAGCTGTGGCACATGAGATTAGTTGCTCCGCGGCATGTAGGATCTTCCTGGACCAGGGCTTGAACCCGTGTCCCTTGCATTGGCAGTCAGATTCTTAACCACTGCACCACCAGGGAAGTCTGCAAACTCAACTTATTTAAAGATGGAAGGATTTAATCTTTGATTAAGCCATCTTTTTCTACCCTAGTATTTTGTTCTTTTACAAGCTATTTTAATAATATCAATACTATTGATTAATTTTACCACTGTAGCTATATGTTTTGTTGTCGTTGTTTTTTGGCTACACCACCTGGCATGGGGAATCTTAGTTCCTTGACCAGGGATGGAACACATGCCCCCTGCACTGGAGGCACAGAGTCCTAAGCACTGGACCGCCAGGGAATTTCCAACTCTAGCTATACGTAAATATGTTTTATAAAAGGATTTTTTTACCATGTTGAAAACAATAGGCAAAGTAATTCACTTTATATTTTTAGTGCTATTTAAGAATGTCTTTTTGTAGTTTGGCCTAGTTTTTTTAACTACTAAATGTGCCAGTTTAATATCTTTTTTAAAAAATAAGGCTTATAGACTCTTTCTGATTGATGTAACTTTCTAATTTGAGCTTGGAGACATCTTAAGAAATTTTGCTGACCATTGTAGAAACAGAATTTTCTAGAATATGAAGTATTAAAAATAAAATATAAAGACTCAGGGAAGAGAAAAGGATCAAAATGTAAAGTCAGGAATCTAGGTTTTATTTTCTTGGGTCAAATGTACTTCCTTCAGATTCACTGTCTTTTCTTCCCATCTATTAAATGCTATTTTCAAAATAAAATAATAGCTAATACTTTGAGATGTTTTTACTTTGAAATTCCTGGATAATCAGTTTTGTATTGATTAGTTAATTCAATAAACTATATGAACCAGACACTGTGGTGGATGCTGGTGATATAAGGATAATGAAGACACATCCTCTCTGAGCTGTCGGTTCAGTGAGGTACACAGACACGCATAAATAATTACAGCACAGTAATTGCAGTGATAGAGCCTTGCATAGGCAATGGGATTATTAAGGGCCTAATCTGAGGAAAGGGAGAACTGTATTTTTGTAATTCTTGGTTTGTGACACACTGTCATTGTTGATTCATGGTTAGCTCATTTTCTTTATTATTTATTAATGTAATAAATACCCATGAACCCACCACCCAACCCAAGAACTAGAAAACTGCTAGTACCTTAGATCTACTTATACTCCTCCCCATTCTGTCCCCCTGCCCACTATACCAGTGGTAATCATTCTCCTGAATGTTACGTGTATCGTGCCTTGCTTTAAAAAACAAAGAATTAACCAGATAATTACCAGACATAAATGCAAAAACAATGTATTATTTAATTTATTTTACCCACTTCTGAACTTTATAAAAAAGAATATCTCACTCTAAATGGGACTTGCTATCTTTTTTTCCAGTCAACAATATGTTACTAAGATTGATCCATACTGTTATGTACAGCTGTTGCTCAATCAGCTTTACTGCTGTATTGTAAGTTATTGTACGACTATACCATAATTTATCCTTTTTCCTGTTAATAGGCATTTAGGTTGTTTCCAGTGTTGACCTGAAACAAATAGACTGCTAGATATTTCTCTAGCCAAGATGCGTTTATTTGGGATCAGTCAGAGAATTGCAGTTTGGAGTCTGCAACCATGATGAGCCACACACAGGTGTCTCCCCCTCCCACACCCCACCCCCGCAAGGGAAGGATAATGCTTTCATAGAGAGGAAAAGGAAGGTGAGAGGGCTATGGTAAATAAAGAGTATGGCTTTTCATTGGCTGAGTCTTTTTCAGGAAAGAAGAGATGTCTTCCTTCTTCCTATTGGGCTCTGCTGTGGTCGCAGGACATGAGATCTCCCCCTTCCAAACTCCCAACTGTATTTAATTCAAATTTCTGTGTTTTAATTTTTAACATTTCCCCCTTTTGATCAAGACCTTTCTCTGAAAGCATTGCTGATCAAGAGTCAGGTTTTCTAGTTTTAGCTTTTTGTCCTTCAGTATCATGAAGGACTTTTGCTGGGTGTAGCGTCTCACATTGGAGGGAAAGTGCACAGATTAGAAACCTATTAAGGTCACATTTGAGTAACAAGGAAGGAGGGGTAGGAGGGAAAACTCTAAGGTACTTTTTGTCTAAAGTCCATATGTTATCAAGATCATAGACATTGGAGATCACCTGAAGCATTATGTCATCATCAAAGGTTTAGCAACAAACTTCCAAACAAGCCTGTTCTGGATATCTTGGGAAAACTGTTTCATCAGATGTCATCTGCTTCAGTTCCAGGAAATCTTTTCTTTCAGGTCACCAGATTATGTGCAGGTCCAGTCAGGGTTTGGTGCTTTCTTTAGGTGTCTCATGTGAATCTAAGAGTCTATTCCTTGGGAGTTTGGCAGCACAAGGGTTGGTTAGCAGTACTCGATAGGGGCCTTTCCAGCAAGGTTGAAGAGAGTTCATCTGGAAGTGTCGTTTTTAAAAGACAAAATTTCCAGATTGCAAGGTGTGATGCTTCAAGTTTTCATCTCCCAAGGGTGCACTGTGAAAAGATTGCTCTGTCAAAACTTTTTTTTTTTTTTTTTGGCCGCACTGCGTGGCTTGCAGGATCTTAGTTCCCTGACCAGGGATCAAACTCGGTCCCCCTCCAGTGGAAGCATGGAGTCCTAACCACTGGACCACCAGGGAATTCACAAAAAGCATTATTTTTAATAGAAGCAATTAGGCTTTTGCAATATTAGAGCATCTCTCCTTTTATCAGTGTTAGGTCAAAAGAAGCAGAAGCCAAGTGCATTGGGCATTTTGTGACTATCTCAAAGGCTAAGCATTTATGAGTTCCAAAAGGGGCGGACCTGAAATTTAGAAGGACCAGCCGCAGTGCTTTTGGCCAAGGTATTTGGAGGGCCTTTACAAATTTTGCCAACTGAATCTTTTTTTTTTTTTTTAAATCCAGAGGGGTCTTCATTTGGTTTTTGCTGAATTTGAAGTTTGTTCAAATTCCTTTACTTCGTTTCCCCCCCCCCCTTTTTTTTTAAATTTTTATTTATTTATTTATTTATTTATGGCTGTGTTGGGTCTTCGTTTCTGTGCGAGGGCTTTCTCCAGTCACGGCAAGCGGGGGCCACTCCTCATCGCGATGCGCGGGCCTCTCACCATCGCGGCCTCTCTTGCTGCGGAGCACAGGCTCCAGACGCGCAGGCTCAGCAGCCGTGGCTCACGGGCCCAGCCGCTCCGCGGCATGTGGGATCCTCCCACACCAGGGCTCGAACCCGTGTCCCCCGCATCGGCAGGCAGACTCCCAACCACTGCGCCACCAGGGAAGCCCTGCCAACTGAATCTTAATACCAGTAGTGCGTTCGACTAAACCAGAGGATTGAGGGTGGTAAGAACAGTAATAGTGTTGTAAAACTATCCAAACAGCACAGACATTTTGAAGCACCTAGGCAATCACTGTGAAGTTAAGGAGGATTTCCCCAGGTAGGGATAATCTTTTCCAAAAGAAATTTATCCGCAGAAGAGGCAGTATAGCCTGTCTGCAAGGGAAGGCTTTGGTCCAGTGTGAAAACATACAGAGCATAACTGAAACATATTTATATCCATTAGATGGAGTAAATTGTGTGAAATCCATTTGCTGGATCTCTCATGGTCCATTAGGCGGTTTAAAATGTCTGGGAACAGTATGAACAGGCTTCCCTGGGTTGTACTTTGGAAAAGTGGGACAAGTGAGATAGGCACTTTTTGCAGCCTTATTAATGTTTCCCCATCAATACTGATTCATGAAGACTAACATTTTTTTAGTAGATTAATGGTTTAGTGCGTGTACAGTGGTGAGAAGTGGGAATTTTAGACTCCAGGGTAAAACTGGGTTCTTACTTGGTCCAAACCAGAGCTTTCTCTTTTTTATCACACCAACAATTGTTGAATTTCCAATCTTGTTTTCCCTTTTCTGAGGCCAATTGTTGGGATTCTCTAGCCAGTTTTTCTAAATTATCATTTGGGGAAATATCCCTTTGGACTATGACAGTGGTTTGGCTACTGTTGGTTCCTTTAAGGGCAGCCTTCCTTTCAGAAGTATCGGCAAGGTGATTTCCCTTAGCTTCCAGAGAGTCAAGTTTAGAATGCCCCAGAATCTTAATAATAGCTGAAAGTGGGAGGTAAGAGTATTGCATTCATCATTTCTGAACATAGGGGCCATTTTAAAATTTTATGTCCACCGGAAGTAAGGAAGCCACATTGCTTCCATAACATTCCAAAATCATGAGCTACTCCAAAAGCATATCTACTAATTAGTATTGAGTTGGCTAAAAAGTTTCTTTTGGTTTTAAGTAAAAATAAAAGACATTTTTCATCTTCACCAAGAATTTTATTGAACAACGTATTCACTAACCGAATGAACTTTTTTGGCCAACCCAATATAATATTGGCAGTTTTATCCTTGGCTAAAGTACAAGCCTGTGTAAGGGTGTATAATTCAGCCTGTTGGGTCAAAGTAGCCGTAGAAAAAGATGCTGCCTCAACAGCACTAAAAGGAGTTGGAATAACATACCCAGCACAGTATTCGCCATTGTCACCTTTTAAAGAACCATCGGTGAACCATGAGAAGTCGGCATTATTACCTGGTGGAATTTCCTGTAGATCATCACGAGGAGTCAGGAGTTAGTTCATCAGCATTAAGCAGTCATGAGGGACTTCGAAAATGATGGAGGGGAGAAGAGTAGCCAGGATAAGGTATTACAACGTAGAAGAATGGTGTGAGGGGCAGCTAACAAAAGGATTTAACAGGAGGTGAGGTAGCTGGCAGAGAAATGTTGAGTGTGATGAGAATTCAGGAGAGCTTCTACTGCATGAGGTACAAAAATGGTTAAAGCGGATCCCATAATGATTTTCTCAGTGGCCTTAACCAAAAGGGCAGTGGCCTTAATAGCTCTAAGGCAAGGGGGGTATCCCTGTACCACAGGGTCCAGTTGCTGGCTGTAATACCCTATGGGGTGATGTTTTTGGGTCAGCACCCCAAGGGCATTCCCTTTCTTTTCATATACAAAAAGAAAAAGGGGGATGTGGTCATTGGGATGCCCAAAGACAGGTGGGTTCATCAAACTCTCCTTTAAGGCCTTTAAAGGCTATGTTGTCTCCTTCTTCCCATAAAATTGGGCCGGGGTTGTTATTGTTAAGGAAAACATAGAAATTTGGCCATAAGAGAGAAATTTGGAATCCAGTTTCGTCAGTAAGCAACCAAACCAGGAAAACCTCACAGTTGGCACTAAGTTTTGAGTTTTGGGAAACTTAGGACATCATGAAGTCTGTCAAGATCTAGGTTTAGCCCTCGTTCTGATATCAGATGCCCTAAATATTGAATCTGGGTTTGGGCAAACTGCAATTTTTCTTTGGCAACTTTAAGCCTTTAAGGCTAAAAGCTTTAGCAAGTGAATACTGTCTTCCTTTGAGGAGGCTTGAGAAGGAGAGCAAAGAAGCAAATCACCCACATATTGCAAAGTAGAACCTCTAGGGAACTTTTCTGTTTTGTTTTGTTTTTTAAATTTTTATTGGAGTATAGTTGATTTACAATGTTGTGTTAGTTTCAGGTGTACAGTAGAGTGAATCAGTTATACATATATCTACTCTTATTTTTTTTTTTAGATTCTTTTCCCAGATAGGCCATTCAGAGTACTGAGTAGAGTTCCCTGTACTCTACAGCAGGTTCTTATTAGTTATCTATTTTATATATAGTAGTGTGTATATGTCAGTTGCAGTCTCCCAATTTATCCCTCCCCACCCTTGTCCTCTGTTAACCATAAGTTCGTTTTCTACATCCGTGACTCTACTTCTATTTTGTAAATAAGTTTCTAGGGAACTTTATATCATCCAGATCAGCCTTCAGAATCTGTGATAAATAAGAACTCTTAGTAAAACGCTGAGGCATTACTGTCCAGGTGAAAATTGTTTGTTCCTAAGTGAAGGCAAAAAGGTATTAGCTAGCTTCATCACCTGGAATACTAAAGAATGCACTGCATAAATCAATTACAATAAAAAAAGAAAAATTGCTTCCGGCAGGAATGGCTGTTAGTAAAGTATGAGTGTTAGGAACAACAGTGTCAAGGGGTGACAGTGTTATTTACTGCTCAGAGGTCCTGGACAAACCTTCACCCTCGGCCCTTACGTTTTCTCACCAGAAAAATGGGAGAGTTATAGGGGCTAGTATAAAGGATAATGAGACCTTGAGCCTTGTAATCTTCTATTATGGGTTTTATGCCTTGAAGGGCTTCTGTACTTACAGGATATTGATTAATTCTGGGAAGAGTTTTGAGGGGCTTATTTGAATTTTGATGGGAGGTACACTGTGAATTTTGCCAACATCAGTTTGCCCATCAGGAAGGTGGTAGTTGATTCAATAGGGACAAATGGTCAGTGTTTCCAAGAATCTGCTCTAGTTCTATTAGAAACTAAACAAATAAAAGATGTCGAAGGATCATTTAATTCACCTGGTGGGTTACTTTGATGGCTACTATCAATTTCTAGAATTATTTCTCCCTTTTGGGAGAAATAAATTCCAGCATGATACTTCTCTAAGAAGTCTTAGTTTAATAAATGCGTAGGGGTAGAGGGATAGAGGAACTAAGGAGAATAGGGCATGTATCTCTCAAACACCTAAACAAGAAGGAATAGATTCAGAGACAGGAACCCCCTTGAGGTTCATTAGAGATCCCCACTATTTGAATTGTTTATTACTCCAAGGCAGGGGCTGTTTTATAGTAGTGGGTTGAGCACTGAGTGTGGCTTTGGTGTCAGGCCTGGAAGAGATTCCCCAATCTGGAGAAATGTTTATCCAAGCCAATTAAGAGGGAGGATTGGGAAAAGCCAATATTCCTCGGAGCTCGCATCTTCGAGAATTGGGAGGACACTGGAAAGGCTGATTAGAGGGCTGAAGGTGCTTAAAGCACTTAGTTTGTAACAATCTCTTTTCCAGTGTCAGGATGCAACATTAGAAACGCAAGGTAGAATGGTAGTTGCCAGAGGTTGGGATAAGGGAGAATAGGAGAATTGTTGAATGGACACAGAGATCCAGTTTTGAACGAAAAAATTACATTCCAATCACAGTATATACGCATTCAGCAAAAAAACATCTTTGGCAAAAGGTTATACACTGTTAAAATGTCCTTATATAAGCTGCCTCTTTTGTTTGTATGCTGTTTGGGATTCTAATTTAATTTTCTAAGAAATAAATTAACAGCATATCTGTTTTCATTAAACAGTAAATATTTGTTGAATGAGTGAGTAAATCAGTTCTTTAAGCAGTGGGATGCTATAGAAATTATTCCACCTTGGGAGAAACATGACCAGATTTATGTCTTAGATCATTTTGGCAGCTTCATAGATGGCTGATTGGAAGGGAGTAAAGTTGAAAACAGCAAGACGACGTAAGAGGCTATTGCAATAGGCCAGGTGAGAGATGATGAGGGGTCCAATCTAAGGTGATAGCAGTGGGAAATGAGAAGAGTGGACAGATGTATGTATGTATGTAATCATACGTTTATTTAAGGGATGGTTTGATTAATGCCTGTCTTTCTCCGTGTTCTCTAAATGTTTTCATTCACTATAATATATTCAGTGCCTGATTGTCTCCAATTATAATAGTGGATTCATCTATTCCTCCTTACAGTTCTACCAGTTTTTGTCTCACGTATTTTGACCCTCTGTAGTTAGACATGCACATTAAGGATTGTTATGTCTTCATGAAGAGTTGATTCCTTTATCATTATGTAATGCTCTTTTTTACCCCTGATAATTTTGCTTACTTTGAGGTCTACTCCCTCTGAAAAAATTATAGTTAACCCCTTCTTTGTTTTGATTAATGTTAGAATGGTATATATATTTTTTCATTCATTTACTTTTACTCTATGGGAGTCTATATTTAAAGTGAGTTTTTTTGTAGACAGCAGATAGTTGGGTTGTATTTTTTGATCCACTCTGACAATCTCTGTCTTTTGATTAGTATATTTAGAACATTGACATTCAGAGTGATTATTGATATAATTGGATTAATGTCTACCATATTCATTGGTGTTTTCTATCTTGCCCTTGTTCTTTGTTCCTGTTTTGGTCTTCCACTCTTTTTTTGCCTTTTGTGTTTTTTTTTTTTTTCAACATCTTTATTGGAGTATAATTGCTTTACAGTGGTGTGTTACTTTCTGCTTTATAACAAAGTGAATCAGCTATACATATGTCCCCATATCGCCTCCCTCTTGCGTCTTCCTCCCACCCTCCCTATCCCACCCCTCTAGGTGGTCACAAAGCACCGAGCTGATAACCCTGTGCCACGCGGCTGCTTCCCACTAGCTGTCTATTTTACATTTTGTAGTGTATATATGACAATACCACTCTTCTCATTTCGTCCCAGCTTACCCTTCCCCCTCCCCGTGTCCTCAAGTCCATTCTCTACGTCTGCGTCTTTATACCTGTCCTGCGCCTACGTTCTTCATAATGATTTTTTTTTTTTTTTTTTTTTTTTAGCTACCATATATATGTGTTAGCATACGGTATTTGTTTTTCTGACTTACTTCACTCTGTGTGACAGACTCTAGGTCCACCCACCACACTACAAATAACTCAATTTCGTTTCTTTTTATGGCTGAGTAATATTCCATTGTATGTATGTGCCACACCTTACTTATCCATTCATCTGTCAATGGGCACTTAGGTTGCTTCCATGTCCTGGCTATTGTAAATAGAGCTGCAATGAACACTGTGGTACATGAGTCTTTTTGAATAAGGCAGAAGGTTATACACTGTTAACCTTGGTTTTCTCATGGTATATGCCCAGTAGTGGGATTGCTGGGTCGTATGGTAGTTCTATTTTTAGTTTTTTAAGGAACCTCCATACTGTTCTCCATAGTGACTGTATCGATTTACATTCCCACCAACAGTGCAAGAGGGTTCCCTTTTCTCCACACCCTCTCCAGCATTTATTGTTTCTAGATTTTTTGATGACGGCCATTCTGACTGGTGTGAGGTAATACCTCAATGTAGTTTTGATTTGCATTTCTCTAATGATTAGTGACGTTGAGCATTCTTTCATGTGTTTGTTGACAATCTGTATATCTTCTTTGGAGAAATGTCTGTTTAGGTCTTCTGCCCATTTTTGGATTGGGTTGTTTGTTTTTTTGATATTGAGCTGCATGAGCTGTTTATAAATTTTGGAGATTAATCCTTTGTCAGTTGCTTCCTTTGCAAATATTTTCTCCCATTCTGAGGGTTGTCTTTTCATCTTGTTTATGGTTTCCTTTGCTGTGCAAAAGCTTTGACGTTTCATTAGGTCCCATTTGTTTATTTTTGTTTTTATTTCCATTTCTCTAGGAGGTGGGTCAAAAGGGATCTTGCTGTGATTTATGTCAAAGAGTGTTCTGCCTATGTTTTCCTCTAAGAGTTTGATAGTGTCTGCCCTTACATTTAGGTCTTTAATCCATTTTGAGTTTATTTTTGTGTATGGTGTTAGGGAGTGTTCTAATTTCATTCTTTTACATGTAGCTGTCCAGTTTTCGCAGCACCACTTATTGAAGAGGCTGTCTTTTCTCCACTGTATAGTCTTAACTCCTTTATCAAAAATAAGGTGACCATATGTGTGTGGGTTTATCGCTGGGCTTTCTATCCTGTTCCATTGATCTATATTTCTGATCTATATTTCTGTGCCAGTACCATACTGTCTTTGATTACTGTAGCTTTGTAGTATAGTCTGAAGTCAGGAAGCCTGATTCCTCCAGCTCCATTTTTCTTTCTCAAGATTCCTTTGGCTATTTGGGGTCTCTTGTGTTTCCATACAAATTGTGAAATTTTTTGTTCTAGTTCTGTGAAAAATGCCACTGGTAGTTTGATAGGGGTTGCATTGAGTCTGTAGATTGCTTTGGGTAGTAGAGTCATTTTCACAATGTTGATTCTTCCAGTCCAAGAACATGGTATATCTTTCCATCTCATTGTATCATCTTTAATTTCTTTCATCAGTGTCTTATAGTTTTCTGCATACACGTCTTTTGTCTCTTTAGGTAGGTTTACTCCAAGGTATTTTATTCTTTTTGTTGCAGTAGTAAATGGGAATGTTTCCTTAATTTCTCTTTCAGATTTTTCATCACTAGTGTCTAGGAATGCAAGAGATTTCTGTGCATTAATTTTGTATCTTGCTACTTTACCAAATTCATTGATTAGCTCTAGTAGTTTTCTGGTAGCATCTTTAGGATTCTCTATGTATAATATCATGTCGTCTGCAAACAGTGACAGCTTAACTTCTTTTCTGATTTGGATTCCTTTTATTTCTTTTTCTTCTCTGATTGCTGTGGCTAAAACTTCCAAAACTATCTTGAATAATAGTGGTGAGAGTGGGCAACCTTGTCTTGTTCCTGATCTTAGTGGAAATGGTTTCAGTTTTTCACCATTGAGAACAATGTTGGCTGTGGGTTTGTCATATATGGCCTTTATTATGTTGAGATAAGTTCCCTCTATGCCTACTTTCTGGAGGGTTTTAATCATAAATGCGTGTTGAATTTTGTCGAAAGCTTTGTCTGCATCGATTGAGATGATCATATGGGTTTTCTCCTTCAATTTGTTAATATGGTGTACCACATTGATTGATTTGCATATATTGAAGAATCCTTGCATTCCTGGGATAAACCCCACTTGATCATGGTGTATGATCCTTTTAATGTGCTGCTGGATTCTGTTTGCTAGTATTTTGTTGACGATTTTTGCATCTATGTTCATCAGTGATATTGGCCTGTAATTTTCTTTCTTTGTGACATCAGTGTCTTGTTTTGGTATCAGGGTGATGGTGGCCTTGTAGAATTGAGTTTGGGAGTGTTCCTCCCTCTGCTATATTTTGGAAGAGTTTGAGAAGGATAGGTGTTAGCTCTTCTCTAAATGTTTGATAGAATTTGCCTGTGAAGCCATCTGGTCCTGGGCTTTTGTTTGTTGGAAGATTTTTAATCACAGTCTCAATTTCAGTGCTTGTGATTGGTCTGTTTATATTTTCTATTTCTTCCTGGTTCAGTCTCGGAAGGTTGTGCTTTTCTAAGAATTTGTCCATTTCTTCCAGGTTGTCCATTTATTGGTGCATAGTTGCTTGTAGTAGGCTCTCGTGATCCTTTGTATTTCTGCAGTGTCAGTTGTTACTTCTTTTTCATTTCTAATTCTATTGATTTGAGTCTTCTCCCTTTTTTTCTTGATGAGTCTGGCTAATGGTTTATCAATTTCGTTTATCTTCTTAAAGAACCAGCTTTTAGTTTGATTGATCTTTGCTGTTGTTTCCTTCATTTCTTTTTCATTTATTTCTGATCTGATCTTTATGATTTCTTTCCTTCTGCTAACTTTGGGGTTTTTTGGTTCTTCTTTCTCTAATTGCTTTAGGTGTAAGGTTAGGTTGTTTATTTGAGATGTTTCTTGTTTCTTAAAGTAAGATTATATTGCTATAAACTTCCCTCTTAGAACTGCTTTTGCTGCATCCCATAGGTTTTGGGTCGTCGTGTTTTCATTGTCATTTGTTTCTAGGTATTTTTTGGTTTCCTCTTTGATTTCTTCAGTGATCTGTTGGTTATTAAGTAGTGTATTGTTTAGCCTCCATCTGTTTGTATTTTTTACAGGTTTTTTCCTGTAATTGATATCTAGTCTCCTAGCATTGTGGTCGGAAAAGATACTTCATACGATTGCAGTTTTCTTAAATTTATCAAGGCTTGATTTGTGACCCATGATATGATCTATCCTGAAGAATGTTCCATGGCTACCTGAGAAGAAAGTGTATTCTGTTGTTTTTGGATGGAATGTCCTATAAATATCAATTAAGTCCATCTTGTTTAATGTATCATTTAAAGCTTGTGTTTCCTTGTTTATTTTCATTTTGGATGATCTGTCCATTGGTGCAAGTGGGGTGTTAAAGTCCCCTACCATGATTTTGTTACTGTCGATTTCCCCTTTTATGGCTGTTAGCATTTGCCTTATATACTGAGGTGCTCCTATGTTGGGTGCATAAATATTTACAATTTTTATATCTTCTTCTTGGATCGATCTCTTGATCATTATGTAGTGTCCTTCTTTGTCTCTTGTACTAGTCTTTATTTTAAAGTCTATTTTGTCTGACATGAGAATTGCTACTCCAGCTTTCTTTTGCTTTCAATTTGCGTGGAATATCTTTTTCCATCCCCTCACTTTCAGTCTGTATGTATCCTTAGGTCTGAAGTCTCTTGTAGACAACATATATATGGGTCTTGATTTTGTATTCATTCAGCCAGTCTGTGTCTTTTGGTTGGAGCATTTAGTCCATTTACATTTAAGGTAATTATCGATATGTATGTTCCTATTACCATTTTCTTAATTGTTTAGGGTTTGTTATTGTAGGTCTTTTCCTTTTCTTGTGTTTCCTGCCTAGAGGAGTTCCTTTAGCATTTGTTGTAAAGCTGGTTGGGTGGTGCTGAATTTTCTTAGCTTTTGCTTGTCTGTAAAGGTTTTAATTCCTCTATGGAATCTGAATGAGATCCTTGCTGGGTAGAGTAATCTTGGTTGTAGGTTTTTCCCTTTCATCACTTTAAATATGTCCTGCCACTCCCTTCTGGCTTGCAGAGTTTCTGCTGAAAGATCAGCTGTTAACCTTATGGGGATTCCCTTATATGTTATTTGTTGTTTTTCCCTTGCTGCTTTTAATATTTTTTCTTTCTATTTAATTTTTGATAGTTTGATTAATATGTGTGTTGTCATGTCTCTCCTTGGATTTATCCTGTATGGGACTCTCCGCACTTCCTGGACTTGATTAACTATTTCCTTTCCCATGTTAGGGAAGTTTTCAACTATAATCTCTTCAAGTATTTTCTCAGTCCCTTTCTTTTTCTCTTCTTCTTCTGGGACCCCTATAATTCGAATGTTGGTGCGTTTAATGTTGTCCCATAGGTCTCTGAGACTGTCCTCAATTCTTTTCATTCTTTTTTCTTTATTCTGCTCTGCAATAGTTATTTCCACTATTTTATCTTTCAGGTCACTTATCCGTTCTTCTGCCTCAGTTATTCTGTTATTGATTCCTTCTGGAGAATTTTTAATTTCATTTATTGTGTTGTTCATCATTGTTTGTTTGCCCTTTAGTTCATCTAGGTCCTTGTTAAACGTTTCTTGTATTTTCTCCATTCTGTTTCCACGATTTTGGATCATCTTTACTGTCATTACTCTGAATTCTTTTTTAGGTAGACTGCCTATTTCCTCTTCATTTGTTTGGTCTGGTGGGTTTTTACCTTGCTCCTTCATCTGCTGTGTGTTTCTCTGTCTTCTCATTTTGCTTAACTTACTGTGTTTGGTGTCTCCTTTTCGCAGGCTACAGGTTCGTTGTTCCTGTTGTTTTTGGTGTCTGCCTCCAGTGGCTAAGGTTGCTTCAGTGGGTTTTGTAGGCTTCCTGGTGGAGAGGACTAGTGCCTGTGTTCTGGTGGATGAGGCTGGATCTTGTCTTTCTGGTGAGCAGGTCTGCATCCAGTGGTGTGTTTTGTGGTGTCTGTGACCTTATGATTTTAGGCAGCCTCTCTGCTAATGTGTGGGGTTGTGTTCCTGTCTTGCTAGTTGTTTGGCATAGGGTGTCCAGCACTGTAGCTTGCTGGTCGTTGAGTGGAGCTGGGTCTTAGCATTGAGATGGGGATCTCTGGGAGAGCTTTCACCGTTTGATATTACATGGAGCTGGGAGGCCTCAGGTGGACCAATGTCCTGAACTCAGTTCTCCCACCTCAGGGGCACAGGCCTGACATCCGGCCGGAGCACCAAGACCCTGTCAGCCACATGGCTCAGAAGAAAAGGGAGTAAAAAAGAAAGAAAGAAAGAACAATAAAGTTATTAAAATAAAATATAATTATTAAAAATAAAAACATTAAAAAATAATAAAAAAAGAAAAGAAAGAAAGAAGAGAGCAACCAAACCAAAAAATAAATCCACCAATGATAACAAGCTCTAAAAACTATGCTAAAAAAAAAAAAAAGGACAGACCCCCCCCCCCAGGACAAATGGTAAAAACAAAGCTACGCAGACAAAATCACACACAGAAGCATATACATACACACTCACAAAAAGAGAAAAAGGAAAAAAATATATTTATCGTTGCTCCCAAAGTCCACTGCTTCAATTTTGGGATGATTCGTTGCCTATTCAGGTATTCCAGAGATGCAGGGTACATCAAGTTGATTGTGGAGATTTAATCCACTGCTCCTGAGGCTGCTGGGAGCGGTTTCCCTTTCTCTTCTTTGTTTGCACAGCTCCTGGAGTTCAGCTTTGGATTGGCCCCGCCTCTGTTTATAGGTTGCCTGAGGGTGTCTGTTCTTCCGCTCAGACAGGACAGAGTTAAAGTAGCAGCTGATTAGGGGGCTCGGGCTCACTCAGGCTGGGGGGAGGGAGGGGTACAGAATGCAGGGTGAGCCCAGGGCTGCAGAGGGTGGTGTGACATTGCAACAGCCTGAGGTGCGCCGTGTGTTTTCCTGGGGAAGTTGGCCCTGGATCACGGGACCCTGGCAGTGGGGGGCTGCACAGGCTCCCGGGAGTGGAGGTGTGGATAGTGACCTGTGCTTGCACACAGGCTTCTTAGCGTCTCATGCCCATCTCTAGTGTCCGCGGTGATAGCTGCAGCTCGCACCCATCTCTGGAGCTCGTTTAGGTGGTGCTCTGAATCCCCTCTCCTCACACATCCCGAAACAATGGTCTCTTGCCTCTTAGGCAGTTCCAGACTTTTTCCCAGACTTCCTCCCGGCTAGCTGTGGCGCACTAGCCCCCTTCAGGCTGTGTTCACGCAGCCAACCCCAGTCCTCTCCCTGGGATCTGACCTCTGAAGCCTGAGCTTCAGCTCCTAGACCCCACCCGCCCCTGCCGGTGAGCAGACAAGCCTCTCAGGCTGGTGAGTGCTGGTTGGCACCAATCCTCTGTGTGGGAATCTCTCCACTTTGCCCTCTGCACCCCTGTTGCTGCGCTCTCCTCCATGGCTCCAAAGCTTCCCCCCGCCACCCCCAGTCTCCACCAGTGAAGGGGCTTCCTAGTGTGTGGAAACTTTTCCTCCTTCACAGCTCCCTCCCACTGGTGCAGGTCCCGTCCCTATTCTTTTGTCTCTGTTTTTTCTTTTTTCTTTTGCCCTACCCAGGTACGTGGGGAGTTTCTTGCCTTTTGGGAGGTCTGAGGTCTTCTGCCAGCATTCAGTAGGTGTTCTGTATGGGTTGTTCCACATGTAGATGTATTTCTGATGTATTTGTGGGGAGGAAGGTGATCTCCATGTCTTAATCTTCCGCCATCTCGAAGGTCACCTTTTGTGGTTTTAATTCAGCATTTTATATGATTCCATTTTCTCTCCTTTCTTAGCATAGCATTTTTACTTCTTTTTTTACTTCTTTTAGTGGTTGCCCTAGAGTTTGCAATATAAATTTACAGCTAATTCAAATAACACTATACTGCTTCATAGGTAGTGTGAGTACCTTATAATAACAAAATCCTAATTCCTTCTTTCTGTGCCTTGTATCATTGCTGTAATTCATTTCACTTTAATGTAAGCATACATAAGCATATATATATATATATATATATATATTATATGTGTGTGTGTGTGTGTGTGTGTGTGCATAGATAATGGAATGCTTGTTGCTATTATTTTGAACAAAGTGTTATTTGTTAGAATAAGAAAAGTAAAAGTTTGTATTTTACCTTCACTCATTCCTTCTTTGATGCCCTTCTGTTTATGTCAGTTCATGTTTCTGACCTTTATTATTTTATTATTTTCCTTCTCTCTAAAGAACTTCTCTTGCAAGGCAAGTCTACTGGCAAAAAATGTCGTCAATTTTTGTTTGAGAAAGACTTTATTCTCATTCACTTTAGAAGGATAATTTTGCAGTGTACAGAATTCTAGGTTGGTGGTTTGGTTTTGTTTTTTTCTCTCAACACTTTAATTATTTCACTCTATTCTCTTTTTGTTTCATGGTTTTTGAGGAGAAGTTGGATGTGATTCTTATCTTTATTCCTTTATAGGTATGATTTTTTTTTTCCTCAGACTTCTTTCAGGATTTTTTCTTTGATTTTCATATTTTGAAAGTGATATGCCAAAGATAGTTCTTTTTTGGCATTTATCCTGCAAGGTGTTCTCTGAGCTTCCTGGATCTGTGGTTCGGTGTCTCACATTAATTTGGGGAAATTCTCAGTCATTATTGTTTCAAATATTTCTTCTGTGCCTTTCTTCTCACTCTGATATTCCCATTATGCCTATGTTACACTTTTTGTATTGATAGTTATCCTACAGTCCTTGGATATTCTGTTTGTTTTTTTCAATCTTTGCTCTCTTTGCTTTTTGGTTTTAAAGGATTCTGTTGATATAGCCTTTCGCTCAAAGATTCTTTTCTCAGCCATGTCCAGTCTACTAATAAGCCTGTCAAAGGTAGTCTTTGTTTCTGTTCCAGTGTTTTTGATCTCTTGCATTTCTTTTTGTTTCTTTCTTAGGGTTTTCGTCTCTCTGCTTACATTGCCCATCTATTCTTGCATGCTGTCTGTTTTATCAGTTAGAGTGCCCTTAGCATATTAATCATAGTTGTTTTATATATTTTTTTATTCTTTTAAAGGGGAATGAGAACCCTGAAGACAAATTCCCCAGGTGCTGGGGGAGGAGGCTTTATAGGTTGGCTGGCGTTGGGAGAGGTCAGGAAGCTTTCTTTCAGAGCTGTTGCAGTAGTCTGGGGGACAGGGGAGGTCTGAGGATGCTGATGGCAGGAAGGATCTTTTTTTTTTTTTCGGCCATGTGGTGCAGCATGTGGGATCTCAGTTCCCCGACCAGGGATCAAACCCGTGCCCCCTGAATGGGAAGTGCAGAGTCTTAACCACTGGACCGCCAGGGAAGTCCGAATCATAGTTGTTTTAAATTCCTGGTCTGTCGCAAGAGGGAGGAGATACGGGGATATATGTATATGTATAGCTGATTCACTTTGTTATAAAGCAGAAACTAACACACCATTGTAAAGCAATTATACTCCAATAAAGATGTTAAAAAAAAATAAAAATAAAAAACATAAATTCCTGGTCTGAGAATTCCAACATCCCTGCCATATCTGGTTCTCATGCTGTCTCTTCAGATTGTGTTTTTTGCCTTTTGGTGTGCCTTGTAATTTTTTTTTCATAGCTGTATATGATGTACTTAGGTAATAGGAACTGCGGTAAATAGGCCTTTAGTAATGTGATGTGTGGGGGGAGGGGACACATTCTAGAGTTCTGTGATGCCTGGTGTCCTCCCCTCTCTTAGGATCCAAGAAGAGTTGATTTTTCAGTCCATTCAGCTTTTACTTATTAGCTGCGAAGTGGGAACCTTCAAGCTCCTTTCATGTGGAAGCAGGTTAAACAATCTTTATACTCCTGAGATAAATCTAACTTGGTCATGATAGATTATCTTTTGGACATGTTGTTGGATTTGGTTTGCTAATATTTTGTGAGGACTTTTGCATCTATATTCTGACTGAATTTCCTTTCTTATAGTCTCATGACCCTTTTTTTGGTAAAAAGTTACATTAGCCTCAGAGAATGAGTAGAAGAATATTTCCTCTTTTTCTTTTCTCTGGCAGAGTTTGTATAAGATTGGAATGATCTTTTCTTTGAAAATTTAGTAGACCCTACTTATAAAACCATCTGGAACTGGTATTTTCTTTGGGGTATGGTTTCTAAGTATTATTTCGATTCTTTAATAATTACGGGACTATTTCAACTCTCTCTTCTTTAGTCAGTTTTAGGTAATATTTTTCAATTTGTCGATTCATCTAACTTTTCAAATTTATTATAGTATTTTTATTGTCTTTTTAATTCCTGCTGTGTCTTTAGTTATAGCCACCTTTTTATTCATAACATTATGTCTTTGAACCCCCTTAATTTTTTCTCCATTATCCTGGTCAGGGAACTAAGATCCGGCAAGCCGTGTGGCACGACCAAAAAAAAAAACAAAAGAAAGAGAAACAACTTTTGGCTTCGTTGATTTCTCTCATATTTGTTAACCCCTTTGTTTTATATTTCTACTTTTTTTTCTCTCTTTATTATTTCCTTCCTTGTATATTATTTGAGATTCCTTTGTGGTCCTTTTTCTAACTTCTTTAGTTGTATACATTCAGCTTTTTTTCATTAATATCTAATTTGTGGTCAGAGAACATGATTGGTTTAGACCCATACTTTGAAATTTGTAGAAAGTGGCTTTGTGACCTTGTACATGATAAATTTGTAAATGTTCCATGTGTGCTTGAAAAGCATATGACTTTAATTTTTAATGTAGAATTTTATATGTGACCATTCGATTAAGACTGTTAATTGTGCTGTTCATATTATCTATATTTTTTGCTAGCTTGACTTATAGTGAGATGTATTGAAATCATTAAAATGTTGTATGTATCTAATTCTCCTTGTAGTTCTGTCATTTCCTTTTTTAATGCAGTTTGAGGCTTTTTATTGTGTGCATATATGTTAAATTGTTATATCTTCCTGGTAAACTGAACTTATTATATATGTAGTAATCCTCTCTACCTTTAATGCTACTTTTTATCGTAGTCTGTTTTGTCTGATATTACTGTAGCTATGCCACCTTTCATTTGATTAGTATTTGCACAATATCCTTTTCCCTGAAATCTTTCCTTGTCCTAATACTTTAGGTGTGTCTGAGACAATCTCATTTTTTCTCTATTGGTGAATTTAGTCTCTTTATTATTATCATGGCTACTTTTGGACTTGTTTCCAACTTTTTACTTCTAATTATCCTGTTTTACCTAATTTTTTTTAACTTTCTTGTCTTTTTTAGGATTAAGATTTTTATCTTTTTGCTGTTGTTGTTTTGCTTTTTTCATTTTTTTTCCTCCATTGGGTTGGAATGTATACTCTTTATTTATTGTTTACTTTTGAAATTTTCCATGCTTACTGAACTTTATAATGTCTTTTATGAATTTTAAATTGCGTGCCAAGTTAACATAAGCTATCATATGTATATAAAAGAATTAATAACTAATATTCTCAAAAACAACTTTGCAAATAGTAGGCTTTTAATAAATATTTGCTGATTGGTGTTCTTCATATGTATGGATCATTTTAATTTTAATTTGATTAAATTTGCAAAGTAATAAATTACAAATTTATTATTTTCAACATCTTATATTCTTTTGGTGTTTCTTATGAAATATCCTCTAGGAAAGTGGTTTCAGTGTGTTAATTTTTTTTTTTTTTTTTTTTTTTTTGGCCACACAGCCAGAGGGGTATTAGTTCCCCGACCAGGGATTGAACCCAGGCCCTCGGCAGTGGAAGTGCGGAGTCCTAACCAGTGGACTGCCAGGGAATTCCCCTCAATGTATTCATTCTAAGTTTATTCATTTCTTTTAGAACTGTTTGCTGTGTGGACATTACCTGACTATATATACAAGTATAGCATCTACTGTCACTTTTTATCTTCTAATTTGAAATTTGTGTACTTGAAGCTTTTTTTTCTGTTTTAGATCATTTTCCTACAGCAAGATAGTGGTAGGTGCCCTAATCTTTTATCTAAACTGTACAATACAAAGTGCATAGCTTGAGATCTATTTTTCACAATTATTCTTTATCAGGATTGTTAAGCCAAACAAACATTGAGCAGTAAATTAGACCATATTCTAGAGCAAACTTTTAAGTGAAATGAACACTTATGATTTGGTACCATCCTCACTAATTCTTAATTATTATCATCTCATCTCATTACTCATTCAAATTTAATTTTGCCCACACACCTTGTTTTAAATGATTTGAGCTTTTGTCTAATTCTTAATTTGTCATATAGTTTCTTTTTCCATTTATAGCTCCCAAGGCCTTCAGTTTATCAGCAGGATTATTTCTATTTCCTCTACTACCTGATACTCTTTTTTTTAAAATTTATTTTATAGAGGTATAGTTGATTTACAATGTTATGTTAGTTTCTAGATACTCTTTCTTAGCATGAGTTTTTTCTTTATTGGTTTCTTGTTAATCACATATTTTTAACTGATTGAGTGTCCTTTTCTCTTCCACTTTAGAAAAAAGAGAGTTTCAATCATATTAATTATGTTTCTTTTGAGAACATTTGAACTCTCAGCCCTTCCCATTTATCACTTCCCAATCAGAAAAAGATAATCAGAGTAAACTAAACATGTCAGCTTTCTGTGTGGTAGTTTCTAATGATATCTAACTTAAAATTTTAGACCCTTTTTTTAAAATATATATATAGCATAGGATAAAGTGTTTTAAACACTTTTTAAATAAGCCTATAGAATTTATACCATTTTATGAAAAAGAAAATACCTTTTTAAGACTACATAATTGTTATGTAATTGTTTTAGAAAGTGTTAACAATTTAGTGTCTGGTTTTCTAGACTCTTTCTGTGTATATATATATATAAATTTTTCCCCTATGAATTATTTTTTAACCTATGTTGTAGATTCAGTAGGATAATGCTGACATTTTTCATGTTCTTGTTTATGGATCTTTCTTATTGTTTTTAATGGTGGCATAAGTATTCCAATGTATGGATGTACCATAATTTATTTAACCTATCCTTTCTATGTATAAGACATTTAGATTATTTCCAGTGTTTCTCAAAGTACTGCAGTGAATATATGTGTGTGTGTGTCTGTATATATTGTGTGTATATATATATTTGCATATTCGTTTTTCTACAGCATACATTTTTAAAAGATGAAATTGCTACATCAAAGCAAATACATGTTTTAAATTTTAATGGATATTATTTAATTTCTCCTCAAAAATATGTTGTACTGGAACACTAATATATTGCCAGTGGAATTATAAATTGCTGTAACCACTTTGGAAAATTGTTTGGGAGTATCTGTTAAAACTGACCATACGCACATACTGTGGTCCAGCAATTCCACTCCTGGATATATACTCAACAGAAATACGGACATATGTTCACCAAAGCACTATTTCAGTAATCAAAACCTGTAAACAACCCAATGTTCACCAACAGTTGAATGGAAAAAGTAAATTTTAATGTATTTATACAAAGTAGTACTCTACAGCAAAGAGGGTGAATGAACTATAGCTAACTTCAACAACATGGATGAATCTTACAAATGTAATATTGAGGTAAAGAAGCTAGACACAAAATATATTTCGTATGATTCCATTTAGTTAATGTTCACAAACAGGCAAAATTAATCCATCATGTTAGAAGTCAGAATAGTGGTTTCCTATAAGGGGAGTGTAATAATGGGAATGGAGCATAGAGAGACTTCTGGAATTCTGTTTATTCTCTATCTCTCATACTGGTGCTGGTTACACGGGGCTATTTTGCAAAAATGCACTGAGCTACACATTTATGATTTTATACTTTCCTGAATATGTGTTCTACTTCTGTCAAAAGTTTACAACAAAAGAGTGCACTTTTTTATATATAAAACTTTCAAACTCCTACCAGTAGTGCCTATTTTCCTGTATTCTTGCCACTCTGATAGATGTAAAAATTTTTTTAATCTGATAGACATACTAAAAGATCAATTTGTTTTTATTTTTATCTTAATATTAGTGAGGCTGGGCATCCTTTTGTATATTTATTAAGTTTCTTTCTTCTATAATTTCCCTATTCATGTTCTTTACTTTTTTTCTATTATAGTGTTCATTTTTCATACTGATTTGTAGATACTTTATATATTTTGGATTTTTGGTCTGTTATATGGCAAAATATAATGTTTTAAATAAGAAGTTCAAACTAACAAAAGTTATTCAGTAACGTGTTAGGAAAAGTTTCTTCTAATAATTAAATCAGTCTTAAAAAGAGTCCATTGTTCTTTATTCTCTAGTTTTGTGACCAACTCAGTTCTTAGGAGAGTAAAATCAGCCTCATTAGCTCCAAATCTGTACTCTAATATGGAGTTCATATAGAATAGATTCTATTTGAAGATCCTTGTTTTATTCATGTATATTAATATTGTTTTTCTTGACTAGTCTGTTCTTTGCTGAGAACAAACATCTTTAAACAAAATCTCAAAACATAAGTTTATCCACTGAAATTATATGTTAACCTTAGTTTCTTTTTTTGGTTTCTCTTTATGCCTTTACATTTCCTAATATGGAGAGGACAAATAATATTGAATAGGTTTTGTTTTATTTGTAGTAAATTGCATATTAATTTTGTCTGTATTATGTTTTTATAAAACAGCCCTTTAAAAAGTGTGCTGCATGCTATTTCCTTTACTCTCTCAACCAGTACCAAATTTCTAAGTGATCTCTTAACTAAAACATTTTGTTTTAGTAACTCAACTAGTCTGATGTAGTCTCACTGTTGTGTCTGCCTCTTTATGCTTTTGGTTGGGGATGCCTTATTGACATAATGTTTAGTTTAAATGTTTTCTAGACTTTACCGTATTTTAATGTTGCTCATTTTCATTCTGTAGTGGCCTGTGAATGTTTTTTACTTATTTCTGTTTTTTCTTATAATATGTAATTCATAGACGCTCTGCTGTTGCCCGAATTCAGGAGTTCTTCAGGCGGAGAAAAGAAAGAAAAGAAATGGAGGAATTGGATACCTTGAACATTAGAAGGCCACTAGTAAAGATGGTTTATAAGGGCCATCGCAACTCCAGGACAATGGTACCATATACTCATGACATTCTTTGGAAGAACTGCAATTTCATAATATGAATTTTTTTCCATAATGATTATTTTCATATATGCCAGTCTGATTCTAATATATTATTGCACCTTCACAGTTATCTCTTTACCCAAACATAGTTCTTTTCGTCCTATAATATATTGTGAAAGACCATCATTCTTTATAGGAAAACTCTACCCTACTGAGGAACTATCGTAGAATTTTAAAAATTCTAGCTTGTACAAGTAACCATTGCTTCTTTTTTGCTCTCTCACACTTGTTGTCTACTTTCCTAGTAGATTTTTTTAGTTCATATTAGTGCCCTTTGTCGGTTTTGGAGAGAAAGATTTGGATACATGAAATCCAGGTTCATTGCAAAATATAGTCAGATTAATGATAACTCTTTTAAAGATTGACAAGTAAAGATTTGTTTTAGTCACCTTGTCTTTCTAGACTTTAATTTCCTCATCTATGAAATAAGAATAGACCAGATGATCTCTAAGATCTTTTCAAGTTTTTATAACCCAGAAGTCTATATACCCAATGCAATATTAACTGTTTACTAAGAGAATCTTGAGATGATTAACATAACTGTTACTCCGAACCATTCATATCTAGAAAGTGTTCTCTTATATTCATTGAGTTATCAAAAAGTACCTACAGAATCGGTTTTAATCTGCTTTCTTTAGAGTCAAGGCAAAAAATAACTTTGGGATGGGGAAATAATTAGCTGTCTCTATAGATATCATTGGTAGTAATAACTTAATCATTCTGGAAAGAATACTCTATTAATAGAAGTAACCAATTTATATTTCTTGCATTTTGCTGGTTAAAATTTTGGATGAAAATAATTAGGGATAGGAATGGAAAAAAAAAAAGAAGACAAGTAAATATAAAAGTATTGTAGTTCCAAGTAACAAAATTGGCTCCCCTCCTTTGCTTTGCCAAAAATAGCAAAGTAGCAGCTGCACATAAAATGATTTCAAAAATTCTGATATGAAGTACAAAGATTTTTGATGGTTCATTCATGTGCATCTGCTGAAAAATTCCATCATAACCATTCTAACATACCCTTTGTCTCATTGCTTCATAAAAGTAAAGATGTATTTATATCTTTCCTTCTTGATTGTGAGAGCTTCTAATAGCTAATAAAAAGATTGGTACTTTTTGTTCTTTTGGCATAAAGCAAGATACAGGAGGGAACAATTCATTTTTTTCTATGAATTGTTTTTATTATCTTGTAAAAGCTAAAATGGAACCGTTTTTGGAAAGTTTAGTAACATATATATATGTTTCCATTATACTGTTCAAAACGCAGAAATCCCATTCATTCATTTAGCAGTTATTATTCTCAGCACCTACTGTGTGCCAAGTACTGTTTCAGGCACTATAAATATAGCATTGAACAAAGCAAATCCCTATCTTCATGGGGGACTTTTCATTACTTACTGCCACTTTATCCCTGCTGATAAATCTCTATCATGATTTCAATATACTAGAAGACAAAGGCTCTCTTCAATTTTTTATTTTCTAAGCCAATTAATTGTTGTAACTTGAGAATAGAATAAATATTTTTTAATAACTTTGATTTGAATTCTCTTATCATTTCCTTTTTTTTAACCCTTAGATAAAAGAAGCCAATTTCTGGGGTGCTAACTTTGTAATGAGTGGTTCTGACTGTGGCCATATCTTCATCTGGGATCGTCACACTGCTGAGCATTTAATGCTTCTGGAAGCTGATAATCACGTGGTAAACTGCCTGCAGCCACACCCGTTTGACCCAAGTAAGATGACCTTTTATAAGGCAAGGGCTAGAAATCATTAGTATGATTAATCAGCTTCAACTCTTTTCTAGTTGTTAATATAAAAATAATCCAAATTATCCTAGTAGGCAGCCACTAGGGTCAAGTATTGCTATTTGGGGTTTAAAACAAGAAACACTTATAACCTGCTTTTGGCAGAAAATATGGGGAAATAGGTTAAAGAGGTTCTACTCCTAAGAGTTCTAAGTTTTATCAGCTGTAAGAGGTTTGGCTGATTGAACTTTTCACTACTTAACCAAATTGAACCTCCAAGCCTTTTAGTCTTCACATGTCTGAATTAATTTACCAGAACAAAGGAGCATTGGCTTGTTCTTGCCTTCCATTTGAAATTGCCCGTGTTTCTCATAAAAGAGCAGTAAATAAGAAAAAAATTTGAGTGATTTCAAGATGGTCTTAAAATTGTGTTCTAGAGTAACTTTTAGGAAATCTTCAAAATAATATTCTCAGTTAACAATTAAATGTATCAGTACAATTTCCATTCTAACTCAATTTTGCTGAACATACACATACATGCATATATACATTATAAATTTACATGAATGGCATATTTCTAAGCTTTATATTAATGTGAACATTTTATTTCTAGTTCTAGCCTCGTCTGGCATAGATTATGACATAAAGATCTGGTCACCACTAGAAGAGTCAAGGATTTTTAACCGAAAACTTGCTGATGAAGTAAGATTTTTATTATACTTATTATAGAACATATTTCACTTTGTTCCTGAACTGCTGTTTTAAGAAGAATCAAAGCAGCTCATTTTTTTATTAGTTGGTAACATAAAACAAGTTAATTCATTTAATGAGGTCAAATTTTAAGAAAAAGAAAAGTGAAAAATAAAACATGCCCACAATACTAGAGAGGTAAAAATTGGAATATTATTTGGATAAGTAGAATATTGATTATTGGTAGTAACAGATATAGTATATTGTAGTTTAAGAAAAATAGGTTGACTATTTGTGCTTATTGCAATGAAGAATCATTAAAAAAAAAAACACTATGTCCTTTTAAGAAAATAGTTTTACTATAGCTGTTCTCCATAATCATAGCCAAATAGGTAGCAGAACAAACAATTGGAGACTCTTTTCCTTTATGATTATATTTTAAGATTTCCTCAGCTTCTGAAGCTACTGTTACATCACTAATTTTCAAACTGAGTTCTCTGAAGCTCTAGGTTTTTTACAGGATTGGAAGCAGGAAGATGGATGTTACGAAAGCTAAACTCTGGGCATTTCTTTCCCAACTGCAACCAGGGTTTTCATTTTTGGGTTTCCATATAAGATTTCTTATGAAAATAAGGATCCATTGCATTAATCAGCTACTAACTAATTGTTGAACTTCTGTGAGGAGGGGAGTGCAACTAAGGTTGATACTACCCCCTCTTAAAACAATAAAATAAGAGTTCATTGCTAAAAATATTAATAAGTTGGAAAACTAGTTCTCTAGACCAAGGCTGACAGTTCACAGTGAAATTCCCATGTATACTTTTACTCATTTAATAGACATATATAAAACACTTGGTGTATGTCAGGCACAGTGCTGAATTTAAAAAGATAAGCCCTTCCATCAGAACTTAAAGACTAGTGGAAAAAAGAGACATATCAACAGCTAGAATATAGTGTGCTCAGTGTCAGAGATGTACACATAGTGCTTTGGAAGCCCGTAGAAAGGAACAGCCGTGCTTGCAAATGGAATAGATGGGATGGGAAGGTCTCCACAGAGGAAATAAGAATTGGACTGAGTTTACTAGGCATACAAGGATCAAAGGAACATTTAAGACAGAAGGATCAGCGTGTTTCAAGTCACTGTAAGGTAAATGAACCACCATTGTGCTGAAACCTAGAGGACACATATGAAAGCAGCTCAGCTGGACTAAAAAGCTAGGTTGGGGCATGGTTGTAAAGGGCCCTGTCGGGCACCCTGATGAGTTGAAAAAATATTGTAATATCATTGGGGGACTGCTGATCAGGTTAGCATCTTTTCCTTCCTCTCATGCTTTCCTTTCTTTCTTCCTGTTTTTCCTTTGCCATGACCTTTGCTTTTCCTCTTTCTTTTTTCCTTTGCCTGTGATTATACATTAGCTCCCTAGGTGTTCATGGATGTTCATTTAGTCCAATTCTTGGTACTTAAGACACAATTCATTGGTAACTCTTATCCAAACGTTTATTTTTCAAGATTACTTTGCTTCAGTCGAGGTAACATTTTTCTTGAGGGACCCAAGTGACCCAGGGATAATAATTTAACACTACTCTGTCACTAAAAGTATCAGTTCTACTAGATGGGAAAATAATAAGCAGACACAAAGTAGACTGCTCTGGAAAACAAATTATAAGTAAAAATAAATTGAATTCTTGAATGTTTTAAGTAGCCTCAAGGTTTGACCTTTGTCTTTCTGCCAGTTGAAAGAGTAGTGTTCTCTGATCTTACTCTGTCGAATGCAAGTTAAAGTAATTATTTGGCACTGAGTAGCCTTAAGGTGGAAATATAGACGTATATAGATATATATGAAGAATGAAATAATTCCTGCTAATTTTTTTACTGTTCTCCTAATCTCTAAGGAAAAGGTACAGTTACCCTGTGATCTTTGACATGGTTATTGAACTTGCCTCATAGGTTATAACTCGAAATGAACTCATGCTGGAAGAGACTAGAAATACCATTACAGTTCCAGCCTCTTTCATGTTGAGGATGTTGGCTTCACTGAATCATATTCGAGCTGGTAAGAACTGTCAGTGTACTATTAAAATCATTATTATATTTGAAAAACATTATTATTTAAGATCTACTTTAAAGGGATTTATTTTTTAAAAAAAGGGACTTCCCTAGTGGTCCATTGGTTAGGACTCCGAGCTTCCACTGCAGGGGGCATGGGTTCGATTGGTTGGGGAACTAAGATCCCGCGTGCCATGCGGCACAGCCAATAAAGTGAAGTGAAGTGAAGTAAAAAGTAAAGTAAAATGTAAAGTAAAAATTTCCTTAAATTACAAAATCAAGGCAGCTTAACTTTTTTTTTTTTTTTAACACAAGAGAAGTTTATTTCTTGCTGACATTAAGTCCTCTCAGAGGGAACAGGTGCATGGAAGGCAGCTTAACTTTTGAACGAGGAGTTCTATGAATTCATGATCTTAGTACAGTAATTTATATCCCCATGAGCCAACTTTATTGAAAAGTGTCAAAGTGAAAAGATGAAGTCACTTGAAAACTCTTATCAGCTGTGCTTTTCTTCTCAGAGTGGAAGATCATACCATAAACCTTAAGATACGGTATAGTAAGTACCCTTTAATGGTAGGTTTGGTCAAAATCAGTCACAGCCCAGACAAAAATAAATGTAACGTGTTACTACAGAGGTTGAAACGGATAGCTCAGTATGTTTTTTTCAGTATTTTTTTGTTTTAGATGATAAACTGTGAGGTTCAGTGCCACAGATACAAAACTGTGTATATTACAACTAATATTCAAGAAGGAATGGAATAACCTGTGTTCATAACAGTAGAAAATATCCAGTATCCATTATAAACAAAGTGTTTATCACTCACTCTTCACTGATATCACAAATTTCTTCATATGTTGGGTATTATTTAATAATAACAACCACCACCATTTATGGAATACCTGTAATGTATCAGGCAATATACCAGTCATTTCACAAATTTATCCTCAGTTAGCTCCAACCCTTTACAAAGTAGATTATTTGAAATAACTCACCCCAGGTCACATAACTGATAAATGGTAAAGCCTGAATTTGAAACTAGCTTCCAAGCACTTACTCCCCTTTTACCTACAAATTTCACTTTCGGGAACACATTCAAGTCATGAATAAGACATGCAGTCCTCTAGATGACCTGATCTCAAACTGCTTTTCTAGTGCATTCTTTGGTTCTCTATCCACTCTATCCACTCTGGCCCTCTCTGAATTTGGGGGTACATCAAACTCTTTCCCACCTCAGAGATCTTTATAATCATGATGTCCCCTCCCATCCTCGCTCTTTATTAGGATAACTTCCGTTTCAGACCTTCAGGTCTATATAAGCAGTAGATTATATATCACTTTCTCAGAGAGTGGGGAAGGGAGAGCTAAGTATTCCAGGCAAAATAAACAGTATGTAGCATTTGTCTAAGTCCTGGAGGAGAGAGACTGTAGTACATCTGAAGAATTGAAAGAAGCCCCTTATGTCTGTAATTAAAAGAGCTGGAGAGAAAATAACCCTCAAATTGTAAATATTAACTATTACAAGGAAAGAGTGAAAATTTCAAATAGAAACAAAAAATAAACCTAAAATGTAAACAGAAAATGTTTGTAGTCCAATAAAATATTATTGTAGTACTTCTAATCACTGTGTAACATCTTTTGATCTGTTTTCTTCAATAACAGTCAGTAACCTTTAAAATTCACTTGGATTTCAGATTTGAGGAGGCAGCATTTTATAGAACAAGAAAAACATTTGCTGATTATGACAACTAAAATTTGCTTGTTCTTATGAAGAGTTCATCTGGTGAATGGTTCTTCCTGAGTTTTCCTGTAGGAAACTAATTCTCCTTTCATTTGTGCAAGAATCTATTTTATTTTTTCCAATAAATCTATTTATTTATTTATTTTGGGCTGCATTGGGTCTTCATTGCAGTGCGCGGGCTTCTCATTGCGGTGGCTTCTCTTTGTTGCAGAGCATGAGCTCTAGGCGTGTGGGCTTCAGCAGTTGCAGCACACGGGCTCAGTAGTTGTGGCTTGCAGACTCTATAGAGTGCAGGCTCATTAGTTGTGGCGCACAGGCTTAGTTGCTCCTCGGCATGTGGGATCTTCCCGGACCAGGGCTCGAACCCGTGTCCCCTGCATTGGCAGGCGGATTCGTAATCACTGCACCACCAGGGAAGTCCAAGAATCTATTTTAAATAGGTGCTAATGTGTCAATGGTTTGTTAACTAATAGTTATTACCATCCTTCTTTGATTTGAGAATTAGATGTTTTATAATATAAAGGTTCCCTTTCTTTTACTTCTTTTTGTCAGCAATCAAGGTTTAGTCAACTTAACTCACCCTCTTGTTTCTCTTAGGTAAAAGACTAGATAGAAAAAGGTACCCAAGAGTTTGTATTTCTGCTGCTTTTATCCTTAAGATGTCTAGTTATTTGATGAGTCAACTACTCCTTTCCTCTCCTTCTCTTCATTGTCCTGTATTCCAAGTACAATAATGTCTGTGTATTCAAGGAGAGTTAGTAATAGACTTTGATCATGGAAGCACCATCTAGCCACAGAATACTTCAGCCTTTCCATTACTCCACAAGGCTTCCTGGGAAATCAGCTCCTTCCTGCTTAAGCTGTGATTTTTAATGAAGAGTGCACTTTAAATCCCCTTTTAAAAACTACAAATACCTGGTTCCTATCCATTAAAGATTCTCATTCATTTCATCTGAATAGGGTTTGAGCTTCTGCATTTTAAAAAAGCAACCAAAATTATTCTCATGAATGCTGTACTAAAAACTTTTAGTCTAGGCAACTTCTTGAGAGATAAAGGCAGTTCTGAGATTCCTAGAAGTTTTGACAGGCTTTGGAGAGATGGTGTGTGAACCATTCTAATCTTTTCTAAAATATGTTAGAATCTGATCAGTTTACTCCCCTCCTTAAAATTCTCCTGTGCCTCCTCATGCTCTTAGGATAGAGTCCAAATATGTTAACATGATTTATAAAACCCTGAAGCATCCCTTCATACCTCTGGACCTTGGCACGTGTACATCTAGATAGCCATAGTGTTCTCCACGATGGATCTATAGAGCATAACATCATATTGAGCTCACAGGCACTCACCCAGTCACACACAGATTCACTCCATCAATTATGGTAGCTTTACTCCAGAATATAATCCATATTCATCTACCTTGGTCTCCCTGCTTCTGCTCTCGCCTTCATACAATCTGATTTCCACAGCACAGAAGGAGCTTTTTAAAACATGGGTCAGGGACTTCCCTGGTGGCGCAGTGGTTAAGAATCTGCCTGCCAGTGCAGGGGACATGAGTTCGATCCCTGGTCCGGGAAGATCCCACATGCCGCGGAGCAACTAAGCCTGTGTGCCACAACTACTGAGCCTGCGCTCTAGAGCCTGCAAGCCACAACTACTGAAGCCCACACGCCCTAGAGCCCACACGCTGCAACTGCTGAGCCCACGTGCTGCAGCTACCGAAGCCCGCAAGCCTAGAGCCCGTGCTCCACAACAAGAAGCCACCGCAATGAGAAACCCGCTCACCGCAACTACAGAAAGCCCGCACACGGCAACGAAGACCCAACACAGCCAAAAATAAAAATAAAACGTGGGTCAGTAAACTTTTTCTTTAAACGGCCAGATAGTAAATAGGCTTTGTGGGCCATGTGGTTTCTGTTGCAGCTACTCATTTCTGACATTGTGGTGCAAAAGCAGCCATAGATAATATATAGATCAAGGGCATGGCTCTGCTTTAATAAAACTTTATTTACAGAAATAGGCTGTGGGAGGATCTGCCCAGGGGCGATAGCTTGCTGACCCACTTTTTAAAAATATACATTAGGTTATGTCACCCTTGCTTAAAATTCTCAGGGACTCCCCAGCTGCTCTTAAAATAAAACCCAGACTTCATACGCTGATCTACATGACCTAGACCTGCCAGCCACTGAGTCGATACATTCCAGTTTTCTCCTCGCCCACTACATTTCAGCCATAAATGGCTACTTTCCTCCTCCTCAGATTCATCAAGCTTGTTAGCATATTTAGGACCTTTTCACTGGCTGTTTCCTCTGCCTTTTAGGCAACTTCGTCCCCCAACTTCACTAATAATTGAACATACAATTGAAGGCTCAGCTCCAGTGTTACCTCCTTAGAAAAGTCTTCCCTAGTCGCCCAGTGTGAAGTTGTTTCACGTGCCTTCTCACACCCTCCTTCTCATGCAGTCACTCTCTGGTCATTGCGCATTTCATCAAGTACTTATTCTAACTTCATTTCTTTATTTTTGTCTTGTTACACAGATTAAAGGAGAAAAATACATTTCTTATTTTCTGTTTTTCTCCTCTAGAAAGTGAGCTCATTAAGACCAGAGACCTAGTTTGTCTTATTCACAGCTGGATAGCTAGCTTCTAGAACAGTGCCTAGCATATAATAGTGTTTCGTGAATGAATGGGTGAACGAATGAATGAACTTCTAGTATCAAATCTGTAGCTAATGATGAGTCTTGTATTGACTCTGTTTTGTTGGAACACAGGTTTCCTTGGGGTATTTTTTTCATATCTCCCTTGTCCCCTCCCCACACCCCCAGCAAACTTAATATCTCTTCGTATCTTATCTTTTCCGATCAAAAATAATTTCTTGAAGAAATATTTCTAACAGAGAATTACAGGAACCTTTCCACAAATGTAAACCTTATTTACAGTAGCAATTTGGTGTTGTCAACTTTTGAAAACAGTGGATATAGAAGTGATTATTTCTAGTTTTCATTTAAAAGAACACAGTGTTCTCAGATCTCTGGGGTCTGTAATTGCCAACCAGAGATTTGTGAAAGTGTTGAACTGCTTTGCAGTTTTACTACCTCAGTAGCACTTTGTGAACAAAAAGATTTCATTTAATTTATTCTTAGAAATTGGGTTTATATTCTGAGAGACATGACTCGGCAGCAGTTAAGTGAGAAGGATTTGAGAAACGAACAACTGTCTGCCCTCTTCCTCATTCCACAAGCCACTGTCAGTTACTGTGTGACCTATATAAGAGACTCTGTGGGCCCTCACTCGACTTCTTATCGCTTGCTTTGGACTCTGCAGAATTCTAACGTCTGCTGTAAACTCCTTGATTTGAAGGCTGTGACATTTCCTCCTTACCCTCCATTTCCGCATCTTCATTCGTAAGTGTGGCAACCAAAAAGAATTTGGGTCACCCTGCACATTTTGAAATAGGCTGATAGAGCTTCCTCATGCTCCACTAATATGACAGAACAGGCTTGTTGAATATAGTCAGTTGTATCCTATTCATGAGACTCTAGTTAAGCAGAATAGCAGCTTCATGTTTTTTTCTCTCATGAAAGTACATCACACAATAAAAATAGTGTAATCTCTTTTATACTAACATCCCTTAGGTAGCCTTTTACTGATCAGAAAGTCTTCCACTGTGTTTAGGTTCCTTAGTGACCTGTGAAGGTCTATCATCATCTTATTTTGTTCATTTATTTCACAAATGTGTATTGAACACTTATTATATAATAACTAAAATTTGTATAATTCAGGTTACAAATCATACACACATACATTATCTCATTAGTTTGACATTGAAATGGAGTTGGTGTAGAGGGGATTTAATCTAATTCACTTGGACAATTAAACATACAATCCCTTCTGTATACTGGTGTTGTTGACTTAGAATCCAATGGGAGTGTTTAAGCCTCTGTAGATAATCTCAGGATTCAGTTTTCTCTTGGTGTTGACAGTGGGACTGAACTGTTTCCCCTGTGTCTAACCCTTTTTTTCCCCAGCTTACCCTGGAGAAATCTTTCTGTGATAGAAAGGGTTCCATCCTAGTGGTGGTAGTTATTTGGTACTATTGCCTTCTTTGCATACCCTAATGTAATATATCTTATCTTAGCAAAACTTATGTTCATTTATTTGATAAACCTTCATTGAACCTCTTGTACTAGACCCTTACGACATAAAAGAAATAACTGCTACCCTCTCAGGAGCTCACAGTCTAGTCTGTAAGAAGATAGGCAAACAAACTATTACTGTAATTATTATACGATACATATAAAATATTCTGGAATGTGAAGGAAGGAGTTCATAATTCTGCAGGTTGGGTATCTGAAGACGTCTGGGGAAAGTTTCACACAGGGAATAATAGTTGTATCGAGATGAGTAAGCAGAACGATTATAGCTGAAGAACTGGGTGAAGGTGTCCCAAGCAGGGGAACAGCAAGTGTAAATCATGGAACCTGAGAGGACGTGCCGTGCTCACTCGCCAGGTTGTAATTGTACACTCCCTTGAGTGTTCAGTCTAGATAAGCTCCTTGAGGACAGAGACTGTGCCTGTTTTGGTCACCATTGTATCCTGGAACATAGCAGATATTTAAGAAATATTTTTATAAACAAATACACAGATCCTCAAGAATGATCACCAAATTCTCCCGCACAGCTTGCCTCTCACTCCCCTTGGTGACACCTGATACTCCTCCTAGGGCTCCCAGACTCCCAGGAACACAGTCTGCAGTCACTGCAGTAGACCACAGTAGATCAAGATCCTTAGGGTTTTTTCTTTGTACTTTTTATATCTTTGGAATTACATGAATATTCCAAGTTGAGAGTGCTGTGTTTCCTTTACTCTTTGTCTCTAGAGGCAAAAATAACTTTTCTACGCACAGCTGTGAACTGCTTTTTACAGGATGATGTTCTGAATTATATACATTTTAATCAGTTTTAAATAAAAGGCATTGAAAATTATTTTAATTGTAATAATAAAGGTATTTCTTTTTGTCTCATATCTGTGTTTTCCAGACCGGTTGGAGAGCGACAGATCAGAAGGCTCTGGTCAGGAGAATGAAAACGAGGATGAGGAATAATCAACTCTTATTGGCAAGCACTTAGGTGTTCTGAAATTTGTATAAGACATTTATTATATTTTTTTCTTTACAGAGCTTTAGTGCAATTTTAAGGTTGTGGTTTTTTGGAGTTTTTCCCTTTTGGGGGGATAACCTAACATTGGTTTGGAATGATTGTGTGCATGAATTTGGGAGTGTGTGTAAAACAAAACTAGCGAAATGTTTTAAAAACTTTTTGCCATGTATGAGGAGTGCTAGAAAATGCAAAGTGCAATATTTTCCCTAACCTTCAAATGTGGGAGCTTGGATCAATGTTGAAGAGTAATTTTCATTATAGTGAAAATGTTGGTTCAAATAAATTTCTACACTTGCCATTTGCATGTTTGTTGCTTTCTAATTAAAGAAGTTGGTTGTTTTAAGATATCCTGAATTTGACTATTTATTTAATGCCTTGCTACCTTGACCCACGTTTTCCAAATCTTTTCTTGTAATATAGATTGTCTTTCTCTGTTCTTTTCTAGATGAAATAACCTTTTCTGTTTTGACTTGTGTGTGACAGAATCACATAGCAGAGCTTTTTTTCATTTCTCCTTCCAAAGTACTTTATCTCCACCCCCACTCAATCATCATCTCTCATGATTAGTGGTCCCTCATTACCTGAGTACAGGGGTTAGGCTATGAGCAATCCCAGAGCATCATGGATACTCACACACCATATCAGCACAAGCCAGTTCTGAGAGCTCTGGCTTCTGGCCTTCCGTTCTCCAACTTCCAGATTTCAACTGAAAGTGTTGACCATCCAGTCTTCTAATTCCTGGTCTTCCTCCTCTCTGGTGCCCACCTTCACTCGACTTAAGCCATCTACACCCCGGTCTGTGTCTTACAGGTTACGCCTTGAAGCTGCCCCTGCAGGCGTAACCCTTCAGTCATCCTCTCTCCTGTCTCCTAAACTGTCATGCTGCTCACTCTGGTTGGGCCATGAATAGACTCACAGGTGTGGCCAGGCAAAGCATCCCTCTCCCGTGTGGGGACCAGGGACGGCTCCTCCCCGGAAGATGGCTGCAAGCCCAAGGACACCTGCTGCTGAGAGAAGACAGGTTGGCTTTCTGGATAGAGGAAAAAATAACTCTAGTTGGCTCGGTAACTTCAGTTGGACTTCAACATCTAGCTCTTAGCCTGGGCAGGACGCATATGTCTCCATATTAGGAATATGCTAAATGGTCAAAGGGAAAGAAAGGAGTGAGTTAGTTAGAAGTTTAGCCAAACAGGGCAAATGCATGATTTCCAAAAAGTGCCAGGTCTCAGTTTCTGGTACCCAAATAGTTACATGATCTGCTCAAGCCATGTGACTTCTTTGGGCTTCTGTTTCTTCCTCCCTCAGATAGAGGTAGTCATATTTGCACCACCTATGTCCCAGGGGCTGTGTTAGGACCCCATGAGAGGTTGAAGGGTTTACAGAATAACTGAAAAGACTACTGTGGCGCATAATATGACACTACATTATATGACAGTAAGAGGGATTATGCTACAGAGAAGTGCTGGAAAACCAACAGCCCAGACTGGAGCACTCAGTGGGGTCAAGGGTGACTCTGGCCGGAAGAGCAGCAGGAGAAAATCCGTGGCGTTTGTTCACTCTGGCGCAGGATGTTGATAGTGGAGGAGGCTGGGCAGGTGGGAGTGGGGGGATTCTGAACTTTTTGCTCAGTTTTGCTGAGAACCTAAAACTGCTCTAAAACTGTTTTTTTTTTTAAACCCAAACATTACAAAGTGGTATTTGTCCAAGGAATCAGGCCCCCTACTTTTAGCGATTTTGTAGTTTTGGTGTTGTACGTTATAAAGGAGCAGGGCAGGCCAGACAAGCAGTCAAGGAGGCAGCTAGGAGAGAAGACATTCTACAGAGGCAGAGTTGATGAGTCCTGGCTGCTTCCATGATCCAGTGTTTGTTGCAGTGGAGACACTGGACCCCGGGGCTCACTTACTTACCCACTTAGGAAAGGAATGCGGCTTTAGTGGTGGCAGGTATAGGGTCAGATAAAGGTGGTGGGCTCTGTGCCTTGAGGCTGTTCCAAGTCTCTGATAATCCACCACCCGCCCTTTGACTTTGGTTATGGGATGGACAGAGACAGCACTGCTATTCATTAAACCTCCTTTAGAACTTTGGGTTAACAGTGTTTGTTTGTTGTCTCTTTCTTGGTCACTTCCAGGTCACTAACTGTCTTGCGGGAATTTATGAAAGACACATGGATAGATGTACCCAGGTGACTGTGGTATGGACTGTGCAACAGTTGGCCCCTTCCTGCTCAGTCTCCTTCCTCTTTTTAGCCCATGGGAAGGGAGGCTGGAGACAGAGACATGTCTGTGGAAAACAGGGGTGGGGGCAAAGGGGGAGACACCCACCCAAGAAAGTCCACAGTCCACAAGCTCAAGCACAAGTTCACAATTTGCACAGCTATACACAGACCAAAAACCAGATACTTAATCAGGTAAACAAAACTATTCTAAGTGTACTTTTACTTTTTTGATAAATATTGGTTTATAATAATCCTAAGCATTTTTTTAATCTTAAAAATAAGCATCCAAAAACTTCAAGTGAACTATATTTTAGGATCAGCTTGTCTTTATCTTGAAGGTTTGTTTTTAACCACCTTTGCATCCAGGGGTCCATTATCAGAACACAGCATAGGGCTCTGTCCCTTAAGCATGTCCACATCACTGACTGACAGACCTAGTTCCAGCCAGACAGGCTCTTTCCCCTGCACTCTCAGTGTGGCGGCGCCTGCCCGGGCCTGTGATCCTCCCTAGGACTGTCCTTTCCTTTGGGAGGGTCAGACTCACCAATGATGATCAGTGATACTTAAAAATGGCGGTGTCAAAAGGAAAAACAGAAGTGGCTTTTAATTCTTAAGCTGTTAATACTGCTCAGGAAAATGCTTTCTGAGGGAAATGAACACAGCTTTGCGTACTTTGTTCTCCTAAAAATAACAGCAGAACTGTGCTCCTGGTAACCTTACGCAGATCTGAGTTTGTGCTTTGAATTCTTTCCAGTGAATCCAGTCACCTTAGGCCTACAGTTTTTTATAGGTCTGGCAAGCAGATATTCCAGGCTCCCAGACTCCTTGGTTTACAATAGTCCTACCTACCCAGTAAAGCCCTACTGGCCTTCTAATAATGATGACTGTTAACTATCCCTCATCCTCCTCGAGCTGCAAAGCTGGCTCTTTCCTTCTCTCAGTCACATGGCCAAGACCTGGCGTTTCAGCCCCGACCCTGGCTTAATCCCCTTTGAGACCTTGGACAATTCCCTTCACCTCCCTAGGCCTCCTTGGATTCTGTGTGTTCCCCTCCCCAACCCAGAAGGACGGTCCGGCTCTGCCCCCTCTTGTAGTCACACACGACTGTGTTCACAGCCGTTTTCCTTTGCTTCAGGGTGAAAAATGTGATTTCCCTTCACCCTCCCACAGAATTCACCTGGGGTTCTGTGTACACTGTGGGTGGCAGCATGGACTCCTGCCCCTGCGCTGCCTCTTCCCTCAGGGGCTCGGAGAGTCAGAGAGTCTGAACCCAAGAGCCAAGGCCAAGCATTCACTGACACTGCAGGATGGGGCGGCCCTGAGACTCCAGGTCACATCTCAGGGAGAGCACCCCTTACTCAAAGCTGAGCTTGTGCTTTGATTCCAGATGCCACACCAGCCTGGGGCTCTACCACCTTCGATAGCCATTAACAGAAAAGCTCAGTTTCGCTCCTTCAGATCTCCTGAATCCCAAGTGCCACTTAGCCTTTACCCCCTCCTCTCTATCGTCTTCTCCTTTCTCACCACATCCCTTCATGCTGTACAGCAGACGTGACGATTCCTACGGCAGCAACCTTCAACACCTCTTATCTAGGATAACAGTTATCTTTTTAAGATTCTCACTTCTTGTCACCGAGAGCTCTGTAAAACAAGAATAATACACCCACCTGCAGAGTGAAGAAGAAACAGCAGTGGTTCAGCATCAACTATGCCCCAGGTACTGTGCTGGATGCTCTAATCCACATAATCAGAGGCCCCCCTGGATTCTGTGTCCCCACAGAGAAACAGAATACAAAGTTCATTTTATAGGTGAGAAAACTGCAATACAGAAAGACTGAGTAATTGGCCCAAGGACACCTTACTAACAAGCGGCAGTGTGGAATCCGAACCCAGAACATCCCATACCAAAGCCTGCACTATCCCCACTCTATCATATTTGCAGTGAGATAAAGCATTTGGAAGTGCCCAACTAATGCCTAGCACATGACAGGCACTCAAATGTCTTAACAGGTCAGGCACTCATTATGTGCTACTTCCCTGCCTCATCCTTTTGTAGCCACGTCACCTCCACAGTTCCTTCCAGACGGGAGATGGCTGGGGCTCAAGGCGGAACCCTTGTCGTGAGTATATCCTGTGGTCCATCCGTAGACCCGTCTCTAATCTGCAAGTATTTCAGGGACCAACCATCAGGATAGAAAAAATACTCATCTAGTTAAATCCGAACAGGCCAGTAAAGTCTCTCACTGCATCAAAGCACTTTTCCTCCCTCTCCTGTCCACCCCAAACTACCTTGGCCTACTGCAAACACTTAAGTCTCGCCGGTCACTCAGAGACTACACAGCAGCTCCTTAAATGAGAATCAAAGAACATTAGCACCAGATGGCCCTTGTCTTACATTCCGCGACCCCATTTCTCCAGCAGTGATTTGCTTAAGATCACACAGCTGAGCATTGGCAGTACCTGCAACCCTGAATGGGGTCACACTTGTAAGCAAGCTAGCTGGGTGGTCCTTTAAAGGCCAAGGACTGCAGTGGAGACCAGGAGCTCAGAGTAAGTGCTCTAAGCCAGAAGCAAACAAGCCTCCAGCTTTATCCCTAGCTCTTCCCGGTGGGAAACTGCCAGCGGCATCACAGCCACACTGCTGCCACCTAGTGTCGAAGGCCCTGAACTCCAGTCTTGGTGCGTCTGGCCTGGGAAAAGGCTAGGGATTGAGCTGTGTGCTCGGTGGCGTGGGACTCCAGTGCCTTCTGGGTCACACTAGCCCCCAAACCTTGTATCTGGGGTATAGTACGGGGTGGGGGGGACCCAGTCAAGTGGCAATCTCTATGAAAGAAGCAGAGATGGGCAACAGTCCTAAACGTGGTCCTGTCAAAACCAGAAGATGCAGGACTGAGGTTTTTACGTGAACAAGTGGCCAAGTGTCCCACCTGCCACTGTCCACGTGGGCACCTCAGGAAGGCCTCAGGCTGCCGTAAAGCTAACGGGCCTGGGTCCAGCGGGGGCAGTTGGGGTTCTGACCTTCCGCACTAAGGACAGGGGTCCTCAGAAATGCTCTCAGCAACCTCAGTGTGTGGGGATTATGTCCTCGCCCTCTCCCCATCCACCTCCTTTTGCTCTCCTTTCTCTCGCTCAGGCTGAATCAAGGAACATCTGAATTCATGAATATGCAAAATATGGTTCTAGCTGCCAGACATCCTCCAAGGCTTGGCTCAGACAGTCACCTCCTACATGGTGCTACCCCTGACTCCTTCTAATTGGAAATGTTCACCTCCCTCTGGAGCCCACAGTTCTTTCTATAATCATTCATTGACTTTGCAATTTATTAGCCTCAGTCTCTCCCAGGTCTCTCCCTATATTAGAGTGAAAACGCTTTAGTGTTACTACTCACAGAGCCTAGCTTGGTGCCTTGCACACGCTGGATGTGCAGTGTCTGGTAGATGAATAAATAAATGGACCTCAGTAGAAAAGAGGAAACGCACAGAATGCTTTCAGGAAGTGCAGTATTGCTAGATTGGCTTAGATTAAATCCTAGTGTATGTGAGCTAGTCTGGGATCAGCCAGTGAGGACTTGGCCGGTGTGGGGGGGGGGGGGGGCGGGGGGCGGTCTCAGGACTCTCTCCCTAGAGCCCAGCTAAGTACAGTCCAGGGGAAGCACTCTCCAGCCCCTGGGTTGCAAGTCACTTTGCGGCACTCAAAATGCCCTAAGGGGTGGGGGAGGGGTGGCATCCTGGGCTATTCCAACCTAGAGGTAAAAGGTCCCTGCCCCGTTCCACCTTGGTGCGTACTAGAAGCTCAGGAGTATGGTCCCTTTAGAAACTAGACAAGGACAAGTGCTAGGAAAAAAATACATGCAGAAAACATACAATGCCCTCAGGTTTAGGAATGCCACCCAGTAGTGACAGCAGAGTCTGACTGATCTGCACATCTCATCAGCAGAACCCAAGGGTGAAACCACCCTCTGCTCCTTCCCACTCCCATCCAGAATGCAGACCAGTGGCTGGCACCCAGCTGACCCACAGGAGTTGCTGATGAGTTTGATCGCCGTGAAGGTAGCAGCCCCCAGGTCTCAGGAAGTCTTCTGTAAACTGCAGACCAGGGGACCAGCCAACCACTGGGTCTCTGCCACACAGCAAAGAGACACTGCCTCACTGAGAGCTAGCTAGACCCCAACGGAACACCACAAAAGTGATTCACTTTCTGGGATGGCTGCCTCATAGCAGACGCAGGTAGATCTCCTCAGAATCTACCCTCTGCTGACCACCAGGAATTCCGAAGGCGGGGAAAGGCCTGCACTTGGCTGACCTAATCACCCAAGCTGAAGGGCAGGCACAGGTGCTTCAAGTCACCACAGCCACCGCTCCAAGCCCACACATTCAACTGCCATCCCAGCTCCAAGGGAGAGAGCTCTAACATACAAGTCACAATGCGTGGCCCACTTCCGCCTCTGCGGAGGTGCCCTCTGCCCCCGTTTATGTGTCTTGCCGGCTGGCATCCCGTCAGAGCTGTGCTCTAGACACATCGGATCAGCCCACGTACCCAGGCTTGCAGTGCTTCACATGCCCATTAGAAGCCACACTCAAAAGCTGTGCAAATGTTGGTCCATGGGTCACTTTTTTTTTTTTTTTCTAACTTACAAATTCAGAGAACATCAAAGATCAGAGTTAGAAATGATCCTGGCCACCATTCAATCCACCTCCTCACCCCCTTATCTTATTTTCCAGATGGCCTAGAGGTGACAGGGAGTCCCAATGACATGAGGAAGGTACGGCGGAGCTGGGCCGGCACACAGGTTGCTGACGCCAGGTCCAGGGTTTCTTCAAGTCTGTCTCGTCTTACACTGCTCAGGGCAGGGAAACAGTAGCTGCTGCCTACGGGAGTATTCCCTGGAGGCCAGCTAATCGAAACAGTCCATCAAACGTCACAAGCAGAGTCTATTCCATGAGGTTTTCCTAGGTGAAGGGGATTCCCTCCAATGATAACAGTATCTCTAGTCCCCAGCAGCGCTTGGCCCCATGGCCCGTTCAGGCTCAGTAAGATGGTGGTTTTATCCTAACCAAATGGAATTTTTTGTTTTTTTTTTTAATTCTAGAAATGAAACATCTGGTATCTGCTCCTTCCTCCTGTCTTTTACAGTGGTTTCTCCCTTCTTATGAAATAGCAAAGACTCAGTCACGAGGGAGGCGGCCCCGTCCTCAGCCACAGCAGCCCCAGGCCTGTTGCGTCCGCCCAGCGGCCCGTGAGCTGTCCCTACTAGCACCAGCAGGTGGCGCCACCGGAGGCGAGGTCATAACCAGGACCCCAGGGCGCAGCACCTGGATCTGGGGAGCTCGGCTCCTGGGCTCTCCTCTGGGGACCATTTAGTGTCAAACTGACGGCCCCACAGGGTCCACATCAACCACGCAGAAGAAGCGCCATCCTCCGAAGTGCACTGGGAAGGGCTCGCCTCCTGAGGCCTCCGGGACAGTGCGTGGCTGGACCCCCAGGGCACCGGTTGTGCAGAGGAGGAAGTGACCCACGTGGCGGTCTCCTTCTAAGCCGTGGTCTCTAGTTCCCCTCTACGGCTCCTTCCCACCTCCCACAAAGTCTCAGCCACACCTCCGTCGGCTCTGCTTTGTGCTCTAGAGGCCTCTGGTCCCATCGCTGGGACCTCAAGGAACCCACGTGTGGTCTCACAGAGACACGGAAGTCACTTACAGACATTGTTTTCAGTGTTTTTTTCTGATGGCTGCACACCAGATGTTGCTCCCGGGCCCTCGGCACAGATGGTAACGGGCATCCACCCTCACGTCTGCTCCGCGGCTAAAACGTTCCCCTCTTCAATGCTCTGCAGCTGCAGCCTCTGACTCGCGAGAGTTCTGCTGCCTCGGCGGCTCCCAAAGCCAACCCCGGGGACGGTCCGCGCTGCGAGCAAGACCCCAGGCAAAGCCTCCTCCCCAAATAAGTTGACTTTGGCTTCAGCCTCTATGGCTTTGGCCAAGCTGGCTGCGTAACTGTCCAAGGACTTGTGCACTTCGGCTTTCACGTGAAGAATAGGGTTCTTGGCTGCTTCTGAGAGAGAAGGCAGAAGAAAGGTTAGCGAGGGACCAGGACCATGGCTATCCCGGGATAGACCTGCTCTTGCTTCGCTGCCCCTGGGAGGGGAAGCAAACCGAGGTTAAGGGTGTGGGTTCTGGAGTCACAGTCCGTAAGGTGACAATCCTTGACTCCCCTACTTACTATCGGGGAAATCTTAGAAGTAATTTAATCTAATGTCAGTTTCCTCATCTGTAAAGAAAAGATCATGGCACACCCCTATGTCATCGGGTTCCCGTGATAATTAGACAGCTCTTCCTAAGGTGCTTTAGCCTAGGTCTGGCTCATAGAAAAGGCTTGATAAACACTTTCTATTCATGACATTCAAATTTTTGCATCTTTGAAAGAGTTCTCTGGTCTTTCAGCTCCCCGGAGTGTGTAATAGCTTCGGCTCTAAACTTCCACAAACCTGAGTGTGGTCTCTGTCCTCTCCACCCTCGCTCAGAGATTCCCCAAAGCCATGGAGAACCTCAGGACAGGAAGGACATTAAAGGTTCAGGTGCCCCTTCCCCCAGGATTAGGACCCCTGACGCCTAAAGTGCACAGGAGGGAGGAAGGGAGGGAGGGAAGGAGGGAAGGAGGGAAGGAGGGAGGGAAGGAGGGAGGGAGGGAGGGAAGGAGGGAGGGAGGGAAAGAGGGAAGGAGGGAGGGAGGGGAGGAGGGAGGGAGGGAAGGAGGGAAGGACGGAGGGAAGGAGGGAGGGAGGGAGGGAGCAAGGGGACCCTTCAATTTCACATCCAGGGCCTTATGACTATTAACCTCACTGCCTGTTTCTCTCCTGACATTTTGGGAGGAACAGCGTATCCCCTAGACCTCACGTTGTCTGGAGTAGGCAACTTCCACCCCACGCTCCAGGAGGGAAAGAGGGGAGGGCCTCTGCCCTGCCACTCACTCCCGGGAGGACTGACATGGTCTTACACACGTGCCTGCTCCCTGCCCTGCGTGCAGAGAAGGCGCCTTTGGAACTGCCATCCCCCAACATGCAGGCTGGATGGGGCAGGCTTGGCCCTAGGCGGGCTGGGTGGATTGCGGAGGGCTTCAATCCATTTTTTTAACACGGGAGTAACATATTATAAAGCCCATGAAGCTGCTAATCTCAGCTCCATTCTTGAATCCACTTTGCCCCTAAAGCAGATGAATTGATATCTGCCTCCCTGACGTCCATGACCACCCCTCCATTCATCTGGAATCAGGGAGGGGGTGGTAGAAGAGATAGGACAAATTATGAACCTGAAACTCTGAGCCGGCCCATATGTATTTTGGTACTCAGCATTTCTGAAGAATTTATATCTTAAAGTCCCTGGACTCTTCCACCACACCCACATCCGGCCATGTCGGTGGCTGTCCTCACCACCGGGTGGGATTCAGAAGAAAAGAGATTCTTCCATCTGTGGGCAGCCTGGATGGCTCCTTTGTCACTCTTCTAATCAGCATATCTGGATGGGAAACTAGACCCCAGGTTCCAGAGGCACCGAGAGTGCTGAGGGTTGAATTCAGAACAACTGGAGCAGAAAAACATAGGGACTGGATTACAGCAGAACTCATTCCTCTCACGGGATCCCAGCGCCCCCGTCAGCTTCAGAGGCAACAGGCCAAGCGAGACGGCGGCCTTTGCCTCCGGTGAAGTCGACGCACTCATTGGGCAATTACTTCCATTTCCCACATGAGGAAACTGAGGCTCAAAGAGGGCAGGTTCAGATTCATAACCACACATCATCCAGAAAGGAAAGAAACCACGGAGAGCTCAGAAACTGTTGTATCCAGTCGGGCAACTTCCTGAGGGAGGAGATGGGAATTGTGTGTGTCTGTCTACGTAGGCCACTGCTTGCCCAGCCTTAGACGCTGCTTGCTCCGAGAGCTGGAAGCCTAAGGACTCAAGTGAGACCGGCAGGGTCGGGAGCGACACGGGGCTGGGCAAAGGTGGGAGCCCTGGTGTGCTGTGGATGGGAGCAGGCTGAGCCAAGGAACTTTCCTAAGATCCTCTCCTTTCCCCTGTTTCCCTGAAGCCATCAGTCACAGAAACCAACCTCTGATTTGTTCCACTTCATCTTCGAACGTCACCGAGCTCCGCCTCTTGGGTGGGCAAGTGTGGGAGGGAGGGTTGTCATCAGACGTGAAGTCTTCGAGCAGCATGACATCCGTTCCTAAAACCAAGGGCAGATTGTGCGCCTACAACAGGCAACACCAAGTCCTTCTCGCCACTTTTCTCGCCCTCGCTCACACCCCTTGCGTCCCTCTCTCCCCTTTCATTTATTCAAACCCACAATCGGGTGCAACCAAGTGCCCTGCAGCATTTGCCCAGGACACACACTGTCTCTCGTCCCATTTCAGGGAGTTTGCAGCCAGCCACTGGGGCTGCTTCAGACACACCAGAAATACAGCAGCGCTATCCAGGCGGACGGGTTACCTGCCACGGCGAGTGGACTCAGAAGTGATGAGTCCGCCAGACCTGGAACGGGGAAGGGCAGTCGGGCTGAGCGGAGGACGGGGCCCTATTAAAGGAGCTTTGTGTTCAGAGTGATTCTTCTTACAGTTTGAATTTCTATCATTCTAGTTAAGGTATGCTGTGCTAAATAAACATTTAAAACCCGAACATGTAAAGTTCTTTGGGGGCCAAAAAGGGATTGAGAAATATGCCCCCCAAAAAGTGTGGAAAAGGCAGAAAGGAAGGAAGTCCTATGAGAGAGAGCTGGGCAGGCGGGCAGGCAGGGGCGGGGCGGGCGGGAGGGCAGGGGCGGGGCGGGGCAGGAGGGCTGAGCAGGACCCGGACCCCACACCGGGGCAGGCGTTGGGACCAGTCTTGTTCTGTCTTAGTCTCCAGCTACCAGTCCTTCAAGGCCTTGGTGCTCAGGAAACTAGGAAGAAAGGGGAGCTGGGAGCTCCTCATTTGTTTTTGCAGAACAACCTGAAAAGGCGTGTTCCTCTAGCGGACTTCACAACATGGTGGTTAAGCACACAGCTTCCCAAATCGGACAGATCTAGGATCACAGGCAGGATATTTGGTCCCTCAGCATCCTTCCATGTCTACGAAATGGGGATCGTAATTCTCTCTACCTCACCGAGTTGTTGGGAGGATTCTGAGTTGAGACGTGTGAAGATGTGACACATCGCCTGGCACACAGCATGTGCCTCATCAGTGGAAGTCATCACTCGCGAGGACACAGCTAATAAACAGCGGGGCTGAAGCTCACACCCCGGTCTGTGTGACCCCGAAGCCCATGCTCTTTCTTCTGCCTACCACAGGGGTCCCCAACCCCCGGGCCGCGGATCGGTGCCGGGCTGCGGCCCGTTAGGAACCGGGCCGCACAGCAGGAGGGGAGCGGCGGGCGGGCGAGCGGAGCTTCACCTGCGGCCCCCCCATCGCTGGCATCACTGCCTGAGCCATCCCCCCCTCCCCCGTCCGTGGAACAACTGTCTTCCACGAAACCGGTCCCTGGTGCCCAAAAGGTTGGGGACCGCTGGCCTACGACACTGTCCCCTTACTCCTTTTTGCCTGGTCACCTCCTATTCACTCTTCAGGTTTTAACATCACTTCCTCAGAGAAGCTTTTCTAACACCGCCCTCCCGCCCCCGCCAAGTTCTCCCCCAACAGGGGGCACATACAACGCCGTTCCGTGTCCTCACGGCACTCGGCTTCCCCTTCCATAGCTCTCATCACCCTTATAACCCTTATTAAAAGCAGAATTATTGAGGTATAATTCGCATCCCACACAACTCACCCATTTAAAGCACATGGGATGGCCGTCTTTCCCACTAGACGGAAAGCCCCGTGAGGGCAGTTTACCACTACATCTCCAGAACCTAGCGCAGTGTCTGCTCAAAGCAAGGGCTTGGCAAGTAAATATCTGTTAAACGAATGAATGTCACTCTGCCTCTGGATCCCTGCTGGTTGTCTGAGAGGAGGGAGAGAGCCCGAGGAGAGACAGAGACCCTCCCGTCCTTCAAGTCACAGGCGGGACTCGGGCCCTACAAGGGAGGGTGTTACCAGTGGTTCAACCCTCCGGGCTGCCAGTGGGAGAGCATCCTCAGGGAATGTTCTGCCTCTGGGGAAATGCTCCACGACAGGAGGCCTGGTCTGGGTCCCTGCCCATGGCCAGTCCCCCCGGAATTCCATGACACAGGCTCAGGCCAAGAGACACAGGTCAAGGCAGAGAGGAGTTTTCCAAAGGTCCCGGCAGGGGAGATGGAGGAGCGGGGAGGGAAATGCCCACAGACTGCCTGCTGTCGAGGTCCAGGATTTAGGACCCTCCCTTCACGCCCAGGACGTGGACAGACGGCAGCCCCGGGACGGAGTGCTTCGTCAGCTCCATGAATGACTGACGTGGGGACACCGACGGCCTCTGCCCACGAGCCTCTCATCCAGTCATGAGCTGGCAAGCACGGGGTGTGGCACTTGGGTCCCCAGAGCGGCCGGCAGCAGACTGTGACATCACAGAGCTTGCCGCTGCGGGGAGGAGTCCTGGGCCTGCGCCATCCCCTGGGCAGCAGCTACAGGGAGGGTCTGGAGAATGCTGGTGGAGATGTGTTTCTCTGGGGAGACCGAGTTCCCCATAGGCAGGTCGCAGGGCATCTAATGATGGTGACAAGGTATCCGACCTGGTCGGAGCTGCCCTCGATAGAGGGACAGCTGCCCCAGCTCACAAATGGACAAACTCAAAGGTTTAGAAAGAGACTGAGCAGCTTGTCTGAGATAACACAGCTCTTAAAAGTCAATTCGAACTGAGTGAACTGATGAGGATGAGTATAATTTTTGTGACTTTCTGTCTGAATTAAAAAAAAAAAAATCCCACAAGGACTCAGAGGCAAAGAATATACAAATCAATTTTCACTGCAAAGTAAAGGAGCTGTTACAGTGGAGGATTACTGGACTGAATGTCAATATTATGACATAGTATGAGTGAGTTTCAGGTTTGGTAATTGCAATCATTGTTGCTTTTGTTGTGGTCATCCATGTACAATGCTTGGTGTCAGTCTATTTATCTCTTGTAAAAATAAAATAGTGTGTGTGTGTGTGTTTGAAAAAATTAAAAAAAAAAAAAAAAAGTCAATTCGAGACTGAAAACCAAGCAGGTTGACTCCGGAGCCTGCACTGGACGATGGTTATTATAATTCAAGTAACAACTGACAATCATTTAGCACTTTAACTTTTCAAAGGCTTTCACTTAATTTGAATCTCACAACAACCCTGCATGGCAGAGAGAACAGGAGCCGAGATCCCCACTGTAGAGAGGAGGAAACTGGGGCACAGAGATGCTGAAGAGCCGGGACTGGACACCCAGACCCTTGACTCTCGGCCCTCCACACCCTGGGAGACGTCCCTCTCCCCACCAGCTCCCAGCCGGCAGGCACTGGGGAAACGCGACAGGTGAGGGGCTTACCTGAGTCCTGAGAGCAGCTGAAGCCTGTGTCCCCCGTGCTGCTGCTGTTTCCCAGGGGCTGCCCGCCGGCCATGAGCGCCGTGAGGTGTGGGGACAGGCCCAGGTCTGCAAGGCAAGGTCGGCACTGACCGCACCATCCACGGCCCGCCCCGTCCCCAGGGGCCTCGCCTCCGCCCCCATCCGCTCCGTCCTCCACGCGCTGAGGACGCGAAGCTCTTGGCTGCCCTTCCTTCACTTCGCCCCTTGTTCCTACCCCGGGGAGCCTGTGACAGGATTCCCTGGGTGCCCCCAGAGGGGACGCGCTCGTGACAAACGTCAAACCCTGACAAGGCAGGTGGGAGAGAAAACGAGGTGAACAGTCCTGGGAGAAGATCTTCCAGTTAAACACGGGTGTGTGTTTAACTCCCGAGATCCTACCTGAATACCAAACGGGATGTTTTTTGAAGAGGCCGAAACCCCCAAATGGAGAGGATGTTTGTAAGTTGGAAGGCGGGGGGGGGGTGGGCAGTGAAACTAGCCCAGGAAAGAGCCGAGGCTGGCAGAGGGAGAGGCCTGGAAGGAGGCCCCCAGAAGCTCAGGAACTGGAGGCCCGGAGTCTCTGCAGGCAGGTGGGGCTTGATGGAAAGTCTCTACGGGAAGCAGTGGGTCCCCTCCACTGCTGTTCCCAGTTCGGAGTCCAGGCTCCTGCCCCCCATGTTGGCAGGAGAGTGGGCAGAGTGAACTGGGGGACTCCGGCCTTAGCGACACCAGGCACATGGCAACGTGGCAAAAACCGAGGGAACAATGAGAGGCTACATAGTTACCAGTGGGAGCCCCGCCCCACTGCCTCATCTAACCTGGGCAGGAGACCAGAGACCCCGTCCCCAGGGAAATCCAGCCAGCCAGAGAGAAAAGCCCCGCAGACCCCAAGAGCTGGGCGCCCCGTGAGACGGCCCAGTCCCAGCACCGCCCAGGGCTTCCCGACGGCTTTCCTGGGCTGACTTACTAACCGTGAGGGGCAGCGGAGATCACCAGATACTTAAGGAAAGACACTAGCAGAGATGGGGAAATAAAAAAGGAAGGGAGGAAGGAAAGAAGGGAGAAAAAAGGATGTCTCTGGAGACAATGCAGGGAGCTTAAGAAAACAAACAGAATTCTAATTGGGTGCCCTTAGAAAACTGAGAAAATAATGAATCCATGAACAAAAGAGCTGGAGGCCATAATGACCATGGAGTTAACAAAAAAGGCACTCATAGCAATTAAAAAAAAGCACAGAAAAGTCAAACTCCTCCAATCTCATGAGGAAGACCTACCTACCTGCCAAGAAGGACCTGCCACGAAGGACCACCAGCGTTCCCCCCCAGCAAACCTACAGACAGGAGATGCCTCCACCCTGTACCTTCATCCTAATTCTTCTGAGGGGACAAAGCGACATGACACACATGCTCTCCTTTCTCCTTCAGAGCCACGGAGGAAATGATGGGGGCTGGACCAGTGCAGTCAGAGCACGCTGCTGTCAGAAGCTCCCTGTCATGACCTGTGGGGAGAGCACTTGTGCAAGGAGCCTTCCCCTGTCCTGGGGGTTGGTGTGGAGGTGTGGGGCCAGAGAAGAGCCCAAACATGATCACCCACCTCCAGGGTCTTGGCCTCAGAATATGACTATGTCTCAGCTGGAAGCCCGGCTTCCGCTGGGGGAACATCCACTGCCAACCGGGATGGCTGAGGCCACAGTGGGTTCTGGACACCGTCTCTGAGGCTGCAGTGAAAGCCAGGCACAAGTCCTGGTCTCTACCAGTGGGAGAAATCACTGGAGCCAGACCAATGCGGCTCGGCTAAGAGGTGTGGCAACAGGGCAGCCAGGCGGCAACTCTCTATTCTGTTTATCCAGCATTTTACCACTGGAGAGTGGACTCAGTTACCCTGAGTGTTTTCACATGCAACAACAACACATCTACTGGGCTGGGCCCAATCCAACCCCTTTCACAACATTTTTTTTAAAAAGCAAGAAAGAGAAAGGCACAAAACGACAGGCACAGGGATCAGATCAGAAGCCTGGAGTGGCCAGAAGAGTCCTGAGTGCCTTTGAGAGGCTCAAAGAACAGAGTGCAATTCTGGGGTGACATTGGCACTTTGAAGTAGCCAGAAGACCTCTAGGTGGCACCAGGAAGGGAACTTGGTAAAGCAAGGCAGGAAAATTCAAAGGCCCCAGGGTCTCCTTCCTTCCCTCCAGCCCAGACCTCACAAGGGCCCTGAGGTGGGGCATTTCCTCTGAGCAAATGGGAGTCAGCGTCCTTCTCTGCAGAAGATAGCTGGGAAGGCTCTATGCCCAGTTCCAGGAGCTTCAAGCATCACACAAGTGCAGCATTTGGAGAGGCTGCCCTCCCACCATGCCCAGGCCTCCCTCGAAGCCTGGGTGGGGCTGCTATCTGGGCTGTCCACCCCAACTGGGTTGGCAAGTGGCAGAGTTGCTGGAGAAGGCTGTGGCCCTTTCTCCTGAAGGCCCCTTCTTTGCTCCGATCACCTGTAGCCATCTGTCAGCTTTGGATTTGTAGTCTGGCTTCCCAAGACCAAATGTAAGCATTTAGCTCACCTTTCAGCACTAGAATCAATGTCCACTCCAGGGTTGACCTACCCACCATGAAGTGGCCCTGCCTGGCAAACCCCAGGGAGGCCAGAGATCTCAATTCCTAGGGGAGCCCCATGGGAATCTGCTAATGAGACCTCACAAGCAGAACATATTGTGGTAGCCCGGTGACACTGGCACCCAGGGAAAACCTAAGCTGCTGCACTTCTTCAGTTTGGGGCTAATAGAATGAGAAAACCAAAATCCATGGATTATGGCTGAAATCTACATATGAAATAAACATGACTGCACGTGTAAAACTCCTGGCATCCCAGAGTCAGTAGGAAAGCTCCAGGTGTGTGTGGAATGCCACTTCACTGCACCTGTGCTCACAAGCACTGTTAGGAAAGTTTATAATTCCATGTACTGAATCCTTTGGTGAAAACTTTGCAGATGCCTATGCAAACGGAGAGGAACAAAACCGAGACAGGGCCTCCGAGCCTTTTCTTGCTGGCTTTGGAACCAATCTTAACCATCCTTCTTTCGCTGTGCTCACAGGAGAGCACGTGCATTCTCTGAGTGGGAGGGAGGTGGCTTGAAGCAGGCTGGGGCAGGGAAAGCCCACTGGGGTTTAGGCGTCTGCTGCAGATGCAAGTCATGCCCACAGAGGGCGCCAGACCAGGGTCCGGTCGCAGCCCACAGTCCCTCAGCCAGAGGGACCAGGGATGCGAGGTGGAGGGCAGAGTTCTCCCTCCTGACCAGAAAGGCCGTGGGCATTCCTGGCATGGCTGGAGCAGGGCACGGAGCTGGGGTGGGCACTCTCTTTCCAACACTCCTGCTGCTGCTGCTGCCCACCTCCTGAAGTCAGGACATCCCGGGAAGAGGCAGCAGGGGTGCCCCCAGCTCCCATTCAGGGGCAAGGCCAGCAACTCAGAACCCATCATCCCACACGCTCTTCAGCCCAGACACATCCCACAAGACTGCTTTTCCCTCAGTGAGGAGACTTCTCACTGCCTTGGACTTGCCAACCCAACCACAGCTGGTGTTTTCCGCCTGTTCTCACAGCCTCAAAAACTCTTCCAGGATCATCTCAAGTGGCCTGCATGGACAATCTTGGCCCCCCAAAGCAGATGTTTCTTTCTGTTCTATCTACCCTCTCCTCCTCCATTCTCCTTCCTCATTTTTTTCCCTTCCTCATTCTTAACTTCATTGGAATCGAAAACATTTAATGTTTTTTTATTTTTATTTTTTTGCCCAGAAGGTAAGTGATTTTACAAAATCTGAACAAATAAGTTAATCAGTGAAATGAAACCAAGCCCTGAATGTACTCCTCCTGGCTCACAAGTCACACTTGGAATCATGGTCTGGCCAGTGGCAGGGGGTGGGCATTTCAGGAATTAAAATACTGGGGTCCTGAGAGATTTTTTTTCTCCTACAGTCAAAATAAAAAGTCCCAGAATTCCTTCCTTTCTCAAGAAGGAACACTCCATCAGTCCCTGAGATAAATCAGTGACATTCGTTTGTTTAATTGCCACATGGAAAAGACTCCTCTCATCACTACCAATGAATATTCATGATAATTAAGAGTTGTTATTTCTTTCCACTCTCGAGAGGGCAGGTGGAAGACCTATTTCCTGAGGAGGAAAAATTATCTCCAGCAGCGGGAGTTGCCCAGAGTCATCTGGCAAGAGACTAGGACTGCAGTCTGAACTGGCGCTTTCCTTGAATATGATCTGATAAGTGCCCTCAGAGTCTCTCTTCCAACAGCCTGTCCAGATGACAGTCTCCCTCAAACAACAGTCATAACTGCAGGGGCAAGATCCACCAGTGCATGCTACAAACAGTGGGAGCCTCAAAATATCTCCTGTGTTGTACTTATTAATGACAATGGAAAAAACAGTGAATTTACAGTGGGGAAACCTGGCAGACGCCACCTTAACTGTAGGGACTGAAAGTACTCTCCACCAAATTCATACACTGAAGCCCTAACCCCCAGTGTGATGGTATTCAGAGGAGGGTCCTTGCGAAGGTACTGAGGTTTAGAAGAGGTCATGAGGGTGGGGTGCTTATAAGAAGAGACCGGAGAGCTTGCTCTCTCCTGTCCCTCTCCCCAGCCCTCCGCCATGGGAGGACACAGCAAAAGGACAGCCTGGAAGAGGGTCCTCACCAGAACCCAACCATGTTGCCCCCCTGACCTCAGACTTCCAGCCTCCTGAACTGTGAAAAAATGAATGGCTGTGGTTTAAGCCATGCAGTCTACGGTAGTTTGTTGTAGCAGCCCAAGCTAAGACATCAACCGAGAGATCAGGGTAAAAACTAGCTAGTAAGAAGACCTACTGACATATGTGCCCCTGGCATGCTCATTAGGAAGAATACATCACCCGCCCAGCCTGCCTGCCAAAAAGGTATTACCTCATTGTGACCCTGAGAACACATGAGCTACATGCAAATTGAGGGGCCTTCTACAAAATCCCCGATCAGGACTCTACAAAAAGTGTCAAGTCATGGAAGACAAGGAAAAAAAAAAAAGACTTGTCAAAAACTGAAGAAGACAAGGGAGATGTGACAACTGAATACAACGTGGGATCCTGAACTGGATCCTGGAACAGAAAAAAGGACATCAATGGGAAAATGGGTGAAATCTGAGTCAAGTCTGTAGTTGTTAATAGCACTGCACCCCTGGCAATGTCTTAGGTTTGATAGCTGTGCTACGGTTAGGCAAGATGTTAGCACTAGGAGAAGCTGGGTGGATGGGTATTCTCTGTACTGTTTTCCCAGCTCTTCACTGAGTCTAAAATTATCTCAAAAGAAAAAGGTTTAAAAAAAAAAATCTATCCCCAACTAGAGTAATTCCTCTGGGTCTCATCAAAGGGGATAGGATCATGTCCAGAAACTGTTAGCTCCGAAATCAATTATCAGACGGAGGAGCAGCTTTACACACACCAGATAGTGGCATTTCAATGAGGCAGTGGAGGTCCGCCATCGACACATCCTGAATTATTAGGGCCAATACGAGGAAACCACTGACCTGTGAGGAAAGGCCCAAGACAGAGTATGTTCAGGAGGGGCAGCTGACGAGGGGAGGAAGTGCTTTAAAGAGGACCCTGCCTTCAAGGAACACTGAAAGGTGAAGGTAGCCTGGTCCAGTGCTTGGGTTCTTTTTTCTCTAGATAGAAGTATCTATCAATATACTCTCCAGGCCAGCGGGCCACGGCTGCGGTCACAGAACACGGATTTCTGAACTCTGGTGCACCCTGCCTTGAACTGCCGAGCTCAGGAAATCTGCTTGGGAATCACAGTGGACACTCTGGGATGTTCCTTCCCCAAAGGAAACCTGTGTTTTAAGCCCTGAAGCAGCAGTCAGTCTGAGACCTCGCCCATCAACCTGCCCGAGCGCCTGCAGGACCACAGGCTACACCCGTCTGAGGGTGGGCATCCCTTCCCTGCCAAGTTCCCAAGTTACCTGTGATCCTGTTGGAAATGCTGAAGAGCCTGGAAGTCCTCTGCCGCTGCACAAATGGTTCCCGGTAATACCGATCCCCAAAGCACATGCCCAGTAGTTCCTTGCGAACCGTCTTGTTCCAGAGTCCATAGATCAGGGGGTGGCAGATGGCACTGGTAAAGGACAGCCAAGTGGCCCAGGTCTCCAGGGTCGGGGAGACATAGTTCTTCCCCCAGAGGGCCTCAGAGGTGATGACGACCATGTAGGGGCCCCAGGTGACCATGAAGGCACCAATGACCACCAGGATGGTGATGAGCGCTTTGCACTGGTTGGCCGAATAGACCACGCCCTGAAAGGCGTTCTTCCTACTGCCCGAGGAAGAGGTGGAGGTGCTGGAGTTCTTCCTCCCGTTCCTGTGCACGTCCTCCTCCACAAGGACCACGGTGCCACAGTGCACCTTGCGTGCCTTGACCCTGGCCACGCGGAAGATGAAGCCATAGCACACCAGCATGACCAGGAAGGGGAACAGGGCACACCAGATCTGCCAGAAGGCGGTATAGCCAGGCTCCCGGTGCCACGCGGCCACACACATCCACTTGAACTCGTCAAACTCCACCGATGACCAACCAAATAGAGGTGGCAGGCAGCCGACGAGGGAGTGAAGCCAGATGTAGGCAAGCGCCACCACGGCCCGGTTGCCTGTGATCTTCATGGGGTACACCATGGGGTACAGGACGGCATAGTAGCTAGAAAAAGAATGGAGGCAGGTGAGGGAGAGGAGTCAAAACAGAGAAGACGGGCTTCCCTGGTGGTGCAGTGGTTGAGAGTCCGCCTGCCAATGCAGGGGACACGGGTTCGAGCCTTGGTCTGGGAAGATCCCACGTGCCGCGGAGCAACTAGGCCCGTGAGCCACAACTACTGAGCCTGCGCGTCTGGAGCCTGTGCTCCGCAACAAGAGAGGCCACGATAGTGAGAGGCCCGCGCACCGCGATGAAGAGTGGCCCCCACTTGCCACAACTAGAGAAAGCCCTCGCACAGAAACGAAGACCCAACACAGCCAAAAGTAAGTAAATAAATAAATTTAAAAAAAAAAAACAAAAAACACAGAGAAGACACACCAGGAGGGGCACCCACTGCTCTCCTAGGTGGCGAGCTCTGCTGGATTTCTCTCATTCAACACTGCCACGGGGTGAATGCTTCTGAAAGTAGCACCTTCTCTCAACCCTCCCCAGACAAGTCACAGACTGGCCATGTCACACAGCTCCGTGGAACTCTTCATCGGAGAACGGCTGGATACCAGGGAGAGCACAGAGCTCAGGCGGCCCTGCTTCCAGAGCCCACTCGTATTTGGGGGTGTGGCTAGTCTTCAGGCATCTACAGGAGTTCTAAGGGATCATGCATCAAGCCAGATCACTCCTGTGTTTCTGACAGTAATCCTTTTAGATCCGTTTTCAGAGGGTCCTCAGAAACCAGAAGAACATCTAAGGATTATGGGGTACATTCGTTCAGTGAACGTTTACTGAAGGCCTGCCACATGCCAAGCCCTGTGCTGTGCACCGGAAATACAGGTAAAAAGATGCAGGGGGAGACAGACACACAAGCAGCGTATGAGGCCCTGGAGCAGAAAGGGCTGTATTTAACCCTCACAACACGTCTCCAGAGGGACTGGCATTATCATTGTCCTCATCTTAGCAGCAGAGAAAGGATAAATAATCTGCTCTAGATAAGGAAGGGGAAGAGACAAGATAAATTGCACATGCCAGCAATTCCCTGCAAACCGTCTCGTTCCGGAGTCCACAGACCAGGGCTGGTTCCTAACTCCTCAGCTCTGTGCAGAAGGAGAGAGGCCTGGAGAGCTACTGATTCGTAGGACGGGGCCTCGGATCCAGGCTGCAGGGTCAGGGCGGACTTCCTGGACCAGACGGCACACAAACTCAGGTCTTGAAAGATCAGAGGCACTGGCCCAGGCACAGCTGAGGCAGGACGCCAGCCTTGGCGAGACGCAGAGATGTACCTGAGCACCGGCTCAATGAGGAAGCTGCCTGTAGCTCACCCAGGCAGGCGCGGGGCGATGGTGCGCGGGGAGAAGAGGAGCCAGGGGGCCGGCGCGAGCCCAGCCTTGCCAGCCAGCTGAGCTCTGACCCTTTAACTGGAGTGGGTGGGAGGATTTAGACCACGGGGTTGAAAGCAAACCACCAGCCTCCCCATCCAGACATTTCATCCAAAGGAAATGTTCTTTAATGATGGGGCTTCTGCGTGAGGGCGACGTGTGACGGGACAGGGATGGCCACACTGAGGACCTTCCTGAGTCACCCCTGGGCTCTAGAGCTCAGGGACAGGGGCCATGGCCCGAATCACCACCTGCTGCCTGGGGCAGACTCTCATGGAGGGGCTGTCCCCTCAGGCTATACCCTGTATGAAGGGCCTTCCAAATCAGAGGCAAGACGGGGACTGCTGCTCTCAAGCCTCGAGGCCCCACCAAGGTCTAGCCTGGAAGGAGTGTTTCTGAGTGTGGAGCCTGATGAGAGGAAACCACCGTGATTATGGTATGGATTACAGAACCCCTGCACAGAGCCTGGGGTAAAGCAATTCCTGTCTTATGCTGACATCTGGGTTTGCATCTTGCAAAAGCTGTGCAGCCCCGTGAAAGCAGCATGCCTTTGGAGCTGGCAATCCCTGGGTTCAGACGGCGACTCTGCTGTCCACTAGCTGTGTGACCTTGGGTAGCGGATCTAACCTCTCAGAGCTTCAGTTCCTTCACCAGGAAGATGGGAATCACAGAACCTCTGGCATAGATCTGCTCCAAGGACAGAATGGGCTAGAGTGGGGGGCAAGGGCTGGATGGGGCCTCCCTTTAGATGGCAGGGGGGGACAGAGCTGGGACATTGTGCACTGACCTTTCCCCCTTCCTTCCTGAAGACAGAATCCCCATCTTGCTCCTGCAAAACTGCTGTGACCACAGGGGACACTGGGCCCTTCTAAGCACCAGGGGATGAATCAGGCCATGCTGGTGGTATCCCCTCCCTTGCCAGGTGACCAGCTGAGGCACTGACCTGTGTGACATCATCTGGCAAATGAAATGTGAGGGGAGTTTGCTGGGGTGGGATTGGGGGCACTTCCAGGAAGGTTTTCTTCACTTTTAAAAGAAACAAGGCGGATATTTCTACTTTCCTCTGCCCATTTAAAACTTGTGCAGGCCCTCTGACCTGAGGCAACACTTCAGGGGCGAGTGTACAGGTAGGTGTGGGAGGCCAGGTCTGGGGAATATGAGCCATCCCGGCTCCTCTGACCAGCCACGTTCAACCAGTCATCAAAATCATTACGACAAATCAGCTGTCCTCTGCAATATAGCCTTCTGGCTACTCTCAACACGGGTCAGTATTATTATTCAATGGCAAAACTTCTTTATTGTAACAAGTGGTATTTATATCACTCACTGTCTGAGGTTCTGGGCACCAGCAGTTCCTGTGGGATGTGACAGTGATTTCTCCCAACTGAGTCCGGAGGCCCATCGGGATGCCCGGGCACGGGGTTGGTGCTGGCTCCTGAGAGGTCAGTCTCCTACAATCAGAAGAGCCCCCCAGAGGCCAGAGTGCTGCCTGTATATATCCGCACCCTCCAGGGGTTGCTTTGGTTTTAGGGTTTTTTTGGCTAAATGTATATACATTGCAATGCTCAAATCTACACCTTTATCAAGATATAAACATGCCAACATCTGCCCACAAAAATAATTTTTTAATGGGTTTCAAAGATTTGAAACTTCATTTTTTAAACTTAAGCCTCATTTAGGCCTAGTTGCAGGTTCAAAGGAAAATATAGAACAAAAGCAACTCCCTATTCCCTGCAGGTTAATACAGGCCAAAACGGGAGGGGTTTTCCTTTGTTTTCCGTACTCTTAGCTGTCTTCTGAAGCTCTCGATCTTTTCTCCAACAACTCATTTTTAGACAGGAGCCCAAGCACCACCCTTGGTCCCCAAAGAGCCTTTTGTGATGTCACGTGTAACTTCAAAGTGGTAATGCCCGTAGGGGCTCCAATGCTTAGCTCTCCTGCCACGAGATCACCCACTTAGATAACGACCCCTGTTTTTAATAAGATGACTTCACTAAAAACATGAGCAAAACCTAAGCCAACTACAGCTACCTTGGAGTGAACACGTTAACTTAACGTTGAAAAATCTTCTGGCTGTACTATAACTAACCATCCCATAGTGTTAGCTACTTTCATTTAAAATACTATTTTTAGGGGCTTCCCTGGTGGCACAGTGGCTGAGAATCCGCCTGCCAACGCAGGGGACACGGGTTCGAGCCCTGCTCTGGGAGGACATGCCACGGAGCAACTGGGCCCGTGAGCCACAATTACTGAGCCTGCGCGTCTGGAGCCTGTGCTCCGCAACAAGAGAGGCCGCGATGGTGAGAGGCCCGCGCACCGCGATGAAGAGTGGTCCCCACTTGCCGCAACTAGAGAAAGCCCTCGCACAGAAACGAAGACCCAACACAGCCAAATAAATAAATAAATAAATAAATAAATTTATTAAAAAATAAAATAAAATACTATTTTTAGAGCTGGAGTTTCATCCACGCTGGTGTGGAATGAAAACATTAGAAATGTCTTAACAGGACCTGAAGCTAAGCCAGAAGTGACCATGTTGGACTTGCTCACAGTGAAAATCTTCCCAGGTCGAATGATGTTCCCCACATGGACCTGTTTCCACAAGGCTGCTTTAGGACACTGACATCTCGATGGTGAATTTCACTCCAGCCAGCTATTCTTTTCATGCTCTGCCTTCGCTCTCTCTTCACGGGGCTACAGGACGGACTCTTTTGGCTCATCTGCCAACCAGTTTGACAGATTCCTTTAGGTAGCGTTCTTAACTGGGGCCGTGTGGCAATGTCTGGAGACATTTTGGGTTGTCACAACCGGGAGGTGCTGCTGTCATTTAGTGAGTAGAGGCCAGGGATGCCACTCAACATCCTATACAGGGCAGCTCATCACAACAAAGAATTATCCGGTTCAACAGGTCAGTCGTGCTGAGGTCAAGAAACTCTAAGCTAAAGGGACTGGTTGTCGGATTTGACTGACAATTGACTTTGCATATTGTGTAATGGTTAAGAGCACAGCCTTTAGCATCTCAGAAACTGGGCGAGTTACTTACCAGCCATGTGGACTTGGGCGAGTTTGCAAAATGAGGACTGATAGGATCGTTGTGAGGATTAGCTGGGATAAACATTTGTTCACGGCATAGTGCAGTGCCTGGCAGGTGACTAGCACGTAACACATTCTAGTAGCGATCATGCCCACCCCCGCTTGTTTTCTTCGACTTTCTTAACGATGTTCCCATCTCTTTCTTCCACCCCCATTCTCTTATTCTTCTCTCCTCTCTCCTCACTTATCTTTTCCTACTGCCTCCTCTTGCCTGTTTCCCTCCCTCTCACTCTCCACCTCTGTCTCTCTGTTTCTCCCTCTCTTTCTCATTCTCTCTCTCTCTCTCTCTCTCTCTCTCTCTCGCACACACACACACACACACACACACACACACACAGACACGCACACACACAGCTGCATCTTTAGGTTTCCAACACAGAAGGCAAATATGTAACCTTCAAAATCACTAACAACAAGTAAATTTAATTCCCTAAAATTAACGGGGACAGGGGGAAGGGGTGTTTGAAATCCTGGTCAGATGGTGATCGTTTATATGCACATGATCAATTCGCTGGTCCAGTCAATTTGTATTTTTAGCCACATGAATGACCAATAATAAAAAAAATTAATCGCACCTGCCGTGAAAATATTTGAAGACACCACAAATTTTACAGCAGTCTATATATTATAGTCAAAGATCTGGGCAAAGCACTGTGATGGCCAAATCCATCTTGCTACACTTGCAGGAGGAAATGATCTATTTTCCAGAGACAACCAGGCCTCGGTGACTTGTCATCACAGGGAGAGGCAGAAGCCCTTTCTCGACTCACAGCTCTGTCACTGGGTGACCTTGGCGCAGGCTGTGGGGTCTGGGGTGCCTGGATTGAATCTCTAGTGAGATGACCTGTGACGCCAATTTGTTCACATGCATCACCTCTTCCACGGCCAGCTGTTTCCCCTGGTCTCCAGCTGTGTCCCACACGCCATGCTTTTTCACCACGTCCAGGCTTCCTCCCTCCTCTGCGTTCTCACAGCACCTTGAACACACTGGCTCTACGTACACACCACGTGGTCCTAAAATTACCTGGCCACGTGTCTATCCCCCCAACACTGTGAATTCCTCAGCGTGGCTGTTCATCTCCTTCAGCTGCGCATTCCCAGCACCAATCACCTTGCCAGGCATATGTGAGGTGCTCCACAACTGTTTATCAAATGAATAAATGGAGGCGGCTTCTTCATTCGGAAGGGCCCCTGCAATCCTATTCACTGTTAGGACTTAGCTCAAATGCCACCTTTTCCCCGGAGCGCTGCAGGCCCTGCCATCAGAAGCAGCCACGGGAGCTGTTCCAGCGCTTAATTCTGCTTTGTGTTCACATCAGCGCCCACGGGTCAGCCTCTGCCATGAAACTGTGAACTCCTGGTGGGCAAGGGCTGCGTCCTGCTCATGCTGTATCCTACCATCCAAGGATGTAGCACAGGGCCTCTCACAGAGTAGCAAATGTGGGCCTCTCACACCCAGCAAATATTCCCGACGTGAAAGAGTAAGGCATCGAAAGAGGCAAATGCTCTCTCGTTTGATGCATTTTGATGGCACGATTTGAGAATCGGTCATGCCTGCTGGTGAGAAATCTCACTCTCGCTTATCTAGACCTCAGATCCAAGTAAGCAGTATACAGCCTCCGAGAGCTGCCTCTCCTTACTGAGCCTCCATGTATACACAGCTCTGTGAGAGGCACCTAAAAACCGACCCCCCCGCTCTGCTCCTGAGCTGTTGGCCCCCACTCCACCTTCCACAGGACCCAAGACGGGATATTCCAAAAGCAGTGATTTCCCATCCCATCCTACTGCCAACAGACTTCCATTTATGTTTGCAGTGCTTATTATCTGTCTTGATAGGATACTGATGAATGGCTGCTGAAGTAATAACCTGTACAAGCTTCTGAAGGGGAGCCTGCCTTTCACACATCAAGAATCTTGAAAGTGTGTTTACTGTGACTGAAAACACAATTCCACAAACATACATCTTCCTCAAAGTGCTATATAAAATAGTAAGCTAACAGGGGACTGTAAAAATAAACTACAGTCCATCCAGAGGACGGAATACCACGTAACCATTAAAAATCATGTTCTCCAGGGATATCTGCAGGTGGGAAAAATGCTCACAATCACTTGTTAAGTGAAAAAGCAGGTCACAAAACCACATGTGCCTTGAGCCTATTTTCTAAATTTACTGCATGCGGCCAAAAATCCCTGGAGGCAAGTATACTAAAAAAAATGTAAACAGTGATTGCTTCTGATTGGTGGGATTATGGATATTTCTTATTGTACTCTTTCTATTTTTGGTATTTTTTGTTGTTGTTGGGGGGAAAGAAGATATTTGGAGAAGCCACCTGATTAGTTCTGACCAATGGCTTCCTTCACTCCAACCCCCCAACAGGTGCAGAGAGCCGAAAGGATTCTGGCCTTGGCCCTAGTGGAGGCCTGCACCTTGGGTGGACCATCCAGTCACCACTCATCGGCTCAAAAATGGACGATCCCAAGGGAGCCAGGGGACTTGTGTCACCCAGTGACAACAGCCCTGGGGAGCCCCTCTGTGTTTTCCCTGACTCCCTCCCCAGTTCTATAAATCACAGAGAATCTGAATCTCCCCCATCTGCCCTTGTACAGTTGAACCCTTGCCTGGGATGAATGAAGTGACCATTGGCAAAATCCTAATAAAGAAGACGACTCCAGGGGTTGGAAACTCGCTGTCAAAGCCTGCAGGGCTTTCACAACTAAATCTGACAGCCTAACGCAGGAATCTGGAAGAACCTTCTAGATAGAGCTGAGGGGCGTCAGCAGTGCTACTCCTTGCTGTTAGAGCCAGCTATGCCACAAGATGGGACAGCCCAGATGTTTTAAAGCACACACTGTCTCTCCCAGGTGCCACCACCTTTACTCCCTGAGTTGCCTTCCCTTCCCCTGCTCTCCTTCCATCCAGGTCTGAGCTGATGTTCAGGCCCGTGCACTGTGGAGGATAGAGAGTATTTCCTCTTTGGGCTGCCCCGGTCCAGCTCTGGCCCAACCCAAAGCAACAGAGAGCAGGCAGCACTTTGCGGAAGACCTGGATCTGATACCTCCTCTGCCACGTCACCTTCCTCGGCTTCTGTTTCTCATCTACCAACTGAGAAGCAGAATTTTCTAGAACTTTTTTTTCTAATTTGTTTTTCTCATTTTTTGGCCACGCTGCACAGAATGTGGCATCTTAGTTCCCCGACCAGGGATCGAACCCACGTCCCCTGCAGTGGAAGCGCAGAGTCTTAACCACTGGACCACCAGGGAAGTCCCCAACTACATGCAAGCTGGACCAGATAAAATCAGAGGTGCTCTGGTTGAGGGGATAGAAGAGGAGGCAGAACTCTGCTTTCTCACCCTCCCCAGCACAGACCCGACACCCTCCCGAGGAACTGAGGCAGCTTGGAAGGCACAGCCCACATGATCTCTCAGGGTCCCCCTTCGCCCACACTCCTAAACCCTTCGATTCTCTGAGTGCGATGCAAGCTTACCGGTCGACGGCAATGACCCCGAGGGTAAGCATGCTGGCCGAGCTGATGAGCAGGTAGAGGAGGGCCGAGAAGTTGCACCAGACCACACCAAAGATCCATTCCCTCCGAATGGAGCTGGTCGCCACGAAAGGCAGCACCAGCACGGACAGCAGGAAGTTGGACAGGGTCAGGCTGAAGACGAACTTGTTGCTGAGGGTGAGGAGGTAGGACTTCCTGTACAAGGTGACCACGATTACCAGGTTGCCCAGGCAGACGAAAACGGTGATGACGACAATGGCGATGAACTCGGTGACGCCGCCGCCCCCTTGGCCACCGTCCTCCTCGGTGAGGTTACTCAGCTCCTTCCTGTGGCTGAGGGAGGAGTTGAGGCTCATGGTCAGTGCGCCTCGGCGGGGGGTGGGCAGAGCATGCTGGACGACTGGAAAGACAAGACCCAGAGACAGGAGAGCAGTCATCAGTCCATAGCGTGTGCACTTTACAGAAGCGCTGCAGAGGCCCCAGGTCACCCAGCCGGTCGTCCCCACGCAAGCTCTACACAAGTGGCCAGCTTTCTACAACCGACTTTCTATGCGACGCACTGTGTCCCTGTGAACGATGTGTTCCCCCAAACTATCTATCTATCTATCTATCTATCTATCTATCTATCTATTTATTTATTTATTTATTTATTTTTGGCTGCATTGGGTCTTCGTTGCTGCGTGCGGGCTTTCTCTAGTTGCAGCGAGCGGGGTCCTCTCTTGTTGTGGAGCACGGGCTCTAGGCCCACGGGCTTCAGTAGTTGTGGTACGTGGGCTCAGTAGTTGTGGCTCACGAGCTCTAGAGCACAGGCTCAGTAGTTGTGGCGCACGGGCTTAGCTGCTCTGTGGCATGTGGGATCTTCCCACACCAGGGCTCGAACCCGTGTCCCCTGCATTGGCAGGCGGATTCTTAACCACTGAGCCACCAGGGAAGTCCACTCCCGCCCCCCCCGCCCCCCGAGTCTAAACCACCCTATCCATTCTCCCCAGGACCAGTGGTTCAAAAACTTTAATGTACCTAAGAATCACCTGCAGTACCAGCTCAAAGAGCTGATTCTTGGGCTCCATCCCTAGAGACGTCTGGTCCCAGAGAACAGAGGGACAGCCTAGGAGTCTGCATTTTAGACAACCACAGGGCAGGTGATTCTGATTCAGTCCACCTGGTCTAGGCGGACTGCTGCTTTTGACTCCTGCAATGCAGGGTGGACCCTGAATCGGCAGTGTCAGTATCACCCGGCGCTTGCTTACTAGAGACGCAGAATCTCATGCCCACCTCTGAACTGCTGAATCAGAACCTGCACGCTAATGCCGTCCCCAGGTGATTCATGTGCCCATTAAAGTTGGACAATAAGATTATCATAGGAATCACTCTGAGATCCCTAAGCAGGGTTTAAACAAGTACAGTTCATACTGAGACGTCACTACTGCTCTCATCAGCCACGGTGAGGGAGGGCAAGGAGCCGACACTAATGATAAATGGGTAAGAGGAAGCACAGTTTGAGGTCTGTGCCCACAAACACCGTTCTCAACAAGGGGCAGTCCCTGCTCTTGGGACGCTGGCTCCGGATCTTGGTGAAAACTCAAGGTTGACACATTTTAAAATTCAATCCTACAGACGAATGTTTCTCCAAAATTTTCATCTACTTGAATCAGCCAAAAAAATCCCACAGATCACTCTTGTTCCCAGAAAAGAGAATACACCGGAAAGGAAGGAAAGATTGCTTCCCCCGAGCCAGAAAGCAAGAACCCTGGTGTCTAGACCGCCTGCACACAGCAGCAGAGCCTTCCCTACAGCGCCCGCCTGACCTGGCACCTCTGGTCCAGACACCTTTGGCCACAGGGAGCTGGCAGGTGAGGAAGGCAGTTCTTCCTCTTCCCAGCAGCCCTAAAGGCCAGTTAGAAAGTCTCCCTTTACCAACAGGCGCACTCGTAGGTCACAACCACAGATGCTGCGAGCTTGAGTAACATCAAATAATTCTAATCCCTCCTCCCCTTGACAGCCTTCAAATACTTCACAGATTACTTGCTTTCTTTTCTCCAGATTCAAACCCCCAGGTTCCTGATGTGACTTCTAGACTCTTTACTAACTCAGACTCCCTGCTTTGGACTTGCTCACGGATGTCAACGACCCTTTTGATTTGTGGACCCCAAAACTGAACGTACCGTTCTGGACATGGTCTAGTAAGTACATAAAGGGGCAATTTTCTCCATGATCAGGATAATCTTCTGATACTATTCACTCTAGGAGTGCATTTTCTTTTGGCAACCATATTACCCTGCTGGACTTACATAAATGTGTGGTCAATTAAAACCCAAAGTTTATACACATTTGAGTTTCTGTGAAGGCAGGTGTCCCCAGGCTTAAATTTATGGCATTAGTGTTTTTAAGCCTAAATACAAAACGTTATATCTACTAAATTTTACTTTGTGCCTTTTGGCCCGTATTTCCAGGCTGCTAAAATATTCTGAATTTTGATTCAGTTATGCAATACGTTAGGTACTCTAGCTTTGTGCAGTAAATATACTTTAGAATTATGCCTTCTATGTCTGTGTCTTTGTAAGCTTATTTCTGGGTTTTGCTTTTATTTTTGAGTTCTGAATTTTGTTCACTCTTATAAGTAAATTATTAACTGGTGTCTCAAAATAAAGTCCTACATAAGCATGTTATACTTAACTGCCTAAGTGATAACAGTGTGGTAAAGAAAACAAATTCTGAGTCGTTAGACAAATGACAAAATGGGAGAAAATATTTAAAACTTATATCACAGAAGGACTAATCATTCTAACATAAAAATAAAGAGAGAGAAAAAGATAGAAAAGTGAGTAAAAGACATTTTTAAAAATTGTAACTATATGAGATGATGGATGTTAACTAAATTTATAGTGGTAATCTTTTTGCAATATACACGTAAGTCAAATCATCATGTTGTACATCTGAAATTATACAATGCTATGTGTCAATTATATCTCAATAAAACTAGAAAAAAAAGAGTACACAGAAAAAGATATACCAATTGTACCTAAACACATGAAAAGATGCCCCATTTCTTCAAAATAAGAGGAATGCACTTTAAAACTACACTGAGGTACCATTTCTTTCCTTTCATGCCACTAAAGATTCAAAAGCTTGGCAACACTCACTGCCGGTGCGGCTGTGAGGAAGCAGGCATTCTCCAACACTCCACATGGGAACGCAAAATGTAACAGCCCTAGGGAGGGGGATTTGGCAATACCTAACCAAGCTGCACAGGCACAGAGCCTTCGATCCAGCAATTCCATTTCTAGATATTTATCCTGAAGACATAAGTTCATAATATTAAGTAACAGATGCCCACGGTTATTTTATTCATTGAGGCAGTAGTTGTTATAAAAAGAAAATATGTGAGAAAAAGGGGGAAATAAAAATACATTTGCCCATAAAATATACATAAATATATGCTTACTTATACAAAAAGAAAAATAGGAAAGATAACCAGAAACAAAGATACAGATGGAAGTGGACTTCTCTCAGTATGTTTTTACAGTTTTGCCTTTTGAACCAAGTAAATATTCTACATACTAAAAAAGTTAAATAAAAATGGATGGGGCTTCCCTGGTGGCGCAGTGGTTGAGAGTCTGCCTGCCAATGCAGGGGACACGGGTTCGAGCCCTGGTCTGGGAAGATCCCACATGCCACGGAGCAACTGGGCCCGTGAGCCACAATTACTGAGCCTGCGCGTCTGGAGCCTGTGCTCCGCAACAAGAGAGGCCGCGATAGTGAGAGGCCCGCGCACCACGATGAAGAATGGCCCCCACTTGCCGCAACTGGAGAAAGCCCTCGCACAGAAACGAAGACCCAACACAGCCAAAAAAAAAAAAAAGAATATCTTTAAAAAAAAAAAAATGGATGCAAAAAGTAGATATAAAATTGATTGCAAACTGAAAAACAATAAGCCTAACTATATATTAGATTGATAACATAATCATACAGAGAAAAGAATTAAGTCAAGTAGCTTTTAAATATGATATTTTGACTGTAAACTCTTAATGGTACATATTGTAAAGACAAGAGAACAACTAAGTTCACTTAGTAGGTTAGATGTTGTTAATGGTGTTTTAAGTTTACAATTCTTTTGAGTGTACAGCAACTGAGTATACATGCTTACGTTGGGAAACACATTTCTAATCACGGGAGAAAGGAGATACGAATCATAGAATAGAGAAAGGTGAGGAAGAACCCTGGGGTGTTAGCTTGGTTACTGCAGGTATCAGTATGAACTCACTCTTCAAATATAAATATAAGAACAGGTTCAAGGAAATTTCCCAGAATGCAGTCAGAAAAATTAAGAAATTAAAAATATAATGTAGAAGGCAAATGAGAGAATGAACAGAAAGTACTTTATAAGGTATAATTACTTTTCCCAAGCAAAGCATAGTGTTCCCCTAATATGTCTTGTAATCACCAGTATGCTCCTCTTTACCCCCACTGGACTGTTTGCTCCCTGGGAGTGAGGACGAACCACGCCTTTCATAAAAACACAGTACAGTTAAATATGGTTAAAACAGTATGTTTTATATTATGTGACTTTTACCACAATAAAAAAAAGAACGTAAAAAAAAAAAACCTACTTTTTGCCATGTGCAACAACATAGATGGACTTGGAGTCTATTACACTAAGTGAAATAAGTCAGAGAAAGACAGATACTATCTGTTATCACTTATATGTGGAATCTAAAAATTAAAACAAATTAATGAATATAATGAAAAAGAAGCCAACTCAGATATAGAGAACTAGTGGTTACCATGGGGATAGGGGAGGAGCAGGGCAATACAGGGCTAAGGAATTAAGAGGTACAAACTATTAGGTATAAAATTAGCTACAAGGATATATTGTACAACACGGGGAATATAGCCAATATTTTATAATAACTATAAATGGAGTACAACCTTTAAAACCATGAATCACGATTTTGTACACCTGCAACATATATAATATTGTACAGCAATTATACATCAGTAAAATAAACACAAATAAAAGAAAAAATTTTTAAATAAAGAAAAAAAGGCAAATGAGACAGTGAACAGGAAGTACTTTATAAGGTATAATTACTTTACCCAAGCAAAGCACAGTGTTTCTCACTTATTATGGGGATCATTTCTGGGAACATGGTGAACTCAGCTGATGGGAACATCTTTCCTACTCCAAATTCATAGAAATGCTGGGTTAAATATGACCCAAAATTAAAAAAAAAAAAAAAAAAAAAAGCCAACCTTGAAAAAAGAAAGGGAAATCCATAGGTAACAGAAACGGAGAGAAAACTCAAAGGCAGAGTTGTAATCTCACAACTGTGGCCAAAAGGGTATTAGACCTAGTTCAAGACCCCTAGGGCTGAGTTTTTTTATGTGGGAGGATGACTTTGGGTTCCACAAGGCAGAGAACTGGAACCAATATCCTGCCTAAAGAGTGGGTTCTCGAAGGGCTGCCTCCTCCATGAAAAAGAATCAGAAAAACTCCTCTTACTGGCAAAGGGAAGTGGCAAAAACAGTCATTTACCTGAAGCTCTGGGTGGAGCACTGAAGTTTTTTTTCCATGAGAAATCAAACATTGATACGTGCCATGCTGATGAGGGTACCAAGCTTATAAATTCTGCGCGGTGCAGAAATCCAAGCTAATAAATTCATGCAAAAATTAATGCTGGCCAAAGTAAACACAAAGTGGCTCTGTAGTGAACTTCCACACTCACAAAACAAACATTTAATGAAAGTGAGTGCACAGCATTTGCCATGAGGGAGAATCCACAAAACAGAAACCAGGAGAATTAACATGCCCAGAACTTGAATTAATAGAAAAATATAAAAGAGACCATAATATAAATACAATTAAAAGCTTTAAAAGGAAAAGAGGTAGAAACCATAATGAAAGAATAAGACATCATGAAAAAAATAATAAGCAATTGTGAAAAAGAACCAAATAGAAATTCTAGAAATTAAAATTTTAGCTAACAAAATGTAAAACTCAATGGGTATGCAGAACAGCAGATTTAGCTAAAGACAGAGATGGTGAACTGGAAAACAGCTCTGAGGAAGTTACCCAGAATGCAGCAAAAAAAAGATTAAGAAAATGAAAATATGAAATAAAAGTCAAGATACATGAAGAGCAGGTTAAGAAGATTCAACGTATGTTCAAAAGAAGTGGCATCAGGAGCGATTCGAGAGAAAGGGTAGCAGATACTGTTGGGTGCCTACCCAGCAACCAGTATCAGGTTTTTTTCCCTTACTGGCAGACCTCTGACTTTGTTTTGGTGTCCAATCCTCCTCCAGTGACTCAGAGAAGGTTGATCGGATCCCTGGTTCTCAGAGTCTTGAGTGGGCTAAACAAATCATTGTGTTGTCTTCTCCTTGCAATTCTGGCATATTAGTCAGGAGGAGAAGTCAGTGGATTTCTGGGAAAAGCTGCTTTGACCTCACAAAGGCACTAGAAGAAAAATCTTTTCCTAATGGCCAAGAGAGCACAGAGCTGTGGCAGCCCCCTTGGGATCATTAGAGGTGCTAGGCCAACATGCTGAGCATGGCAAAGAAGAAAGCCTGGATCCTTGAGCTGCTGAATCAACAAATCCGGAAGTCACCTTCATCCTGGCTTCTGGTTATGCAAAGTAATACATTTGTAAAAATTATTTTTAAAGCTATTTTCAGTTAGGTGTCTGTTACTTGAGTCAAAAGCATCCAACTTACATTAGGGTGGACCTACACTGCCTACATTAAGGTTGATGCATTATTCAGAGGTATAATTGAACATTTTCTAGAATTAAAGAAACACGTGAGTCCTTAGAACAAAAGAGCATATCAAGTTCTAAGGATAAGTCAGAAAAAGTCTATACCAAGGTGCATCACAACGAAAAATGACAAACACCAAGATAAAGAGAAAATGGTAAAAACAAATTTTCCTATAAAGAAGTAACAATTAGATAAACAGCAGACACGTCTTTTGAAAAAAGCAGAAAATAGAGGCCGGAAAACAGTGGAATAATCTCTTGGAAGTGCTAAGGAAAAGAACTCTTGCCTTAAAGTTCTATAATACCATTCAAGAGAGGGCACAATACACTTTTGAGGCAAGCAGAGACTGAATGTTTACTAATCACTCCTTATCAAATGATCCCCTTAAAGATACAATTCATGAAGGAAACTGAATCCAGAAATAAGGAAAAGAAAATGGTAAATATATGGATGAATCTAAAATCAGAACTGCAAAAAATTAAATTTTAAAAGTTAAACATCGACAACAAATTTTATAAAAATAGCTAACTTGGGAGCTTTGAAAACAAGATGAAATGAAAACACTAAGCAAAATGGAAGCTCTTAGAGGTATGACTGGAGTAAAAATATTCCAAGTTAGTTTGTACTCAGGGCAGACTTGGTTATGGCTGTTTTCCCAGCACCTGGACAAGTGCCTGGCACATAGTAGGTAACTCAATAATTATTTGTTGATGAATGGCTAGCCTTCAAAACTGTTAAAACTGGTCACTGTTAAGCTGAATATGAGTGTTAACGTTATAAAGGTAGCCACTAAAAGAATAAAAATAGGATGCAAAACTTTCAATCCAAAAGACGGTGCGGGGGGGGGGGGGGGGGGGGAGGAATAAAGTATTACTTGACCTGGTGGCTCTCTAGTGGCCCTATTAGCAGGGACACCAGTGAACGGCAGAATCAGAGAGCCCAGGGCTGGGTGCTATCCTTGAGGTCCTCGGCTACAACCCTCTCCAGGAGGCGGGGGGAACGTGGTCAAAGAGCTGACCACCCAGGGAAATCCAAAGCCCCAGCCTCTGCCAGGAGGCCTGGAGAGGGAAAGGCACAAGCCCCAGCAAATTCCCCAGGGGTGTACTTTAACAAGAGAGAGGATGTGGAATGTCCCAGCCAGGGAAGGCTTCCTGGCAGGCGGCCAGCTTACCCAGGGCCCACTGAATGGAAGCAAATTCAAGTGTGACTCACATTACCACTCTCCTGGCCAGTGCTGCTGCCAGACACGAAGGTGCTTCAGACTCCCACACTCTCCACGTCCTGCCATGACCAAATAAATCACTTTACACCACTGGAACATGACTGAGGTTTGAATAAATGTATCGGAAATTATTCCTGGGAAAGAGAGCCAGCCCTCTCAGTCAGGTCACCAGGGAAGGCTGGACGTGCGTGTCCTTGTCTTCACTGTCATGGCTCCAAGTATCAGTCAGTCCTCTTTGGGAATTGCCTTCAGTTCTCTTGAATATTCCCACAGACGGTGACATGTCTGCCGGATTAGACTACTGTCAACAGCTTCAAGTCATTCAAAGCCAAATCTTGTCACTCGAGGGAGTGATCAGTATCATTTTGGGTTAACAAACAAGGCAACACTATAGAATATTGAGACAGGTATCTATTGTGCTTTATAAACTGGCCTGCATGCTAATTCCCAAGAAATAATTCTAGAAATGCCTTGCTTTGCAAAAACAGAATTACTACAATATAAAGGTGGATGCCCTCACTTTCCCTTATTTAATTGTATAAATTTGGATATGTTCTAGTCCCACATCATATTTTTGCCTAGAACTCTGATTTTCATTGACCTACAGTGGACTTTTTTCCTGCTCATATTGCTGTTACCCTATACTCGTCAGAGGTTGTGTGGCATGGTGGTTAAGTGTATAGACTCTGAAGTCTGCCTGGGTTTGAAGCCCAGCTCCTGTAAAAAAGAACAGTGTGTTTATTTGTATCAAGTGCCTAGAACAGCATCTGGCACACAGTGAGCTTTCACTTCATATTATGGCTTCTATTTGAAGCGTTCACCCTGATTTTACTTTGGGAAAGGACCCTTCCCGTATTCTTAGGCCATGGTCACATGACCCAGGACTTTGGCTGGAACAGCCAAAGGACAGACTAGCCTACCATGGGGTTGGTAGGCTGATACCATGAGCTTGGGGCTGCAGCAGCTGGCCATCTTGGACACTACATGGAAAGTGCTTACAGGCAAATAAAGGTGAGAGAATGAGAGAGAGAGGGAAAGAGAGAAAGAGAGCAAGAGAGAAAAAGAAGGGGGCAGGGAGAACATGCAATGAATCCATTCACAAATACTGATGAAATAATGTGTGATTCTGAATTTTCTTGTTCTCCTCCGTTATATGAGCCGGTGAATTTTCTCCTTCACTTATGCTAATTTGGCAGGGTTTCTGTCACTTGCAACTTAAAGAATCCTGATACTCTGATACACCATGATCTGCATATAACACGTCAAGACCCCACCTCTTTGGACACTGGTACCAGGAACCTTCCCTTTCTCAGGATTAGGCCGACTCCTCAGGCACAGCTCTGCCTACCTCAGCCTCCTGCTCGAGACCTACTTATCCTTTTCTTCTTGCCACGGACCACGCCATGGAACCACGGACCCTAGTATGGTGGAGTTTCTTCACATGGAAGCATAGAGAAGCTCTTCACCCCCCAGAGTATATGTAGTCTCTTGGGGATCAGGAGGTCCGTGACCCCGTCAATAAGCCACTACAAGGAAAAGGAGGCCTCACTCACCCGCACAATGCCCATTACAAATGGGGCCATCAAAGGGGCAGCCTGAGAGGCCACAGACAGCAGGCCCAGGCTTGGGTCTGTGTTGGGAGACCATGCTGGTCAGAGGACGCAGGACTCTTGGCACCTAACAAGGGCGCTGGACATGACATACCTGACCTCCTCAAAAGTCTTCTCCAGAGCAAATCATTTCTTTTTAGTGTAAGGTTCTCTTCCGGTATCCTTAAATATACCCAATCAGGGTAGTGACTCACTTCCTCCTCTGTGGCCTCCCATTTTTACGAGGAGCTGAGCAGCCTAAAAGCTGGGACCACCAGATGCCCTCTTCTACAGAAATCACATGCCAACAGGTAGGTACGTAAGATGTTCAAATAAACAGCCCTCCAGGTGAGGGAATGTTCCTAAAACACCACTTCAAATAAGTTCAGCTGAGGTCACTGTGATGCTATGTTGGCCATATTCTCAGGGGCTCTTCATCTCAGCACCTCAAAGCATTTTATACACATCAATCACCAGCTGGAGCAGTTGAGGGGGTGGAGTTGGGAGGAAGGTTCAAATAACCATGTGATTTGCACTAAGGTAACTGAGGGAGACAGTGAAACCCTATCCCCCATCCCACCCACACACCAGACCACACAAGTCGTTGAGAGCCGGAAAGAGATCACAGAATCCCCGGTCTCCTTCCCTGCATTCCCTCCATCCTTCTCTGGCACACACATGAAAGATGGTGGGTGCAGTGACTCAGCCTCTGCAACCCCAGAGGGATGTGCCCACTCAGCCAGTCCAGGGTCTGTTACAACGTACAGTGCTTTGCTCTTGTCCCCACAAGGACAAGAGCAAACCTAGTCATTTCCTGGTTTGAAACCTTTCACTTCACCTGTAAAGCTGGCCCAAGCCCTGGTCTGTTTGGGAACATGCACCAGAAGATGGAAAAGAAGCTAGAATCAGAACCCCAGTGGCCTTATGGTCCTTGTCTGAATTCTTGGTTTGCCAGTGGGAGAGACCTGGCTTTGGTCCCCTCTGTATGTACATTATCAACATTACCAACCTCCATAACTTCCTTCAGCAGGGACGGAAAGTCTGGAGGCTGGGGCTCTTCACTGACCATGACCCTGTCCACAAGGGCGTCAGCCATGACTCTGTCAAATGTCTTTCCAAAACCAAGCTCTTGCTCCTCAGCAAAAACATTTCCCAAGGCTCAGTCCCTGATCCATTCCTTTCTCCCTATGTCCTTGAGAATCTTACCCACTTCCAAAGTGTTGTTTAATTATTATTAACTAATGATAATCAGTATTGGCAAAACAGTGTGCAACATACAATGTAATTTTACATACATTGTTCACTTCATCTTCTGAATAACTTTTAGAGGAAGGAATTACTCTTCTCCCTGTTTCAGAGAAGCAGTACAACATATGGTTAAGAGCATGAACTCTGGAACTAGAGAGCCTGGGTTCAAATCCCAGCTCCACTACTTACTGGCCTCTGTGACACTGACATGTTACCTAACCTCTCTGGGCATCAGCTCCCCACTCTGTCAAATGGAGATAATACTCCTTGCTCAGGAGTAAGTACTTCATAGGGTTGGTGGACAAAATCAATGAGTTCATATTTGTACAGTGCTTAGAATAGAGCTTGGTACCACGTAAGTGTTTGTTAAATGAATAAAATGGGGAAACTGAGGCTCAGAAAGGTTAAGTGCCCAGTTCAACAGAGCATTAGGTAGTAGCTCTCCAACTTGGTCCTATGACTGTGAGACTACCTTCAATCCATCTACTCACCACAGCAGATAAGATTCGACATGGTGTGGCCTCCTCTAAATTCCAGACTTCTCACCCACCAACCCCTTCATGTACGTTCTGCTCCAGTCAGCTGTGCTTACGTGCTTCCATTTCCAATTTGCTCTGGCTTCTGCCTATTCTCTAGTTGGAATACTCTCCCTGTTTGTGGAATGAGTGAATAAAGATTTACGAAGTCTAAAATGTGTTACTGATCTATTGGTCTAATAACTTGATTGAAGAGAGAAAGAAAGAAATAAGTGTGTGCAGGCGGTGAGGCTTTAAAGCACTACAAAAAATATAACAAGTCAGAACACTGGATTTGGCAATGATTTCTTGGATATGACACCAAAGGCACAGGCACAAAAGAAAAAACTGACAAACTGGACTTCATGAAAATTTTTAAAATTTGTGCATCAAAAGATACCATGAAGAGTAGAAAAGCAACCCACAGATTGAGAGGAAATATTTGCAAATCATATATATGACTAGAAATTAGTGTTCAGAATATATTGAGAACTCCTAAAATTCAACAACAACAACAACAAAAAACAACCCACATCCGGGCTTCCCTGGTGGCGCAGTGGTTGAGAATCCGCCTGTCAATGCAGGGGACATGGGTTCGAGCCCAGGTCTGGGAAGATCCCACATGCCGCGGAGCAACTAGGCCCGTGAGCCACGACTACTGAGCCTGCGCGTCTGGAGCCTGTGCTCCGCAACAAGAGAGGCCGCGATAGTGAGAGGCCCGCGCACCGCGATGAAGAGTGGTCCCCGCTCGCCAGAACTAGAGAAAGCCCTCGCACAGAAACGAAGACCGAACACAGCCAAAAATAAATAAATAAATTTATAAAAAAAACCCACATCCAAAAAAGATATACAAATGGCCAATAAGTGCATGAAAAGATGCCCAGCATCAATGATGATTAGGAAAAGTAAATCAAAACTACAATGAGATACCACCTCAAACTCATTAGGATGGCTACTGTCCAAAACAAAAACCAAAACCCAGAAAATAATAAGTGTTGGTGAAGATGTGGAGAAACTGGTACCCTTGTACATTGTTGGTGGGAATGTAGAATAGTACAGCCATTGTGGAAAACAGTACAGCAGTTTCTCAAAAAATTAAACATAGAACTATCATATGATCCAGCAATTCCGCTTCTGGTTATATACCCAAAATAATTGACAGCAAGATCTCAAAGAGCTATTTGTACACCATGTTCATAGTGGCATTATTCACAGTAGCTAAAACATGAAAGCCACCCAAGGGTGCATTGACTGATGAACTGATAAGCAAACTATGGTATATCCACATAAACGAATATTATTCAGCCTTAAAAAGGAAGGAAATTCTGACATATGCTACAACATGGATGAACTTTGAGGATATTATGTGAAAGTGAAATAAGCCAGCCACAAAAAGACAAATATTGTATGATTCTATTTATATGAGGTACTTACAAGTGGTCAAAATCATAGAGATGGAAAAGTTGAATGGTGGTTGCCAGGGCCTGGTGGGAGGGGGACAGGGGGAGCTGTTTAATGGGTTTAGTTTCGCAAGGTGAAAAGAATTCTGGAGATGCATGGTGGTAATGATTGCACCATATAAGTGTATTAATACCACTGAACTGTGTGCTTAAAAATGGCTCAGGTGGTAAATTTTATGTTAGATATATTTTACAGCAATTAAAAAAAAGTTGGACAAATATACCAGGGTACCTTCTCTTTACCTCCTCTCCCCACAGGGTTTGGAGAGTCATGAAATGCGGGAAGTCAGCTGACTTCACGGCATCTCACCCGCTGATGAAGAAGAGAAGAACCTCAGACGGCACGTAGAGTAACCTTTTCCTGCGTCGGATGAGGAAACACAGGCTGCGTCCGCCCTGGATTATTCCTCACTAGGGACTAGTCCGGCAGTGACTTCCAAGGTAAACCCACTGAGTAAAATGATTCATCGCGCTGCACTGTCCCCAGATGACATGGTAAAGCAAAACTCAACTTTCTGCTCATCAAACTCAGCTGGTGCAGTTTTTGTTGTAGAATGTGAGGAACACTCAGTACTAAGCCAAGCTGGACTGTCTGTTGACTTTTTTTCAAAGGGCCACTGGCCTCTCTCCCAGGTCTCCCCCAGCGACACTGAAAGTGGCCATCACTGCCCTTGTGTTTCCCGGTGAACACCGATGGGGAGGGGCCACTTCGGCCTCCCAGAAAACCCACAAAACACCGGCTGAAGTCATGATGAAGACAACTCACTCAGGGGAGAGTCTTAAGCCCCAACAGAAAAGCTCTTTAGGGAAAGGGAAAGAAAGCAGTGGCGGGCTGACCACAGCTCTCTGGGGAGGCCTTAGCAGCCTGAAGGTCGGGCAGGATCTCACTACAGAAATAGCTTTCCCAGCTGCACGCGAGGCAGCTATCTTTCCTTTGCCAGCCACTGGATACCCAGCCTGGACCATGCTACTCCCCCGGGTGGGAGAAGAGCAGAAACGCCAGCTTTCCCAGGGCAGGCTCAGAAAAGCCTCCACCTCCAAAGACACTGGCCCATGGCCAGCCTGCCTGGAACTGGGATCCCAGCAAATCCCAAAGGCAAAGCTGGGTTGGACCAGGTCAGACCTGCCCTAGGCTGTTCTAAGTCTACCTGGCGCTGATGCCAGAAGTGGCTGTGGTGATTCATGGGGCAACTAGACCAAGGGTCTGGTTAGGAGGCCGTGCTCAGGCAGAGAAGCCAGTGCCATTCCCTGGAGCTCCCAACTGGCTACTCAACATCTCCACTTGGATGGCATGGGCACCACAAGCCTAACATGTCCAAAACCAGACTTCAAGTCCTTTGCCTCTCAAACCTGCTCTTCCCATATCTCTTCATCTCGTGTTACGGTACCCCCATCCTTCCAGTTGCTCAGACCCTAACTTTGGAGTCACTCCTGACTCCTCACTTGCTCTCACATCCCCTATCTGGTCCATTAGCAAATCTACTGGCTCTGCTTTTGAAATGTGTCTAGAATTCAACTATGTCTTACTATCTCTGCTACCATCACTGTGGTCCAGGCTACATTATGTCTTCTCTGGGTTACTAGAATAGCTTTCTCACTAGTCTACCTGCGTCTGCCATTGCCCCCCTCCTCAACGCATCAACCAGAGTGAGCTGGTTAAAACAGAGGTCAAAACACACGAACAAGTCACTGCTTCACTCAAAACCCCAAAAGGATTCTCATGTCACTCAGAATAAGCCCTGCAGCTTCCTACATGATCTGGCTCTCCATTACTGGTCCAACTTATAATAAAAATTACCTTTTTACTGCCATTCCGATGACACTGGCCTCCTCACTATTTCTCAAACGCATCAAGCATGTGTCTACCTCAGGGCCTTTGCACTTGCCGTTTCCTATGCCTAGAACGGCTTTACCTCACATATCTTCGTAGGCTTCTCTCTCATTTCCTTTAGGCCTTAATTTGTATCACCTTTTCAGCAAAGCCTTCCCAGTTCACACTACCTAACATTTTATACCCCATACTTCATGGACCCATTCCCTTTTTCATTTTTTCTCTTTAGTGCATATGTGTGTACTTATTTATCTTGTTAATGTCTTTCCCTTTCACTGGACTGTAGGCTCCCTGAAATTGAGAAATTTTGGGCCTGTAAATTTTGGGGTCAGCATTCAGAACAGTGCCTGGCAAACAGTAGGTGCCCAATATTTGTGATACATAAGTGAATATATGTATAAAGAATGGGACACTGAACATCTTGGCACACTAGGCACTTCTTGCCTTCAGAGAATTATTTTTGCAGATGTAGCAAACTATTAAACTAATAAACTCTTAAACTATTCATTATCCAGTCAATATCCATTCTCCCCTTTCCCCTGTCAACAGAACCCTGACTTGATGTGGGACATCAAACGCACCTACAAAAATAAACTCACTTGCACAGAGCTTGGGTGGCCATTAGATCCAGTTCCAGTCAACAGAAGTCTACAAGGTGGCGGAAAGCTATCCATTTCCTGACAAAAAGACACAGACTCAAGCTGTGGCTTCTGCCCTTTTCTCTCTCCCTTTCTCCTGACTAGAACTCAAACCCAGTGCTTGAAGGTGAAGCAGCCATCTTTTGACCATGTGGCTGGGTGTCCCATGCAACACAGAGCAGAAAGACTAAAGTAGCCCAAATCACCTACTGAGTTGTAAAGCCACTGTGCCCAGCCACGGCTAGTCAACCCCTTACTGGTTAAGTCCTTGGAGTAGGATTTCCTTTACATGCTGTGAAAGCTATCCTAACTTGACACTTAGGTCAAAGGTGAGAAGAGATGCTGAGGAAGGCAAACCGTGCTGTGCATAATTATTATGGTGCAAAAAAAAAATTGCTGGTACGGATTGGTGCTATAGGGTCTCCATTTATCCACCCATCCCCTTCTCCCATCTACCCCTGCTGCATTCCCCTTGACCCTAAGGTGCAAACAACCCCATAACCCTAACTTGTTCACCCTTTTCCATGATAACTCTATATACAATCAAAGATTCTCATCATTAGAAAGAGAGGGCCTCCATAAAAAAAGAATGAAACATTGCCATTTGCAGCAACACGGAGGGACCTAGAGATGATCATGCTGAGCGAAGTAAGCCAGACAGAAAAAGACAACTATTATATGATATCACTTACATGCGGAATCTAAAAAAAATAATACAAATGGACTTATTTATAGAACAGACTCACAGATATAGAAAACAAACTTATGGTTACCAAAGGGGAAAGAGGAGGGGAGGGATAAATTAGGAGTATGGGATTAACAAATACACACCACTATATATAAAATAAACAGCAAGGATTTACTGTATAGCATAGGGAACTATATTCAATATCTTGTAATAACCTATAATGGAAAAGAATTTGAATATACATATATTGATATATGTATAACGGAATCACTTTGCTGTAAATCTGAAACTAACACAATATTATAAATCAACTACACTTCAATTAAAAAAAAAAAAGAAAAAGAGAGGGCCTCCAGTAACAACTTCCCCTCCAAAACTGCAGTAAAACCCAAGCTAATCCTTCGAAATGCCTCATTCTGGATAGGCGAGTTTTATGAATTGGTGGGGCTTTATCACCTTAAAACATCAAAACTTTTTGTTTCAAGCCTTTAGGCAAAATTCACGAATATCCATCATACATTTCCCTATATTTTAAAACAAAGTATACAAAACATAACGATTTTCATGACTCAAGGTCATTAAATGCCAAGATAAATGAAATTTTGACCTTACAGATCAGTGCTAATGTAATTGCTTTCATTTAAAATCTTAGAGAAGACTGTTCAGCTTCCCACTCAGCTGGTGGGTTATCACTGTGAGACTTTATTACATGATTTGAAACACAGTGATTCCCTCAAGTTGGATAAGGGTAACATTATTTCCTATTGTACCAAGTGTGCCTTGCATATTGTTTCTTTTTGAAACTTTCTCTGCAACTTGTTTCAACCTTTGGTGGCCCTTTTCCCTATACAGAGTATATTTACTCTGTTTACTCTGTAGTTTTCCTTGCCAAGCTAAGGAAAGGTCTATGTAAAGTAGGGGCTGATATCCTGAGGGGGGGGGCTTCAGTGCAAAGTTCTCCAGGTATGGCTTCTGTCATACAGATGTCATCTCCTCCTGCACCTTTGGGGAGGGTTGATTTTCTACTTATCAGCACTCTGCCAGATAAGTGACATGCTAACTGTATTTATATGGCTCAAGTGAGTAACTGTGGCATTTTCCAGAAAAACAACGACCCTTGAAACAGCTCAGAGCTCTCCATTTAACTTTAATATTTTTTTAAGTGGTAAGAGGAAAACTGAGAATTTAAAAGCAAGATTGTCTAGTCCTATTGGATTTTATACCACCAGAAAGACAAATATGTAAGTGCAGACAAATATGTTATATACTGAAGGACTATTAGAATTTTCCAAAAGGCTAAGTCTAAAAAATATGAATTTTGAAGAGACTATAGCTATATTTGCAGAAGATATTTGCACAGGCTTGCATAACAAGGTAGAGTATTACTATTTCTCAGCTACCTTGCTTCCCTCTTATTTTTATTTCCTCTATAAACTATCCTATCACACAACCTCTAAGTCAGGCATTCCCAAACTCCAGTTGGCAGTTACTGTTTGTAGACCAGATAAATGATGTCTCACACATATGTGAACTATTATTCTTCAAATGTCTATATATGCTGTAATGGTCAATAAAATTTGAATTCATTTTTTACATTGTTATTGATTCACAGCAGCTTTCTGTAATTAAGCAACTTTCTTTTCTCCAACTGAAGTGATACTGAAAGGGCAGGTGGACCCACATAGCCTGGCAGAGCTTGGAGACCACTATCATAAGCCCAGGCAACCTACCCCCTTGTTGACACTTATATGAATAACATCTGGCTGCAGGTCCTTACATCTACCTTAAGAGCAAAAGTCTCAAGAAGCCTTTCTGGAACATTCCATCCCCACAATGACCCTGACCACACCTTACATCTAGTTCTTCTTTTATATTATCTTTTCAGACACGCATGTCTTAGCACAAGTTTTTATTTTAGGTGAGGATGCTTTCCCCTGCAGATGGACTATAAATTCTTCCTCAGTTTCCCCTTTGAATTCCCAACAGCACTTTGCATGTGGGAGAAAATAAATATTTTATATTCCCCCTACTCATTAATATCTACTTTGATCTGATAGTCAATAGAAAGAACATATTTTTCGGAATCTGGACTGAACCTAGGTTTGAATTTCATGTGACTGTGTATGTCCTAACCTCTCTGAGCCTCAATTTCTCCGAGAGGAACAAGAGAGTGGAATGAACTTATTTCATATAATTATCAAGGGGAATACATGAAGTAACACATGTGAAAGCAGCTAGTGGAGTGGCTGTTGGGAGATAAACTCAGAAACTGTTTAAGAAAGTTATTTAAGACATGGAAAGAAAACTCAATTCTCTTTTCCCCTTCAAATTTTAATTAAAACCAAAGAGGTTTCATTTGACCACTTAAGTGGATAAAACAGAGGAGAGAAAAGCTGCATTGCAAGAGACTGCAAAATGGAAGCATCTCTGACTCCACTCGGGGGCTCGGGGCCTGAGCGCTCCGTCACCGCAGAAAAGCGCTGAGCTCAGAACTGTGCTGCTCGGTAACCAATAAGGCAGGTGCTCGCTGCCTGAGAAACGTGACCAGCTGCCTGAGAAACGTGCAATTTCAATTTACCTCCATCTGCGATGAGGGGAACTGACCTTCCATGCCCACAGCCCCTACCCTGAAAGAGCAAATCTCATTTTTTAAACCTAGAGAGGGAATCAGGATGGCTGGGAGGGTCTGAAAATGTCCAATCAGAAGACTCTAGATAACAATCAGACTCAGTCACTACCCCAATATCCTCCATCAGTGGTTCTCAAGGAGGGGCGGTTTTGCCCCCACTCCCACCTCAAGGGACATCTGGCAGTTTCTGGAGACATCTTTGGTTGTCACATCTCAGGGGACGCTACTGGCATCTAAGGCCAAGGATGCTGCTAAACGTCCCATAATGCACAGGGCAGCCTCCCGCTCACCCCCAGCAAAGAATTACGCAGCCCAGTGTGTCAGTGGTGCTGAGGTTGAGAAATCCTGTTCTATAGGAGTAACTGGGTTCATTCCATGTTTTACTGTTTATCCTTAATAAACAGATCAAGAAAAATAAAACAACTCCCTCCATAAACAAATTCACATAGATGCTCCAAGGAGACAAGAAGAGACAGAAGCTATGCTGAGACGATTACTTCTATTACAAGATAAACAATGATTACTATGCTAATTGGTTTTACCCTTAATTATCTGTTTTACTCATTATCCTCATAGAGCCCAGCAAACTAATTAAGCTCATATTGCTAAAATTGAGAATAATATTTTTAAATGGCTTAAAGTGGTATTCCTTCTCAATACATTTTTTTTCTGACGACCATGTCCGAGACAGATGCCATCATATGCAGCCCTGAAGAATAGGGGATGTCCCCTCCCTCCCTTACCACATTGCCACTCGTTCCTGGACACTCTTAACTTCCCCCTTCTCATTCCTCACTCAGCTACCCCCCAAAAATGTTTAATGAATACCTATTTGGTCCCAAGCTCCACTTTGCAGCTGGGACACAGCACTGAACAAGACGCCAAAATCTCTCCTCTCCTGGAGCTTACGTTCAGGGTGCAGGCGACACAGACAGCAAACAAATAAATAATAAATAGTAGAAACTTGTGGTTATAAGATTAATACTAGGGATGTAATGTCCAACATAATAAATATAATTAACACAGCCATATGAAAATTGTTGAGATTAAATCCTAAGAGTTTTCATCGCAAAGAAAAACTTTTTCTATTTCTTTATTTTGAATCATATGAGATGGTGGATGTTCACTAAACTTATTGTGATAATTATTTCATGACGCGTGTAAGTCAAATCATGATGCTGTACACCTTGAACTTGTACAGTGCTGTATGTCAATTGTATCTCAATCAATCTGGAAAAAATACGAAAAGAAAGAAAGAATTTGATAAAATAAATTAAAATCTAAAAAAATAGACAATAAATAGGTAAAATAATTCCAGAGAGTGGTGGTTGCTATGAAGATAAGTAAAACAGGGTAAAGAGGTGGGGGGAATGGGTGGGTGGGCTGGGAGTGAGGAGTCAGCAAAGTCTCTCCAAGGAGCTGACATTTGAGACCAAAAACGATGCAAGGGAATTTCAGGCCAGGGGAAGAGCCCTCGCAAAGGCCCTGAGCCAGAATGAGTTCGGCATGTCCAAGGAATAGCAATGAAGCTGGAGAGGAGTGAGGGAAGAGGAGAATGGCAGACATGGAGACGGTGAGGGGCTGGATTATGCAGGGTGCTGTGGGCCGTGGTGAGGAGGGTGGATTAGACTCCACGTGGGATCGGAGGCCCCCGGAGTGATGCATCTGACTCATGTTTTAGAAGGGTTACTCTGCTCCTGGGTGAAGAAGGAACTGCGGGGATCAAGCATGGAGACGGAGACAGAGACACCAATCAGGAGGCTGCTGCTACAGCCCAGGTGAGAGATGAAGGCTTGGACCAGGGCTGTGGTAATAGAGATGGTGAGAGGGGATCAAGTTCATTAATCCCCAACATTTGAGAGCTAAACGAGGCCTTAGAAGTAACTCATTCTAATTGTGTTATTTTACAGATGATGAAACTTGAAGGTCCAAAGAGGTGAAGTGAGTTACACAGAGTCATACACCTAATTACTGACAAACCCCAGTTTCCTGACTGCCATCACGACACCTCTGCCCTTACCTGGCCATCCCCAGGCCTGGGTGGGGAATGCAGAGTACATGTAGGAATATGAACCCTCTAGAAAGTAGTCCCAGTCAAGTCTAAAATAAATGACTACCTTTGCTGAGGGCAAGGTCACCAATGACCTCCTAGCCGAATCCAGCGGGTCCTTCCTTGGGGTCTCTCCAGCATCTGACACCTTTGACAACTTTCCTTTTTTCCTGAGACTCCCTCTTCCCTTGGCTCCCCTGACCCGGCTCTCTCCTGCCTCTCCCCGCTTTGTTCCCTACCAGCCTTATATCTACCTGGAATCATCCTGTCCTCTAAGTGTTACTGTTTCCCAAGATGCCATCTGGGGCACTACTTCTTCCTTTCTCATCTGCAGAGGAAATTAACTGTTTATTTCCCTTCCTTCTCTTCCCCTTGCTCTGTAGTTGCCCCTGAGTTTCCTCTGAAGAGTCATCCTTTTCCTCCTCTGAGTTCATGTGCCTTCATTGATGTGACACACCATCGACACCTGGCCAAGAGCACATTCCAAGTCCCTCTGACCAAATCAGTTTATGAGACGTAACAGGACCGTTGCTGGGATAACTGGGAGAAAGACAGCTTCCCCCCTCCATTGGATCTGAACCTGCAGCTTCACCTAGCCATCACGAGAGGAGAGCATAAGACAAGGGGAGGTAAGAAAACAAGTCCTGATGAATCATTTGAACCCTGAACCCATGCCTGAAGCCAGATACACTCTTGAGCTTTTTAGTGATAAGAGCCAATAACTTTCCTTTTTGCTTACGCCAATTGGAACTGGATTTTCTACCACTTGCAGAAGAAGAGTCCTATTTGATACCTCATCTCTCTGTGTGCTCCCTCTCCGTACTCACCAAAACAATGATGACTCCAAAATCTCCATCTATAGCCTAGACAACTCTTGGGGGCTCCAGATTCATATCCACCCACCTAGTAGATGTTTTCCCCCATATGTCACACCCAGGCACCTCAGATATAACACGTGCAAAATGGAATTCATCATCTCTGCTTCTATCATCTCAATATACTATTCTTCATGTTTTTCTCTACCCTAGAAAAAAAATCACCACCCACCCAAATCACTCAAGACAGAACCTAGGACATCCTAGACCACTCTTGTCAGATAATCCTGATGGGGCCAAGGCTACGAATGACACTTTCTGTGTGACCTTGGGTACAGTAATGGACACACCTGAGCTTTGGATTATCATACAGAATTGCTAGGATTCAATGAGATAATGTATGTAAAGCAATAAATGTTGGTTGGTTCCATTCCCTATCACAGACATCTAGTGCACCACTAAATCCTAACTCAAAACTTCGTCCTCACTGCCATTACCCCAGCTCAGAGCCTCACCACCTTTCCCCTGAATGACAATCAGATGTTTCTATCTCATCTTCTTGTCTTTGATCTCACCCTCACTCCAATCTGTCCTCCCCACTGCTACAAGACTGATCATCCCTTACACAAACCTGGTCATGCCATATCATTCTTTGGCATCTGCAGAATCTATTCATTTACAGGACTCTCCACTTCAGCTATACTGAATAAATCACAGTTCTCCAAGTATGCACTGCTGTTCTCCAATTCCATGACTTTGTACCTGACAATGGTTCCATTGTCCAGAATGCCCTTTCTCTCTTTATTCTCCCTCCTGGAGAAGAGCTCATCCTTAAGACTTGGTGAAAAAAGTCACTATAAAAATGGAAGGAAATAAACATGCTACACTGGCTAAAGAGGCTCACCAGCAAATTCAAACCTTGACCTCCCCAGTGTCAGAAAGGAGGGAAACTGAAGAAAAGTAAAAGATATAACTTTAAATATTTTTAGATGAAAAAAGCAAAGTAGGAATGGAGAGGAAAGAGAAAATTTAGGAAAATTTAATTTTGAGATAGGAGAGGACTTCCTAAATAAAACAGAAAACTTGAAGCCATAGAGAAAAGTCTTATAGATTTAACCACATAAAAATTAAACACTTCTGCACAATCAAAGGTACAATAAGCAAAGCTGGGAAGACAAAAAAGGCAAGATATTTGATTTATTAACAAGAAAAGGATTAAAATCCAAAATTTAGAAAAAGCCTCAAAAATTGATGAAATCACCAACAATTCAATGGAAAAATTGTTAAAGGATTTGTTGAGCAATTTGAGAGAGTGTAAATCCATTAAGCTTTTTATGTTGTTGTTGTTTTAAGGGTAGACCTGGAAGAATCTATCAGCACTTAAAGTGCACATAACTTTGATATTGAATGGTCTCCAAGATATAGGTTAAATTTTTTTAATTCCATAAGCAGAATGGGGTATTTAGCATACTACCATATTTATTTTTTTGGAGGAAGAAAACAGAAGATACATTTAATTGGCCTACAGATTCATGGACTGTCTCTAGAAGAATACACAAAAACTGGCAAAATTAGTTGTACCCAAAAAGGGAAATAGAGGGCTAGGGTAGGAGGGAGGTGTTACCTTTTATAGCCTTTGAATGTCATTCTTTATGCATACTACCTATCTCCAAACAAGTAAACCTTGTTTACTTGTAAACAAGTAAAGTAAGTAATTAAACAAATTCAATCTCTTTTTCTGCACAGTCTCCAGATCCCAATACACAAATGGAATTCTGCTTAAATAAATGTTTAAAATATACATTCCCTTTGACCCACCGCCTCCACTTCTAAGAGTAACTTTTATCCAGAAATACTCTACAAGTACACAGAGACTTATGTACAAGGATGTTCACTATAGAATTGTTTATAATAGATGAAGTTGGAAACAATCTAAAAGTTCCTCAGTAGGAGAATGTTTAAATGAGTTACAGTGAATCTGTACTATGAAATACTATGTAGCCATTAAAAAGAATGACGTGTATCTATGATATTGATGTTGGAAGACATCCAAGTCTTACTGTTAAATCAAAAAAGTAAGTCACAGAGCATATAATTATATATGATCCCCGTTTATGTATTTTTAAAGGTATATCCAATACACTAAGGTTGGTCCTAAAGTCGGAAATGCAAATAATATTTTTATCTTGTTTTACAATATAATATCAATAAACTACATATTATGTATTCATATTCACCTGTATTTCCAGACTTGGTGAGCATTTATTTCTGCATTGAAAAAGACCTAGAAAATAATACATGTACAGTGGTTACCTTTCAGATGGAGAGAGGGAGTTGAGGTGAGGTACAGGGAACTTTATTTTCCTATATATTTTTATATTTTAAAAATCTTTTATAATAACTATACTTTTGAAAAATTACTACATTCCTGGCATGCTTTCCATTATTTATCCAAGGTCACAGGTTTGTAAGTGGCAGGGCTGGGTGCAGGCTAGCTGACTTCAGACTGTGCTCTTAATACGGTGTGGTCTTACCTGTTACTTGAGTATAAATCAAACACAAACCCAAATCAAATGCACCTCCAGGTTTTACCTCTGGCCACACTGAAAACTCCTTCCTTTATGCTCCCATCGTTCCCTGAACATATCTGCCATGAATGCCATCCTCTGCCCTGCTGTGCACATAAACTGGCCAGCGAAACAGATAACCACCAGTGTGAGCACTCTCTTGGTGCAGGACTAGAATCACAGATGAGATTAGTACTGGCTGAACGAATGAAGTACTGAGTCATCAGGTCAATCCTTCTTCCAAACTCCAGGTAGCACAGAGCGCTATCTCCAACTTGGGTGATGTTTTTTGCTCTCCAAGAAAAACAGCAAGAAGACACCACTTCTCCCCTCCAGTCATGCGTTATTGCATCTCAGGACAGCAAGTACTTCCTAAGGTTGCAAGCTGGCAGTCTGCAGGTCACAACCAGCCCGAACACATAATTTGGTTACCTGGCACATTTCGAAAAATGTTTTGAATTAGTTGCCAACTTTACAAACATGAAGCTCTCTTCCATGAAAGTTTGCAGCTTCCCCCCAAATTCAGATCAAGCAGTGTGCTGGAACCTTGTCCCACCTGCTCCTGTCTCTTTATGGGAAGGCATGCTCTACACACAGCCCCCCACACAGCCATCCTCCTGCACGCAGGCTTCCTGACGGGCCCCAGCAGCAGAGTTTACATCACAGAACTGTACCTCCTTTGGCTGACATTTAGATCAGTTCCAGCTCAGCCCATTCCGTCCTCCACAGAACCCAAACAACGAACGCCGCCCCTCTGATCACGCGGCCAGGCCTCCTTTCTGACCCCCGCTGCACAGGGCTGTGACACAAAGAGCATGATTTGACTACCTGAGGCTTGGACTGAGTTTCTAAATGCCAAGCAGGCCTCCTTGGGAAAAGTTTCTATTCTTCCCGTCACGGCGCTGGAGCCGTAGGGCAAAAGAACATCCTGAGCTCCAGGAGCCACCTGTGTGATGGAGCCCACGTGAAAAGCACTGCCAAGTCAAAAGACCTGAGTTCAGTCTGGGCTCCTTCCTTGCTGAGTAGAGCACTTCTCTCTTGAGTCTCAGTTTCCTCACCTGTAAAACCAGCTAACGCCATTTCACAGGGCTCTTACGTGAATGAGATTTTAAAGTGTATATAAAAGTGCTTGGAAGCATCTTAGAAGTATAAACTGAGTGTAGACTAAGACAGGAAAAGAGGGGCACTGTGGAAGAAGTGACTGAAATGGGTGGTTGGATCCCAGTTAAAGAGAGCTGGATGAAGAACCCCTGTCTGTACGATCTGTGGTACCTCCCACCTCCTCTCTCTGCTTTGGGGCCCTGGGAAAGGCCTTTCCTAAGCTGTCTCAGTGGCCGCAGTAAGAGGGATTATGAGGGAAAGCCACCTAGTATTTCCCGACGCAGGAGCTCTCGGAAGCTCATTTCCAGGTCCAGGTCACTGGGGAAGAAGAGGCTAGGTGGAATCTGCGCTGGCTGGACGGGGAGGGGGCACGGTGATGCCCATTCCACCACCACCCCCCAGCCCCCCTCCCTCGCCTGGTGTTATCATTATCCCAATTGGATACATCAAGGAGCTGAAGTCCTTTCCCTCCAAAACCACACCACCTTCACAGGCAGGAGGATCAAATGACCTGCTATAGAAAGCACTCTGCAAAACAAACGAAAGGTACAATAAAAAACAAAAATAGTCTCAAAGATGTGAGATAAAGTGATGCCAACACACCACTGTGTGGTTACTGGAGACCAGACCCTTCTGAAGCGCCCCAGAGCATCCCAGTTAACCAACAGACAATTCTCATCCCACAAGCCTCTGTCAAAAGGTTGCACAGCAGTTAAGCTCTGGCCCAGAAGGCGGGCCAAGTGCCCCCAAAGCTAACCGAATCTCAAGACCTGAGGAACAGAGACGCCTACCCGGCGGCGCCAAGGTGAGCCGAGCGACTTCTGGGCGCATCTTCCGCCCTGCTCGAGAGACAGCGCCCTGAGCCCCGACAGAGACGATGTAGCTCACCTGGTCCTCACGGATTTCAGCTGAGGGTCGAGGCCGCTTTGCGCCAAACACCTGTCCCGGAGCGGGGCGTAAAGCCCCTCGGGCTGAGGGGGCACGACCCCTATCAGCCGGGTCGCGGGCCCGCACGGAGGTCTTCCCTTTCCGGGGGTCTCAGAATGGGGCTTCGGGCGGCGCCGGAAAAGGGGGGCGGTTTAGTGGGCAGGGCCTCTCAGAAGCCCCTGGCCGCAGGGGAGGGGCGCGCCCCCAAGATCTTCCCACAAAGAGCCCCGGCTCCCCGAAGCAAGGCGGAGTGCGCCCGGGAGGACAGTCCCATACCTCCAAGGGGGCGCGCAGAGAAGCAATGCGCCGTGGGGGCGGGGAGGCGTGGGGGAAGGGGGCGCAGAGACCCCGCCGGGCCTGCGCCCTCGCGCCCTCCCGCCCGGCACAATGAACTCGGCCACGCTCCAACCCTTCCAGCGCCCCCCTCCCCGCCCGCCCCCGCCGGTGCTCACCCGGGAGCCGACGCCGCGGCAGCTCAGGGCCGCGCCTGGCCGCCTCCCCGCCTCGGCCGCCGCCGCCGCTTCCTTCCTCCCGGCCGCGCTCGGGGACCGGAGGTTTCGGGTTTCACCCCGCCGAGCCCCGCTTCGCTCCTCCCGCCGCCCCGCCACTAGCACGCGGACCCTGCCCGGGCGCAGGCCAAGTAACTTTGCGGCGCTCGCGCCCCTCCTCCGCCCGCGCCGCCCGCCCCTTCTCCGCCGTCCCGGCCCCTCCGCCCGCTGGCCACCCCAGTCCCCCCGCGCCCCGCACCGCCCCACCCGAGCCCCGCGCGCCGCCTCTCTTCCCCGCCCGGGCGCCGCCGCTTCCCATCCCTCACGCCCCTTCCTTCGCGTCTGCCCTCCCTCCCGGCCACTTTTCCATTTCTTCCCACGATCGGCCTCAGCTGCGGCTCTTTGTCTCGCCCCTACCCTCTCGGCTCGCACCACTTCTCTCCCGTAAACCTTTGTGGTCCCTCCTCGGGCCTTCCCCGATCCCGTTCCTCCGTCCCAGTTCCAGCCGTTCGGACGTCCCCTTTAACATTTGTCTCTCCATCACACTTATACTTTCGGATTCTTCCCGTAGGCTCCGCACAGTCCCGTTCTCCTCCTCCAATCTCGCCGTGGACTCCTCCTGGCATTGCCTTTCCTGCTCACCTTTCATTCACGTAGCCAACGTGCCTGAGCGTCTGCCTGGTACCAGGCAGTGTCCTGCGCCCTGGGAATATCACAGTGAATCAACCCGCGAAGCCAGCCTTTGAGGAACCCACAGCCCCTGGGAGTGGGAGGGTGGACGTAAACAGATCTTTACGATGCTACTCTACTCTCCCTCTGAGCCAAAAGGCTGGGGAGCAGTAATTACAATACACAAACCAGGGTGCTGCCAGTTCAGAGGACAGAACACTTCCTTCCCAGATTGGTTTTTTTCCCCCCTTTCCTCACTACCCACGTTCTATACCATCCCTAGCCTCCTGCGTTTTCTGTGCAGCAGCCTCAATAAGGGGACAAAAAGTTGAAGCAAACAATAGAATTGCTTTAAAAACAAAGGGAGAGAAATGGGGCAGCAAAAGAATCGGGTAAGAAGTCATAAAGCCCAATTCACCGAACTCCAGCAAAAACTGATGCTATGCCCAGAGCAGGATTCAAATTCCTCTGAAATCCATCTGCTTTGATAAATGCGTTAGTTATTCCCTTGTCTACAGATTGGCACTGCGGGAGCTGCTTCCTTATTATTATTAGGACCCTGAGGTACCATTTAGAATGATAATTTACTATCTAGCACCTGCCAAACACCCAGCTTGTCTTCAGGGACAAATGGGATAATGGGGACACAAAAAGTAAATGGATGCCTTAATATTCCTATGGGACAGATGCTCTATTTGGTCAAAAACTGGAAACTGAAACTCCTCTCAGATTCTAGGTCACCAGCAAGCCAGATGTTTGAAGGAGCTTGAAGCAGTCTGTTCTAGAGCGTATTTTAGACTTTTATTCTGAAACCCCTGTTTATTTTTTTAATTTGCATTGACTCAGACACTGGCTAAGCTTTGTGACCCTGGGGGAGTTATTTAACCTTTCTGAATCTCAGCCTATTCATATATAAAATAGGCATCCTCATACCTGCCTACTGTAGAGTTAAAAAGGTGAAATGAGAGAATGTAAGTAAGTCACCCAATGCCATAGAAAACTAAACCCTTTTGAAAGCTGGTATTCAAGAAAGGTCTGGTAACATATGCCATAGACTGGCATGAGAGAATGAGAATCAAAAACAATTATGGCTCTTTCAGCTCCATATCCACCCATGATGCAAGAGAGGTCCTTCCCAGACTTATTCTATTTCATTTTGAACTCTTCAATTGAAAACATTTTTTTTCTCCTGCTGCTCATTATCAAATATATTATTTATCACAAAGGCTTTTCTTCCCATAGCTCATAAGCTCAGAACTTACTGTGCATTCAAGGATAGAAATTGCTGCCAACAAATGCATTTTTTCAATTGCTCTCTTAAAATTTTTTCTTCTTCTAAAGCTAGTCTTGAGCTGTGAGCAGTATTCAGTCAGACAGAGAAAACACAGAAAAAATATTAATTATTTTACTATATATCACTGTATAGATGATACTGTATAGATGTCATCTATACATCTATACTGCAGATGACAGTCGTGTGAAAACATGACATTGGTTTTGTGCAAGGATTAATATTTTTAAACAAAAGATATATAATAATTTTCTTCCCCAAATCAGTTTCATAAACCATTTCCTTTGGGGTCCCCCCTAAAGACTTCTGAACTAAGATAATGCGAGGCCTCATCCAAATGAATCCTAAATGCTGGTTGAAGAATCTACACATGATGAGACACTGTTGATATAAAATATCTTTTCAGTACAGCAGTTCACATAAAACTAGTCAAAGCAAAACTGGGAAGTATATTGCATGTTCCACATAGAATATTATTCCCTCACTCTTCACACGACAACTCAGCTTAAATGTCCTCCCTGACCAATCTAAATGACATTTTCTAACCTCTGCTCTCTCTCAGATCCCCAATATAAAATATATCCCAATTTATTATATATATATCTTTTTTCTATGTATTTGTTTATAGTATACCTCCACTTGTAGACATAAATTCCATGATAATAGGAACCCTATCTGTTTTATTTAGCATTATAGGACCAGGGCCTAACCCAATAAAACATTTAAAATATATTAATGAAAAAATAAAAATAAAGTATGTCTTCAGAGGCCTCTGGTTCCCAAACTTTGGGATATATAAGGAGCCCTTGGAGATTTCTTAGATACAACACCAAAAGCACAAGTGATTAAAGAGAAATTTGATATGTTGGATTTCATAAAAATTTAAAACTTCAGTGCTTCCTAGAACACCATCAAGAAAATGAAAAGATAACCCACAGAATGGGATAAATTGTTTGCAAATCATATATCTGATAAAGGACATGTATCCAGAATATATAAAGAACTTCTACAACTCAATAATAAAAAGGTAAACAACTCATTTCTTAAATGGCTGAAGGATCTGAACATACATTTCTCTGAAGAAGATATATAAATGGTCAATAAGGACATGAAAAGCTACTGGACATCATTAGCCACTAGGAAAGTGCATATCAAAACAACAAGCTTCCACCTTCCACCCATCAGGATGGCTATAATGAAAAATACAATAACAAGTATTATGGAAGATGTGGAGAAATTAGAACACTTGTACATTGCTGGTGGGAATGTCAAATGATGCAACCATTTTAGAAAACAGTTTGGCTGTTCCTCAAAATGTTAAACATTAAGTTACCATATGACCCAGTAATTTCACTTCTAGATATCTAACCAAGAGAAATAAAAACATACACCCACACAAAAATCTGTTTATGAATGTTCATAGCAGCATTATTCATAATAGCCAAAAGGTAGAAACAACCCAAATGTCTGTCAACGGATGAATGGATAGACAAAATGTGGCCTATTCAATGGAATATTATTCAGCCATAACAAGGAACGAAGTGCTGACACATGCTACAACATGAATGAACCTTGGAAACATTATTTATGCTAAGTGAAAGAAGCTAGACACAAAAGGCCACATACTGTATGATTCCATTTATACAAAATATCTTGAATAGGTAAATCTAAAGAGAGAAAGAAAATTAGTGATTGCCTAGGGCTGGGGGTGGAGTGGTCTGCGAGTGACTGATAATGGGGTACAAGGTCTCTTTTGGAGATGATGAAAATGTTCTAAAATTTGATCATGTGATAGTTACACAACTGTGAATATATTAAAAAACAGTGAATTCTACATTTTAAATGGATGAACTTTATGGTATGTAAATTATGTCTCAATAAAGCTCTTTTAAAAATCAAAAGAATCCCTTGGGAAATTTGTTAAGCTGCTGAGTTTCAGGCTGCATTCCCAGAGAGAATGACTCTTCAGGAGTTGTGGGTAGCTGCTGTTTGCTATTCAGCACGCATTCCCTCTCCTGCAGGCAGTGTACCCTTAACTTTCCTTCGGGAAACCATTGCTTCCCCCTGGGGGTCAGCCATGGCGTTTACATAGAACTGACCTCTCCTCCAGCTCCAGGGTTGGACTCTGATTCTCAGCATCTCCCATCCTTCTCGACCACATCATTGGTTCAGGGATGGAGACCAGTCAGATTGAAGCCTCAAGGACATTTTGCTGACAATGCTGGGTGGAACCAAAGCTTAGGAAACAGAGTACAGAAAGGTATGTGTTGGGGGTGAGAAATAGGAGAATTAAGGCCCTGGCTGAAGTATTTGATCCTGGATGAAGCCTTCCCTGAAGTTGATGTACCCCTGGACCCATCAGTTACAGGACCCAACAAATAATTTTTTTAAGCTCATATGGGTTTATTTCTCTGTTACTTGGAACACAAAGCATCAAACTGAGTGGTTCTCAATACGACATTTTGGAAATCTGTGGGAGCATTTGGGGGTTGTCACTATAATTAGAGGGCACTCCTGGCATTTAGTGGGTGGGGGCCAAGGATACAAGACGTCTTGAAGTATGTGGGACTGTCCTAGGCAAAAAGAACGCTGTGACTTTTGAAGGACCCACAAAAAAAAACTGTTTATCATTTTCTGAGTCTAGAATCAAACTATCTTAATCTGATCACAAAGGTGTTGTTTGCTTTGTTTTGCATGGTTCTGTTATACACCAGTTTGTTCAGGAATGCCATTACTGTGTAAACTGAGGGAAGAGTGTACTTTGATTTGTTCAGACTTCACCAAGATTTGTTCATCAGTTTGGAAAATCACTGTCACTTAAGGTATCAGATTTACCAATACAAGTTAGGTGACCAGGTCTGCATTTTTATACGTCATGTTCACAGTGATCCTATCTATGACTGCAAGTGTCTGACCACTTTATAGTGTCATCTAGTAGGGTTAACATATTGAAATGAGTATAATTTTGTTGTTTATTCATTCATTCATTCAACAACTGTTTTCTGAGTACCCACAATATGCTAGGAAACAAGAAAGAAATCCCAGCCTTCGTGGAGCTGATATTTGGGTGGAGAAGACACAATAAAAAAGCAAAATATATTCTATTTTAGGTAGCAATAAGTACTAAGAAAAATAATAAAGCTGAGAAGGGAAGATGAAGTCTCAGAAGTAGGGATGGGGCTTGAATAGGGTAGTCACGGAGAACTTCCCTGAGAAGGTATCTTTTGAGAAAAGACTTGAAGGAAGTGAGGGAGTCAGCCAAGTAGACATCTGGGGAAGAGTGTTTCTGGCATGGAGAAGAGCCAGTGCAAAGGCCCAGAGGAGGCAACATCCTTAGGTTGTTAAAGGGACAGTGAGACGAGTGTGGCTTGAGAAGCAAGAGTAAGAGGTAGAGAAATAGAATCTGAGTTCAGAGAGGAAACAGGAGGCCAGACGTCTTACAGATCCTTTGGCTTTTCTCTGGGTGAGAAAAGTTATGGATAGAAATGTGAATTAATCGCTCATTATGATTATTAACATTAAGAGTATCATTTTAAAGTTTCGAAATTCCATATGTAAGTAGATTATGTTATTATAAATTTCATTTCAGGATACTAAAAGGTTGTTATCAAATATTTGTTCTTTGTTTAAAAGGGTATGTTAGACTTGAGAATTGTTCCACTAACGAATATGGCAGGTCTGGGATGGCACTCTAGGATTCTGCATCTTGTCACATACCCCCAGGTGATTCTGATGCACATGGCCGGGACCCATTAGTTGGAGAACAAGCCTTCAAACCTCCAGCTCAGTTCTTTCTTCTTTTGTGATATCTCCTACGTAAGCAGTTTTCTCTTCTGCCTTTGCATTGTGCATGCTTCCAGAAACATGTTGGAGGAGTCTTACAAAAGAAGACATGGACACAATATGACTGATAAAATAGCTCTAGAAAACTGAAAACCAGGAAAGGAAGAGGGAGCAAGTGTTCCCACAAGCCGGTTTCTTGGGGGTGGGTTTTATTCTGGGTTGTGTCTACCTGTGAGTGAAGCCATCCATGATTCTATGGGCTGCAGACGTCACCTGCAACAGTCTCACCTTGCAACATCTGCTCTGTGTTTGTGTGTGTGTGTATAGGATGGAAAAAGAGAAGGCAGAAGAATCTGTCCAAAATTACTGGAGATACGGGCATTTGAAAATTTCTATAGAAAACTTTTGCTTTTAGGATGGTGGATTATCTGTGTAAAATTGTTGGTTAAACCCAGGCAACTTTTTCTAAAGATGGTCTGTACAGAGTACACAGATATTCAGATCTGACAAATATATATTGGGCTCCTACTATGTTCTGATGTCCCTACTGGGCATTTTATTTGTATTATTTCATAGTCCCATTATGACTTTTGAGCTGCTAGTTGACAGAGACCTCTGTTCGTCAGATTCAAAGGTGAGAACTTCAATTCTGTAATCAGTCCTTTCTTCCACCCCCACCAGAACATTTTATGTAACTTTTCTCTGCCTCAGTATCCACGTCTGTAAACTGGGGATGCTTGTACTTAACTCACTAGATCCTTGTGAAGATTAAATGAAGTAACAAATGAAAATGCCACACATAGTAGGTGTTCAGTAAATGCAGGTGTGTGGGTACACTTATGTGTACTTATGTGTACCCACACATACACTTACACACACTGCAATGGACTGAATGTTTGTGTTCCCCAAAATTCACATGTTGGAGCCTAATCCCCAGTATGATGGTATTCGGAAGTGGGGCCTTTGCGAGGTGATTAGGTCATGAGGATGGAGCCCTCATAAATGAGATGAGTACCCGTATGAGAAGAGATGCAAGAGATCTTGCTTCTCTCTCTCTGCCTTCCATCTTGTGAAGATACAAAAAGAGAGCCATATGCACACCAGAAAGCAGATCCTCACCAGACCCAAGATCTTCTGGCACCTCGGTCTTGGACTTCCCAGCCACTGGATAAGTACTATATAAACTGTGTTCCACCCTGCTGCCTCTGCAGCCTTGCCATGCTCAGTCACACCTGTATCTGCAGTGTCTATCTCTGGGTGCAGTAGAACAGAGAAGCACAGATGGGGTCATCCAAAGAGCTCTGACCTTACAGTCCCAAACTAGTTTAGTAAATGGTAAAGAATGGCCTCTGGTTAATATATATAATATATAGTTTCAAAATAAATGGGCCTCCTCTAGTATGACCTTTATTAGATGGTAATATAAAAGTACTTATTTTCTTAAATTATCTGTTCATTAGTAATAGTATTTACAAATGACTTTTCTTCTTACAATTTATTTATAGGTAAAGGTAAACTGGAACAATCTCTTTGCCAAATATCTCAATTCTCAAGTTAAAATTGATGACATTTTGCTAGAATTAAACTTTAGGTAATAATCATCTCCACAGACCAATGACTTCGTCATTTAAAAATATCTTAGCTATCCATGCAGTAGAATACACGAGACAAAAATAATGAAATAGATCTATCTGTGCTGACATGGGAAGCTGCCCATGATATAGGAAATTAAAAAGTTCCAGGAAATATATAAGTAGTAAGATCTCATTCTTGTAAACATATATGTGTCTGTGTGCATATTTGCATGTGCACTAAAAAAAGTCTGGAAGAGTATATACCTGTTGACCTGAAAAATGAAACAGTAGGTTATTTTACTAGCAAAAATGGGCTTATTCAGGAATAGCAGAGAATTGCAATTCAGGACAAGCAAGCCACAGCAAAAACCACAGGGAAGTCCAACAGACAAAGGAGAGGAATGTTATTTTATAGGAAAAAAAAAAAAAAAAGGGGACTTCCTTGGTAGTCCAGTGGTAAAGAATCCGACTTACAATTCAGAGGAGGCAGGTTTGATCCCCGGTCAGGGAATCCCACATGCCGCAGCAAATAAGCCCGTGTGTCTCAACTAGAGAAAAGAAAACCCACACGCCACAAGCCCCTGCACCACAACGAAGAGCCCGCGGGCGGCAACGAAAAGATCCCGCATGCCTCAATGAAGATCCCGCGTGCCACAACTAAGACCCAACGCAGCCAAAAATAAATAAAATAAATAAATAAATCTTTTTTTTTTTTTTTAAGGAAGTTGGGAGGGGTTGTTTTGAATGACAGTCCATTGGAGAAAAGTGAGAATTCAGAGTGATGACCGTTTCTCATTGGCTGAATTGCTGGGGTAGTTGATTTCTTAGGAGATACAATGTTCATCTTTCCCTGTTGGGACCTGTAGGTGATGATGATTTCCTGTTGATGATTCCTCTGTCTGTAATTGACAATTCTTCCTGTGATTGAGGTGCAGTGATTCTGCCTGAGGGCTCCTCCTTCTGGCCTCCGGAATTTATTTTAGTGAGGTTTCCCTGTATCAATTTTCACACACCAAACCAGAAACAGTGATTACATTTGAATGTGGATTAGTGGAAACAGGCACTTTTACTTTTTACTTTATACACTTACTGTATGGAATTCTTTATAGAAAGGATGTATTATTTCATTATTTTCAATATATAATTTTAAAACAAAAATACAGTTAAACACTTGATAAATATATCCAAACATACATATTAATATATGTTTTTATCTACAGAAAGTATGTGTTGAGCACATTTCAAGTACTCTTGAGATACATCAGTGAGCAAAGCAGACAAAGATTCCTGCCCTCAAGGGACTTACATTCTAACCAAAATTAGAGCAGGAAAAGGAGGATCTGCATGCAGAGGACATTAAATAGGGTGATAAGGATAGGCTTTATTGAGAATTTGATACCTGAGCAAAGACCTGAAGAAGGTGAGGGAGAGAATCATTAGGATGTCTGAGAAAGGGCATTCTAGACAGATGGATCAGCTAGGGCAAAGAATCTAAGGCAGGAGTGTGCCTTGCATCTTTAAGGAACAGCAAGTAACCTGGGGAGGCTGGACCAGAGTGAGCAAGCCAGGGGAGCAGTGGGAGACGGGGTCAGACTGGTAAGAGATAAGAGAGAAGAGGGGATTCGTCTAGGGCCTCACAGGTCATGGCAAGGACTTTCAATTTTACTAGGAGTGGAATTGGAAGAAATTTGAATAGAGGATGATGGTGTCTTGGACCAGGATGCAATCAGTGAAGGAGGTGAGAGAGAGTTGGATTCTGGCTATATTTCATAAGTAGAGGTAATAAGAGTTCCTTATTTGTTGGATGTGGGGTATAAGAAAAAAAGTGTCAGGGTTGACTCCAGGGCTATTGTCCTGAGCAGGGGGAAGGATGGAGTTGCCATCAACAGAGATGGAACAGCCTGGAGGTGGAGGTAAGTGATGGAGGTCAGAAATTCATTCTGGACACATTGAGATTGAGATGTTTGTTGGTTTTCCAAGTGGGGATGGGAAGTAAACAGTTGAAAAGAAGTGTGAGCCACAGACATAAATTTGGGAATCTTCATCATATAGATGGTTTTTAGAGCTACAAGATTGGGTGTGTTATTTCCCTAGGGCTGCTATAATAAAGTGCCACTAACTGGGTGACTTAAAAAACCAAAAATAGTTGTTGACTTACAGTTTTAGCGGTTAGGCATCCGAACAACATTTCAGCAGGGCCATGCTCTCTCTGATACCTGTAGAGGAGAATCCTTCCTTGCCTCTTCCTAGCTTCTGGGGGTTTGCTGGCTCTCCTTGGCATTCCATGGCTTGCAGCTGCAGCACTTCAATCTCTCCTTCTGTCATCACATGTTGCTCTCCCCCATGTATCTCTATTTCTATGTCTCTTCTTCAAAGGACGAAGGTCATATTGAATTAAGGACCCACCCTACTCCAGTAGGACCTTACCTTCATCTTAACTGGTTACATCTGCAATAACCCTATTTCCCAATTACAAGGTCACATTCTGAGGTAGTGGACTTCAACATACCTTTTGGGGGACACAATTCAACCCATAACACTGAGGATAGTATCACCAAGGGAGTAAATGATGGTAGAGAAAAGGACCCAGGACTGAGCCCTGGAGCACTGCAACACTGAGGGGTTGAGAAAAGGAGGACTTGTTCAGGGAGGCTGAGACAGGGGGTGTCCTGGAAGCTAAGTGGAGGAGGCATGTCTGGGAGGAGGGAGTGATCAGCTGCACACAGGTCAAGGATGAGAAGCCTTGAGTATTCATCTCTGCATTTCATAAAGGTTCCACTTGACTTTGACAAGAGCATTTTGGAGGAGTGTGTGGGCCAAAGCCTGGCTGCAGTGAGTTCAAGAGTGACTGGGAGGAGAGAAATCAGATGAGTATAGAAATTCATTTGAGGAGTTTTGAAGCAAAGACATCGAGTGTTGCCTGGCATGGGAAATGGAGTCCAGAGAAGTTTTTTTTTTTTTTTAAAGTGAGTTTTCTTTTATTTATTTATTTATTTATTTATTTATTTATTTATTTATTTATTTATTTATTTATTTATTTATTTATTTATGGCTGTGTTGGGTCTTCGTTTCTGTGCGAGGGCTTTCTCTAGTTGCGGCAAGCGGGGGCCACTCTTCATCGCGGTGCGCGGGCCTCTCACTGTCGTGGCCTCTCTTGTTGCGGAGCACAGGCTCCAGACGCGCAGGCTCAGTAACTGTGGCTCACGGGCCTAGTTGCTCCGCGGCATGTGGGATCTTCCCAGACCAGGGCTCGAACCTGTGTCCCCTGCATTGGCAGGCAGATTCTCAACCACTGCGCCACCAGGGAAGCCCCAGAGAAGTTTTTTTTTCCTCTTTCTTTCTTAAATAGGAGCAGAAAGAGCATAGTTTTATATTGATAGGAATAATCAGGTAGAATGAAAAAAATTATATAGGAGAGAGAGGGGAGAATTGCTGGAGAAATGCCCTTGAGTGGCAGGAGGGATGGGGTCCAGTGCGTAGGTGGAGGGGTTGGCTTAGGCAGTGGCAGGGGTGGGTCATTTGTGGAAGTGGTGGGAAGTCCCCAGACCTGGCTGTAGTGCATGTGGTGGTGAGAGTCCGTGGACATTTTCTTCGGAATGACTCAATTTTCTTAATGAAGAAGGAAGCAAGGTAAAAAGCCAAGATTGAGAATGAGAGTTGAGACGGGCTAAGAAAAGAAGTCGTGAAAATATCATCCAGGAGAGTATGTGAACAAATGGTCTGGTGTATGACTGTGGGTCAGCCTCAAGGGCTCATTAATTTCATGATATGAATTTAAAGTGGGACCTATTAGGGTAGCTATTTTTATTCGGGTGTGAATATAAAGTATTTCATCAAATCCAAGATACCACTGATGGTAAGATATGTTATGATTTCAGAGATGTTAAAAGGTGGAAAATGTTTAAAAACTGATGAAATATATCCATATATCCTAATATATGTGGATACGTTTGTACGTCTATATGTATATACATATGCCAATATACATATACATAGATACATAGCAATACACACACACACACACACACAATATACATATACATACACATACACCCAATATACATATATCCCAGCTCTATTCCAAGCAAGTTTTCTGGACCCTTTTACTAAGGATACCCTGTGTCCCCCTTGAATGCCCTGATTTAAGGCTTACTGAGGTCTCTAAGTTCATTCAAATGAATTTTCTCCATGTTGCTAAATGAAAGTGTTTTTTTTTTTTGTTTTTTGGAGTTTTTTTGCCACACAGTTTATTAGCTTTCCCAAGGAAGTTCATATTACAATGTTATCAGTCATCACTCTGGTTACACGTAGAGTGGAAACCTGGGTTCCCAGGGCAGTGAGGGGCCTTCAGGTTCCGGCCAGGGAGACTTTGGCAACTGCTCAAGACAGCCAGGGTTGACTGCTTCCATCCTCTTCAGCTTGCCCCCCCTTAAATCTGAAGGGTTCTGCTGGACCTGACTCTGATGGCCTACACAGGTATGGGAGGCAGAGGTGGGAGTCAGAAACCCAGGTCTCCCAGTCCCCAGATCCGGGTTCCAGCCAGACCCAGATCTCCCATTTACAAAATGCAAACTTTGGCTAATTCAGGTAATGCTTCTTCACTTCAGTTTCTCCAGTACACTATGGGGATAGTAATAAAGTACCTCACGGATTCTTTCTGAGAGTTAAACGTGGTCATACACACAGTGGTTTAAAACCTGAAGACTCTGGAGTTAGACTGCCTAGCTTGAAACCCCACCACCAGCACTTGGTGATGGAGTATCTTTGGGCGATTACTCCCTTTTACTCTCCCTCAGCCTTATTTTCCTCCCTTGAAAAATGGGTATGATAATATCAATGGGACCTATTTCACAGAGCTGTGATGAGGATTAAATGCTATAATGCTTGTAAAATGCCTGGAACTTAGCAAACTCTAGCTATTTAAAGCTCTAGTTAAGTTTGGCTATTGTCATCTATTTTATTATCATGATTACTACTATATTAGAATCTGTCTTAAACTCTAATGTACTGAAGAGGAACATAAAATAGTATAATAATTTTCACCATTATTATGACTCTCCCCAGAAAGTAGCATATACCAAACCAATAAAGTTTTTGCGCAGGTGGTGGCTCAAGAGTTTGTGTAAAGTGTAAAGCCCGAAAGGATCAGAGATCTAAATGTCAAAAATGAGACCCAAAAAAAAAAAAAAAAAAAAAAAATGAGACCCAAATACATTCTGGAAGAAAATAAGGATTAATTCCTTTTTAAGTGGGAAAAACTTTCCTATGACATCATATCCAGAAGTAATAATGATAAAAAAGATAAATTTGACTACACAGTTGAAAAAACTTCTTTTGTGTGAAAAATCACCATAGCAAAGTCAAAGAAAAAATGATAAACTGGGGGAAAATATATTTGCAACTTGTGTCACAAACAAAGCAATAGGTGACAATTAGGAGCCTGGCAGGAATGAGAATTCACTTCCAAATGGCTCAAATAAAGATTTTTTTTTTATATTTATTTATTGATTGATTGATTGGCTGCGTCAGGTCTTAGTTGCAGCACGCAGGCTTAGTTGCCCTGCAGTATGTGGGATCTTAGTTCCCTGACCAGGAATCGAACCAGCGCCCCCTGCATTGCAAGACGGATTCTTAACCACTGGACCACCAGGGAAGTCCCTCAAATAAAGATATTTTAATGAAGGGATTGCACGCAGAGCTATAAGCAGGGATCAAACCAGGGGTGTGACCTTCGCAGAGACAAGTAACATCAGGATGTCCTCAGCTCCCCTAGGGCTGAAGAGACAGGAGGAAATACTGTTATCAGAGTCCGCTGGGAGCTGCACTATTGAGAAGGAAGTGCTAATGAGAGCTTTATCAAGGGGCATGCAGTCATTGCTGAACCAGGAAGACGAAGGGGAAAATAACTCAGCCTCTCTCTCATCCCACCCTCCCTTCTTCTGCCAGTGACCCCCATTGCCTACACCCAACCAGAAGCCAACTATCAGGGGAGTCCGGGTGATGGAATATGTCAGGGTCAGCCTCCCTGGCATACATCCGGACCGTTGGTTGGGAGGTGGCAAGCAGACAATAACCAGCACAGGCTAGTATCTCTAATATGTGAAGAGCTGTCAAAAATTCAGAAGCAAAATACCAAACAATTAAAAATGGGCAAATGATGAAGACAGTTCACAGAAAAAGAAACGTGAAATGCCCCATAAACACAGGGAAAGATGCTCAATTTCACTCCTAATAACTGAAAAGCAAATTAAAACTGCTCTAGGACCAAGTGTAGACCAGGATGTGGAGCAACCAGTACTCAAACACACTGCCGTTGGGAGTGTAAATTGGTACAGCCAAGTTGCAAAAATGTGAAGGGAGTGTAAGTTGGTACAGCCACGTTGCAAAAATGTGAACCATTGTCTACTAAACCTAAACTTACATACCTTATGACCTGGCAATTTCACTTCTAGCAGAAATGTGTACATATGTTCACAAAAGACATGTATCAGAATGTTCATAACAGCACTGTTTATAATAGCCCCAAACCAGAAACTACCTAGAGGCCCATCAATAACAGAATGTGTAAATAAATCGTAAAATATTTCCACAATGGAATACTATGCAGTGATGAGAATGAATGACTTACAACCTCATACAACTGTTGGCTAAAATAAAAGATGCCCAACATGAGAGCTGTGAGTTTCAGTTGTATTTGGAAACCTTACTGAGGACTATAGCCCAGAAAAGAGCCTCTCAGAGAGCTCTGAGGAACTGGGAAGGAGCCAGGATTTATGAATTTTTTGGCTGGGAAATACATGTAGTCAAGCATACATCTTGGTATAAGATGACTGCCCATCACAAGAAACAGACATCTCAAGTTAATGATTTTAGTGCTTATCTACGTATGGGAAGACGCAAGAATCTGGGGTCATTGAAATTCTTCCTTAGATATGCATGTTAACTATCTAGGGGCCCACATATCTACAACACAGAATGCTTCACCCTGTTTTTCATCCTGAACTCCTTTCAGGGTGGATAGCAGGTCAGTGACCGACTGCAGCGGTTAATGACCTGATCCTTGCGGGCAACATTCTTTGTTTTACACAACTATATGGGTGAATCTCACAAGCAGAATGATACGTTTTTTTAAAGAAGATCCTAAGGAGCTATATTATATGATTCCGTTTATAAAAAGTACAGAAAGAGGTAAAACTAATCTCTGCGTTTAGAATTTGGGTTCATGGGTGCAGCGAGGCGGGCAGTGACTGGAAGGGAATGTGTGGGTGGTAGTGGTGGGTAGTGCGGGTCACTTGCTGTTTTGTGAGCTGGGTGTTGGTTGTTCAATGGTGTTCACCGTGAAAATTTAGTGAGCTGTATACTTCTGGTATGTGCACCTTTTATATGTGTATTACACTTCAGTAGATAGTTTTTAAAAACGACACAAACATACTGTATTTCTCCTATCAGATTGACAAGAATTCAAAAGTTTGACACCATACTTCATGGGAAGGCTCTAGGGAGCCAGACACTCTCACACACAGCTGGAGGGGGCACAGAAGCTCTGCACCGCCCACCTCCATATTTTGCCCTATCCATCTCTTCCATCTGGCTGTTCCTGAGTGTATCCTTTGTAATAATAAGAAAGCAGTATCCAGTCATAGTAAGAAAGTACTTTCCTGAGCTCTGTGAGTCATTATAACAAATTATTGAACCCGTTGGGGAGCCATGGACACCCCTGAATTTGTAGTCCCCGGAGAGAACTGTGTGTAGCCTGGGCACCTCACGTATGGCTAGCAACTGAAGTGGAGGGAGTCTAGTGGGACTGAGCCCTTGACTGCCGGGATCTGAGCTAACTCCAGGAGCCTGTGTCAGCCTTGAATTGAATTGTCAGACACCCAGATTGGAGTCAGAGATTCAGAGAATTGTTGGTGTTGGAAAAGACACCATGCATTTGGAATTGGGGAGGGGGAGACCCTCAGTTACATACATGTTTACCCTTTGATCTATAACAGTAATACTTCAAGGAATCTATCCAAAATATAAAATGTTGCCTTTAAAAGGCAGAATTATTTGTAATTAAAGAAGACTGAAAACATCAAAATGTTCCAGATGTCTGTCCATAGGGGATTGATTGAATAAGTTGTGATTCAGTAGTACAAAAGAATGAAGAAAATCTGTGTAAACCATTATGGAGTGGCCACCAAGATATATTGTTAAATGAAACGTGTAGGAGTGTTTATTATATGTTATCTTTAGTGTGAGAAAGGCAAAGAATATGAATATATGGGTATTTGCTTATATTTTTTAAATTATTAAAAAATGGAAGAACAAACCAAAAGCTAATAAAAGGGTGGCTTCCAATAAAGAAAAGGGAGAAATAGGTAAAGGCAACAGAGAAGAAAGCAAGGTTTCTGGAAATATTACGGTTGTGCAATTTTGACTTAGAAACTAACTATATCTTACAAAATTGAAAAAAGTTAACTCAGAAACAAATTAACCCATAAAAACTGAAGAAAAACTAAAAAAAACTTCAAGTTGGTGGTAGAAGACCTTTATTAGGTTTCTAGCACTGCGTAACAGGTTACCACACATTTAGCAACTTAAAACAACTATTTATTATCTCACAGTTTAGGGAGACGTCCAGGTGGGCTCAGCTGGGCTCTCTGCTCATAGGCTCACAAAGTCAAGATCAAGGTGTTGGCTAGGGGACTTCCCTGGTGGTCCAGTGGTAAAGAATCTTCCTTCCAATGCAGGGGCCGGGGGTTCAATCCCTGGTCGGGGAACTAAGATAAGCCCACGCGCCACAACCACTGAGCTCGCGTGCCTCAATGAGAGAGCCTGAGTGCCGCAAACTACAGAGCCCACGCACCCTGGAGCCTGCGCGCCACAACTAGAGAGAAACCCGCACGCTGCAACAAAAGAATCTGCACGCCTCAAAGAAGACCCCGCGTGCTGCAACTAAGACCCGACGCAGCCAAAAAAATAGTAAAAGAAAATAAGTAAATAAAATAAATATTTTTTAAAAAAAGTGTTGGCTACGTTGGTCTCTTATTAGAGGCTCTAGGAGAGAATCTGCTTCCAAGCCCATTCAAGTTGTTAGCAGAATTCAGTTCCTTATGGTTTGGGTATTGGGGTCCCCATTTCCTTGCCAGCTGTCAACCAAGGGCCACTCTCTGTTCCTAGAGGCTGCCTGCATCCTTGTCATAAGGTTTTCTCCATCTTCAAAGTCAGCCAAGGAATGTCAAGTCCTCCTCACACTCTGAATCTCTCTGGCTTCCCCTTAAGTCCCCGATCAGCTACACAGACCTCATTGCTTTTCAGGGCACATGTGATTAGTTCAGACTACCTGGATAATATCCCTATTTTAAAGTCAGCTGTGCCATATAACATAATCACAGGCGTGATATCATATTCACAGGTTCAGGGATTATGGCAGGACACCTTTGTGAAGCCATCTTCCTTCAAATTCTTCCACAAAAAAGAAGAGAAAGAATTTAAAATGAGTTTAGAATATAGTATTTTGACTGTACTTCCCTAGTGGGATATGTTCTAAGGATAAAAAGAACCTTATAAAATTTTTAATCTAATTTAGTCATTTTATGTCAGTGGTAATTTGGTATTGTTTGAAATAATTATACCTGTAATGTAGGAAAAAGCAAATAAGTAATTATGCTTATGCTGTGGGACCTGAGATTTTTAGTGATAAAAAAAAGAGATCAAGTAAAAAATTGAGAAGGTTAAGCAAAAGCCTTAAAAGAGTAAGTTGAATTGGAAATGTTAGCACGAATTCATGATTTTTTCCTCTTAAAAAGTCTATTTTCTAACTCTATCCACTCAAAAAGGCAAAAAGAAATAACAACCCGGAAGCAATGAGCACTTTTGCAGCAACGAATACCCGTAGCAACCAGATGTGGTCTCAAAATACCATTTCTCATTAAGAAGTACTAAGGCTCTTTGCAGAAATGGCATATTACTGTTCTGGACTAGAAAATGTATAAAATGGGTCCGGAACATCTTCTTGAACAGAAAAAGAAAAGAGATTTCAAAGATTGATAAAGTAGTTTCACAAAGATACAAGAGTCAATCTAAAGGGACAATTTGAGCATCAGAAAGAATAATAATTGCAACAGAGTGGAACATATCCAATATATAACAGTCTTTGAGTTTGTAGTTTTTTGTTTTTTTCTTTTAATCTGTTGGTCACCATTGGTGATTGCTAGGTAACCAACTTATTCCTCTGAAAAATTAATAAATAAAAGGAAGAAATCAAACATTCATTCCACCTTTCCTGTAAGAATTGCATTTCAATGTAACCGAAGGGTAGGTGAGGGAAAGTTCTTCTTGATAGTAAAATTCCAGCAAATAAATGCACAAGAAAGAATAGAATTTTATTTTTAATTTATATTTATTTATTTACTTGTTTGTTTTGCATAGTCTGCTTTTTTTTTTTTTTTTTAACTTTTGGGTTTATTTATTTATTTATTTATGGCTGTGTTGGGTCTTCGTTTCTGTGCGAGGGCTTTCTCTAGTTGCGGCAAGCGGGGGCCACTCTTCATCGCGGTGCGCGGGCCTCTCTTGTTGCGGAGCAGAGGCTCCAGACGCGCAGGCTCAGTAATCGTGTCTCACGGGCCTAGTTGCTCCGCGGCATGTGGGATCTTCCCAGACCAGGGCTCGAACCCGTGTCCGCTGCATTGGCAGGCAGATTCTCAACCACTGCGCCACCAGGGAAGCCCCCATAGTCTGCATTTTAATCACTTTAAAACCTCTAACATTATCTCGTGTCCATCAAATAAAACCAACAATGCTGGGCCTGTTTAAATTACAAGAAACAAAAATCACTGTATACCAACCCAGTATGTTACAAAACCAGCTGGACTGGCCACAAGGGTGGGGAGGATGGGAGAGGAGGGTCACCCCTGGGCAGGTGGCTGGGTGCCAGGAGGGGCTAGGAGAGAGAAAGAAAAGGGGGCTCCCAAATGGGAGGGGACTGATTATCCTAATGGGAGGGGTGCAAAAGGCATGTCAGAAGAGGGGGACTGGGGGGCAGGACAGGTCAGTGCTTTCTCCACCAGGGCACAGTGTTGGAGGGGGTTCGGTGCCACCACCTGCCCACCCCTGGCACTTGGAGAACCAGTGACCCCTGAGCCCTTGGCATGACGAGCCCCATCTGAAATGGATGACAGCTTGCCCCTTCCACTGTAATCCTCCAGAAAGAATAGAATTTTAAAATCACCATTTTTCATCCTTTCATGAAATAATAGTTGTAGGCAACAATCATCAATGGATACTAAAATCATTAGGGGAATGGTTGATGGACAACTGATTAATCTTCGTATCACACACAAAAAATGGGATGCAATATGCAATAAAAAGTGCAGAGCACCATCTAGAAAGTATTCTTGCATAAGTGTTACAATGGGGGATGGATGCTGAGCAAGGGGGAAAAAAAAGACAAAAAATTGGCTATGCTAAACTTGAAGCAATAATTACTGATTTAACTGACTGTCAGTTGAGAAAAAAGGCCCAGGGGAATAGGAGGCAAAGTCAGGTACATTACCAACACTTTTCCACCTGCCTTATGATTTTTACCCTGAGTAGGTGTTCTCTCCACTGTTTATTGTCAGTTTGCTGCAGTGCTAATTTCGAGTTGCTTCTTAGCAATTGGCTTTGGCCAGCAATGGAACGTAAATCCAGAGTACACTGAAAGTATCCTGTCAGATTACAACGTGAGTCTTTGAAAACCAGTACACTGCAGGGTGGAGAAAATCATTTTTTTTTTCCAATGAAAATCTGAACCAGCTGAAAAGGCATAGATGTATTTTATTTTGCACACTTAATTTGTTCAGTTTTAGAGCTCAAGATCCATTAGTGTTGCTAGTATATTAAATGCATACCTTTCTGTTCTTATTGTCACTGTCATATATATATGCGTATGTATATATATTTATAGATATCACCTCTACATATGGCCCTTTGAAGGAGAGATTATAGTGTACATGGCAGTCCACAGGTTGGGAGTCAAAAGACCTGAATTCTGCTCCTGACTCTGTCCCAGCTTGCTGATAGTGGTGACTCCACAGTGAGATGGGGATTAAAAGGGTCAAGTCAGAAAATAGCAAGGGAAGAAGTTGAAGGGACCAAGACTGCCAATGCTGACAGTCATAAAGACCTCTAAGAGGGCTAAAGAAACACCTGTGAGGCTGGTGCTGGAGGACCAGAGATCTTCCCTCTGGGCCAGTGGAGGGATAGTCAGAGACCAGGATGGCTCCAGAGGAAAATCTCCCCCGAGAGGAGAGGCAGGAGCTGGGAGAATCCTCCCAAGGTCATGCCAAGAGAGATGAGTAAGAGCGAAGAGTTGGGAGGCAGTAAGTTTCCTGCTAACCTTCATATCATGGCCAGTTTAATTATCTTTGGTCTGTTTCCGCAGATAGGGAAGGAGAGGAATAAAGGCTGTGCCCAGTCAACTGTCTCAATCAAGACAGCTAAGAGTAGGTTTTAGTCAGCTTAAACGCGGAAACCACATTTGCTGTTTGGAGCATCTTTTATTTATTTCTTTTTATTTTCCCTTGGTTTGTTTGGGGATAGTCTTTTGAAAATACCCGTGAGACTATTTCTATTAAGAAAGTTGGAAAAGAGAAAAGGCATGTTTCTCTTCCTTCAGTGCAGGAGAGCAGAGGACCCCTAGTGGCCAATGTTGGAGCTGCAGTAACCCCAGCCTAAGACCTGGTGGGCCTGGGAGGTGGATCTGCTGCGTGTAAATGAGAGAGGGGCGTTGGGAGAGGCAGGGGGAGAGGGAAGGGACAGAAAGGGAGAGGGGGAGAGGGAAGGAGGGAAGGAGGAAAGAAGGGAGAGAGGAAAAAGCTGCGAGGGAAAGATTGGGAGGGAGGGAGAGTGTAAAGAATAGAAAAAGAGAAGAAAAGAAAAGAATGAAGAAATGCCAGTACAGGCTTATAAAACATATAGTATATTCAGTAGTTATTTTTAGTAAACAAATAGTTTTAATAATCTTCTCCAAAATGATGCAATAATTTGTTTCTCTACCCAGAAAAATTAGAACATTGAAGTATTTTTGATTGATATAAAGAAAAATAATACAGAAAAGTAATATTGCAGAAGAATTGTTCTAATTACTGTTTGAATGATGGCCATATGTCATACATAAGCTATAGACTTAATTGAATTTAAAATGTTCCATCACAAGTGGCAGTGTTCTACCATATAATTGTGCTGATGACAAAAATTTATTAAAAGATAAATATTACCAGTGAGGATGATCGATAATGAGATATAAATTTAAGGTTGAATTATTAATATTTTCTTTTTTTTAGTCCTGTCAGGGTACCTTTGTTACTTATGACTTATTTGGTGATAACATGTAAAGTCTAAATTTGAAGCCCTTTGTAAAAGGGAGTCCCTGTCGAATGACTTTCCTAATCCCTGCCCCTTATTCCTCCCTTGTGGCAGATCCTGCAGTGAGGCAAACCTATTAATGAACCTATTAATGTACATGGAGACACTACTAAACGAACGTTTCTGGAGGTGTGGTTGTCCTCAGACTAGCATTTGAAACTAGGGCCCTGCTGGTAAAATGTACTCTGGATTTACATTCCATTGCTGGCCAAAGCCAATTGCTAAGAGGCAACTCGAAATTAGCACTGCAGCAAACTGACAATAAACAGTGCAGAGAACACCTACTCAGGGTAAAAATCATAAGGCAGGTGGAAAAGTGTTGGTAATGTTCCTGACTTTGCCTCCTATTCCACTGGGCCTTTTTTTGTCTTCCCTGACCACTGGGCAGCCTTCTTTTCTCTGAACTCCCGAGGCATGTATCTTGCTCAGCCCTTCTTTCACACATCTGATATTTCCTAAGCACCCTCAGGGTGGCTGGTTTACTAAGGGGAAGCAGACAAAGCAATCTGGCAATATCTATTAAATTAAAATAACTATATTTGTGTAACAATTTGAAAAGCAATCTGGCAATTTGTGTAACAATTTGAACAATTTGTGTAACAATTTGAAAAGCAATCTGGCAATATCTATTAAAATAACTATGTGCCCTTTGACCCAGAAATCCAGGAATCTATCCCATAGAAATAAAAGCACCAGTACAGGAGACTATACATATGCAAGAAAGTTTATTACACCATTGTCTATTGTGGCAAAAAGGGTAATGCCCATCCAAAGAGGAAAGGCTGAATAAACTGTAGGGTAGCCCTCCTATGGATTATATTATTCAACAAGAAAGCATTAAAGTGATATCAGCTGATCTGGAAGGACTTTCACAATGCATACTGTTAAAAAAAATAAAGCAGTAAGTGAAAATAGATATTTCATAAGAGTATATAAGTGTATAAAACTATGTATTGTAGGAAGTGTATGAAATAATCAGTAGCCAATCCCCCAATGCTTGTATTATTAGGTGATTGCATGACTATGGAGAAGTGTATGGGAAACACACACCAGGCTGCAACTGTTTTTGTTTGTGGACGGGGGTGGGCATAGGAAGAGGGCAAGGGTATTTAAAAAGAAACAATAGCAAAATTATAGAAATATATTTATGTTTGCATATATGAAATAATAAAATATATAAAGTTGATATATGTACATATAACCTATAAAGTATATAGCATATATTAAAACAATGAGGCTGTAGCAGTATAAAGGCAATTGAAAAGGTAGGCTATAAAATTCTATTTATGATATTATGGTAAATACGTAAAAATTAAGTATGTAAATGAAAGTGCTAGAAGGTGACAAAGATATGAAATTTGATTTGATTTTTTATGAGACCGAGTAGGTTTCTTCTTGGATTTGTTATTGAATACAGCGTCTGTAATTAGGTAGCTTTTCTTTTTTTAAAGAGAAAGGAAAAACAAAAAACAAAAACCAAAAACCTCTGTTCTGTATTCTAGAGGGGAAGGATTGCTTCTCTTATATGGTGCACGGAAGAGAACCTGGGCTTTCCAGCCAGACATTCTTGAACTTGAGTTTTTGTTTTTTAAAAATTTATTTATTTATTTTAGGCTGTGTTAGGGCTTTGTTTCTGTGCGAGGGCTTTCTCTAGTTGCGGCAAGCGGGGGCTACTCTTCATCGCGGTGCGCGGGCCTCTCACTATCGCGGCCTCCCTTGTTGCGGAGCACAGGCTCAGTAGTTGTGGCTCACGGGCCCAGTTGCTCCGCGGCATGTGGGATCTTCCCAGACCAGTGCCCGAACCCGTGTCCCCTGCATTAGCAGGCAGATTCTCAGCCACTGCACCACCAGGGAAGCCCTGAACTTGAGTTTTGATTCTATCACTTAGGAATCCTGTGATCTTAAGATATTTGACTTCTTTAAGCTCTGGTTTCTTCAGCTATGAAATGGGGATAATAATTATATCTATCTCCTCTGTAAAGGGCTTGGTACAGTCCCTGCCATGCAGCAAACTTTAAAAAAAATGTTAGCTATTTGTGGTAGATTAATTTATTGAGATATTAATTTGCATTTTCTTTTTACTACTGTGGAATTGTCCAAAAGAAAAAGCTATCTGTGCTGTGCTCTCAGTATTTTCCTTCCACTCTTCCAAAAGGGCAGCCAAGGTTTTGTGCTCCTACTTTCAAGGGAGATTTGCAGTGTTTGTCGGGAGAGGGAGAGGGGAGGGTAGGTGGGAGATAGGCATAAAGAGAGACAGTAAGAGTTCTCCAAACTGAGAAGGATATGGAAAGTTGGGGGAATCTTGAGGGGGAGAGACCTCCTTCTCCACATCCATTCCCCACTCCCCTTCATCCCCGCCCCTCCTGAAGCCTGGGGAGGGAGCGGACTCTTAGAGGGATGGAAACACCCAGGAGGCTGAGCACAGGCAGCAGAGCTTCTGGAAGCCTGCAGGCTGGGGCTGTGGGCATCTCAGGGTGAGCATGTGGGCCAAAACCAGAGAAGCTGCCTCAAGCATTTTCCCCTGCCTAAGGTCTAGATCCTTGGACCTTTGTATTATCCTAAGGATAGTGGTGAATGGTATCGGGGTGAGGAGTCCCTATTCTATCTGGCAAAGGTCTGAGTTGGATTTAATTTGATTTAAAGAAAATACATAGGCTATATCAAATACCTATCATGTTTTTATTCTTTTTCTTATTGGTTGTGTTACTGTATGATACTGGGCAAGTAGGTTATTTAACTCTTATTCTCAGCTTCCTCATCTGTACAACAGGCAATAATAATACATAATTCACAGAGTTATGAACAGAGTCCAGAACAACCCATCCCTGGCCATTTTTGTTGCCCCTTTGCTCATTCTTTTGAACATTCCTAGCTCTTGGCCTCTGGACATGACGCTTCCGCATTTGGAGTAATTTTTCCTTCCTCTGCTGTTTGAATCGTACTTTGTCCTTCAAGTCCTAATGGAAGCATTTTTGTCTTCCCTGACCACTGGGCAGCCTTCTTTTCTCTGAACTCCCGAGGCATTTATCTTGCTCAGCCCTTCTTTCACACATCTGATATTTCCTAAGCACCCTCGGGGTGGCTGGTTTACTAAGGGGAAGTAGACAAAGTCTGCCTTCACGGAGCCCACATAAGCAGATTATCGCCATGTCTTTTTTTTTTTTTTTTTTAATATTCTCCAGAGTTTTCGAGGTTCTATTTACCACAAATAAAGAGGGCACGTGAGCTGTCTATTTGCTTTCTTGCCTGTGCCGCCTAGCATTGGGGTTTGGTTAGTGACCCTGACAGCCAGCGGGCCTGCTCTTTCCGGGATGGCTTTGCCAGTTTTGGAGGAAATGTGAGCAATCTCAGAACAGCAAGAGCTGTTGCGCAACAGCAGCACTTCCAGTTCCTTGAGGTTGTGGACCAGGACCTTCCAGAAGCCTCTGGGCAGCATGTGCTTTATTTTTCTGTCACCCCAAGAACCACTCTCGGGCATCACCATCTGGCCCTGGGGGCGGCCATGATGCTGGGTAGGAGATGGCCAGCAGTGCTGAGGAAGGGAGCTCCACGCCTTTTTTTTTTTTTTTTTTAAACTTATGTAACTGTGCCTTGATTTCTTTTTATTTATTTATTTATTTATTTACTTATTTATTTATGGCTGTGTTGGGTCTTCGTTTCTGTGCGAGGGCTTTCTCTAGTTGTGGCAAGCTGGGACCACTCTTCATCGCGGTGCGCGGACCTCTCACTATCGCGGTCTCTCTTGTTGCGGAGCACAGGCTCCAGACGCGCAGGCTCAGTAGTTGTGGCTCACGGGCCCAGTTGCTCCGCGGCATGTGGGATCTTCCCAGAGCAGGGCTCGAACCCGTGTCCCCTGCATTGACAGGCAGATTCTCAACCACTGCGCCACCAGGGAAACCCCCACGCCTTTTTTTTATATAGATGTGTCACTTTCCCAAATATACTTTCTGCTTCCTAAGGTCAAAAGTGATGTCTTCTATCTCAGTGTTATCTAGAGCAGTGCCTAAAATAACAGAAGACACAGGTATTGAGTGGGTGTTCCTTTAGTCAAGCAATTCCTCCTTCCCCCCCTTTTTATACACCTAAATCCCCCCTTCCGTCAATAACTCTGAAATTCCTGGGTGCTGTGATCCACATCACTGGTCTGTATCCCCAATCCAGCACAAACCAAGCCGGTACATGTTGCAATACACAGAAATACAATCTTTGCAAGACGGCTGACTGAGGATTGTGGTGTAATACGTGACATTGTTGGGCTGCACCCCACAGGCCTGCAAGACCTGTACTTGCGCATCCTCAAGACTGAAGAAAGAACCCTGAGTCAGTGACAGAGACATCAAGGGTTTAATGGATGGGGGATCATACACGTCTGAAGCAAGGTCCTGGAATGATGCCCCACTGAGTGTGACAGATGGAAGGCAGGACATGGAGGCGGTCTTCACTCCCAGGGGGAGGCGGAAGTTACCATTTATAGGGGGAATTGGTGTCAGGTTGGCTCATTGATTACCAGGGAAACTAGCAGGGGGGCATGCCTCTCACCACCCCTTTGATAAGCTATCGTGGTGGAGGTGTTCTGATCTAAAGGTTAGAACAATCACTAGCTGGGGCCAAGGGCAAGTATGTAGGAAGATCAGCCAGGTGAGTAGGGTGTAGGTGGGGCAGGCACTGGCTGAGCAGCAAGAGAACAGCCATCTTGGGTGGCCTGATCATATAGGCATGGACCTGAACAAAGTGGACATCGAGAATTCTGGGAAGAAGCTCCTACCAGGGACCTAGTCTTTACCAGCTTTGTCACCTGAGCTGGCTTCAGACTCTTAGACTTCTAGGAGAACAAAGAACTAAAATCATTGGAAATTTCTAGACCTCTATGTTAGGGGTCAAGTAATAGTCCCCTGTAGCTTTCCACATTGTCACACAATCAAGAAAACAGAGCTGTATGCTTGAACTATTTAGCCATTATAATAACTGATGTTTGCGTAGCAATGAATGGTTTATGAAGGGCCGTCACATTTGTGAGTAAGCTAAGAGAAGTGATATACTATCATTCTTATTGTTATTACTCTTATTACTATTAGTTACAGAAACAAGGATTCAAAAACATTATCTAAAGCTGTTGTCAAACGGCAAGGACATAGCAGATCCAGGAAACCAACAGGTCTACTGATTCTAAATCCTGTGTTCTTTACATTACACCATACGGTTTTTTACATAACATTTGCAGAACTCCACCTCATCTAGCTCTCAAAGATTTTATTATTGTTAAGGAGCAAAAAGGCTTATATACTCAGCCATTTCTTGACAAACCTAGTTTATGACCAAGCTTAAGTAAACACCCTTGGTTTCAAACAACCTGCCATTTACTTAGGGAGCAACCACTGGAACTCCCAGAAGGTTTCACACCAGATGTGCTTTTCAGGAGAAAAAAAGAAAGACATTTCTAAGGGGGGTAATTAATAGGAAAGAGATTGGGAGACTTAATGTGATATTGTAATTGAGTTGATTTGTTCATTGTGCCTTGATTAGAAAATATTTATTAAACTGAGTTATTGTTATGCAGAAATCAATTAGCTCCAGCTCTGTTAGTAAAAGATAATCATTTCCCTCCTGATGTAATAAGAAAGCCCAATACAATCTGGGTGTCTTTATTTGCTCTGCAACTTAAGTCAGCTAATATATTTCTCTGAAACCCTCTGAGTATTTACAATGGCTGGCTTTTATTTCTCCTTTACTAATGAGTTGGTCTTATTTCTAAGTCATGCCACAGTGAAAGTAGGCAAAGTTTCTTTTTTAAAAATACATTTGGAGGGACTTCCCTCGTGGCGCAGTGGATAAGACTCCACGCTCACAATACAGGGGGCCCAGGTTTGATCCCTGGTCAGGGAACTAGATCCCACATGCATGCTGCAACTAAGAGTTCACATGCCACAACTAAGGAGCCCGCGAGCTGTAACTTAGGAGCCCACCTGCCACAACCAGGACCCGGTGCAACCAAATAAATAAATAAATGATTAAGGGTTTAAAAAAGTACATTTGGATGCAATCACCTCTGCTCTTCTCTCATCTCCTTAGATCCCTTGGGTCTTCTACATCCTCTCTTGCTACCCCCTTCCCCAGCTGAAATATTTATATTCTCATCCCTAGCATGCCCCTTCCCTCCTTTTTGAGCTCCCCAAGGTCTGGATGCTCTCATTCTACTCCTTCTTCTCTGCAGAACCTGGCCTCCCTTATATATTTTATGTGAATATTTTAGGTTGAAGAGCTGTGGATAGGGGAACTCAAGGGGATGTTAAAAGTAACTTCTTGTTTCCATTGAGCTCTTTAGTTGTAAGGAACAGAGACTCCCCCGACTTTTTTCAATCTCCAAGGAACTTGATGTAATGACACACATGAGACTAAGGAAAGAGCCCTCTCAGCTTGGGGGCTAAGTGCTTCCCTTGTTTCTCCATGACTGAGCCTCTGCCTTAAGTGGTGGAGCCCTCTTTTCTTCCTCTCTGCCTGATGCTTTGATGCAATTCCCTGTTTGGCACAATACCTTTCTGTGGATGGGGTTCTGCCTTCCTCTCTTATTGCTGGGGAACTAGAGTCCTGCTCTGAGTCCTTAGATCTGTGGCTGAATCTTCAGCCTGAATTGTCCCTTCCTTCTCTTCAAGGCGTGTTTCCCCTCTGAACAGGAGTATCTCTGCTTGCCTACTGTTGGACTTCTCCTGAGGGGGCCTACCTGTCTTCCTTGGCTTCTTCCCACCAACTCTCTCTGGAATCCATCCCAATTCCTGTCTTGACTCTGTTGGTCCGTGCAATCCCCTGCCTGGCCCTTCTTACCATTGACCAAGACCTGGATCATCTGTCTATTTCCTGGAGTGGTTTTTTGAATGACAATCCTAGTCAGGCTCTGAGGACATAAACACGAGTAAGACAGAGGTTCCTGCCCTTGAAGAGCTCAAAATTGAGGACTTTTAACAATCACTTCAACTTAATGGATAAATAAATGGGGAATTGGGAGTGATTTGGAACTGGGAAAAAGAGGACTAGGAGGGCAACAAATGGACTTAAGGAAGTAGAGAGTTTGTGACATCAAGTTGACAAAAGTTGTATAAAGACAGCCCTATACAGCTATGGTTTGTTTCAGTGTGGTTCATTTGGAAGGTAGAATTATACCACTAAGATACAAAAGCAATTATTTTATTTCTCATCCTTCTGATTGTGAGGAAATCGGACAGAGTAGAGTATTTTCAGCTCTGGGTTATATTATCTGTATTTACGTAGACCCAGCCCAGTTCTCCCATACGTGAGTTAGACAGGTTCTCTTTATCTGCACATAGGTGATTTACCATGGAGATTCTGGAAGAAAGGTTGAGTCCTAAGTTGGCTTTTCCTGACACTTTGAAGTTTCCTGGGTCCCATTCCTCTTATCAGAGTTTGCTCAGAGAAAATAAAACCAATTTTAAAAGGCCTTCCAAATTATTTTACTTTATTAGAAATATGGTTTCACTGTTGAGATCTTAGAATAACTGGGTTGACAGAAATCTCTCTTTTAAAATATGTTATAAAATTATTTATCCTAACGAGATTAAACTTGCATTAACTGCCTATCTATAGCATGGCCAAAACAAACAAAAAAACCCTAATGGTTTTTGAATAAGAATAAGGTATGTTGATCACTAATTATTAGAGAAATGCAAATCAAAACTACAATGAGGTACCACCTCACACCAGTCAGAATGGCCATCATTAAAAAGTCTACAAATAACAGATGCTGGAGATGGTGTGGAGGAAAGGGAACCCTCCTACACTGTTGGTGGGAATGTAAATTGGTGCAGCCACTATGGAGAACAACACGGAGGTTCCTTGAAAAACCAAAAATAGAGTTGCCACCAATAAAGATGCTAAAAAAAAAATAGAGTTGCCATATGATCCAGCAATTCCACTTCCGGGCATATATCTGGAGAAAACTGTAATTCAAAAAGATATATGTTCCCCAAGGCTCATTGCAGCACTATTTACAATAGCCAGGACGTGGAAGCAACCTAAATGTCCATTGACAGATGAATGGTAAAGAAGATGTGGTACTTATACACAATGGAATATTACTCAGCCCTAGAAAGAATGAAATAATGCCATTTGCAGCAACACGGATGGACCTAGAGATTACTATGCTAAGTGAAGTAACTCAAAAAGAGAAAGACAAACACCATATAATATCACTTCTATGTGAAATCTAAAATATGACACAAATGAACTTATTTATGAAACAGAAACAGACTCACAGACATAGAAAACAAACTTATGGTTACCAAGGTGGAAAGAGGGGTGGGAGGAGGGATAAATTAGCTTCAGTGATGGTCCTGCAGGTGGTGGCAAAACACAGATTCAATTTGCCCATGTACAGTTTGCCTATGTGACTTTAGGACATTTATTAGACCAGAAGTGGGAAATTTAGAGTTGGACTATTCAGATTATGGAAAACTTCAAGTACCCTGATCCTGCAATCCCCAGCCCCTCTTCCTCTCTTAGATGAGATAGTCCTGCCTTGCTTGAAAATTCTAGGATGACCTCATCTGAGGCAGGTAATTTGCAAAAGGGTTCCAGTTCTCTCTGTGCCCCACACCTACCACTTCTCATTCCCTCTAGATCCTTAACTATACTCATTCTCAGCATATGCAGAGAACAAGTTGCAAAGTCAAATCCAGAATTCATAAACAGCAAGAAAATTGCAATATTTTGCTAATTTATATTGGCAAAGTCCCAGGAAACAAGTATAGGAATAAAATCCAAGGATGCTGATCCAGCGAGGGAGGAATGTAATTTTAGAGCGAGCTGAATGCACTGATATGTCCATTCGGGGCTGGTGTGAACAGCTGGGACTTGTTTGCTCAGTAGGCTGACTGAAACCTGAACTCAGCCATGACCGATGATGACAGAACTAGAGATACAGATTTTCCTTGGCTTAATGTAGAAGTAAAGCAAAAACATAGGGTGATAAGAATGTTGTAGTGAATTTCTCACATGTTACCTGCTCATCCACCTCCTAATTATGTTCCCTGGGAGGATTAGAGGACATGTTCTTTACCAAGAAATGCAATGGTGAAAGGGGGACCACCGTCCTTGGAAAGTGCTTTGATGGCTGACCTCTGTAGTGCAGGGATAGAGGTGGGAGATGTTCCATTGGAATAGACTCCTTGATCTCCATAGAGATGTTGGAATGTCCAAGATGGCAAAAGCCTAATAGGAGCATTTAATTCACCAGAGGCAACGTGAATATGGTAAGTACAATAGGCAGGAAGGACAAAGTGATCATCAGAATGAATTGACCCACAGAGATCTTGGGCAGGGGCAATTGTTGATGGGTCCCTAGGTCAGAAATAGATGGGCAGATCATTAAGGTTCTACTTGATCGATATTACAAACACAACCCTGAGTATAGTTTAAAAACAAAACCAAAAAGAACCCCAACTTGGATTGTGTCACCATGGGAGCCAGAGTCCTCCCCTAACTCTCAGATCTGAGTCAGTTCACAGATCCTGAACTCCTTGAAGGAAGGAGAAGCTGGGTAGCCTTGAGGATGGGCAATTTGGCCAAATTATTAGCAATTTCAAGATCAGTCTTTCTGCACGCCATTCTATAGTGCAGAAAGGAATCATTCTGAGATAGAAGAGACAGTTAAATCAATTTATAACTGATGCAGTATACAAATTTGAACAATATTGACTCTCTTTAACAATCATGATCATTCATTCAGAAGTGACCCCACATGCAGGTATTAGCATTGACTGCCAATGTGCATCATATGAACTGTCACATGCGGGGGAACAAAGGGAGTTCAGACAAATCCGAAACTTCCTTTCCACAGGCTCTTCTTCAGAAAATCCTGTTTTCTTCTCTCTTTTCATATGGCCATGTGTTTTCTCTTGGTGGTCCCTGTTCCTCCTCATCATTACAGAATACACAGACCAGTTGAACAGTACCCTGATTATGGCTTTGTGATCTCCAGACCACAGATTGGATATTTCTCCCCTTACATTCAGCCAGTCCCCTACTCCTCTTCCACATATGTCCTCTCTAACCCCTCTACTACTCCCTTCAATTAGACCAATGGTCCACAAAGTCTTTTGATCACTTGCCATTAATATCTGTAAAAAACCGAGCATGTATCCCAATATTTGTTTATAAATAAAAGCCATGTGAATATATGATTTATTATGTACATTATGAAACATACACAGAAATAGAATTCAAAAAAGATGAGATAAATATAAATATTTTCTTCCTCCATTCCAGTGCATTTGGTACATACCCTGGTGTATGTGTGTGTATCTGGCTTTGAAGATACAAGTTTAGGCCATCAAGATTGCTCATCTAGGCAATGACCCCTAATCATCCATTGGAAGAAATCCCAAGTTCTTTAGCACAGCATTAAGTTCCCTTCTGATTTGGCCCACGCCTACCTCATCCCCTACATCCTCCTACATACGTAAAAGTTTATGTTCCAGTTGTTCTCAACGACTTCTTACTCCTTGCTTATTCCATGCTGCTCTATGCTTCCATGCCTATGCACCTGCTCTTCCTTGTCCCTGAAGTGGACTGTCTCCTCCTGGTGAACCCGTTTATCTTCTCTTTAAAATCTTTCTCTGGCATCGTCTTCTTTGTGAATCATTCCTAGCCTACACAGAGAGAATTAATTACTCTTTCCTCCTGTACCATGTCCATGTACACACACCATTTTATTGCCCAGATGTCGTATGGTATTGTTTGTATTTACTTTGTTTCTTATACTTGAGTGCAATTGATCTCATACTTGAAATTACAGACAATGTCTTATGTATCTACATATCCTTAGCATGTGGCACAGATGAACAAAGTTGCTTGAGGCTGGGGAGTGTCATAGCTTATTCATATTTTTCATTGTAATGCTTTTCTCCAAGTACTGTGCTTCAGACCTTAGAAATGTAAATATTCATTGACTAAATAAGCAGACAGGTGAATGGATGGATAGGTAGATATATAAGTAAATGGATGAATTAAAAGACAAGGGAAAGGTGTAAAAGTTGTTTTAAAATAAGAACAAGAACAGTCATGAAGAATAGGGAATATGCCTGTTCCATGATGCCCCAGAGGGCAAGACAAAGTTCAAATAATGTAAGTAACAAGGAAGCAGGTTTCACCTCAACCTAAGCTCTAATCATTAGAGCTTCACAAAGGGTGCAGGCTATTTAGAGATAGTAAGCTTCTATCTTTTTTTTTTTAAAAGAATTATACATTCATTTGATAAGGTTGCCCAGAAAGGATATGGTATGGCTTACAATATACCTACATGATAGGGCCTCTTCAGCCTCTCTGAACTCTTCCCAGTTCCTTCCACTGCAGCCACACTGGCTTTCTTGCTCTTCCTAAAACGTGACAAGCTCACTGCCTCCTCTGGGCCTGAATACCTGATGTCTGGAATGTTCTTCTTCCAGATTTTCTCATGGATCTTCCTTTTCATTAGCAGGTCTCTGCTAATTAGCAGGTCCATCCACAGATAGGCTCTTCTGATCACTCCAACTATATAGTCTGTTCCCCACCCCCTAAACACACACACACCCCTCCTTCCCCTTAATTTGCTTAATGTTCTGCACAGAATTTATCCATGTCTGAAATTATAAATTTTGGTTTACTTTCTTATTACCTGTCTTCTCCATTACAGTATAAGCTCCAAGATGAAAGGGATCTTGCCTTTTTTATTCACTGCTGTGTCCTTATACCTAAAAGTTTCTGGCACTATAATAGGTGCCAAAAAAAAAAAAAAGTTTGTGGAATGAGTTAACTTTCTATAATAACCAGCTGTTTATTCTCAGAACTGAATCTTGACAAACCTAGAGAATAGATGGTTTGATTTGGGGGCTCTAACATCCAATTTGATTGAAAATGAATTCCCCTCATCAAGTCCCAAGTATTACTCTGTCCTAAGAACCAGCTTTATAAAGCAGAGAATTGTTGCATGACGGTTCTTGAATGGGCACTGAAAATACTCTGTCAATGCTTAAATATCTCTCTTCCTAAAGTGTGAGTGCTTGAAATTGTACTTTTAAAGATTCATTTTCTTGTATCCTCAAAGAATTTTAAAGTCCCCTAATAAACTGTTGAATTGGAGGCCATAGAGATAACTTGTTTAATTGTTAGATTTTTAAATTTAAATAAAAGTACCCTTCTAATAGGAAGTTTTCATCATATCTTGTCTTGGAAAATTTTGGAAGGGGACAAATGTTTTGGGAAGGTCGGTGGGAAAGCACTGACTCAGCTCTGGATAGAGTGGCCTGGCACTTCTTTATCAATGCCAGCTCATAGAAAATGATATAAAAAATCATTTACACTAAGATGTAAATGACTGACTAAGCCAATCAGTGGCCTATTGTCCTGTCTAGAAGAACTTAAATTTTAGATGCAATTGGACACATGGATAATATATATTTTGAGGGGCAGGGAGTCCTGCCTTGAATGACTGAGATCATATCTTGGAATTCCATTGTCAATCTCTGTTATGAGAAACAGTGTGAGTGCTGTTTTGTAATAAAATGAATGCTTGGCAAATAGCAGGTGCTCACATTTCGACATTCATTTGGTTTAATGAATAAACAGTGATAACTGGAATGAGTGAAGTTCACTTAAATCAACATGTTGGCTCAGAGGAAGAAGTGATTAAATACAGCTCCAGGGTTCAGGAAAAGCCTTTTGAAGGAGGTGTATCATTCCAAGGAAGATCATTCCAGTCTAGGGAAAGGCATGGGGACTGGAGTATCTATATTTTTAAAAGGTGCCAGGTTGAGTTTGAAATGGGACAGGTTTGAGTATGACAGTTTCAAGCAGATACAACAGCAAGAGTAAGGGCGCAGAGGTAGGGCTGAGTGCAGGTGGATAGGGCTGAGAGGCAGTTGCTGGAAATGAGGCCAGAAAGAAAGGTTTGGGAGATGCCCTAACAGCAAAGTACATCATTTTGAGGCAGCTGAAGCCGAATCATTAGTTAAGTGGTTTGCCAAGGATGCACAAAACAGCGCTGCAAAAGAGTATGTAGCACCAGGTCTCCAGTGTTGTTTCCACTGTAACAGGTGCTTAGGTAATAGCTAGACCAGGAAAGTCTTGAAATGTCTGAAGGATGAAATTTTTGATAAGAGTCTTAGTCCATAGTAGCTAGATGTCCACTTGTCTTGCAGCACTTGATGCTGAAGCTCCTAAACTCTAAGTGATTTTAAAATTTTGTCCTCAACGGAAAAATGTAGGGCATTTCCTCTCTACACCAATTCGCCAACATGAGAGGTAATGGCCTGCTTTGCAAAGTCGTCTAGCATCACGTTGTAGCCGCCTTTTCCAACACTGACCTTCCTTGAAATGCCCCAAGACGACGTCATCCAGTGAGTTCAGGGGGCGGTGCGCCCCTGACCACACCCCCTGCTGCCGGAGCCTCGCCTCTCAGCAGTTTCTCCCCTCCTTTTCTCAGGTGCGTCGTGACGTAAGACGTGGGTCACACAACCTTGGCAACTGGTCCCGGAAGCAAAAAGCCGAGGGGCGGAGAAGAAGGCGGAAAGGAGGGCTTCCGTCCGGGTAGGCCGGCAGGGGGCGGGGCGGGGCCGGGCATGGTAACGGCTCGAAAGCCGAGGGGGCTGGGTCGGGGGGAGGCAGAGGGACCGGTGTCGGCCGCAGCTGCCGCTGCCGCCGCTGCTCCAGTCTGTTCCGTGTGGCCCACGCGGGCCCCGCTGCGGCCATGATGATCCACGGCTTCCAGAGCAGCCACCAGGACTTCTCCTTCGGGCCCTGGAAGCTGACGGCGTCCAAGACCCACATCATGAAATCAGCGGATGTGGAGAAGTGAGGCTCCGGGGCTGGGATTCGGACGCGAGCCGGGGAGCTGGGCCTGGGTGGGAGGCAGGGCGAGCTCGGCGGAGCCCCAGCCCTTCTCTGGGGGGCGGAGGCTCGGGTCCCTCCGGACGGGACCTTTGAATTGACAACACCAGGAAATATTCTTTTCGCCACCTCCTGTCCTTCGGTTCGGGCCGCCAGGCGCTGCCTTCGTGAAATTGTCACTCGCCTGGGTTTGAGCAGAGCATGATTGTTACAGTGGACTTTCCCCTCCCGTAGGTCTCTACCTGCCGCAGCCTGCGCCACCTTTAGACTATTTCTTTCTGGGTGGCTATGACCTGTTTTCTTAGGGGTTAATAACGGGGATGATATATATGCTTGGTTTTTAGCATATCAGAGGCCGTGCCAGGCACGTGAGATACAGAAGATGAAAGACAGCCTCTGCCTCGAGGAATTCACAGTCTTGTGAGAGAGACAGACAATTATAATACAGTGTGAATTGATATAGGTGTATATGCAGGGTTATTTGAGATTGTTTAAGGGAACAAGGCATCCGGGAAATTGGGATGCCTGAACTGAATCTTGATAAAGTCGGTGGGATGGGGTGGGGCTGGGGGCATGTGTAAAGCCGAAAGGCCAGGGAGAGTGACAGCTGTGATGCGTTTGTGATGCCTGAACTGAATCTTGACAAAGTCGGGGTGGGGGCGGGGTCCGGGGGCACGTGGCAAGCCGGTGGGTCAGAGAGAGTGGGAGCCATGAAGAACTGTTTCTGTGTGATTGGCGTGTGAGGTATCAGAGGGGGAGTACTGTAGTGAGAAGCCAGAGGCAGGTAGGCCCCTGGGCAGTGGAGATACCACTGAGAGAACTTTTATGCCAGCCTCAGGAGTTTTGAATTTTATCTAACTACCACCGGGTGCCATTTTACACAAAGGATCGACATTATCAGATGTATACTCTGAAAGATTTCTCTGGAGGTGATGTGGAGGATGGATTGGTGGGCTGCAGGACTGGGTAAGGAAACCAGTTAGAAGGGGAGAGAGGAGAGGTTTTAGAAGATTAAGTCCCTGAATTTGATGGCCACTTGATAGGAGGAAGGAAAAAGGAGGAATCCATACCCTTGGCAAGATTTCATTGCCATTGGACAAGGTGAGAAACCCAGGAGGAAGAGCAGATTGGGGGCAGATGTTGGACAGGGGATGAGTTTAGTTTTGTTGAAATATGAGTTGTGTGTAGGTTATAAAGTGGAGGTGTCTTAGGCGTTTATTTTGGAGTTTAAAAAAGATGACTTGTCCATGGATTTAGGTTGGGAATCATCAGCTTATAGTTGATACCTGGAGCCTTGGGAGTGAATTAAGATCATCTAGAAGTTATCCAGAAGAAAAGGAAAAGGTCATGAGATGGAACCCTAGGGAGCGTGGACATTTTAAGATTTAGGCAGAGGGAAGTGACCAGGGAAGAGAGGAGAGTCATGAAAGGATGTTTAGCTTCCTAATTGAAAAAAAAAAAAAAAAAAAGTAACATTCTTGCAGAGTTACTAAGAAAAATTGAGAAAATACAGAAAAGAAAGGGAAAAAATTCCCTTCATCCCACCACAGACTGAGTTACTCTCTGAGTTTTCCTCTCCATATAACTTTCTCTGTTACATATTGCACCATATATATAATTGTGTTATATAAAGCAGTCAGCTTCAAATTGTGGTTACCCATATAATTTACTTACAGACTCCCTAAGAGGTGCTGGATGCATGGAGAGTTCTAAGGGAATCAAATTCCCGATCTTTAATCTCCTTGTTTATTATTTCTGAAACAGCTCTGCCTGAGTATACTTAGTCCTTTTTCCTTATGACAAAAGAAAGGCTTATCTGCTCCCATCCTAAATTTTTCTGTGATGCCTTGCCCTAGGGTATAGAAACCTCTTGGGTGCTATATAAATGAATTAGGGGAAATTTTGGATTAACGAAACTTCCTTTAATGAATTAAGGCATCTTAATCCCATAGAGGCTTCCTGTCTTCCTTGCCTTATAAATGGTCCTACCTATTTGTTAATGGTGAAGCTTGACATTAGAAATGGGGTTAAGATACTCTGTGTTTGGCCTGTGTTTAAGATACTCGGAATTTAGGACGTTTGAAGAAGTGTTAAGTTAGTGGCAGTGATTCTTTTACATATATGACTGGAATATTTCATAGGACTACCAGATTTTTCCAGATATGTTGGGAAAAATCCAAAGAATCACATCTTACATTAGTTCATATTTGGTATGCATTATCCAGTAAAGTGGTTAGAACTTTACTACTTGACTGGTTTATTTTACTTAGCATAATGTCCTCAGGTTTCATCCATGTTGTCACAAATTGCAGAATTTCTTTCTTTTTAAAGGCTGCATAGTATTCCACTGTATGTATAAAACACATTTTCTTTTCTTATTTCTTTGCTTTTTGTTTCTTTTTTTTAAACCACATTTTCTTTATCCATTCATATGTCTATGGACATTTGCATGGGAGTGTTGATCTCTCTAGTATTTAATATTTTCTACTTCCTAATAACAAAAGAATAAATTTCACTTAAATTTATGATGAAAAATTAATGTTGTTAGCTATCATACTAAAGATGTGCAACTTAAAAGGTTAGATTACTGATATGTGCACATATACATAAACACAGAGATAAAATAAACATACAGTGTGCCTGTTTTTTTCTTTACTATTGTATCATAAGCATTTTTCTCCATTATTATATTCTCCCTTTAAGTATTTTTAATGATTCCATAATATTTCATCATATGGATATACTATAGTTTACATAACCATTTATTTCTTTATAATTAGAGTATTTCTTTTTCTATTAAAAATAAGATGATTATGAGTATTAATGTGTATAATTTTTTTTCCTGCATTGGGGATTATTTCTATATTACAGATTTCCCAAAGCTGATATTTTGGGTCAAAGAATATAAATTTGATTAAGTTCTTGGTACTTTTTTCTTAATTTTTGCCCCAGGGTGGAATGTAAATTGATGCAGTTCTTCTGAAAATCAAGTGAGCAAGTGCTTGTTTCCCTCAGTGGGTGCTTTTGCTTTTTTTTAAAGCTTGCAACAAGTTGAGAATTTTACTGGCGAAGGTGTTTTCCTACAAGAAACAGGATCTTTAATTGCTATCTTTTCTTCATAGCCAAAATTAATATAATTGTTGTGTAAGAACAAAAAGTTCACCAGAGATCGGAAGCTTATGGAAACATGGGACTGTGGTGCATTAAGTCCTCTCCTGGGCAGTCATGGTGGAATTAGAACCCATCTTTATTCTTGAAAGTGGTGGGGCTTTGATGATCCAGGAATGAAGTAGATGTTTATAATAAGAATCAGTATTTTTTCCATTTAAGGCTTAAGTATTTTAATTTGTTTATGCAGGGTTTTTTGCTTGTTTGTTTTTAATATATATACAAGACTTGATTGGTGTGTCTGATTGGAAATAGATTTAAAGCAATTGGAAAGAGAGTAATTGTGGTCTTGGGATATGCATAGATCCTTTGTTAGTTTTATGTAAGAATATATTCTTCAATATAGCATTATTTTACTTTACCTAACAAATATAACTATGTAGCTGTTCAAAAATCCAGAAGTCTTAAAAAAAGAAAAAAGAAAAGAAAGCCTTCTGTTCTGCTAAAGTAGCTATCATAGAACACTTGCACTAAAATTCTGTGCTTTGTTCAGGATCCCTTAGAACTTCGTTCAAAGCATATTTACACTTTTGACTATTGCATACTGTATGATTGTAACCATGTTGGAAATGTAAGGAAGGAAAAGAGTTCCATATAGTCACTTTGCCCTAATAAATGGTTAGCATATTTCATGTTCTCTTTTTATTCATTATGCAATTTTAAGGAGTGTGATTGTTTGCTTTTCTATCCTTTGATAGATAAGAGACCAAATAAAAAGGGATGAGGGTGCTTCAGGGGCAGATACCTACATTCTAGAGCAGCTAGAGGTATACACACTCAATTGAACTTGAGGACATTATCTTACAAGATTGTTAAATATGATGATCTCTGGTCAGCAAGAAAAGGTAAAATAACATTTTATATGTTTTGTTTAAAAACAAAGAGAAGTGTACAATACATTTTGAAAATTTTCCAAAATCAATAAACAGAAAAAAATTGGTACATAAGATAACTGGAAAATCACTTCCATGGAACCTCTGTGTTAGTTGTGCTTTCAGGTTGCAAGGAACGGAGACTCCCGTCCACCCCCCCACCCCCGTGTTGCCTCAAGTGATGAGAATTTAATAATACATGAGGAAATAATTAAACACAGGAATTAGCTCAGAAAATGAACAGCAGTTCTTGTGGCCCCAACTACAGATGTATCTAATCTTCTTGTTACCCTTATTTCTCAGTCTCTACTTGGCTCTATCAGCGTCTCTTGCTATTACTTAAAAATTTCACTCTCCCCTCTTCTCTACCTCATGGTTCTGTGTCATGCCATGTCTCTTGGTCTGTGCTTCATTTAACTGTCATTCAGACTTATAAAAAGAGGGATCAGAGTAAGTTTAATTGGCCGTTATTCAATTCAGCATGAGTGTATCGGGCAGAGTTCTCAGGCTAAAATTCAGGGGTTCCTGCCAGCCCATAGATAATTGCCATTGGTTGAGAAGCCAAACTTTCATCCCTAAGTTGAAAGTCCCGGTTGTAACTCAGGTGTTGGGGTCATAAGGCATGGTAACCTATACATTGACCCACTTTTTTCAGAAGTAACGAGTAGCCACTTAAAAGTCTTTATAACAGGGGTCACAGACTCAGCTTTTAAAGGGCCAAGGAGACTGGTGAACCAGAGAGCCCATGCCCCACTTGAAGGGGGCAACCTCCACTCAGCTCCAGCCAGTTGGTGTCACGTGCAAATACAGGTCCAATGTCGCCAAGTCTTTTTTTTTTTTTTTTTAAGAGAAACTAGAAGTCCAGATTTCTCAAAAATCTCTCAATTTTTATTGGCACCTCAATAATTTTGCCAGTTATTTCAAATATTAAAAAATATATTGTGTAGGCTAATCAAAACACATCTGTGGGTTAATAATTTGTGATCCTGGTCTTATAGTATGTCTAATATAACTTTCTTATGTAATGAGGCTAGCTAGATGAGGTCCAAGTCTTTATAAAGCAGTCTAATATAATGGAAATAGGCCTGGTGTTACCACTTAACTGGCTCTGTGATTTGAGTTAGCTGCTTAAACTCTCTGAGCCTTTCTTAGCTCACAGGGTAGTTTTGAGGCTCAAATTCAACTGTCTCAGATGTGATCTGTGATCATGCTACCTAAAACAGTGCCTCCCCCATCACCTTGCTTTAATTTTTATATATCACTTGTTACTAGCTGACATTATATTGTGTATTTATTTGTATTTGTTTATTATCTGTCTTATTTAGCCCACTACCTAATACAGTGCCAAAAAGATATACACAGAGAGAATGGATGATGAAACCATTTATAGACTTTACAAATATATCATTTTATTAAATCATGTATTATTTAACTCATTTAGGAGTAGAAGGTATTCTGTGGGGATCAAAAGGAAGCAAAAGTGCCAACAGTGATACAAAATAATCCTGCTGACTTTTGGTTATACATAGGTTAGCTGATGAATTGCATATGCCATCTCTCCCTGAAATGATGTTTGGAGACAACGTTTTAAGAATCCAGCATGGCTCTGGCTTTGGGATTGAGTTCAATGCTACAGATGCATTAAGATGTGTGAACAACTACCAAGGAATGCTTAAAGTAGCCTGTGCTGAAGAGTGGCAGGAAAGCAGGTGAGAATCTGGGTAGTTATGGGTTAAACAAAAAAGAAAAGAGTTGAAAAAATATTCAGTTGTGATATGTGTATTTTATTAGAATAGCTAGCACTATTATTAAATCTGATAGTTGAATCATTCTAGAGTTCATTTTTCTCATCCATAAAATGGAGATTAATTACCCCACTCTTGAATACTTCTTGAATTAAATTGAATTACAATTGAGCTGAGCTATGTAGGGTTTACTTTTTTGAGCTTTCAGTGTTCTTTAGTGAAGAGGCATTACACTGTGTACTTTAATGTTCCTATTTTTGAAGAACAATGTTTACTTATGATTTGCATTGAAAATTTGAGGAGCATTGAAATTAAGAAAAATGTATTTTCTTTCATAATCAAATCAGCAGTTATTTACTTTGTGCCTATTATGTACTAGGTTCTTTGAAAAAAGTATAAGCCTTTAAACCATGTCCTCAGGCAGTGTACAGATTAATTGGAGAGACTACATTATCAGTGCATGACAAGTTAAATAACAATAAATGTGCAGAAAAACTAAGACGGATCTTGTGTTAGCGAATTATGACAAGTCTATGTATTTAGTAGGATAGTTTATATTACCTGTCGAATGTGATTTGGTGTGATATATGAATACAGATGATCTATGCTCTGCATCGCTGACTGATCCTCTCACTTTGGTATTTGAGGACGGAGGGTGAGCACTCTAAGGAGGTTGTGAAACCGTATGATTGGACCTATACAACCGATTATAAGGGGACGCTCCTTGGAGAATCACTTAAGCTAAAGGTAAATCTTAGTTTTTGCTTTTATGAGTCGTTGATTGCCTTGGACAGTTTCAGTGTTAGAACTTTCCAGTAATGGGTTATTTTACGCTGCTACTTTACTTTCTATTGTGCGAGGCTTCAGAACCTAATGTAAAGGGATTTTGCTTGTTGATTATCAGCACAAAATAAAAGAAAGCCATAGTGGAACAATTTTTGCTAAAAATGTGGTTGGTAGCAATGGCAGACTGTCTTAATGTTATCATTATCGCTATCAAGAAGCATTAAAATGTATCTGTTCTTGGTGTAATGTATTAGGTGATTTAGGCAGAACCTGCTAGCTAGTAGCTTACAGTTTTATAGATGAACAGATATGTGGGCAGATAGAAATTTTGGTCAGACAGCTTGGATTATTGTTCTGCCTACACTATGTGTGAACCTGGTGTGACTTCAGGCAAGTTATTTAATCTGTCTGGTTCTGTTTTATCAGTAAATTGGATAAACAGAAATATCTACCTCACAGCAGATACAAGATAATCTACGGGAAAGTTCTCAATGAATTCTAAGTCTCTGTATTAATGTTAAGTTGCATCTGTGTAAGCCCTGCTTAAGAAGAGATTCACTTTGTGAATCTCACTTCGTAAATGACACCAGGAAGGTGGAATTGGTAGGCCTCATATTGGGAGCTTAGCTACATAGAGCCATGGATACTGCAGGGAACAGACAAAAAAATCCTTCCATTACAGTCTAATGGGGGAGGAAGGTTTTTCTAGTCCATTAATACTTCATAGATTAATTTTCTTTCTTTTCACTCCTGATTGAAAAACTTTGCAAAGTGTGTAGGCCTTTTGATATTTCATTGCAAGGAGTGAGGAAACGAGAGCTTGTTTTAACCCAATGCAATAACGATGATGATTTACTTTGTGGGCTGACTTACAGAAGCCTCCTGGAGGCTATGAAGTAGCATTAACTGTGATCGAGGACCAAGATCCACGGCAGTAGAGACAGGGAGTGTGAGAGTAGTAGGGGGTGAAAGGCATGTGCTCAGTACCCTTTATTGGCACTTCAGCCTGTCATGTGATTTGTTCTAAGGTGTTGCTGACAAATGTCAATGTGATCAACCACTCACTAGTGGTAAGGAGCTCTGGGTTTGGCAAACCTGAGTTCAAATCCCAGCACCATCACTTAACAGCTTGGAAAAGCAATTTAATCTTTGCTAAGCCTTAGTTCTCACTTTGGTAAACTAGGGATAATATCAGTTGTGAGGTAGTAAATAAGATAACATGTATTAAGTGTTTATGGCACAGTGTCTGTTAACACAATAAGATCTTAATAAATGGCAGCTGCTATTATTATGATAATATCGTATCTCAAATGTCAAGGCAACTAAGTTAATATTATTGAAATACCAAGAGTAAAAGTAGCTATATTGTCTAAATAGTATTTACCCTTGCTTTATGGTCTAAACAGAGCTGATGAATGTGTTCCTTTATTGCCTTAAAAAATAGAGTGACTATTTTCCAGGTAAAATTGTTAGGACTTTGTTGCTTAATTCTCAAAATAGTCTTGTAAGATAGGCATTTTTATCCTTATTTTGTAGACGAAGAAATGGGTTCAAGATCTCAAAGTATGTGTCTCTTAGTAACATAACACCGATGTTAGAGCTTCTTGTTAAGCACATTTGTTATATGTGGAAGATCACTTTCATAGGAACATTTTTTACTTTTAACTTTGTTTTAATACCTAAAGATTTTTTGGCCTGTAATATTATTTGAGATTTTAAATTATTTAATCCTTCAGCTCTTCCTTAAAACACTATTCAGAAGCCCTGGTATGTATAGGAAGTGTATGCCTGTGTGGGAGAAGGTATTTTATGTGTACAGTAAGAATATCAGAGAATGAGGCATTAGAATGAAGCCTTTCCTTTGCCCGTAAATTCTTGGTTTTTAGTTGCTGGGGCCTGTTGGGGTGTGTGTGTGTGTGTTTGATGTTTTCTCACTCTTTAGGTTGTTTAGCCTATTACTCTGAGTTGTAGCATGGTGTAAGAGGAGAGAGCCAGTCACAGAGTTGTACTGACCTGGCTGGATTCATATCCAGCCTTGTCATTTGTTGTCTGGGCTACCATAGGCGCTTCTCTCAGATTATGGTATGAGAATGTTATGAGAAAACAGGTCAAATGCCTAATATGTACCTGGCCTATAGTAACCTATCAACGTTTGGCTGTTTTCTTCTTTCTTATTAAATAAATAAATTGAATATGCAGGAAAATATAAGTAGAAGACTGCCTCTTCTATTGATACTGCTTTTTGGGAATAAAACATGCTTGGTGTTCATGCGTTTAAAAAAGCTTTTTTTTTTAAAGCACATTGGAACATTTGCCCAACTTAGTGTGATTCAGTATCTTGAGCTTTCTTTTTTCCTTTTTTTTTCATTGTGGTAAAAAAATATGTAACAAAATCTACTATCTTAGTTATTTCTAAGTGTATTAAACACTGTTAAGTATATTCATGTTGTTGTGCAACTAATCTCCAGAACTTCTTCCTCTTGAAAAACTGAAACTCTATACCTATTGAACAGCAACTCCCCATTTCTCCCTTCTCCCAGCACCTGGCAGTCACCTTTCTACTTTCTGTGAATTTGACTATTCTAGATGCCTCATATAAGTGGAATCGTACATTATTTGTCTTTTTGTGACTGGCTTATATCACTTAGCATAATGTCCTCAGGGTTTATCCATGTTGTGGCATGTGTCAGACTTCCCGTCCTTTTTAGGGCTGAGTAATATTCCATTGTATGTATATACCACATTTTGTTTTTCCATTCATTTGTCAGTGAGCATTTGGGTTGCTTCTGCCTCTTGGCTATTGTGAATAGTGCTGCTATGAACATAGGTGTGCAAATCTCTCTTCAAAATTCTGCTTTCATTTTTTGGGGGATATATACCCAGAAGTGGAATTGCTGGATCATATGGTAATTCTATTTTTAATTTTTGGAGGAACCCCTGTACTATTTTCCATAGCGGCTGTACCATTTTACATTCCCACCAGCAGTGTATGAGAGGTTTTGATTTGCATTTCCCTAATGACTGGTGATGTTGAACATCACTATGCTTGTTGGCCATTTGTATATCATCTTTAATATCTTGAGCTTTTGAAAATAACTTTAGGGCAGGAATGTGCTGGCATAAACATTGGAAATGAACAGAGTTTATAAGACAAAAGGCAAAAGGAACTACATATGAGTACTGTATGCTTGTTGATAGTTGTTTTCCTCAGAGGTATGGGTTAACAATTCTGGTACTGTTTTAGTTTTGCAAGATGAAAAAGTTTTAGAGATCCATCTTACAACAATGTGAATATAATTTACACTACTGAACTGTACACTTAAATATGGTTAAGATGGTAGATTTCTTGTTATGCCTTTTTTTTTTTTGCCAGCAATTAGAAAAAAAGTTAAACATGATTGCCATGTAACCGAGCAATTCCACTCCTAGGTATACACTCAAGAGAATTGAAAACTGTATATCCACATAAAAACCTGTACATGAATATGCATAGCTGCATTACTCATAATAGCTAAAATGTGAAAACCACCCAGATATTCATTGGTGGATAAACAGAACTGGTATATCTAGACAGTGGAATATTATTTAGTCCTGAAAAAGGAAGGAAACACTGATACATGCTACCACCTTGGAAACATTATGCTAAGTGAAAGAAGCCAGACACAAGGGTACATGTATATGATTCCAGAATGATTTGCTGAACAAACAAATCTATGGAAACAGAAATTAGAGTATTGGCTTCCAGAGGCTGGGGGACGTGGGGAATGGAGAGTGACTGCTAATGGGTATGGCGGTTTCTTTTTGGGGTGATGATATGTTCTGGATAAGATAATAGTGGTGACTGCACAGTCTTGTGAATATACTAAAAACCACTGAATTGTACACTTTAAAAGGGTAAATTGTATAATATGGGAGTTATATCTCCATATTTTTAAAAAAGAAAAATCATTGTAAAACATAGCAATTTCACTGTATGTTCCTAATGGGATGTACACACACACACACACACACACACACACACACACTACTTTCAGCAGTTTTTAAAAAAGGAATTTAACATAGGGTTCTTAGCATTTGCTGTTAATTAACTTTATATGATAAATTTAAAAATATTTATGTCAAGTAATTTCCTTATTATAAGCCTCCATCTGATGTGAGGGAGGTTCCACTTGAAAGATGTGACCAGGACTTATTTTTCTTGTAATGTATCAAGAATATTTGTAGTGCTCCGTATGTTTTTTAAGCTTTTTAAAAATTGTGGAATAACTTAGAAAAGTCCATAAAACATGAAGGTAGAGTTTAATGAATTGTAAAATGTAACCACCCAGGGAAAGAAGTAGAACATTGTGAGCACCCACAAGCAGGACCCTTCCCGATCATAGTTCTTTTAAAAAAAATATTTCCTAGTATCTTTTGAAATTTTCAACCTTAGCTTTTATTTCCTTGAAACTAGTGTACATTGTTGTTTTACAGCTTGGGCCTCATATTTTCAACATCTAGAGTCCCCAGTGTCTTTTATTGTCTTGTTATTTCTGTTGGTTCCGATTTATGGTGTCTAGACTCCTAATATGCCTTCTTATTTTTCTTTGAATCCTGTTTTCCCTCCACAGAGGATTTTTGTTTATTTCTGGTGGGCAGCTGAGGGCATTCATAGTCAAGGGCATAGGTTTGCAAACTGTTTCTGTAAAGGACCAGATAGTAAGTATTTCAGGCTTTGAGGACCATAGAGTTTATGTTGCAGTTACTCAGCTGTGCTGCTGTAGTCGAAAGCAGACATAGACAATATGCAAACGAACGGGTATAGCTGTTTCTCAGTAAAATTTTTTTTATGGCCATGGAAATTTGAATTTCATATAATTTTTATGTGACATGAAATATTCTTAAGAAAAAATTTCCCCCAGTCATTTGAAAAATGTAAAAAGGATTCTCAGCTTGCAGTTCATATAAAAATAGGTGGCAGGACACATTGGCCTGGAAGTCTTAGTTTGCTAACCTCTGGTATGGGGCCGGAGTTTGAGGTTTACTGGGCGTGTAATATAAGAAGCTGTGCAACCAGTGTAGCACTTTGAGATGTCATCCCAAAATTGGGAGCAGGGCAAGGAATTCTCCAAGGCCTCTGCCCTTAGTGAATACTGAGCAGTTATGGCGCCAGCAGAGCTCAGCCTCTCCTCTGTCCAGTCATTGCTGATGCCTCAAGGCCAAAGCCGGAAAACTGTAGGCTCACTTTCACTTTTCTGGGCTCCAGTCCTCTTCCAGATATCAGCCCAGTCATTCTTTAGTGCCTTGTCCGTATAATGCTTTTAAGAACTGTTTGTTTTTTCATCCAGCTTTTTAAATTGTCTTCAGCAAGAGGGTTTGTCCAGGTTACTTATTTTGACAATACCAGAAGCCAAAAATGTTCCATATGTCTTAAGTGTAGCTGTTTTACCTTTTCTTTTCAGATGCTTGAGTTCAGAGAGGAGATAAGTGGAGTTGAGGAAGAGAAAAGGCAAATAAATACAAAGTTTTAGACATATTTGTCCTTATGAATGAAGAAAATAGTATATAGATAAGTTAAATATATTGAATTTCCCTAATCCATGTGTTATCTAATTATTTTTTGTCTTTCTCTTTCAAACATTTTATAAGAACAAGTAAATGGCAAAACTGATGGATTCATGTTCACCAGTCACTTACTGAAGGCATATATGAAATATTAGTGAAGTAGCCATTTACTAATGAGAAAATTCATGTAATGATTAATTTTTTGGAAGTCAGATGTATCTATAAGGAGGATTTTCAGATGTGTTCCTTTGAACTAAAACTAATTAAAAAGTAAGGAATTTAGAAGTTGTGTTTATTTAATAGTAACTAAAGTTTTATGCTCTTAGGGAATCCTAGAGGCACCAACGTTGGTCTTAAATAGATCACAAACATGCAAGTGATGCAAGAGACTGATTATATGCTGCCCTATCCCTATCCCTCACATTCCTTCCCCACTCCGAATTTCACCTTCACGTGTGGTCTCATGTCTGATCTAGACACATATTGGTATAAAATTGCAGAGGGCTAAAATGTTATCTGTAGGTAAACATGGAAGAACTATGGACATTTTTTTCATCTCTTGGGAATCGCATACAAACTGCTGGTTTCTTTCGTAGCAACCTTTTCCCCCTCTGCATCACTTAATACTCCCTAAGATCATTTTCCCACAAAATCTATGTAATCTCTTGGACATCCGTATCATATTTTTCTAATTCTTGTCCAGTTTTCTGAAACTACTCTTCATTTCTTAATTCTATCCATGAGTCAAACAAATGACCTAGTCATAGCTACTAAGTAAAGTAAAATAATAGCTACCATTTACTGAATTCTTATGGTTTGACAAGCATTGTTGTGTTTATTTATGATACAACTATGTCAAAGAATTGAAAAGCTGAACATTTTGTAGTGAAATTGAATGTAGTAAAGAATGGTATCACAAATCATACTTTCATGTTACTATTAGGAGACACTTGGATTTAGTGAGCTACTGATGTGACCTGCCTTGAGATTGTTGGTGCTTTTGTTGGGTTATGTATGTTTGTGTCGGGGGCTGCAAAATAATACTTTGAAAAAATAGCCAGTATCCTCTAATGCCCTTTGGAATGCTAGGAGTTTCCCTTAGAATTTCTCTGAAAGTTCTTATTTACCTCAGTATTTAAAACACCTTTGTTTGTAGATTTGGGGATCTAAAATATATAACATCATTCTAATGGGAAAAAATTTTTTTAAGTTCCAAATAAATGTCGTAAAAGTAGACTTTTACGGCACAAAACTGCTTTGAACTTCTGTGATAGTAGTAGTTCATCACATTGACTAATTTTCAGATGGTTAATTTTTCTCATAGTCACAATAGAGCACTTGATTTTAATGTGTTCTATTTAATGATTTTCATATGAAAGACGATGAATTTTGACTCTCTGTTGTGAAGCTATAGTATCAGACATCTTAGGTTTTTCAGGGACAAGGCATATATCTCGTTTTTCGTGTCTACTGATAACACCCAAATTTAGAACCGGGTGCTCTGGCTATGCAGAAAATACTGGTAGGAAAGCTGTCAAATTTTTTTTTTTATGTGCCCCTTCTTATATTTTTTCTTTTAGGTTGTACCTACAACAGATCATATAGATACAGAGAAATTGAAAGCCAGAGAACAGATTAAGTTTTTTGAAGAAGTTCTCCTGTTTGAGGATGAACTTCACGATCATGGAGTTTCAAGCCTGAGTGTGAAAATTGTGAGTATTGTGAATGTGTTTAAAATTAACTTCTTCCATTTTTACCATTGGTCAGAAATACAAGACTAACTTGAAATCATACCATCTTAACGTGATGTCATGTAAAGTTTCACTTGGGTCTAGAATACATCTTATTAATATCCATCATAAAATTCACAAAATCTTACATATTTTATATGTTGTATTCTGTGTATTTTGTATATTGTTAAGACTTTAGCAAATCATTTTTTTGTAGACCTGTCTGGCTACTTTGCTGTTTGTTTATTACTTAATTTAAATGAAAACTGTGGCTCAATTTTCACATTTCTGAATTAAAAATGATAATTGAAAGGATCTGCAGACAGCACAGTGGATGTCATTTTATTTTATTTTTATTTATTTATTTTAAAAATTATTTTACTTTATTTTTTTAATCTTTGGCTGCATTGGGTCTTTGTTGCTGAACGCAGGCTTTCTCTAGTTGCGGCGAGCAGGGGCTACTCTTCGTTGCGGTGCGTGGGCTTCTCATTGCGGTGGCTTCTCTTGTTGCGGAGCACAGGCTCCAGGCGGGCTTCAGTAGTTGTGGTGCACAGGCTTAGTTGCTCCGCGGCAGGTGGGATCTTTCCGGACCAGGGCTCGAACCCGTGTCCCCTGCATTGGCAGGTGCATTCCTAACTACTGTGCCACCAGGGAAGCCCCTGGATGTCATTTTAAAAAGTCACCCATGTGTCAGAATTTCAGTGCACCATTAAAATACACTTTAGTCTCCAGCATAGAAGTGGAAAACAGAAATGACAAGTGTTAATTCCCTCTTTTTTTTTTTCGTATTCTTTTCTACCAGCGGAGGACAGACTACTTCCATTAACAGTGTTATTGGTGGAACATGATAAAAAAGAATAATAAATAGATCCCCTATTTGTTTACTATTAGGTTATAATTGGGTTTCTAACACTTCCCAGAGAAACTTCAACTGAAACTTTTTATTAAATGCCTTATCCTTAAGATCCAGCTAAAATGTCACCTCCTCTGTAAGGCCTTCCACAGCTCCCCTAGGCAGAGTCAAATATCCCTTTACCATACTCCTATAAGTACTTTTTTTTTTAACCCCTCTATCACAGCACTTATCATAACGACTGCCAAAGACAAGGGCCCCAGCATCAAACATTGTTCTTGGAGCATGATTATGGATACTGTGATTTAAATAATAGTAAAGAATGAAAACAATAAGTCAAAAACAGCAATAAATGTGTTTTAAGCTGAGTTTTTCTGTAGAATCATAGGATTTTGGAATTGTAATGAATTTTTAGAGAATCATTTAGTCTAGCCTCTATAGATGAGATCCAAAAAGTTAGTTTATCTAAGGTTGTGACACTAATTAGTGACAAAGTTTTCTTTGTACCATCTAACATATATCATTATTCTAGCATTAGATGATTGCTCCTTGTTCACCTATAACTTTCCCCCAGTTTATCTCTTGTCATTTAGATTTGTTCATTCTCCAGCTCATCCAGTCATGTACCTTTCCACTTGTCTACCTACCTACGGAATTGACTGTGTTGAATGTTCATTATGAGTTTGCATATCTGGATGTGCATTTGTATCCAAGTGGGTAGATAGTCTACAGTGTATGCAAGTGGATAGGTATGTAGGGAGCATGTGTTTTTTGCAGCTGAAGGAGTTGGAGAGGGTATGGGCATAAATGTATTATGTGTGTATCAGAGTAAATAGTAAGTCTCAAACTGAAGCGTAGCATCATCTTAAAATGCTTTCTTCTTACCTAGTGTAACTTTTAAAAAGTTATGTGATAGGGTTCCATTTTAAGAATGCCTGGAAGGATTTCATTAGAATAGTGAACTTCCTTTCTGGGTTGGTTTCTTTCTCGGAATGTAACAGATATTGCTGTAAATAAAATAAATGCCATAATTTCTGGCTTAGAGGCAATAGGGTATGGACAAATGAAGTTCTTTCTTATAGAAGCAAAGATTAGGCTGGTAAATGTGGATGTAGGTGAGAAACCAGGAATGTGGTGCCTGGGAAGTGAAGGGAGTAGAACTTCTCAAGGCTGGCATGGAGTTCAGTATGCTGAAAAGAGATCTTAATAAGTTTAGAATGGGATGGTGTCCACTAGACTAAAACATTTGTTTATTGGTTTTAGCAATTAGGATATTGTTCTTCACCATGGCAAGATCAAGGTAAGTTACATACTTAGGGGGTAAATGAAAGATGTGGAGGTGGAGACAAAGTGTAGATATAGACCAAACTTTCCTAAAGCTTACTGGTATAGGAGGGGAAACAGATGTAGCTAAGAGAGAACATGAGGTTGACAGAGGCGCGTGTGTGTTTGTGTTTTTAAATACGGGGAAGACTTTAGCATGTTTAGGTACAGGAAGGACTCACTTGTAGACTTGTAGAGAAAGGGGTGAAAATGGATGGAGTGAGGTTTCTGAGGATGAGTATGGGAGGAAGAGGAAGGCTTTGAGCCTTTGCTGTATGTGAGACTGATTGGAAAAACTCCAGTCTTCTCCTGTGTTTCTCCTTTACTCTCACACTACTATCCCACTCACAACACTTCTGACACCAGATGTGTGAGTTTTTTCCCAGCACCAAGCAATTCTGTGACACCAGCTGGATGTCCTACAATTTAATCCAGTTCTGACATTATCTACCTGGAAATAACATCAGGTCCCACAGGTTAAGGACTCAGTTCCATGAGACTGCCCTCCCTCCTTCAGATGCCAATAGCAGGTAGTAGGTCCCCAGGTTACCCACAGCCTCTGTTGGACTTGGCTACAAATTGGAGGTTCCCATGACATTCTCCTTTTGGATTTGATTATTTGCTAGAACAGATCATAGAACTCAGGGAAACACTTATGTTTACCAGTTTATTAAAGAATATGTTAAAGCAGGGGTCCCCAACCGGGCTGCACAGCAGGAGGTGAGGGGCGGGTGAGTGAGAGAAGCTTCATCTGTATTTACAGCCGCTCCCCATTGCTCGCATTATCACCTGAGCTCCACCTCCTGTCAGATCAGCGATGGCATTAGATTCTCATAGGAGCACGAACCCTATTGTGAACTGCACATGCAAGGGATCTAGGCTGCATGCTCCTTATGAGAATCTAATGCTTGATGATCTGAGGTGGAGCTGAGTCAGTGATGCTAGCGCTGGGGAGTGGCTGCAAATACAGATTATCGTTAGCAGAGAGGTTTGACTGCACAGAGACCATAATAAATCAATTGCTTGCAGAGTCATATCAAAACCCTATCAGTGAGTGGCAAGTGAGAACAAGCTCAGGGCTCCCACTGATTCTGCATTATGGTGAGTTGTATAATTATTTCATCATATATTACAATGTCATAATAATAGAAATAAAGTGCATTATAAATGTAATGCACTTGAATCATCCCAAAGCCATCCCCCCCTGGAAAAATTGTCTTCCACGAAACCGGTCCCTGGTGCCAAAAGGTTGGGGACTGCTGTGTTAAAGAATACAGATGAAGAGATACATAGGATGAAGTCTGGGAAGGTCCTAAGCCTACGAGCATCTGTCCCTGTGGAGTAGAGGTGCATTGTCCTTCCAGTATGTGGGTGTGTTCACCAGCCTGGAAGCTCTTTGAATCGCATGCTATTGGGATTTTATGGAGGCTTCTTCACATAGGCAGGATCAATTAGTAATTCCATTTCCAGCCCCTCTCCCTTCTCTGGAGAATGGAGGTAGGCCTGGAAATTCCAAGCTTATCATCATGGCTTGGCCTTTCTGGGTACCAGCTCCCATCCAGGAGCCCACCCAGAATCACCTCATTAGAACAAAAGGTGCTTGCTTCTACTGCTCTTATCGGTTAGGAATTTATAAGGGTTTCAGAAGTCCTATTTCAGAAACCAGGGGTAGAGACCAGTGTATGATTCTCTATTATCTCACAGATACCTTGCTAGACAATTTTCTATGTTATCTGATTTAATCCTCCTGAAAATTCTATGCAGTGAATACTTATTCTTATTTTCAGAAATATTAAGTAACTTGCCCTACATCAATCATACAATGGATAAGTTTGTCTCTCTGCCTTTGTTCCTAATCTTCTAGGATCTAGATCATGAGTAGAAGGACTAGCCTTAAGAGAGAGAGATGCTTCTTCCATATTGATGGGAGGAAGGGAGAACAGGATGCAGATAAGTCAGCCTCTGTGCCGGTGATTCCTAAACCTGGAGTTTTATCAGAATTCCTAGGCACATTAGAGATTTATTTGTTTTTTAACACTATAGGACAAAGAATACATATATTGCTTTTATTTGGTGTTTTAACCTTGGCCGGAAAACGGCTAAAAAGTTATTCTTTTAGAACTGCAAAGTAGTTGATTACAAATGTTTGCTTTCCAGTTTCCATAATAATTATAAAACACTCTGAAAAGAAATTCTGTTGAAATGTGGAAGATGCTTATATAAACAAAATAACGTACTTTAGATTCTTGATATTGTTGGATTGAACCTTTTAGATTCTCTTAATTTATTTAACTGTTTCAGGTTTTAAAGTGTGTTTTCCACCTTCAAATTTCAACCCAGACAACTTTTATTAAAAAATAATCATAATTTCTTTGTGGTACAGTTCCCTAGTGGGAAAGAGTAGATTTAGAGCTCTGTGCACCATGAGGCCTGGGATGTTTTGGATTTGCTTCACTGAATTTATTATGAGTTTTGATAACTTTGTGTGAGTGGCATTACCTATATATCTAATTAGGAGATACTTGTTTCAGAAATTAATTTTCTTTTGTATTTCTAAATTAGCTTCTCTCAGCAATGTTTGTTTTCAGGTTAGGATTTTGTGTCTTAACCTACTTCCTTGTTAGGCCTTACAGCTTGTAGGGCTGTGCTCTAACAGAGATTTAAAGAGAGGCTCTTTTTGTGCTAATGTTAGTTTTTAACTTTCAAAAGAAAATTAATTTCCTATCTGCCAAATACTGGCAGCACTGTGATGTTCTGTAATGGCTTTAACAGCTAATGGTTAATTCCATTCTGAGTCGAGTCAAGAGTGAACATTGTCTGCCTTCTGCTCCCATGTTCTATTTAGAGTGCAAGTATACTGGGCAGGGACATATCTTTCATCTCTGTGTACAGAGAATTCTACAATGCTTGTGCAGAGGTAGCTTTTATTGGACGCGTAGTCCCTTAGAATTGTCATATTTTACAGACACAGGGCCCAAGAGATTGTTTCTTTACATCCCCTGTCTTTGTAGGTGAAAGAGAAGACTTTGGGTGGTTCAGAAACTTGCTCTAAGTTGGTTGTTCTCAACCTTATCGGACCCATTGCTCCATTTTTGTTTTTAACCAAATACTTTAAGCACCCTCTCCCTTTTACTATCCTGAAAGAAATTCATAGATAATATAAGCCACCTTCTTTATAATAAATCAACATAGTGTTCTAATTATAAGATAAAAGGGAAATTTAAAAATTGATTTAGAATAAAATGATAGGAATTTCAATATGTAAACGCATAGTATGACTGTATAAGTAGTCAGATACTTACATTTGCATACTAAATCGCTGTGAACGTGACAGCTACAAGTGTAGGCTGACAGATATGCCAGGTATCAGTCAGTGACTCAGATAACACAATCGGGACTGTCATCAGTGATGTAATTTTTCAAAGTGGTGAACGACTCTTAGTGAAGTGTCAAATAAAACAAAGGATAATCTTCCCTTGATTTACAAGGTAATTGTCTTCCTGGAAATTGAGTGAATTTTATATTTATATGTAAAATGGAATTAGGTTCCAACGTCAGATAATTATAAATCAGTTTTTTTTTTTCACCCACATAAATGCCAGGTGAGATATTTGACAGTTTTGTGGGATGCAGGATTGGACTTTGTTGTAAAGGATCGTCCTGGGTACTACAGAACATCTAATGTCTCTGGTCTTTAACTGCTAATTGTTAGTATTGGCTGCTTATCTTTGTGACAACGAAAAACACCCTCAGAAATTTCCAAACGTCTCCTTGGAGAGAACTACTGCCTTAAAATATACAGCTGAATTGTAGAATTGGGACTAGAACTTGGTCCCTTATTCTTAGTCTCCCCATTGTGCCATGCTGAAACGATACTTCAACTTGCTTCACGTGTTGTGCCCAGTATGACTGTTAATAATTAATTTTGAAATCTGAAGAAATGTTGCAAATAAGTCTTTCCAGTAATTACAAACAGCACTCTGTCAGTGCTAATGATGTGCTTCTCAATTTGTTGTGGTACTGAGTGATCATAAGTCAGGTTCTTCCTCTAGCTCTTCATTACCGCAAGTCTTGCTCTTAAGTCTGTTGTTGTTAACCTGCAGGATACATTTTGACTCAGAGCCTTTTCTCCATCAAAGAGCTTCTAGCCTCTGTTTCATTCAGTCAATAGTTAATGAGCACCTGCTGTGTGGTAGCAACTTTTTTAGGCAATAGGGACACAGTGATGAACAAAGCAGATATTCCCACTGTTGTGGAGCCTACAGCCAAGTGGAGGAGAGAGGCCTTAAGCACGTAAACACATAAATGAATATGGTTACAGATATGTTCATTCATTTGTAATGGAGAACTATGAGAGAGAATAACAAGAAATCTCTGTGATTATGAAACAGTAGGAAAGGCTTCCTCGTAGAAGTGACATTTATTCTGACATCTGAAGGACAAGTAAGCGTTAGCCAGGAGAACAACTCCAGGTCAGGGAACAGGGTATTGAAAGGTCCTAGGGCAGGAGAGGTTGGCCTGTGGCTGGTGACTCTCCAGGCAGTAAAGCTACTTTGGTTACTAGGTTATACTTGTTATTTCTTCTTTCTTCATTAACATTGCCCTGTGCTTGTCTGGAATTACAGGCAGTTCCCTGAATGTATCTTACTATTTCATGCCTCAGTACTGTTTTTCTTTTTTTGGTACATGCTGTTTCCTCTTTCTAGAATTCTTCTTCCCACCCCAGCTTTTCTTTTCATGGTCAGCTCAAAGATTGCCTTCTCTGATTTTCTTCAGCAGGCTTAGCTACTTATTTCTTTGAGTGCTTATTGAACCTTGTGTGTACCTCTGTTATAGCAGCTACCACATCATTTTGTCTGTCTGACTGTTTCCCTCTTTGATAAACTTCTTGAGAATTGAGATTGTATTTTATTTTTATAAATCCAAGACCTACTATAATAAGAACTTGACACTTAGTAGACGATAGTATTTATTTAGTAAATGGTCAAACATATTTTTCCTTTTTTTTTACTAATCCTTTATTATAAAACTTTCAAATATATTCAAAAGTAGACACAATTCTCTTTTTAAAAAAATATTTATTTATTTATTTATTTATTTATTTATTTATGGCTGAGTTGGGTCTTTGTTGCTGGACGCGGGCTTTCTCTAGTTGCGGCGAGCAGGGTCTACTCTTTGTTGCGGTGCGCGGGCTTCTCATTGCGGTGGCTTCTCTTGTTGAGGAGTACGGGCTCTAGGCGTGCCGGCTTCAGTCGTTGTGGCTCACGGGCTCTAGAGTGCAGGCTCAGTAGTTGTGGCACACGGGCTTAGTTGCTCCATGGCATGTGGGTCTTCCTGGACCAGGGCTCGAACCCGTGTCCCCTGCATTGGCAGGCGGATTCTTAACCACTGCGCCACCAGGGAAGCCCCACAATTCTCTTTTATTTAAAAAAATTTTACTGAAGTATAGTTGATGTACAATATTATATAAGTTACAGGTACACAATGTAGTGATTCACAATTTTTAAAGGTTATACTCCATTTATAGTTATTATAAAATATTGGCTATATTCCCCATGTTGTACAGTATATCCTTGTAGCTTACTTTATACCTAATAGTTTGTACCTCTTAATACTCTACCCCTGTGTTTCCCCTCCCCCATCCCTTCTCCCCACTGGTAACCACTGGTTTGTTCTCTATATCTGTGAGCCAGCTTCCTTTTTGTTACATTCACTAGTTTGTTGTATTTTTTAGATTCCACATGTAAGTGATATCATATAGCAGTTGTCTTTTTCTGTCTGATTTATTTCACTTAGCATAATGCACTCCAAGTCCATCCTTGTTGCTGCAAATGGCAAAATTTCATTCTTTTTTATGGCTGAGTAGTACTCCATTGTATATATATTACCATATCGTCTTTATGCAATCATCTGTCGATGGAAACTTTGGTTGCTTCCATATCTTGGCAATTGTAAATAATGCTGCTATGAACTTTGGAGCGCATGTATTTTTTCTTTTTCTTTTTTTTTAAAGATTTTTTTGATGTGGACTATATTTAAAGTCTTTATTGACTTTGTTACAATATTGCTTCTGTTTTGTGTTTTGTTTTTTTGGCCGCAAGGCATGTGGGATCTTAGCTCCCCAACCAGGGATCGAACCTGCACCCCCTGCATTGGAAGGCGAAGTCTTAACCACTGGACCACAAGGGAAGTCCCTGGAGTGCATGTATTTTTTCAAATTAGTGTTTTTGGCTTTTTTGGGTATAAACCCAGGAGTGGAATTGCTGAGTCATACGGCAGTTCTATTTTTAGTGTTTTGAGAAACCGCCATACAGTTTTCCACAGTGGCTACACCAATTTACATTCCCAGCAACAGTGTACGAGGGTTCCCTTTTCTCCTCATTCTTGGCAACATTTGTTATTTGTGTTCTTTTTGATGATAGTCATTCTGACAGGTGTGAGGTGGTATCTCACTGTGGTTTTGATTTGCATTTCCCTGATGATTAGACAGAATTCAGTAATGAATTAATATGTACTTGTCACACACCAATTTATGTCAATCTTTAAAAAAGATTTAATTTTTTTATTGAGTTAACAATGATTTATAACATTATATAAGCTTTATGTGGACAACATTGTATTTCTACTTCTGCATACTTTACAACATGCTTATCACCAAAAATTTATTTTTCATTCATCACCATACAGTTGATTCCCCTTTACCCATTTTGCCCTCCCCCCAACCCCTTCCCCTCTGGTAACCACTACTCTGTTATCTGTATCTATGTGTTTTTGTTTGTTTGTTTGGTTTATTCACTTATTTTGTTTTTGTTTGTTTATTAGTTTTTTATATTACACATATGAGTGAAATCATGCTGTATTTGTCTTTCTCCATCTGACTTATTTTACCTAGCATAATACCCTCAGTGTGCATCCATGTTATTGCAGATGGCAAGCTTTCATCTATTTTTATGGCTGAGTAGTATTCCATTCTATATATATACCATATCTTCTTTATCCATTCATCTGTTCATGGGCATTTAAGTTGTTTCCATATCTTTGCTATTGTAAATAATGCTACGATGAACACAAGGGTGCAGATGTCTTTTCAGATTAGTGTTTTCATATTCTTTAGATGATACCCAGACATGGGATAGCTGGTTAATATGGTAGTTCTATTCTTAATTTTTTTAGGAGTCTCCATACTGTCTTGCATAGTTACTGCACCAATTTAAATTCCCATCAATAGTGTACGAGTGTTCCCTTTACTCCATATCCTTGCATAAGATATTTCTTATCTTTTTGATAATACCTGTTCTGACAGGTGTGAGGTGATTTCTCATTGTATTGTGGTTTTGGTTTGCTTTTCCCTAATAATTAGTGATGTTGAACATCTTTTTATGTGCCTATTGGCCATCTGTGTGTCTTTTTGGAAAAATGTCTATTCATCTCCTCTGCCCATCTTTCAACTGGGTTGTCTGGTTTTTGGGTTGTTGTTGAATTTTACGAGGTCTTTATATATTTTGAATATTATACCCTTTATCAGATATATTATTTACAAATATCTTCTTCCATTCGATGTCTTTGTTTTATTGATGGTTTCCTTTGCTATGCAGAAGCTTTGTAGTTTGATGTAATCCCATTTGTTTATTTTTACTTTTGTTTCCCTTGCCTGAGGAGACATCTAGAAAGATATTACTAAGACCAATGTCAAAGAGCATACTGCGTATGTTTTCTTCTAGGAATTTAATGGTTTCAGGTTTTACATTCAAGTCTTTAATCCATTTTGAGTTAATTTTTGTGATGGTGTGAGATAGTAGTCTAGTCTCTTTTTTTTTTGTTGTTTTTTGCATGTGACTGTCCAGTTTTCCCAGAACCATTTATTGGCAAGACTTTCCTTTCTCCATTGTTTATTCTTTGCTCCTTAGTCATAAATTGTCCATATATGTGTAGGTTTATTTCTGGGCTCTCAGTTCTGTTCCATTGATTCATATATCTGTTTTTTCTGCCAGTACCATGCTGTTTTGATTATTATAGCTTTGAAATATAGTTTGAAAAGAGGGAGTATGATACCTCCAGCTTTGTTCTTTTTTCTCAGGATTGCTTTGGCTATTCAGGGTCTTTTGTGGATCCATATAAATTTTAGAATTTTTTTGTTCTATTTCTATGAAAAATGTCCTTGGGGTTTTGATAGGGCTTGCATTGAATCTGTAGATTGCTTATGTAATAAGGACATTTTGAAAAGTTGTATTTTATTCTTTTTGTTGTGATTGTAAATGGGATTGTTTTCTTAATTTCTCTGCCAGCTCATTATTAGCACATAGAAATGCAACAAATTTTTGTATACTGATTTTGTATCCTGCAACTTTGCTGTGTTCATTTATTATTTCTAATAGTTTGTGTGTGTGTGTGTGTGTGTGTGTGTGTAGTCTTTAGAGTTTTCTGTATATAAAATCATGTCAACTGCAAATAGTGACAGTTTTACTTTTGCCTTTCCAATTTGGATGCCTTTTATTTATTTTTCTTGCCTAATTGCTCTGTCTAGGACTTCCAATACTATGTTGAATAAGAATGGTGAGAGTGGGTATCCTTGTTTTTTCCTCATCTTAGAGGGATAGCTTTCAATTTTTCACCATTGAGTATGATGTGGGTTTGTCATATATAGCTTTTATTATGTTGAGGTACGTTCCTTTGCTATTCACTTTTTTGAGAGTTTTTTTTTTTTAACCATAAATGGGTATTGAATCTTGTCAAATACTTTTTCTGCATCTATTGAGATGATCATGTGGTTTTTTTCCTTCATTCTGTTAATGTGGCGTATCACATTGATTGATTTGCATATATTGAACCATCCTTGCATCCCTGGAATAAATCCCACTTGATCATGGTGTATGATCCTTTTGTTGTATTGTTGATTTCATTTTGCTAATATTGTGATGAGGATTTTTTCATTTATGTTTATCAGAGGTATTGGCCTGTAATTTTCTTTCTTTGTAGTGTCTTTGTCTGGTTTTGGTATCAGCATGATGTTGGCCTTGAAAAATGACTTAGGAAGTGTTCCCTTCTTTGCAATTTTTTGGAATAGTTTGAGAAGGACAGGTGTTAAATCTTCTTTGAATATTTGATAGAGTTTACCTGTGAAGTTGTCTGGTCCTGGACTTTTTGTTTTTTGGGAGCTTTTTGATTACTGTTTCCATCTCTGTACTAGTGATTGGTCTATTCAGATTTTCTATTTCTTCATGATTCAGTCTTGGAAGTTTGTATGATTCTAAAAATTTGTCTATTTCTTTTAGGTGTCCTATTTGTTAGTGTATAGCTGTTCATAATATTCTGTTATAATCCTATGTATTTCTGTGGTATCCATTGTTATTTCTCCTCTTTCGTTCCTGATTTGATTCATCAGGACCTTCTCTTTCTTTTTCTTAGTGAGTCTAGCTAACGGTTTGTCAATTTTGTTTGTCATTTCAAAGAACCAGCTCTTAGTTTCATTGATCTTTTCTATTATCTTTTTAGTTTTTATTTCATTTATTTCTGCTCTGCTCTTTATTACTTCCTTCTGTCTACGGCCATACCACCCTGAATGTGCCCGATATTGTCTCTATTACTTCCTTCCTTCTACTAACTCTGGGCTTTATTTGTTTTTCTTTTTCTAGCTCCTTTAGGTGTAAGGTTAGATTGCTTAGATTTCTCTTGTTTCTTGAGGTAGGTCTGTATTGCTATAAATTTCCCTCTTAGTACTACTTTTGCTGTATCCTGTAGATTTTGGTATGTTGTATTTTCATTTCTGTTTGTCTTCAGGTAATTTTTGATTTCTCCTTTGATTTCTTCATTGATCTAATAGTAATATTTCAGTAGTATGTTGTTCAGTCTATACATATTTATGATTTTTCCAGTTTTATTCTTGTAGTTGATTTGTAGTTTCAGTCTATTGTGATTGGAAAAGATGCTTGATGTGATTTGTCTTCTTAAATTTATTGAGACTTGTTTTGTGTCCCAACATATGTTCTATCCTTGAGAAAATTCCATGTGCACTTGAGAAGAATGTGTATTCTGTTGCATTTGGATGGAGTGTTCTGTACAATTCTATCAAATCCATCTAGTCTAATGTTTTATTTAAGGCCGCTAATAGTAGGGGTGTTAAAGTCCCCTACTATTATAGTGTTGCTGTCAATTTCTCCCTTTAGGTCTGTTAATAATTGTTTCATATATTTTGGTACTTATATGTTAGGTACATACATGTTAACCACTGTTATATCTTCTTGATGAATAGTCCACTTTATGGTTAGATACTGTCCATTTTTGTCTCCTGTTAACCTTTTTGGCTTGAAGTCTATTTTGTTTGATATGAATATGGCTACCTCTGCTTTCTTTTGGCTCCATTTGCATCGACTATCTTCCATTCCTTTACTTTTAGCCTGTGTTTCTCTTTAGAGCTAAGTTGTGTCTCCTGGAGGCAGCATATAGTTGGGTCTTGTTTTTTAACCCACCTAGCTACTCTCTGTCTTTCAATGGGTGAATTCAATCCATTTACATTTAGTGTGATTATTGATAGATGAGGATTTAGTCCTGCCACTTTATCTTTTGTGTTCTGGTTGCTCTATATTTCTATTGTTTTTCCCTGTGTTTCTGTTTGCCATTTTGTGTTGGTGATTTTCTATGATACCTTTCTCAATTTCCTCTTTTTTTTGTTCTGTATCTCTACTCTATGTTTATGTTTTGTGGTTACCCTGAGGTTTTTATTAAACCTCTCCTAGAGAAGATAGTCCTTTTCCTGCCGATAGCATCTCACCTTCTTTTACCTGTATAAATTCTGTCCTTTTCCTCTTCCCTTTTTATGTTTTTGTTGTCTCAAATTATCCTTTTTCATATTGTGAGTTTGTTACCAAACTGAGATAGCGATAGTTATTTTTCTGCTTTCTTTAAAACGTATTCTGATAAACAGTTGCAATTCTCTGGTTCTGTCTGTTTATCACCTTGCTCAAAGTTTTGTGTATTTTTGCTGTTTTGTTTCTAGTAAAAGAGCTCCTTTTAACATCTCTTATAAGGCAGGTCTAGTGTTGATGAACTTCCTCATCATTTGTTTGTCTGGGAAAGTATTTCTCCTTTATATCTGAATGACAGCTTTGCTGGATAGAGTATTCTTGGGTGACAGTTTTTGTCTTTCAATATTTTGAGAATGTCATTCCACTCCCTACTGGCATGTAGGGTTTCTGCTGAGAGATCTGCTGATAGCCTAATGGGAGATCCTTTGTAGTTACTATCCTTTTTTCCATGGCTATCTTTAAAATTCTTTCTTTGTCATTGACTTTCAACAGTTTTAATATTATGTCTTGGAGAAGGTCTTTTGCATTGAGGTGATTAGGTGTTCTCTGAGCTTCATGGACTTGTATTTCCAGTTCCTTCTCCAGGTTTGGGAAGTTCTCTGCTGTTCTTTCTTTAAATAATCTCTTTGCTCCCTTCTCCCTCTCTTCTTCTTTTAAGATACCCATTATCCTAATGTTGCCCTTCCTAAAAGAATCACATAGTTCTTGTAGAATTTTCTCATTTTTAAAATATCTTACTTCTCTTTCCTTTTCTACTTGTATCATCTCTAGATTTCTACCATTGAGCTCACTAATACTCTCTTCCATATGCTGTGCTCTATTTCCAGTGTCTTCTAATGCATTCTTCATATTGTTTATTGAGTTCTTCAGCTCCAGAATTTCTGTTTGGTCCTTTAGAGTTTCAGTCTTCTTGGTAAAGTATTCCTTCTGCTCATTACTTTTATTTCTGAGCTCATTAAACTGCCTTTCTTGAGTTTTCTTGTGTCTCGTTCAGTTTCTTCATGATAGCTACTTTGAATTCTCTATCAGTTAGATTGAAAAATCCTGTGACTTTTAAGTTTGGTTTCTGGAGATCTGTCATTTTCTTTTTGTCATATAGTATTACTGTGGTTCTTCATGGTGCTTGATGAAATGTTCCTCTGCTTGTGCATTTGAAGTTAAATGACAGGTTAGAAGTGAGAGTGCTTTCTTTTGTTTTCTGGTAGGTGGTGCTGTAACACAAGTTTCTGGTTTCTCTTATCTGTGCTACCTCTGGTTATTTTTGAGAATTGGCACTTTCCAGCCTCCACTGTCTTTGTAAGAGGTGTGGCTCCATGCCTTCTTTGTCACTTCTTGTGCCTCTGGGGTAGTTGCTGCTTTGCTTCTGCCAGAGCTGCTAATGTCATGAGGATGGTAGGCTCTTCCCTTGTGTCTGGGATCCCCTGAGACACAGGCTCTGCTGTGGGAAGAGGAGGATAATTGGAGGGGAGCAGGGTTGTGCAGGCTTCTCCACCATGTTGGGTGTCATAAGGGTTCTGCTACTGTGGATGGGGGGCCAGGGCTGTGGGTGCATAAGCAGCTGGAGGGACAGGGTCCCAGGCCCCACTGCCACTGCTTCCCAGTTACCTGTGGCCATGGGCGCTCCCACAGTTGGGAGACCAAAGTCATGTGTGCTGGTTCTCCTGCTGCTACTGGGTTTTCTGAAGCTGTGGGCTCATCCGTCTCGGTCATGGGGCTGGGATTGCAGGCACCGACTTCACTGTTCCCTTGGTTCCACCTCCTCCATGTGTTCCAGTTCACCCACCTTTAGATGTACAGATGTGTGGAATTCTCCAGTGTCCTGTTGAGTTGGGCAGAGGTATACCTTTGTTGAGTTGTGGATGTTTTGCTGGCTGTAGATTGAAGGGGAGAGATAAAGGTAGCCATGTGTCTGACAGCACTCCCATGAGGTATATTCTTTTGAAAGACCTGAAGACCCCACACCTCATCCATCCCCTCCCTCCCTGCCACCAGGACCCACTCTCCACTAACTGACTTTCTTTAGTGGTAATACTTGGAAAACAGAAATACATGGATGTGACACAGATCAAAGATATTAAGAACGTGTTATAATGATCTCATAAACCAGACTTTGGCAGTATGAAATAGTACTTAATTGGTTGCACTGAATTAGAGCATACCATTAAAGCCCTCTTGTCTTTATGTAAAGTTAATAAAAGATGAGTAGCAACAAAGAACTAGGTTGTTCTTTCATTTTGATATTACTGGTATTAACATTTACTGTAAGTACAATTATTTTTTTCACATTATTTAGGTGAGTTTTAAATCTTTTTAACCTCATTATCTTTTGACCTAGAAAAAATATTTTTCTATTGTAGGAAACTGAAACCAGTATGTTACGTATAAACAAGGTTTTGAGCCTTGGTTGGCGCTAGGGCAAAGAACTTCTAGTTCAGAGAATTTTATATAGGGCTAATTCAGCCTTCCTCCGATGCCTTAAAAATGTTTTTTCTTTCAGCAAAGTAATAAAGTATTTAATTTTCATTAAAATACTTTTTACATTTTTCTTTTCCAGAGAGTAATGCCTTCTAGCTTTTTCTTGCTGTTGCGGTTTTTCTTGAGAATTGATGGAGTGCTTATTAGGATGAATGACACAAGACTTTACCATGAGGTATCTATTCTCATTTAATGAAAGTACTAATTGACATTGGGCTTGTTCATGTTGTTACATTGTCAGTCTGACAGTTTGAAATTCAGTAATGCTTTATATTATATGGCTATTTGTCTAACCTTTAAGATTGGGTGTGTCATATTCACTGTTGACTGCACAGTTATCGAAACATTACATCTTCTTTTCCAAAAGTTCTACGAGTTGAACATGTTTTCCAAAAGACACTCCCTGATAAAGGGGAGTCTGATGCTTTTAAAAAGCCTCTTAAACTTAATCTGTTTAAGAAAACTGTCCCTTAACTCTTACTTTTTTTGTAGTATGTGTTGTTTATGTAATGTCCTGATATTAGAAATACCAATCTCATGGCCTCCAGAAATTTGTATTATACAATTATTTTGATAGTTGTTTTAATGTTTGAAAGCTCTGTGCTCCATTTCAAGGAACTGTTAACATACGAAGTTTTTTAAAAAAAATGAAGAAAGTGGGGGGGAGGCTTAAATTGAGTCATGAAAATTCTTCTTGTAGCTTTATAGCAGCCTATCCTTCTTGAATGAATTTTTAACATCATATTTGTGATCCTATAGAATGACGAATGAGAGAAGAAACCACCAGTATCAGTCAGGGTAATCGTAGTAATAGTTAACTCTCCTAACAACCCTATGAAATAGATGCTATTATTATCTCTGTTTTACAGCTGAGGCAACTAAGGCAAAGAGAGATTAAGTAACTTGCCCAAGTTATACAGTTAATAGGTGGCAGAACTGGAATTTAAGCCCAGTAAGATATGACTGGATTGGTATTTTCCTAAATCCTGCACTTTCTTTTTCCTTTGAAATAACATGGTCACTGTGATGGATCTTTTTCTTTTTAAAAGTGATAGTAAAGTACTAAAAATAAGCTATACTTTACTCCCTCAGAAAAAATGAAATCTAAATTTTTAGAAATGCTTATACTTTAATTCAACAATATTGATTTTTTTTTCAGAATTTATCCTCAAAAGATTCTTACATACAGTAACCCACAAATATTAATCAGGCAGCTGTATAGAGTTGTATATATATAAATATTCATGGCAATGCTATTGTTTATAATAGCTAAAAGGAAAGAAGGAAGGTGCTATAATGCCCATTGAATGAGCATTGATTAAATGGCCATTTATATCCTGTTGGCCTACAACAAATAGACTGCCAGATATTTCTCCAGCAAAGTTGGATTTATTCGGGATCAGCAGAAAATTGCAATTCAGGTCTGTAACCATGGTGAGCCCTGTGCAAGTCCCCACACGACAAGAGAAGGAGAATGCTTCTATAGAGAGGAAAAGGAAAATGGGAGTGCTACAGTAAGCAGAGAATCCATGACTTTCCACTGGTTGAGTCCTTGCCAGGAAGTAAGAGGAGTCTTTCTTTTTTCTGTTGGGCTCTGCTATGGTTGCTGGGTATGAGAGCTCCCCAGTCTAGTCTCCCAAATCTATTTAATTGAGGCTTCTGTTTATTAATTTTTTACAGTCCATATAGTAGAAAAATATGCAACCATTAAAATTAATGGCAGAAAGTTGTTTAACTGATTTGGAAAGATGTGCATATTAATGTTGACTTTTAAGATGCAAGTATGAATCTATATAAGATTTTATGTAGAGATTTCTAAATGTTAAGGATAGTGTTGTCTGTAGAGATTGTGATTGCTGATGATTTATACTCTATACGTTTATAGTATTTGATTTTTTTTTAACAATGAGCATTAATCTGTTTTGTTGATATAAAAGATTGAAACTTTAAGGGAGCATAATCTTGTGATTTTTCTTTTATTAAATAATGTTTTACCAAAAAAAACAAATTGTAATAAATTGCTTTCTAAAACCTCACTTTAAGAAGTCTTAAATGGGAAAATTGAAGTACCAAAAAAGTGGCTGTAAATAAACAATTTGATAAGAATTTTTTAGAAATGGGAAAGAACAAAACTTGTTTAAACTTTTTTTGGGGAAACATAAGAGTAGCCACAGTTATGTAGGTAGATGGTAATATAGCTTAAGGAAAAGATGTAGTTCCAAAAGTAATATTAAAATCTCTTGCATATCTCATTTACAAACATACACATTTTCTTTCAAAATAAAACCTTTGCTTGTGTTTTTCTTACATGGTAATTATTAAATCTGTTTACATATGTGTATCAGATATTAATGTGATTTATAGAGATTGGAATTAATAATTCAGAATTCTTGAATTAGTTATTTCACTGTAGAATTAGATGTTCTTATCAGACTTAATGGTACTTTCACAACCTGTTCTAAAATGTGGGCAGTTCTGTTTAATAGAAATGAGTTTTTTAATTAATATAAATAAATTTATTGCAATTTTTTGATTTTTAAACATAGGCTGACAAGACCTACATGTTACGAGAATATACCTCACGAGAGAGCAAAATTGCTAATTTAATGGTACAGTATTTAAATATCAGTTTTTAGAAGTTAAATTTTAATGTTTTATTTTAAGTATGGTATTCCCCCATGCCCCACCCATCCACCAAATCTACATCCCTAAATCCATTCATTTACCTAATAAAGCTCTATAGGAGAAATCCTATGGGAGCGTATTTTTTCTGGAACTTATCTCAATTACAGTTAGAGTTGTTAGGTACCTTAACCATCATCCAATCCAATTTCCATATTTTATTTTGGAAAAACTGAGACCCAGAGGTGTGACTAAAAGTCTCACAGCTAGTTGGTGGTGCAGCTGCAATAGGATGTTCTTTCCATGACTTACTTTTGGGGGCATAATTTCCCCTGATTTTTTTTTGCTCCCCTGCGACTTGTAAAGGGCTTCTACAAGTCTATAGCATTCGATAATGGGTTGTTTAAAAAGTGATACCTTCCTGCTAACTTGATATTTTTTATTCACTCTTAGTGCTTATTTCTCTCTATATATAGAATATACGTAGGTTAGAAAAGTTATATAGAGTCTCTAGTAGACCACATATTGGCATCTTACTGAAGGCTAGTGCTTTCAAGGTGCAAAAATAACAGGAAAAAGGGATTGGATTAAGATGTATTAAATTCTTAGGACATTTATGGGAGCATTATAAATGATATATCCCTATGATCTTTGAGGAAACCATCTAGTAACAGAGCTGAGTCAGTAACAAGAGATACCTGATATTATTAGGAACACCTAATGATGCTCCTTATATATGTATATATATATAGCACCTCATTTTAAAATTGGCATGCTTTAGGAATGCTTGAATGAAAGCATTTGCAAAACTATCAGTGCAGTAACTTAATATATGCTAATACGATTTATGTATTTCCTAGCATGTTTCACCTTCCCTCTTCACGGAACCTAATGAAATATCACAGTATTTGCCGATAAAGGAGGCAGTTTGTGAGAAGCTAATATTTCCAGAAAGAATTGATCCTAACCCTGCAGACTCAAAAGAATGTACACCTGTGGAATAGAATTTATTACAGCATATACTGACCGTGGAATCTGACTGGAGACCTTGGGGCTATTTGGAGGGGGTATTTTTATTATGAGAATTAATTGCCTTGTCTATGTGCAGATTTTCTGTAGCCTTAAAGGAAAAATAAATAAATAAAAGAGTGTCGCAGGCAGTTCCCACTCAACTGCTGTTGTACTCTCTGTCTTCAAATTCATATTCCAGAAATTTATATCTTCTGGAGTTAAATTCAGATTTCTAAATTGTCACAAAGTGCGGTCTCACCAGTAGGGGGTGATGTGTGTATCTCTCAGAAGCAGTGGCCATAACCTATATCTGTCATGAAACACTATCTTCTACCATGAGGAAGTTACTTTAAATCAGTGAATCGTAACACCTTGTGACTTTCATACGATTCCTAATTGTTCACGTTGATGTGGTGGCTCTTTACCGTGGGTTTTTTGATGTTTATTCACACTTCTGGAGAGTCATGACTTGCCTCCTAGGAAATTGATCTCAAATGATCTATACCCAGAAATTAAAAAAAAAATTACCCTCCTAAATTTTAATTGGCTTTTGAAGTTTAAAGAAAGTTTCAGACATAGAAACAAACTAGGTTTTTGGAGAACTTAAGGTGTTATGTCCATGGAAACACACAATCATGGTTTGCCAGTGACAGGATGTCAGAGCTGTCTCTCCTCCATCTTTAGGTGCTTTTTCTTATGTGTGGTTCTATTTGTACTGACGTTTTTTACTTCCACCTTCCACGCACCCTCAGAGTGAATAAATCTTTTGGATATTGAATTTGATGTTGGTCCTAAAAAGTTTGAAGTGTTACAGTTTAAGCAAAAATTACATCAGCCTCTAAAGCAACCAGATTAATTTTCTGCTTAAAATATTTGAAGGGTAGCTGTGGAGGAGGAAGGGGCTTATTTTAAAATCTAAAAGCCAGTTTTTCTTTTTTTAAAATTCATGTTTTGGGGAATTCCCTGGCAGTCCAATGGTTAGGACTCCACGCTTTCACTGCCAAGGGCCTGGGTTCAGTCCCTGGTCAGGGACCTAAGATCCAGCAAGCCGCGCAGCATGGCCAAAAAAAAAAAAAAAGATTCATGTTTTTAACATTACAGGGGATCCAGTAAAGTGTAATTAATTAGTACAAAATCTAGGTAGTACAGAAAGTTTACAAAAGTAAATTTGAAATCCATTTGGCTATTTTGATGGTGACCCTTTAAACATTTTATATTCTTTTCTGCCTTTTAAAATGGTCTCCATAAAGTAGAAAGTGGTTATAAAGTACCAAGTAAGAAATTACTTTAAATGAATTTAAAAAAATATTTTATTTAAAGGGCAGGGGAAAAGAATTACCCCCTTTTTTTCTGGTTTGAAACAGCTGTTGTACATATTTCCACTTGATACATAAATCATTAAGGAAGGATATTTAATTGTAAGTATTAGCAAAACTCTTCAGGTATTAGCCTGAAGATAAATTTTAGTGAAACAAATACAGTTGGATATTCATCATTACTCAGACTCTGGTGTGTTGTTGTGTATATTGTTTTTTTAGCTAATTTTATTAGCTAAATTTGGTCACAAATGATTTGGGTATTTGTTTGCTTTCTGCTACATCACCTGCAAGGTATAGGAAATCAGGATTTTGTGGGCTTTAAGAAAATACATGGCATGTTCAGTGTATGTTAAATATACCGGTACTTAATGTTTTCTCTTAGGACAGAAAAGTGTATATATTGTACTCTGCTTTCTGTTTAGTTTATTTACCATGCAGATTTGAACAGAACAGACTCTTTAGTCATACAAATTATAAAAAATGAAAAACTGTAATAATATTTATTAATTGAATTAGAGGTTTCTGGGCAGCATCATAGTACACATATATTTTTAACTTGATTCAGATGTCTTAGTCCCTGAGTCAGTCTTAAATTACTTATTTTGAGAATCCATTGTTAAAAATTGTAGAATTGACCGTTTTATAGAAGAAGGTGGGAGGTGGATAGGATGAGTGTACTTTTGAAAACTTCATTAGTTTGTTCCTGTGGAGAATGCCAAGAAAACTTATATTTGCCCATTGCTAATCAAGACATACACCATTTTATATTTATTTGTTCCAAGTGTCTTTTTGTAAGAGGAGAATAAACAATAAGTAATTACCGATCTGTGTTTTGCTATTTCACTTAATTTCATTTTTCTTGAAGCTTAATTAAAAAATGGTTTGGTATACCTTTCTTGTTTGTGCTGTATGTTTTGAACTTGGTCAACATTATAGCCAGATTCTCCAGACAGATTATAAATGAAAATCTAACAGATAGTCCAGAATAGAATCCTCCAGTTTAGCTATTGGGCTCTTGTTCTTCCTCCCTCTCTGTCCCCTAGTGTGGGTTGGCCAAAAAGTTCGTTTGGGTTTTTCCGTAACATCTTATGGACAAACCCAAATGAAATTTTTGGCCAACCCAATACTTCTGTGGATGTTTTAATTAGCCATTGTTTTCTCTATGATAGGTTAATGCTTTCTGTTTTTGAAAATATAAATACTTGTGGTATGTATCATTCCATTTAGTTTTAAGTACTGTCCAATATGGTGCTAGGTACAGGGGTTACAGTAATGAATAGATTATTCAGTAGGCCCTCTGTATCCTCAGGTTCTGCATCCGCAGATTCAACCAATCATGGATTGAAATATTGAAAAAAAAATTCCATGGGACTTCCCTGGTGGTCCAGTGGTTAAGACTCCGTGCTCCCAATGCAGGGGGCACAGGTTCAATCCTTGGTCCGGGGAACTAAGATCCTGCATGCCCCGCAGCATGGCAAAAAAAAAAAAAAAAATTCCAAAAAGCAAAACTTGAATTTGCGGTGTACCCAGCAGCTATTTACATAGCATTTACATTGTATTTACAACTATCTACGTAGCCTTTACATTGTATTAGGTATTATAAGTAATTTAGAGATGATTTAAAGTATATGGGAGGATGTGTGTAGGTTATATGCAAATACACCGTTTTATATAAGGGACTTGAGTATCCTCAGATTTTGGTGGGAGGAGGGGACTGGAGTCAATCCTCTGTGGATACTGAGAGATGACTGTACTATATGTCTTCATGGAGTTAAAGTCTAATGGAGGAGACAAAGTAAAAATAATTACAAATTTTAGTAATTGCAATGACAGAAATAATACTGACTTTAAAGAGAATAACAAAATCACCTTTGGTAGCAGTAGTCAGAGTTCTACCTGGAAAAGCATGTAGAAAGCCTCAAGAGAATGTCACTCCTAACTTACCCAGGAGAAAAACCTGGGTAATCTATACAATTACAGTTTTTCTTGAGCATATCAGACAGCTGAGGTTGCAAAGCAAAGTAAACTAAATCCCAAAGAGTGATAAGCCCTCCAACAAGAGGTGGAAACTACCAATCATCTCATCTTAGAGCATGAGAGAAACAGGTGGCCACTGTACAAGCAGGTAAGAAAAAAATCAACTAAAATTTTAATAAATTCTGAAAGGCTTAGTATGGGCTAGTTTGTCAGTTTGGAAGAGCTGAGAGTCTCAAATAAGAAGACTTCATACACTCACACAGGTTCTATCCCAAGGGCCTACCGCAGTGCTCACAAGAAACACTGGGGCAGGGCAGGGGACCAGAAAGTCCCTGTCAGTGGTTCAAGCATGCAGGAGGTAATTGGCTGCTGCTGAGGGGTAGGTATGAAACCCTGCCCATTTTTCTTAGACCCCTCTTTTGAAGTATACAAAAGACTTAAGCTGCTGTGGGAAGAGCAACAAATCATATCACCCCCCAGGACCCCAGCAAAATCCATTATTTCTGGGGGAGGAATAAAAGCAAAACCCGTCTGCTTCTGGGAGGAGGAATGGGAAATGCTCTGCCTTCAGGCCACGAAGAACCATTACTGCTGGAGAAGGAGTATAAGCAAGTAACCTCTGACCTTGGAGGAGGAGCAGAAAAACCTGGGCCCAGGATACTACATGGATAGCAAAAAGAGAAGTCTACCACTGGGAGATGGGCATGAAATTCACACAACAGTAGAATGCACATTGTTTTCAAGTGCATCTAGAATGTTCACCAAGATAGAGAATATTCTAAGCCATAACACCTCAACAAATAAAACACTTGAAATCTTGTGAATTATGTTCTCTGACCATAACAGAATTAAACTAGTAAAAACCAGTAACAGAAAGATACCTGGAAAATACCCAAATACCTCTGATGAGAGAAAGAAGTAAAGAGAGACAAATACCGTGATCATAGAATGAAAGACTCAAGATGTTAATACGCCGGTTCTCCCCAGATTGGCCTACAGAATCAATGTAATCCCATTCAAAATCCTAGGTGGCTTTTTCATTAGACATTTATAAGATGATTCTAATATGTGTGGAAATCCAAAGAATCTAGAACAGCCAAAACAATTTTGAAAAAGAATAAAGTTGGAGGACTCAAATTACCTGACTTCAACACTTAGAGCTACAGTAGTCAAGACCACATGACAATTGTTTAAGTACTGTCCAATATGGTGCTAGGTACAGGGGTTACAGTAATGAAGAGATTATTCAGTTGGCCCTCTGTATCCTCAGGTTCTGCATCCGCAGATGCAGATGGAAGTGGACTTCTCTCAGTATGTTTTTACAGTCTTGCCTTTTGAACCAAGTAAATATTTTACATACTAAAAAAGTTAAATAAAAATGGATGGGGCTTCCCTGGTGGCGCAGTGGTTGAGAGTCTGCCTGCCAATGCAGGGGACACGGGTTCGAGCCCTGGTCTGGGAAGATCCCACATGCCGCGGAGCAACTGGGCCGGTGAGCCACAATTGCTGAGCCTGCGCGTCTGGAGCCTGTGCTCCGCAGCCAGAGAGGCCGTGATGGTGAGAGGCCCGCGCATCGCGATGAAGAGTGGCCCCCGCTTGCCGCAGCTAGAGAAAGCCCTCGCACAGAAACGAAGACCCAACACAGCCATAAATAAATTAAAAAAAAAAAAAAAAAAAAGAATTAGAGACTCCATTCTCACATTACAGCGGCTCAGCTTTAAAAAAAAAAAAAAAAAAAGTCTATCAAAATAAGGTTCCAGATAACACTGGTTCCAAAAACCAGAAATCATCTAGTTTCTTTCCTTACATGCTTAACCACATAGCCTCCCTCAGGCATTTACAGAACATCAGAGGCTTTCCCTAATCTTTCCTAGGGGCGCACGCTTAGTTGTGCCTAGGATGTAATACTGTAATACTCCTGTAAATGTGAGCCCTGCTCTTGCTTTGGGGCTTCACTGAGTTGCAGTACTGTAACTATTAGGTCAGGCGGTGCTTATGGGAAATCTGCCTGCCCTGGTATCATCTCCAGGAAACACGTTTAGGTGTGCAGGTTTTCCTACTCAGGATGTATTTAGGGCACTGGCAGAGAAACACCCGTGTGGCTTTGAAGGCTGGACTAGTGTTAGAGTGACAGGCCTCTGTGTGAGCGTGAGACCTGATTCTGTCAGAGATAGAAATAAAAGCTCGTTACAGCAAATATCACCCCTGTCTGGTTTGGGCTTTCTGCAAAGCATAGCCTGAGACCAGCACTAAGACGCAGGTAGTTGGGAGGTGATCTCAGGAAGAACACACAAGTGAGAACGTGGAGAAAGGGAGATAGGGAGGCAAGGCAAAATGGGGTGTAATGAATGAGCAGGTTACCTCTTGCTGGAGACTTCTGAGATGCTTTGTCCCAAAGAACGTGCCTTGGATTGTCCCAGCAGAGGAGGGGGGCCTGGGGCATTTATAATCCCACCCCACTGGACATGGCTCCAGGGGATAGCTCCCCCCCTTAACTGCCACACCCCAGCACACACACACACACACACACGCAAGAAAGGGCTTGGGAAGAGATGCTATCTGCATGCCAGGATGTCTGCCACAGGTGCAGGTGGATTCAGGTGGGCGAAGGAATATGAAGGGGGGTGTCAACAGCCCTCACTAAAAACCCCAAATTCATGTATTGCAAATTTAGTCCCCTGCAGTGATGACGAGAAGAGTCTTGTTTTTATTATCCCCAATTCTGTGCACTCCTGAACTGAAATGGTTTCTCTGGCCCCTGTCCCCTTAACTGTTCCTTTATCAGCCAGCTGTGTTGTGATTGATCAAGGGGCTACCAGGTGGTGAGAATCCCTGAAGAGTGATGATAGGACGTCAAACAATTTCTCTTCAGTTCTCTTTCCTCCTTTAAATGATCATGCCTCTCCCCAAAGGGACTTTGAAAAAATATATCTAAACTCTCACACCACCATTAAAATCAAGTGAACACGCAAAACAATCTAGGGCTTGTAGCAAAAGAAAGCTGGGGTCTGTTTCCCTGCTAAACCTGGGTTCTCAACCAGGCACCCATAAGCAATGGCTGAACTTTTGCTCTACATAACTGCCCTGGAATTGGAGGCAACCATTCTTCACATGGGCCCATGGAGAGAGGCTCTATACAATTATATTCTCAAAAAGGTCTATGACACCAGAAGAGAATAAGAACCGCTATCCTCACTGGCTCACCAAGGCTCCTTTTCTACTTCACTTATTTACTTCATGTGGAGGATTCAAGAAAAGGCAAGAATACGCATTGGATGGAGAGAGGAAGTCTGGCTGCCCAGACAGATCCCCACAGGGTGCCATAACCCTGAGGAGGTCTCCCTAGTCCAGCCTTTTGGCTTCACATGTTCAAGGTCTGACTTGCGACCACTCGGAGGGCTGATGTCTTCCTGGGAGCGGCAGGTTATAATAGAGAAAGCTGCTTGGTAAGCAAGGAACCAGGGAAAAAGAATAAAGTTCAGGATTTGCACAGTCAGTGGCCCCAGGTTCTCACAAGTGTGATGGGGATGTACCTGGTTTAGGCAGAATTCATGCACCAGAACCACATCTTACCTGCCCCGTGGTTAAATGGGCTTTGCCAGCATTGCCTTAGACGCTTCTTTAGCCTCTAGGATGGATCAGTCTGAGGAATCGGCTTTCCTTCCCTCTCTCCCTCTTTTTCCTCTCCAGATATATAAAGACATTCAATCTTGATATCTTAACATCTTTTAGGCCTTTTTCTTTAAAATCACCAGGAATGTGATTTGAAAGAAAATCCGCTGGATAAATCCAACGGCTTCTGTCTTAATTTCATGCATTAAGGATCAGAGGTCTGTCTTGTTTTCTCTTCCCTCGGGGCTACCCTGTAAAGTGCCCTGAATACAGATTTCTTAGAGACTCTCTAAAAGCTGTTTTCCTTTTAGCTCTTGCTGAGGATGAAATCCGACAAGGCACACATGAAACTTCAACTAAAAGCTGCCTGCTTGTCCGCCCTGGCAAGACAGACGTACAGAGAGGCTCTGCCGGAGTGCATCACACAGCCTGGAGGAGCTGGTTGCCTCTGCATTGCACAGTGGGGAGTGAGAAGAATGGCTAATAGCAAGCCGAATGGGCGATGATGCAGTAGGTTACTTAACACCTACTATGGTGCTAAACTTATTCATTCATTTAGCACTTGCTATGTGTTCCTGCGCTGTGCTGGTGCTGGAGGTGCAAAGGCAAATAAGACAGGGTCCATGCCACGTAGGGACCTTTATGTGAATGAAAGAAACAGCAAACAAACAACTAGAGCATTTTGTGCTAAGTGTTAAAATAGAGGTAAGAATCAGGTGACTTGGGAGCATTGTGTGCTGGGAGAGAGAAGGGGACAAAGATGGGAAGAGAGCAGGTGTTTTCCCGGAGGACAAGGTGGGGAACACAATGAGTTCAGGAACTACTCTCTCTTATGTTTGGGGCCCAGGCATGTCAGAGAAAGGGGAGAAATGAGTTCACAAAGGAAAGTATGTGCTGCTGAGTCGGCCACAGTTTATCTGTAGGTAGTGGGGACTCATGTGCATTAGTTCCCTGGGAATGCTGTAACAAATTACTACAAATCTGATGGCTTAAAACACCAGAAATTTGTTCTCTCACACTTCTGGAGGCCAGAAAGGCACCAATCAAGGTGTTGGCAGGGCTGCGTCCCTCTGGATGCTCTAGGGGAGAATCCTTTCTTTTCCTCTTCCAGCTTCTGGTGGCCTCTGGCATTCCTTGGCTTGTGGCTGTGTCCCTCCAATCTCTGGTCACGCTGCCTTCTCCTCTTCCGTCTGTGTCAAATCTTCTGCCTCATTCTTCTAGGGACACATATGATTGCATTTAGGGCCCACCTGGATAAACCAGGATAATCTATCTTAAGATTCTTAAAGTAATCACATCTGCATAATCCCCCCATGCCCTGCCACACACACTTTTTTGGCCATATAAGATAACACCCCCAGATTCCAGTGATTTGGACATGGATATCTTGTACGGGACATTTTTCAGTTTACCACGTTGCGGGAGATTTTAAGCAGGGCAACACTTAAGTTTACAAAGGTCCTACGGGGAGTGGTGTGACCCAGTAAGAAAGAACCCTCTGAAGACATTTATTAAACCTAACATGAAATAGCATGGTGGAAGAGTGGATTGAAGGAAGTTACAGCAAATTCACTGTACCTACCCTGGGTAGCAGCCTTGGTTAGAAGAGGGGCTTAGGAGTTAGACTGATTAATGTGGAACTCAGAAACCCAGAGCAAGTTAATTAACCTTTCTAAGCCTCAATTTCCTCATCTGTGAAAGCTGGATTATGATAATAGTATCTACCTTTTAGGGTTGTTGAGAGGAGTAAACTAAATATGATACATTGATTGGCACATGAGTAGGACTCAACAAAGCACGTTCTGGTGATGACTGATGTTCTGGAATCAGGTTCCTGAGCAGAGGTGGCTGGAAAACCATGAGACGGAGCACATTTCACCCAGTGGCCTCTGATCAACTTGCTGAACCAGTCCACTAAAAGAGAGATATTGATTATGCGCAGCACTGAAAGAATTCCTGGTTCTTAGTGGGATGGTTTGGCTACATTTAAATGCAGAAATCACCTGCAAGTAATATTGTTCTCTTAGACTATCACAGCCTGCTCATGACTTGACACCCTACATTTGATAAATGTTTAGCAGGAATAGTGTGTTTTTAATTTTAATGTGTAGTGTTTAAAGTCAATCAGTATATATTGTGCAGAGCATGATGCTTAAGTCATCATGTTTGGGGAACATAATGATTTGGGGAACAGACTGGAAAGTCAGTTTGGGGACGTTTAAAGGGGCCTTGAGTGGCAGGTAAGACCTTCAGACTTGATGGTGAAGACAGGGGGAAGCAGGTGCAGGCTTTGGAGTCAGAGGCATGACCTGATGAAAATGGTACCTGAAGGTGATAAAACGCGCATTGGTGGCAGGAGGAATCTGAGGTAGAAGCAAGGAAAAGACAGGGAGGCCACTTAGGAAGCTAGTGCAATTTCCCACATGTGAGGTGACTGGGACCCGACTGGGAGGGAAGCAGGGGGAGTGGAGGGGAGAAGAAAACTTGAAGGAAATCTTCCTTCAGATAAATTAGAGCTGATAAGGGTAGGTTCAGATGACAGGTGGTAGAGTAGGAACAATACAAGGGTAGGATCAAGAGAGATTGGTAGGTAGGCAAAGTGACAACAGTGCAGTGGGAGCCACTGAGATCTTTTGCTTGCCCTCGTGGGGAGGTGTCGGAGCTGCCTTGCTCACCTTGGGAAGGGTGGATCACCGCTGAGGATGACAAAATGAGGTTTGTGCAGAGGGGAAGTTCTGGGAGGCCCTGGAGAGGATCAGCCTCTACCCCTACTCTCCTGGGAGAATCAGCCTTTTGTGTTAAATTTTAAAAGCAGAAGTTGCCTGGCCATGATGGGGGCCACAGCCAATGAGGCAACCGGATGGGAGTGGCCCTAAGTGCAGAGGGGCTGGAGGAGGGTGGTCCTGAGGAGGGGGTGGGAGAGGGGGTGGGAAGCAGTGTGTGTAGTGTTCTGAGTCCTCACGAGGGTGGGTGGTGGAGGCCGCGGCAGATTCCAGCTGTTGTGCGGATGGTTAAAGGACACACCCTGAACGTCACAGCGGAGGGCCCAGCAGACAGAAGGAAGCATGCGTCGCTGTGCTCTGGCGCCCATCCTAGTGCCTGGTCCTCTCGCCGGTACCTCCCTGGTCGCTGTGTCAATTGTTTCCGCCCTCGTTTCCTTTCTTAGCAACAGGCTACTACTCCATGAGAGGCTGTTTGCTCGAAACCCCTCCAAGCCAGCTGCCTCAGATGGAAATTCTGCATACTCCCCTTCCTCCCTCCTTCCTTTCTTCTCTCTCTTTCCCCTACCTCTCCATTTTTCTTTCTGTTTTAAAAAACTTATTGAGGTGAAATTTGCATAACGTAAAATTAACAATTTCGAAGTGAACAATTCGGTTGCATTGAGTACATTCACAGTACCGTGCGACCACCTCCTCTGTTGAGTTTCCAAACATTTTCATCCCTCTAAAGTAAAGCCCCTTACCCAGGAATCGGTTTCTCCCCATCCCGCCTCCCCCCGGTTCCTAGCAACCACCAATCTGCTTTCCGTTTCTATGGCTCTATCTATTCTGGATATTTCATATAAATGGAATCATACAATATGTGACCTTTTGTGTCTATATTTATTATTGAGTAGCAGGCACATTCACAAGTTTCATAATTGAAAAGTCAGTGAAAGATAGTGATATGTTCTCTGCCCCATGGTCGCTTAATTCCTTCCCTGGAGGTAAAGAATAACCTCAGTATTTTTTGTTTATTATTGTTTTTGTTTTTCTGCCCTTCCAGATATACTTCATGCATATAAAAGCAAATATACATATATAAATATATATCTTCTTTAATCTACCGTTCTTCATTATGCTATAAGTATGATGGAATGCCATCACTTGAGTTAAGATGAATATTTTCACCAGGTCTATACAGGAACTCTGTTATCTGACTCTAAACCCACCATCTTTTCTTAAAATTAAAATTTATTGTGTTTTGTCGGATTATACATTTACTGTAGAGTTAATTAAAACTAAGACAAAGAAAAAAAAGCAAATATACATATATACACGCATATGTCTATCATCTATCTGTGTATTCATCATCTATCTATCTTCTCCTACACTGTTTGGACCTGATTTTTTTTCTCCTAACACTAGATCTTAGAAAGAGTTTCATTATCAGTATATTAAGGCTCCCTCATTCTTCTTTTAATAGTCTTTTAATGACTATTTTGTATTCTTGTGACTGAGTATATCATAATTTATTTAACTATTCCCCCCATTGATGGACTTTTAGGTTGGTTCCAATCTTTTGCTGTTATAGACAATGCCAGGATGAATTGCCTTGTACACAGGCCAATTTGCGCATGTGCACATGTATCTGCAGATAAATTAGGAGTCCAATACTCAGGGTTCAAACTTGGACACATTTAAGGTGAGATAAGGGTGGACACTTGCTACATTGTACAATAAATAACATTCATGGATAAGGAAACGTACTAGGCACTGTACTAAGCATTTTTAAAGCAGCTTTACTGCAATATAATTCATATCCCATAAAGTTCACTCACTTAGAGTACACTTCAATAGCTTTTAAATTTTAGTATATTCACAGTTTGTGCAACCATCACCACAACTGATTTTAGAACATTTTCACCCTCAAAATACCGCTGTACCTATTAGCCGTCACTCTCTATTCCCTTCTGCCCCAACTCCTGGCAACCACTAATCTACTTTTTGTCTCTTTGGATTTGCCCATTCTGGACATTTCATATGAATGAGATCATATAATATGTGATCTTTTAAAAAATTTTTTTATTTTGTTTATCCATTTTTTATACAGCAAGTTATTATTAGTTATCTATTTTATACGTATTAGTGTATACATGTCAATCCCAATCTCCCAATTCATCACATCACCCCCTCCCACCCGCTTTCCCCCCGCCTTGGTGTCCATACGTTTGTTCTATACGTCTGTGTCTCTATTTCTGCCTTGCAAACTAGTTCATTTGTACCATCTTTCTAGATTCCACATATATGCTTTAATAGAGGATATTTGTTTTTCTCTTTCTGACTTACTTCACTCTGTATGACACGCTCTAGGTCCATCCACGTTTCTACAAATGATCCAATTTCGTTTCTTTTTATGGCTGAGTAATATGCCATTATATATATGGACCACATCTTTATCCATTCGTCTGTCGATGGACACTTATGTTGCTTCCATGACCTGGCTATTGTAAATAGTGCTGCAATGAACATTGGGGTGCATGTGTCTTTTTGAATTATGGTTTTCTCTGGGTATATGCCCAGTAGTGGGATTGCTGGGTCATATGGTAATTTTATTTTTAGTTTTTTAGGGAAACTGCATACTGTTCTCCATAGCGGCTGTATCAATTTACATTCCCACCAACAGTGCAAGAGGGTTCCCTTTTCTCCACACCTTCTCCAGCATTTGTTGTTTGTAGATTTTCTGATGATGCCCATTCTAACCGGTGTGAGGTGATATCTCATTGTAGTTTTGATTTGCATTTCTCTAATGATTAGTGATGTTGAGCAGTTTTTCATGTGCCTCTTGGCCATCTGTATGTCTTCTTTGGAGAAATGTTTATTTAGGTCTTCTGCCCATTTTTTGATTGGGTTTTTTGTTTCTTTAATATTGAGCTGCATGAGCTGTTTATATATTTTGGAGATTAATCCTTTGTCTGCTGATTCTTTTGCAAATATTTTCTTCCGTTCTGAGGATTGTCTTTTTGTAATATGTGATCTTATATGTCTGGCTTCTTTCACTTAGCATGTTTTCAAGGTTCATCCGTTTTGTAGCATGTATCATTATTTCATTCATTTTTTATTGCAGAATAATATTCCATTGTATGGATATATCACATTTTATTTATTTATTTATTTATTTGGGTCTTTTCCACTTTTTGGTAACTATGAATAATGCTCCTGTGGACATTTGTATACAAGTTTCTGTGTAAACATATGGTTTCACTTTTCTTGGGGATATGCCTGGGAGTAGAATTACTAGGTCATGTGGTAACTCTATTTTTAAACTTTTGAGGAATTACCAAATTGTTTTCCAAGGTGGCTGCCCTATTTTATATTCCTACCAGCTGTGTATGAGGGTTCCAATTTGTCCACATCTTCAGTGACACTTGTTATTATTATCCGTCTTTCTCATCATACCTATCCTAGTGGGTGTGAAATTTTATCACATTATGGTTTTTTCTTTTTTTTTTTTATGAATTCCTATCTTTTTTTTTTAAATTTATTAATTTATTAATTTATTTATTTTTGGCTGTGTTGGGTCTTCGTTTCTGTGCGAGGGCTTTCTCTAGTTGCGGCAAGCGGGGGCCATTCTTCATCGCGGTGCGTGGGCCTCTCACTATCGCGGCCTCTCTTGTTGCGGAGCACAGGCTCCAGACGCGCAGGCTCAGTAATTGTGGCTCACGGGCCTAGTTGCTCCGCGGCATGTGGGATCCTCCCAGACTAGGGCTCGAACCCGTGTCCCCTGCATCGGCAGGCAGATTCTCAAACACTGCGCCACCAGGGAAGCCCCTCATTATGGTTTTGATTTGCATTTCTCTGATGACTAATGATGTTGAGCATCTTTTCATGTGCTTATTGGCCATTTGTGTATCTTTTTGGGAGAAATGTCTATACAGAGCCTTTGTCCATTTAAAAAATTGGGTTGTCCTTTTATTATTGAGTTGTAATAGTTCTTTACACCTCTTAGATACAAGTCCCTTATTAGATAGATGATTTGCAAATCCTTTCTCCCATTCTGTGGCTTATTTTTTCCCACTTTCTTGGTGTCCTTTGAGCACAAAGGCTATTAATTCTGATCAAATCCAATTTTTCTATTTTTTTCTTTTGTCATTTGTGCTTTGTGTCATTTGTGTGAAGATTTATTCCTATATTTTCTTCCAAGAGTTGTATACTTTTGTTGTCAAATGCAAGTTCATGTTCCCGACGCACAGTGAGGCCAAACGAATTAAAACAGAGGAGTTTGGAGCAGAGAGAGGTTTACTGTAGGATCAAGCAAGGGTGGCTTGTGCTCAAGAAACCTGAACTCCCTGATGGGTTTCAGGGAAGAGTTTTATAGGCAAAACTGGGGTGAGGGCTTGCAGTTTTAGCTCTTAAATTTAAGCTTATGATTCGTTTTCACTTAATTTTTGTATATGGCTTGAGGAAAGGGTCCAAATTCATTCTTTTGGATGTCAATATCTAGTAGTCCTGGCACCTTTTGTTGAAAAGATATGGTGAGCATTTTATACTGATTATCTCATTCACATCCCATAAAACCCTGGAAGAAGGTATTATTATTATCTCTTTTTACAGATGAAGAAACCAAGTCTTAGAAAGATTAAATAACTTGACCATGTGAAACCAAGCTGGACTCTGTGGGGCTGTCCTGGGTACAGATCCTTTCCGCGTCCCCCCGTTTCTTGTTTGTAGGAAAAAGACTTCAGCCTCCTAGACCTTCCCTGAATTCCAAAGGGCAGATTCAAACAGTTGTTGATCAGAAAACTGAGGGAATGCAGAAACAAAGGAGGAGCAATCATGAAACAATAATGCAGTGATAAAGAAGGATCTTAGTTCCTCCTCAAGGAATACACATACAATATACCTCTGAGTTCTTCTGCAGGAACTAAGGCCCCCACCCAGGTGTATGATGATAACTTCAGGCTGAGCACCAGATTCCTGGAGCACTGCCCTCTTACTTCACCACCAACCAATCAGAAGAAAGTCTGCACACAGTGGAAGATAATGAAGATGCTGACCCCCTCCCCAAATGATTAACTGCGATTAACTTCCGCTTTCTCCCTTTAAAAACTTTCATGGTTGAGCAGAATCTTCGAAGTTGTTTATTGGACATGAGTCCACCTTCTCCCCAGGTTGTCAGCCTCCTGAATAAAGCAACCTTTCCTTTCCAACCAACACTTTTCTCTTGAGTATTGGCTTTCAAGTGGTGAACAGTCAAACCTGAGTTTGGTAACACATGATCACAAAACTAATAAATGGAAGAACTAGATTTAAACCCATATCCTTCTGACACTAGGGACTACTTTATGCTGTAAAAGAACTTTGTAAATTGTAAAGCACTGTAGAAATGTGTTGTTGACACCCTGAAAGGAATAAACTTTCCAAAGGTGAATGTGTAAAGAGAGAAAACAGAGAGCAGACAACACCTATTTTATGGTTGGGGAAAAGAAATGAAGGTAGAGAAGAACTAGTTATAGATGGGGATCCATGAGACCAGGGGTTCTCAGACGTACAGATTTCATAGACATGGTTTTCACAGTATGACAACTGATATCGTGACCATTTTACTATAATATCATGTATAAAACTCACATAAGCGTCAGGTCAAGGCACTATGAAAAGAGTTATGGAAGACCACAAATATTTAGTCCTGCTAAGAATATTTTTAAAACACCTACCTTTTTCTATCATTATCACTTCAGAAAATCAACAGTAATTACAGAAAAAAGAACAATTCTTCCCAAGAAGTATGGAGATTATACCACCACATACACATGACACATTGTCATATACTGCATAGTAAATATTTCATAAGCGCTAACATATGTCCTGTGGGTACTGTTTTGTCTTTTTTCATTTCCCTGCAAAAATTTCCCTGCTAAAATTGTCAAAACCTCATTTCCCTGCTAAAATGGTCAAAAAGTCATCATTTGTAACTTTACCCTCTTTGAAAATAGGAACTGCATATTTCTTCATTGGCACATAGCACTCAATAAATGTTTTTTAAGTGAATAACAGACCAATTAAAAAAATGAATCAGCAACCTTGAGAACAAGGAGGGGGGAGGAAGTTAGTTTTAAGATATTTTAAGATACCTTATATTTTAAGATAATGTTCCTCAAGCATTACATAACTACTTGCATAGTGATATAACTAGTTATATTGGGCTCCAGCACAGATTCTAATATTCTGCCTCCTTCCCTCTTTCTTATGGGTCCTGCAATTAACTCAAAGTGCTTCCTTCCTCTTTCCAGCAGGAGAGGAGGTTGGTCTCTAAAGTTCTTTGAAGTCAGGGATAATGTCTCTTTAGTTTTGTGTTTGTACATCAAGCACCTGGCCTTGTGTATAGTATGTAGTAGGTGCTCAATAAATGTGAAAGGACTGAAGGACTCTGTGAGGCTAAGCCAATGGGGGACAGGGAGGCTGCCTTGGAGAAAGTAGAGAGACCTTGGAGGGAAAGGAGACTGACCAGGTTTTCCCTGGGGTAAGATCCCATGCTCCAATCCTGCTGGATGCAGATACCTCACCCATCTTCCTCAGGCTGAAATTCTGTTAAGAGTTTTGCTGTAGGTGGGGCTGTCTGGGTTATAAGACTTATACTCTCCTGCTTCAGGTAATTTCATCACTGCTTGAACATAAAGCTTGTACACTGGTACTTTTTTTTTTTAAATTTTATTTATTTATTTATTTATTTTTGGCTGTGTTGGGTCTTCGTTTCTGTGCGAGGGCTTTCTCCAGTTGCGGCAAGCGAGGGCCACTCTTCATCGCGGTGCGTGGGCCTCTCACTATCGCGGCCTCTCTTGTTGCGGAGCACAGGCTCCAGACGCGCAGGCTCAGTAATTGTGGCTCACGGGCCTAGTTGCTCCGCAGCATGTGGGATCTTCCCAGACCAGGGCTCGAACCCGTGTTCCCTGCATTGGCAGGCAGACTCTCAACCACTGCGCCACCAGGGAAGCCCGTACACTGATACTTTGATAGCAGGTTTGTTTTTCTCCTAATTTAAAACAGAAAATCCTTGTCCTTTTACATCTGAACGCATCTAGCATTTCCCCTCAGGCAACCCAAGTCCTTTGACTGGACCACTTACAGGCAAGTGTGCCCCTAGGATTTGCAGGATCTGGGAAATAGTACAAATGGAAGTCCATATGTCTAAATATTTTAAAGCTATAAATCAAGCTAAACAATTGTTAAATTATGTTCGATCCTCCTACATTGACAAATACATGTAGAGCTATAGTTTTCTTTTTGTTGTTGATCTTAGTTCCCCGACCAGGGATTGAACCCGTGCCCTTGGCAGTGAAAGCTCCAAGTTCTAACCACTGGACCGCCAGGGAATTCTCTATAGTTTTCATATAACTGAAAATTGGCAAAATATCAAAGATGACTGAATCCAATTATTATTACAAAATTGGAATATATTATCATGACAACATAAATTCAATTTTCAAATAAAATTGTCACTTCTTATGTTTTCAAGAATTATTTTTCTAAGATATTCAAAATCAAAAGGGAAGAAATATAATTCATAATTAACAAATGTTAAAAATTAAACCAAGTATTTAAATAAAGTTGAAACTTTTTACTTGACTTTTTGAAAATGCAATAAAATCTTCTTAAATATTTTTATCAAAAGCTACTGATGATTCTAGTGTTCAGTGTCAAGTCAGTGTCACATTTCACGTACATTATGCCTAGACCTATATTAAGAGCAATATGAAGTGTTTAATTCTGCAAAATACTCATCAGCCTCCGTGTGAACTGTTGCAAATACTGCATTAATTTGTGAGTACCTCTGGGATCTTAAATTAGAGCATGTAGAGAAGTAAGAAAATGTATACTTGGTGCTACTGGGAGGTGGTATATTCTTATACAAGAATCTATTGTATCCAAGGCATCTTAGTGGAGGGATCTGACAAGTGCACTTGTCTTTTTTCTGTTACCTAAGCTCTTCCATTGTTTTGTATACTACTGGCTCTGAAGCAGTCTCTGTGTGCACAGGTAGTGGCACAACCCACAAGCTTCACAGCATTCAGATGTTGTCACCTTTTGTGTCAAGGACATTGGGCAGGAAACATGAAGAAGCAGTTCCCTGGGGCCTGAGCAGTGTCATCCATGAGAGGGGGTGTCGCAGTGCTGAGTGTCAGATCCCAAGTAACCAAAGAGTCGTGTATTCTTTAACGCATTTGTGTGTGTTTGTGATTTGCAGGATCCCCTGCAAGCATGGGCCAAGAGCAGAGTCTATCCCTACCCAGCCCTAAGAGAAATACTGACTTTAGGCATGGGGTGAGATTACAGGTATATGATCTTTCTGATCAAAATCTCATTTTCTGTGAGGAATGCAGAGAGGAGGTGGAGGTGGAGGGCGGCCCAATATTCTCACTTTGCTGACAAAAATAGGCTTTCCCAGCTGACTTGGGTAGCATAGTCATTTAAGTGTTGCCCTATCTGCCAATCTGGCTGTTACAATTCACTGAATTGCAAAAGACAGACACAAAGTTTCTCATTCATTCATTCACTCACTCAAGGCGGATTTTCTGAGCACCTGTTTTGTGGGTGTTTTTCTGGGTTCAGGGAGTAAAGAACTGAATGACACTGTGAGGGTCTCACAATGTAGAGGAGACAGACTTGACCATGAATAAAGGTAACACTGTGAGGTGAGTACTTACAGGTGTGTTTAAGGTGCTTTGGGAACACAGAGGAAAGAGTAACTGCAACGTCATTGTGGGTTGGCTTAGAGAAGGCTTCAGAGGATATGGCAGAGTAATACTAGCTTCCATTAGTTGCTAACTGAATGCCTGCCATGTTCCAGGCTCTCTACATATACTGTCATGTTTACTTCCCACAATAACTTTCAGAGGTAGTCATTTATGTCCATTTTACAGATGAGAAAATTGAGGACCAGAAAGGTTAAGTAACTCAATACCACACATCTAGTATGTGGTGGTGTCAGAGTTGTAACTCCCAGATCTTCCTAACTCCACTATGGATGGACTTTCCACTCTGTGCTGATATTTCAAGAGTATTGAAAGATGTGTAGGAATTTACTTGAGTGAAACAAGGGGGTAAAGAGCATCCAGGCAAGAGCACCGGCATTTGTTATTCAAGATTTCAGGAGTAAACTAAAATTATAATGCATAGCATATTTGCCTTCCATAAAGATGAAATCACATAAGGGTGTAATTACAGCCATTTGACTGACTTGTATAGGGTCCTTTGCAAATCCCTTTGCTAGGTTGATTTATAATACTTTCTAACAAGTTCTTGGTAACATCTAAATTCTCTCCATTCAGACACAGCATTCCTACTCTTTCATAAATATTTTCCCGTGCGCGCGCGCGTGTGTGTGTACGTGTATGGGGTGCAGGAGGGTGCAGGAAGATTCTCTAGTGGGTGCTCCTGGTAACCTCTCTTGGATTTGTTTTTTCTAAGCCTATTTAATCTCCAAGTTAGTTTTCCAGACATTCTCCAGCAAGCAGTTTGAGATGTGACCCCACGTCCTGTCTCTGGCACCATCCTGGGGGTTACATGGATTCTCCAACATAGAATCATTAGCGCTGGGGTCCAGTTTGAGGTCAGTAAAACAAACCATCCAAGAAACACAAAACGATCTGGTATACCCTTCCCCACTCCCTCACCCAAGTTCTACTCGTTTCTCAAGTTTTTGCCCAAATCATTCCTCTCGATGCATTTTCAGTTGGAACTACAGTAGTGTTTTTCTTGTTAACGTTTCCCCAAAGCTTGTTATAGATTGAATTTGCTCCAGTTGGCCTCAAGTGATTTTTAAACAGTTGTTTCCAGTATAACTACAATCACAACGCGGATTCCCCACAGCATTTGTTTACAAGTCTGCAACCACACACAGAGGGAGTGTAGGGTACGGGGAGAGGGGGGTCCAGGCTTCACCGTCTTTGTTTCTGCAGTGCCTCGCATGTGCTAGGGACTCCGCGTTTGTCGACTGAGCCTACGAGGGCCCCGCGAGGGAGGGCAGCTGGCTCGGGTGTGGAACGCGGCGCCGGACTCAAAATTGAGGTTTAGCCTCGCGTGGTCGACCTTAAACCCAGCGCTTCCTGCCCGCCCCTCCTTCCCGGACCAAAACCAGCCCTTAAACGCGGGCTGGGCGCAGGCTAGAGGCGGGCGCGGGGATCGCCGGGCGCCTGCGCAGGCATCCGCCAGGTGGGCAGGTACCTGGGCGGGGCGCGCCGTGGTTGGCGGCGGCGGGGGCCGAGCCCCCGGAAGAGCCCGCGACTCAGCCAGAGCAACAGGCTGCCGGCGCGGGGCTGGAGCTGGGGTGGATCGGGCCCGTCATGGACAAGCTGAAGAAGGTGCTGAGTGGGCAGGACACCGAGGACCGGGGCGGCCTGTCCGAGGTGAGTGCGCCGCGGCGCCCAGCCGCCTGGCCGCGCCCTCTCCGCCCCGAGGGTGCTGCGCCCCCGCCTCGGTGGAGGGTCCGCGGGGGGCCTGGGAGCGCGCCGGGGCTCGGGGGTCCGGGTGACACCGGAACCCCACCCCCAGCTCCGCCGGCGCCGGTTGCTGGCTGGTAGGAAAGGCAAGCAGGACTTACAGGATTTCGTGGAAAGCAGCTCTGCCACTGCTCCTTCCCCCTCCTCTCCAGGGCTCCGGACCCCCGCGCTCCCCCCACTCCCCACCCCAGGTGCCAGGGCCCACTCTGCACAGGGCAGTCGGCACCTGTTTACTTTTTTGTCCTGCACCCTTCAGCCTTCCGCGTCCCATCCCCCACAAAGGGAGGGCCGAGCTGGAGCAAAACCTAGAAACATCTGCGAAGGGGAGGGCAGACATTCCCGCTCGGCGGCCCCATCCCTGCAGGCCAGGGAAAGGGCTTTAGGGCCGAGCTAGGCTGGGGCCTCTGAGAACTTGGCGGAGGGAGTCCTCGTAGGGTAGATCGCCTGCGCCGGGGGCCTGGGTGACCGCCGCGAGGCGGGGCTAGTGGCCGCGCCCGGCTGCTCCCGGCTGCGTTCCTGCCCAGTTTAGGTTGTGGGGTGTGACACTCGCACCCGACCTTGTGCGCAGTGTTGCTGTAAACTACCCCCAGGAAAACCGTGAACTCCTGGACGGCTGGGACCACATCTTGTTTCTCTGTGCACGCACAGCGGGTAGACTCCGTAGACGCCCAGGACCTCATGAGGCCGCCTGCACGCTTGTTTGTTTTTTTAGAAAGGTTTGGTCGAGCTGAAATTTGGGCATTAATGCCCTATGTTCTAGAGCCACATAGGATGTTTATTTCCTATTTCTAGTGCTTTGAGTTTTGCTTTGTTTTTTTTCCTCCGTGAATGATAAAATAATATTTCTCTTTATTTTTTGGCGTATTCCGTGGGCCTCAGTTTCCTCATCTGTAAAATGAAGCTGTTGCACAAGATAATATGGCTTCTTTCAAGTTGGAACCTAAGTTTTTCCTCTGATTTTCATCACTGTCTCAAGTGGCTATCCCAGTATGCTTCTTTCACTCGCTTTTGTGGTCGCTGATTTTATTGTGACTTTTGTGTGACCCTGATACCTTCACCCCCACCATGAAATCTCGGAACCCTAAAAGTTGCTCTCTGAATCTTCACCTTGAAGAAGCAACACTACAGACATTGAGTGTTATAGGAATTGGAGTTTTAACTTTTTTTGACATTTCAAAACAGCCTGTGGCTTCTTTTAAATCTGTTGCCTTTATTAATTGGTCAAGGCTCGGTAATAATTTCATGAGTTCCTCGTTCTTGATTTCTGGCTTCTTGTATGAACTCACAAGCCAAACCTCAGACTGGGCCTAAGAAAACTTATGTGGTTGACAGTCATGCTTATCTAAAGCTTTATGTTGCACGGACTGTCAATAAGGTTTTAGAGCAGCTGGGGTTCAAGAGGGCGATGTTTTCTCTTCCTGTGGACTCTTGTGGGGACAGTGGGGATGATGCAGATATTTTGATTTAGAAAATCATCATGAAGTGGTGGACAGACCCTCAAGAGTGAATGATGTAGTACAGATTGAAAACATAAAATGCTGAGTTAGTTTTTACCTAAAATAGTGAATGCCTGTGTTGGACACAATGAAGGGCTTTAAAGAGTTGTAAGCTCAGGCATGTAGAATCTATTTTAGAAAGACTAGGTGCTTCTGTCTTGTTCTAAAACACTGCTGTCAGTTTCCTCTCTCTGAGTGTGAGATTCCTGTTTATGTACATCATTGTGTGGCACTTCCTGAGCCCCAACTACCAGGAAGCATTTTGTGTCCAGCTGAATTCACTCTCAGGGTTGTTTTTGGCTCAGTTTTTACTTATTAGGTCAGGGCCTCCTTGAAAATGTTGGTACTGACTTGATTGGCTCACATTTCCCATGGTTTTGAGGCTGGCAAGGCTGGAGGATGCTGGTGAAATTTCTGTTTTGTGTGGGAAGTTGGACTTGGTGGCCTTAAAGTCTCTTCACATTCAATTATAAAAACAGATGTCACCAGAAGTGAGTGCTTTAAAAAATTGTTATCCTTTTAGCTAGTGGGAAGCAGCTGCATAGCACAGGGAGATCAGCTCGGTGCTTTGCGACCACCTAGAGGGGTGGGATAGGGAGGGTGGGAGGGAGACGCAAGAGGGAGGGGATATGGGGATACACGTATGCATATAGCTGATTCACTTTGTTACACAGCAGAAACACAACACTGTAAAGCAATTATACTCCAATAAAGATGTTAAAAAAAATTGTTATCCTTTTAATGCAAAAAATAAAAATATGACTAGTTCTGTTTCTCCTACATATGAAACTGGGGAATTATAAAACTTGCCTGGTGATGTCTAGTCACAGATGGCCTCTTGATGAGTTTTGTGATTGATACTTGGTCTTCATAAATCCACCTTCAATCTTCAGTTTCTAGGGGCTTCTTTCTGAAAGTACAGGCTTTATGTTTTCTCTACAGGATTGCAGGGACAAGGAGGGTCTGAATTGTACCCGGTTTGAAAGCACAGGAATGAGGCACAGTGTTCCTTTCTCACCTTCTTCCTGTTACCAACCCTGTTTCCCCGAACAGTTCTCAGCTTTTCTTCTTTTGGCAAGAGCCCCTCTTCTCTCCACATCCCAGAGTCAAAGGGACCCTTGTGCATAACTGCCGGTCAGACAGCCTGTGAGCTCTTTGCCTACAGATTCCATCCAGGTGCTATTCCAGCTACTCTAATTTCCCAAACGTGCGCTAGCACTGTTTCCAGAAACCATGAATTTAAGGAGTTATTTTACATCAACGGAGTTGATTTTCACAAATCGGCACAAAGAAGTTTTTAGCTTTCACCGGATCCAGTTGCAAGTGGAGCAACGGCTTCCTCTGGCCTGTGACTAAGCATGCTTGGGAAAGAACTTGCAACCACGTAGATGAAAAGTTCTCGCCCCCTCCCTCATTCTGGCAAATAGGGTGACATTTGGATGGGAGTCAGCTTGAGATACATGTAGAACCCACGTGTTACTTTCCTTTTTGAAGCAGAAACCGGAACTGCTTCCTGTCACGAGTGATTTTAATTTTTATAAGAGCTGACATCTCACCGTCCTGTTGAGACTATTTTGTGCTCTAAATACCAAGGCCGTGTCAAATTGATACTTAACCTTGCGGCTTATCCTGTAAAAAAAAACGGGTGAATCTTTTAAAATGTCTCCGTTGATGCCAAGTAATGCTCAGGCAAGGAATCCAATCCAATCCCACTACCACAATTTTCTTCTTGCACGTAGCTCTGTTCATTTTTCCACCTTGGCAAGGTTAGTTCTTTGGTGCTTGCATGAGTAGGAAGAGCAGTGGCTTTCGATTTTCTCCTGTCCTTGTGGGAGGTTGAACAGATTAGTCAGAAGGGGTCTAACCCGAGTGTCTGGGGTGCCAGTGAAGACTGGTAACAGAGCATCACAAGACTCATTTTGGGGGAGAGGTGTTCCTAACGTGGGACCAGGTGGCCCCTCTGTCAGCTCCTAACACCCTACTCCCCCGGAGTGTCACCACCCCTGAGCGTGCCATTCTGTGTAGGGTCATATGTTGCCATATGTTTCTGTGAGTGCTGTGTGTGTGTGTGTGTGTGTGTGTGTGTGTGTGTGATGAGCCCCACTTTCAATATGTGTGAACATATGGGGCAGATAACCTGCCCTAAATACCTGTCTCCTGAGTGGGGAGGAAGCCATGCTGTAGTGAAGCCTGCCACGTCTGAGGAAGCCCCTGGACCTGCTCTTCCAGCTTCTGGTTTGACAGGAAGTTTAGAGACAGGGTTGAGAATAGCCCTCTGAGCTGGGAGCAGTCAAGGCTGAGGGAGTTCTCGGTTTAGTGACCCTGGGAACCTCTGCCACCACTGCCTTCCTCCATCAGCTGGGGGGATGTGTGGTCAGTAGCTGTCACCACATTGCCAGATGGGGACTGTGCTGGCCACTTGAGGTGAGCCCTGGGTGAATGAATACGCAGGGGGCCTGGCTGCCCTGCCTTGGCTGGGCGGGAGGAAAGGCCTTTGGTCTCCCTGGCAGCTGCCTGTGCAACTTGGAGCAGCTGTGGCCACTGCATGAGGTTGACAGACTAGGAAGGTCTCTGGTGCAGACACTTGGCTGTCATCTTTGACATGGGGAAAGAATCCTCAGGAGTACTCACAGGCTCCCTTGTTTTAGCGGGGCTTTTCTGGAAATCTCGGCCTCCTCTCAACTTTGCTCTTGGGAAGGATTAATCATGGTGACAGAGAGGGATGAGTAGGGCAGTCATTAATTAACTAGGATCCATCTCACATGTGGGTGACTTGGCTGATGCCGGCACCTTGAAGAACAACTTCTGCACCAAGAGTGAATAGACTCGGTTGAGAGTCCTGATTAGGATGAGAGCCTGAGCCCTCCCGGGTCCCAGAAAGGCCGGCAGGAGCAGTGATTCCTGAAGCTTGGCTGGTTGACTTAGGAGATGGTGCCCCTTGAATCCAACTGCGCGAGTGCCACCCCTGTCTTTTCCCCTTTCCCTGGGCCCTGCCTGGGGGAGCTCACACCTTTCCAGTTGTGATCCTCATCCTGCCTGGGCTGCCGTAAGGGCTCAGGCTGCTCTAGGGTCTGCTGTCTTGCAGACATGGGGTGCTGTGTCCATGGGGACATGGGTTCGAGCCCTGCTCCAGGAAGATCCCACATGCCACGGAGCAACTAAGCCCATGCGCCACAACTACTGAGCCTGTATGCCACAACTACTGAAACCCGTGTGCTCTAGGCCCTGTGTGCTGCAACTACTGAAGTCCACGTGCCTAGAGCGTGAATGGCCATCATCAAAAAGTCTACAAACAATAAACACTGGAGAGGGTATGGAGAAAAGGGAACCTTCCTACACTGTTGATGGGAGAGTAAATTGGTGCAGCCACTATGGATAACAGTATGGAGGTTCCTTAAAGAGTGAAAATACAGTTATCATATGATCCAGCAATCCCACTCCTGGACACGTATCCAGAAAAGATGAAAACTGTAGTTCAAAAAGGTACGGGTACCCCAATGTTCATAGCAGCACTATTTACAGTAGCCAAAATATGGAAGTAACCTAAGTGTCCATTGACAGAGGAAAGGATAAAGAAGATGTGGTGTGTGTATATATATATATATATATATATATACACACACACATATACACACACGTGTGTGTGTGTATATATATATATATTCCATTTTATATGGAATATATATTAATATACATATTAATTATATATAATGGAATATTACTTAGCCATAAAAATGAATGAAATAATGCCATTTGCAACAATGTGGATGGATGTAGAGATTGTCTGATTACTTCACTTCATATGATAAAGACAAATATATCACTTATATGTGGAATCTAAAAAACTGATACAAATGTACTTATTTACAAAACAGAAACAGACTCAGACATAGAAAACAAACTTATGGTTACCAAAGGGGAAAGGGGAGAAGAGAGGGGTAAAATTAGGAGTTTGGGATTAACAGATACACACTACTATATATAAAATAGATAAACAACAAGGACTTACTGTATAGGATAGGGAACTATAGTGAATAGTGAATATCTTATAATAACCTATAATGGAAAAGAATCTGAAAAAGAATACATACATGTATAACTGAATCACTTTGCTGTACAACTGAAACTAACACAACATTGTAAATCAACTATACTTCAATTTTTAAAAAACTGAATCATATGCTATGCTCAAAGACTGAGTAATTGTATCTACCTAAAATTTGAGGAAACAAGCTCATTTACAATGTAAGACTAATTAAATTAATTAAAGGGGAGTGGTGATTATAATAAAGTACATCTTATTCTAAGGACAGTAAATGAAATAACATGGATGGGATCCACATAGCTGTACCTTGATGAAGCACGAACCTACACTTCTTTTTTTTTTTTTTTTTTCAACCTACACTTCTAAATAGCTACGACACCAGCAGAAAATTGGACGTAACAGTCTTTGACATATGCATAGCCAAAAATTTCTTAAATATGGGTCCTTTTTAGATTTCAACATATCCAGGTTTCTGTATTTTCTTTCACATGTATGGTTTCTGTCAGCTCTTTATGTTGGCCTGGATCCTTTAATTCTACTTCTGTATTTGAATATCTACTTCATATATAACAACAAATAGAATACATAATTTAATAAATGACCAAGAGAAAATGGCCATATTTGTATTCACACACCTAATATCTTTCCACATCAAAGAGAGTGGAAATGTTATCAAAAGATATTTTCCTTTTACTATTATTAAAACCGTAATAAATGACCATTCTCATGGAATTTGAATCATCTAAATTGAAATATAAGTGTCTCATGCTACATAATATCCCATACTAATATGTTTGTCCTTACTTAATGTCAAAGATATTTGAAGATGACTTTACTTATAATAAACAGGACATGGTGGAGCATTTATGCATAGGATAATATTCTGGAACAGTCTCTGAGGTCAACCTTGGCATAATTTGACTTGTGGTTGTAACGGTATCTTATTCTAAGTACAGTGATTTCCTCATAAACATGGTCAAATCATTTTGTGGTAAAAACAAGAGAAAGTACATATAGCATACATGACACAGTACAGCACTAGACAGATTTTTTTATAATAAACACTCTTTAGGAAAAATGGAATGCATGTGTTTTTCAAATATAATTTTTCTAAGATCTAACTCTGTTACAAAGGCATATATCTTTAAAGCAATGAAACTTTAAAAATTTTGTAATATAAAGAACAGTGCACTCAAAAAAAAGAACCCAGTGATCATTCCATTCACTATTTTTCCACAGTTTTCTTGAGCTCCTCTTTTGAACTCAATAGCATCTGTTGGATAATTTTATAATTCCCTATGGAGTAAGAAACCAGAAGTTATCTATAAGTTTCCATGGATGATTTTACAGTTCATTATGGAGTAGGAAAGTAGATAATACCTATACATTGTCAAGATAAAGTTAAGGGACTTCCGTGGTGGCACAGTTTGTGCCACAGGTTTTACCAAGGATCAAAAACGCTAAATTTCTCTATATGATTTCCAGTGATGGAAACAAGGCAGAGACAGTAAGCACCCAAAGTGGTGAGTTAGCACTTTCCGGATGCCTGTCGTCCTCATGGAAGAGACCCTGGAACTATTTGTTGGCCCGTTTGTGTCTGTACATCTGCATGATCCTCTGACGGAACATGTCAAACATGTCTTCTTTGTGCTTCTGCCCGTCGGCACCCAACCGCTCCCCTTCCGAGGCAGTTCCCACGCTGATGAGCTCCCTGATGCCCTTCCCACAGGAGCCCAGGCCGTGGCCCTCCTTCCAGCCCATCTTCTGTAGCATCTGGAACCCCAGGTTCTTGTCAGTCAGTTTCTGCTGGGCGAAATCAAAGTCCTGGGGTGTCTTCTTCTTGGACACGGGACGACCCCGAGGCCTGACATAGGCAATTCGAACTGGTTCGTGAACTTTGGGCTCCTGGATGAGACATAGCACAGCTGTGGGACACAGCTCGGGTCCCACCAGCCCATCTCTTCAATCCACTTCACTGTTGGTGAAGTGCATTGTGCTTGAGGCAGAGTTTCCACCTCTGGAGATGTCCAACCAGAGGCTCGGTAGCCTCTGATCAGCTGCTGGAGAAGAGATTCATGGATGGATGAGGAGCTGGAGTCAGTGATCATGAGGGCCCCTGTAGCTATGCACAACTAGGATTCTGTGTTGCTGCCTTCCTCTGTACAAATTCTAAACTTAAGTATGTGTCCTTTGTTTTTGGTGATTAAATATGCATATACATGTATGTAATTAGTTTTTTAAATATTTCAGGTTGTTGAGGCAACTTCATTAAGCTCGGGCACCAGAATAAAAGGCTTCATTGCCTGTTTTGCTGCAGGAATTCTCTGCTCACTGCTGGTAAGACTGCCCTCCCCTCCTCCATCTTTTCCCCCTGCATTCCTTCCCTCTATCTTTCCACTTTCATCTACCTCCTTTTCTCTTCACCGAAATGCATGGATAAGAGGAGGGGGAGGTAAGGGAGGTGGTGAGGGAGCTGAGGGGAGCGGGGAGGGGAAAAGGTTCCTCTGTGCGCTCCTGGTTCGGGGGCTGTGGTGGGGTGTTCCTCACGTGCAGATACTCTGTGCCTTACCTTCCAGGGAACTCTTCTGCTCTGGGTGCCCAGGAAGGGACTGTACCTCTTCGCAGTGTTTTACACCTTTGGTAACATCGCATCTCTTGGGAGGTAACAGTTTTTTAAATCTAACCTTAGCCAATTGTTAGATGGGAAAATGGATGTGTGTTGTGTTTGGAGGGAGGTGAAGGAGGATGCTTCCATAGTTTTAAGGATTTGGAGAGAAAAGAGGTAGTTAAAATACATCACTTTCATATCCTATCACTTCAACATATATATATATATATATTCTATTTTTTCTTTTTTAACTTCAACATATTTTTATATCTTAGTTCATCCTTGAAGTACCACTGGAGAAGGCAGGAACTGTAGTACCAGTGTGATTTTATATGGCACGGAGCAGTTGAATGATTTCTTCAAAGTTTACAACACCGCCCTCTCCATTGCTCTAGTCTTACTGCTGCTGCCCCTTGCTGATTGACTCACATGCCCACACCCTGTGCTGGGCTCTGAGGATTCAGGGACAAGCAGGGTTTGGTTCCTGCTGTGATGGAGCTCACTGGTTGGCCAGGTAGACAGACATATAAACTGATAATATAATAGGGTATGGAGAGAGCAATGCTCAGGGAAGGGCAGGTGGGCTGATCTGATGTGACCTGGGGAGACAGGAGGGCTTCCCGTAGAAGGTGATATCTGAGCTGCTTTTAGCTCTGGCCTCTATCACTGCTCATCTGAAGACTACAGGAGTTCCTTGTTGGGCTTCTCTGCCTCTTTTATGGACCCTCGCCAGGCCATTTTCCACAGAGCTGTGGAGCCATTCATTTATAGCCTTGCTTAGCCCCCTTAGTGGCTTCCCATTCCCTCTCAACGGGTGAAGTCCAAAACCCTCAGCATGCATACAGGACAGGCCCTTCGAGTCGTCCTCCCCAGCCAGGCTGAACTTGCATTTCTCCAAACGTCTTTGTGCTTTGCTTGGGCTGTTTTCTGTGCCTGGGGTGCTGCCCTGTCTGCACCCCCCATTTGATGGGTACTTGCTCATTTGTCAAGACCTGACTCAGAAGTCACCTCTTCCATGAAACTTCTCTTAATTCCCTTTTCCCCTCCAGAATCAATGACCTTCTCCTTTATATGGGCTCTGTCTATCCCATATATATTTATGTGACAACACAGATAGCATTTTATTACACTGACTTGTTACAAGTCTACCACTTGACAAGGGCTGCACTTCTGTCTTACTTGTCCCTAATTGTCCCCAAACCTAGGTCTTTTTCTGCCTGGAAATGTTAACCAAATGATTAAGTGCAATGCACTGGCCACCTGCTTAAACTTAATTTATTAATTCTGGTTTTTTTCAAGTTGTTTTTTTTTTTTTTAATTTAATTTTTATTTTATATTGGAGTATAGTTGGTTTACAGTGTTATGTTAGTTTTAGGTGTACAGCTAAGTGATTCAGTTATACGTATACATATATGTATTCTTTTTCAGACACTTTTCCCATATAGGTTATTACAGAATACTGAGTAGAGTTCCCTGTGCTATACAGTAGGTCCTTGTTGATTATCTATTTTACATATAGTGGTATGTATATGTTAATCCCAAACTCCTAATTTATCCCTCCCCACCATGTTTCCCCTTTGTTAACCATAAGTTTGTTTTCAAAGTCTGTGAGTCTGTTTCTGTTTTGTAAGTTCATTTGTATCATTTTTTTCTTTTGATTCCACATATAAGTGATATCATATGTTATTTGTCTTTCTTTGTCTGACTTACTTCACTTAGTATGATAATCTCTAAATTTATTAATTCTTATGATAGTATAATGCTGGCCCTTGGAGATGTCTAATCTTGCCTCCAAAGCTCTCTCAAATACTAACTTTTGGGGGGTTATGCTTTGGGCAGACAGCATAGGTTATGATGTAGAGTCTAAACTGAGCATAAATATATGGGTGTGTTGGTTAGTACAAAAGAACTATTTAGCAAATCCTAATGGGACAACTTTTCGAAGCATTGCCCAGGGAAATAATAAAGGGAGCGAATTGTTATTCTAGGGTGTGTCTAGGAGTTTGTGGCTCTACCTGTAATCTTTTATATTTTTGTATATATGCTGCATTTAATTTTTAAGGCCACCCTTGGCTATTGCTTCTTGTTCAACGTAGGCTCAAGAGTGCACTCAGCGCAAACACTTGACCTGGGAGTGCAGCTTTGAATTCAAATGGAAACTTAATGGCACTTCAAAGAGAGGTAGACTTATTTAACAAATTTTTGTTTTTAGAACACTCAGTAGCTAATGTCATCTGCTGGTTGGCTTGTATTAAACGCTGGCTGTAAACCAGCTACGCCTGGGGTGATGCCACACGGGGCGTTTCTGTCAGGAGTCGGGAAGCATGACCTGTACCTGGCCCTGGCACTTGCCGTGTTAGGCGTGAGTGTCTGCTTCATTTGTGTTTACTCTTTCTCACTAGCCACCTGTCAAGTTCCATCCCTACAGAGGGCAAGCTGGGGCTGTCTTTTGGAGCTTGGGAATCCAATAGATGTGGGTTGGAATGCCAGCTCTTTTATGGGCTTAGCTGTGTGATCTTGGATAAGTAAATTAACCTTTCTGAGCTTTATTTTCTCAGCTCTAAAATAAGTGTAATAATACCTAACTCACAGAGCTGTTGAGGGGATGAAATGAGATCATGTACGTGATATCTAGCACTTAGCAAGTGTTCCACACATCACAGATGATATTCCTATCAACATTAGAATTATCCTCTGGAGATTACAAAAGAAAATGAAATGCTCTACCTTTTAACAGAAACTACCTAAGCCTGTAAGATGTGGTTTTTCTTTTTTAGATTACCTGAGTCTCTTTGGTTTGTTTGTTTCCATGGGTAGGTTGTTAAGGAGGTGAGGTAGCACCTGGAAGGGAGGGGTCCTCTAACCTAGTGGTTATGGACGTGGTTCCGGAGTCAGACCTACATGCATCTACAACCTCACTCTACCGTATTCTAGTTGGGTGGCCTTAGATAAGTAACAAGTCCTTTCTGGACTTAAGCTTCTTTGTCTGCAAAATAAGTATGATGACTGTTCCTATAATCAACTTCATAAATTGTTAATGGACTAAATAAGAATAAGGCACAAAAGGCCCTGAAGCACAGTGCCTAGCTCAGTCACAGCTTTTCACGTGTCAGCTACTATTACTGCTATTATTGCCACAGGTGAGCTGGGGGAGGCGATGGGGAGGCACCTTGGTTTACCTCGTGTGCTTCTGTTCTGGTCTGAACGGCTTATGTGTGTTTGCCTCTTAGCACTGTCTTCCTCATGGGACCAATGAAACAGCTGAAGCGAATGGTAGAGCCTACGCGTTTGATTGCAACCATCATGGTGCTGGTAAGGTCTGCCTGTTACCTGGATGTCTAAAATAGGAGTGTTTGTTTCTGCTGTTTGCAATTTTTTTCCTCTTAAACGTAAAGACTTCTATCCTTTTCCCTTTCATCTTGACTTACTATCTGATGCCTGTAACCACTGTGGCAGAAGGGGGCATTCTTCATCTAATAATTTTTCCTCTCTTCCCCGACTTGTGTTTCAGTTGGTGTTAAGGTACGGCCAGTTCTATAAAGCCCCTCCAGAAGGTGTTGCTTCTTAAATTTGGCAAACTCATGTGGTAATAAGAGAGCTCTGACACCTCCTGGTGGTGGGCGATGCCACACACAAGGAGAGCTTAGAGGGAATAACTGGGGAACGCAGGGTTCATTCTCTCAAGTGGGTGTCAAGTCTCCTAGCACAGGCTCTTTTTCCCCTTGTCGTTCTCTGACTTCGGGATCCTGTTTGTTTTTGTCAGTTTTCCTGAAGCAGCTCTGCTTTCCTCATGGCCCAGCACCCCTGTTCCCTGCTCTCACCACAGTGTCTTCAGTCTTGTCCTATCTTCCTGTCCCATTAACCCAGAATGCCTCTCCCTTCCTTGGGCCATTTCCTTCCATGGGACCATCCCATCATTCCAGATGACGTTCTCTGGACCGCTGTTACAGTTATCAGTATTGCATTGTCTAGACCTTGAGCAACATACTTTGTAGTTTCATTTGTGCACATCTCATTTGTTCAGGTGGGTAAGTTCTCCAAGGCCATGGCCACACTTGCTACTATTTTGTATCCTTTCAGAGCATCGGGCACAATGCTCGACACCAAGAAATTATTTCGTTCATATTTATTGAGTAGTTACTGATACAGCAGGATGGAGAGGACAGGCATGACTGACAGCTGGACTACTAATTGTTTTTGGCCATCCCTGGATGTAGATGGCCTGGATAAGTCTCTTGCAAAAAGAACTTACTAAGAAAGGACTCAGGGACAGTGTTAGGTGACATGTAAACAAATCGTTGACTCTCTGGCTGTGAGATTGACATCTTGTGTTAACCTTTGTCCTCACATGCCCTTTCTACTCCAGACATTAGTGTTTGGCAGGAGTTAAAGAGGTGTGTGTTTAACCTACTTTAGTATGTTGGAATGGAAGGATGGATGGATGGGTGGACCAGAAATGTGCTTGTGTTTGCTGGGCAGAGATTCTGGGAAAATTTGAAAGTAGAAGAGGATCCTTCTCTTTTTAATCTACATGAATCCTTATTGGCCAGTTTCATTTCACTGGGATTTGAACTCCTCTGCCAAAGATGGGTGCTCGGGTAGGTTCAGTGCTTTGAAATGAAGGATGCATTTGGTTGCTGTGATAACCACAGAATCTGATTACTGCAGTTTGATGTGTTGTTGTAAGTTTGTCAAGAATGATGTCTTTACAGTTTTTTCCCCCTCCCTGTTATCATTGTCATTGTATTAATTAAATAATGTTTCCTTTCTCTCTCTAGTTGTGCATTGCGCTTACCCTGTGTTCTGCCTTTTGGGTAAGGGTGTATTTTAATTTTCCTTAACCTTTTTGATGTGTACCTCTTGTCACACACGTACCTGTAACCATATCATTTTTCTTCCAGTGGCACAATAGAGGGCTTGCTCTCATCTTCTGCATTTTGCAATCTCTGGCCCTGACGTGGTAAGTAACCTTTTCAACAGTCCCTTCCCACATCGATCTCTGACTAATGCAGCTGAAGGAGATAAAATCCCACATGGTGTGGGTAGGAGGATTAGGAAAACAGAAGCTTTTCAACTTAAGAATCCTTAATGATGCAAGTCAAATCACACCGCAGAGCCCCAAAGCCTGTCGACTCAGCCCACCGCCAGTAGGTGGCATTAGTGGCCTTGAGTGGTCGTGGGAGGCTTTTTCCCCACTGTGGCATTTTTGCTGGGCTCAGGGTTGATTTTGAGATGTTACAAACGTTATTCAACCACTCACGTCTGGTAAGGGCAAGGACAATGAAGTAGTGTAGGGGCTGGTAAACAGAGGCTTGTGAGTCAAACAGGCATTAAAGAAAAAGGAAACTGGTAAGAAGAATCATGAGTGTTACATTTGTGGTGGGATGAATCATTTAACAGAAGGACAAAGAGTGAATTGGAAGCAGGAGATGAGGAGCAGTGACTGACAAAATGGAAAACCGTGTGGCTGTGTGCTGTAGCAAAACCCGGGAGTTGTGCCCCAGGGGCCAAGCATAGTGGAAGGACCACTGGAGACATTATCATTCAAAACCATGGATGGGGCTGTAGGTTCATGGCCATTTCAAACCTGTCCAACGTCACAGTAAGGGGGTGGTGGCACGTATGGAATCAATAGCTTCTGAGACGTTTCCATAATATGTTCACAGTTTATCAAGGGATGATATCTGCCAGAACAGTTTCATAAAAATGTGACTTGATCTCCTTTGGGAAAAAATGTTGGCTCTAATGCGAAGAAAGGAAGACTGTGAAAGTTTTAAAGCTTCCAAGGATCAAATGTTGTCTTATTTGTGATAGAAATGGATCTTGAGACTGCAAGCTTAACACCCATCCTTCCTTTTAGTAATATTGGACTTTTGAATAAATGTACTTTCAAAATGCCCTTTGGAATTTATTCCAAGTAGGTCAGCTTTGGTATGTGGTGAGTGTCAGCTACGGAGAAGAATGATGGCCTGATTTTAATGTGACACATACAGTGTGGTAGTAGGTACTGAAAGGGCCTGGTGTGATGGTTTATGTTTATATTTTGGTTTTCTTCTCGGGGCAGAAATTAGTCCCCACATACACATGCCTTTCTTTGCATATAGACTGATTCTGAAGCCAGTTTTTAAAGGTTTAGTGTTCATATGTGCACAGGCAGATGGCCCTATTCCAACCCTAATGTGTTCCAACTATATGTGCCTTCTTAGAGTTGATTGGCTTCCAGCCTGCCTGACACCCAGACCTGGTCTTTGGGAGCGTGGCCAGCTTCCTCCCCACTGTGGTTCCGTTCTGGGCGAGGGGGCTGAGCTAACTGGGACCACCAAGATATCTGTGGGCTTGGGTTCTTAAAGAATCATAGCTTGCTTATACTTTCATCCATAGGGCAGTTGGTAGTGGGTTTTTTTTTTTTTTTTCTTTTCCTGTTCTCTTTTCTCTTCTTTTAAAATTAATAGGCACAGAGCAGAAAACTTATCCCAATCGGGTAGAAGTTGTATTCTGTTGCGAACTTGTAACATATTAGAGGACAGCTGATCTGGATTTTATTTGATGTTCCTTTAGAATAAGGCTTCTAGGTCATCTGGATATCTGGAATCTGCCTGTTGTAGGTAACGGTGCTGGCTCATTTGGTTAAAACAGTAACCCCGTGAGGCTGAGGTGACAGAGTTGTCTCCATACGGGCCTTCTGCCCTCCTACTTTGGCTACAGATGACACCCTCTTCCCTGTTATACACATGGCACAGCGCGCGCACGCACGTGTGTGTGTGTGTGTGTGTGTGCGCGTGTGCACACACCCTCCACACTGAGGAGGGAGGGGGTCTGGATACATCACCGCAGGTGCTCTTGCAGCTCAGAAACCCAATCCACTGTGTAATCTTCCACTCCCTTCGTTTGACTTGATCTTTTGTTTGTTTTTCATTGTAGGTATAGCCTTTCCTACATACCGTTCGCAAGGTAAGACTGTCTTTAGGATTATAATGTCTGTCATTTGGGGATGATGATAGCTTGCATGGGGCCTTTTAGTTTAGGGTGCTTTCAGAGAGTTCATGCTGTTTTATCTTTATGAAAATCCTTTGAGATGAGTAGGCAGATGTTATACACCTATTTTATAGATTAATAAGCTAATGCCCAACCCCCCCACCCATAATACAACCAATGATGGGCATTGACCCAGGTCTACCGATTCCTGGCGCTGGGAACATTCTGCTGTGATAGACAGTATGTATATGCTCATTATCACTCTTTTAACCTGTAGGTTTGAGGAGATTTTCCTAAAGGTGAATATCACCTTAATATCACTGAGCAAGGGATGGAGGGGGTCTAAGTTCATGCTTGTTTTCTTGCTCTATCCCACTGATGGGAACATTTCAGAAAAGAATTCATAAAAGGAAAGTAAGCAGGGCCAGGACTCTGGAGGACCAGGGTTTCCTAATTAACAGTGTGACCTTGAGCAACTCACTTGACCCCCCCCCCCCCCCCACAGCCTGAAAGGACTCGTGATAACTAACTTGGGTTGGCCCCTTCTCGCTCTGAGCTTCTGACCTCCAAACCTCCTTTAATTAGCACTTTCAGTGAACTTTGCCTCTGACTCAGTTCTCAGGTCACCATTTAATTTCCATTCTTCTCTTTCATGACCTGTTAACTAAAAAGAGGCTTTTCCTTAACTGTGTTGAGGCAATGAGGAATGTGCGTGAGCTGGGAAGGAGGAAGAGCAGGCTTAGGCCTTCCAAGGCTGTTGCTGACAGTGATCGGAAGACGGTGGCGAGTGACTGATGAGACAAGAAGTTAACCAGCCCATCACGTTAAAGGCAGCTGGGTGGCTTTGTGAATAGGCTTTCCAGGTCCTTTAATATGTGTATTGTGAGCTGTCACAAGGGATCTTATTTGTCCCTAAAACCCTTTCTTGTGCAGAGCATCTGCTGGGACTTCAGTGCAGAGTGTATCTTAAGAAATGCTGACCTAGAATTACCTTGATAGTAAAATGCAGCGCCCGCTCATGCGAAGGCATTCTCTCATGCTCCCTCCCTCCCTCCCTCGTGTGACTCCAGTGTCCTTGGCACAAATGCCGCTGAGAACACAAGGAGTAGAACTGGGGTGAGAAGCCCCAGAACATGGCTAGCTATGGCGGTGGGATGGATGTGCCTGCTTGAATAGAACAGTAATTTGCTGAGCCCTCACTCTTTCCTTGCACGCTCTACACTGCATTCCAAGGAGCAAGTGCCTGGGATAGGGCTCATACATCAGGGTAGCAAGTGCTCAGTACCTATAGAGAGCTCCTTGTGCTAGGGAACTCCTGCAGGATGTCCCTTAACAAGTTTCTGCTGCCTGCTTAGAAAGGAGAAAGGCCCTAGTGCCTATTTGACTTAATGCTTTCGGTGCATTCTGTGATTCTTGTTGATATTAAAGTGCACGGTCCTGACTAATTTCTCGGTTTCAGATAGTTTCCACTTTCTTCCTATCTTTTCCTCCGATGGTCATGGTAGCTATTCTTTATTAAATACCTACTCTGTTCAATGCACTAATTCCCAGACTGGTCTACAGGGTAAGTGGGGACGTGCCCTTTTACAGATGAGGAATTTGATACTCAAATAAGGGAAGTCCCTTCCTCGGGATAATATCACTAGTAGATGTTGAAGCTGAGGTTTGATGCCATGTAGATCTGACCCCATGGTCTAGGTGCTTTCTGCTCTGCTACTCTGCTGTGCTACTCTGGGTGCCCAGAAAATCTCAAGGAGGGTCTTTACCACTTCCAGGAGCCTTTGGAGTGATGATCTCCCATTTATCTTTGTGTTTTTTCTTCCTAGGGACGCTGTGAAGAAGTGTTTTGCTGTATGTCTTGCATAACATACGGCCAGTTTTGCAAAGCTTTGGAAGGCATGGTGGATGGAAGCTCGTGGACCGTGTTGTAACTATCTTCTAAATCTCTGTCTCACAGACATGTGCCTTTGATCTTGCGGCGACATGCTGCTTGCATTCTGAACACCTGAGGGTTGCTTTGGGAGGCAACGGTGTGTTCCCAAACCCAAATGTCTGTAGCACGATATGAGAGGTGGGTTCTGTATCTGATGGAGTGGAATCTTCCTCATGCGCCTTTGCATGGTGTTCCACTGAGTTCTCGTAAATAAAAACCTTGTTAAGCAGCAGCAGATAAGCCTTGGGAGCCAGTGATTCCCAGCTGGCAACAGGCCGCCCTGTTGGAGTCACAGGGGTGCAACAGGAAGGGATAGAGTTTGGGGGTCTACAGGGACTTCGTAGATTTGTTCCTCAGCGTGGCATCCGTCACCCCTGCCCCACACAGTGTGGACACGCTTCTACTCTGGTGTCTGGGAACAAGTGCTTCTGCCCTCCTGACAGCTGCACACGAGCCTGTGGAGAGTCTGGCCGTGGACTGAAGTAGAAGAGGAGCACTTTTTGGTGATGTGTGTTGTTTTTAGACCTGAGCTGTGGCTCTTTTGCTGTTCTGATTCCACACCTGCCCATGGAATGTATTTTCTAACATTCAGTGCACACTTTTTTTCTCTTGGGTTTTTCTTTCTTTCCCCTGCCCCGCCCCGTATCTTTACTCTTGATCTCCTGGAACGAGATTGAGAGAGAACAAAGCAGCAGCAGCAAACACTACTGCTTCCTTTTGGACAAGACCTGGGAGGAGGTGAAAAATCTTACTGCTCTCTGCTGTATTTTTTTCCCCCCATTATTTATAAATGTTTGCTTTTAAACTGATTTTGTTTTCCATTCTCCCCTAGAACGGGGCCAGGGGAGAGTAGGTGGGAAGACAGAGCCCTGCTGTGGAGCCAGCAGGAAGTAGGCACGCCTGCCCAGTGACCTTTAAACAGTCCCAGCGTTTGCAGTGGAGCCCGTGCTGGAAACAGTGGGAGAAGACACCAGGGGCTGCGGGGTGGCCATATTGCAGCTTGATGTCTCGCCACAGACAAAGTGCTTTCATGTCCCTGATCTTGTCTAGTCCTTGTAAGAGCCTTGTGATGAAGCAGGGATTGTTATCCCACCAGGCAGTCAAGGAAATCAAGGCTCAGAGAAGTTACGAGATCCGCCCAAAGCCACAGTCGATGGCAGAACTGAGCCCCAAGCCTGGGTGCCCCAGCTTCGGTCCCCTTCATGACACCGCATTTTCCCGGTGTGGCTCTGATGTTACCTCCTGTAACTGTTTTCCCTGTTTTCATCAGCCAAGCATGTGCCTTTTCTGGTCGCAATCTCTCTACGTCATTGTATCTTCTCCTGCTCACTCTCCCTTTGGGAAGCTTCCTCTTGGATCTGTAGGATCTCCATCAGTCCTTTTGTGCCCTTTTGCTCCATCTTGCGGCCTGACCATCAGAATGCTCCATCTTGATCGTTGGAGTTCTTGGCATTACAGGACCTCCAACGTCACCTCCAGAGGAGAAGTCTGTTTGGGTTTGCCTTTCTGTTCTTCACCCAGGTTGGCCGGTCCACTCAGGCTCTTGCTCTGGGAACCTCCAAACCAAAGGCAGTGGTCCACTGCTTGTCTCCTTGCTTGTGGCTAATTGCTGAATCCATTTTCCTGCTGCAGCCAAGACCTCAGACCGGTGAGGCTTTTCTTCTGAACTGGGGAGGTATGAACAGGTCTGACGGGGCCAGAGTGAGGAGCCAGTGTTACTGGGTCCTTTTCTAGGCTGTTGAGGGCATCCTGTCTTCTGCTGAGGCCCCTAACCTACCTTCAGCCAGGAGTGGAAAGTAGATGCTACCGTCTGGCTTGTGTGGGGCTCCTTCACAGTCCAGGTGCTTCCAGGAGACAGCTCAGATCTCAGAAGGGCTCTGTGAAGGGGGTCAGAAGTCGTCTTCTCTTTAGAGCTGATGTGAGGCTAGCCTGGTCACTATGAGCTTCAAATAGCCTGGAGTAATACACCTAAAAGGCTGACCCCTCTGGGCCCTTTTCAGAGGCTGGACTCGACTTTGTGAGACATGAGATTAAGATGTCACCAGGCCTGTATAATGTAGTGGTGGTGAACGTGGGCTGTGAAGTCAAGCAGGTCTGGGGGTGAGTTGTGGTTCAGTCACCTGCTAGTGTCGTGTTGAACAAGCTCCTTAACCTCTGGTCCTCACATCGCTTTAAAAATAATGGGGATAATGATTCCTGCTGGATCATCACAGGATGTCAATGAGAAACGTGTCAAGTGCTTAGCATGGGGCCCAGCATAGGTAAATGATATCTCGGTTAAAGGTGGGTATTATTATTTAATCCTGGAAATAATGGATGACCATTGAAGGTGATAGGGTGACTATATCTGGCCATTAATTTATCTAAAAAAGCTTATTTGGTAGTACGTGCCCGGCACTGTAGACATTGCCATGCACTATCTCATTGAATATTCACAGTCACTTTGCCAGGCTAGCAGTCTTGTCTCCATTACTAGAGAAGGAACAGCCTCAGAGCGGGTGAGGGGTCTGTACCAGATCTCACCAGCCGAGGGCGCTAGCTCTTGCATGAAAGCTCCTGCTTTGCCTTAACTCTGGAGGCCTGTGGCCAGTTTGTTCAGACAGCTCCAGGTCGGACACCTCGGCAGCTTGTGGGTGATCCCGCCTTCCAGGATCTTCCAGACTCCGAAATTTTTCCTTCTGCTGCCTTACCCTTTGGTTGCTTCCCTACCTGTTTTTGTCTGCCGGACTGTAGGAGTAAGAAATCCATTTCAGATGTGCTGAAAGCTGTTACCAAGCAACTGTGCTGGTTAAAAGCAACCTCGTGGGTGAGATGAGGAGTGGAGAGTTAGGGTTTTAGGTCCTGTGGTTGGCCGTGGTCTCTGTTTCCCTGCTCCCCTGCCTTCTGTCCTACCCCGTTCACTGCTGGGTGAAGGAGAGATCCTTGCGTTTTGGAATGAAGGGAACCGTTGAGGTAGCTCTTTTGCAGACAAGGAGTGTGTTACGTGCAAGGCTGTGCTTCCCACAGCTGGGTGGGGGCGCTGACCTGAGCGCTCTTCCCTGGCCCTGTCGGCCTGTGACCGCCGTGTTGGGAGCAGAACGGCTCTCCAGACTTGGAGAGCCGGCTTCCAGGGCTCTTGGCCCTCTCTGCCTTCTCCCCACCCCTTAGAGACTGGGCGGGTCTGCTGACTAACTCGCTGCTTCCCATCTCCTCCTGTCTCGCTGTCTGAGAGGTCTCCCCTTTTGCCCGATGTGCTCGGGGGAACCTCTGGCTCTCCAGCCCCTCTGCGTGGCTGTGCCTGTGGCCACTGCTGCTGAGACCCGGCCCGAGGCTCCTGCTCTCCCTCCCTCCCACAGACGGGCCGCCTTGTCCTTGGGAAGGCCCGACCACTCTCCGCAGCTGAGCATTCTCACCGGCTTCACTGTCTCAGTGCTTGGAGCTCCTGGGCTTCACGCCTGTATGGTGACTGTGGGTTATCCACCTGAGTGCTACCTGCCACCCTAATCAGTGCATGCTCAGGGAGCAGGAAATACAATCATGAAATGCATCTAAATAAGATTACTTTTGGATACTTCTGTTAGAAAAGATAATTAAGAAGTGGGTCATACCTTAAAAAAAAAACAAAAGGGGTGTGGGGATACCGGTTTGGCTGCTTCTGCTTTTGATAGCTCCACGGGAGTGACATGTGTTGGAACACGTGTGATGAGCCTTGGTGGAATGAATTAGGGAATGGAGCTGCAGCCCTGTGGCTGTGGGGTCCTTCTCCTATGGGGCCGCCTACACCAGTCTTGCCTTCTCGTCTCTTTCCTTAGATAACTTCTGACTAGAGTCCGCTGTAGGGTTACAGATACTTCAAAATCCACAACCCATCCTTCAACTTCGTTTTCAGCAAATCAACAGCAAGGACAGAAATCAGTGTTTAAGGTTTATAGGGCCATGTTGCTAGATTACAGGCATTGTTCTTTTGGTTTTAAAAATCCAAGACTTTTTAAGATAAGTTTGGAGATGTGCAGTAGCTTCCTTGCAGATAGCATTTTTTAAAAAGCGAACAGACCTTCACCTGAAGTTAAATACTGATTGATATCTGTGTAGCTCTCGGTAAGATTAACAAAAGAATTTACATTTAGAAGTCTAAATTTTTTAGCAATTTATATTTAAAAAGTCGGGGGATTAAATCATGTGACTTTCGAGCACCTTCTAATTCATAATTTGATACAATTCTGAGATCTGGAGGATTTTTTGTCAAGTGAAGAGAGTGCCATGCAGTGTTCTTGCCTCCGGTTTACTTGAGATAGGGCGTTTAGTCCCGCTTTTCGGTTATTTCTAGTTCTACCCTGAATGCATAGGTGACACTCCTAAGCCCCTGGTACACTTAAGCTTTGCTGTTGATGGCTCAGATTTCTGTCCCTTGACCTCACAAAGGGCCCCACACAGCACCGGCAGAGGTCTCACCACGGAGCTTGTGAACAGAGCCCACGGTCCATCAGAGCCTTTGTTACTGTAAATTGACTGAATAAAATTATGTCCTTCTTAGCAGGAGCTGATAAGCTGACGACGGGCTTGGAAATGTACAAAACATTTCCTATAGACGGGATGAGCTGAAAGCAGGAAAGAGTGTGTTCACTAGACAGGAGGAACATGGCTATTTGGAGTGAAAGGTCAGTCCACAACATCATAATAAACAGTTACTACTGATGTGTATATTCACAACAAAGTAATGACACTACACTTAATAAACAGCACCAAAAAATAGACATCGCATGGACAAAAGTTCCCTGATATACATGGCTGCCTAGACTTAATATCCTTGTGGATCCTTGGGAGGCATCCTTTGAGACCAAACTGAGACTTGCCAGAGAATGTTGGTCTCTGCCTGTTGAACTTCCATACTGCAAGAAGAAGCAATGAGCCTTAAGTACAGATGAACCTTGTGTAATGTCTTAAAGGAGAACCATAGTTTACATGCAATCTTGTGGTCTTTTTGCTATGAGAAGTGCTTATTTTGCCTTTTTCAATGTTTTTGCTTGACTTCGCCATTTGGAACAAGGAAAAAAAAAAAAGTAAAACCTCTGAACTCTGATCTTGCGCTGCTTTTGTACATTCTGATTGTGCAGTTGAGGGTAAGGATGTTCAGAAGCCCATGGGGAATTTATACACTTTCAGAACATTGTGCCTGTTTTAGTATGATGAGCTTTTAAAACACTTTGTTAAAACATCAATTTTTGTAACTGTATAGATACTCAGCTAATTTTGAATGCTGCTGGTGGCATACCTAAATTTTCATATTGCAAAATGCATTCTTGTGTGCTGCTTTTCCTACCTTGAGATGCTGTTTCATACAGTGAAGATTGTTTTCTTTTTACTAACTCATTTCAGAGAAAGAATTTTACTGTTAAGTAAGCTGTGTTTTTCCCCCAAATATCACAATTCTTTTTTTTTTTTTTTTTTTTGCTTTTTTCCTCCAACAAATGATAGCATTATGATCTTTAATAAATCTAGTGTTGTCTCTTATTCATGTTTGTTTTTCCAGGAGTCACTGAGCCAAATGAAGATTGCAGGACTATGAGAAAAGACCATGTCTTTAATATGAATCCTTAATGGTAGTGTACATCTTAGGCACTTAAAGATGTTTTTTGAGATAAATTGATATGTTTAGCCTCTCTTTCAAATGACTTCAGGATAAACACAGGTCTAAGGACAGTTTTGAAGGTTTTTGAAAGGTAAGACATTTCAAGTGTTTATTTTGGAATATTCCCACACACCTAGCTGGATAAGTCACTTTATGTAAACTAGGTTGTCAAATTAATTACTGAAAGGTTTTTAATAATATTTGCTTATTCTTTTAATGTCTGTAGCACTTGTAGTTATGCCAGTTCTTTCATTGCAGATACCGGTTATTTGTATCTTTCTTTATCTTGATCAGTTTAGCTTGAGGTTTATCAATTGTATTGATAGTTTCAAAGATAACTCAGTTAAAAAAATTTGAACATTTAACTAAAGAAGATATGTGAATGGCAAGCAAACACATCTAATACATACTATGTTATCATTATATGAAGTTTAATAAAAACAGGTAAAACTCAATTCTAGACTTTAAAGACACATTCTTAGGTGGTAAAACTGTAATGAAAGCAAGGAAGTTATTTGCATAAAAGTTTGCATAGTGATTAGTTTGAGAGGGATGGAGAGGTTAATGATTGGGAAGGGACAGGATGTGGAGGGAGACCCTGGGTATTGGTTGTGTTTTATTTCTTGATCAAGTGGTACTTACAAGGTGTTCACTGGTAAATCATTGCACTGTGTGTTTTCTGTGTATGTGCACTTTCGTGATGTGTTATATTTTATAATAAAAGAACCAGCTTTGGTTTCATTGATTTTCACTATTGGTTGTCTGTTTTCTATTTAATTGATTTCTTTTTGTTTTTTTTTTTTTTAGTCCAATAACTGTTTATTGTGCTTGCTTTTACAATAATTGATTTCTTTTATTATTTCTTTTCTTATATTTACTTTAGGTTTATCTTACTTTTCCAGCTTTTTATTTATTTACATTTTTCCTGTTTATTCTTATACATCCAGCATTCAAGTTATAAAAATTTTAAACTCAACATATCTAGTTAAAAAAACGGAGGCTTTTGGGATAAAACCCAATGGACTAAGGCTCAGTCTCTTATTTTTTATTTTTCTTGTTGGTTATTTATTTTAAATATAGCAGTGTGTACACGTCAATCCCAAACTCCCTAACTATCTCTCCCCCCCCACCCTTCCCCCCTGGTAACCATAAGTTCCTTCTCTAAGTCTGCGAGTCTGTTTCTGTTTTGTAAATAAGTTCATTTGTATCATTTTTTTTTTTTAGATTCCGCATATAAGTGATATCGTATGATATTTCTCTTTGACTTACTTCACTCAGTGTGACAATCCCTGGGTCCATCCATGTTGCTACAAATGGTGTTATTTCATTCTTTTTAATGGCTGAGTAATAGTCCATTGTATATATGTACCACAACTTCTTTATCCATTCCTCTGTAGATGGACATTAGGTTGCTTCCATGTCTTGGCTACTGTAAACAGTGCTGCAATGAACATTGGGGTGCATGTATCCTTTTGAACCATGTTTTTCTCTGGATATATGCCCAGGAGTGGGATTGCAGTATCATATGGTAGCTCTATTTTTAGTGGTTTAAGGAACCTCCATACTGTTCTCCATAGTGGCTGTACCAATTTACATTCCCACCAACAGTGCAGGAGAGTTCCCTTCTCTCCACACCCTCTCTAGCATTTATAGTTTATGGATTTTTTGATGATAGCCATTCTGACTGGTGTGAGGTGATACCTAACTGTAGTTTTGATTTGCATTTCTCTAATAATTAGCAATGCTGAACATCTTTCCATGTGCCTCTTGGCCATCTGTATGACTCCTTTGGAGAAATGTCTATTTAGGTCTTTTGCCCATTTTTCGATTGGGTTGTTTGTTTTTTTGATATTGAGCTGCATGAGCTGCTTGTATACTTTGGAGACTAATCCCTTGTCAGTCACATCATTTGCAAATATTTTCTCCCATTCTGTGGGTTCTGTTCATTTTGTTTTGTTTATGGTTTCCTTTGCTGTGCAAAAGCTTTTGAGTTTAATTAGGTCCCATTTGTTTAATTTTGTTTTTATTTCCATTACTCTGGGAGACAGGTCAAAAAAGATATTGCTGTGATTTATGTCAGAAAGTGTTCTGCCTATGTTTTCCTCTAAGAGTTTTATAGTGTCCAGTCTCACATTTAGGTCTTTAATCCATTTTGAGTCTATTTTTGTTTATGGTGTTAGGGAGTGTTCTAATTTCATTTTTTAACATGTAGCTGTCTAGTTTTCCCAGCACCATTTATTGAAGAGACTGTCTTTCCTCCATTGTATAGTCTTGCCTCCTTCATTGTAGATTAATTGACCATAGGTGCATGGGTTTATTTCTGGGCTTTCTAACCTGTTCCATTGATCCATATTTCTGTTTTTGTGCCAGTAGTATACTGTTTTTGTGACTATACCTTTGTAGTATAGTCTGAAGTCCTGATTCCTCCAGCTCCGTTTTCCTTTCTCAAGACTGCTTTGGCTATTTGGGATCTTTTGTGTCTCCATGCAAATTTTAAGATGTTTTGCTCTAGTTCTATGAAAAATGCCATTGGTAATTTGATAGGGATTGCATTGAATCTGTAGATTGCTTTGGGTAGTATAGTCATTTTCACAATGTTGATTCTTCCCATCCAAGAGCATGATATATCCCTCCATCTGTTGGCGTTATCTTCAATTTCTTTCATCAGCATCTTATAGTTTTCAGAGTACAGGTCTTTTGTCTGCTTAGGTAAGTTTATTCCTAGGTATTTTATTCTTTTTGGTTTGATGGTAAATGGGATTGTTTTTTGAATTTCTCTTTCTGATCTTTCATTGTTAGTGTATAGGAATGCAAGAGATTTCTGTGCATTTTTTTGGTATCATGCAACTTTACCAAATTCATTGATAAGCTCTAGTAGTTTTCTGGTGGCATCTTTAGGATTATCTATGTATAGTATGATGTCATCTGCAAACAGTGACAGTTTTACTTCTTCTTTTCCAATTTGTATTCCTTTTATTTCTTTTTCTTCTCTGATTGCCATAGCTAGGACTTCCAAAACTATGTTGAATAATAGCGGCGAGAGTGGACATCCTTGTCTTGTTCCTAATCTTAGAGGAAATGCTTTCAGTTTTTCACCATTGAGTATGATGTTAACTGTATGTTTGTCATCTATGGCCTTTATTATGTTGAGGTAGGTTTGCTCTGTGCCCCCTTTCTGGAGAGTTTTTATCATAAATTGGTCTTGAATTTTGTCAAAAGCTTTTTCTGCATCTATTGAGATGATCATATGGTTTTTATTCTTTAATTTGTTGATGTGGTGTGTCACATTGATTGATTTGCAGATATTGAAAAATTCTTGCATCCCTGGGATAACTCCCACTTGATCATTTGTATGATCCTTTTAATGTGTTGTTGGATTCGGATTGCTAGTATTTTGTTGAGGATTTTTGTGTTCATCAGTGATATTGGCCTGTAGTTTTCTTTTTTTTGTGGTATCTTTGTCTGGTTTTGGTATCAGGGTGATGGTGGCCTCGTAGAATGAGTTTGGGAGTTTTCCTTCCTCGGCAATTTTTTTGGACGAGTTTGAGAAGGATAGGTGTTAGCTCTTCTCTAAATGTTTGATAGAATTATCCTGTGAAGCCACAGTTTCAATTTCAGTACTTGTGATTGGTCGTTCATATTTTCTACTTCTTCCTGGTTCAGTCTTGGGAGAGTGTACCTTTCTAAGAATTTGTCCATTTCTTCCAGGTTGTCCATTTTATTGGCATACAGTTGCTTGTAGTAGTCTCTTATGCTCCTTTGTATTTTTGTGGTGTCAGTTGTAAGTTCTCCTTTTTCATTTCTAATTTTATTGACTTGAGTCCTCTCTCTTTTTTTCTTAATGAGGCTGGCTAAAAGTTTATCAATTTTGTTTATCTTTTTAAAGAACCAACTTTTAGTTTCATTGATCTTTGCTATTGTTTTCTTTGTCTCTATTTCATTTATTTCTGCTCTGATCTTTTGCTTTTTTTCCTTCTACTAGCTTTAGGTTTTGCTTGTTCTTCTTTCTCTAGTTGCTTTAGGTGTAAGGCTAGGTTGTTTATTTGAGATTTTTCTTATTTCCTGAGGTAAGATTGTATTGCTATAAACTTCCCTCTTAGAACTGCTTTTGTTGCATCCCATAGGTTTTGGATTGTTGTGCTTTCATTTTCATTCGTCTCTAGGTATTTTTTGATTTCCTATTTGATTTCTTCAGTGACCCATTGGTTGTTTAGTAGCATAGTGTTTAGTCTCCACGTGTTTGTGTTTTTTACAGTTTTTTTCATGTAGTTTATTTCTAATCTTATAGTGTTATGGTCAGAAATGATGCTTGATATGATTTCAGTTTTCTTAAATTTACTGAGGCTCGCTTTGTGGCCCAGCATGTGGTCAGGCCTGGAGAATGTTCCATGTGCACAAGAGAAGAATGTGTATTCTGCTGCTTTTGGATGGAATGCTCTATAAATATCAATTAAGTATAAGTCTGTCTGGTCTAGTGTGTCATTTAGGGCCTGTGTTTCCTTATTGATTTTCTGTCTGGATGATCTGTCCATTGATGAAAGTGGGGTGTTAAAGTCCCCCACTATTATTGTGTTACTGTTGATTTCTCCCTTTATGACTTTTAGTACTTGCCTTATGTATTTGAGGTGCTCCTATGTTGGGTGCATATATGTTTACAATTGTTATATCTTCTTCTTGGATTGATCCCTTGATCATTATGTAGTGTCCTTCTTTGTCTCTTATAACAGTCTTTTTTTAAAAGTCTATTTTGTCTAATATGAGAATTGCTACTCCAGCTTTCTTTTGATTTCCATTTGCATGGAATACCTTTTTTCCACCCCCTCACTTTCAGTCTGTATGTGTCCCTAGGGCTGAAGTGGGTCTCTTGTAGACAGCACATATATGGGTTTTGTTTTTGTATCCATTCAGGCAGTCTGTGTCTTTTGGTTGGAGCATTTAATCCATTTACATTTAAGGTGATTATTGATATGTATGTTCCTGTTGCCATTTTCTTAATTGTTTTGGGTTTGTTTTTGTAGGTCTTTTTTCTTCCCTTCCTCTTTTGTTCTCTTCTCTTGTGGTTTGATGACCCTCTTCAGTGTTGTGTTTGGGTTGCTTTTTCTTTTTTGCATGTGTATCTCTTGTAGTTTTTGGGTTTGCTGTTCCCATGAGGTTTTAATATAGTAGTCTATATATGTACAAGGTTGTTCTAAGTTACTGGTCTCTCTCCCACCTAGAGAAGTTCCTTTAGCATTTGTTGCAAAGCTGGTCTGGTGGTGCTGAATTTTCTTAGCTTTTGCTTGTCTGTAAGGCTTTTTCTTTCTCCATCCAATCTGAATGAGAGCCTTGCTGGGTTGAGTATTCTTGGTTGTAGGTTCTTCCCTTTCATCACTTTAAATATATGATGCCACTCCCTTCTGGCCTGTGGAGTTTCTGCTGAGAAATCAGCTGTTAACCTTATGGGAGTTCCCTTGTATGTTATTTGTTGTTTTTCCCTTGTTCCTTTTAATATTTTTCTTTGTCTTTACTTTTTGTCAATTTGATTACTATGTGTCTTGGCATGTACCTTCTTGGTTTATCCTGCCTGGGACTCTCTGTGCTTCCTGGACTTGGGTGACTGTTTCCTTTCGCATGTTAAGGACATTTTCAGCAATTATCTCTTTGAATATTTTCTCAGGTTCTTTCTCTCTCTCTTCTCCTCTGGGACCCCTATACTGTGAACGTTGGTGCATTTAATGTCCCAGAGGTCTCTTAGACTGTCTTCATTTCTTTTCATTCTTTTTTCTTTATTCTGTTCCATGGCAGTGATTTCCACCATTCTGTCTTCCAGGTCACTTATCTGTTCTTCTGCCTCAGTTATTCTGCTATTGATTCCTTCTAGCATATTTTTCATTTCAGTTACTTTATTGTTCATCTCTGTTCTTTAGTTCTTCTAGGTCTTTGTTAAAACATTTCTTGCATCTTCTCGATCCTTGCCTCCATTCTTTTTCCAAGATCCTGGATGATCTTCACTATCATTCTTCTGAATTCTTTTCTGGAAGGTTGCCTATCTCCACTTGACTTAGTTGTTTTTCTGGGATTTTATCTTGTTCCTTCATCTGGGACATATACCTCTGCCATTTCATTTTGTCTAATTTTCTGTGATTGTGATTTCCATTCCACAGGCAGCAGGATTGTAGTTCTTGCTTCTGCTGTCTGCCCTCTGGTGGATGAGGCTGTCTTCAGCTTTTTAAGTTAGATGCTTAAATAATTGATTTTAGATCATTCTTTTCTAATATAATTTCATACTCTAAATTTCTCTGTAAGCGCTGTTTTAGCTGCATCTCACAAATTTTGATACATTGTATTTTCATTTTAATTCAGTTCAGTATATTTTCTTATTTCTCCATGATTTTTTTCCTTTGACCTGTTGATTATATAGAAGTGTGTTTAATTTTCAAATGTTGGAGATTTTCTGGATGTCTGTTATTGATGTATAACTTAATTCAATTGTAGTCAGAGAACATATTCTATATTATCTTCATGATTTTAAATATATTGGGACTTGTTTTATGGCTCAGCATATAGTCCAACTTGATGGATGTTCCATGTATATTTGAAAAGCATGTGTATTAAGCAGTGGCTGTGTGGAGTGCTGAATAGCTATCAGTTTAGGTCAGATTGGCTGATAGTACTGTTTACTTTCTAACCTTACTGATTTTGTCTACTTCTATAAATTACTGAGAGAGATGTGTTAATTATAATTTGAATTTATCCATTCAATCACCTTTTTAAAATTTATTTAAAACATTAAAAAATAAAATATGCATAGAGAAACAAAATAAAATACGAAACAAACAAAAATGTACAGCTCAATGATTTATTACGAAATGATTGTATAACCACCACCCAGGTCAAGAAATAGAACGTTGTTAGCATCCCAAAGTTCCCTTATGCTCCCTTCCAGTTATTGCTTCCTGTATTCCTCCTTCACAAAGGTGACCAGTATCCTGATTTTATAGTGTCACTTCCTTGGTTTTCTTCAGTTTTTTTCTTTCAATTTTGTTGAGATACAATTGACATAACAGTACTGTATAAGTTTAAGGCATATAGCATAATGACTTGACTTACATACATCTTGAATTAATTGCCACAATAAGTAGAGTCAACACGTATCATCTCATTTAGATCCAAAAAAAAAGGGAAGAAGAATATATTTTTTCCTTTGTGATGAGAACTTTTAGGATTTACTCTCTTAACAACTTTCAGATATACCAATACAGCAGTGTTCACCATAGTTATCATGTTGTACATTACATCCCCAACACTTATTTATCTTATAACTGGAAATTTGTAACTTTTACCCACATTCATCCAGTTTTCACACCTCCCAACCCCTATCTCTGTTAACTCCAAATCTGATCTCTTTTTCTATGAGGTTTTATTTTTTGCTGTTGTTTGTTTGCTTTTTAAGATTCCACATATAAGTGAGGTCATATGGTATTTGTCTTTCTCTGTCTGATTTATTTCACTTAGCATAATGTCCTCAAGGTCCATCCATGTTGTCATAAATGACAGGATTTCCTTCTTCTTTATGGCTGAATAGTATTCCTGTGTGTGTGTGTGTGTGTGTGTGTGTGTGTGTGTGTGTGTGTGTTTCAATATCATGCTGAGTTCAGTTTGCTGGGGTTTTTTTGGGGGGGGTTTGCATCAATGTTCATAAGGGATATTGGCCTCTAGTTTTTTTAATGGTGTCTTTGGCCTCATAGAATGAGTTAGGAAGTCTTCCCTCCTCTTCAGTTTTTTGGAAAAGTTTGTGAAGGATTAGTTTTTCTTTAAATGTTTGGTAGAATTCCAGTGAATCTATCATGTCCAGGGCTTTTCTTTGTGGAGGTATTTTTGATTACTGATTCAGCCTCCTTACCAGTTATAGGTCTATTCAGATTTTCTATTTCTTTGTAATTTAGTCTTGGTAAAGGACTACCAAGTGTTGTGTGTCTAGAAATTTGTCCATTTAAAACTAGGTTGTCCGATTTTTTGGCATATAATTGTTCATAGAACTCTCTTGTCCTTTTTATTTCTGTAGGATTGGTAGTAATGCCCCCACTTTCATATCTGATTTCAGTAATTCCTGTTGTCTCTTTTTTTCTTAGTTCATTTGGCTAAAGGTTTGTTGATCTTATTGATCTTTTTTTGATGTTGATCTTTTTATTGCTCTTTTCTTTTGTAGATCTTGTTGATCTGTTTTGTTTCATTGTTTTTTTCTGTTGTTTTCTATTCCCTATTTTATTTATCTCTGCTCTAACATTTATTATTATTATTTTTCTACTACTAGCTTTGGGTTTAGTTCTTTTTTCCCCTAGTTCCTTAAGTTGTAAAGTTAGGTTGTTGGTTTTAGATCTTTCTTTCTTCCTTCCTTCCTTCCTTCCTTCCTTCCTTACTTCCTTTCATTTTTGGCTGCGTCGGGTCTTAGTTGCAACATGAGGGATCTTTCGTTGCTGTGTGTGGACTCTTCATTGTGGCACGTGGGATTCTCTCTAGTTGTGACACTCAGGCTCTGTAGTTGTGGTGAGCAGACTCTGTAGTTGCGGCATGTGGTCTCCAGAGCACGCGGGTTTAGTAGTTGCGGTGCACAGGCTCTCTCTAGTTGTGGTGTGCAGCCTCTGTAGTTGTGGCACACAGGCTCCAGAGTGCATGGGCTCTGTAGTTGTGACATGTGGGCTCTGTAGTTGTGGCGTGCAGGCTCAGTAGTTGTGGTGCGCGAGCGTAGTTGCCCTGCAGCATGTGGGATCTTAGTTCCCCGACCAGGGATAGAACCCGTGTCCCTTGCATTGAAAGGCAGATTCTTAACCACTAGACCACCAGGGAAGTCCTGTTTCTTGTTTTTTAATGTAAACATTTATAGCTGTAAATTTCCCCCAGGACTGCTTTTGCTGCATCTCATAAATTTTGGTATGTTGTGTTTTCATTTTCATTCCTCTCTAAATATTTTCTAATTTCTCTTGTGATTTCTTCTTTAATTCATTGGTTGTTTAACAGTGTGTTGTTTAATTTCCATAATTTTGTGAATTTTCCAGTCTTCTTTATGTTATTCATTTCTAACTTAATCCCTTTGTGGTCAGAGAAGATGTTCTGTATGATATATGTATCTTTTAAAGTCTATTGAGACTTAATAAATAGCCTAACTTATGGGCTATCTTGGAAAATGTCTCATGTGCATTTGAGAAGAATGTTTATGCTGTTGTTGGTTGGAGTGTTCTGTATGTCTATTAAATCTCATTTGTTTATTGTGTTAAGTCCTCTATTTCCTTACTTTCTGTCTGGTTGTTCCATTCATTATTGTAAGTGGGCTATTAAAGTCTGCAACTATTACAGTAGAACTGCCTGTTCCTCCCTTCAGTTCTGTCAGTTTTTGCTTCATATATTTCGACGTTCTGTCATTGTGTACATAAATATTTATAATTGTTATATCTCTTGCTGTATTGAAACTTTCATTAATATATAATGTACTTCTTTGTCTTTTGTAAATTTTTTTGCTTAAAGTCTGTTTTGTCTGATATAAGTATAGCCATTCCTCCTCTCTTTTTATTACCATTTGCATGAAATATCTTTTTCTATCCTTTTGCTTTCGACCTGTTTGTCTTTGGCTCTCAAGTGAGTCTCTTATAGACAGCATGTAGTTGGACCATGTTTGTTTATCCATTCTGCCAATTTTTGTCTTTTGTTTGGAGAATTTAATCTATTTACATTTAAAGTGATTACTGATAAGGAGGAACTTATTTTTGTCATTGTGCTATTTGTTTTCTATATGCCGTACAACTTTTTTGCCCCTCATTTCCTGCATTTTTGTCTTTTGTGTTTAGTTGATTTTTTAGTAGTGAATTATTTAAATACCTTCTCAGTTTCCTTTGGTGCTTTTCTATAGCTGTTTTCTTTGTGGCTACCATGGGAATTATGCTTAACATCCTAAGTTGAATGTATAGCAGCTTACCTTCAGTAACATGTAAAAACTATGTTCCTTTACAGCTCTTGTCGTCACCTCTTTTGGTTGTTGATGCCATAAAATTACACCTTTATACATTGTGTGCCTGAAAACATAAACTAATAATTCTTTTAAATGCATTAGTCTCCTAAGTTCTGTAGAAAACAAAATTTGGAGTTACAAACCAAAGTTATAATAATACAAGCTCTTATGCTAATAATTGCTTTTTTTCTTTAAATGTGTTAGTCTCTAAAATCGTGTAGAAAACAAAAGTACAATTATAAACCATTGTTACAATAAAACTAGTTTTCATAGTTGCCTAGGTATTTACCTTTATTGAGATCTTTGTTTTCCCATATGGCTTTGAGATATTGTTTAGTATCTTTTCATGCCACCTTGCAGGACTCCCTTGAGCATTTTCTGTTGGGCAGGTCTAGTAGTCATGAACTCCCTCAGCTTTTGTTTATCTCTGGGTGTTTTGATTTATTCCTCACTTTTGAAGGACAGTTTTGCTGAATATGATTCTTGGCTGGCAGTTTTTTTCATTTAGCACTTTGAATGTATTGGCCTACTGTCTTCTGGCCTTCAAAGTTTCTGGTAAGAAATCTCCTTGAGGATATTATTGAGGATCCCCTGTATGTGATGATTAGCTTCTCTCTTGCTGCTTTCAATATTTGCTCTTTGTTTTTGGCTTTTGAAAGTTTGGTGTGGGTTTCTTTGAATTCACTTTACTTGGAGTTTGTTGGGCTTCTTGGATGTTTATAATCATGTACTTCATGAAATTTGGGAAGTTTTCAGCCATTATTTTTTCAAATATTTTCTCTTTCCCTTTCTCTCTTTTCCTTCTGGGATACCCACAATGCATATGTTGGTGTATTTGCTGGTATCCGAGAGGTTCCTTAGACTGTGTTCACTTTTTTCCAATCTTTTTTTCTTTGTTTCCCAACATTGATAATTTCCATTGTCTTATATTTAAATCCACTGATTCTTTCTTCTACCTGCTTAAATCCACCTTTGAATCCTTTTTACCACCCTAGCTCCCATAAGCTGTGTGCAGGCTGTTTCAGGAACACTGCATAGCTGCCTTCCAGGTGGCTGGAGATGGGTGATGGGTAGCCATTACTGTGTAAGAGCTGAAATTGACTAAAATCAACCACAATTTATTGTCCAAGCCTTCTCCTCCAAGTTGCAAGCCTTCAACAGACCCCAGAGTTCCAAAATAGTTATATCAGACAGATTCTGCCAATCCAGTTATTGTCTAGGTGGGGAGACAGATTCCTGGTGCTTTCTACTCTGCCACTTTCTCAGAATTTTCATCATCTTTTACTTTCATTGTTTCCGTTAAGAAATCAGTTTTATGATAGTTGGTGCATCTTTGAAAGCAATCTATTTTTTCCCACCTGGCTCTTTGTACTCAGTATTTTACTGTGATGTAATTAAATGTCCATTTCTTTTTATTATCTTTTTAGAATTTTTAGGGCTTCATGAACCTTTACCTCAGTGTCTTCCATTAGTTTTGGAAAGGTCTTAGCTGTTATCTCTTACATTATTTTTCTCCTCTCCTTCTGGGACTCTAATTAATATGATAGACAGTCTCACTTTATATCTCTTACCCTATTTTCTGTGTGCTTTAGTTCTTTTATTTCTTCACATTTAATTCTAGGTGTTATCTTCTGGCTTCTTCCAGTTCATTTGCTCTTCAGCTGTGTCTTATATCATGTTGAACCTATCCACACTGAATTCTTAATTTCAGTTGTGTTTTTAGTTTTAGAGTTTTCATTTAGTACTTTAAAAAACAGTTTCCAGTTTTCTGTTGAAAAATCCCTGTACTATCTTTTATCTCCCTAAAAATGGTCAGCATGTGTCTGTTAAATCCATTTTCTGAAGGCCCCGATAGTTCTGTTTATAGTGTCTTTTGGTTTTTCTGGTTTTCATTCATGGTGTCTTGTTCCCTTGTTTGCCTTTTTTTAAAAAAAATAAATTTATTTATTTAATTTACTTATTTTTGGCTGCGTTGGGTTCATTGCTGCATGTGGGCTTTCTCTAGTTGCGGTGTCCGGGGGGCTACTCTTTGTTGCGGTGCATGGGCTTCTCATTGCGGTGGCTTCTCTTGTTGCCGAGCATGAGTTCCAGGCACGCAGGCTTCAGTAGTTATGGCACGCGGGCTCTAGAGCGCAGGCTTCGTAGTTGTGGTGCACAGGCTTGGTTGCTCCATGGCATGTGGGATCTTCCCGGACCAGGGCTCGAACCCATGTCCCCTGCATTTGCAGACGGATTCTTAACCACTGCGCCACCAGGGAAGCCCCTGCCTGACTATTTTTATTTTGTGCTAGGTGTTGCATTTGCAGAAAGCTCTGTTGAAATAATTTGAAGCCTAGAATCTTCCGTAGATAATTTATATTTACGTCTGGCAAGTGATTGGGAGTACCAGCACTGAGGGTAATTTCAAGGTGATTGGTAGCTACGTTACTCCTGGTTTACTCTATCTCCTGGTGCACAGCTCTTCAAGGCCAAACCCAAAGATAAGGAGGATCCATCACTTGTTCCCCTCCTTATGTCCTAGTCTCCTTGCTCCTACCTAGATTCAGGAAGCCTTCAGAAGTGCTTGCTAGACCCTTAGCCTCTTCTTTTGGAATCAGCAAAACCTTCCCAGAAAACGCACTCCAAACACCCAGATCACTTCCCCAGACTCTGTCTTCTTCCCTATCCTGACTTTATAATTCCTCGCCACTATGTTGGATCTCTGATGCTTTCAAGTAGATAATTATATTTTGTCCAGATTTTCTGTTTGTTCTCAGGATGAGGGTTGGTTCAGATTATTTGGCTTGCTGTTAATGGAAGCAAAAATGCCCTCCTATCAACTTTTGCGATGCCTTCTATCATAGTCACAAATGGCTTTTTCATGCTTTTTAGGATGTTTAAGCTTTTGACTAATAAGAGTAATGACCTTATTTAGCCTCCTTCCCTGCCTTTTTTATTTTTTTGCATTTTTTGTTCAGCTTTCACATTTTCTTTTTTTATTTGGCATCTTTTCTCAAGTTATATCGAAGCTAGATGCAAAAGAAAAAAAATTGTGTTGTGAATATGTCTATATATGCAGGGTAAAATTTGTTTTCATTCTTCCTGTCTTCCTCATAAAAAGAGTAGTTTGTTGGGCCTTAGAAATTTTTTGTTTGGGAATTTAGTATTAGAAGATACTATAATATTTAGTAATTTAGGTAAAATGCTTGAGCTGTACATTTTTTAAAAGCTTGTTTTTTGGTTATTCATATATATATAATTTAAAAAATTCTCCTTAGACATATATATTCATAGTGGGTAATTAATAAAAATCTACTTTCAATTTATTTTCTTCTGAATTATTTCATGGAACTCATGATTCTGTTTTCTGGAGTTATGTTTATCCTAAAGCTAACTTAGGAAGAAGGGAAGAATGTTGGCCTCTAGGAAGAACATCAGAGAACTTGATTTAAGGTAGATAAGCCAATCAACCAATGGGCAATATCTCCAAAAATCACTAATAAGTTTCTACATAGAAATGTCTTATTTTCTAAACAAGCAAGTAAAACTTTACTCAATTATCATGGGATTGGGGGATTAAAGTAAGAAATAAAGAAATATGTCAAATCGTGAGGTCCACTGAGCATCAAACTTGAGGTTGCTTCTATTTCAACATTTTCATAAATATTCCTCCAGAGGAATTACAGGTGAAATTGAGAAATTTGTAGATAATGCAAAATCCATCTGAAAAGTAAAAATTCTGAGCTGATGGAAAAATGCAGGAAAATCCAACCAAATCTTATGTATTGTCACAAAAGTGGTAGATGACTAAGCACACAGTGAAAAGCAACCCAAATTGTGTTTATGATCATGGGCTCCAACTTGCCATTTGCCACCTAGAAACTCAGGGTCAAATTAATTTTTGAGTGAGGTTTCTGGTGAAAAATCACAGATATTTGGGGGTCTGACAAATAGATTGCCAGTGGCTTTGTAAAATCTAACCTCTCAGACATGGAAAAGGGATGAGCTGCTGGCATGGGAGGGTATCTTAAAAAGCTCTTGTGACATTGATTTGGAACTGACCCCAGACACTAATGAAAGAGTAATCCTCCCTGAATCACCCCAAAGCTAGTAATCCCTAGGGCTGCATGTCGGTGATTAAAAAAGAAAGGTAGGAGCAGCTGTCTTTTTGTTCAGTTTAATTATGACCCAGTACCTGGGTGAGTGTTAATTTCCTGGTGGCACTGGAGGTGGGTGGAGAAAGGTGTTAGGTTTCTGCACGCTGCAAGGACTGAATGTGCAGACATGAATTCTGCCTGGTGTATGCCCAGGGATGTGGACACTGTTCAGGGGAGATCAAGCTCATGAGCTCAGGTTGCGTGGCATTCAATTTCTGCCCTTTAAGTCTGAGACATGGGCTGCCGTGTGCCAGAGGACACAGCAGTGCTATCAGGTGTCAGCTAGACTGCACACCTTAATTAGTAGCCCCCACCTCCAGCAGGGCAGCTGCTGGGCCTGTGGGGTATAACTCCATTAAGTCATCAGGAAGAAGAGGAACATTTAGCCCTCTTAATCCCTTTAGCAGCATTCAGCGCCAGAGGTCACAGAACTGGGCATCTGCTTTCTCAAGTTCCCAGTTCCGAATATTCAAGTTGGTGTCTAAGGGTGTGTTCACAGACAGCCTGTGAGCTACTGGCTGTTCTTGGAAATGAATGCCCCTGCTCATGGTGAATGTGGAACACCATTCCTTCCAACTCGTCTCCTCTGTGTTTTCTCTATTTGAGAATGGTCCTATTGTCTGCCCAGTCATCCAGCCAGATGCTTGATATCATTGCATATGCCTTCTGCCTCCTAAATAGCTCTCGCATCTACTGCATCCTCTCCTTTTCCATTGCACCTGCCTTGTTCTCCTTCACCACCCCTCTTGAGGGTTTCTGCAGCATTCTCCCTGCCTGCCTGCAATCCCATCACTTTCCTGTCCAGCTTCCACATTGCCACCAATGCACTCTTCCTAAAGTGTCAATCTCATCAGGTTGTCTACTTGCTTAAAGTTACACAGTGGCTCCTAATCACCTACAGCTGCTTTTGTTAATCTTCAATCATCTTACCATCTTTGTAATGTTCAAGTTTTACCTTCACTATTGCTTTATTATTATTTTAATTTAAACCACATCTCTCCTTTTAGTTTTACTTTTTACTTGTCCTCGGAAATACTATCCTTAAAGGCATGGGTTTCACATGCTAGTTACAGTTCTCTGCTGTAACTACTATAATAATCAGTGTTAGGCTGCGTGCCACCTAAAATTGTTTCCTTGTGGGAAATACTGAATATCCAAAGCCATTTATCATTTCCTCTCTAGTCTAATATTCCACAGGCTTGACTCCTTGATATTGTTTGAACATATACAACCTTCCAAAACTGAGTCAAGAAGAAACACACAATTGGAACAGATCGATCACTAGTAGTAAAATTGAATTTGTAATAAAAGCTCCCAGCAAACAAAAGTCCAGGACTGGATGGTTTCACAGGGGAATAATACCAAACATATAAAGAAGAACTAATACCTGTCCTTCTCAAACTATTCCAAAAAATTGAAAAGGAGGGAACACTCCCAAATTCATTCTGTGAGACCACAAATACCATGATACCAAAACCAGACAAAGACGCTACAAAAAAAGAAAATGATATCTTTGATCTATATAGGTGCTAAAATCCTCAACAAAATATTAGCAAACCAAATACAGCAATATATAAAAAGGATCATATGCCATGGTCAAGTTGAATTTATTCCAGGGACACAAGGATGGTTCAGCATTCACAAATCAATATGATACACCACATTAATAAAAGGAAGAATAAAAATCATATTTCAATAGATGCAGAAAAAGCATTTGACAAGATTCAACATCCATGATAATAACTTTCCAGAAAGTGAGTATGGAAGGAACATATCTTAACATAATAAAGGCCATTTATGACAAGCCCACAGCTAACATCATTCTCAATGGTGAAAAGCTGAAAGCCTTTCCTCTAAATTCAGGAATGAGACAAGGATGCCTACTCTCACCAATTCTATTTAACATAGTACTGGAAGTCCTAGCTACAGCAATCAGCCAAGAACAAGAAATAAAAGGCATCCAAATTAGAAAGGAAGAAGTAAAACTGTCAGTACTCACAGATGACTTGATACTCTATATAGAAAACCCTAAAGTCTCCACCGCAAAACTATTAGAATAAATGAATTCAGCAAAGTTTCAGGATACAGGATTAATATACAGAAATCTGTTGCTTTTCTGTACACTAGTAATGAACTATCAGAAAGAGAATGTAAAGAAAAAAAATCACATCAAAATAATAAAATACCTAGGAATAAATTTAACCAAGGAGGTAAAAGACCTAAAAATTATTTAAAAATTGATGAAATTGAAGATGATGCAGAGAAATGAAAAGATGTCTCATGCTTTTTGATTGGAAGAATTAATATTGTTAAAATGGCTATACTACCCAAAGCAATCGCTATCAAAATACCCATGACATTTTTCACAGAAGTAGAACAAATAATCCTAAAATTCATACTAAACCACACACACACACACAAAAGCTGGAGGTATAACCCTCCCACACTTCAGACTATACTACAAAGCTACAGTAATCAAAACAGCATGGTACTGGAGCCAAAGCAGACACATAGATCAATGGAACAGAATAGAGAACCCAGAAATAAACCCATGTACCTATGGTCAATCTGTGACAAAGGAGGCAAGAATGGAGAAAAGACAGTCTCTTCAATAAATGGTGCGGGAAAATTAGATACCTACATGTAAAACAATGAGATTAGAACATTTCCTCACACCATATGCAAAAATAAACTCAAAACGGATTAAAGACCTAAATGTAAGACCTGAAACCATAAAACTCCTAGAAGAGAACATAGAACACTCTTTGACATAAATCATAGCAATATTTTTTGCAATCTGTCTCCAAGGCAAAATAAATAAAAGCGAAATAAACAAGTGGGACCTAATTAAACTTAAAAGCTTTTGCATAGCAAAGGAAGCCATCAACAAAAGAAAAAGACAACCTGCGGAATGGGAGAAAATATTTACAAATGATGTGACTGACAAAGGGTTAATATCCAAAATATATAAACAGCTCACGTAATACAACATCAAAAAAATTAACTACCCAATCAAAAAAAAAAAAAAAAAAATGGGCAGAAGATCTGAGTAGACATTTTTCCAAAGAAGACATACACTTGGCTAATAGGCACATGAAAAGGTGCTCAAGATTGTGAATTATCAGAGAAAAGCAAATCAAAACAACAAGGAGATATCACCTCACACCTGTCAGAATGGCTATTATGAAAAAGCCTCCAAATAAATGTCGGCAAGGATGTGGAGAAAAGGGAACCCTCATACACTATTGGTCGGAATATAAATTGGTGCAGCCATTATGGAAAACAGTATGGGAGTTCCTCAAAAAACTGAAAATAGAACTACCATATGATCCAGCAATCCCATCCTGGGATATATCCAGAAAAAAAGGAAATGCTAATTTGAAAATATATATGCACCTCAATATTCATAGCATCACTATTTATAATTGCCAAGATATGGAAGCAACCCAAGTGTCCATCAACAGATGAATGGATAAAGAAGATATATATATACAATGGAATATTAGCCATAAAAAGAATGAAATTCTGACATTTACAGCAATGTGAATGGACCTAGAGAATATTATACTAGTGAAATAAATCAGAGAAAGACAAATGCTGTATGATATCATTTGTATGTGGAATCTAAGAAATAATAGAAATGAATGTATATAGCAAAACAGAAACAGACTTACAGATATAAAAAACAAACTAGTGGTTACCAATGCGGAGAGGGAAGGGAGGAGGGGCATGTTATGGGTATGGGATTAAGAAATACAAACTACTATGTATAAAATAGATAAGCAACAAAGATGTTGTATAGCATAGGGGAATATAGCCATTATCTTGTGATAACTCTTAATGAAGTATAATCTGTAAAAATACTGAATCACTATGCTTACACCTGAAACTAATATAATATTGTAAATCAACTATACTTTAATAAAAATATGTTATGATGCCTCTAAAAGTATGTCATTAAATAAACACAATGGTTTTTTCTTAATAAATATGAAGTTTTACTTCATTGCATCTGACATATTAAACAATAAATCAAGCACTAATTATAGAGGACCTACTGTGTGCTAGCTACTAGACTTTATGGTTAAAAGTAGTAAGGGCTTATGATATTGGACGCAAAACAATTTAGTGATTTAATCCTAAGATGTAGATATGAAGCTCTATTTTAAACTATCGAAGATATGATACCGAATCACATATTGGCTAAGATTTAACTCTACAGGAAGGCATCGTGCTGTAAAGACACCTGAAGAGAGAAAAAAACGAGTGATTTGTTTTCTAAAAAGCTTGACCAGAAACCCTACTTATAAAATATGCCAGGGACCCAAATGTGAGGCTCTTAGAAAATAATTCAGAAAGTGGTAACTCACTGTCATGGAAAGCTGGAATAGCATATTATATCTGAGGAAGACAAGACTTCCAAGAGGGGTTTTGAGCTTTTTTTTTAAGATGTAAAATAATTGGCTTGCTGCAACTAGAGAAAGCCCACGTGCAGCAACGAAGTCTCAACGCAGCCAAACAAAACAAAACAAAACAAAACAAAACAAAAAAACAAAAAGGTCCCTTGCTAGTATGTAAAATAACAACAGTTATAGTAGTACCACCAATATATATCAGAGGGAATGCTAGATTGATAGAGTGGGGAAACACCTTTGGCATCATTTAGTCCAAGGATTTTGAAATGTATATTTAAAGTTTATATATCTATTCTTAAAACATGAGAACACCTTCCCACCTTTTCTTTAAAAAAAAAAAAAAAACAAGAAGTTCCATGGTAGCCCATTATCTAATGTAGAAAAAATATTTCTGTGATTGAAGGATGTTCAGTGGAGCAAGGGGAAGGTAGGGTGAAGATTCCCACCTGCTAGTTTCCTGTTAACCGTCCAGCCTAGCGAGGGGATAGAGGACCACCCATGAGGTCTTCCTTGATCCCTAAAAGTGCACTTATTTGTGCACTGGGATGCTCTGTACTCAGGTGGAGATTCACTGGGGGTGGGAGGGTCATTTCTTTTCTCTTTTCCTGGTTCACGTCTTACTGGACAAATCATTTTTCCTTCTTTACCTAGTTTTTTCATCTACTATAATATGGAGATGATTAGGAGCTCCTGATTTCATCATTAAATTGCTGAATGAATAAATTCCTGGAGATAGATGGGTTAAAATAAAGTCTATCTATTTGGACTATAAATTGGTACTCAGCCTTCAGAACGAGAATGACCCAGACTGAAATGGATTTACCATTTACTTGTTATGTGACATGGGCAGGCTACATAATCTCTCAGAGCTGGAGTGCCCTCCTCATTTTAAAAAAAGGGGATGGCAATGATTCTTTACAAGGTTATGAATATTATATGAGGTCACGCATATAACACATAATACAGTGCCTGGTCCATAGTAAATAATCAGTATAACATAGTGGTTAAGAGAATAAACTATCCTTAGGCTCAAAGACTGGCCTTACTACTCATTGGCTAGATGCCCATGGACAAGTTACTTCACCACTCTGAGTTTCAACTTTTCTCACCTAAAAAATGGATATAATTAAGCACTTACCTTATAGAATTGTTATAAGGATTAAATGAGATAATGCATATAACATACTTAGCATATTTTGTTCTTGTCAATTAACACTGCTTCTAAAATTACATGTGTAATTTTAGAACGTGTAAGAAAACAATCATTATGTTTTCCCAAATATTTATTGTCCAGAATTCTTATCTAATTATTTAAAATGATAAAAAATGGAGAAGCAGCATATATGTAAGTGTAAAAGATTGGTTAGATAAAACATGACCCATTCATAAGATGGAATAAGTTGCAAGCATTAAAATAACAATGTAGAAAGTTATTTGATGATATGGGAAAATATTCTTTATACATTGTTAAAAATAATAAATCTTATTAGTATTTTATTTACTCATATGTTTAAAAACTTATTTTAAGGAAAAACCCAGCATTCATCTGTCCTTCTCTCCAAAAGCAGTCACTTTCCTTTCTTTTTACTATTACTTCAACCATTTATCTCCAGATTTTTAAACATCGTATTTGTACTGCTCTTTCTTGATTTTTCAATTTTAGACAATGTTTACTGTCTTCCTACCATAGAAGATGAGAATTTAGCAACCCCTTCCTCCCACAATACAAGCTTCCCCTTCTCATCATTCAACTGTCATCATTCTACTAAATCAACATTTAATATTTACTTTTTTACAATTTTGGTTCCAGCTGAGCCATTGTATACTGTGATTACATTTCCTTTCTTGGACAACTTGTTTTTTCCCTTGTAGTTCATAGTTGCTTCAGTTTATTTCATTTGTTTTCTTGCTTCTTTGTTTTTAATATACTCTGGTAGGCAGAATTTGAAGATGGCTCCCTGGTGGACATGCCCTGTGTAATCCCCTCTCCTTGGACCTCTAAATATGAGGAGATATCAATCCTGTGATTACGCTAATTATATGGCAAAAAGGACTTTGCAGATATAATTAAGATTCCTAATCAGTTTACTCTAAGTTAATATAAGGAAGATCATCTTAGGTGGGTCAGGCCTAATCAGGTGAACACTTAAAAGAAGTTACCTAGCAACTTCTGAGCAAAAGGGCATGGGAAGTATTGTAAAAATTTTCATACCTTGTAGGTCTGAAAATGTATTTATTCTAGTGTCACACTGGATAGTTTGAATGGGTATAGAATTCTGAATGAATAATAATTTTCCATCACAATTCTGTGAGCATTAATTAATTTTCTTGTAGCTTTCAGGTTGTTATTGAGAAGGCTGATGGCATTATATTTTATGATTTATTGTATATGACCTGTTTTTTTCTCTAAAAGGTTTTTATGGTTTTTTTCCTCTTTATCACCAGTGTTTGAAGTTTCATAATGATGTATGTGTTTTGGAGCAGATATATTTTTTATTCATTGTGCTGGGCCCTCCATGGACTTTTCATTCTGGAAACCTATGTTCTTCAATTCTGGGAACTTTTCCTGTATTATTTATTGGAGAATTTCTGCCCCTTTGTCTTCTCTGTTCTTTCTTTTTGGAACTCATTGTCACTTTGTTTTACTTTCTTAGAGATTTCATCAACTCTCTCTTCCAAGCTCTTATTGAATTTTAAATTCATGTTTTGATGTCTTTAATTTTCAAGAGCTCTATTTTGTCCTCCAGTTCTTCCTTCCCTTCCTTTCTGCCCCCCTTTTCTCTTCCTTCCTTCCTTCTCTCCTCTCCTCCACAATTCCTCCCTCCCTCCCTTCCTTCCTCCCTTCCTCCCTCCCTTCCTCCTTCCTTCCTTCCTCTTTGTCTTATTTCATGAATGCAAGATTTTCTTTTATGTTTAAGTGGAAAATAGTTATAGTTTTCTTTTGTTATATTTTGCTCCCTGCATGGTCTCTGTTTACTCAGAATTCCTTTTTAAATTTATTTATTTTTTGCTTTGGTCTCTGACTTCCACGTCTGATGTCTGATAGTCTCTTACTGTCATATTTAAGGATGAGGCACATGCAGGCATACCTGGTTTATTGCACTTCACAGATACTGGGTTTTTTTTTTTTTTTTTACAAATCGAAGGTTTGTGGCAACCCTGTGTCGAGCAAGTCTATCAGTGCCATTTTTCCAAAAGCGTTTGCTCACTTCATGTTTCTGTTACATTTTGGTAATTCTCACAATATTTCAAGCTTTTTCACTATTATTATATTTGTTGTGATCTGTGTGATGTAACTACTGCAAAAAGATTATAACTTTCTGAAGGCTAGCATTTTCTAAATTCACCCTTTTTAAAAAAAAAAAAAATATTGATTTGGCTGCTCCAGGTCTTAGTTGCGGCATGCGGGATCTTTTAGTTGCGGCATGTGAACTCTTAGTTGCGGCATGTGGGATCTAGTTCCCTGATGAGGGATCGAACCCGGGCCCCCTGCATTGGGAGCGTGGAGTCTTAGCCACTGGACCACCAGGCAAGTCTGTGAAGGCTAGCATTTTCTGATGGTTAGCATTTTTTAGCAATAAAGTATTTTTTTTAGCAATAAAGCATTTTTAGCAATAAAGAATTTTTTAATTAAGGTATGTACATTGTTTTTTAGACATAATGCTATTGCACACTTAATAGACTACAGTATAGTGTAAACATAACTTTTATATGCACTGGGAAACCAAAAAAATTTATGTGACTCTCTTTATTGCAATATTCGCTTCGTTGTGGTGGTTTAGAACTGAACACACAATATCTCTGAGGTGTGCCTGTAAATGCCAATGGAATGCCTATGTGCATGGGCAGAGTTTTACAAAGTTTGGCTTTTCCCATTTGATTGGGGTTGGTGATAATTGCGGATGGGTCATTGCATTGAGGAATCACCAAGTCTATTACCTAAGGAGTGTGTAATATTCTGTTCTAATTCTATTCTAATATTCTGTTTTCAGTATGTTCCTCACCACTACCCCCACCAGCGACTGCTGTCTTTGAGTACAAATCCTCTCAAATCCCCTCTCTTCTGAAAGTCATTCTCTTGTTTTCTGCTGCAATGGGTAGGCACAATTGCCTGGCTGAGGGGTAAAGATCTCAAAAGTTAACTGTTTCTTAAATAAAATTTCAAGAAATTTTCCTATTTGGTCCTAGCCAGAACTACCTGCCCACTCTTCCTTTCAGAGGTATATGATGCATCAAATTCCTGAGATATTTCAGAGTTTTGTGGCACAGTTGGCTTGCTTCTTATTGGCTTCTTCACCTTGAAACTTAGATTTCAACTTTCTCTGATCTGCCTCATCACTTACCACTCAGCCATTTGTTTTGTCAGTTTCCAAAATTTTGTTGACATCTCTTATCTGCTGTTGTTTCCTCTCCTGTACTCCTCGACTTTGTGGGTTTACATTTCATTTTACCTTAGTACCATTTTAGAACTGTTTGGAGAGCAGATATAAAAGAATGTGTTCAATCTGCCATGGCTACTCAGAAGCATTTAAAAATTCCATTTTTAAAGGAAAAAGTATGCATATATTGTAAATAAAAAATATCTACACCAAACTTGTTAGCAGAGGTCATCTCTGGGTGTTGCGATTATGGGTAGTTTTTCTTTACTTGCTTATATTTTTCAAAATTATCTATAGCAAGATACTTAGTAACTAGAAAACAATGATCTAAGTAAAATGATATTACTATATAGCTATCTCAGTCAAAGCATTTTATATTAGTTTCAAATCTAATGATTAGTTGAACCATATGAAATTGCTATTTTTTCAAATAAAACAGAGGTTGAATAACAGTAATTTCATATGGTTCAATCTAAACTATCTAATATAGTACAGACCTTAGAGGTGACATAGCCTGGAAAGTGGAGCCGTTGTCTAGACAGGTCAGATTAAAAGTCAAGAGTATGTAAACCATTTTTTATTGCTAGGTGACTCTTGGGGTTCACCCCAGAGCCATTGCCTGTGCTACTCTCCAAGGGCCATTCTTTACTGGGCCCACTGGTTGAAGATACTCATGTGCTAATCTAGTTTTCAGGAGCACACTGATTTGGATATAACTGATAAGAAAAAAAGTATTATTTCCTTCTTTTCTCCCTTATTGGTACACTTCACACATATCTGTATTGGAATTCCCTGGGCATATGCCTTTTTCTCTCTTCTAGATTGTTACACTCTTTGAAGGTAGGGATCCTCATCTTACTCGTATTTATGGATTGTTTGAGGAAACACTGCTCAGTGTATCACACAGTGTTTTCCTCTAAAGATTCATAGGAGAAACTTCTCTTGGGCAAATGGCTTGTTTTTAGTTTAGGAGCACAGTGTAATGTATGCCAGATTGTATTTCCCCCACTTTGCGCGGGCTGCTAGGAAGCTCAGAGCCACACTTGTGCCATAGTTCTAAGCAGTTCCTTCTTGAAATCTCTGCTTAGATGTCTTGTGGTTTTTCTATTAGTTTCTTATTGCTGCTGTAACAATTACCATAAACTTAGTGGCTTAAAGCAACACAAAGTTATCATCTTACAGTTCTGGAGCTCAGGAATCTTAAATCAGTTTCACTGGACTAAAATCCAGGTGTTGGCAGGTGTTTCTTCTGGAGACTGTAGGGGAGAATCCATTTCCTTATCTTTTACAACTTCCTGGGCTTGTTACCCCTTCCTCCGTTTTCAAAGCCAGCAGCACATTATCTTCTCTTCTCTCTGACTTCTGCTTCTGTGCCTACATCTTTTCTGACTCTGATCCTTTTTCCTCCTTCTTATAAAGACCCTTGTGATTACCTTGAGCCTACCCTGATAATCCAGGATAAAATCTCCCCATCTCAAATTTTTAACTTAGTCATACCTGCAAAGCCTCTTCCCCCCGCCCCTTTAATAGATTTTAGTTTTTAGAACAGTTTTAGGTTCACAGGAAAATTGAGCAGAAAGTACAGAGATTTCCCGTATACTTTCGACCCCCATACATGCATAGCCTCCTCCACTATCAATATCCTGCACCAGAGTGGTACATTTGTCACAATGATGAACCTACATTGGCACGTCATCATCACCCAAAGTCCATTGTTTACATTCTTGGTGTTGTACCCTTTTGGTGTTGTACATTCTATGGGTTTGGACAAATGTATAATGACAGGTATTCATTATTATGATATCATACAGAGTATTTTCACTGCCCTAAAATTCCTCTGTGCTCTGCCTATTCATCTCTCTTTCTCCCAACCCCTGGCAACCACTGTTCTTTTCATTGTCTCCATAGTTTTGCCTTTTCCAGAGGGTCATATAGTTGGAGTTACACAGTATGTAGCCTTTTTGGATTGGCTTTTTTCACTTAGCAATATACACTTAAATTTCCTCCAAGTATTTTCATGGCTTGATAGCTCATTTCTTTTTAGCACTGAATAGTATTCCATTGTTGGGATGTGCCACAGTTTATTTAATCCAGTCACCTACTGAAGGACTTCTTGGTTACTTCCAAGTTTTGGCAGTTATAAATAAAGCTGCTGTTAACATGTGTGCAGGTTTTTGTGTGGACATAAGTTTTCAACTTATTTGAGTAAATACCATGCAGTGTGATTGTTGGATCGTGTGGTAAGAGTATGTTTAGTTTTGTAAGAAACCACCAAACTGTCTTTCGAAGTGGGTGTACCATTTCGCATTCCCACCAGTGGTGACTGAGAATTCCTATTGCACTGCATCCTCATCAGCATTTGGTGTTGTCAGTGTCTGGGGCTTTGGTCATTCTAATAGTCACGTAGTGTTAACTCATTATTGGTTTAACCTGCATTTTCCTGATGACATATGATGTTGAGCAGCAGAGTTCCTTTTTATCACGTGAGGTAACATGCGCAGGTTCTGGGGATTAGGGCATGGTCATCTTATTCAGACTGTCACAATCTTCTCAATATTAATTCCGTGAAAATGAAAATTTTTCTTTCCCTAACTAAAGCAGTACCTCTGTAAACCCCTCTCCCTGCATCCTTCCCCATGTCAGTAAATGGCCCTCCCATCTACTAATCATTCACTGCAGACACTCCCTCCCTCCCCCCACATCCAGTCCCTCATGTGGTTCTGCCATATCCACTTCTAAGATGTATCTAGAGTCCAATCACGTGTCTTTGTGGTCACTGCCACCACCCTAGGCTAAGCCGCCACCATCTCTCGCCTGAACCACTATAACAGCCCTCTAATTTTTCTCTTCAACTCTTGCCTTTTACTATATTCTCTATAAATCATCCAGATTAAAAAAAAAAACAAACCACAAAGCAAAACATGCTATCTTCCTGCTTTAATACACACTAATACAGTAGTTTCCTTTCTCACATGGAATAAAATCCAAACTCCTTCCTATATCTCATAAGGCCCCTCTTAAAGCACATCTCACTCTGCTCTCTTCACCACCGTATTCTTGCCACGCCAGCCCCCTCATTGTTCTCTAAATGGCCCAAGCCATGCTTCTTGCATGTGGTTCCTCTGAACTCTTCCCCCAACTCTTCCCTGACTAAATCCTTGTCATCATTTTGGTCTCAGCTGAAATGTCTCCTCCTCAGAGATGACTGTCCACGCAACCCCACATTGCTTTGCACCCATTTTTCTCCACCACCTCACCCCTTTCCATAGTCTTCATAGACTTATCACTATTGGTAATTGCTCAGTTGCTGTTTATGTCATTCATCTTCTCTCTCAGGTTGTTAATTCCACGAAGGCAGGACCATTTCTGTTTCATTCATCATTGGATGCTTCATCGGTATTTGGCACTTAGGAGGCACTGAATGCACTTCGTATATTATCCTTACTCTGACTTTATCTTACCTTTTTGCTTTTATTTTCCTTTTTAAAGAAATTTCCTTTGTTGGAGTATAGTTGATTTACAATGTTGTGTTAGTTTCTGCTGTACAGCAAAGTGAGTCAGTTATACTATTTTCCTTTTGTTTGGATCTTCTACAGCTTTCTGCTGTAGCAAGAGAAAAACTCCCAAGTCCCAGGATCTACTCAGAGTTGAGGAGGTAGAGCTATCTCTGCCCTTCGCCCCTCCCCATTTGTACTATGTGTCATGGGTAAAAGGAATGTTTTCTACTAGTAGTATCTCCCAAGGGAAAGTGGGGATTCACCCCAGAATGCCAGATAGGCTGTGGACCATCTAAGGGGAAAGCCAGAACGCCTTTCTGGACTTGGGATTAAAATTGCTCTGCATAATAATGTAAAAAGCTTATTTTCACTCACTGGGGGCAGAGTGCTTCCTTAGATTAATATGATGCTAAATGATTTTTTTTTTTCTCCCACTGGCTAGGTTTGGAGACAAGAAATACTTAGGCTGTGGATTCTAGGGAGGAGGAACAAGGTTCAGAGCTCGTCTGCTTGTAGAGGCAATGAGGACACTGGAGATGAGCAGGGTGTGAATGTGTAGGATTCCTCAGGAGAGCGATGACCAGTAGGGGATACCCTGGGAGAAAGAGGTCCTTAGCGCTTTTCTCCTGATCTCTGACCCTTGAGCAGGTGGCACACAGAGCACCTTCCTTCATTCTGCGACACAGTTGTCATAATCCTTGGCACAGTGCCCTTGGCCTTCCATATATGCTGTTCTACTCAGAGCTAGCGAATAGCTTATGGATTTAGGTTCTCGACTGGGTCAGGAAAGCCTGTATTGGCTTCAAGTTTGTCGATCCTCCCCAGGACCTCTTTCCCTATAGGTGCCACATGCCATGATTTATACACAAACATGATTTGCCTGATTGTTGCAGTCTGGGCCCAGAACAATTTTAATTAACAGGAAAATGGTCCTCAATACACCGATTAGACCTCTTCAGGTACAGCAAGATAAAAGCCTGATAATTTGGATGGAGTACTCTTCTTCAATGTCTACTCTATACACAGCAGCCAATGGGAAAGCCAGGCTGTCTCCCACCTGATCCAGTGAGTAATTAAGAGAGGGCTTTTTCTTCCCCATCTCTCCCCTCCCTCCACCCCCCACCCCAACTAAAGCTTAACAGGTTGGTGGTATAATTTGGAGACTTTCAGGGGTGTCGTGCTAGGAGCTTAGGCAAGAGACAGGGTGTCTCTTCCCCAGCTCCCCAGGCATGTCCAGCTGGATTTGAAAAGCAGGCAAGTGACAGGAGGAAAGAGGTGGAAGAAGGCAAAGTAGGTAACGTTTCTCAGCAAAGTTTGAGAGGGGCCATGAGTGAGCTGGGCACACAGAAGACCAGCGATGGCACCGTCTCTCGCCTGCTCAATGTGGTGGAAAGTGAGCTTCAGGCAGGGAGGGAAAAAGGCGACCCTTCGGAGAAGCAACTTCAGATCATTCTGGAGGATGCCCCTCTCTGGCAGAGGTTCAAGGAAGTCACTAATGAAATGATCGTGACCAAGAACGGCAGGTGAGTTTATGTACGGCCCTGCTTGGGCTGGCGGGGCTTGGCAAGGGAAGCGAAGCCCCTTGAATATTGCAGAGGCTGCCGCTCTTAACTCAGAGGCAGCGGGGTCTGATTAAACATGCTCCCGAGAAGGACAGTCTCCCACGGCTTTCCCCCAGCCAACTTAATTAATTTCTCTGAGATCATCAGAGAAGTGGAGGGTGAAGCCACCTGTCCTGTGTGCATTTTAAGTGAAGAAATTCTGGGAAATTATTATAAAGGGGGGCATGTCCCATGGGTTTGGGAAATGCACTCAAATGTCAGAAAATGATGTTAATTTTTGACTGACTGTTTATCCTGGAGCAGATTATTATTCTTTGAGCCCCAACTCTGTTCAGATAAGGTAAAAGGCCACTTTATTTGGAAGCTGGATGGTTTCCTCTGAAGTGTAGGGAACTTGCCAGACATTTCTGACTAGTTGAAGATTCAGAGGCAAAAGGCAAATTTAATCTCACTGGCCTATCACTGCCTCTGCTTCTTCCTGTGTGTTTGTGGTGAGTGTTCACTTGAGATTGTGTGTGTTTAGGACGATGTGAGAGCTGTTGCAGTAATAGTTAATGAAACCATAATTTACTGACCTGAGAAAAGAGAAGATGCTTTCCTTTTTTTTTTCGTTGCAACAAATTAGGGATTAACTGAAATGGATCTCTGTTGGCATTTCTTGGGTTCTATTAAATCTAGCCTTGCCAAGTGACGTCTAGGTAATATTAGGAGCTTCTATTTAGTAGAGGAGATAAAAATATTTAGAAAGAAGATCTCAGTGCTCCCAGCTTGGCCAGGCAGGTCCCAACGTTCAGTTGACGCTGATCATTCTGTTCACATGGTCACAAAAGTACAAAACGTCGAAAGGCATTTTCAATATGGTTAGTTTCAGCAGAACTTTGATTGTGACCCTTGAGAGAAATTCTGTTCTCCAATGACAGAAAAGTCCAGGCTAGTTGAACTTCTGGCAGGCTTTTGTCCTTGTGAAAAATGCTTCCATTCCTGATGTCTCACTTTTCCATTTCTGCATAAAACGCACGGTATAGAGAATGAACCATTCCCATCTATCTGGAAAATTATGAACTTGAGTGTTGTTGTGTGACATTAAAGTGCTTGGTAAGTAAAACGTGTTCCAGAAATAAGGGCGTTTCAATAAATTGTGATTATTAATAGTAACAGGAATATCAACCTTGCTTGATGCTTCTATTTTCTCTCTCTAAATGGGTCCCATATTTATTTCATATATAGGATTTATTATTTTTAATATTTGTAATAATTACACCTGTTCCTACTCTTGATCTGTATTGACACGTTATTTTTGGTAGAAAGAAATAGAAAACATGTTTTTAATTTCAAAGAATCATCTCCAATTCCTAATTGGATTTACTTTCTTCCCTTTCAAAGATGAGTGATGACACAATGGTAAAAATTTTATGATGTCTGATGACAGGTAGAACTTTCTGTTCATTATTCTCTGTAGTTATACCAATACTTAGCCTCATACTATCTGTTTGGCTGTCAAAGCAGTCATATATGGAAGTAAAATAAGTAACAACCGTCAAGAAAAAATGTAGTTCATCTATTTCAATGAGGAATAAATAAAAGTTTCTAAAACCATTATAAAATTCAATTTAATAATATGTCATATTGGTATGTACTTTTATAATTTCAGAAGAGCTTTTTCTTGCCTTTTTGCACCTATATAATTTTTTCTCCATATTTAAAACTGAAAAGTCTTCACCTGTTTAAAGTCATTAACTATGTGAAAACTATTCTTTGTAGAGTCTAAGTATGGTCAACGTGGTTATTCTTATTTTCTGTGGAGGTCCTGCTGACATTTCACCTCCTTAGTGAACTGAATCTTTTCTTAGGGTTTCTGAACCCCTTAGCATCAAGTTTTTGCCAGGAGATAGAAGGTTCCCTTTGTACTTAAGATAAAGAAGGGAAGACAAATCTCTAAGAAACTGATGTGGTTGATAATCAATGAGCGTGGTCTGGAATTACTCTCAATCTCTTAGTTTCTCAGAATAAATTGTTAACAACACTTTCCTGCTCTGGATATAGACACATGTTTCTTGTTACGTTGTCTTCTTTATTCTCGTCTTCATCTCTTCCCCCCCGCTTTTTTTCTCCTCACCATCTATTCCTGTATCTCTCCGTTTTACCCATTTTCCTCTGGCTGTAGAATGTCTGCTCTAGATGCAGCATCCCTGCCTTTCACACGAACTCCTGAGCCTGAGGCAGATGGATTTGTGGCCCTTCTCTGGGGAGAAAAACATTCCTGGTTGTTAATACCCTGTCCTATGCCCTTTTCATTTGCGTTACTCGCCTGCCCCTGCAGGCAGTTGACTTTCTGACTTTTCTAAAGCTTCAGTGAGGGTAATCAGATAGCTCTTGCACACTTGAGTGTAATTGTTCTGTGTAATAGCAAGTTTTAAAATAGCGTAGGATGGGCTGATGAATTAAAAGAGTCATTTTCAAATGGATACTTATTTATGTGTATAAATAGGAGGCTTGCTTCTGACATTGATCAGAAGTAGTAAACAGAGATTTTCCCTGAAAATCATTGAATTATCCCCAGAAACTGGGATTATGATGGTTCTTCGTTCCTCCCGCTCCTGTCCCTCCCTCCCCCCCTCCCCGTTTTACTATTTCTTTTCCCTTTCCTCTTTCTTTTTTCTTCCCTTCTTTTTTATTTAAAATGCTCACTTATTCATATTCAATACTCTTTCAGACCTAACAATAACAATTATAATACTCCCCTAGAGCTCATTTGAATCACCACTAGTGCATCCAGCTTGTAAGTACTTCCTTTCTTCTCCATCCTTTAAGCTAGGAACTTATATTTTAGGTTGCAGAAAAAAATTTATTTCAGCTTTCAGTGGCAAGTAAGTGAAATCTCTTGCACCTTTTGTTTTCTCTACGGTAACATCTTCACCTTAGGGGAAAAAGCTATATTTCATGTGTATTTCCATGCAGTTAAATAATTTGATTTCATTTGGATTAAATTTGCCTTGAGGAGATTTTAAGAAATTGGAAGGATTTCTGATGTAATTGGTGTATCCATTTGTTATCATAAAATAAGTGTTAGGATCATTAAGTTGAACTTGCCAGTGATTAAGTGATGTTGGTGCAGTGAGCTAATGTTCATAGTTTCCAGGGATGGAGTTGCAAGAGGAGAGAAAACCAAGGTTGCACATCAGGAAATAATTTTCCATGTCCCTGTAGTCCATGGATATTTTTCTCTGAAGTCTACAATTGCAGTTTAGGAGAATCATATGTATTTGTGTGATCCGCCTCTAACCAGGCTACTTTGGTTTCTCGCTGCTCTTCCTATAAGCCTCAACATCCATGTCCTATGTGTACACAAGCACGCGCACTCCTAAAGCTCTGATGAGTGTTTCAGGATTATTATAGTTCTGTGGGGAAATGGAGGAAGGAGTTTACAAGTGAAACTTCCTGAATTTTGCCTTTAGCCATCTCTGCTGTTTTTTCCCACCTAGAAAATCTGCTTTATCTCTGCCCTCTTCCTTCCTTCCCACAGACCTCACTCCTCAGAGCCTTCTCCAGCAGTGCTGGCTCTCAAGATCCTCTGTTAGAGAAATAAAAACTGAAAAAACTAGCCTCACAGCAAAGCAGCACAGAGTTCACTGGCCAAGCCTAAGCATGTGTGGTTCCTCAAGCCTGGTTTTGGGGAGTGCTTATATGCCCTGCCACATTTGCTTCTTTCTCTCTCTCTCTCTCTGATATGGGGTCTGATTTACATATTTCTCAGCTTCTCAAAGACTCTTGGCCATCTCTGTGGTTAGCCACACCTTGGGAAGAAAAGGGAGAAAAGATCAAATTGATAAGAAGTGCAGTTTATCCCTGAAAGCATAGCCTGGTCATGACTGCTGCCCATAAGTAAATAGATAACACATCCGGGTCCTTGTGAGGCCAGAGAAAGAGGCAGGGGGGAGGCAAGAGGAACTGAACTTGGCTTAGAGGCAGGGTGAGTTCCATTGCCAGTTACAAGACTTTTGGCTGGTTGACTGACTTTTATTTACTCCTCATTGGCATAATGGAGATAAAAATACATAGCATCTCTTAGTTCATTTGCGTTGTGATAAAGAATAAAAATAAAATCCTTGGCAAATGAAGTACTAGAGAATAAAACAACAAATGGTTCTACCACGTTTTGGATGTGTCCTTCTAAGAGCCAAGACACCATGACTTCTTTACTTCTTTACTTTTCTTTTGTTAACAGCTTTATTGTGATAATTTACATACCATACAATTCACCGATTTAAAGTATAGCATAATGTCTTCAAGGTTCATCCATGTTATAGCATTTTTATTGATAAACTACATTTCATTGTATAAATATACCTCGTTTTATTTATTCACTCATCAATGGACACGTGTGTTTCCATTTTTTGACTGTAATGAATAATGCTGCTATGACTGTCTGTATACAGGTTTTTATGGGTGTATGTTTTCATTTCTCTTGCATATACACCTAGGAATGGAATTGCTGGGTCATATGGTAACTGTATTTTAACAGAGGAAACTGCAAGACTTTTTTCCAAAGTGGCTGGACCATTTTATATTCCCACCAGCAATGTATGAGGGTTCCAATTTCTCCACATCCTTACCTATGCTTGCTGTTGTTCACCTTTTTTTTATAGCCATCCTAGTGAGTGTGAAGAATGATTTCAAGGGTAGGTTCTGGTTCAGTTTGTTTGGTTTCAACTCCTACCCTTCCTGAATATATGGCCTTAAGCTACTTTACTTAAACTCATCAAGCTTCAATTTCATTATCTCAGTCACCCACCCTCTAGTACTCAAAGGTACTATCTATTAAATGCTTGCTAAACACCATACCAGGGGTATGAAACTTGGTTGGTATAAAATCCTCCAGGCTCTTTATATTCTGCCATGAGATTAGAAGTGGTCTCTAAGGTAGGACACATTTAGAAAAGAGGAGGTGCTGAAAACAGATCCCCATTATGCATCCACAACTGGAGGACTAATTTGGAAGAGGATCCAGCAAAGGAGTTGGAAAGGAAATATTGATGAGGTGGGCGAACCAAAGGGAAAAAAATCCTTTCTGTCCAGAGAGCTCAGGGAGCCCATGTAAGCTGAACTCAGGAGACTGAGAAGCCTGGAGGGCTCGAGTCCATCTCTACATCCATCCCTTGTCATCTGTTGGTCAGTTTCTTCACTTAACATCTGTACCAATTCCCATTGTACCTCACCTCAAAGCCAGGCACCTCTGGACACAGGAGGTGCTCTTCGTGACCCTCCAGTTCCTCATCTGTGCCCATTCTGCTTTTAACACTTCCGCTTCTGGCAACCCCTTCTCTTAGCAGTGGGCACATTCCAGTTTCCCCCTTTTCATTCTCCTCCCAGCCTCACCAGAAGCACAAATCCTCAGAGTGACTCCCCCTTATTCCCTTGGATATCTCCTTAGTTATTGTCTTAAAAGCTAAAGATTCCCTAGACCAGTGCATTTTAAGCTCTAATGTTCCAATGACTCACCTGGGGATTTTGTAAAAGCACAGATTCTGACTGAGTAGGTCTGGAGCGCTACCTGAGGTCCTGCATTTCTGATAAATTTCCAGCTGATACTGATGCTGCTGATTCATGGACCACTCTGAGTAGCACATGTCTAGACCCTAGATTGTTAGCTTCTCAACTTGGGGATTCAGATTTTGAAAGATTTATTGACAAATAAGACAGCCTCTGGGGCAATTGCGCGGTGGTGAGGGTCTGTCTGGAAACTAGGTCTTTTGAGGAGATTGGAGCAACTTAGAAAGTTTGGTGAAGGGAAAGGAAACTAAAGAGAATCAGAAGCCAGGTGAGATAGCTTCTCCAAATGTTTGTGAGAGTAAGCTTGCTGGTGTTGCCCTAGAGGGTGGGAGAAGGACCAGCAAATCCAGATCAGCGTGTCTCAAAGTGTATTTCTTGAATGCAAATTCCCACAAGATGATCGGTGAGAAGAAGGTAGCACTGGTACATAAGTGCAGAGTGTGCACAACCCCTCACCTCCTTTCCAAAGGTTCACGGTGCTCACTTGTACATTAAAGCCTCTGACAAGTCCTGCAGGAAAGGAAGTGGTCTAAATTGGTGTAGTCAAGCGTTCCCTCCACTCACTTTACCACAAAACCATGTTTTCCCTATAACGTTATTACTATTATTCAGAACTTCTGTTCTTTGTGAGATGGAGAAGGGCTGCTTTGTGTCATTAGCATGAGAATCTGACGTAGGCTGGGAGGAAACCTCTGGAGGAAGCTCTGTGAGAACCTGGCATCTGACTATATACCTTAAGCTTCAGGAGGTACTTCATTCTAGTCAAATGACTTGATCAGTGGTTTTCAGACTTTAAAATGGAGCACAACATTTAAAAGTAAAACCCCGATATAAAATACATTGGTAAAAAGAGGCTCAGCTGGACTTGGGGCCGCTGGCCTGGCCCCTCTTTATTTGGCCTCCCCTGGGGCATTTTCTGCACCCCTGGGGGCAGAAAATGGAAGGTCTCCTCTGAGTGGAGAGAGGGCTGGACAAGCAGGGGGGTGTCCCTAACACTCTAACATCCTTCCTGTGGCTCAGTTTCTGCCTTTTCTTTTAGACGGATGTTCCCGGTCCTAAAGATTAGCGTCACGGGGCTGGACCCCAATGCCATGTACTCGCTCCTGCTGGACTTTGTCCCAACGGACAGTCACCGCTGGAAGTACGTCAATGGGGAATGGGTGCCCGCGGGCAAGCCAGAGGTCTCCAGCCACAGCTGCGTCTACATCCACCCGGACTCCCCCAACTTCGGGGCCCACTGGATGAAGGCGCCCATCTCCTTCAGCAAAGTGAAGCTGACCAACAAGCTCAATGGAGGTGGGCAGGTACGACTGTCGCCCGGCCACCCTAACCCCACAACACCAATCAAGAAATATCAAGGGTGCATTTAGGCAATTAGGGGGTCCTCACCGACCTCTTCTCTCACGGAAGCCAATTATTCCCCGGAGTCCAAATGTGAACAGGAATAAACAGCTCTTAATTGGTGCTTTCAGTTTTTAATGGACTTCCTGATGTTAAGAGAGAGTGAGAGAGCGCAGTAGTTTACTTAATCATCGGGGGCCTTTCAGAGTTTTGTCTTGTGTGTGGTGCTTTTTACCCAGCTGGGGAGGAGGGAGATATTTGTGGGTACCAGAGTTTTGTTATTCCCTCTCCCCTCTTTTTGGTGTAAGTGGCATGTTGGCAATAGACAACTACCTTAATAAAAAGCTGCTCCTAAATGAAATAATTGCTCCCTCCACTTGGGCATTATGATAATTATCAATAGAATATTGAATCAGCTTTGGGTTTTCAGAAAAAAATATCCAAACAAACCTTAAATAAGGAAGGTTTTATTTAAGGTCTCCAATTAGAGTAAACAAGATTTTGAGGCTTTTTACTCTTTTGTTTTCTCTGGTAGGATTGTGAACACTAGTGTACCGTGCAAGGTTGTTATTTGGTTTATAAAATGTAGACTGTTTTGGGGGATTAGAGACACAGCTGGGAGGAAGAGGTCTTGTTCCCCCAGATTTCCCTTTGGTCAGCCCCTTAGCCCTCAGACTTTTCACCCCTTCTCTGATCTCTGTGCTGACCTAGCTGGGACATAGGGGTTCTTGTTTTAAGAGCGGAAGTCATCTACCTAAGTCTTTGCAATATTCAGAAGGTTCCAGTTATTTATTAAAACAGGAAATTGAAAAGTAAACTATTATTCCCTCCCAGATTTCACAACATGAGATTTTCAATAAACCTCTGGTTTGAATCACAAAGAGTGGATTTTATGTAGCCGGCAGATGTCAGCTGTCATTACACTTTAGGTAATGCAGCCCTTGTCAGGATTTTGAGATATGAGGATTCTTTATAGGAAGAAGAACAGTATGTTTTAACAGAGCAAAATCCACATCATTGTGCTGAAAATGGGAGAGAAAAAAAAGGGAAGCCAGGATTTTGGCAGAAAACTGAACACCCTTTAGACCAACCCACCCCTCACCCTCCTATAAGCAGCTCCAAAGTTAGGCTCCCTAAGAGCTTCTAAAAAATATCCCCTCAATAATTTCTCAGAGAGGTGGAGGCAGCTCAGACGACCGGCGATTCGGTGTGTGTAGCCTTAACCGAGGTAGGTAGGTGCTGAGCTTGGGACTAACCAAAGGCGCTGGGTCATCTGTCACTTGTGATGCCCCAGGCTTTGCATGTCCTCTCTCTCCTTCCACCTCAACAGATAATGTTGAATTCTCTGCATAAATATGAACCCCAGGTTCACATAGTACGTGTTGGAGGTGCCCATCGAATGGTGATGAACTGCTCCTTCCCTGAAACTCAGTTCATAGCTGTGACTGCCTATCAGAACGAGGAGGTGAGTGAGTGTGTGTGTGTGTGTGTGTGTGTAGATGTCACCTGGGAGAATGTGGTAGGACTGGGTGGTGGTGCTTTTATTGCCACGACCAAGCTTGGATGAAAGGTAGGTTTTCCAGGACTCAGATACACTCGGCAGAGGTGAAGTTAAACAGTGCGGCAGTCTCGCTTTCCACACCCTCCTCCTTGTTTGCCAAAGGCTCGCCAGTGCTTCTTCTCCTGGTGCCAATAAGGCACGGCTGTGCATTGTAATACAATTAGCAGAAACGCGGAAGTCTGTCTCCAGCCCCTTGGCCTACAAAGAGCTGCGTGTCTCTCCTATTTTAAAGCAAGTCTGTGGGAATTGATCCAATCGCGCACCTTCTTTGGGTTTGTGTTATGCTATCTGTCCCATTTGTTAGCTTTTCTGGGGCACACGTAGGTCTTTTCCTGCTTAGCTTGAGCCACTCTGGTGGTTAGAGCAGAGTAGCCAGAATCTGGTCTCCGTGAACTCTGTGGGAGCAGGATGTTTTGGTCCATCCACATACTTTAGGAGTTTCCAGGCCTGCTGGTCACCAGGACACCTGATGGGTTGGATTCTTTTTTTTTTTTTTTTTTTTGAATTTTTATTTATTTATTTTTGGCTGTGTTGGGTCTTCGTTTCTGTGCGAGGGCTTTCTCTAGTTGCGGCAAGCGGGGGCCACTCTTCATCGCGGTGCGCGGGCCTCTCACTATCGCGGCCTCTCTTGTTGCGGAGCACAGGCTCCAGACGCGCAGGCTCAGTAGTTGTGGCTCACGGGCCCAGCTGCTCCGTGGCATATGGGATCTTCCCAGACCAGGGCTCGAACCTGTGTCCCCTGCATTGGCAGGCAGGTTCTCAACCACTGCGCCACCAGGGAAGCCCGGATTGGATTCTTTTTGATTAAACGTAAAAATTTTTTTTACTGGAGTATAGTTGATTTACAACGTTGTTAATTTCTGCTGTACAGCAAAGTGATTCAGTTATACATATACATTCTTTTTTATATTATTTTCCATTATGGTTTATCTCAGCATATTGAACATAGTTCCCTGTGCTATACAGTAGGACCTTGTTGTTTATCCATTCTATATAAAATAGTTTGCATCTACCAACCCCAAACTCCCAGTCCATCCCTCCCCCACCCCTAAAAATTTTTTTAATGGTAGTACATGTCTATTAAAAAAAACCCCACATGATAAACAAATAGTACAGAAGTATGTACAATGAAATAAAAAAATAAAAGGTAAAAGTGTACCCTTTCCTTCCTGCTTTATCAATCCATCTCCCCCGGGGCACTACAAATAATAGCTTAGAGTGTGGTTTTTTTTCCCCACTCATATTCTGTGCATTTATAAATATATATGAGTGTATAGATTTCCTCACACAAATTGGTTCATGTTCCTATTACTCTGCAATTACTTTTCTCCCCGTATTTAACAGTGTATTATGAATATCTTTCTATGTAATTAGATTTAGGCTTATCTCCTTTTCTGAAATGCCTGCAAAGGATATACCATATTTCAGGCAATCAGTTCCCCACCAATGGACATTTAGGTCTTTCCAGTTGTTTTATCTTCTATGATGAATAATACTGCAGAGAATATTAAGCACCCAGAAATGGAATTGTTCTGTTGAGGAGAGTGTGTGTTTAGAACGGTGATAGACAAAGCCCCATCACCTCCCTCCAAAGGGCATATCCATTTACAATCCCCACACCATTCTCAACATTTGTGATTACCTACCTTTTCAGCTTTGATAATTCGATAGGGCAGAAAAAAATGGTATCTTATTGTTGCTTTAATTTGCATTTCTTTATTTGGAAGCTTTAAAAGATTTTTGGGATCCCACCCAGCCAACTGAGTCAGAATCTCCAGTGATGGTGCCCGGAATCTGTAGTTTTAAGAGTCTCCTTAAAGGATTCTGATGATCATCCCGGTTTGGAAACTGCTGCCTTAGTGCCTACAGGTGAAACTAGTTGCAGATTTAACTCACACCACAGATGTGCAGGGAAATGTAATTTCTCTTCTATAGGTAATCTGGCCTCTTGGCTGAGTCCCTCTAGCAGGTCAGTGGGAAGAGAAATTAACTAAATATCTGATAATTTAAATAGGCCCTCAAGTACTGCTCAGTTTTTATAGGCTGAACCACTTTGTTCGTCAGATTGCCCTCCCTCCTCTGCTACTCTCTGTAGGATGGAGTCTGGGTCTATGAGGGAAGGGGTGGGCTTTTGCGATTTTGGAAAGTAGGGAGGAGTTGGGGACCACATCCTGGCCTCCTCTGGTCTCCGGGCAATGCCCCTTATCCACTTACATGCTGCCTGCTCTCTTAGTGCGTGGCTGGTGGAACCTGTCGTCTGGTTGCCCTCTGGGTAAGTGCTCAGAAGCTTTTCCTGGACATGGGCTGGACAGTTCCCTCTGAACTACAAGCAGGGCTAAGGCCACACCTCCAGCAAGCTACCAGCCTGATGCTGTAATTCTGGTCTTGAACATGCCTCAGGGGAATCAAGCTCAGGAAAATCTAACCTCAGAGCCTCCGTCTCCTGATGATGTATCCCATTCGATGTAGATGCACCCTGAGAGGAGAGTGGCCACAGGGGTGGATAAGGGAGCCAAAATCTTCCTTTATTCAGCAAATATTTGTTGAGTATTACTACATGCTGGTAATACTGCACTGTCCTCAAGGCACTTAAATCCCAGTGGGGAGAGATGAAAACCAAATATATATATATATATGTTTAGTCAGATGGCTCTGAAGAAAAATGAAGCAGGCTAAGGCCAGGGGGGTTAAAGAGTGACAGTGGTTGGAAGTGATAGTTTGTTTTTTGTGTTAACATGGTCCAAAGGGTAAGTGATTATTTAAGACTTAGGGAGTTGTGCTAGTCTGTACTCAAGACTCTAGAGGCAGGTTCTCACCTGTATAACTCTCCTCTGTGTCTCAGTGACTGGAAAACTAACTGACAGATGGTAGGTGTTCAATTGTTGTTCAAAAGAATGAATGAGTAATGGAATGAATGCTGGGTTTGGCACATCAGGCTTGTGCATTTCTAATGCTTTGTCCTTTCTTTGCTCACTTTATCCTATATTTGCCATTTTTACCACATGTGACAATAAAGCGTTTCTTGTTGGACAGTGCAATAGTGATTTTGTGCAGAAGTAAGCAAAGAAACATGGAGAGGGAGAAAAAAAGAGAAAGGAGAATTATTCTGATTTTACAGAAATTCACAGGTGAAGATAAAGGGTTCTGTCTGCCCATGCATGTTCTACTTTCACTAACACTTCTTGTCTTTGTAAACACAAGATAACAGCTCTCAAAATCAAGTACAACCCTTTTGCCAAAGCCTTCTTGGATGCTAAGGAAAGGTGAGTAGAGAAATTTCAGTGAAATCTTATGATTTCTGCAAATGTGAAATTTATAATCATCTTGAAAGGAACTAACTAGTAGCACTTGCATTACCTTTGATGGAAGCATGTTTTTAATATTCAATTCAGTGTCCAAAAAAATCAGCAAAACAGAACAAACTCATAATTACGTGTCCCTTATAATATGGGTCCAGGAGATCCCAGAACTGGCCATGTTTTATTCGCCCTATTCTACTACAGATTCTTAAAAGTAGTACAATCCCATTAAAAACAAATAAGTGATTTAAATTTTTAATAATTCACTCTGTCCTTCCTACAATTATCTGAATAATATGATTTCAATAAGTTTTTTTTTTTTAAAAACTAGATTTCACCTAGGAAAGGTGAGTAATTCATATGAGTTATTCATAAAGGTGAGAGGCTCATGTCTTTCAGGTCTGAGAGAAGAGAAGTCAGAGACTTTTGGGGGTGTGAATGATTTCCTTTGAAGTGTTCAGATTTTATTGTCTGTTTCAAATCTTTACACTAACTCCTATAGCTGTCTAATTTTTCCTTTTCATCTTAAAGGCTCTAGATTAATAGACAGATATTTACAGTGATGTGTCACAGGGGTCTGTCCTGTCAATACTTGATTTAATTTTGATGATGTAGAAGAAATAACTTTTTCAGATAAGAAAAGTAGTATAATAAAAAAAAATTTAGGACTTTGAGTGAGAGATCCTAGCTTTGAGTCCTGGCTTTGCCATTTCCTGACTTGCATAAGTCAGTTTACTTTTCTGGGACCCATTTTTTAAATCTGGGAAATGGGCCTAGTAATATTCTCTCACAGGATCATTGGTGGATCTAGCATATCACAGATGTGATTGTGCCCTGAAGTCCTATGCAAATCTTAGCTATTGTTATTGTTGCTTGAATTTTGTCAGCAGGAGCACTGACCACAAATCAGTAAGATCAAGCTAAATAGGGATAGGTGTAAATAAGGTAAACTGGAGTGACTATAAAATTGCAATTCAAATAGCAATTGCACAAGTAGATAAAGTAGGAGAAGGATATTGTGGGAAAGATAATAGCTTTGAGGGGATAAAAGGTGTTTGATTTTCTTATTCCAAGAAATGTATTGCTCTCCAAAGAGAATCTTGGGTGTACTTGACACAAGACTTGTATAATAAGCTGGACAGCCATGGTGCGCTCTCATTGCTCTTTCAGGAACCACCTCAAAGATGTTCCGGAAGCTATGTCTGAGAGCCAGCATGTGGCCTATTCTCATTGTGAGTTGGGTGAACACTGGGTGGGAGGGGCCTGGGGCTACACAAGGAGCCTCTCCACCGCACTCAGACTTTTTACCTGTCATGACTGCTTCAGCCTTGTCCCAAATCTTCTATCAAGACCCAACAGGTTATTTCTTCCACTCAAGACAAGTATATTCCCTTGCAAGAATTCCCAGAGAGAACCAGTGCTCCTGGGGGGGCTTACTCAAATCCTAGGCAGGAGAGAAGAATGGAAATAGTAAATTTCTTAGACTCTCACTTTTGTGTCAGTGAGGCTAAAGAGCTCATAAAAGTGCATTCTGGGTGTACCTCCTACCCTTACACCCCGCTTTCGCCTCTCTGTTTTGGATTTCCCTTGTTCTTAGTACTTGCTAGTTTTTGAGTTGGTCACTGTTGCAATGCCTCAGGAAGGCCATTGCTTTGCATATGAGGAAGCTTCTGCATTTGTTGACTGGAAAGCTGTAGTATTAGTGGAGTAATATACCTGGGATTCTGCAGGTAGGTTGGATGTTCCTGACAGGTTGCCACCCTCTCCATGTCTCAGATCAGAGAGAAGGTCCCATGGTGGAGCAGGTCCTCTAAACCTGCAACAGTAACACAAAGTCAGTGGCATCAGTGTCTGAGATACTCTTTAATTTAGATGATAGTGGCTTGCTAGGATTCCTTCTGCAGTTTTCCAGCTATGGTATTCCTTACTCTCTCCTTCCCCTAAACCTCAGTGCATTTTTCATTGCCGAAGTGGCAGTATAGCCACATAAAGAGAAGCAGCTCTCAGAAAAGCATTTAAAAAAACTTTTCTCAGGAGTCTTCTTTTTGTTTGTTTTGTCTAGTTACCATCTGTCACCATAGAAAATTATTACAATATTATTGACTATATCCCCTATGCTGTACATTTCATCCTCATGACTCATTTGTGACTGGAAGTTTGTACCTCTTAATCTCCCTCACCTATTTATTTCCTCCCCATCCCCCTCTTCTCTGGTAACCACCTGTTTGTTCTCTGTATCTATGAGTCTGTTCTGCTTTGTTATGTTTGCTCATTTATTTTGTTTTTTAGATTCCACGTGTAAGTGAAATCATATGGTATTTAACTTTTTTTATCTGACTTATTTCACTTAGCATAATACCCTCTAGGTCCATCCATCTTGTTGCAAGATCTCATTCTTTTTTATGGCTGAGTAATATTCCATTATAGCTATATCTATCTATCTATATTTAGATATAGATAGATCTAGATATATCTATATCTATATCTGTATCTCTTCTTTATCCATTCATCTCTTGATGGTCACTTAAGTTGCTTCCATATCTTAGCTATTGTAAATAATGCTGCAATGAACATAAGGGTGCATATATCTTTTCCAATTAGTGTTTTTGTTTTCCTTGGAAAAATACTGAGAAGTGGAATTGCTGGATTGTACAGTAGTTCTATTTTTAATTTTTTTAATTTAACTTTTTTAAAATTTTATTTATTTGGCTGTGTCAGGTCTTAGTTGTGGCACGCAGGAACTTCGCTGCAGCATGCAGGATCTTTCATTGTGGCACACGGGCTTCTCTCTAGCTGTGGTGTGAGGGCTCTAGGGTGTGCAGGCTCAGTAGTTACGGTGCATGGCCTTAGTTGCCCTGTGGCATGTGGGATCTTAGTTCCCCAACCAGGGATTGAACCCAAGTCCCCTGCATTGGAAGGTGGATTCTTAACCACTGGACCACCAGGGAAGTCCCTATTTTTAATTTTTTGAGGAAACTCTATACTGTTTTCCATAGTGGCTATACCAGTTTACATTCCTGCCAACCACTCACAAGGGTTCCATTTTTTCCACATCCTCACAAACACATTATTTTTTTGATAATAGCCATTCTGACAGGTGTGAGGTAATATCTCATTGTGGTTTTGATTTGCATTAATCTGATAATTAATGATGTTGAGCATCTTTTCATGTGTCTGTTGCCCATCTGTAGGTCTTCTTTGGAAAAATGTCTCTTCAGTTCCTCTTCCCATTTTTCAGTTGGGTTGTTTGCTTTTTTGATGATAAGTTGTACGAGTTCTTTGTATATTTTGGATATTAACCACATATATCATTTGCAAATATCTTCTCTCATTCAGTAGGTGGCCTTTTTGTTTTTTCTCTGTGTAAAAGCTTTTTAGTTTGAGGTAGTCTCATTTGTTTATTTTTGCTTTTGTTTCCCTTTCCTGAGAAGACAGATCCAAAAAAATATATTGCTAAGACTGATGTCAAAGAGTGTACTGCCTATGTTTTTTCCTAGGAGTTTTATGCTTTCAGGCCTTCCATTTAAGTCTTTAATCCATTTTGAGTTTATTTTCGTATATGATATGAGAAAGTAGTCCAGTTTGATTCTTTTTCATGTAGCTGTCTAGTTTTCCCAGCACCACTTTTTGAAAAGGCTATCTTTTCCCCATTGTATATTCTTGCCTCTTTTGTCATAGATTAATTGATCATGTAAGTGTAGGTTTATTTCTGGGCTCTCTATTCTGTTTCATTGATGTATGTATCTGTTTTTATGCCAGTACCATGGTGTTTTGATTATTGTAGGTTTGCAGTTTAGTTTGAAATCAGGGAGCATGATACCTCCAGCTTTGTTCTTCTTTCTCAAGATTGCTTTGGCTATTCAAGGTCTTTTGTGTTTCCATACAAATTTTAGAATTATTTGTTTTAGTTCTGTGAAAATTATCTTTGGTATTTTGACAGGAATTGCATTGAATCTGTAGATTGCCTTGGGTTGCATGGTCATTTTAACAATATTAATTACTTCAATCCATCAACATGGTGTGTCTTTCCATTTGGTTGTGTTATCTTCACTATCTTTCATCAGTGTCTTATAATTTTCCAAGTACAGGTCTTTTACCTCCTTGGTTAGATTTATTCCTAGATATTTTATTCTTTTTGATATAATTATAAATGGGATTGTTTTCTTTATTTCTCTTTCTGATAGTTCATTGTTAGTGTATAGAAATAACAGATTTCAGTATATTATTTTTGTATCTGGCAACTGTACTGAATTCATTTATTAGTTCTAGTAATTTTTTGGTGGTGTCTTTAGAATTTTCATTATATAGTATCATCTGCAAACAGTGACAGTTTTACTTCTTCCTTTCAAATTTGGATTCCTGTTATTTATTTTTCTGGTCTGATTGCTGTGGCTATGGACTTCCAATAATATGGTGAATAAAAGTGGCAAGGGTGGGCATACTTGTCTTGTTCCTGATCTTAGAGAAAATGCTTTCAGCTTTTCATCATTGAGTATGATGTTAGCTGTGGGCTTGTCAATATATGGTCTTAATATGTTGAGGTATGTTCCCACTATGCCCACTTCGTTAAAAGTTTTTATCATAAATGGATGTTATATTTTGTCAAAAGCTTTTTTTTTTTGCCTCTATGCAGATGATCATATGATTTTTATTTTTCAGTTTATTAATGTGTATCACATTGATTGATTTACAGATATCAAACCATCCTTGCATCTCTGGGATAAATCCTACTTGATCATGGTATATAATCCTTTTTATATATTGTTGAATTTAGTTTGCTAATTTTTTGTAGCATTTTTACATCTATGTTCATCAGAGATATTGGCCTGTAATTTTCTTTTTTATTGTTTTTTCCTTTTTGTTTTGTTTTGTAATTTTCTTGTTTGTGGTGCTTTTGTCTGGTTTTGGTATTAGGGTGATGCTGGACTCATAGAAAGAGCTCAGAAGCATTCCTTCCTCTTCAGCTTTTGGGATAGTTGAGAAGGATAGGTGTTAACTTTTTAAAATATTTGGTAGAATTAAACTGTAAAGTGGTCTGGTCCTGGACTTTTGTTTGTTGGGAGTTTTTTGATTACTGATTCAATTTCATTACTGGTAATCAATTTGTTCATATTTTCTATTTCTTCCTGATTCAGTCTTGGGAGATTGTACATTTCTAGGAATTTATCCATAGAAAAAGCACTTTTTAAGTGACCTGGAGTAAAAAGCATTTTTGTATAGGATAGGATCACATGTGGAACCATACCTTTTCAAAGTTCATACGTTGCTTCTCAGTAAGCTTCTTAAGGTATATACCTTATATGTGACAAACTACATGGACAAAAGTCTGGTTCTGTGGGACCACTTGCCTAGCTTTGCTCACTGGACACCTGAATCTTGATTCTGTTATTCAGGTAGGGATCCCTTGGGCCACGTGTCTATACAAAAATGAGAAAATGAAGATAACAAAAGGATTTGTTGAGAATGACTGACATACATTTTGTAATATGAATTCTGTACAATTTTCTTACTTATACTTAAAAAGTATTAAGCAAATGGTTTTCAATAAAAGTTCCATTTCCATATTACTGAAGCCCTGGTGACAATCCCTAGTCAATATTCTTAAGGAACATCTCTGGTGTGTCTGAATCCTTATCTGTGGGCCCCTCAGTTGAGAGCTAGTTTGGTAAAAGGATGTACTTCTTGTTCCAGGGCCTGTATTACTAAGTCTCAATCTTTTTCCATGAATTCACCTGAAGTAGAGCCTTCTATTCAGAATGTTCACTGAATTTTTTTTATTGTGGCAAAAAACCATGACATAAATGCACCCTCACAACGATTTCCACATGTACAGTGTAATATTGTTAACCACAGGCACATTTTAGTGCAACAGATTCCCAGAACCACCTGCCTGCCCCCCACCCCCATTCCTGCATGACTGAAACTACATATATTCACCAAACTACATCTCTTCACATCTCCCTCCCCACAAAGCCCCTGGCTACCACTCTTCTACTTTCTATCTCTATTTGCATATCCTCCAGATACCTAGTGTAAGAGGAATCATGCAATATTTGATTTTTTGTGACTGGCTTCTTTTGCTTAGCCTAATGTCCCTCAAGGCTCATCCATGTTTTATCATATGACAGGATTTCCTCCTTTTTTAAGGCTGAAATAATATTTACTTGCATGTATATACCAAATTTGCTTATCCAATAATCTGTTGTTGGTCATTTAGATTACTTCTACCTCTTGGCTACTGTGAATAATGCTGCAGTGAACATAGGTTTGCAAATGTCTTTAATTCTCCTGTATACATACCCAGAAGTGGGATTGGTGGATCATGTAGTACTTCTGTTTTTAATTTTTTAAGGAAACTCCATAGTGTTTTCCATGACAGCTGCACCATTCTGCATTCCCACCAGCAGTTCACAAGGGTTCTAATTTCTCCACATTCTCACCAACACTTGTTGTTTCCTGTTTTGTTTTTTTGGTTTTTGGATAATGGCCATCTTAATAGTATGATGTGATGTCTAGTTTTGATTTGCATTTCGCTGATGAATAATGATGTTGAACATCTTTTCATATACTTATTGGTCATTTGTATATCTTTGGAGAAATGTCTATTCAAGCCCTTTTCTCATTTTTAATTGGGGTTTTGTTGTTGTTTTTATTGTTGAGTTGTAGGAGTTCTTTATATATGCTAGACATTAATCCCTTATCAGATATATAGTTTGCCAATATTTTCTTCCATTCTGTAGATTTCCTTTTCACTCTGTTGATTGCTTCTTTTGCTGTGCAGAAGTTTTAAAGATTGACATAGTTTGTCTGTTTTTGCTTTTGTTGTCTGTGTTTTGGTGTCATATCCAAGATATCATTGCCAAATCCAATTTCATGCAGTTTTCTCCTGTGTTTTCTTCTAGGAGTTTTATAGGTCTTAAATTTTTTTATTTATTTGTTTTAAGTTAAGTTAAATGTTTTTATATGGTGTAATATAAGAGTTAAACTTCTTTCTTTTGCATGTGGATATCCGGTTTTCCCAACACCATTTGCTAAAGAGACTATCCTTTCCCCATCATGTAATCTTGGCACCCTTGTTGAAAATTATTTGACCATATAAGCGGGGTTTATTTCTAGGCTCTCTATTCTTCCATTGGTCGATATGTCTTTATGCCAGTACCATACTATTTAGAGTATTGTAGTTTGTAATGTGTTTTGAAATCAGGAAGTGTGAGGCCTCCAGCTTTGTTCTTATTTCTCAGGATTGTTTTGGCTATTTGGGGTTCTTTGAGAGTCTATGTGAATTTTAGTATTGCTTTACACTTCTGACAAAAATGCCGTTGGGATTTTGATAGAGATTGCTTTGGGTTGTATGAACATTTTAATAATATTAAGTCTTCCAATCCATGAACATAGGATGTCTTTCTATTTATTTGTATCTTCTTTAGTTTCTTTCATAAGTGTTTAGTAGTTTTCAGTGTACAAGTCTTTTGCCTCCTTGCTAGAGTTTATTCCAAAGTACTTTCCTCTTTTCGATGCTATTCTAAATGGAATTGTTTTCCTAGTTTACTTTTCAGATCGTTCATGGTTAGTGTGTAGAAAAGCAACTGATTTTTGTGTGTTGATTTTGTATCCTGCAACTTTGCTGAATTTGTTTATTAGTTCCAAAATTTTTTGTGTGTGAAATATTTAGGGTTTTCTACATATAAGATTGCGTCATCTGTGAACAGAGATAATTTTATTCTTCCTTTCCAATTCGGATGCCTTTTCTTTCTTTCTTTTCCTTTTTTCCAATTTGCTTCAGCTAGGACTTCCAGTACTATATTGAATGGAAGTGGTGAGAGTGGATATTCTTGTCCTGTTCATGATCTTAGAGAAAAAGCTTTCAGTTTTTTACCATTGAGTATGATGTTAGCTGTGGGCTTGTCCTATATGGCCTTTATTATTTTGAGGCAATTTCCTTGTATTCTTTGTTTGTTGAGTGTTTTTATTACGATAGGGTGTTAACTTTTGTCATATGCTTTTTCTGCATCAATTGAGATGGTCATTCACAAACACATTTCTGTGAAATATTTTGCAGTTTTCCAAAATGTGTCACAAGATTCTTGTCAAGTTTTCTAGCGAGCTCCCTCTCTTTTTGCTTTCAGAATCCTCTTTGTGGGGTGGTGATGGGAGGGATCATGGCTCCTCATGCTTGGAGTGAGAACTAAAGATACCTTCCCACTGGGCAGAAACAGAGAGGCCTTCACTCTTTCTGGGTAACCAAATTAAACATTCGGTAGCTGTAGATCAGTGAGTAGGATATACATCTAACACCTCCTTCTTAGATTGACTTTTAATTTAATCCAGTTAAGTCAGAAGCAACTTAACTTTTGCACTTCTATTAACTTATACATTCAAATAATATTTTATATAGCTGTGATTCCACAGTATTTCTTAAGAGGTTTTCCAAACTTTGATAGGACCCATCATCCACTTCCAAAGAAGCCAACTTTGCTGCTAACATAGAAGGGGAGTGGCAGTGGCGGGGGTGGTATATAACTCCACATGGAAAGACCTTGTGTCATTCACACAGAAACATAACTATGCAAAGTGGCTGGTAACCTGATTTTGGTGTGGAAGTTCACAGAGTCATTCTCTGTGTCTTCCTCTTGTGTCTTCTAGTGGGAGGCTGGATCTTTTCCAATCCGGATGGAGTATGCACAGCAGGAAACACCAATTACCAGTATGCTACTCCTTTGCCTCTGTCTGCTCCCCACACCCACCATGGCTGTGAGCACTATCCTGGCCTCCGAGGACACCACCGGCAGGCTCCCTACCCTTCTGCGTACATGCACAGAAACCATTCTCCCTCAGGTGTGTGACTCTGCTAATTAAACCCTTGGGGGTGTGGGTGTGGGTGGTGGTGGTGAGAAATGGATAAACAGCTAGAAAGGGGGAAATATCTGAAGATAGAATCCCTTTCATCTAAAATATGTAATACTGTATATTAATATTTTAATTTTTAATTTTCTATACTAATAGTTGATTATATAGTTACAACATTATTAGTGTTTTGTAATTATTTCAAATAATTACAAAAACTGGGAGACACCCAGTTTCTAGTGGTTGTGGAAGTCCTCCTCCCAGGGCGCTGGTGTACTGAGCAGTTTCAGGCTGCATCTCTACAAGCCAAGTTAAGTCGTGGGACTCTGAGACCCTCAGCTCATTGCCCTCACATGGCTCTTTTCTACATTTGTAGTGTATGGCTCAGTCCAGGGAATACTGGGCCCAGTACTGGAGAGCTATTAGGAAGGTCTCTGGGAAGGTGGATGACTCTACATCCTTGCTTTAGTCGGATTCAGTTGGAGGCATGCAAACCCAACCTTGATAATTTCTGCAGTCTGATTATTTTTTAAGCTGATGCTGTTGTTTGTGTAGTTTCTTCCTCATTGACTGCTGCCTTGTCTGCCTTGGCCTTGTGTAAGCCCAGATCTTGCCTGGTTATTAGATCTGTATGAAGGAAGGGAGACATGAAACCAAGGGTTGATTTCTCGTTCAGTTATTCATGCAGCAAATATTTATTGAGGGTTGACTGTGAGCCAGGTTTTGTCCATGAACAAAATAGATTAATACCTACCTCTCATAGAGATTCTATTCTCATATGGGGAGACTGACACTAAATGAAACAAATAGGTAAAGTTCATGGCATGGGAGACGGAGGAGAGTGTTAAGGTTCCAGCCTCAGGGACACCCTGAGCTCTGTACCTGCAGAGGACTTTGCTGGTCACCAGCTACATGTCCCTGTGCCCCATCACCTGCTACTCCCAGCAGCCTTGACAGCTGCTGCCACGAAGGGAGAAGATGTAGCTTAATGTATCAGAAACTGAGCAGGGTTCTCGTCTACTTTCTGGTTCTTTCCCATGGTCAGCACACAAAACACATCTTCTGAGCAAATGCTATGCACCAGGCACTCTTCTAGGCAGTGGGGCTAGGAAGGTGATTAAAGTCTAGTTTCTTCCCTGAAGGAGCTCAGTGCTACATGAATACATAAATAATTAATCCTAATACAATGTAGTGAGAGCTCTAATGTGGTCCTCGGACCCACAGCATCTCCTGGGAACTTGTTAGAAATGTAGGCTCTCAGGTTCTCCTTCTGAAAGAGTCTTCAGTTTAACAAGATCCCCAGGTGATTCCTATGCACATTAAAGTTTGAAAAACATCCTATAGAACACACAAGCCAAGGTGCTATGGGAATGAAGGAAAAAGAGCAGCTAGATCTACCCAGAGGGCTTAACATTTAAGTTGAGATTTGAAGAATAAATAGAAAAGGACAGGGGTGGGAGTGGGCAGGGGTGAAAGAGGGATGACATGGGACACAGGCAGAGGTGAAGGGCATTCCAGGTGAGAGAGTGGTATGAGCAAAGACACAGAAGGAGGAGAGAACCTAGGTTGTCTGGGGAATAGTTTGGGAAAAGAGTGTAGAGGGAGGGGGGCGAGGTGGTGGATGAAAGAGCTGAGGCGGAGGAAGTTGCAAGGGCCACATCATGAAAAGGAGTGACGTGCCCAGGGATATACATGGAATCTTCTTCCTCTCTTTCCTTTTTCCCCTCCTTCCTCCCCTCCTTCTTTTCCTTCTTCCTCTCTATTGTATAGGCACTATTTATGCAAATGGCAATTCAAAGACAGAAGGCACTATTCTTGAGATGTTTAAATCTCCTTGGGGTTGCTGAGAAAATAGGTCTTGGTCCTCAGAAATCTCATCTGGGGCACTGGTGGTCCTTAGGCTTGTCTTGAGATGATGACATGGCCCATGTTAAAGGGGGGATGAGTGTGGTGACATGAGTTAGATCTGTGTCATAAAGGACAAATCCTCCCACCTATCTGAGCCTCATCTATAAAATGGAGATGAGAAGTCATTGCTGTGAAGATTAAAAGATGAACGGTACGTGACATATGGCTGACACTGAATTAACCTAAGTTCCTCACTCCTTTCTGTGGCCTTCAGAAAGGACTAACAACTGTTGGCACATGTGGCACAGGCCACGGTTATATCTTGACCTAGGATAATGTCATTGGTCACCATCTTTATGTTTTCCATGCTCCATCAATTGAACTGTTGTTATTTCCCAAAAGTGAATTTGATAGAAAGCTCCAGCAATAATCTGCAAGTTTTCTCTGGAGCTGACAGCTGGACTTCCTTATCCTCCACACCCCACGCCAGCATCCTGTCTGTACCTCACACCAGCGGACCAATCAATCCAGGGCCTAGGTAAGACCAACACCAGCAACTTGCTCATTGGTCTTGAGGGTTTACTTTAGCACTGGGGACTCGAGTTCATTCTTTTACCTGGGGTGGCTTGGCCTAAGCTATTGTCCTGACTTCTAAGCCACTAGAAAGTGAAAGTAACGACAGGATCCACCTTTCATCCCTGGAGGAAGGGTGGTGGGAAAGCACATGCTCAGTCATGTACTCTTTTCTTTGTAGCTTTCGTATTTTATTTTTAGAAGGGAAAAGATATTATGGCCTGGAATCATTTATCTCAAACCAGGAAGAAATACTGTGAACTGTGGTGGTAGCAGATAGATACTGAATATAGGGGAACTGAAGGGGAAAAGTGTAAATACACACTGAGAATTCAAGACCCTTGATTGTCCATATCCTTACAAGTTGTTCATTCTAACAGAGGGACAGATTTTGGGTGTCCGGGCCTCAACCCAGGCAATAGGGCTGAGTGTAGCTTGTAGGACCCATGGCATAACTCTCACACCAGAGACTTGCATTCAGTTCTGACTGGAAATCCACGTGGTGGAGGGGAAAGGGAAGGGGCCTGGAGTCTGACAAATGTGGGCTTGAGCCCCAGTTTTACTTCTTATTGACTTTGTGACTTTGGGCAATTTTCTTAGCCTCACTGAGCTTCAGCTTTCTTATCTGTAACATGGCAATAATGTGAGTTACTCTGTAGAGTTATGGTGAGCACCAAAATTAGAAAAAGCATTACAGTGCGTTGTAAGCAGTAACATTCTATCAATATATACATGTCAGCTGTTATGTTCAATATAAGTATGCAGAATTTTGAGACGGTCCAAAAAGGGATTCAAAATTAAAAGATGTCCCATCCTTTTTTTGGCGGCAGAGGAGGGAGATGGTAGATGACTTATGACTTGCAGGTCTAGAAAAAGTTTGGGGAAGGTAGAACTTTGATCCACAGCAGTGCTTCTCACACTTTAATGTGCATTAGAATCACCTGGGATGTTGTTCAACTGTACAGTCTGATTAATAGGTCTGGGTTGAGGCCTGAGATTCTGCATTTTTAACCAGCTTCCAGGTGTTGCTGTAAACTGTGATCTTGATTTTGATGTTAATGTCACTGGGGGCCCCGAGGGTCTAGTGTTGTACTGTTCAATGCAGCAGCCCCCCAGCCGCCTCTGGCTCTGGACCCTTGAAATGCAGCTGTTCCGAACTGAGATGTGCTGTTAAGTGTAACACACAGAATTTTGAAGACTCAGTACAAAACAAAGAATAAAAATCTCAACAATTTTTTAATACCGAATGCATGTGGAAATGATAATATTTTGAATATTCTCAGTTACATAAAATATTATTAACAATAAGTTCATTGTTTTCTTTTCATTCTTTTTCTTTTTAAAATGTGGCTACTCAAAAATTTAGCCTATTGGACAGTGCTTGACTGGAGGACCTCAGGGAAATGCACTGACTGGGGCTGTGTAGAAAGTGAGGGAAAGAGTGTCCTTGAAGATATTAAACAACCATGTGCCAAGTTTTGTACTAGATCCTTTATGTAAGTCATTCATAGGATTCAAAGACATCCATAAGGCTGCTATTAAAATTCCTATTTTCCTGTTGGAGAAACTAAAGCTCAGAGGCATTAAAAACTGCCTGAAGGTCATACAGTAAGTAATGTAACTCAGAGCCCATGGTTTTCCCACTGGTCCAGGAGGCATCAGAAAGGGGCTCTGATGCCTGAAATTGTAGAAGAGTCTCTTCTGGAAACTGGGGAATTGGGGTCAGAATCCCAGCAAGCTGAGCTGGCTAAAAACAAAAACGAAAACACCAAAACCACAAAGCCTGGGTTTCTGCAGGTTTCATATGGTCCAGTGAGGTCTGTGATATCTGAACTACGGCAGAGAGTGCAGGGTGGCATTGCTACCTCTGGCTTCATCAGTGGCATGTTTAACCCATTGCTGACGCTATAAAGGTTTTGCTAGAGAAAAACAAATGTGTTCAGTACTGACATTAGGTAATGAGCCTATTATCAAGCAATACGGTATCAGGCAAAATGGGGACTCTGAAAAGTCAGAACATGGTGAGGGCTAAAGCACTGGAGGTTATTCTGCCTGTGTCAACTGTAGTCGTTTTCATCTAGTTTCTATGTTAAGGTGCAAAATTGGCTGCACATTACAGTCAACAGAAAAGCTTTAAAAACTTCTGATACCGCATGCCAGACTAATTAGATCAGAATCTTGGGGGATAGAACCCGGGCATCAGTATTTTTTCTTTTTTAATTTGCTAAGTGATTCCAGTGTGCAGTCAAGTTTGTGAACCAGTGACATAGGATGAGAGAAGTCCAAGAAAGTGGTACAGCTCCCCAGCCTTTCTACCAGGGACCAGAGCTGACAGGTAGAAACCTGGAATGGAAGAATTAATTATAAGAACCATCATTTACTGAGTCCTATGTGTTAGACATCACATACTCATTTTCTTATTTAACCCTCATAACAACATCTGTAAGGTATGACTAATTATCACTCCAAATCTTGAAGATGAGGAAACTGAGGCTCATACATTAAATAATTTGATCAAAGTCACAGAGCTAATAAGTGGTAGTGCAAGGATTCAAACCTAGGTTTTCTGACAACAATGTGTCCTGGCTATTAGGCCACATCACCTCTCTTGGTCAGTGAGGGATCTTACTCATAGATCATACTGCCCAAATATCATCCTTTCACTCCCCTGTCCATTTACACAGGTGGCAAGTGAGGCCTAGAGAAATAAAATGCCATGTTCAGCTAGAGGTAGGGCCAGCATCAAAATGCAGGTCTCAGGACACCTAATCATATGCTTATTCTATTACATCTTGCTGCTTCTCTGCAGAAACTGGGCCAGTGTGTGTCAGAGCTAGAAATAACGCCATGGTCAGATACTCTCATCCTAGACCTGTGCCCCTCTCAGCACTGCGTGCGTGCTTGTCAGGTGGCAATCCTTCCTGGGTGTGTCGTCAAGCATTTTCTCTCTCTCTCTCTCTCTCTTTGTTTCTCTGCAGCCCCTACCCGTGCCTGTGGACCATCAGCAACGGTGGCGGGGGCCCTTCCGGGTCGGGCTCAGAGGTGCATGCCGGCTCCCCGGGAGCGTTTCTCCTGGGTAATCCAGCTGTGACTTCGCCCCTCTCCACCCAGGCACCTGCTTCGGCTGGTGTGGAGGTTCTGGGGGAGCCCTCGCTGACCAGCATCGCTGTGTCTACCTGGACAGCAGTGACCTCGCGTCCCTTCTCAGGCTGTGGTAGCCCGGGTGGGGGTGGGCGCCATTCTCCCTCCTCACTGGATAGTTAAGCGGGATCCTAGGAGAGGTGTCAGCAGAGAACCTGCTAGGTGTAGAGCTCTTAGAAGTCTCACCTACTAATCCCAGTGAGTCAGACTGCAGAGTCTCCCCACCCAGTGAACGGGGTTATACCAGAAGCCTACAGGGAGATGGTTTAGTTTGGATGATGCTAATTTTGTCACCTGCACCTCTCCACCATTTTTTTTTTTTGTGCTCCCATTTTCTCTGCAACTTATCCACGCTATGCTTAGGCAACAAAAGTTCTTTGAGTATTTTCCTTGTGCCCTGCCCCTTACTGTCAAGTGATTCTAGAAGGCTGTCCTTCTTGTTCTGTGGAGGCGGTTGGTGCAAGGCTGTTAAGTGAGCTCAAAATTTACTTGGCCTAAGGCCACTGCTTTGTAGCTTTGTGCAGCCCTGAAAGGATGTGTGGCCACAGAGCTTCTGCTCTGAGACCAAGAAAGGGTCTAAGTCCATGGAGTGAAGTTAACAGAAATAGAGCTAATCACATATTACAGCATTGAGAATTGAGGAAATGAGATCATGTCACTCCCTGGCTTAGAAACCTTCGATGGCTCACCATTGCCTACAGATTGGAGTCGATCTCCTCTGCCATCTGCCCTCAGACCACTTTTCCATCTTTAGCTACCTGTTTTCCCTTTAGCATCCTATATTTCAGTCAAGGCATACATTCTGCCCCTGTCTTTTGAACATTCAGTGTACTTTACCAGCTCTAAACCTACTCCTGTACCTGAAATATCCTTCTCTGTTCAGTCCTGCCTGTACGAATCCTGCCCATCTCCCAGGGACTGGCCAGAGCACCACCCACTGCATCAAGCATCTGATCTGCTGGGCTCCCTGACCTCCCACTGGTTTTGCCTCTCTTCTAGAGCTCACCTCATTCTGCCTTGTATTTTTAGTACCTGTGCGTGTGTCTCTCTCCCACTAGACTGTGAGCCCCTCGAGGGTGAGGCCCAGCCTTCTTGTCTCTGTTCCCCATAGCAGTATCTGGTTCTGTGCCTTGCCTATAGTAGGTGCCCAATAAACACTGGTTGAGTTGAGTGGGTGTGAAGTGCATGTGCTAAATGGACAGTTGTGGAGCTCACTGGGGGGCAGAGCTCAGAGACACGTGTCCCGGGACAGGGCAGCAGGTCAGAGTGGGAGCCCGGGGACATGCTCGGTGTTACATATGAGATGCAGCCCATTCTCAGTGACTGATGATATAAGGAGTCGGTGTGGACTAGAGCGGTTATTCCCAAACACCGGTCCTTGGATCCCCTGTGCTGGGATCACCTGGAACACCAGTTAGAAACAGATTCCTGGGCAAACTCCATACCTCTTGGATCAGAATCTTTGGGGCTGGAGCCCAGGAATCTGCGTTTCTTACAAGTGTCCCAGATAGTGACCTCAGAGCCAAATTTGGAAACAACTTGCCTGGAATAGAGAAAGAGAATGATAAATACTCCAGGAACCTCATCAGATAAGAGTTTCAACCTCTGCCCCAGCCTAGGCCATTGCTGTAGCCAATGAGCAGAATCACGGTTTCATTGGTTTTCCTTTTCCTTTTCTACCCACCACTGGACGTGCTGATCGCCACAGGAGTGAGGTTTCCAGACCTGGGTGATGGGCGGTTCTCCCATCATCAACATCACGCTGAACGGACTGGTGGCCTTCTTGGGTCATCCCTGAGGGAGTCTGAGGGTCCACTCAGAGCCTGGCAATGGCTCAGCTGCTCCCACCTCTATTCCATCAGTGGAGCCCATGCAAACCCACGCAGGCCAAGCCTTAGCCTGGGACGTCCTGTTGAGTCCATGGATCTTTCTGCAGAGAAGGGTCTTTTAACATGTTGTGGTTAGCCTGGTATTTTGGTGCCATTCCATTTTTGGACCTGGATCTCTAGAAACAATGCCAGTCCCACCACATGGTATCCTGGGAAGCCACTTGACCACACTTAGGGTTGCCTGGCCAGAGCTCCGGGTCCCTAACTGGTGTGTGAGTGACCAAGGCACAATGTACCTACACGACTGCTCTTTGAAAAGCTCCCTGAGGCAGGACTGTTTTTGGTTCCCTGGTCCCTCTGCTATATCATTAGAGGCCATTAAGATATTAACATACTAGCATCTCTGCAAGATGGTATTTTGGTAAGTTAGAAGTTTAGGCCTCTTCACCAGTCACTGCAGTGATTGGTCACACACCTAAGTGCTTAGCAAGTACAATTAGGTCTATGAAAACCTACATTTAGTCTCACCATCCTGCGCCTCACCCCAGCCTGGAGGAGCCAGAAGATGGGCCCAGAGGCACAGAGCAGAAAGAAGCCAGTAACCTCCTTCCTTTCTTCATTTATGTTGCTCAGGTGAATTGGGGCCTCTGTGAAGCAGTAATGTAAGTGTTAGCTGAGTGTGGGGCGATTATACCTTATCAGTCTTAACTGGATGCTCAGCTTGGAACCTGCGATGATTTTTAAACACAACGTGATAGCTGCTTCCACGTGGAGGATCTCTATTTAGCCATGCAGCTAGAGTCATATACTTTCTGGTGTTTTCTCCAGATAGTCCAGGGCTAATTTCTGATTAATTGCTTAAGTCAGTTTAATAAATGACAGAGTCTCTGACATATTAGACAAACTTTGAAGCCTTTTACATCCTTTCCTTGCTCATGCATCTTCTTTATCTGACTCAGAAATGGTGCCACTTCAGAGTTTTAGGCTTCTTTACCTCTTCTATCACACGACATTTAAAAGAAATTTAAATCCCACTTGGATAGAAAGAGTTAATACAATTCCTTTAGCCAGGTGGTGGAGATTTTAACTCTCTTGAAGGCCTGGTCTATTTGAAAGTGTCTCCCCTTGTGGAACCTAACGGCATCTCCGTGGCTCTCCCCTGTCCTGCTGAGCCACTCTTATCACCAAACACCTCTGCCCACCGGATTTAGGCCAGGAGTTTGCAGGCACTGCTCATTCCCTTCGGCACCTCCTAGACCTGGGATGAAGGGGTGGGGAGGTGTGATATGAGGAGAGTGAGAACACTAGGTTATTAAGAAAAAAACTCAGTAAAAGATATCTGAAGTCTGGTAGATGTTTGCCACGTTTCCCCAAGACTGGAATAACTTTGGGTGAATAATAGCATGTCACATTTGTGAAGACTATTAGTCCTGTTTTATGGAACTATAGGTTAATCAAAGTTGGGGAAAGGCAACTGGGACATTCCAGTGGCACTTGTTTCAACCCCCTCTGTTTTATTTTCTCCACTCATTGAGCCACTCATTGGCTCCTGGCAAGGTTGGTAAACAGAATATGGGAATCCGGGAGCAGAGGTCAGGGAAGGTGTATGCAGTGCTGGAAAAGGCATAAGGGAAGAGTCTCTGGGGTCTGAAGATTCCAAACCCTTCCCATTACCGTCGCTGTAGAGACAGCCACGATGTCTGCCACACACCCCAACCTTCTGGGTACAAATTCCCACAGCCCCTCCCATGCACTTGGGGGAACTACCTCCCCTCCTCTTGCTCTCTACATCTGCAGTGGGGGCTGCCATGCCCATACTCCATCCTGCTGAGCTGGTTGGTTTGGAGGGACTCGCTGCCAGAGTCCCATCTGCTATGGGATGAACAAGCCACCCAACATGGGCAAACACGCACCGGCTCATTAATTCCAAGCTTCACTATGTTACAGGCTATGTTAGGCCTGTAAAGATGCTTTAAAAATGGAAAAAAATGGAGCTTATATTTATCGTAAACAAAATGGAATTGGAAATACCTGCTAAGGCCAGTGGTTAAAAGTTGTGGCAAGTAGCAAGCTTCGTTAGTACGTGTGACTAGTCTCGCCTAGAAAAGGGACTGAGACGCTCTTTTTAAGTGAAGTTTCTCCCCTTGGGGCATCCAACACATGGTTTCTGCAGATCTGTACTGGCTGGATTCTGTGCTAAGCACTCGTTACACAGCTACTTGGGCAAATGCAGCTCTTTCTTGTTGACTAGTGGAGATCACCTCCGTGGTGTGGCTGGGTCCTAGTGTGTGTGTTCTAATCACATCCGTCTGCAGGTCAGCGTGTCTGCCTGGCAACACCACCGACATCTTGGTTCTCAGGCTGTGGTTAGGATCTTGGATCATGATTACAAAAGTACAGAAGGGGCTGCAAGGAAAACCACCGTTATCAAAGTGACCCCAGATCCTCCTCAGTTGGCAATGGAGGGAGAATGTTCTGTGAGAGGGGCAGTTAGATTTTGCAGCTTCTAGGTTCCTGGAGAATCTCTCAAAAATCACTAGTCTCCACTGCAATGGGCTCTATCACTGCCTCAGCTGTGGACCCATGATCACCCCACTTGGATGCACCAGCCAAGTTGTACTGTCTTTTTTCTAGAGGCTTATAGAGGGAAACTCGATAACAGAAAGGATTATATTATATACATCTACATAACTTTGTTTTCAAGTTAGTTTAATCATCTTCAATTTACTAGCATTGATTTTAACATTTTTATTTGTATTGAGATGTACATATATGATAGGAAGCCCACAAATCTTAATGTTTAAAGCTTAAAGCTTGATGAATGTTTACATATGTACATACTTGTAAAACTCCTAATAAGATCAAAATATAGAATATTTCCAGCACCCTAGAGGGCTCCGTGTGCCCCTTCCCAGGCAATACTCGCCCCCAAGATAAATACTACTCTGACCACTATCACCGCATGTTAGTTTAACCTGTTCTTGACCTTCATATAAATGGAATCAAATAGTAGGAACTCTGTCTCTGGCACCCTGTCTACCTCCCATCTAGCCCTCCATTCAGATCATCTTTTCAGTTTTTAGTAGAAATACCCTCAGTATATTAATTCGATTCTTTGATGTTCAAACCAAGAGACTGATGCCCAGAAAAACGTAGGAGTTTCTTTTCTGAGGTTTCCCATCGTCTCTCTGGATGACTGGCAGAGGCAATGTCTACCTTCTTGTAGTAGATTCTCACTTTTTCCCCACCTCCACAAGACAATTACACCAGAATGCAGCATAGTAAATTCAGCCTCTGAACACTTCTAGCAGTTAAAGGGCTGTTTTGTTACAAGGACTTTAGAAAGCGTTTATTGCTGTCCATTCAGTTTAGGGATGAGAAAACACTGGTTTAACATTACCCATGAATGGAGTAGGTCACAGTGTATGTGACAGGATTTGAAAGGCACTGACTTAGGATCCCCTAAGACTTTATCTCCTGGTGCCTGACCTACCCAAACTTATTTTTCCAGTTTGTGTTTCTTTTAGGTTGAGACAAGAAAAATCATTTTACTGTATAAATATTATCTGTGAAGAATAGCTGTTTGACTTGTTTGTTGCCTACATTACCACAGGCAATATAAATTATCAAATTATTTAGCTATTAATTGAGTTCCTGAGAGAAGGACATCAGAGGTAAGTTTTATTGAGGTGAAGAGATTATTACTATTTAAAAAAAAAATTCTCTCATTGAAGTGTTGTTGATTTACAATGTTGTGTTAATTTCTGATGTACAGCAAAGTGATTCAGTTATACATATACACACATTCCTTTTCATATTCTTTTCCATTTTGGTTTATCACAGGATATTGAATACAGTTCCCTATGCTAATACAGTCAGACCTTGTTTATCCATTCTATATATAATAGTTTGCATCTGCTAATCCCAAACTCCCAGTCTTTTCCTCCCCGACTCCCCCTCCCCCTTGGCAACCACAAGTCTGTTCTCTATGTCTGTGAGTCTGTTTCTGTTTCGCAGAGAAGTTCATTTGTGTCATATTTCAGATTCCACATATAAGTGATATCATATGGTATTTGTCTGTCTCTTTCTGACTTACTGAGGTGAAGAGATTAATTGATGACTGTATAAAAATTCGCTGATGTTTGTCAGCCAAGAGACAAAAAGAAAGCATAGAGTATATGTGGCAGGGCAGAGTGAGGAGAAAATCGGCAGATATGGAAGGCATTTTATAGCAATCATTTGTTTGCAAAGACCCACTGCTTCTCACTCCTCTGCAGAGGTGGTGATGGCAGAGAGGAGCAGGGACAGACGGGGTACGTGAGCAGGTAGCTACCTCCTAATTTCTAAATTACTGTGTCAAGACCCACCAAATACCTGGAATTGGATTGGGAGCAATAGGCAGCATTTGACACTGCAGCTCAGCAGGGCTTTTGGCATTGACAGGTAGGTGTTTGGGCCTGTGCAGAAGATTTTGACGTTTAATGCTATAAAAAGTAGGGATTCTCTGTAGTGAAGATCTTGCAGACCAATACAGTGCCACTCCTGATGGATGACAGTCTAAAAACTACAGAGGAAAGAGCATTGAGAGCAATGGGCACAGAGGAAGAAACCTGAAATTTACATGTCAGTTCTGCCACTGGCATTGAGCAAGTTACCTCACCTTGGCATTGAGCAAGTTACTACACCTTACTGGACTTCAGTTTCCACATCTATAAAACAATGTTCTGTAGTAGCAGATTTTACAAAGAGTATGAGGCATCTGCAACGCTCTGGGTTCTACTGGAGAAACAAAACCAGTAAATCATATACGTATATGTGTATGTGTGGATTGATTGGCTGCAAGGAATTGGCGTATGCACTTGTGGGGCGAGTTTAGGCAAACTTGAACTCTGTAGGCAAGCTCAAGCAGGTGTGGACACCACGGTCCACAGGTGGAATTTCTCCTTCCTCAAGGAAACTTCACTTTTGTTCTTAGGAACTTTCAACTGATTGGCTGAGGTTCATCCACATTACTGAGGATAATCACTTTTATTTAAAGTCAATTGATTGTAGATGATGTTAGTCACATCTACAAAATACCTTCAACCTAGCCAAGTTACACATTAAACTAACCAACGCAGCACCCAAGCTTGGTTTTCCTTGTTCTTGTTGCAGCCTCTGAGAGCCGGGGGAACATCCCTGGGGTGCTATTTATGTGGAACAAACAAAATATTGTAGAGATGCCAGCCCTCTGTGGAAAAAACCTGCCCTCTGGTCCTCGGAGAGTCAATCTAGGAATCGTTAACAAGGGAACTGCCTGTGATCCCAAAAGAGAAGGCACAAAAGCCCCTCCCTCTTCCGTTGTTCTCACAGGCACAAGGGTGTAGGAAGAGCAGTGGTGGGGACCCCAGGCAACCGAGAGAAAACTGGAATCTGGGAGACCTGGAGGTCAGCACAACTTGTCAGGCCCATGTTAGGACTTGGAGAGAATCAGCCTGGGACTGGAGTGAGACGTTGGTCACATTCTTGTTCTCAACATGGAAGAATCTGAAATTCACTTTTTCTGTTCATGACCGCTCTGACTTGCAGTGCCTCGTGGGAGTAACTGGGTGTGTGTTTACATGCACGTGGATGTACCTGTGTATCTATTTAGCGGGGAGTTTCCTGTTCCTACTGGAGAAGTTAGTAACCTTTGGTGCAGACTCACTCTGTTCTAGAAGAGCACTTTTGGGGAGCAGGGTTGTGGGGAGGAGCATACAGGGAGTTTCAGGCGAACCACGGCTGGTTCCAGAGGGGGAGCCGCGGTTTCCCTCCCACATACCCATTGGATGACGTGGAGCTTGGAGGCTGTTGAGCAGAGATTGGACAAAGGTAGTTAGGACTGTATTGATGTCTTAGAAGGAAAGGGATTCAGATCTTAACTCTCTCTCTTTGTGGTTCAAATTTAGTGAAATATATTGGGTAGCCTGGGATAGCCCAGACCAAGGTTGGGCAGCAGGAAAAGTATAATATGACCTCTAAGACAAAATTCACCAAATGGGAGGGATGGTTTGAAGGGACGATTGGTTTCTACACAAGAACCATCAAAGGTAACAGATGCTTCTGGACCCCATGTGGACTCCTGCAGCCACCTGGACACTCATATGTACTGAGAAAAATGGCTGGTGTGTGAGTTGAAAGAGTTGATCCTCAAGAGCTTGCACATTTGGGGCCTGGGCTGAAACTGCTGAGTGGGATACTTGGGGAAGGAGCGTCCAGGGCCGTACCGCAGACAGTCATGAGAGAAGTGAGGACACCCCTATGAATTCTATTAACTTGAGCTGGCAGATGTTGACAGTCACTCTAGTTAGAGATTTAAATTAAAGAAATGATTTATTTTGCTGTTCCAGGGTGGGTGATTGTCTTGGTTATACTTGAGGACAAAGACTGTTTTCCACTGATATATCTCTAATACCCTGCACGTGTGCCTGGCACATGGTTGGTACTCCATAGATATTAACCCAGAGTGTATAGAAATAATCCTTAGCAGTGCTTGGAAAATTTAGATGGGGAAGCAACATGTTTGGTTTGTATATATTTTTGTTAAGTTTTTGTCTTTGTAAGATCATATCTCTTTGGCAGAACTTTTTTGTTTGTTTTTGGTCTGTATATTGTTAACCTCTGCACACCTGGAGTTTTATCATGCTTCCTTGGAGGTTACTCTGTGCATCCCTCTTTCCCTCCTACCTTGCTTCTCTCCTTTGATTCTTTCACTTTCTCTCCTTCCTTCCTCCCTCTCTTTCATTCTTTCCCTCTTTTTTTAAAGTGTTGCTTACAGATGCTGTTGAAAGCATCCCATGATGGATGAGGGGAGCAGCTCATAAAGCCATGACCTTCATCTTACCTGGGGGAAGAGGTGGATGGTAAAAACAAACAAACAAACCAAAAAGAAACTGGGCAGGCTTGTTGCAGCACAACCTACCCACAGCTGTCGATGATAGTTTACACTCCGTTCTATTTAAGAATGACTCGCTGAAATGTCTTGAGTTGGACTGCTGTGTGTTAATCATAACTGCTAACATTTACTGAGCACTTAATATGTGCCAGTCACTGTGCTAAGCACTTTACATGCATTATCTAGTTTAACTCTTACAATAAGCTTACAAGGTAGGTTCTATTACTTTTTAAGTAGCTTTATGATGTACAAATTACATATCATAAAATTTACCTGTTTAAAGCATACAATTCATTGGTTTTCCAAGTATATTTATAGAGTTGTGTAACCATCATCATAATCTAATTTTAGAATATTTTAATTATTCCACAAAGAAACCTTGTGCCCCTGTTTACAATAACCAGGACATGGAAACAACTTAACTGCCCATGAACAGAGGAATGGATAAAGAAGATGTGATACATATATACAATGGAATATTACTCAGCCATAAAAAGGAACAAAACTGGGTCATTTGCAGAGATGTGGATGGACCTAGAGTCTGTCACACAGAGTGAAGTAAGTCAGAAAGAGAAAAACAAATATTGTATACTAACACATATGTGTAGAATCTGAAAAAATTGGTATAGATGATCTTATTTACAAAGCAGAAATAGAGACACAGACGTAGAGAACAAACTATGGATACCAAGGGGGGAGGGGAGTGGGATGAATTGGGGGATTGGGATTGACATATATACACAATTGATATTATGTATAAGATAGATAACTAATGAGAACCTACTGTATAGCACAGGGAACTCTACTCAGTGCTCTGAGAAGGAAATCCAAAAAAGAGGGGATATGTGTATACGTATAGCTGATTCATTTTGCTGTATAGTATAAACTAACACAATATCGTCAAGCAACTATACTCCAATAAAATAAAAAGAAACCTTGTGGCCATTAGTAGTCCCTTTCCATTTTCTTCCTGCTCCCTTCCATCCCTAGCCCTAGGCAGCCACTAATCTACTTTCTTTCTGTATAGATTTCTAGACATTTAATTTAAATGGAACCAGGTAAGATATGGTCCCTGGTGACTGGCTTCATTCACTTAACATATGGTTTTTGAGGTTCATCAATGTTGTAGCATGAATCAGTACTTCATACCTTTTTGTTCCAAGTAATATTCCACTATATACCCCCATTTGTCTACCCTTTCAGTTGTTGATGGACGTTTGGGTTGTTTCTACTTTTTGGCTATTATGAATAATGATGCTATAAACATTCATGTACCAGTTTTCATGTTGGATAGATGTTATCATTATCCCCCCTTTATAGATGAGGAAACAGGCTTGGAGAGCTTAGATGGGTTTCCCAATATCACACAACTACTAAAGGGTGGAATTCAGACCATGCGATGGTAGGTCTCCCTACCATGCTCCCATCCACAATACAGCGATATCCCCACTGTACTGAGAGTGGACCTAGTACGAGCAGTTATTTACTCTGCTTGTGCTTCCTCTTGGTTTCTTATCAAATGTATGCCAGGTCTCTAGGACTACTGTGGCAATTAAGGAAGGGATCTGTGCTCACGCTTATGGGGAGGCTGGCTGTAGGGAGCAGAGAAGCAGGAGGTAAGGACACGGTGATATGAGCAGGGCGTCAGGGGCAAGCGAGGACCAGGAGTGCTGCTGGCTGATTGCTGTCCTCCAGGAAGGACTGAGTGACAGGGAAGCATCTCTAGGGGATCGTCAGAAGCTTTTTGGGACAGAGTCTGGCAAAAGACTGAATTTCCTGGAGTGAGTAGGCTATAGGTGTGAACCTATTATAGTTTGGATTATTAATGGAAATGTGACCTCAAAGTCTAATGAAGTCTCAAAAATATTGATTGTCATTAAAAAGAGGGGGTTGATTTTAGGATAGATTTTATAAAGTAGACGTATTGACATCGAAAAAAATGTGCTGTAGTCAAAGCACTGACAAAAGTAGTTCAGAAGTGATGGACTAAGTTTGCATTTTTAAAATTCACAAATGTGATGAAATGGATGAAGAGGATTTTATAATCCTTTCTAATGACTATACTTCAAATTGGGGGCATATATGTATAAGTTACGCCACTGTTTGGTAAGTCTGCTGCCAGGAGGGCCATGAGCAGGAGGAGGCCATAAATTTCTCTCCCAGCAGGGAGGATGAGATACAGGGCACCAAGGATACCTTCTTGTCCCAGAGGGAAGTCAGTGAGTCCTTGGGAAACAGAAGTGGCAAACATGGAAGGTGACCACCCTGGCTTGCTTGGGACTGAGGACCTCCCTGGAATGTGGGATCTTCATTTTGAAACCAGACAGCATGGGTTTGCTCAGGATGGGTTGGTCAACCTGCAACGTGGAACATGTGATTGTGGGCTGGTCAGTGGGGGTAAAGAATCCTGCCGTTTTGAGCATATAAGGAGTGAATATTTTTCTCAAAAGGAATAGGGCAGAGATGAGCAGAGAAGTAGAGAAGCCAACAGATGAGCCCTCCTTTGTGGCCTTAAATTCCTACTGCTGCACTTTTCTCAGTATCCTGTAGGTGGGTCTATTACTTAGCACACTATTTACAGAAGGAAATAAAGCTGTTGCTTAGAGCAGCCGGAAGTGCTGGAGACAGTAAAAGTGGCTGCTTGTTTCATTACAGACAACTCTGTTCACCTGTCCTAGCTCGAGCGAGTGTCTCCCTGCCAAGTGCTTGATATGGTCTGAGACCTAGAAACGCTGCGTACCATCTTAAGATTTTCTTCTCTCCAAGTTGTTGCAAAACTCCAGACTTGTAGCATGGCCCAGAGTTGGTGAGATTTCGCGTAACGAATCAGGAAGCAGAACTGGTGAGTCCTGCAGGCTCACAGCACTCACAACCACAGGCATAGGATTTATTTACCAGTTCAAACCACAGGCAGTCCAACAGAGGCCCTGGGCTTGTGATAATGAAACTGCCCAGGATCAATCATTAGATTGTTGTTTAAGAGGAGGGAACCCCATTAGTGGGTTTACGTAGGGAGGGAAATGAAAGTAGAGAAAGCACAACCTTCTTCCAACGCCCTGGTCTCCTGCTGTGTAAGGCTAGTGCCCTATGAGTCCTGAAGTGTTACACCACAGGTAAGATAAGGGCACTTTCTTGAATGCCCTTAATTCATTTAATGAATATACAGAAACCTGGGGTACCAGCAACTCCATAAGCAAGGGCTATGGTGTAGGCAGAAATGTATGTATATGCTCATAGGGTAATTTTGATGGGGATGGCGTAAAAGTAAGGGATCCGTAGCTTTCATTAGATTTCCAATAGCATCCATCACTCTCCAAAGTTAAGACCTACTGCTTGTTGAGTGATATGCTCAGCCCATGGCTTCAGCTTTCAATGCATGTGCCAATGACTCATAAATTCTTGAGACTAGACCTCTTCTTTTGGTTCCAGACCTATATGTACTATGGCCTACAGGACATCTCCACTTCTGTGTCCTTTGAGTGCCTCAATGTCAACACGTGTAAACCTGAAGTTAATAACTTCTCTTTCAATATATTCCCTGTTTAGATGAATGACATCACCATTGACTCAGGTACTAGAGCCCTGTGAGTTATCAGAGAATTGCTCTCTTTCGTCTGCCACATCTGATTAGTCAATAAACTTGGTCTATGCCACCTCAGGAATACTTTTTGGTTCAACTGTACCACCTCCTTTTCTCGATCCCACTGCCATTAGCCTCATTTAGCCAGAAATGGAAACCACAGTAATAGACCCTCTGCCCTCTTACCCTCACTGAGCAAAATACCTCAGTTAGCTGTTTGCTTTTCCAAGGAAGACTGAGTCAGAACTTCTTTTGAAATATAGGTAAATCTTTTGTGTATCCAAAGACCAACTGTAGTCTCCTCTCTGAGTTTTGGTGTCAAAGACAGGAAGCCAGGAATGGAGGCTCCCTTGGCCAAAGGAGAGAAGATTCTGAGAACAGCCCCATAAAGTGGCCTGTGTGAATATAGATGGGAGCAGCTAGAAAGCACCTGGCTGCAATTAATTTCATGTTTAAAAAGGAATATTTTAAATATGTTAAACATTCAGAAAGTTACAGATAATAAGATAGCAGAAATATATATCCCCACCAACAATATTAAATAGATGTTCACATTTGCCATATCTACTTCAAATCATTCTTTAAAATTTTTTCTTATGTTAAATTAGAAAAGTTTTTCCCTTTTATCAAAAAAAAAACAATATTACAGATACTAAAGCTTCACACTCCAATATATTTCCCCACATTTCTTTCCCTGAAATAACTTTTCAGAGACGTTGCTCATGTTTCTGCACATCTTTTGAGCAGAAGCACTGACAGATTTTGTCCCAGACTATCTTTGCAAGGTTGTTTGTGGAGTGAACAATCTTAGAAGATGGAGATGCTTTCTCCCTACGAGCAGAGGGCAGCTTTGTTTACTATCTGGTACAGTAAAGAGAGTGTCTCCCTCCAGGGTTCAAGTTTTCTTACAGTTCATCATAAAAGCTTGGGGGTTCCTCAGCTATGAGAGAAACCCATTGTGTGTACAATCTCCACCTGGGCCACTCAGCATCACCCTTGTGAGACTTGCGAGGCAGGGGGAACTGATGCAAACATCAAGCACGTGCTGCCTGCTCTGCCGTGAGTGATGACGTGCTTTGTCTCTGACCCAGGAATCTCGTGTCTTTTGCCAGCATCCATAAAACTGGCAAGCTAACTTGTTAGTTTAGGAGGAGGGCAAATTCTTAGATCCTTCACAGTACTTGGCAATCTTGAAGGTGACGTATATCACTCCCAGGTATGCTCTTGTAAATTTCCTAACGTATATGGATCCATAACTAATACACAAAATGATTTTATATATCTTAAATTATAGGTAAATGATATCAACCTCTACAAGTCATTTTGACACATTTTTAAGCAATTCAACAAATGATTTAAAAATATACCCACATTTATAAACCTAGTTACAGTTAATTCATTTTAATTGTTCTGTCATCATTTATTAGTTTTCCATTTTATGAACAAATCTTAGTTTGTCATGCCCCTACTTAGGACAGTTAATTTTCACTTGTTTTCTGTTATCAACAGTGATGCAATGAACATCCTTGTACATGTCTCTTGTGAGAGTGTCTGTAGGATAGACACCCAAAAGTAGACTCCTGGTCTTCGGATAGGTACAGCTCAACTTTGGTGGGTATTGTTAAATTGTTCTCTAAACTGGTTGTATCAGTTTACGATCTCAGTAGTAATATGTAAGTTTCCAACTTTGCTAACACCCTGTTTTACTGAGCTATTAATATTTTTTGATTTGAATGCCAAAATTTTATCTGGTTGTTTTAACTTCCATCTTTGCTGAGGTTGAATATCTTTTCATAGTATTATGGCCATTTGAGCTTCTCTTCTATGAAAAGCCTCTTTATTTCTTGTGTCCATAATTCTTATGAGTAGTTTGTTTCTCTGTACAGGTTTTGAATGATATTTCTTTGTTAGCAGAGGTGGATCTAGTGAAAGCTAAAGAAACTTAGCTTTAGGGCTCCTTGCTTGTATAAGCCTCTTCCAATGAATGCTGTGGGAAGGGACACAGCAATATGTTCATATGATCATATATTTTTGTAAAATTTGCAAATCGAAGATATTTTTATACCATCTGGTTAAGTCCAATTTTTCTTTCCATCTCCTTCTGTAACACTTGTCTTTGTATTGGGTAGTGTTGGGCATTTTTGGAATCTGACTAAAAGGAAATTGAATTTGGATTTAGTGAAATATATATATGGGGTTCTCAGTCATTTCCATGCTATGGTTGGTCTCCCATCAATCCTGCAAAAAATGGCATCCAGGGAGACTCCTACTGGTCATGACATGAAAACGCAGTGCCAGAGATTGCACTGTGACACAAACACGCCCTATGGCACCTGGCACTAGAGGAGTTTGGGTAATGGAAGAGAAACATGATTGAAATGTACAGACCAGGAAGCTGCTGTGTGGAAATTTTATCCCGTCATCAGAGGTATAGACCTCTAAGTGGCGAACTCAGTGATCATTGACACCGAGTCGAAATGGAAATTGTCTCCTGTCAGGCATATATTCCATAGTGGTACAAACAACAATGATTTATAATGCTTATGGCTTCTGTCGGACAGAAATTCAAAAAGGGCAGAGTAGGGATGGCTGGTCTCTGCTCCATGGTACCTGGAACCTCAGCTGAGAGGAACCAAGTGCTGAAGGTTTCTTATCTGAAGGCTTCATAAGGCTTCTCATCTGAAGGCTTCTTAAGTTCATGTCTGGTGGTTGATGCTGGCTGTTGGCTGGGACCTCAGCCAGAACTGTTGGCTGGAACGTCTACATGTGGCCCCTTCAAGTGACTGCTTGAGCTCTTGGCATGGTGGCCGAGTTCTAAGAGCCAACATCCTGAAGAGAACTAGAAAAAAGCCATCTTGCAGTAAAAAGAGTAATGGTTGCCAGGGACTCGGTGGGGAGAGGGATGAATAGGAGGAGAACAGAGGATTTTTAGGGCAGTGAAAATACTCTGTATGATACTGTAATGTAGGATACATGTCATACGTTTGTTCAAACCCGTAGAACATACAACATGAAGTGTGAGCCCTGATGTAGACTATGGACTCTGGGTGATAGTGATGTGTATGTAGGTTCAACAGTTGTAACAAACGTACCATTCTGGTGGGGGATGTTGATAAGGGGGAAGGCTTGCATGTGTAAAAGCAGGAGGTATATGGGAAATCTGTACCATCCTCTCAATAATGCTGTGAACCTAAAACTGGTCTAATAAATAAAGTCTATTAAAAAAAAGCTGTCTTGCCTTTTATGTCATAGCCTTGGAAGTCATATAATATCACTTCTGTCATAGTCTCAACCCACCCAGATTCAAGGGCGAGGGAAGGTGGACTCTACATTTTGATAGTAGGTGTGCCAAAGTCACACTGGAAGAAGAACACGTGGCCTGGGAAATGTTCTTGCCACCATCTTGGAGAAAAACCCTCTGCCATGCCTGTCCAGGCCCAATTTTAATGTTAATTGTTAAACTTGGGGTTTTCTTGTCTCCAATGTTTGAACCAATCCAGTGTCTCAGTTCAAATGTTTAAACAATAAAGGGAGAATTTTTCTCTCACCCAGAGCCCAGACAAAGATGGATGATCTTCCATGTAATTTTTCCTATGCCGGTTGGTGAACATTCCCAATGTCACTCTTTTGTTGACAATGTAGCCTTTTGAAGGTCATAGTTTCTATCATAGTCCCAGTTTTAGTGTTTTAGGCATCTTTCTATCTCACTGGATGAAGCTCCCCAAGAACAGCAGTTGGGTCTCCTTCATTTTTGTATTTCTAGAAACCAACACAAATACCTGTTATACACTAGAGGCTCAGTGAGTGTTTCTGAACTGAACTCTCTTTCCTCTATTTTGACCTCATGTTTCTGTGCTTCATTAAGTATCCATGCATTCCTGCTGACTTCATTATTTTATCTTGGTATTTTTTAAAAAGTTATTTATTGTTTAAAGACTCTCTGTGATTATTGGAGACATAGGCCCGTAGATATCTGATAAATTAATAATGTTACGAGTTTAGCATTTATATGATTCTGTATATTTACAATGCAGCAAGCATAAATATTTCAGTGCAATGCACTTAAAATGTAGCAGAGTCGAAAAGTATTTCCTTGGTTCTACGGCCCCTTGGGGTGATTCTTCTCTCTTGCTTCTATCCAAATACAAAAGCAAACACAAATTTGATCCTCCCTCCCTCCAATTTATCCTGTATGGACATTGAAAGTCCTTTAAAAAGCCTGTGGCCTCCAGTAATGTGCTAGGTTTAGGGATCTAGAGCTGTTCCCTTCAATCCTGGCTAAGTGCTATCAGATGTAATTTTAGCGAAGCTGCTGGTCACAGTATCTTTTATGATGCAACTTGTGGACCTAAAAAGAGAAGAGTGGAGGATAAATGAAGTTAGGAGGAGAAGGCAGCATTGAAGGTGTACTTAAAGTAAAATTTTACGGTCACCAAAGATATACTCACCATTATTTATGGTAGAGTCTTCTTTTCAATAATTCCCAGTATATTTCTTTCTCTGTAGCTCTTCAACTCCTCATGAGATGTTTCCCACTGGTTCTGATGTGGATGACTGAATTTTTCATGCTAATGGGGAGAATGGGACAGTTTTAAAAATTAATTCCCAGACCTCACTTTAGTCATTAGTTTAACCTTTTGCCCTCTCTCCACCCATCCAACTCTCTGTGTGGGTCGCTTTCTTAAGCAGCAAACATTGGCTTATTGGAATTTCATCCTCTCTTTTTCATTTGATAATGTTAGTAATAATAAGACTAATACATGGTATTTGTATTGTGCTTGGGAGTTTACAGCACATTTTCACATTATCTCAAAAACTAAGATGAGGGAGAACCACGGAGAATTGTCCTGAACGCTGCTCTCAACCAGACACTGGTTACGGTGTCCTTGGATTGTGGCTCTGGGTTCTCCTCTCTGCCTTCCAGGCCATCCTGCAATTGATGTCAGCACCATCTTCCTGAAGTCCTATCTGGATATGGCACCCCTCTGCTCAAAAACCTTCAATGACTCACTGTTGGCAACGTACATATAAAGGTCAAATTCCTTAGCCCGTCATTTAAAACATTCCAAAATTGAATCAACATACTATTTCAGTCTAATCTCCCACTATTCTCTTACATAAAATGTATGTTCTAACCAGTCCACTATTATTCTTTTCACATCTTAGTTTCAGCTCTTACTGTTCTTTTCATGGGGAACTATCTCCTTTCATCTTTTCCTATTAAAACTCTAATTTATAATGTCCAGCGCACAATCCATCTTCTCCATCGAGCTTTCTCTGATGACCAAACAGCTCTTTCTCTCTTTAGCCTCCTGTACTACATTGTTTGTAAGATCTCTATTTCTGATTTTAAAAAACTGGTTAATTTTAAATGTATCTAACTTTCCTTATTACATTACATAGGTATGTGTCTTTGTTAAGGATCTTAGGTACTGCAACAAGTAAAACCCTGAATCTTAGTATTTTATTCAATAAGACTTTGTTTTTTCACTCCTGTGACATTCTAAGGTGGCTTCCTGGTAGGAAGACGCCATGTTGTGGCTCCACCATTTTTTTTTTTTTTAAGTTTTGTTTTGTTTTGTTTTTTAATTTTATTTATTATTTATTTATTTATTTATGGCTGTGTTGGGTCTTCGTTTCTGTGCGAGGGCTTTCTCTAGTTGTGGCAAGTGGGGGCCACTCCTCATCGCGGTGAGCGGGCCTCTCACTATCGCGGCCTCTCTTGTTGCGGAGCACAGGCTCCAGACGCACAGGCTCAGTAGTTGTGGCTCACGGGCCTAGTTGCTCTGCGGCATGTGGGATCTTCCCAGGCCAGGGCTCGAACCCGTGTCCCCTGCATTGGCAGGCAGATTCTCAACCACTGCGCCACCAGGGAAGCCCCCTCCACCATTTTTAACACAGACTCTCGAATGAGTTTCCTTTGGTGGTAGTGGTGGTGGCTATCTTCTTTCTTTCCCATCAGCCAGAAGGGGAAAGAACACGGACAGAAGTGTACAGATGGTTCTTATCAGTGAAAGCTGGAAATAGTGCATACCACTTCCTCTCATATTCCATTAGAAATCTGTCACAGGCCATAGCAGAGGATGGGAAATGTCTAGATCTGTGACTATGAAGAAAAGGAAATGAGTTTGCGAGCAAACTCATTGGGTGGCTGGTTTCTTCACAGAATGCTACAATTTCCCTCCTTCCTTAGTGTTCCATCATCGCTCTTAAAGAAGGAAACTCAGGCAATATTTTTTTCCCCTAAGAGTTCTGGGGGAAGAAGATTCTGCCACCTCTCCACTCTTCACTTGCTTTTCCCCACGAGGGGAGAAATAGCTCATCTTATTAGAGAGATCAGTGATGATCAGACACCCCTGGGCCAGGTTAACTAGAGTACAGGTTGCAGGACAGACTCAAGTTGTGTGATACCTGAATCTGAACAATTTTGGGAATACAAAATTGTGAGTACAAAATTGATAGTGCCCCCACGGCTTTGGAAGGGCGTTTGCAAGTGAGGGCTCTAAAACTTAAACTTCACTAGCTTCCTGATAAACCCCAGGGCAGGTCACCACGTTGGCAAAGCAGCCTGAATCCCCCGTCCAGAGCGCTCCATTCTGCCATCCACCAGGATGTGAGGTAGGCCACTCCCCTCACTGTCATTCTCTAGACCAGGGCTGCCCAGATCTGCCCCAAGGTCTGCGTTGAGACAAGTGCCTTGTTTTGGCTTCAGGTCTGAGACGCATTCTCCAGCCCAATGTGGTGGCTTTGCAATGTGTGAATTTAGGTAGACTGTACCATATTTCCCAGAATTTCTTTTCCTATGTATTTCTAGTAAGGATAGGCCATGAGAGAGATTCTTATGGGCAGAGGTAAAGAGCAGCCACTTTGCAACTCACAAATGTTTTTGCTTATCCACTGGATGACCTGGGTGAGGGAGGCAATGGTAGGACCTGCATCTGCTCTATCCTCCCTGATGCTCCTTCAACTTCTCTGGTTCCTGGGCCGGGTGCTTGGCTTAGTTCCACGATGAAGGGCCCCGGCTGCAGCAGGACACTCATGCCATCAGTGTCAAGGCAATAAGAACTGAAACTGACCCTGGTTTCCATCCCTCTTCATGGGCTCTGGCTCGTAATTGTGATTTCCAGCTTGTCCCTGCTCTCCACTTCCCTTCCGAACTGCCTGCCCTGAGGACTTCGAGCTCCAGTATGAGATGTGAAGATGACAGACTTGTAGAGACTGCTTAACCTGCTCCCACAATTGCATCAAGTCAAATTTTTATAACAAATCCCTCTCTCTCTCTCTTTCACTCTTATCTACCTATCTTTGTCATAGTGTACCTTCTTCTATTTTGAAACCTGCTTGCTCCACCCAACTTTACTAATCCTTCAACCTTTACCTGCTTACCTGTTCTTCGTATTTATACTCCTCTGGATTATTACCCAGAGGCATGGGTGGGGAGGGACTGGCACCCCCAAATTCTAACACTTTGTAAGTTCATTTTGGGAAAGAATCAAGTGTTAGTAGACGCTCAGTAAATAAACCAGATGGGAAAGAATAAACAAAGCAGAGAGGCAGAAACACACGTGTTGCTGGGTCTCAAGGAGAAAGCCCATGATGGAAGTAAGGAAGCCAGCCCTGCTCTAGTTTGATATGACACGTTGTTTCTCATCGGGGCAACACTGGCATTTTGGGTAGCACAGTGCTTCCTTGCGTGGGACTGTTTGCTCCTTGCAGGGCGTACAGCGTCCCTGCTCAGGAGTGGTCCCAGGCACTGAAGCAACCAAAAGCACCCTCGGATTTCACAACGGCCACGGGTGCATGGTGTTGTGCCAGTTGAGAACCATTTCACCTCACTGAGTTTCTCATGAAATCCTTCCCAGTCCCCCTGGAGAGGTCAGTCCCCTGTGATATTATCTCACAGCCACTTAGCTGAATTTACATTAAACATGTGTGAGTATAAGATTAATATCTGTCTCCCCTCTAGATTTAAGCTCTATGAGGGTGGATGCACTTTTCAGGTTCTGGTTCCAGATCAGCCATCATCAGGAGAGTTCCCTGAATCTTTGCCACAAATCCTCTTTTAGCTTAATACAGCTTGCTTTGGTTTCTTTTGCAGTCAGCTGTCTCTATCTGTGGGGTCCGCATCCTCAGATTCAACCAACTGTGGATTGAAAATATTTGGCAAAAATATTCCAGAAGTTTCTAAAAAACAAAACTTGAATTTGCCATGTTCTGGCAACTATTTACACAGCATTTACATTGTATTAGGTATTGCAAGTAATCTAGAGATGATTTAAAAGTATACGGGAGAATGTGCATAGGTTATATGCAAATACGATACCCTTTTATATAAGCGACTTGAGTACCCATGGATTTTGGTATCTGCAAGGGGCAGGGGGGTGGTCCTGGAACAAATTCCCCAGGATACTGAGGAATGACTGTACTTGTCACCAAAGATTCCTAACTAATCCAGTGGGTCAAACCACCTTATATAGTACTTACACATACTAGGTATTCTTCTAAGCACTTTACATATATTAACTCATTTATTCTCACAAAAAACCCATGAAGTAAGGACTGTTATGATACCTATTTTACAGATGAGGAAATGGAGAAACAGAAGTTAAATTATTTAAGTGGTAGAACTGGGCATGATATCCAGGGAATCTGGCTCATGAGTCTATGATCTGCCCCATTGTGTTATATTTTCCTCTCCATAGCTAATGGGGAAATTCAGATCATTAACTCTCAGAGTTGATGTAAGAGGTAACATCTGTTGAACACTTGCTAATGTACCAAGAATTAGATGCTGTACATTTGTTATCTCCTTTAGTTCTTACAACCATTCTATGACATGGGCACCATTATTATCTCATAGGAAAGGAAACAAGCTCAGAGAGGTTAAGAAGTTTTCTTAAGTTCACACAGCTGGTTAAGTAGTTGAGCCAGGAAGAGACTTGTGTGTATGTGTGTGTGTGTGTGTGTGTGTGTGTGTGTGAGAGTGACCAAGTCCTGTCCAGGACAGGAATTATTTCTATGACATCTCTCACAGTGGTTAGACTCTGAATTATTGTGTTGGTCAAAAAGTTCATTCGGGTTTTTCTGTAAGAGGAAAAACCCAAGTGAACTTTTTGGCCAACTCAATATATGGTGGTTTTGCTGAGCCAGGTCCATTTGCCCAGTGCACAGCAAACCAGATACTGAGACAGCGAGGTTTGCAGCCGAGAAAGAGTTTATTTACAAGGCAGCCAAGTGAGGTGATAGGAGAACAAGTCTCGGATCTGCCTCCCCGAAGGTGAGGGGCTTGGGATATTTACGGGATAAAGAAGCAGGGTGGTCTTAGGCCTGGAGAAAGGTGATTGGAGGTAGGGAAAAGGTGAGCTAAGTGGTGTTCTGTGCAGGCATATCTGAGTTGTATGCTTCTTCATAGGATGCACATTAAAAAATGGTGGCATTTAGCACAAGAGTTTTTGGCCCTCTGACGTCGAGGTCATTCATTAGACACTTGTGCAGGTCCAGTTTTAGGGTCAGTGGTCCTATCCAGTTTTACCTGGCTCAGCTCGAACTAGACACAGGTGACTCCAAGCTTCTGGAAAACAACTGGGGCAAACCTCTTATTGTTTAGGCTAAGTGTTGTTTGGAGGACATGCAAGTTTTTTGTAGCAACAATTAAAACGACCTTGGTCAGTGAAGGCAGGTTACAGGTGTAATGGATTTAACCGATGATTACCCGTGGTTTCAGCGGGACCCCCATTTTCTCACAATTCAGTTTACTTGATTGTTTTAAACAATTCTGTTGGAAAGCTTTTAATTCTGTTCCCCCTTCCCCAGAGCTCTTTAATTTTCTCCTGGGTCTTCCATTCTTCCATTCCTCAGCAGTTTCAGATTTTCCCCATGTGACATGATTTCCGGAACTTTCATTATCCTGGTCCCCTTTCCATTTTGTGTTGTGGTGGCCAGAATGGAATGCAGCACTGCAGGCATGATCCTACCATTGCAGTAATCAGTAGAACTACTATCTTCCCTGCTCCAAACATGACCTCTGACAAAAATTCTCTCCTTGACCAAACTGTAGCTAGGCTCCTCTGAGCCCTTTCGCAACTAGGCCTTCACTTTGGCCTATAAAGATTTAAACGAAACACTAATATGATTTCTAACAGCTCAGGGGCATATCCCTAGGATGACTTCAGCTCCACTGAAAGTACCTGCCGAAGAAAACAAGGCTGCCAAAGAATCGACTGTTTGTTCCAGCCAACACCTGAAGATAGAGTCTCTGTTTCCCAGCCTCTGTGGGATGTTGGAGTTTAACTTCGGTAAGCACCAGTTAGCAAACCCAGATGGGTTTCACGTGGATCAACTCTCTTCCTGTTTTTTTTTCACTTTCCTGACTCTACTGAGCCCCTGCGCATCCCCTCCCTCCCTATTCCCTCATTCTCCCTTTAAAACACCTGGTCGCCTCTGTGCAAGTCAAAGTTGAGTCAGATTCACACCGGACTCTTTTCCCTATTGCAATAGTATATTACTGATTAAAATCTGTCCTTTAACTAGCATCTGGTTTTGTTTATCTTTGACACCTCTCTCAGTGCTGCCAGAGGCTGTTTTGCCATTTTGGGCAGCTGTATCAGGTAACTAAAACACCTGGGTTTCCCCACATCGACTGCTATTAAGTCAAATTTGTACATCCTGTATCTGTGTGGTCAACTTAAAGAAAAAAAACCTATTTGCAGGACTTTAGTCTTATCTCTTATAAGAGAAGTCTGTTGGATTCTAGCCTGTTGAATTATTTTTTGGATGGAATTTTGCCATATAATGCATCATCAATCCTCCGCACTCTATGCTGTATCAAATTTGATCAGCATGTCTCAAAGTTTTCTGTGTTAACGGAAATACTGAATAGAGCACAGACGTGTGAGAGTTGCAACTATGTACCAGCAACCATTTTCTTGGATAAGAGAGGCAATTTCTTCATTAATTCTCAGTTAACTAGAAAAATGAATTCAACCTTCTAGTACCTGACCCTTCTGATTAGTTGAAGTTCGCAGTATTTTTGTTAAAGGTGTGAAGAAGTCTTGTGTGAGTTTTCCCAAATTGGGGTATACATAAGTACACACCAGGTGCTGCAACTGGGGCTTTGAACTTGCAGATGAACCACAACCAACCATCAGACATATTAAATTAGCTTGAAGCTATTTTTCCTGTTTCTAGCTGACTCGCAGGGTCCTCTCCAGCCCTTCCTGGTGAGAAGCTACTCATATCACCGTGATAGCTTGCATCTCCTGGAGATTTCAGTGCACGGACTCAAGATCACTTTCTCTCCCTCAACAGTCTTGGTTTTAGTGCTCAGCGTTCTCTCTGTAGGGGACTGAGGAACCCAGAGAAAATCACTCTGCTTATGTTTCTCTGCTTCCTTCTCTTCCCTCTTTCCACTTATTCACCAGGGAAGGACACCGGTGGGGTGGGGGTGGGGGTGTGGGGGGGAAGGCTACTGGATTCAGGTGGGAGGGAGAACTCACCAGAGGGAAACTGAAAAGTTCTGTTGTTAGTGGAGGAAAGTGCTGGTCACACCAACTTTGCCCTGGTGATGGGGTAGGAGGTCAGGTGCCAGCCTCATTTTCTGTCTGTCGGTGTGTGTGGTCAGCCTTCTTAAATCAGGGCCTAGCAGCTGAACCGTTCAGAAACAACCATGTGACCCAACACTCTGCACAACCCTCACCCCTACCGCCATGCCGCATTAGGCCCAGAGCCGGCAGGCAAATCTTCCATCTGTGGACTACTGACTGTGAACGTCTGAAGATCCCCCCACGTCCATTAGCGGTCCCTGCTTCTTTACCGCGTCAATCTCGCACGCCGACACTAGGTGGCAGCAAAGCGCCGGTTCACCAACGGCCCCCCACTGCGTCCTGGCTGTCTTCTGACGCAGAACTTAAAAAAAGAAGTGATACTGCAGATTTTCCTTTCAGAGAAAGAGCTACCCATGCAAAACTATCAGTTTTAAAGGGAGCCATGGCGATAACCGAAATGTCATCAGGATGAAAGCTGCCTTCTGAATAGGATAGGCAAACAATCAAAACAGAGAAACAAACGAAAACCCCCAAACCAAGTCATCACGTATGAAACGCCTCTGAGAATACAATGCAATTTTGTTCTTGATGCTTAGGGCCTGACAATTCGATACTGCAGGTGTGCAAGGAGACAGAGCTTGTGGTTTTCGGAGGCCCTTTTTCTGGGTCGCTTGACAGTTAAAAGGTGAAGGTTTCCTGAAAGGTTGCTGGCTCTAGGGGAGGTAGTTTTGCATGCTTTAGGGGTCTCCAGCTTCTGATGCATGCCTGCAGTATTAGTGAGTGTCTTGTAGATAATATATGCACCCCAGGCAGATGTCAGGATGGGGCTTTCTAATCGACAAGGATTCGCTCAGCAGGAACAATCCGTCTGCTTTTAAGGCAGAGCCTTCAGAGAGGGGATGATTCAGCCCATCACGTGACACAACCTTGTTGCAAGCTGCATCCCAGAGGAAGGAAAAGGACAAATGGGGAGAGAGGAGACAGTGAAGACAAGACCACTCTGCTAGGGTCCAGAACACCTGAGTCCTGTCCGCCAAAGACCAAATGGTCCTTAGAATTTAGTGAACCCACCCCATCATCCCTGCTCTCCACTCCCACCCCCACACGCTGCTACTTCAACAGGACTTTTTTAAAGAGTGCCATCAAAGTCCTTTAAGAAGCCAGCCTGTTTCAGCTGAGGCTGTTACACCTGCAGAGGCCATGTTCTTGCTGACGGTGAGGTTTTCAGCTTGCTTGAAAGCTATTCATGGGGCTCTAGAGATGGCATGCAGATGCCAAAAGGCCAGAGAGGGGAAGCCAGAATCAGAGCAAGGGCGATAGCTCTCAGATACCTTTTCTTTTTCTGTTTCGCCATCATCTAAGTTGCCCTGAATTTCAGTGCAGTTGAGACCTGTAAGTTTACAGAGGGTAAGAAACTCGATCTTGCCCAAGGCCTGCTTAAGGTGCATACTGCTTCTGGAGCGCAGCAGTTCAGGGGATCCAAGAGCAGGGCACAGGGCGAGGATCTGCTGAAGCCAGGCCACAGGAAGTCATCTACTCTATTCCATCCCTAACCTATTCAAGTGCCCATAGTCCCCCTGAAGGCAGAGCTGCAGGACACTGCACTGCCTTGCCAGGGCAGGGGCTGGCAGGCTAAGGGGTTATCCATCAGTAAGAGACACTTGGGACCTCTGGTTGACACAGGAGCCCAGGGCTCCAACTGGCAGCTAGTCCTAGTGGGAACTGACACACGACCATTGGCAGCTGCCACCTCAGACTGATGTGTGTGGGGCTCCCTCCTCCCCTGGATGCTATGAAAGTGATTGGGGTGGGCCCTAGCTCTAGAGACCTTGACAGCCCCAGCTGCCCAAGGCCTGCCTAAGGGGTGTGTGTTTTGCAGGTGTGCACAGTGCAGTTCGAGGGAGCCAGAGATCTGGAACAGAGCAAGGGTCGGGTGGGAGTGGCTGGGTCACAGGAGTGGCCAGGTCATAGGGGTAGGCTCTTGGGGGAGCAAGGCATCCACCTGAGTCCAAGCCCTAACCTACCCAAATGGGCGTATGCCCACTGAAGGCAGAGCAGGAGAAATCTGGATTCCCCTACCAGGGTGGGACCAGGGGCAATGGCCAGGGTATCCCTCTGTAAGAGACACCTAGAAGTCCTGGTTGCTGGAGAAGACTGGGACCCATCAGGCAACAAGTCCAAATGGGGACTGCTACAGAAGAAACAACAGGCTCAAAATGGAGTCAATTGTGCTAAGCTCACATCACTAGACCAAGGTTTAAGACCTAACCTAATTGCAATTTCAACTTTCCCCAGTAATGTAGTCTTAACCTGTCCGTCTGGACTTTTCTGGTCAGCATTAATGAGGTTAACTGGCACATAGGCCCTTTCCATCCTGAAAGGAGGATGAGGTAATCTGCACTCTCCTCTTCCCTTCCCCCTCCCACTTATAATAGCCTTTCATTTTGTACAGCTCCTTGGAGCTCCACCCTACGTGCTAGGTGGGATGATGCTGATTCAATAAAGCCACTTAGATCTTTTAAATTTACTCTGTTGAATTTTTGTTATTTAACAGGACTGACAGTCACCCTTTTGCTGCTGCCTCCTTAGAGTGACTTGCGGGGGTAGGCTCCCTTCCTCCTGGAGGCTATGCAAGAGGCTGGGGTCAGCTGTAGCTCCAAGACCCGGAGGGCCCCAGCTGCCCAATGCCTGATGAAGGGGTGGTGCTGTGCAGGCCTGAGCAAGCACGGCTCAGGGGATCCAGTGATCTGGAACAGGGCCGGGGTCTGGAGAGGACTTGTTGCAGGAGGGGCTATTGGGGGTACAAGGCATCTGCCTAATCCCAAACCCTAACCCTCTCGTGTACACGTTCCCCCTGAAGGCAGAGCTGCAGGAAACTGCACTGTCTTGCCAGGGCAGGTCTGGGCAGGCTGGCGTGAGTATCCCTCAGTAAGAGTCATTTGGAAGCCCTAGGTGCTGGAGAACCCTTGGATCGGACTGTTGCCCATTTTCAGCCATCGCTTCCATGTGATTTTGGGGGGTTGGGTTTCCTCCACAATGTAGGCTATGCAGGTTCTTTGTGCTGGGCCCTAGATCCACACACCTAAGGAACTTAGTAGGCCAAAGCCCACTGAAGGTGTTTGTACTGCGCATGTGCATGCAGCGTGGCTCACGGGAGCCAGGGGTCTGGAACAGGGCAAGGTTCCAGAGAGTCTCGGTCATGGTATCCGGTTCTTAGAGCAACCAGGTTTCTGCCTTATTCCAAGCCCTAACTTACTCTTTGGAGAATATTCCCCGTTACGGCAGAGCTGGAGGGAAATTGGCTGCCTGGCCAGCTAGCCAGATTATCCTCCCATGATAGAAACCTGGGAGCCCTGTTGGGTTGTTGGGGAGACCTGGGTCCCTTCATGCAGCAAATCTGAATGGGGACCACCTGTGGTCCATGTCCAGCTCCCGCCTCAGAGTGATTTGCAGGGCGTATTCTTCCTCCATCTTGGAGGCTACGGAAGAACTGGGGCCGGGCGATAGCTCCGCAGGCAGACCTGAAGAGCCCTGGCTGCTGGAGGCTCGAGGAAGGGGTGCAAAGTGCACATGCACATTTAGCAAAGTTCAAGGTAGCCATGGATCTGGCACAGGGCAGAGGTTCGCAGACGTGAGGTCAAAGGTGTGGATTCTTGGGGGAAAGACATCTGCCTAATACCAAGCCGTAACCTACCCAATGGTGCATATTTCCCTTGAAGGTAGAGCTCAAGAAACCTGACTGCCTTGCTCAGGTGGGGCCTGTTGGGATGGCCCGGGTATCCGCCCATAAGACACTCCTGGGAGCCCTGATTGCTGAGTAGCCTCGGGTCACATCATGCGTCAACTACAAATGGGGTCAGACTATCGCCAATTTGCAGCTACCGCCTCAGAGCAATTCGCTGGTGCCGAGCTCCTTCTCCTCTGGAGGATAGGCAGGTTTTGGGGCACGGGCCTAGAGCACTGATCTGGAAGAATCAGACTGCCCAGGGCCTTCCGAAGGGACGCGTAGTGCGCATGTGCTTGCAGCCAGGGATCCGGAAGACGGTAAGGATCGGGAAAAGCCATGGCTTAGGGGTGCACTCTTGGATGAATAAGGCACCTACCAAGTTACAATTCCACGGTCACTGAAGTCCAAGTCTTGGTCGGGTGGCCTAAGCTGTTCCAAGTTTACCATAATTAGGTCCTGGATACCCACTCATGACGATGACGGATGGAGATGTTGTGAGCTATGGTAAGATAGGTAAAATCCAAATTGAAAATTGAGCTGTCTGTTGGTTAATTTGCCATAAGGTTTTCCCTCGTTGTCTCGTCTGTTTCCTGATTTTTAAACATAGTTTTATTAATTTTTTCCCCTGAATATCAAACTTAGCATGCTTATTGTAAAAAAAAAAAGAGAATCTTATTTATGAAAAGCCATACAAATGCTCTCCAAATTCAAAAGAGGCAGTGAAAGTGCCTGCGAAGACTGGAAAAAGAGGAGATTGAGCACAAACCAATGCAGCATGTTTTCTATTTTGGGGACTCTGGGCAAACTGCTGGGCGCTGCTAAGGACTAAACTCTTCTTCTACCCCCAGTTCTTCCTTTGCTGGATCTTGTAAAACAGTGTGGGGGGAGTGCAAAAGGCACCACCATATTGGGAACGGAGCAGACCTAGTTTGAAACTCTGTTGCTATGGTGAGCATCTTGGTATAACTTTTAAAGCTTGCTGAACCTTTGCCTCCTCATTTATAGAGTAGGGGATAATAATACTTAATTTGCAGGGCTGTTGGGAGAGTAAAGGGAGATGATGCTTGTCAAATGCCTGGCACTTTGTAGGTAGTGGCTCTAAAGCAGAAGCAAATGGACCCAATCGCCTGTCTAATGTCGAGGCAGGCACTAGGATATTTTACAGTTGCCTGGCCCTGAGATCCGTCGGCAGAATCACTGCTCTCCTTCAATCAGAACTCCTCAGTGCTTGGGCAGGAGAGTTGTGTCTCCTCCTCTACATGAGGCTCACATATATGCAATCACTTCATTACCAGTCCTCCCAGCAACGCTGAGGCTGAGCTGGGAAGAGTTCCCTTCTTCCTTCCATACTCTTCTCCTGGGCTCCAAGATTTGTACCTAGTTTTCCCTCTGGCCATGGCATCCTCCATGTTTAGCTAAGCCTGGTTATTGCCTGTTTAAATATGTGGCTTTTGCATGTGTTTTTGGGGAGAAGAAGGCATCTGAGAGCCACAGTAGATTCTCTCAGCTCCCTAAGCCCAAGAGATACCTGATCTCAGTGCCCCCTGCCCTGCACATTGCTCTGTCTTGGTGATGTGTCAAACAGGGGCCACTCTTTTTTGTGACTTTCTGGAAGGGAAGAAGAACCCTGTTAAACACTTGCAAAACTAGCCCAGGAAGGTAAGGTGCAACGTTAGAAAAAGAAGGACCTACTGTATAGCACAGGGAACTCTACTCAGTACTCTATAATGGCCTATATGGGAAAAGAATCTAAAAAAGAGTGGATACGTGTATATGTATAACTGATTCACTTTGCTGTACACCTGAAACTAACACAACATTGTAAATCAAATATTCCCCAATAAAAATTAAAAAAATTAAAAAAAACTTTAAAACAAAACAAAAAAGCAGGGTGATTTATTTTCAGAAACAGTATGAGAATCCAGGGGCAAAGTATTATTCAACCTCCATCTTTATTGAGAGATTAAGTCAAGTAACTGTAAGTTTCCAGAAGAAGGAATCTAACCTGGGCAGTTCTAAGTGATGCTTATGATGTCTCCCACTAGGGCAGCCCCACACCTGCACGGGTGGGTTAACCCTCCAAGAGTCATACAAAATGACTTTAAAAATGATTGTTGAAATTTAACCCCCAAGATCTTTGCCATCTCTTATCTTTACAGGCGGTGTCGTTTTCTTTCTATAAGAAGCGCTTCTAAAGTGGCAAAGAAAATACAACAGGATTAGAGAAAATTTAGTAAAATTATAAAAATTGCTTTCAATCCTCTCACTTTGCTCAAATATTTTTACTTTTCCATCTTATCCTCCTTACGCACACACATACCTAGTTAATTGCAATCAGTGTGAATATTATTTTGAAGTGTAGTATATATTAATTTAATTTTATGCTGTGCAATCTTCCCCATATTTTTATAACTTTCTATTATAATTTTAATTTCTGTGTAATATTCCATCTTGTTCATGTATCAGAATTTATTAAATCATTATCAGACTGTTGGACGTATTTAGCTTTTCAACAAATATTTTTTAGTGCATAATAGATACCTGGGATTATGCAAGGCCGACATGTTTACATTGTAATGAACAGGTTTGTGCCTATGTGTTTTTTTCTTCTCTTTGTTTTTTTTAGGGTATTTTCCTTGGGGTGGGATGACTGGGCTGAAAGTTGTGAATTTTTTCTGACCAATGCTTTGCATTAACAATCCAAAATGATTGAACAAGTATATCTGTGACAAGCAGTACATGAGTACACTAATTTTGCCCTATGCCCACTAGCATTATCATTTTTTACTGTTTTTCTAAAGGCATAATTTCCCACAAAACTCTAAAATGGTCAGGAGAAAGCAGAGTTTACTGCCCTGAAGTCATCTGTTTTCAGGTCTTGCTTACGTGATGTCAGTGAGGTCTTAATCAGGTAACTATGCTGTCTTTTATTTCTTTCACTCCAGTATCTTCAGTTGAGGGGAAATGTTCAGCCATTGACTCAGATTCATATCATCCTTTTGCTTTAACACCTCCAACAAGTTCCTTGAAGACAGACCATATGAAGAGAGGGGTGAGCTGGTGGTGGGTTTGGGGGTGGTGACATGAACTTGCCCAGTGACTCAAAACAGACCAGCACCAACTCAGGGAGAGGCCAGGTCCGGCACCTAGTGTTTGGGCTTCCGCCACTGGTCCTCCCACTCAGGGTGCTGCCTGCAGGAAGAGCTGCAGAAGAGGAAAGAATATTATATTCAATACCTAGAAAAAGGCATGATAGGCAGGGCTGGCTTCTAAACATTGCTGAGCTTAATAGAAAAGGCTTTTGAAATCTTGTTTGGATCCAGAAATCCTCACTCTGTAGAGCAGTTGCTTCAAGATTAAAAGATCTCTTGTGATTCTCTTATTGCATTTATTCATGCATATTTATTCCCCAGTGTGTTTCAGAAAGGGTCTGATGCATGTTTCCTTTTCTCCAGAGGGAGAATGGAAAATTAAAAAGGAGTCAGGCTACTCTCAACCCAGGCAAGGCAGTGGGGAGCTCTGCTGAAGAGATACAGAGATACAGCTTCAGAGCTATTGCAGATAACAATGCGAAATCACAGAGAGCTGCAGGCAGATAAGCAAGCTCTTGACAAAGGTCAGATTAAAAAACCCATTTCTTGAAGAGATTCTGAACACAGGCATACCTCATTTTATTATGCTTGACTTTATTGTGCTTTGCAAATATTGCAGTTTTTGCAAATTGAAGGTTGCCATCTCTGCATTGCCAGATGATGGTTAGCATTTTTTTTTAGCAATAAACTATTTTAAAATTAAGGTGTGTACATGTTTTTAGTTCTTTTTAAAATTTTACTTTTTAATTGAAGTATAGTTAATTTACAATGTTGTGTTAGTTTCAAGTGTACAGCAAAGTGATTCATATATTCTTTTTCAGATTCTTTTCCATTATAGGTTATTATAAGATATTGAGTATAGTTCCCTGTGCTATACAGTAGATAAGGTATGTACATTGTTTTTTTTTTTTAAGACATAGTGCTATTGCACACTTAATAGACTTCATTATAGTGTAAATAAAATTTTTTATATGCACTGGGAAACCAAAAAATATTGTGTGACTAGCTTTACTGCAATATTTGCTTTATTGCAGTGGTCTGGAACCAAACCTTCAGTATCTGTGAGGTATGTCTACATTTTGAAATGAATGCAGTGATCACTTTGTACAGGAAGAAGATATAAGAAATGAACATCATTCTAGTTTTCAAAACAGGGCAATTAATTTGCAAGCTCAGGGAAAGCTGTGGATACAGTGTATTGCCATTTCTGCTGGCATTTAGGAAAGTGTGTTCTGTGCTATCTAGGTGGAGAAGAGTGTATACTATTTGACTGGATGCTATTGTTGTCAGATGTACCCAGACCTGCTGGAACAAATAGTACCCTCTTTCAGCCTGTGAGACAGTCTCTGGTTGAGGCAGAAGGCTCTGTCCTTGACCTTGGCTTTGTCCTGTTCAAGAACATGACTCGATTGAGGAAAGAAACGTTTTATAATCCAGCAGATGTGACAAAGCTCAGAGGAACCTAGTAACAGTGATGGCAGGGCAGAGATTTGAAAATAATTTTAGTGGCCTGGAATTAGGCTGAAACTGAGACTAACATGATGAAGTTAAAAACTTCGAAGATTTAAAAAAAGCAGTTGTTCAAATATAGAACGAGAACTGTTCCTGGGAAAAGATCTGGGAGTAATGAGATGCAGCAGCTGAAGAGATAATGGGGATTCAGAGACAAGCAGGCTCTAGAGAAGAGTGAAGACATTTGCCTGCGGACGCCGGTCCAGTGCATCCGGGCCTGGGGTCCCCTGTGGACTTGGCATCGGAGGGAGAGACTCAGAGTCAGCAGTGTGGTCAGAGCAAGCCCCAGGAAGGGTTAGGAGGCTCGAGAGCAAAAAAAAAACGTGATGAAACAGAACACAAAAACACAAAAATAGGAGTGTTTTAAGAAAGAGTGAAGAAGTGTAAAGGGGGACATGAGAGTCACTTTTAAATGTTGAAAGAGATTTTAGAGGGAAGTGGGATTGACTAGTTTTAGGTAACATCGCGCACCAGAACTGGTTCTCTAAACCTGCTCTAACCCCTACTTCACCCTCTCGATTCCCAGCAGCTCCATTCTAACAAGCCTTACCTGGGCACCTGGCAAAACCATCATCCCATCATCTTTTTCTCCATACTCCACTCCCTACTGTGTTTTTCTTCACAGCACATGTTAGCAGGTGAACGCCTATATTTACTTGTTTCTGGGCAGTTTTTGAGAGGCAGTATGCCTTGGTGTATGACGCTGGGCGTAGAGTCTGCCTGCCTCGTTCAGATCCCTGTCCTGTTTCTTTCTGAGCATCTAACTTTAGGCACGTTTGTTGATCTTTCTGAACTCCATCTCCTCACCTATAAAATGGGGGATAATGATTGTACCTGCTTCAAAGGGTAGTTGTAAGCATTAAAGGAACGTTTTCCTGCAAAGAGCTTACAAGCATACCTGCCTACATACTCAATAACTGTTTTCTGTTCTTGTTTTTTTGTTATTACCACACTAGAATGCAAACCTCCATAAAAGCAGGAACTCTGTTTTGTTTCAATCCTGTGACAAAGTAGGTGCTCTCTAAAAATCTGATGAGCCAATAGGTTTAATGGGTGGAAGTTTCAAGCAGCCAGATGTTATTTTGTTGTAAGTGGGAACTTATCCCAAATCAAAGCTCTTCAAGGTCAGAAAGACTGTCCGGGAGGTAATGGATCCAGCCACCCAAGACGTTGGGAGAGGGGCTGGTTGTCCTTGATTTGGGGGGTGGGTACAGAGCATCTCTGCTTAGGGTAGCACGGTGGATCTATAGCTTCTGGGTGGGGAAGTGATCTGGTGAAAGGGTAAAGGGCATCACTGACTTCGGTGCCAGGTAGGGATCCTTTGTGTGTAAAGGACAGAAACAGACTCTGGGGCTTGCCGCTCATTGGGAAGCTGGAAAAGCAGGCGTGGCGAACAGGCGGGGACGAGGTTGGCCCTGGTGGGTCATGAGGCAGGATGCACAAGGTGCTTTAGTCATAATCCTGGGTGATAACGGTTCACTGACTTCTGTAGTGTGAACGGGGTGGCTTCTCTCCTCTGAAGACTCACAAAAGAGGAAATTCTCCCAAGTAGAAAGTGGGTTCGTTTCTGGGCAGTGTGGCAAATGTCTCCTGTCCCCACCTGCTGAATGTACATCTTCCCAGTGAGCTCTGGTGCTGGGAGGACAGTCTTGTCCTGCAGGCCTGGGTCATGATGTGACTTTGTGCTCAGTCCCCAGCCAGCAGCCTCTCCTTTTGCTATTTCTTCTTCCGCCAGTCTCCCGCTTCGTGATGTGTGGTGTGTCTCTTCATAGACCACAGCTGAGGGCTGGCATGAGGTGACTTGGTTCTCACTGTAACCTTAACGGTCTTGTAACACTAATAGTAGTCCTATAATATTAACAAAAATGATTGCTACCGTGTCTGAGAATGCACCAGATGCCAAACACTGAGCCTGGCTACATGCCATATTTCTCTTAATCCTCACATCCTTGAGGAAGTTATTGTTTTTCCATTTTATAAGTGGAGAAACTGAGGCTGGTAAACGCTAAGTAACTTTCGCAAGGTCGTCGAGCGAGGAAGTGTGGTGCTGGGATTTGTAAGCCTTTATCAGACTCCAGAGTCTGTACTCTCTTCTCCTATCATATAGGTGGAAAACCAAAGGTGAAGGGATGGATCTTCCACCTTTACCTTTGCAAAATGCCAATAGAAGCTCTTCAGCCTGGAGCTTGGTCTTCTCTGACTTCATGAAACAAAAATGTAAAGTAAAGAAACTCCTAAACAGGAAAACCAAAAAGTAACCCTGGCCTCTGGCCCAGCCACATAGGCCCACTCAAGTCCCAGCAGGTATGGATAAGGCGCCCTGGTGAAGGTGCTGGAGGCTGGGTGTGTCGCCTCTCGTATCTCTTCCTGGCCACCACCTTTCTTTCCCCATCCTGGGAGGAACATGCAGTGTGGTGACTACTCTCTGTCCCTGTCTTGTCTTGATTTTCTCTCCTCTCTCCTCTCTTCCCCTCTTCTCCCCTCCTCTTCCCTTTTCTTCTCTTCTTTTCTTTTGTTGTCTTTCTTCTTCTAGCTTAAGAATATTCCTTTTCTTTCCCCTCTTTTGGCCAGATACCTTAGGAAAATCTCTCCCATTCACTAACTTCTTTTTGTTTTGTCTCCTCCGTTTTCCCTTTTAATTTGCCTAGTTGATTTGTGGACAAAAAAGAGGAAACTTATTATAATAAATGCACGAATATTGCCACCAATGTATCTGTGTAATGAAAGGAAAGTTCTAGATCTGAAGTGACATTAGACAACTGGGACAGCTAGGATGTAAAGTTCTGGAAGTGAGTTTGGAAAATCCACCCAAGTCTTCAGATTCCTCCTTACCCACCTGCTTTATTCTCAAGCACAGGAATTCAGTGAGCGAAAACGTTCAGTGGTAGGCTGTGAGCTAAGATCAGGAAAGCTGAAAGATAACTAAATAAGAGAAGTTCACGCCCTCAAGGAACTCTCAGTCTAATTTTACTCATTATTTAAAATCATTTTTGGGTATCCATTTTTTTTTAACATCTTTATTAGGGTATAATTGCTTTATGTTTGTTAGTTTCTGTATAACAAAGTGAATCAGCTATACATAAACATGTATCCCCATATCCCCTCCCTCTTGGGTCTCCCTTCCACCCTCCCTATCCCACCCCTCTAGGTGGTCACAAAGCACCGAGCTGATCTCCCTGGGCTATGAGGCTGCTTCCCACCAGCTATCTATCTTACATTTGGTAGTGTATATATGTCCATGCCAGTCTCTCACTTTGTCCCAGCTTACCCTTCCCCCTCCCCGTGTCCTCAAGTCCATTCTCTACATCTGCGTCTTTATTCCTGTCCTGCCCCTAGGTTCTTAAGAACCTTTTTTTTTTTTTTTTAGTTTCCAAATATATGCGTTAGCATACGGTATTTGTCTTTCTCTTTCTGACTTACTTCACTCTGTATGACAGACTCTAGGTCCATCCACCTCACTACAGATAACTCAATTTCGTTTCTTTTTATGGCTGAGTAATACTCCATTGTATGTATGTGTCACATCTTCTTTATCTATTGGGTATTCATTTCTTATATCACACTCACCAGCTCCCCCCAAGTGGTTTTTCTTTTTGCAAACGTGTACCATTTCAGCTACCTTGGGGGGTGGAAATAAGTTTTTGTAGGTGGTTTTGGAACCTAGACATCTTTTATGAAAATAACTCTATGGGGAAATGCCTTTTCAGTTCACAAAAACTGACTTCGACCCAAATGGGGCACCATCGGTTCGTAGTTGGGGGCTGCCTACTTGCTGGAGCTTTGTTGGAGGGCTTCTCTAAGTCTCTAAGATTGACTTGTGGCTAACAGAAATCTGTATCTGGCACCATCTGGTGTCTGGGAGGAAAGGAAGTGCTGCTCTCAACGTTTATTCTAAGACTTAGTCTTATCCTGACACCAAGAAAACCCCAAGCCGGAAATGATACCCAAAGAGGTAGATACAGGTTTCTAAGTGGGTCTTGTTATCTACACCGACAATTCGCTTTGGTCTTTGGGTTTTAGCTTTCTGCCCATCCTCCTGTCACGGCCCTCTTCTGCCACCTCTCCTGGCTCCTGCCACTCTTCATCTGTCTGGGACACTCTCCTTGACCACATCCATGAGACACTCTGCCCATAGAAGTCAGGCGGTGGTCTGGGAATGGATGGCACTGTGGGGGGGATGGGGGAGCACGGCCACTGAGAATCTTGGTTCTCCACTGACAGCCGAGGGAAGATGCAGGGTGAAATGACGTAAGGGCTGTGAAAGTGCTGTGTTACCTGTGGCCGGTGTGGTTCTGATGATGATTGTGATGGAAAGCTTGTGCAGGAGAAGGAGGGGAAGAAGGAGGTGAGTGTTCGATTCTCCTATTGCTGGAAGACTCATGGAAGGAGCAGCAACCCTGCATACTTCAGAATAGACAGTCAAGAGAGCCCATTTTAGGTAAAAACGAGTCATGAAAAGTAGGCTGGGTCCACAAAGTCAGAGCTGGACTTGCATCGGGCAGAAGGCCCAAAGGGAGATGGGACAGTTTGATAGATTCTCCTCTTTTGCATTTCTTTTCAGATTTGATTTCTTTGGTAACATCAGCGATGGGGCCAAGGCTTTGTGAGCGTGAGGTAGGAGAGAGTAGAGAGAGGAGAGTTAGGAACCTGTAGCTTTCTCAGTGGAAAGGGCCTCAGGCTCACAAGGGAGGTCACTGGGTGGTTACTTGTGAGCCTATCAGGAAACACTGAGGCATCCTGGTTTTTGAAAACTACCTTCGTGGTTGATAAACCAGAGCTCCCTAAATAGTATCACTAGCATCTAGCATCCTTCTCTGAGCACCCATGAACACTCGGAAGATGTATGATTCAGTCAGCAACTTACTTATTCAGCCAGTGTTCACTAAATGTTAGTCTTTGCCTAACAGGTATGAGGCAGAATGAGAGGAAAGTGTGAAAAGAAAGAAGATAGGGACTCTTTCTTGAGAATCTCGCATTCCTAATGAGAAGAAAATAGCAATATATAGGAATCAATGACGGCAAGATGGAAGACAATAAATAATGCTACATGATACCACGTATACGGACCATAAATGTAGGCAAACAAGGAAGGCCAAGGCCCCCATGGGTTTGGATGGTTGGGGAAAATTGCGTGAAAGAGCTGAGATTTGACTTGGTTCTTGAAAAGGGGGAGGATGCCGGATTTGCAGAGAGGAGAGAAGGCACGTTGGGTGAAAGAATAACCAGCTAATGTAGGAACAGAGAATGGACCTGGCTAATGGGTAAAGGGAAGAGTTTCAGCTGAATGAGAAATTGGGTGTTAGGCAGCAAGAGGCCAGTGGCAGCACACAGCCATGTTAGCCAGCGTAGTATTGATTCTTGATTCTAAAGGCAGTGGGGAGCCACTGAAGATGTTTGGCAAGGAGGAATGACATGGCTTGAATCACGTCATACTCAATCTTTGTATAGACTCAAATATATTTAGAGTTGGAAGAACCCTTGGAGAGCATAAACGTCAAGCCCCTCATTTTATAGGTGAGGAAACTCAGGCTTAGAGAGGCAGGAAGACTGTCCAGCAAGTGAGTGGGATGGCCAGTTCTCTGATCCCACCCAGTGGTCCAGGTGTCCTTCCCTGAATGTTGCAGGGTCCCGTGCTCTTTGGAACACTGCCGTTTTGAAGATGAGGTTCAAGTCTGCTCGTTGTTGTTACATCTTGGTCAACCAGGCTCAGCCTGTGCCCCTTCCCTGCCACCACCTGCCCACCCTCCCCATCCATCTGGGGTTTGAATATCCTGGGAAGAGAATAATCTTCCTCTTGGCACTAAGAGCTGTGTCCAAACAGTGAGTGTATCTGGAATGATTGGGGGTTGGGAATACGATTGAGGGCTGACTTGTCATACAGCTTGGACATTTGTTCTTTCATCAAGTGTTCATTGAGCACCAACTAGGTAATAAGCACTGTGCAACAGGCTGAGGAGACCGCTGGGTTTTTTAGGCTAGTGGAAAACAAGAAATTAGAATACAGCCTAGGAGGTGCCATGAGGGAGGTACAAAACAGGGAGCCACCACCTGATACGGGTTCAGCTTGCATTCTCTTCATTGTCATAATATGAGCTGGTTGCTTGTTTTGTTTTACAGGCCAGTGCATGTTTTGTTCTTTGCCAGTACAGTTGGTGTGAAGGCTCTAAGCTAGTGAACAGCTTAGGGGTGAATATGGAATCATTTTCTTCAAAAAAACTCAGCATTTTAGTCTTTCATTTTGACTGAGCAACTGGATTCCGTGTTCGCAAATACTTTGGCCAAACGATTCATCATTTACATATTTGGTTTAGGAAAGAGACTTCAAAAGAGGAAGGGATAATAAAATGTATAACACGCTCCCCCCGAAAAAAACCCAGAGAGCCATATGAGCACAGGGAGAGGCCACTAAACTCAGTGTGGGCAGGGGCTGAGCAGGGTGATGGACAGTTAGGCCAAGAGCTAGTGGGGAAGAGTTTTCCAGGCAGAAGAGAAGTCCAAATAAAGGTGGGGATGGGGAAGGAGAAAGAGAAAGAGACGGGGAGGGGGTGCAGGCAGAGGTATACTCAGGGTTTAAACTAGGCTCAGTGTCTGAAGCTCTGCCTGCTGGCTTGGGGGTGTGAGGGTGAGAAGGAAAATGTCAGTGAAGCAGATAGCAAAGACATTTTGAGACCATTTAAGGAACATGGATTTTAAATGGGAGGTAGTGGGAAGCTCTTCTTCTATTCAATAAGAATTTATGGGAGCTTGGTCTTCCCTGGTGGCACAGTGGTTAAGAATCCGCCTGCCAGTGCAGGGGACATGGGTTCGAGCCCTGGTCCGGGAAGATCCCACGTGCCACGGAGCAACTAAGCCTGTGTGCCACAACTACTGAGCCTGTGCTCTAGAGCGTGCGAGCCACAACTACTGAGCCCACGTACCACAACTACTGAAGCCTGTGCACCTAGAGCCCGTGTTCCGCAACAAGGGAAGCCATTGTAATGAGAAGCTCACGCACCGCAACGAAGAGTAGCCCCCACTCCCCGCAACTAGAGAAAGCCTGCATGCAGCAAAGAAGACCCAACACAGCCAAATAAATAAATAAATAGAACCTTCATTAAAAAAAAAAAAAAGAATTTATGGGAGTCTTACTCTGTGCCACATATTGTTCTAAGCCCAATATTAACTTTAATCACTCCTTCTAGCAATTCTTAACGAGACAGATACTATTATTATCCCCATTTTACAGATGAGGAAACCAAGGCCCAGAAAAGTTAAGTCAGTTGCTCAGGGTCACCCAGGTAGTAATGGGAGAGTTGGGGTTTGAAACCAGGCAGTCCAGCTTCAGGGTCCACGATCTTAGCCACTGTGCTGTGTGGCCTCATTTAAGGGTTTTAAGCAGAGAAGTGACATGGCCAGACATGCAGAATTTTGAGAAGGACCACTGTGGCTGCAGTGAGGGAAGACCTGCCAGTGAGGAAACTGACTCAAGGAGCTGCTGGGAGAAAGGTCCAAGTGTAAGAACATCGTGGTCATCTGCAGCCGCCGGGAAGCGCTGTCCCTGAATCTGGAGGCCGCAGCTGCTTCCTACATGGTGTGGACAGGAGCATCTCATGACAGATTCCTGACTGTTACCTTTTGAGATGCTGGATTAGATGCAGATTTGTGGGTGTTTAGGAGAGAGCAGCAGAGATGACTGAGGAAATGGAGGAGGGATGATGACAGAGTTAGGTATCACGGAGCCAACTGCCTCCTGAGGGCTCCCTGGAAAGCGTGGGAAGGAGTCAGGTGGACGGAAAGCAGGAGGGGGCAGGGCAGAAAGGGGACGGCCCTGGCAGCAGTCCACGAACCCTGGGTGTGCAGAGGACTCCTCAGGGGACTCCCGGGGGGGGGGCGGGACTTGGAGCACAGTTCCCAGTATGGGTAGGACACAGAAGAGGGGACATCCCGCAGCCCCAGGGAGGGAAAGCTTGGGAGGCTGGCCCTTGGTGGAATCAGCCCCTCTGTCCAGTGTAAGAGTGGGCTGGAACAGGTAACGGGTGGAAACAGGCCCTGTTCTGCCCAGTTCAGCTCTGTGTTCTGTCCACACAAGGCTGTATAATGCCGTCTGCATCACCGCTCCCGGCCTGGACCCTCACTGGCCGCTGGGCTTCTGGGGCAGAGCCTCTAGGGAGAGTAACTCAGGCAGACAGTGGGCTGGGAGAAGGCAGGCGCTCCTCCAATCCTGGCTGGCCTGCCAGTGTCCAGGCTGGCTTATTCACCTGCAGGGCGTCCCTCTTTGCTACTGTGGGAAGGGGAGACAGAGAGAAATGGCCGAATGGGACTGATCCAGGAGGATGCTGTGTGTCAACCTTCACAGCCCGAATTCCCTAACACCTGGCACAGCACTTAGCGTGTGACCCTGCTCAATAAGCCTTGATGAATGGATGGATGAATGCCTGCAGTGCATGTCAGGAAGTCTGGTGAAGTCCAGTTTATAGCTGGGGATATTGAAGACGCCAGGGACCGACAGATATGAGGGATCAAAGATGCATACAGAGTTTTGCATTTTGGAAACCCAAACTGGGGAGGACCTGCGTGGGCATCCTTCCTGCGTAGGAGGGGGACAGTTGCTTCTGAGGCAGGCCGCTGTCCTCATAATTTGGAAACCTCTGAGATACTCTTCCTTTTGAAACACAGAGAAGTGACCTGTTATTTGGGGTTAAAAGCTCATTTTGCATGAAAACCCAGCCAAGCTGCTGAGTTACAGTGGGGAGGGTAGAGGCTGTCCTTGCCCCCTCCCTGCTGCAGGCTGACTCACTCCCCTCTGCGGCAGACAGATTGAGTGTTGCGTGGGAGCGGCTATGCAGAGCTCAAAGCTGTTCCCTGAGAGTTACAGGGATTACAACCCGCTGAAGGGAACAATTGTTCTAAATATGTTCTTTTAATGATACTTTATTTTTATGATCATTTCATTAATGGGTTCCTAAGAGGAAACAACAGGTCCCACTGTCTTCAGAAAATCATTTGCTTTTCTCCTTGGGGGCACTTGGTCTATTGGCTCTGAATTCTAAACCCTGCAGTGTCAGGTTAGGCCTGACTTTTAGTGCCTCTGTGTCTGGCATGAGTCCGAGGCTAAAATCCCTTTGAAAGGCTGCTGCCTTGGGATCAGAATCTCTGGGTGTTCTTCCTTCCAGCAGATGGCATCACCCAGGGATCTGATGACTTAGCAAGGCCCCGAAGTGGCATGATTGGCTCATTATCATCAGGATCTGTCAGAAGAGAGCTGACAGCCGTCAAGGCCGCCAGGGCAGCAGGAAGGAGCAGATATTGTGCGCGTGATTTTTCCAGGTACCCAGGCTCAAAGCTCACCTCCTCAGGAAGGGACCTGGCTGGCAGGGGCCCTCACTGCTTGTGTGCTCACCCCTTAACCCTGGATGATTGCTTTTGGTTCTGTTCTGTGGGACACGTGGGGAGGGTGAGATTTCTAGCCATTCCTAGCTTGCAAAGCTCTGGTAGTGTCTGGTGTTCATGTCAATTTCTGTTGTGTGAATATGAATGACAGAGGGCCCTCAGAACAGCAAGAGCTGTACTGAATATCATCAGGAGCCAGGCTGCAAGGAATGCCCAACTGGCTTGTTAATCCAGTGCAATTTAACAACCGTTTGCCAGGTGCCTGCTGGGCGCCTGGGGCAGAAAAGTGAAAGGTAGGCCCAGCTTCTAGGAGCTCACAGACTGGCAAATGGTTCCCAGAGAATCTGACAAAAGTGCCAAGAGCTCAGCTTCCTCATATATAAAATGGAGATAATAAAAACCTAATGCATTAGCCTACCGTACTTGTTTTTCTCTTTTTGACTTACTTCACTCTGTATGACAGACTCTAGGTCCATCCCCGTATAGCACAGGGAGATCAGCTTGGTGCTGTGTGACCACCTAGAGGGGTGGGATAGGGAGGGTGGGAGGGAGAAGCAAGAGGGAGGAGATATAGGGATATATGTATACTTATAGCTGATTCACTTTGTTGTACAGCAGAAACTAACACAACGTTGTAAAGCAATTATACTCCAATAAAGATGTTAAAAGAAAAAAAAACCTAATGGGGATCTTGGGAGGATTTAAAGGACTAATACATATGAATGGAGCATTTTGTACATTGCCTGGCACATAGCACATGCACATTATTTGTTGAAGGAATAAATGAATAAAGAGTCAAAGAGACAAAGGTGGATCAAGCATGAATATTGTGCAGATTGCTATGAAGTGTAAGCTAGCATCTTAACCCATTTCCAGGTCGGGGGAGGTAGAGGTTAGTTTGGGAATGGACTGACCTGTTATTCAAGTCAGGCAGTGTGAAGGCTGGAGGCTGAGTTTCAGAATCAGAGAGAGTGCTAGACTGGACTGGAGACGCAGAGCCAAAGGGTCATCAGAACAAGGAGGCCTTAGGTGACTATTGGCATCCAGGTGCAGTGTCAGTGTGGGTCAGAGAGGAAGGGCAGGGTAAAGGGAGTGTGGACAGAATGGGTGAATGGATTTGGAGGCATGAGGCCCCACCGGCTAGGCTATCATCTCTGTTGGAAGTGTGTTTGCATGGGCTGACCTTGTCTTTGAAGGGGGGTGTGGAGGAAGGAAGCTCCCTCTTGGAGGCGCTTACATTCATCTCTAACTCCTTGTTCTGAGCACATAGTTAGTGTTAAATTAATATCTACTGAATTGAGCGTTGTTTTCCTTTCCACTGCTCCCACTGGTTCTTAGCATAGCATAAGAGTTCAGAGTGCGAACTGCAGGGCCAGGCTGCCTGTGTGTACATCTGCCCTGCCACTTAGTAGGTGTGTAGCCTTGCTAGGCAATCTCTCTTGGCCTTAGTTTTCTCATTTGTTAAATACGAATAATACCTCATAGGGATGTTATGAGGATTGGATGAGTTAGTATAAGTAAAATGCCTAGAATAGTGCCTCACACATTCTAAATTCTCCATAACTTTTAGCCGTTATTATGATTACTTTCACCATTGAAATAAACATCTGTGGGATTTTGGTGCATAATCAAGTAAGAGAGTTCCTATTTGGAAGAAGGACTTTTGGATCTAATCCTCCATTGCTGTATTCTAATGCCCAGGGCCTGGCACATAGTAGGTGCTCAGTAAATATTTGTTATTTTGAACCGTGTAGAGTGGAGTTTCTGGGGCGGAGTGGGGAAGGGTGGATGGGCCCAGGGCCCTTCAGGCAATCGCCTGACTTCAAGAAAGTGAGGGTCTCTGAAATTGGGATTGGGGAACAGGCATAGTTGGGATCCTTGAGGAAAGATTTGGGGACTGACCAGAAATGAGAAGTGGGGGAGGCAATGGAGAGGGAGGAGTGAGAATGACTCTGACTGTGGCCAGCTCCATCCTTGGATGGCAGAAATCCGGGTTTGGGTCTGTGTTCAGCTTTTTACTTTGGACAGGATGGGCGTTGGGATGGGGGTAAATTTTCTCATCATCTGGTGTCTTATCTGTAAAATGGAAATGGTAATACGAAAAATATTTCCTCCTTTTCTAAGTCATGTGTTTGTTAGTGAGAACCAAGCGAGACTATATCTGTGAAGGTGCTTAAGCAACTGTAAATACCGTGGAAATATTATGACTAGTATAATTTTCTATCTCATTGAAACCTTGATTCTCTAGCATGCCCTCAACTTTTCCATCTCAGGGATATTTGCATTTTCAGAGACAGTCTAGAAAAAAGTCAAAGGAATGAATGGTGAATGCTGAAATACCACCTTTATGCAAGAGAGCCTTCTGATTTTTTTTTTTAATGAAGTATGGTTGATTTACAATATTGTGTTAGTTTCTCGTGTACGGCAAAGTGATTCCTTAGTTCACTCCTCTTATTTCTCACTAATTCGTGAAAAATAAGAATCAGATTTACCTATCACAACCATCTTGCAAAAAGAAAGAAGATGACACTCCCTCTTTCAAGAGAGAAGGGGGTTGCTTCCTTCTATATACACGCATTTACTACGTAGGATTGATCAAGATTGAAAAAACAGGTTTATGTGCACTAGAAAAGAAATGGAAGAATATTTCCCCATAGGGTTCAATGTGGGGATTTTTTGTATGTGTACAAGTGGATTAAATATTTCCACATTATAATGCTTTCAATTTATTTATGACGGTTATACAAAAGCAAGAGGCATTTTACTCTCTGGGAGTAGATCATTGATTCATATTCAGGACTAATTGCTTTCTTTTTTTTTTTTTGAATGTCTCTTTGCTTATTCCATTTCCTTCTGTTTGTTTAAAATTATTAATGTTCTTTTGTATTATATATGATTCATCTGTGTGTGAGGCACCTAGACCCTTTGAGAAAAAATTAAAAGCTATTTGATCTATGATTGGTAGTTTACTGAACATGTATTTTTTGAGTGTCTACTGTATAGCAAGCCTCATGAAAGGCACTGGGCCTAAAAAGACAACAAGAAAAGCGTCATCCTCAGATGGCTTTTCTAGGTCATGGCATTAAATTTCTCTTTCCCAGTATTATTTATTTATTTTTTACATTTTATTTTATACAGCAGGTTCTTAATAGTTATCTATTTTATACATATTAATGTATATATGTCAATCCCAATCTCCCAATTCATCCCACCACCACCACCCACCCCCCCCCCACCCCCCAGGACTGATGCTTTCTGCTCTATATCTCTCATCATAAAAAAAAACAAAGAAAATAAAAATATTTTCCAAAAAGAAAAAGAAGCGAACCTATATTGCCTCCCAAAATGTTCAATTCTCCTCTTTTGAATGAAGGCATATCCAAGGGGTATCTTTCACTAAGTGTACTTCACCACGTTTGGATAATGGTCTGTGCAGCTAAATGTCAGAGACATTTCTATCAAAGTCTATTTCATCAGGGCCCATTATCTCCCTGGCATCTTTCCAATTGGTGGAGGGAAGAAAAGGCACAATAACCAAAGAAACCACAGAGCCCACACTTTCTTCTCCCAACCATCACCCTCAGTCCTAGTCAGAACTAGTCCTGGCCTGCCCCACGTTGCACCACATCCCCTAGGCTGACTCCTGCTCTCACCTTTACTTACCCTCACCAGAGAGAGTTCTCATTCTGACCCTCTGTGACACTTTACAACTTAAAGAGGTTAAAAAAAAGAGGAAAAGAACTGTGGAAGTTCAAAAAAGTAATGGAAATTTAGAAGCATTTTATAGCCACTCTGTTTATGACACCCTCTCCTGGGGCCTCTTCCCACTCAGCTTTCAGAGTCCCCTGTTCAAGATTAGAAGGCTCTCTAAAAAACTAAAAATAGAGTTGCTATATGATCCAGCAATCCCACTCCTGGGCGTATATCCAGAGAAAACTATAATTCAAAAAGACACATGCACCCCAATGTTCACAGCAGCACTATTTACAATAGCCAAGACATGGAAACAACCTAAATGTCCATCAACAGATGAATGGATAAAGAAGATGTGGTACAGGTATACAATGGAATATTACTCAGCCATAAAAAAGAATAAGATAATGCCATTTGCAGCAACATGGATGGACCTAGAGATTATCATACTAAGTGAAGTAAGTCAGACAGAGAAAGACAAATATCATATGATATCACTTATATGTGGAACCTAAAATATGATACAAATGAACTTATTTACAAAACAGAAACAGACTCACAAACATAGAAAACAAACTTATGGTTACCAAAGGGGAAGAGGGGGGTAAATTAGGAGTTTGGAATTAGCAGATACAAACTACTATGTATAAAATAGATAAACAAGGTCCTACTGTATAGCTCAGGGAACTATATTCAATATCCTATAATAAGCCATAATGGAAAAGAATATGAAAAATAGATAGATAGATAGATATAGAACTGAATCACTTTACTGTACACAAGAAACTAACACAATGTTGTAAATCAACCATACTTCATTTAAAAAAAAATCAGAAGACTCTCTTGCATAAAGATGGTATTTCAGCATTCACCATTCATTCCTTTGACTTTTTTCTAGACTGTCTCTGAAAATGCAAATATCCCTGAGATGGAAAAGTTGAGGGCATGCTAGAGAATCAAGGTTTCAGTGAGATAGAAAATTATACTAGTCATAATATTTCCACGGTATTTACAGTTGCTTAAGCACCTTCACAGATATAGTCTCGCTTGGTTCTCACTAACAAACACGTGACTTAGAAAAGGAGGAGACATTTTTCATATTACCATTTCCATTTTACAGACAAGACACCAGATGATGAGAAAATTTATCCCCATCCCAATGCCCATCCTGTCCAAAGTAAAAAGCTGAACACAGACCCAAACCCGGATTTCTGCCATCCAAGGATGGAGCTGGCCACAGTCAGAGTCATTCTCACTCCTCCCTCTCCATTGCCTCCCCCACTTCTCATTTCTGGTCAGTCCCCAAGTCTTTTGCTCAAGGATCCCAACTATGCCTGTTCCCTAAATAGGACTTGTCTTAGGGTACAGACATGACAGAATGAGGGAATGGCCTGCTTGGGGGGCTTTTTTAGCATGAGGCAGTGCTTCTCAATCATCCCCATTTTATACTAGATAGTAATGGTTGTAATTATACTGCACAGAGAGAATGACGGTAATTGTACGGCACACTGGAGTTAACTGTCAGGGCTGCTGATCACCTGAGGGGCTCTGCTCTGCAACTCTTTCTCCCCAGTCCCAGCCCAGCAACCCTGGACACTTTGAGGGAATGATATCTCCTGGCCCAGCAGTGACTCATTTGCAGCATGCTGGTAGAAAGCTTTGACTTGAGGAACCAACTTGTCTTGCGCAGGGGGAGAGAGAACTGAGGCTTACAGTGTCATTGAAGAATAACACCCTGGAGTCAGAGATCAGGACTATTTTGAGTACAACATTCATTCTTCAGGACTCTCTCTAGCTCAAGCACCATGAGTTAAAGGATGCTTATTGAGTGCCTATTAAATGCCATTCCCTGTGCCGTGAGTAGAAGGCCCTTGCCTGCATCCTGAGGAGGAGGAGGAGGAGGAAAGACGTTTGTCTGAAATCTCTGAGACACCCAGCCCCAAGGTGGGGGGTCTTCTGTTGCTTCACTGGGTGGGACACTGGCGTCTCTGGCTGTGAGGTGGTGGTGGGCATTGGCAACATCTGCGGCTCTGGCACGGGAGTAGCTTCTCAGGGCTGGCACAGCAGACCCAGAAGAAGCAGGAACAGGAGGCAACACAGCCTTGGCTATAGCTGAAGGCCTTTTTCTGGGAACGCTGGAAACTTAATGCCTTGGCGAAATTTTTGAGAGTTTCAGAGATCTCAGCATTGGAGTAGGAGATAAGAAAACTGGCTGATGTCAGTTTTGTGAGCACATGGAGACATTTCTTGGGAACTACCCAAAATAGATATAGAGACTTAGGAGAGATATTGGGATCCTATAATAATAGATAAAGGCATTGTTAAATAATGTTGTTATAAACTGAGTGTGTTACCGCCTCCCCCCTGCCCCACTCCCACCCCAACTAATTGTTATGTTCAAGCCCTAACCTCCAATGTGATGGTATTTGGAGATGGGGCTTTTGGGAGGTAATTAGGTTGAGGTGAGATCATGAAGTTGGGGCATTGGTCTGATGAAATTAGTGCCCTTATAAGAAGAGGCACTGGAGAGCTTTCTCCATGTCCATGAGCATGCACTGAAGAGAGGTCCTGTGAGCACACAGTGAGAGTGTAGGGGCCTACAAGTCAGGAGAAGAGGCCTCAGAATTAAACCTACCTTGCCAGCACCTCGATCTTGGAATTAGCAGCATCTAGAATTGTGAGAAACATAAACATATTTGAAAGTAAAGCTCACCCACCAGTAATAGGTATTTTTTAATTTGCATTAGTTACAGGGGGCAGCGAGTGGGGAGGGAATGGAACCTTTCTGTGCCTTGAGCCAGGCCCTATGCTGGGTCCTTGACAGATGGTGCCATTTAGTTCTCACAACAGTCTGCAGAGTGGGTATCATTATCTCCATTTTACAGATGAGGAAACCAAGACTCAGTAATTTCCTAATAAGTACATTATTCTAATTTGGACCCCTGTTGTTTAATTTACAAGGTCCCATTCTCTTGAGCAGAGCTTAAGCTAGGAAGTGGAAGAGCATGTCTTTTACCTATTATCTGTCTAAGTTCAAATTTCATACTCTTCACACCTTGTTTTTCAATTATTTTAAGCCTCTCTTTCATTCTTGAAAATATACGTATCTGTATATTACACCCTTAAAAATATGTAGCTTGGTATTACTGGCAAGTAAGACCTACATTTTCTAGAGTGGAGATGAAGTGTCTTCCCTGCTTCTTTAATGAAACTTTGCTTTGGGCGAGTTTTACAGGGAAGAAAGGTTCAGATGAGTGTTGAAATAAGTGGACTGGACCCTTCATTACTTTCATCAGTGGGTCGTAGAACATTCCATTCCTTGAGGGCTAGAGAAGGCAAATTTGGGGAAGTTAAAGGGGAACTGCAAACCAGATGGCTAAATCAAGTGCACTTATAAGGTGTAACAGCTGAGTGAATTTGGTTGAAAGTGAATATGAGAGAGAACAATCATGATCTGGGGTTTGAATGAAGCAATTTGAGGGATGTTTTGGGGAGGTCATTTTCATCATGATCATCATCAACAACACTAACATTTACTAAGAGGCAGCATGGTAAGGACTTTATATATATTATTTTACTTAATCATCACAAGAGTTCTATAAAGTAGGTACTGTTAATATCCCCATTTAACAGGTGAGGAAACTGAGGCTTGGAGATATTGTTTTCCCCTACATGACTGGCTAGTTAACTGTGAACAATAAAGATTTTGATAGTAGTGAATGTTGGCTGCGTGGAGGGGTATTATGCTGTTTTGAGGAAGACTGGCCTTCATTCTGTAAGCAGGATGATGTTAGTGAAGGTTTGTGGGCAAGAAGTGTTTTAGGAGAATTTTCCAACATTATATAGAATATATTGAAGCAGAAAGACTGGTGGTCTGAAGACCAGTTAGGAGGATATTGTGTGGTTCAGGGGAGAGAAGATGAACATTTGAACTGGGTCACGGTAGGAGGTCTGAGAACAAGGGAATAGATACCAACAACTTTGAGGCTGTCTAGGGTAGAAGCCATGGTCCCTGTGTGAATACTGAAGTGGGAGAGGGGTGAAGGACTCCGAAGTGATTTCAGGGTTTCAGACTTAGGCAGCGGGAGAATAATGGGACCTTCAATGAAAGTAGGAAGTGAGAAGGTAGATCTGTTTGGTTGGGATTAAGGGTCCCAGAGAATCTCTGGGTGAACTTGTAGAACAGGTGGCAGGAAGTCAAGTTTAGAGATTTGGGCATCAGCTTCAAAGTGGTAGTAGTTGTAACTTCGGAAATGTCTGCTCCCAGGCTGGGCATCTAAGCCCACGGGGTTCAGCCTTGACCCTGGCCTTTGGAACTTACCTTGCTCACCTGACCCCTCTATCTCAGGCCTGCCAGCTAGTCCGTGTTGAAACTCGGTGTGGATTAGAAAAAAGCATCCTTCCCTAAGGCACTTTTCTGATATCTTCCAGAAAGCGTCAAAATAACTGTACAAGTCTACAATGATTATGAGTGAATGGTGCCCCCTGGAGTTGGGCAATGCCTCCAGTAAGCATCAGCCTAGTCACCCTATGTCAGCTCTCATGGTCTTGATATTTTGGCCTCACACATTCACTCCTTCTTCTGAGCTTTCCAAGCTGGGTTTAGCACCTGGCTCTGGACTGGGTACTTCTCAGTCGACTCAATAGCACTGGGTACTCTGCTGTTACGTGCCCCAGGCATCCAGCTTTGCAGCTGTTAGGGCACCTACAGAGGCCCCTTAGATTTGCACTCTGTCCAAGGTCACCAAGGGAGGAAAGGTTGAGATAGTGGAAAGATATCAGGACTTTAGTGATCACTACCTTTACAGATGGAAGAGACAAGGAGACAAGAACTCAGAACTTGAATGACACAGAGCCACAATCTTTTTTTTTTTTTTTTTTAACTTTTATTGGAGTATAGTTGATTTACAACGTTGTGTTAGTTTCAGGTATACAGCAAAGTGAATCAGTTATACATTTACATATATCCATTCTTTTTAAGATTCTTTTCCCATATAGGCCATTAAAGAGTACTGAGTAGAGTTCCCTGTGCTATACAGTAGGTCCTTATTAGTTATCTATTTTATATATAGTAGTGTGTATATGTCAATCCCAGTCTCCCAGTTTATCCCCTCCCCCCACCCCTGGTAAGAATAAGTTTGTGTTCTACATCTGTAACTCTCTGTTTTGTAGATAAGATCATTTGTACCCTTTTTTCAGATTCCACATATAAGAGATATATGATATTTGTCTTTCTCTGTCTGACTTACTTCACTCAGTATGACAATCTCTAGGTCCATCCATGTTGCTGCAATTGGCATTATTTTGTTCTTTTATACGACTGAGTAATATTCCATTGTATATATGTACCACATCTTCTTTATCCATTCCTCTGTTGATGTACATTTAGGTTGCTTCCATGTCCCAGTTGTTGTAAATAGTGCTGCAATGAACATTTGGATGCATGTATCTTTTCAAATTATTGTTTTCTCTGGATATACACCCTGGAGTGGGATTGCTGGATCATATGGTAGCTCTATTTTTAGTTTTTAAAGGGACCTCCATACTGTTCTCCATAGTGGCTGTATCAATTTACATTCCCACCAACAGTGTGGCAGGGTTCTCTCTTCTCCCACCCTCTCCAGCATTTATTGTTTGTAGATTTTTTGATGACGGCCATTCTGACTGATGTGAGGTGATACCTCATTTTAGTTTTAATTTGCATTTCTCTAATAATTGGTGATGTAGAGCATCTTTAGTGTGCTTTTTAGCCATCTGAATATCTTCTTTGGAGAAATGTCTATTTATATCTTCTGCCCATTTTTTGATTGGGTTGTTAGTTTTTTTATATTGAGCTGCATGAGCTGTTTGTATATTCTGGAGATGAATCCCTTGTCCATTGTTTCATTTGCAAATATTTTTGCCCATTCTGAGGGCTGTCTGTTCATTTTGTTTATGGTTTCCTTTGCTGTGCAAAATCTTTTAAGTATAATTAGGTCCAATTTGTTTATTTTTGTTTTTATTTCATTAGGAGGTGGATCAAAAAAGATCTTTCTGTGATTTATGTCAAAGAGTGTTCTGCCTATGTTTTCCTCTAAGAGTTTTATAGTATCCAGCCTTACATTTACTTACTTATTTATTTTTTTTAACATCTTTATTGGAGTATAATTGCTTTACAATGGTGTGTTAGTTTCTGCTTTATAACAAAGTGAATCAACTATACATAAACATGTATCCCCATATCTCCTCCCTCTTGTGTCTCCCTCCCACACTCCCTATCCCACCCCTCTAGGTGGACACAAAGCACCGAGCTGATCTCCCTGGGCTATGAGGCTGCTTCCCACCAGCTATCTATCTTACATTTGGTAGTGTATATATGTCCATGCCACTCTCTCACTTTGTCCCTGCTTACCTTTCCCCCTCCCCGTGTCCTCAAGTCCATTCTCTACATCTGTGTCTTTATTCCTGTCCTGCCCCTAGGTTCCTCAGAACCATTATTTTTTTTTTTTTTAGATTCCATATATATGTGTGAGCATACGATATTTGTTTTTCTCTTTCTGACTTACTTCACTCTGTATAACAGTCTCTAGGTCCATCCACCTCACTACAAATAACTCAATTTCGTTTCTTTTTATTGCTGAGTAATATTCCATTGTATATATGTGCCACATCTTCTTTATCCATTCATCTGTCAGTAGACACTTAGGTTGCTTCCATGTCCTGGCTACTGTAAATAGAGCTGCAATGAACATTGTGGGACATGACTCTTTTTGAATTATGATTTTCTCAGGGTATATGCCCAGTGGTGGGATTGCTGGGTCTTATGGTAGTTCTATTTTTATTTTTTTAAGGAACTTCCATACTGTTCTCCATAGTGGCTGTATCAATTTATATTCCCACCAACAGTGCAAGAGGGTTCCCTTTTCTCCACACCCTCTCCAGTATTTATTGTTTGTAGATTTTTTGATGATGGCCATTCTGACCAGTGTGAGGTGATACATCATTGTAGTTTTGATTTGCATTTCTCTAATGATTAGTGATGTTGAGCATCGTTTCATGTGTTTGTTGGCAATCTGCATATCTTCTTTGGAGAAATGTGTATTTAGGTCTTCTGCCCGTTTTTGGATTGGGTTTTTTGTTTTTTTGATATTGAGCTACATGAGCTGCTTGTATAGTTTGGAGATTAATCCTTTGTCAGTTGCTTCATTTGCAAATATTTTCTCCCATTCTGAGGGTTGTCTTTTCGTCTAGTTTATGGTTTCTTTTGCTGTGCAAAAGATTTTAAGTTTCATTGGGTCCCATATGTTTATTTTTGTTTTTATTTCCATTTCTCTAGGAGGTGGGTCAAAAAGGATCTTGCAGTGATTTATGTCACAGAGTGTTCTGCCTATGTTTTCATCTATAGTTTTATAGTGTCTGGCCTTACATTTAGGTTTTTAATCCATTTTGAGTTTATTTTTGTGTATGGTGTTAGGGAGTGTTCTAATTTCATTCTTTTACATGGAGCAGTCCAGTTTTCCTAGCACTACATATTGAAGATGCTGTCTTGTCTCCATTGTATACTCATGCCTCCTTTATCAAAGATATGGTGACCATATGTGCGTGGGTTTTTCTCTGGGCTTTCTATCCTGTTCCATTGATCTGTATTTTTGTTTTTGTGCCAGTACCATACTGTCTTGATTACTATAGCTTTGTAGTATAGTCTGAAGTCTGGGAGCCTGATTCTTCCAGCTCCATTTTTCTTTCTCAAGATTGCTTTGGCTATTCGGGGTCTTTTGTGTTTCCATACAAATTGTGAAATTTTTTGTTCTAGTTCTGTGAAAAATGCCATTGGTGGTTTGATAGGGATTGCATGGCATCTGTAGATTTCTTTGAGTAGTATAGTCATTTTCACAATGTCGATTCTTCCAATCCAAGGACATGGTATATCTCTCCATCTGTTTGTATCATCTTTAATTTCTTTCATCAGTGTCATATAGTTTTCTGCATACAGGTCTTTTGTCTCCTTAGGTAGGTTTATTCCTAGATATTTTTTTCTTTTTGTTGCAGTGGTAAATGGGAATGTTTCCTGAATTTCTCTTTCAGATTTTTCATCATTAGTGTTTAGGAATGCAAGAGATTTCTGTGCATTACTTTTGTATCTTGCAACTTTACCAAATTCATTGATTAACTCTAGTAGTTTTCTGGTAGCATCTTTAGGATTCTCTACTTATAGTATCATGTCATCTGCAAACAGTAACAGTTTTACTTCTTCTTTCTGACTTGGATTCTTTTTATTTCTTTTTCATCTCTGATTGCTGTGGCTAAAACTTCCAAAACTATGTTGAATAATAGCGGAGAGAGTGGGCAACCTTGTCTTGTTCCTGATCTTAGTGGAAATGCTTTCAGTTTTTCACCATTGAGAACGATGTTGGCTGTGGGTTTGTCATATATGGCCTTTATTATGTTGAGGTAAGTCCCCTCTATGCCTACATTCTGGAGGGTTTTTATCATAAATGGGTGTTGAATTTTGTTGAAAGCTTTTTCTGCATCTATTGAGATGCTCATATGGATTTTTTCCTTCAATTTGTTAATATGGTTTATCACATTGATTGATTTGCATATATTGAAGAATCCTTGCATTCCTGGGATAAACCCACCTTGATCATGGTGTTTGATCCTTTTAACGTGCTGTTCGATTCTGTTTGCTAGTATTTTATAGAGGATTTTTGCATCTATGTTCATCAGTGATATTGGCCTGTAGTTTTCTTTCTTTGTGACATCTTTGTCTGGTTTTGGTATCAGGGGATGGTGGCCTCGTAGAATGAGTTTGGGAGTGTTCCTCCCTCTCCTATATTTTAGAAGAGTTTGAGAAGGATAGGTGTTAGCTGTTGTCTAAATGTTTGCTAGAATTCACTTGTGAAGCCATCTGGTCCTGGGCTTTGGTTTGTTGGAAGATTTTTAATCACAGTCTCAATTTCAGTGCTTGTGAATGGTCTGTTCATATTTTCTAGTCCTTCCTGGTTCAGTCTTGAAAGGTTGTACTTTTCTAAGAATTTGTCCATTTCTTCCAGGTTGTCCATTTTATTGGCATATAGTTGCTTTTAGTAATCTCTCATGCTCCTTTGTATTTCTGCAGTGTCAGTTGTTACTTCTCCTTTTTCATTTCTAATTCTATTGATTTGAGTCTTCTCCCTTTTTTTCTTGATGAGTCTGGCCAATGGTTTATCAATTTTGTTTATCTTCTCAAAGAACCAGCTTTTAGTTTTATTGACCTTTGCTATCATTTCCTTCATTTCTTTTTTATTTGTTTCTGACCTGATCTTTATGATTTCTTTACTTCTGCTCACTTTGGGTTTTTTTGTTCTTCTTTCTCTGATTGCATTAGGTGTAAGGTTAGGTTGTTTATTTGAGATGTTTCTTGTTTCTTGAGGTAGGATTGTATTGCTATAAAATTCCCTCTTAGAACTGCCTTTGCTTCATCCCATAGGTTTTGGGTCATCGTGTTTTCATTGTCATTTATTTCTAGATATTTTTTGATTTCCTCTTTGATTTCTTTAGTGATGTCTTGGTTGTTTAGTAGTGTATTGTTTAGCCTCCATATGTTTCTATTTTTTTTACAGATTTTTTCTTGTAATTGGTATCTAGTCTCATAGCATTGTGGTCGGAAAAGGTAGTTGATACAATTTCAATTTTCTGAAATTTACCAAGGATTGATTTGTTACCTAAGATATGATCTATCCTGGAGAATGTTCCATGAGCTCTTGAGAAGAAAGTGTATTCTGTTGTTTTTGGATGGAATGTCCTATAATTATCAATTAAGTCCATCTTGTTTAATGTATCATTTAAAGATTGTGTTTCCTTATTTATTTTCATTTTGGATGATCTGTCCATTGGTGCAAGTGGGGTGTTAAAGTCCCCTACTATGACTTTGTTACTGTCAATTTCCCCTTTTATGGCTGTTAGCATTTGCCTTATGTACTGAGGTGCTCCTATGTTGGGTGCATAAATATTTACAATTGTTATATCTTCTTTTTGGATTGATCCCTTGATCATTATGTAGTGTCCTTCTTTGTCTCTTGTACTAGTCTTTATTTTAACGTCTATTTTGTCTGACATGAGAATTGCTACTCCAGCTTTCTTTTGATTTCCATTTGCGTGGAATATCTTTTTCTATCCCCTCACTTTCAGTCTGTATGTGTCCCTAGGTCTGAAGTGGGTCTCTTGTAGGCAGCATATATACAGGTCTTGTTTTTGTATCCATTCAGCCAGTCTATGTCTTTTGGTTGGAGCATTTAATCCATTTACATTTGAGGTAGTTATTGATATGTATATTCCTATTACCATTTTCTTAATTGTTTTGGGTTTGTTTTTGTGGGTCTTTTCTTTCTCTTGTGTTTCCTGCCTAGATAAGGGCCTTTAGCCTTTGTTGTAAAGCTGGTTTGGTGGTGCTGAATTCTCTTAGGTTTTGCGTGTCTGTAAAGGTTTTAATTTTTCTATCGAATCTGAATGAGATCCTTGCTGGGTAGAGTACTCTTTGTTGTAGGTTTTTCCCTTTCATCACTTTAAATATGTCCTTCCACTCCCTTCTGGCTTGCAGAGTTTCTGCTGAAAGTTCAGCTGTTAACCTTATGGGGATTCCCTTGTATGTTATTTGTTGCTTTTTCTTTGCTGCTTTTAATATGTTTTCTTTGTATTTAATTTTTGATAGTTTGATTAATATGTGTCTTGGCATGTTTCTCCTTGGATTTATCCTGTATGGGACTCTCTGTGCTTCCTGGACTTGATTAACTATTTCCCTTCCCATATTAGGGAATTTTTCAACTATAATCTCTTCAAATATTTTCTCAGTCCCTTTCTTTTTCTCTTCTTCTTCTGGGACCCCTATAATTCAAATATGGTGCATTTAATGTTGTCCCATAGGTCTCTGAGACTGTCCTCAATTCTTTTAATTCTTCTTTCTTTATTCTGCTCTGTGGTTGTTATTTCCACTATTTTATCTTCCAGATAACTTATCCGTTCTTCTGTCTCAGTTATTCTGCTATTGATTTCTTCTAGAGAATTTTAAATTTCATTTATTGTGTTGTTCATCACTGTTTGTTTGCTCTTTCATTCTTCTAGGTCCTTGTTAAACGTTTCTTGTGTTTTCTCCATTCTATTTCCAAGATTTTGTATCATCTTCACTATCATTACTCTGAATTCTTTTTCAGGTAGACTGCCTATTTCCTCTTCATTTGTTTGGTCTGTTGGGTTTTTACCTTGCACCTGCACCTGCTGTGTATTTCTCTGTCTTCTCATTTTGCTTAACTTACTGTGTTTGGGGTCTCCTTTTCGCTGGCTGCAGGTTCGTAGTTCCCATTGTTTTTGGTGTCTTCCCCCAGTGGGTAAGGTTGTGTAAGCTTCCTGGTGGAGGGGACTTGTGCCTGTGTACTGGTGGATGAGGCTGGATCTTGTCTTTCTGATGGGCAGGACCACATCTGGTGGTGTGTTTTGGGGTGTCTGGGAACTTAGTATCATTTTAGGCAGCCTGTCTGCTAATGGGTGGGGGTGTGTTCCTGTCTTGATAGTTGTTTGGCATAGAGTGTCCGGCACTGTAGCTTGATGGTCGTTGAGTAGAGCTGGGTCTTAGCATTGAGATGGAGAGCTCTGGGAGAGCTTTCGCCGTTTGATATTATGTGGAGCCGGTAGGTCTCTGGTGGGCCAGTGTCCTGAACTCGGCCTTCCCACCTCAGAGGCTCAGGCCTGACGCTTGACTGGAACACCACCACCCTGTCAGTCACACGACTCAGAAGAAAAGAGAGAGAAAGAAAGAAAGAAAGAAAGAAAGAAAGAAAGAAAGAAAGAAAGAAAGAAAGAAAGAAAAAAAGAAAGAAAGAAAGAAAGAAAGAGAAACAAAACAAAATAAAATAAAATAATTAAAATAAAAAATAAAAAAATTATTAAAAATATAAAAAATAGAAAGGTAATAAAAAAGAAAGAAAGAAGAGAGTAACCAAACCAAAATACAAATCCACCAATGATAACAACTGCTAAATACTATACTTAAAAAAAAAAAAAAAACAGAAAATTGGACAGACAGAACCCTAAGACAAATGGTAAAAGCAAAGCTATACAGACAAAATCACACAAAGAAGCATACACATACACACTAACAAAATGAGAAAAAAGAAAAAATACATCTATAAAAAAAAGGAAGAGAGTAACCAAAGCAATAAATCCACCAGTGATAATAAGCTCTAAATACTAAACTAAAATAAACATTAAAACCAGAAACAAATTAGATGCAGAAAGCAAACCCCAAGTCTACAGTTGCTCCCAAAGTCCACCGCCTCAATTTTGGGATGTTTCGTTGTCTATTCAGGTGTTCCACAGATGCAGGGTACATCAAGTTGATTTTGGAGATTTCATCCACTGCTCCTGAGGCTGCTGGGAGAAATTTCCCTTTCTCTTCTTTGTTCGCACAGCTCCTGGGGTTCAGCTTTGGATTTAGCCCTGCCTCTGCGTGTAGGTCGCCTGAGGGCTTCTGTTCTTCTCCCACACAGGACGGGGTTAAAGCAGCACTGATTAGGGGGCTCTGGCTCACTCAGGCTGGGGGGAGGGAGGGGTACAGAATGCAGGGCGAGCCTGCAGCTGCAGAGGCTGACGTGACATTGCAACAGCCTGAGGCGCACCATGTATTCTGGGGAAGTTGTCCCTGGATCACGGGACCCTGGCAGTGGCGGGCTGCAGAGGCTCCCAGGAGGGGAGGTGTGGATAGTGACCTGTGCTTGCACACAGGCTTCTTGGTGGCTGCAGCAGCAGCCTTAGTGTTTCATGCCCATCTCTGGTGTCCACGCTGATAGCCGTGGCTTGTGCCCGTCTCTGGAGCTCGTTTAGGGGGTGCTCTGAATCCCCTCTCCTTGTGCACCCCGAAACAATGGTTTCTTGCCTCTTAGACATTTCCAGGCTTTTTCCCGGACTCCCTCCCGGCTAGCTGTGGTGCACTAGCCCCCTTCAGGCTGTGTTCACACAGCCAACCCCAGTCCTCTCCCTGGCATCTCCAGTCTTACATTTAGGTCTTTAATCCATTTTGAGTTTATTTTTGTGTATGGTGTTAGGGACAGAGTCCCAATCTTTTTTTAAAAAAATTAATTAATTAATTAATTTTTGGCTGTGTTGGGTCTTTGTTGCTGCGTGCGGGCGTTCTGTAGTTGTGGCGAGCGGGGGCTGCTCTTTGTTGTGATGTGTGGGGTTCTCATTGCGGTGGCTTCTATTGTTGCTCAGCCTGGGGTTTAGGCACGTGGGCCTCAGTAGTTGTGGTGTGCAGGCTCAATAGCTGTGCCTTGCAGGCTCTAGAGCACAGGCTCAGTAGTTGTGCCGCATGGGCTTAGTTGTTACGCGGCATGTGGGATCTTCCCAGACCAGGACTTGAACCCATGTCCCCTGCATTGGCAGGTGGATTCTTAACCACTGTGCCACCAGGGAAGTCCCTGAGTCCCAATCTTTTGATGCACAGTTTATTATTTGTTCTACTAGCCTAGGCTTCCTCCATTTTACAAGTCCTATGCAGGAGTGCTTGATCTTAAAAGCAGTCTTAATGTATTATAAAGTGCAAATGTCATATGTGTGTATGTTTATTTATTTATTCTTTAATGACTCTTTTGTATCACTCACCCAACTAATGTAAACTGAATTGCAATTTCTCAACCAAGTCTTCTGCCCCCCCAGGTTAGTTCTCTTTTGCTCTCCCATGCTCAGATTTTTTTTTTTGGTATAAGTACAGATTTTTCCCTGCTTGATTGCTAGGCATCTGGAGACCAAGTTCTGCATCTTATTATTTGCTTTTTATAGCACTTAGCATAATGAAGCAGGCTGATAAGTTCTAATAAGTGGTGTTGGTGATCCCATCATCTCCCTGTGCATAGGGTTAAGTGGCCTCAACTACAGCTATTTGTTAACCTGTAGGTCAATGGTAGTGAACTAATTGGATGGTGGAAGGATAAGGGGTGGAGGGAGGTAGGAAGTTTTGCCTCAGGACAAGACATATTACATAAAGGAGTATGGTAGAAAATGATTGGGAACACAGTAGTGTTCTGCTGTACTCAAATACACATTGTGGCAAATTTCTGAAAATTTCTTTCTGTCAAATCTAACCTTGGTGCATTACGACATATCAAGAACACCAAAGACACCTTGAAACATAATCAAGTTGGCAAGCAGCAGAGAAAGAAATTCACGTTCTTTTATTTATTTATTTATTTATTTATTTATGACTGTGTTGAGTCTTCGTTTCTGTGTGAGGGCTTTCTCTAGTTGCAGCAAGTGGGGACCACTCTTCATCGCGGTGCGCGGGCCTCTCACCATCGCGGCCTCTCTTGTTGCGGAGCACAGGCTCCAGACGCGCAGGCTCAGTAATTGTGGCTCATGGGCCCAGTTGCTCCGTGGCATGTGGGATCTTCCCAGACCAGGGCTCGAACCCGTGTCCCCTGCATTGGCAGGCAGATTCTCAACCACTGAGCCACCAGGGAAGCCCAGCAGAGCTTTTTAAAAGCAAATAACTTGAGGCTAAATTGATGGCTGTTTTGGTAAGAAATGGCATTTGTGTTAGATGAGGAGAAGCCAGTGTCCTGAGGATTTAGGAAATGAATTAATGGTGTTCCTCGCTTTTCTCCAGAGCTAAGTTTACTGAAATGCTGTCACATCAAGTTAACTGCTTTTGACTGCCTGCCTGAAAGTGTTTGATTAATAATTTTACGATAAGGTGAATGGTGTCGTGAAACATCCCATGTTATATTTTGTCTTATAGGTGATGTTTTAAATACTCAGTTTGTTCTTTTCTGAGACTTTTCTTTCCATCTTAGTTTTTTAAAAGTCATAAAATACCTTTTCACACTTAATTAGGACATATAACGTTAAGGTAAGCTTATGAGCTGGTTGAGTATGATAATAGTCACCTTTTAAAGTTTTATAATGCTTTGAAATATTGTATTAAGAGGTTGCAAGAGGAAAACCGGAACATCAGTGTAACAGTTTATTTTGTAGAGTCATTTGTAGGTCTATGTATGACGTTGGCCTTCTTCCCCTGGTTTTTCAACCACCTTTGGTATATTAGTCTTCGGCATAGGTTGTCTGAACATAGCCTTTTCTGAGTCAAAATACCTTGCCTCAGTGAATCTTAATCGTTTTTTTTTTTTTTTTTAGCATGTCCTAGACCTGAATTCTTTGAGAAGCTCATGAAAGCCACACACTTTCCCCAGAAAAGGGCTGCATGTAATTTCAGGAGTTTCCAGGTATGGACAGCCAGCTAAAAACCCTGACTTATTTCATCTTAAGAACTTAAACTGCCAGCCACACTCTCCTTCTTCCTTCTCCAGAACCCCTTCATTTCTCTCCTAAACCAGCAACTGCATGGAGTGGGGAATAAGGACACAGATGAGAGGAGCAGATCATCCCAGAGGGAGGCTGGTTTCCCTTGACTCTGCTCGTGGGACAGTGTGCTAACGAGGGCATGAGCCTAACTTTGACCCAGGCCCAGTTAAATCAAGAATTCATTTAACAAAGAGCACTTGCGCACACACTACATACTGGGCTTTGTGACAGGTCTGAAAGTGATAGTGGCTAAGACGTGGTCCTCGCCTTCAAGGGACTCAAATCTAGTGGTGGAGACTGGCTTAGAAACAAATGATAATATATCAGGTCTTAGCTCCTTTACAATGTCAGATGACATCTTAAAGCCTAACCAGCCACCTCACAGGTGCATAATGTTTCTCATTAGCACACGAGTGACAAATTTCCACAGGAAAAGCAACTAAAAATGCACGTCTTATCAACAATGAATATCTTTGTATAGATTTCTCGATAAGTTTCTGAGAGTGGGAGTATTTCTGTTGAGTAGGTTCCTAGAAGTGGACTTGTGAGATCAAAGTGTTTGACTATTTAAATATTTAATAGAGAGACCCAATTGCCTTCCAGAAAAGGTTGTGTCCATTTCCTACATCGGGAAAATTCCTGTCATTTATGAAAGATGATACCTGTTCAGTGATGAATTTTGCAAGAAATATTGCGATTCCCTTACACAGACCTCTGTGTAAGTTCTTGTTTCCTTCTGTTGGAGCTTTACTTGTGATCTTCCCTGGGAGAACCCCACTGTGAGAACGACTTCACCCACAGTTGCCTCTCCAAAGCATTGTTTTTGGAATTACACTTGTCCTCCCAGTAGCCAGTCCCCAAAGCCTCTCTCTCATTGGCTGCTCTGGGCCTAGGTCTCCTCTGCTGCCTCCTGCTTTGTCCTCCTTCTGTTTTTTCAGCAACACATCAGGGTCCCTGGGGCTGAAATCTAAAATGGCTTTTGCTCCAACCCCCTGCAACAAAGCGCATTCGTGTCTTTTCCCTTGCAAGCAGGGGCGTGGATCTGGCTGAGCATGGACCAGATTCTGAGTTGGGGAGGAGAAGATGGCTAGGAAGGGAGGAGGGAGACAGCAAATTTTTCTTTTAGTGGTGGAAGCAAGCCTTCTAGTTTTATTTTGTTATCAGATTCTTGTTTCTTTGAATGTGGCTTCCTGCTGAGAGTGGTTTGAAGGTAAGAACTTTGCGGCCTGGTGTGAAAAAGAGCTCAGGGGTCAGAGCCACCACTAGCCCACTAGCCTTTATGCCAGGCACACGCGGTGCCACCACAGGTGCAAGGTTAGTCAAGGATGGCACATTCACACACGTTTAATAAGAGGTGCCAGGCGACTTTCCTCCAGGTGAACTCAGCTCTGAGCCACAATGCCTGATGTAGGCAGAAAAGGGCTGGTTGCATTTCAGTCCCCACTCACAGCCTTGGCCGTGTGCCTTTGCGCATCACCTGCACACAGCAGTCCTGACGGTGGTTTCCACACCTAGCTGCTGCTCTAGGGCATCTGTGTCAGCGGTATGCGGTGTGGCTCAGAGAGACACAGACATGGCTCAAGGCTGAGCTGAGGCCTTGGCTCCCACAAACTCATCTTCCTTCCCACTTCCCTGCCTCTGCCTACTCCCTACGCTTGCTTCTTGCCCCATGATCTCTCCTGTGTCCTGGACAAAAACAGCCCTACTGAGGGATTTTGCTGTAGCATGTCTTACTGCAGTTAGGGAAAGTTTTGTGTTTAGCTTTGGTTGGTGGCTTTGAATTCTGGACACAGCTGTGTTGGCCCCTCAGAACCGAGAGCCCTGGCTCAAGGCATCGTCTCATTGACTTAACCTTATTGGTGATAAGGCTGTTATGTTAAGGTGTTAATTCTAGCTGCTCTAACAGAGAAACTCTGAAAGCCCAGCCCCCTAACCCAAGAGATTTTTATTTCTGACTCACAAAGCAGTCCAATGACTGTGTTCAATGGGTGAGTTAGGGACCCACGCTCCTTCTACCCTCCTGTTCTGCCATTTTAACCTTGAGCCAGGAGAAGGGGCAAGAGAGAGTGGAGATGGTCTCATGTGACCTGTGAATGAGCCGGGTCACTTCTGCTCCCCTTCTCTTGGTAGGAACTGGTCACGTGAGGCCTAGATGCATGCTTCCCTGGGAAATATATCCTTGGCTGGGTAGCCATTCCTCCAGACAGCTTTTCTCCATGGAAGAGGACCACTGAACTTTGGTGGGCAGTAAGCCATGTGTGCCCAGGGGTAGAGCTGAGAATGCATCCTCTCCCCTGCCCAGTGGTTACCCTTTTACTCTGTGGGGAGAAGTCCTTATACTTTATTGAGCAACAGGGGAGGGGGGTTCTACTCAGAGGTGATATTAATGTTAATTGAAGCTCCAGGTGAGCACAGGTGGGGAGAAAAAGACTTTAACCTTTCTTTGATAAGATTTACCCTCTGTTCCAGCTCTGCCAATTTCCCTAGCCTCTCTCTGGTATACATTTCCTCTTTCTCCAATTTCAAAGCAAAGTCACAGATAGATTTGCCAGGGAACTATTCAGGAGCCCCCTCCATGATTCCCTCTCCTGTTTTTTGTTTTGTTTTGTTTTTCTGAGGCTTTTGGCCAGAGAGTGACTAGGGAGAGAAAGAACTTTTAATAAAGGCAGCTTCTTCTCTTTTTGTGTTTGCTGAGATGGGGAGGGGTGGGAGGATAGCTCTTATAGTTCCAGAGAAGCTCGGGGAATTAATAAAATCTGACACAGGCCAGCGCAGCGCTGATCCGGAAGGCGAGGGCCCGCTTTCCTGCGGAGGTGTCTTCCCTCGGTGATGTCAGAAGCGGCTGCCGTTGCCTTGGCAAATTCACCCGAGAAGCATTGGGCACAAATGCTGATTTCAGGGCTGTCTTCTTGATGACGAGGAGCTAAAAATGAATCTCACTATTCCTCAAAATCCAGTGCTCATGCAAATCGTGGGTAAAAACAGCTCAAGGGAGCGGCTAATGTTGGAATAATCTGAAGGATACCTGGGGGACCAAAAACTCTTTCTTTTCACACAAAACCTTTGTTTCAGAAAAAAGGAAACTGCGGATCTGCCCTCTAACAGTACTCTTCACTTCCACCTGCTTCACATGAAAAGTCTCATTGAATCACGTGGTCCATTACCCAGGGGTCCCACCGTAGGACTGCAGGGTTCTGGAAATATTGCAGAGGTGGACAACATTACGTGCCAGTGTGGTAGAGAAGGGGGAAACGCCCACTCAAAGCCTAAAAATTCTCAGCTACCCACCTTCCACAAATATATTCTTTTTCTTTCCATTTTCTGAGTGGCTGAGAAGTTTAAATATGCCAGTCACAAGAACTAGTGAATGAAGGTGAGGCAGAATTTCGCGGTGGCCATACAGGGACATTTGCATCACACTGACCCAGTGGCTCTGCCACTTCCTCACTGTGTGATCCGGACCCAATTAGTTGACCTCACTGAGCTTCAGTATCTTTGTCTGTAAAATGATAACAATGGCATTTCAAGGGCTAAATAACATAACGCATGTCAAGTGCATAGCACAGTCTCTGGCACATAATAGGTACTCATATAAACGATGGTTATTTCTCCTATCTAGACTATTTCTTAAAACGTTACCAGTCCAGAGCTGACAATAGCACATATTAAGTCTTTGTACAAATTTTTAAAAAGTGCCTCTGATGGCCGACAGGTTGAAACAAGGTGCTTCCTCTTCCGGCCTGTGGCAGCCCTGTGCAGGCTCAGAGGTTGATGGTTCGGCCAGAGGATGTAACCTTCACATCTGCATCCAGCAGCCCTGGCTCCCACTCACCCCCCAACCCCCTTCTTCCCTGTCTTAGCAAGTTTCCTGGAAGGGATTTTGGAAGGGTCAGGTCTCGTAGAAACGTTAAAAAAATTCAAAATAAATAAGAGCTAGAGGGGATTGAGGTTCTGACTAGTATAACCACAGGAAATCAGGTGTGAGTTCAGTGATACTGGTCTGATCTCTGCTCTCGCCAGGAGTCAGCTCTCTGCCCACTCACAATGACCCTTCTGTCTGTTATGAGTTGCTTGGTTTTCTTTCTTCCTCCTTGTTGTTATTTTTATTGTTATTTTAACAGATGGTTTGTTGTAAGCTGGTCCTGGAGGAGGTGTGACCTTCTTGTGGGTGCTACAGGATTTAGGAGCATTTCATGTTGGCTTTGAAGCCCCTGCTCAGTGCCAGCTGTTTTCTTTTAAGCTATGTTCTCCACTGACGTGCAACCGTGATGGGCATTAGAGTCAGTCACTCACTATGTGTTTGCAGAGCACCTATCATACACAACAGCCTGGGATGAGGTCAGGGATACCACATATAGGACGTAGTCCCTGTTTTCAAGTTGCTTGCATCCTGGTGGGGGAAGCAGAAAGAAACCAAGTGTCCATGGTCTTGTATATTGATATGTCTTGTAATCTTGAATGCTGGACATCTTATATGAGAAGTTATAAAAGCTCTGGATGATGTTAACTTTCTCTAGAGAGAATCTGTTTTTACTTTGGCAGGCTGTTACACTGGGGGCACATCACCTTAATCATGTTTGGGATTGAGATGATTCAGAGCTGTGTTTCAGTTTTGTGAGGACTGTTTATTTCATATTCACATTTACTTCTTGGAGATAGCCCTTCAAGGGTGGGTTGGCAGAATAATGCCCCTCCCCACAGAAGGTGTCCACTTCCTAGTGCCTGGAACCGGTGAATATATGCGATTACATGACAAAGGGTAATGAAAGTTGCAGATGGAATTAAAATTGCTAATCAGTTGACCTTAAAACAGGGTGACTATCCTCGATTTTCTGGGTGGTCCCAATGTAGTCACAAGGGTCCTTCAAAGTGGAAGAGGGAGGCAGAAGAGGAGGTCAAAGTGATGTTTGATGAGAAGTACTTGACCTGCTATTGCTGGCATTGATGATGGAGAAAAGGGCCACAAGCCAAGGAATAAGAGCAGCTTCTAGAAGCTGGAAAAAGGAAGCATACAGATTCTCTCCTAGAGTCTCCAGAAGGAATGCAGCCCTGCTGACACCTTGATTTGAGCCTAGTAAGACCCATGTCAGACTTCTAGCCTACAGAACTATCAGATAATAAATTTGTTGTTTTAAGCCATTATATTTGTGGTAATTTGTTGCAATAGGAAACTAATACAAAGGGTCCCAGCTAACGTCTTGAGTGTTTCCCAGAGCATCTTTTTGGTGGGTCCTGAACTCCACATTTTGACTCCATAGCACTGTGAGGCTGCTAAAATCTTTACCTTGTGTATCAGCCCCTTGCACAATGGTTTCTGTGTATTGCTTACAAATCAGCAGCTCCCTGGAGAGCGAGAGGTCCAGAATTCAGAATCACTTCTCTGCACTTCTTTTCTCTTAAGGATCTGCTCCCCCAGACTTGGGCTGCTTTGGTAGCACTGAACTTGAATTTATGTCTCCCTAGCCTTGTAATACAGGTCAGCTTCTTAGCATTTGGCCCCATGCTGCTTACAGATCAGCAGATATATATGGCAATAAACAAATGGTAGCTACTGTGTTGCTGTTATCATGAACTGAGTTTAGGAAACTTGGGTGCTGGTCTCAGCTCAGTCTCATGGCCTTGGGCATGTCATTGCCCTTCTCTGGCTCTCTTTTCCTTCCTCTGTATAATGAGGGTTTCAGATAAGATGATCTCTAGGTTCTTTACCACCTCTTGCTGTTTCTAATTCTGGAGTCACCCCTGTGTGTGGGAGAAGCACCGTGCTGGTTGCTTTTGTAGGGGTCAAAGAAGTGGAATCTTTGCCCAGAAGGTGTTTCCAGTGTCATCATCATATTGGTCAAATAAGGTCTACTTATATAGAAAAAAAAATTAGAGAACTGAGTATTGTATTATCAAAGGACAAGACAATTTGGAGAGACAAAGAACAAAGATTTCAATTTGGATCAAATGAAATGACATGGCCCAATGTTATGAGCTCTTGTCCCTAGAAGCCCTTAAGCCTCAGTACTTTCTTGTCAGCATAGTTTGGTTAATTGATCCATGATTAATCAGAAAGGTTAATTGAATTCATAGAACTTAATGAACTAACGTCATGATGGATTTAGGATCCCAGTGGAGTTGCAAGATATCTAACTTGGTTATTTGCACAAACTGTGATTTACAACTGAGTTTTTTGTAAGCAGTGTGGCAATTAAATGTATGGCAGTGGTTTCCAGATTAAATAGGATGGAATTAGGTGGTATTCTGCAGCCTCTGCAATTTAATTTGTTTTCTGGGAAGGGAGTCAAGGAAAAAACAATGAAACCTGTTGGTTATATAAGCATTGGACCAAAGCTGGGGCTCCCCTGGGAGTTCTTGCTTTTATTCATCTTTGCCTCCCCAGTGCCCTAGCATAGTGCCTGGTGCATTGTCAGTGATAAACTAACTACCTAGGTAACTAAATGAATAAATAAATGATTCCCTCCATCCATCTGTGAAATAGATGTTCAATAAACTACCCTGCACTAGGCCCTGTGGCAGGCACTGGGAAATTAGCCACAGTCCTTACCCTGGGAAGACACCCAGCCTACTCAGGGTGACTTTCCCCCAACAAGCAATTACACACAATTTGATGTAGTAACAGATTAGTGAAAAGACTGGGAAGGGATGGGAGACTCTATCCCAGGGACAGAATAAAGGATCTGAGGGAGTTTGGCAGGATTACCCAGGGGAAGTGACATTTGAGCTGGGTCTTCAAATATGAATAGACATTTTCCAGGCAGAAGATGGGGAAAGCTACATTCTGCAGAGACGGGTGGTGTGCGTGGAGGATGGAGGGGTGAAAGCAGAGAGCCTTTGATGAATGGCCTGTGGCTTCATGTGGCCGGAGCCTGTGGAAGGGAGAGGGAGACGGGACTGGAAGGGTGTGTTGGAATAAGGTTGGGAAGAGTCTAGAATGCCAATTTAGGGAGTCTTGACTCTATGTGGGCCTAACAGGGAGTCCTTGAAGGACTTTCAGTATATGAGTGGCATGGTCAGATTTATGATTTAGGAAGGAATTCTTGGAAGTGGATGGCGGACAGGTGGAGGAGAGAGGGACTCGTGGCAGAGATGCTGGTTAGCAGTGGGTGGCGATTGGCATGGGGAGAGGGCAGCAGGGAAGGAGGCCACAGGTTGGGGATAGGAGGGCAAAAGTGCTGGTCAAGTTCATTTCTCTGGGCATCTTCATTTTCTTTTATCTGTAAAATAAGAGCAATAATTTCTGTTTCATAGGGTTATTTTGACGTTTCGATGAGAAATTGCATGCAAGCTCTGCAGTATATATTGCTTGGCACATAATAAGCACTTAGCCGATATTAGTTGTTTATTATTTACCTGGGGAGAGATGACAATAGCCCTGGCTAAGGAGAGACGTAGGATGAAAATGAGAGACATTTAGGAGGTAGGCTAGAATTCTGAGTCCTGTTGGCTTGCCCTAGAGTGGAAAGGCAGTCTTATGCTGACTCTTGTTGCAGCAGTCTGATCTGCTGGCCTTATTATAAAACCACAGATGAGGCCCTGGCGCGTTTGACCGTGGCTATTCTGGACTCTCAGGCAGAGCCAGCAAAACTAAGAGTTAGTTGCCAGCAAGAGAAGCCCTTCTCTGGTTGAAGGCAGATGCACTTGATTATCTGCTTTATTGCTCTGATCCCTGAGGGAAACCAGGCACGTCCTGCCTCTGGCCCGTAGTGCATGATGTTCAGCTTCGTGTTCCTGAGCAGCAGAGTCTGGGAGCCCTCAGTGTAGAGCAGCAGACGCAGTCAGCATCAGGGAGGAGGCCCAGACATGGAGAGCAGCTTTGGGGAACCCCAAGTGGGTGCTACTTACAGGGAGAGATTAAGGGTACTGGGAAGGACCCCTGGCCACTATTCTTCTCTTGGTCTGAAGCCCCACCATTAGGAACTCAATTGCTTGGTTTTAGAGGCTTTTTATCTCCAACTGAACACAAATATTCCAAGGAAAAGTAGTACCATTCAGGGAAGGGATAATAGTCATACCAGAAAACAGTAATAATAATGGTAACAACCAATATTTATAGAGAACTGTTTAGTGCCAGGCACTGCGATAGGTACCTTTTACTCATTGCCTTATTTAATTGTTCTGATAGTCCTTTTAAGTGAATGTTATTACATATGAGTACATGGAAGCTCAGAGAAGTTAAGAAACTTGATTAAAAACACACAGCATACATCTTTGAAAGCACTATGACAGAGAGAGAGAGAACAAGGGCGAGAGTGACGGGAGGTGGATGTTGGGTATGGGATTTGGTAGGTGTCTCTGGAGGGGAGAGAAGAGGAGGAATGAAAGGGTAGAGAAGAAGCTAAATTTTGGCCAGGATGGGCACTGTTTACCTCTTAATCATTGAATTCATTCATCTGCCTTTTGTCCCTGGTTCTCTCAGCTCTTACCTTTGTTTGGAGGCTCAGAGATGGTCACGGGACTTCTAAGACAGGTTGGGTTAGAGTTAAGGACTCCAGATAGGACTGCCTAAGAGGTTCAGCTTTATCCAAGTTTATTCAGCCATGGTCAGAGCGAGCAAAATAGACCCCCTTATGACCAAGACTGGGGACTAACAGCCTTTGCATTCCCCATGCAAGGCTCCAAGTATGGTACACAGTAGGCACTCAGTAGATGCTCACTGAAAGCATGTTGCCTAAAGAGTCCCCACTGGAACTCAAGCTTGCTCTCCTCAGAGTGCTGCAGATCCCTCTGGCTGCTCTCCCTGTTTCTAGTGATAAAGGAATTATAAGCCTCTGCTTATGAATTCAGGAGGGACCAGATGAGGATCAAATGCAATTAAGCTTCATTGTTTGTTAATGATTGCTTACCCAGCTCATCTGGACCATTTAAAATTTTAATCCTGAATTCTAAGTTTCTAATCAGGAAGTGGACAGAGAGGATATAGATGAAAAAAGAATATGGCCTGCTTTTCAGGGTCATGGTGATACAGGGTTAGAATGGTTTGATGGTCTCCTAGGAGTGTATCATCCAGTGAGCAGTCAGTGTGAAGCATAAGGTAACACAGGCAGTTCCAAAATGGGAGAGGAGAAAGCCCTGGAAATTAGGAGGTCTTGGTTTTGCCATTAACTGTATGACCTTGGACATCATATTCCTTCTTCGGGCCTTGATTTGCTCATCCATAAATTGGGATGTTGGGTTAGATGAGTGGTTCCTTAGCTGCATTGAAAAGATATGAAGAGTTCTCACTCTCCAGCAAGCCTAGCTAGTTAGGGATGCTTTGAGGACTTGAGAAACTGGAGAATGTTTGGTATGAGGCACTGGGTAGAAAGAAGTGGCTTCTAACCAGTAAATTATCTGATGTGGGATGATTGCCTGCGTCTATTCCACTTTCCAGTGACCTGAATCCACAACAACTTGCACATTTTGGGAGGAGCCCTGGGACAGAGGAACACTTGGCTGAGCTCCCAGTATAGATACTCTTGAAGAGTCAGATTGCGGACTCTTCTGGAATTAGGTTTCTAAAGGGTCTGAAAACAAGTTTAAGTTTGGAAATATTATGAACAACACATGGCCCCAGTTTTAAGTTTGAGGACTGTTACTTAGTGCTATGTTCTTGCAAAGATGCTTTGAATTAAGAGAAATATTTAAGGGAAACTATAAATAAATTTTGTGGACATGTCGGGCTTTTTGAAGGTTTTTACCTTCAGGTTTCTTAAGAGATGGTACTTGAAAGTGGGGCATATTCACATTGTTAGGGACTGGGAGAAAATTGACCGTGTACAGTGGTTTTGTCAAGATATATAAATCATGGATGAGCTTTCAATTTTCTTTATTTTCCAAACTTTATATCATAGGGTATATTGTTTTATAATTTAAAAAATTGAGAACTGTTTGCTGGAAAATGAGCCCTAAAATACCAGTGAGTGTATTTGCAGTCTTTACCCCAGCTCTTGAACCTGCTGCATTCTGGCTTCTGCTCTCCCCACCGCACTGAAACTGAGTCACCAGTGCTCTGCAGAACAAAGGGTACTTTTTAGCCTCTGCAATCTTTAACCGTGTGGACCATTTTCTTTCTGAAATTCTCTTTCCCTTTGCCTTCCGAGGTGTCGCTCTTTCCTGGGTCCTTCCTAAGCTTATCTCCTTCGTTGAAGCCTCTACACTTGCCCACTTAAATGTCAATATTTCTCTGCTTACTCCATACCTTGATGGTGTGTGACCTCATTTAGAGCCAATTTCAACTTCCACTGATGAGTATGAATTATCTCCAGCCAGACTTTCTTCTGATGTTCTGATACCACTGAGCTCTACTGGATAGCTCTACTAGAACGTACAGAGGAGTCAGACATTCAGTATAGTAAATCCCTGGCCAAACATGCACTTTCTCCTACGTTTCTTCTCCCCTTAAGTGGCATCTTAGACCTCCCCTTAGTTGTCATCTTCAAGGATGGCTCTTTTTACTTACTTGTACTTCCTTCTATAGTCTTTCTCTCTAACCCCTCCTGTATCCATTACCACATCTCCATCCTCACTGATGTGGCCTTAGACTAGTTTTTCGTTGCTTCTTACTTGGGTCACTATAAGCGTTCTTCCTGCCATCAGTGTTTTCTGTTCTCCAGTACAGCATCATACTGCTGATTGAGTCATGTTTTTAACTTCAGTTTCCAAATTGATCATGTAATTTTCTGGATGAAAACCCTCTAGTGGATTTTTCTGGATGTGCTCTTTAGTAAAGCCATTCAAGGTTTGGCTTTTGCTTACCCCTGTAGTCTCATTTCTCTTCACTTGGCCACATACATCCTTTGCTCTCACAATACTACCTAGCCAAGACCACAGCTTCCAGTGATTTTTTTTTTGCTTTTTTTTTTGTCCTGTCTTTGAGCTCTCCCAGATCTGCTTGAGGTCACCATATTTAAAATCCTAATATTTTAAGGATAGCAAACTTACGCCATTTATATTTAATAAAACTTGCATTTTCTTCAGGGAAATGCCCATATAAATTAATCACAAAATGAATGGGAACATACAGACAAGAAATGGGAAAATATATTTATCTTATAACTGGAAATTTGTACCTTTTGACTTTCATCTAATTCCTCCTCCCCCTACCTCTGGTAACCACAGGTCTGATCTCTTTTTCTATGAGTTTGTTTGTTTGTTTTTGAAGTATAATTGACCTGTAACATTATGTTAATTCCTATTATACAATATAGTGATTTGATATTTCTATATATTTCAAAATGATCACCATGATAAGTCTAGTTATGATATGCCACCAGACAAAGGTATTACAAAGTTATTGATGATACTCCCCACACTGTATGTTTCATATCCATGATTCATTTATTTTGCAATTGGAAGTTTGTACCTCTTATCTCCCTCACCTTTTTTTCCCTCCTTCTACTCCCCTCCCCTCTGGCAGCCACCTGTTTGTTCTCTGTGTCTACGACTCTTTTCCTGTTTTGGTATGTTTATTCATTTCTTTTGTTTTTTAAATTCCACATATAAGTGAAATCATATGGTATTTGTCTTTCTCTGTTTGACTGATTTCACTTAGCATAATACCCTCTAAGTCTGTCCATGTTGTTGCAAATGGAAAGATTTCATTTTTTATGGCTGAGTAATATTCCATCATGTATATGTATGTGTGTATGTATGTATATATATATATATATATATATATATATATATATATATATATATATATATACACATACACACATACACATTCATTCATCATTCATTAATCCATTCATTTCATTTATCTATTGATGGGCACTTGGATTGCTTCCATATCTTGGTGGTTGTAAATAATGCTGCAGTGAACATGCAATCTACTTTTCAAGTAGATTGTTCAAATACTCTAATATGGCTTCATATCATCATTAGAATTAATGTAATGACTTATTTCTGGAAAAATAACAAATAGTTATCACCCTGCCCTCATAGTTGAGGGGATGGGTGGATATAAAAATCTAAAAGTTTTCTGACTTGATTTGTAAATGATTTTGACATAGGACAGTGCTTTTGAAGGTTAAACAGTGAGAATAAATTTTGGCCAAAACAAAATTAGGATGAACACTTCATTGTCATTATTGATCTCATCAGTGGGGAAAGAGGTCATTAAGGATTCAACATAGTTTTATCTCCCCCGTCACTTAGTGTTAATGTTCAATTAGATTCATTAGATAAAGTAGTCTTGTGCTGAAATAAAAGTAACGAGCAAATGTGTGGATGTGTTTTTGTTTTATTTTTGTTTTTGTTTTTAATGCTGATATCCAGTTACTATACTAGGTCAATTGCTGCGATTACTTTTATTAGTTGTTGTTGTATGTTCTTAGGCAAATTCCTTAACTTCTTTGAGCCTTAGTTTCTTCATCTGTAAAAGGAAAACAATCCTGGCAATAATATGCCAATCACAGACCCATTGGAGGTATAAATGAGTTTACATACTGAAAGTGTGTGGCACGTGGTAGGTCCTCACTCAGTCCAGCTCCCACTGACGCAAACATGCAGACACATGTGCAAAACACATGGGCTCAGACATGGAAGAAAAAACATGGCTTTCATTTAGACAGGAAAATTGTCCAACAAGTCCTAGAGAAATGAAGCCATACTGAAAAAAAAAGAATGGCTAAGGCAGGCAAGTAGACTTTTTCATAGAAACCAGTTAAGGCAAGACTCACCATTTTTGCGGATCATTAATGTGTTTCATTTTATGTGCTTGTTGGTTGCTGGCCAGCCTTGACATCTTATAAGAGTTTGGATTAAAATTTCTAATTGTTTCTTCCAATTACTCATTCCCTCCTAACCTGGCACTATTTTCAGGAAGAACTGGTAAGGATCTTTTGTGAACTTATTTTTTGGAATCATGTCTATAAAGCTACAGTTTAAAGCATTTTTTATTTCATGGTGGGTGAGGCAAGGTTATTTCTTTTTGAAGGGGAAAGGGGGTGGGTAGGGAATGGGCTGAAGCAAGGAGATCAGGACAAGGAAAGAGTGAGGATAAAATTAGTTACAAATATCTGACATCACTTTCTAAATTAAGCTATGACATTTGGACTCTTTCTTAGATATTCAGATTTCCTCTGAAATCTTAGATTGCTTTTCTGGGGTGAGGTCCCCGAGGTTCCCCAGCAGGCTCTGTCTAGATTAGCTGACAAGGTGGATCAATGTTTGCCAGCTTGAGGCTTTTCTGGGACAGCTCTGAGGTTTGGTGGGGGCTTAGAGCCAAATTAGGGTGTGGTCAGGGACCGGGGCCAATCACACTGGGCGGCCCCTTAGATGCTCTTTTCCAGAGCACATCTGGGCTGGAGTGGGAATACCATCTAAGTGCCAGTGTGCAAGTTCCACGTCTGATTAGTAAAACGACTTCAGGCAAGTCACTTAATCTTTTTTTTTTTTTTTTCTCATTTTCTACCTCTGAAATGTGGGAATGATGCTATCTGCCCTACAGGATTGTTTTGAGGCTCGAATGATATAACTTATATGAAGATACTTGGAAAATGAGGAAGCACAGTATAAGTGCAAAACACTTCAGGCTAAAATTGACATCCTGGTCTGCTTGAAGGAGAAAAATAGGGCTGAAAATGTCACCAAAAGGGCAAGAGTGACAAGTGGAGAGGTGTGGTAAGCAGAGAGGCAATATTGGGTGCCGTCTGAGAACGCAGATCTGGGCTTGAATCGTGATAATATACTGCATGTGTAACATGGGCATGTTATTTAACTTCTCTTAGTCTGTTTCATCAATTGTAAAATGGGAATTATAAAATATTTCCCACGTAGGTTGTTGTGAGAATGAAACAAAAAGTGCATATAATGTGCTTGTCACCTTGTAAGCCCTTAGTGATTATTATAGGCCTGACAGCTCTATCAGCTTTGTGCTATGGGATGACTACATTGTATGTGAGACTTGGATCCTTTTTTCTATAAGATCTTCTTCATGTTCTTTATGCCCTAAATGGTGGAGGTAGAATGGGGAAAACACAGAAACTGTGACGATTTCCTAATTTGTCATAATGTGGTGTTATCTTGCCTGTAATGCAGAAGTCTCAAGGGTTTTAGTCCTTTCAGAAGGGGGTTTGGTCATATTGATTGAATTTTTTTTAGGGTGGCCTTATCTGTGAGGTAGTCTAAGAACAATTTCTATTCATTCATTCATTCAGCAAACTTTAACTGAGCACTTATTATGTGCAGGATGATGAGCTAGGCTAGGAGATAAGAATGCAGTGGTGAGTTGGAAAAATAAAATTCCTGCCCTAAAGCAGCGTACTTTCTGGTGGGGAAGGCAAAAAAATTACATATTTAGTATGTAGTATGTAGTGACAAATGCTAACAGGAAAAATAAAGTAGGGAAAGGGGACAGTGATGTCTTCGGGAGGACTTAGGGTGGAGACGGTAGCCACTCTCCCCTGCTCTGAAACCAGGGGTACAGACCGCAGGGCATAGCTCAGAGGATGTTGCCCCTGACGGCCCTCTGTGGCTGTATTTCATTGTCCAGGGAAGTTTTTGGAGAAATGAAATGAGAATGACCACATACCCACTGTGTCTCTAAGGGGAGACAGTGAGGTCGCCGTTATGATCTCCAGGCTGACTAGGATAAGGCAGTTGACAGTCTCCTACTGCCTTTGCCCCTGTCCTGACCCATCACCCTGTGCGTGTGTCTGTGTAAGCATTTGTGTGTGTGTGTGTGTGTGTGTGTGTGTGTGTGTGTGTGAGAGAGAGAGAGTGGGGATGGGGATGGGGCCTGGGGTGGGGTACAGAGGTCGATGATTAAGGACACATAAGGTCTGGCTCAGAACACTTGAAATGCAGACCTTGTTTGACAGGACTTTCTGTGACTCGGGTATATTATCTTCACAGCTCACAGTTTCATGGGACTTTTGTACAGATGAAATTGATCAGCAGCAGGAGGAAAATAGCTGTCGCCTAGGCAACCAGCTGATGACTCATCCAGGCATTGAAGCAGCAAAAGCCGTGAGACTGCGGTAATTTTCCAGACGCTTAACCTGCCCTCCTCTTTCTCTCTCTCTTTCTTTGTTTCCCACTCTCCATCCTTCATTTCTGTCTCTATACGCACTTCCCTGGGTCCTCCCAAAACTGGACACTGCACTCTGCAGGCTCTCTGCAGGGTCTACCTGGGTCCTGAGCTCTCTGGAGCAGTTATGCAGACCCCATCCCTCCAGTAATACGTGGGTGGCCTAATCTGCTGCTGCATCCCAGAGATGCCCAGGCTGCAACAGTCTGATGCCACAGAACCCCCAAGACGTGGCTTGCTGTCCTTGATCAGAAAAACCTCAAGGGAGTCTAGCACTTTTTCTTCTAATCTAAGCTAACCTAAGCTCATCCATTTATCTCAGAGATCTGCAGTGTGTTCTTTTGAGGAGGGGCAGCTACACCTTGGACCTCCCAAGCAAAATTGTGAAAATGATGTTTAAAGGTGACCAAGCTCACCTTTGGCAGCTTCTCTCTCTGATGATTTTCCTGTCCTCTTATCCTTCCTTTCTCCACTCATAATCTCGTGTCTGATGTTTCAGGCCCTTCTAAAATGCAAAATGATGGAAGCTGAACTCATTCCCTGTCCAAAAGCATTTTCATTTTAATAAAGGTTTTCAGAGTCAAAATATTTCAAGACCCAGAGGAAAAAAACCTGTTAGCCTTTCAGATACAGATATAGACACTGGGGCTTGGGTAGTGGGCTATGCCTGTAAGAGGGTCTTTCTCTGCACATCATATGTGTAACACCTATGTTGCTGCTGATTCTGACTTAAAACCTTTGCTATGTTGAATACAAGTTGGTGCCTCAATTCTGTATTCCCATCCCCGTCCATACATATGCACTCCATTTACACACGTGTGCACAAAACACACACACCACCTTGAGCAATGGCAACAGCTGATGAGGAAACAACAACAAACCCTCAGTGATGAAGGTTGGTCTACTCACTTTTATGTACTGGGTGTATGTTAAGCATCTACCATGCAAAACATGGTAGTGGGCAGTGCAATTGCGGTGTCCACATTCTTGCAAAATAGCTTATAGTCAGCAGGGAATAAAGTCAAGCAGACAAATGCTTGGAGTTTACCCTCTGAGTCCCTTTACTGCTCTGTGCCTTTTATTTATTTTTATTTAAAAATTTTTTTATTGCGGTATAGTTGATTTACAGTGCTGTGTTAGTTTCAGGTGTACAGCAAAGTGAATCTGTTATATGTATACATATATCCACTCTTTTTTATCAGTAGATTCTTTTCCCATATAGGCCAGTACAGAGTATAGAGTAGAGTTCCCTGTGCTATACAGTGGGTCTTATTAGTTATCTATTTAATATATAGTAGTGTGTCTGTGCCTTTTAAATTAATTCAATTGACTCAGGTCTATGAGATCTTTCTCACTGGTATTTCCTCCATCCCATCACACTGTCACCCCACCTTGCAGGTGACCAGCGTGAAAAACCACCAGGGGCACAGACAGATG